>NW_027223756.1:22418967-23687717 GCF_028538775.1 Myotis yumanensis | reverse complement strand
TGACCACCAGGGGGCAGACGCTCCGATCAGTAAGTTAGCTTGCTGCTGGGGTCTGGTCAATCGGGACTGAGTGAGACGGGCCAGACATGCCCTGGAACCCCCCCACGGTCCCTTCCCTGTTGGCCAAGCTCCCACATCCCTCTCCGGCCCGATTGTGCACTGGCAGGGTCCCTTGGCCTGGCCTGCACCCTCTCACAATCTGGGACCCCTTGGGGGATGTTGGAGAGCTGGTTTCAGCCTGATCTGGCAGGCCAGGCCGAGGGACCCCACTGGTGCATGAATTCGTGCATCGGGCCTCTAGTCTACATATAATTACCTCACATACAAGAATAAGATACACTGACATAAAACAAATTTATCTGCTTACTACCAGAACTATATTACATTTATGGGTGGAAAAAGGAAGGCAATTATAATAATAGCTAACATCTGTTACTTGCTATCTTCCAGACACTGTTGTAAGCCATTTATATTCACTCAATCTTCCCAACAGCCCTATGACATATGTACTATTATAAATGGGGAGGCTTAGGGCTTATTCCAATTACTACAAAGATGTTAAAGGGCAGACCTGAGATTTGAATGAAAACAGTCTGGCTTCAGGGCCAAGATTTTCACAATTATGCTATGTGCCATGCTTTGTGCTAATAACTTTACAAACATTCTATCTAATTTACTCTTTGCCATGTGATACATAAAATCATTCCTAATGTACAGATATCCTTTCTGAGTTTCCTTTAAGAGACTTTCTCTAAACTCACCTGATATTTAACCCAGGCCTGCCTGAAGCCTGTGCATTTCTCACTTTTATTTTCCTTCAGTGTGATATCTTTGAAATCAATCAATGTCTTTCCTCCAAAATCGAATAGCTTTTAGAAGCAATAACTAATACCAGTCATGTGTCTCCCTTGCTTTGCTAGGATATATAAGAATTGACCCTTGCTTACGAAGGGTCTAAATGAGGATTGGTCACAATAGTTCTGCAGTAGGCAGTAGCTTCCCCCTGTGTCATCATTTTTCTTTTATTTTTTAAAATATATTTTTATTGATTTCGGGCAGGAAGGGAGAGAGAGACAGAGAGAGGGAGAGAGAGAAAGAGGGAAACATCAATGATGAGAGAGAATCATTGATCAGCTGCCTACTGCATGCCCCCTACTGGGGATCGAGCCTGCAACCCGGGCATGTGCCCTTGACAGAATTGAACCTGGAACCCTTCAGTCCGCAGGCTTACCCTCTATCCACTGAGCCAAACCAGCCAGGGCTCATCAATTTTCTTGACTGCCACTCATAGAAAGAAAGATATTTTTCATCACAAGCTGGTAGCTACACACACAGTGATACATATTGTATTAACAAGAACCAAAATTTCATAAATAATGTGTAGCCTTGCATGTTAATAGCTTTTATTCTATGTTATTCAACCTATTTTATTTCTTCAAAAAAAACCAGCCAAACTGATTTCACAACCCATTAATGGGTGGTGAGCATCAATTTGAAAATCATTGCATTGGAGAATATTCTAGGTCTCTTTCAGTGCTTAGACTCGGGTTAACCTCAAGATGTGATTTATCTGAACTTATTTGGTAACCATGCTAATTTCTAAAAATAGAGCCGAGGGAATGTGTCACAGACCCACCTGACACTTTTGTGTTAACCTTACTTTTCTCTTTCCCTTCTTTATTTATTCATTTATTACTTTCCTACAGCTATTTGTAAAGCATTCACTTCAGACAGTGTACAAGCACTGTGAAGTCGAGGATGAGTAAAAGCAGGCATGCATTCTGATAGCACAGTGAGAATGAAAACAGTTTGCCCAATCGCACACAGGAAAATATTTTCAAATCGCCGTAAATTCTGTGAACAAGAATCCGGCATCACATAAAACAGGGAGCCAGGATTTAACATGGACCATGGGAAAAGTCTCTGTGGGAAGTGGCATTGGGGCTGAGACTGGAGAGCAAATAGAAAACAAGCAGGCAATGGACAGCATGAATCACACCATGTCACAAGCTTCTAGGACTAGAGGAAGGCATGGACTCCTAGTGGAGGAATGAGAGGAAAAGATCTTAAAGATAAGTCTAGAAAAGTAAACAGGGCCAGTTTGTACAGAAAGCATGTCAAACTCAAAGGCTAACAAGGGCCAAATAAACGAGGCATGCGGCCTGCGGGCTGCGAGTTTGACATGCTTTGTCGTACAGGGTCCTGTAGACCATGGAAAGAGATGAACGGTTTTTACAAGCCTGGATAACATAAGACTCACATTTTTAACATGGAACTGTGCTGTGTAGAATGGATTGGAGATATTTGAGGTTATGCAGAGAGAGCTCCAAATAGCCTAGCACAATGGTCTGAGTCAAACATGGTAGACTAGGGTGCATTAGGGTGGTGGTCTTTTGTTACTTATTTCCTCTTACTGAGCATGTTTTGCAATGCCTTTCAGGTGCACTGGGACCAGACTTGTTAATTTTGGAGCTGTCAACTAAGAAATAAATAAGCCGCGATGTAGCATACAAAAAAAAAAGTTGTGGAAATGCAACAGTGAGTCCAGGTGCTAAGTGGCCAAAATACAAAAAAAAAAAAAACACAACAAAACAAAACAAAAAAAACCTCTTACTCTTTTCTTAAAAAAAAAAAAAGATAATGATCTGAACTTGCATATTCCAGTTATCACTGAAATGTACTATTTTACTAGGTACAGTTCTAGAAAATGAAATACTTAAACTCCCTCGGAGAGTTTAAGATCTGAGATAGAGAGCTTCAGATCTGATGTGCTGGAGGAGAAAGATGATTTTTAACAGCCAAACCTGGCCCCATGATTAAATAAATTTATATTCAGACTGGGCAAAGGAAGCATGTTGCCTCTTGCCTTGACTTCTTTTTTCTTTGATTAATAATTCCCTGCATGGCTGAACATTGCTGTTATCTTGCCATGATGGGCACCTTTTCCAGTGTGTTCTTAGAATAAAAATAGCTTAACCCAAGTCCCTATAAAGAAAGTTTGCTCCTTCAGGGTGAGTTTAATAAAACCACTGTCCCCATTCGAGTTGAGTGAAGTCATGGGAGAGAGTCCTCTGTCTGTCACTAATTTCTGCACCTGCCTGCCTCCAGTGGCGAGCTGAAGGCAGTCACAGCTGCTCTGAATCCCACCCCTGTCTGTGTCGATTGTTTCCATTGGCATCTAGATCTGTTTGTAGTTGACACTCTTTCTCCCTTCTTTCGGTACTCAGTTCTCACCCACCTCACCCTCTCTACCCCATTCATTGGCCATCCCAAAAGACTTTCTCACATCCCGAGCAATCATTGTTCCTGTTATGTTAGCCGAGAGGAGCCTAAGGTACAACAGGTCCCAGGCATGGTTGCATACTAATTACCGTTCCTTACTGAAAGAACTGGGAAACACAACAAACATAATTTTTAGTGGTGCAGTTGGAAAGATTGTGAACCAAAGAGCTCAGGTACAGGCACCTTTCCTGGTGCCCATAAAACCTATGGCAGGGACGACCAGCCAGTCATTGCACCGAGGTGAAGAATGTCATTTCCTAACAGGCAATACCAAAGATGTGTTTCTCAGATATTTACAAAGCACTTCCTGTGTTTCTGTCTAAATTGCCCCCGTGAGCTTAATTTCCAACATCTTCTGTGTGACTCAGTCTTCCGTGGTAAACACGATTTTATCTATTGAACAAGTAAACATCAGGGCAGTTACTCCTCATTAGAATCGTAATGCCTCAGATTAATGCTGCATGGAATTTCTCTTTTTTCTTTTGTTTTCAAGTCCTTCCTTATCCTTTAGCACAATGATCATTATAAAGAACAAAATGTACTAAGTACAGTTCACCCATCATTGATATTCTACATTTGCTTCCTAAGCAGAGAATCGGTCACAAGGAATTGGTTTGCATCCCCGGACACTGCTTGCAGGCACTTAATTCTTGGATTCAAATAAAACTTGAACGTGTGATTTCAGTGACATTATGTCAAAAGAAACATGTCAAAACAGTGTTGATACAAAGAGCTCTATGGTGATGCGAAGTCTTTGAGGGAAACAAAACCAATCAAAGCAGCAGGAAAGCATTTTTTTAAAAAAACAGAGAGTTCTTTGCAAACAGCAGAGGCCAGATTTACTCTCCTGTGGCTCATTTCCTCTTCCCATCCCTCTACCCGTTCTGCTCCACCAAATGTGAAGCCTGCATCTGATCATTCATCCTGCCTAAAACCCTTCAGCATCTCCCCAGCATCTATTGATTCTGAAAGAGCTCCCGTCCTGGGATCTACCCTCCGCCTTCCTCTCCAGGCTCAAGCTTCCCCATCCTCCCTGTGATTCCAGAAAACCCAAACTGTTTCCTTTCCCCACACACACTCTGTTTTCTCCCAGGTCTGTGCTTAGTATGTGTTACTTTTCTCTTTCGAATAGGACTATTGGACCTGGAGAACTCTGTAGATCAACCATTTATTGGGTGCTTGATTTTTGTGCATTACTTGAACTTCAGTGAGCCTTGATTTCCTCATTTGTAAAATTGGGAGCATAAAAGCAGCATTCTGGGACTGATAGGTGTAATATTGTTGGATGTTTCTGAGTCTATCCCAGTGGAGAAGTTGCTCAGTAGAAATGTCAGCGATATTAGCTTATTCCTTAGTTATTTTTCTTGTTACCATCCTTTAGAATTTAGCTCAGGTTTTACCTCTGGTCAGAAGCTTTCCCTCACCTCCTCTTTCCAAACCCTAGGTAAATCACTTCCTTGTACTGGGCACTTTCTTCTTTATTGCCCCTTTTTAAATTCTTTTCCTGTCATTAGTGTTGGTACATGCTTTTTCATAGTGTTGCTGGGCAATGAAGTTGTTGGCGTGGGAAAATGGGCACCAGAATGCTTCAAGGAGGCCTTCTAATCCACATTTTATGGACCTCTTAAACAGTGTGGTTAGGATATGATCGTTAATGATAAGCGAATAAATGGGGTTTTCATTATTTCCTTGGCTTTATAGCTTTGTAAGCTAACAGTTAATGAATGCCTACTATATTCCAGGCATGACTCAGCTGTTAGCCTTTATTTTTTACTATGTTCAAATGTGGTAGATATTCTTATTATTCCCATCTTATACAAGTGGAAACTGGGGGCCCAGAGCCATAGAGCGAGTGATAAATAATCTCCCAAAACCTGACCTCTTAGCTCAACCACGCGCCGCTCGGATCTGTAGGGTGTCTTCACCTCTGGGACTCTTCCGTGTGTAACTGTATCAGACACATTTTCCTTTCTGACTCGATCCCAGGTACTCCTTCCAAGATGAGGAAGACATGTTCATGGTGGTGGACCTCCTGCTGGGCGGGGACCTACGGTATCACCTACAGCAGAACGTCCGTTTCCAGGAAGACACCGTGAAGCTCTTCATCTGTGAGCTGGCCATGGCCCTGGACTACCTGCAGAGCCAGCGCATCATTCACAGGTCAGTCAAGTCCAAGGGGACGGCCGTGGACTGAGTGCACAGGAGAGAATTCAGTACCTGCTGCGTTCCACGGGTCCTTGTTGAACATAACATTCAACCCTCACCTAATTCTTACATCCATTCCTTGAGGTAGGTTTTTGGCCTTATTTTGAAGATTAAAAAACAAGACAACTAAGCACATTGTGGAAGGCCAGAACCAATGAATATTGGTGCTATCTTATAACTAAGCTTAGAAGAAGAGGAGAAAGATGACATACAGGAACTTACTAAATAATAAATGAATAATTGAAATAGTAATAAAGAAGTTCATAGGAAGGAAAGTCTCTGGGGAGAGCATTTGAGTCCCAACTACCTGTCAGCAGTGAAACTACTTGTTTCACTCACTTGGTACATTTGTGTTAAATAAAGACAAATACAGTTGAGCCTTGAACAAGAGGGGGAGGGTTTAGGGATGCTGACCCCCATCAATAAAAACCTGCATATCACTTTTGACTCCCCCAAAAGTTAACAACAGTGGTCCTTCAGTATCCTCAGTATCCTGGGGGGCGGGGTTTGCTTCCAAGACCATCCTCAGATACCAAAATTCACAGATGCTCAAGTCCCTTTTAAATAAAATGGCCTGCTCTCTGCATCTGAGAATTCCCAACTGTAGATAGAAAATACTGTTTTTGATCCATGGTTGGTTAAATCTGCAGATGCCAGACCCTGCAGCTGACTGTGTGTTTATGGGGGGAATCAACATATAAATGGACCCGTACAGTTCAAACCTGTGTTGTTTAAGGGTGAACTGTAACAAGGCAGCTAAAACCCAAGGAGACAATAGAGGGGAAAGATAACACTTTACATTTATAAAGAAATTGGTAGTTTTAATGATTTCCTATGTGACATATCACCTGATTGCTGTAATAATTTGTGATAAGTGAACAGAGCAGATACAGTTAGATCAGTCTAAATACGAGAAAACCATGATGAGGAGACATTAACTTTTTATCTAGGTTACTGGTTAGAATTTTGAACCCAATCACTATCAAAGCAGCTACTATTTCCTGATGACATCCCAGGCACTGCTAAGTACTTTCATGTGGTATCTTATTAAATTCTCAGAACTAAAGGCAGAATCCTCATCTACACCAATAAAAGAGAAAGATGCAAATTGATCGTACCTTTGCGATGCCCACCAGCCAATCAGGAGTGAGTATTCAAATTAACCCAGCAAAGAAGGTGGGTTAATTTGCATATGCAGGCACAGGTGTTCCACACCGCCCCAGCTGCTACAGGCCTCTGGGCAGCGTGGGAAGGCAGAAAGGCGGCTCTGGCCAGAGCGAAGACATTGCTGGCAGCCAGGGGAAGGAAGGCCCATTCTTGCACGAATCTTCATGCATCAGGCCTCTAGTGTCATTATAATATCCCCATTACACAGATGAGAAAACCATGGCTCACAGTGGTAGAGTTCTGTCTGCTACCTCAACTTGCATTCATTACACACCATTAAATGAAAAATCAACACATGTGACTGCCACTGTCATCTCTAATCCTTGAAGACTTTGCTGAGATTTTAAGTATAATCATGTCTCATTTAGTAAACATTTGGCTAGATAAAATATTTGCCCAACAGTAGTTAACATTTAAGTGGAACTTATCTGGATTAGTGAAGAGGCAGCATAATAATTTATAGATTCTCTGTGCAGGCACCATGAACCATTTTTTTCTTTTTCTTTTGGCCTTGGCCCTGCACACTTACATAGTTATTATTTAATTTCCTGTCTTTGGAAGGGCCTATTTGTACTGTAAATGTGCTCTTCGGAAAAACAGATATGTGGGAAGCAGACCAGTGAATCACGATGTGGGAAGTAAATTTACACACCTGGTGCTTTGTCAATAACTAGAATCCTGTTCCCAGCGGTCCTTCTCTCACACCAGCTCCCACATTGGTTTCTGCTCTCTCACAGTGCTTTCTCAGGAGAATGTTGCTTATTCATAGCCTATGGAGTCCCTCCCAGAGCCTCCATGCTCACTCATCCACCCCACCAATGGCCAACCACTGTCTGTTTTGGTTGCTGACATTATAGATCTCAGAAAGTGCTGGAGGCCGGTCCATCCTTGCTGCTTGACGCAGTCGCTGCAGGAAAGAGGCATCTGCACAGCATGTGTTTCAGTGGACCTGGCGTATGTAGCATACTGTTTTTAATATGTTTGCTCCCTTTAGCGCCATGTGTTTTAACCAAGGTCACCTCTCTGAGAAAGGTTGTTTCCCCAGGTGGGGATCTTTCCCTGAGGTTAGGGAGGGGATACAACCCCTTAATTAAGTGCCAGGCGGGTAATTAAGTTACATGGTCTTTACTCCCTGGAATGGAGATGAGAAACACCTTAACCCTTGTAATAGAAATTGACTGGATTGGAATCGGCTGGTATAAATACGGATGTAATAAGACAATAAACGTCAGATCCTCATCAGTTCCTGACCAGAACTCCGACCAGAACTTTGGCTGGAGATCCTGGCTATAGGTCCTGACTAGGCTGCTGACCAACTGAAGGCTGTCTTCGTGTCATTCCTTCTTCGCCGACTCCGTCCACACCTTTGGGGACCCCTGGACCTGCTGGGATTGGACCCCAGCAACTGGCGCCCAACGTGGGGCACCTAGGAAAGTCCCCTCCGTACTTGGGACGTACTTGGGATGGATAGGACTGCACCGTAGGGTGCTGCAGACCCCTCCTATAGAGGATAAGTAGGGTAAGTGGGTAGTTAGTACAAAACTTAGATTGACAAGATGGGTCATTCTGAGTCTAAAGAAAAAAAACTCTGTATTAATCTTTTAATGCATCTGCTTGCTAGCAGAGGAGTTAAGGTTACTCCCAGTCAGATAGAAAGTTTTATAGAATATGCATGTCAATGGGTTCCTGAGGATGGAACTGTTAATTTAACAAATTGGAATAAAATAGGAGAGCAAGTTATGTATTATCACACCTTCCATCCGGAGGACGAGAAGGTCCCGGAAAATACCTTTTCCCTCTGGAATTCAATTTGTGAAATCTTGGCACCAGAGGCAGAAACTATTGAACTTTCTCAAACTTTAAATAGTCCCTCGGATCCACCTAGAGAGAACACATCATTATTGTCTCCAGCTCAATCTAAGAGCAATTTAGCTATGCCTACTGATCGGGAGGAGAATAAATATCATAAACATGATATTGTTCCTTTCCAGTCAGTAGAGAGGAGAGAGGCCCTCCCATTCAAAACAGGCTCCCTAAATTAGAAAGAAAGCCTAAACCAGGTCCTGCGGCTCCTAGGAGCTCCATGTCTAAATTTCAAAGGGCGATAAGAGAAGCTGAAGCTAATGGAGATCTTGAGTTCTCACTCTGCTTCCCAGTTGCATATGAGAATGAGTTTGATGAGGACGAAAGCCCCACCTGGGAGGCTATACCTTACAAAATACTTAAAGAATTAAAATTGGCCTGCTCTGAATATGGACCTCTAGCTCCTTACACACTAACCTTGGTAGAAACCCTAGCCAATAAATGGATGACTCCTTATGATTGGTCACAGGTTTGTAAATCCTGTCTCTCAGGAGGCAATTACTTATTATGGAAAACTGAATATGATGATCTTGCTAAGAAAGCTGTAGCCACTAGCAAAAATTCCAGAGGAGGAGTAACCCTAGACATGATATTAGGAGAAGGTGATTTTAACACGGCTCAGGAGCAAATGTATATGCCCAAAGAGGCACTTATTAAAGTAAACAGTTGTGCAGTAAATGCCTGGAAATCCCTACCTTATACAGGAGGAAAAACAACCTCCCTTACAGAGATTAAACAGAAGTTCGAGGAACCATATCAGGATTTCCTTTCTCGCCTCATACAGGCAGTCAAGAGAGTAATCAATAATGAAGAGGCTGCCGATATCTTAATCAAACAACTGGCTTTTGAAAATGCTAATAATACCTGTCAGGCTTTATTAAGGCCGATTCGTAGAACGGGAACTATAAATGATTTTATAAAACAGTGTGCTGATGTAAGTCCAGCATTTATACAGGGTGTAGCTATAGCTGCAGCTCTCAAAGGGGAGACATACCCTCAATATGTACAGGGCATAGGACAAGCCAGCAATAATACAGGTAATAAAAGAAATATGAACTGCTACTCTTGTGGTTTATCTGGGCACTTTAGCAGAGAATGCCCAAATAGAAATAATAATACTCAAGCCAGATGGCAAACTCCCCCTTTTTTAGGAGACAGTAACTGTGGGAAACCAAGCCTTTTAGCCTTCTCCTTTCTCTGTGTGAATGTGGGTTCCATGCTTTCTTTCTCTGAGCTTCATTTTCCCTGTCATCATGAGTCAAGATGCTCTGAGCACTTTTGCTGTATGCTTAGAACTGTGCTCCTAAAGGAATTACGGAGCGGAAAACCCAACCCAAAACAAAACAGAACACTTGATACCATTGGTACCCAAATATCATTGTTTTGTCCTCTCCCTGTTTATTGCTCCCATCATCATTTTGCCACTTTAGTAAGAAACCAAGATTAACTTTCTGTTCGCTGCCCTTTACACACCCATGGTTATGACCTTGCGTGTGACTTCAGAAAGGCATCTTTGTACTGAACTGTCTCTGCATCATGGCAAATGAATGGAAGGCAAACTCAGTGACATTTTGAACACTGTGTTAAAATGAGATGACATGCTCCTGGGGTGAGACAAACAATGCAGGGGCATTTCTATTGTCCACGAGGCCCGCCCACCTCCTCATGTCACAGAGCATCTTGCACCTCTCTCGAGGAGTTGTGACATTTAGGATGTGTAATTAACTAATGTCCATTTGCTCTTCTAGGTTGTAAACTCCAGGTGGGAGGGCTATGTATGTTTTGCTTTTCATTGTATAATCAGTGTGCAGTGAAATATGAAGGAATGAACACTGCCTGAACCACACGAATGACTAGTTGACTAGAAGCACAAGGTTACAAATAACAAAGACAAAATTAAAATAAAGGACATGAAAACTAGAAATTTTGGACCTACCTTGGTTTTCACCTTGGGTAATCTTATCATCCATCGTCCGAACCAGAGTACACCTGAGGATGAAAGGAATTGCTGTTAATAATTATGCTGGGACAATAGGCAAAACTAAAAAATATTCTGGGAAAATCAGGACTTATATCAATATCATGAAGACTTTCCAAGACAGTCATGACCAGATAGGCATTTTAATTGTGAGAGAGCTCTAATAACCATAACTTTCTGCGCTCAGAGTACCAGGGATCAGTTTGAAGTGGTATCCATTTGAAATGCTGTCAAATGGCTTAGAAAACACGGCCATGGTAAAAATGAGCAGTGTCTCTTTGTCTATGACATTTAAAGGACAAGGATGGTGGCACTCTGAGAGTGGGGCTGATGGGGCAGAGTTAAAAGCATGAAGAGCAACACAGAAGGAGAGATAGAAGCTTCGGAATGTAATTCTCTAAAATCTCTTTCTTCAAAAGAATCTATCAGTTTGTGCTGGATTTCATTGACTCTAAGAAAACAAAACAAAACATCTCTCAGCTGCTTGGAAGACTGGATTGTAAGACACCCCCTGAGTTCCAAGATCCTAAAGTGTGAGTAGGGGAAAAAAGAATCGCCGAAATACAGTAAGAATCCCCAGACAAGACCATCTGCGTAAACCTGCAGCCGTAAAATATGTGACTTCCTACTTTCAGATGAGAAACATTTTGTCTCTGGACATGGTAGAAGATTCATGATTCTCCATAACAGTCAGCAAATACGTGTGGAGCAGAAGACGGCCATTTCCTGAGGGCTTCCTGGGTACCAGGCACTCTGCTAAGCAATAGTGAATCATTTCGCCCAATCTGCCCGCAGCCTAGGAGGTTGATGGTGTGATTGTCCCTATTTTACAGCGGATGAAACTCTGGCTCAGAAAATAACTTAGCTAACAAGTAGGTGAGGCATCACTTGATGGAAATGCAGAGGTCTTGGCTACTCTCTGCCCTACAGATGTTGAGCACAGTCAAGGATATAGTTTGTAAGGCTCATGACCACCTGCCTGAGGCTCCCACAGTCTGGCTGTACAGTGACGATGATACGTGTGGAACCAAGAGAAGACAGAACAGCCTAAAACTAGAAACTGAATTGTGCAAGAAAGACCAAAGTATTTCAGAGAAGAAAATGGTTGGGGTAACAAAACGAAGTTTCTTGAGAGCTCAGGGGGTTTAAAAAGGATTTTAATAGCCAAAGCGGGAAAAGAATCTAGTCCTTGTAAAGGAAGTTAAATGAGTAAAAATGCTTATTTGTCTCTGGGTGGTAACCTTGGATGGGCTGTTTTAATTTTTTGTCTGTATTGACTTTCTTGCCAGCAACGTCTAGCCTAGTTTATTTTTTAAAAATACAATAGGTCCTGTTTCTGACATGATTTCCAAGTGAGACATGGATTTTTATTTTGTTTGTGGATTTTCTAAAAATCCACAGACTTGAAATTTTTTCTGTGCTTTCCTAAGTTTGTAGAATATTTAGCTAATTTCCCTCAATTTTAGAATTGTTCTTTTCTATGCTTGTTGTGAAAGACATGGATTGCATAATAACCATTAATTTGCAACTGTACAATTAGGCAGTTTTCTTTTTAGTCAAGAAGTCAAATGTTTTTCTGAGGACAGCTTTAAAAGTCAGCTTTAGTTTCCAAATTATGGCCAGTTTCTAATTCACTGTTCCTCCTTACTTACATTAAGTTGGTGAATGAAGATTTTAAAATATGGACAAAGTGGTTATTTGCATTTGTGTTTTTTTTTTTTAAAGTCAGGAAAATAAAAATCATTACAATGCTTCCTATGGGATAATACTATTTAATTCGTTGGTTACCACAGTCTCTTAGATATAGAATAATGGGATGAAAAGTAATTATTACAGTCCAAAGATAAATGTGTATTCACTCCCTTTTCAGGTGTCAAAGAAGACCCAATTATGAATTTAAGCTAATGAGATTAATTGTGTAGGACACTTAAACAGTAAATCATCTTGGATCAAAATACCAGTTGAGTGGATGTGTGATTGTCTCTTCCTCTTTCTTAGAATTACCCCCACTCTAATGAAGATATAACTCACTAATTTCTAAATTCCTAAAGGAGTGGGATAAAAATATAATTAGGAAATTTGTATAAATAATGACAGTACAGCTGAGAGAGTTGCAAAAATTTCATTTCTAATTGATTTCAGATATGTTGAAGTAGGAATAAGAAAATTGATGATTATCAAAAAACAGACAGATGAAATTTTTATTCATCACCTTTGCCTTCTTTGCTGTAATCATGGGAACCAATAACCGACACCTGGGTTCATCTCAGAGCTTCTGTAAGATGCACAACCCCTCCTGGATTGCAGTAGCTACTTGTGAGAAGTTTCTATCATTTTTCTAGAAATCATCATCTTGATAGTGAAAGAAAAAACTTAGGAATAATGCTTCTGTCATAAATATTCATTCAAAAACTGATTCCTGAGCTCCTTTGCCAGGCAGTGTTCTCAGTGCTGACCTCCTATGCTCAAAGGACAGACAGCTCCCCTGTCGTCCAGAATTGATAATATTACAGAGTGAAAGGGAGTCAAGTAAACACTTCAATACTGACATCAGAAAGGTTTATAATTCGGTGGTACATACTATAAAGAAAACAAGCAGAGACGTATGTGTATGTCCTAAGCTACACACACAAACACACACACATCACTCACACGGTTGCATCTTCACAATGGTCACGATCATACTTCTAATTGTTGCCCCTGGAACACACTGTTTTTTGTTTTGTTTTGTTTTATAAAAAGCTTTCTCTTCCTCCTGAACTTAAGGCCTATTGGTGGAGATTACACCTCACTCATGTTTGTAACCTAATACAGAGTGGTTGCTGAATAAATCAACACCTGAACCAATGAATGAGGGCAGTATATACAATAATCCTTGGGTGAACATAGATAGTAAAGGTTGCTGGGAAACATTGTTTTCAGCAATTTTTAATTTATTCCACACGTTCCTGTTGCATACCCCTGGTGTGTGGGGCTTTCCCCCATTAGTTTTAGTTATTAGTTTTCTATGCTGGGTGATAAATGACCACAAATGTAATGACTTAATACACATTGATTATCTCATAGTTTCCTTGCATCAGGAGTCTTGGCACATCTGAGCTGGGTTCTCTGCAAAGCTGCAAGCAAGGCATTGGCCAGACCTGGGCTCTTTTCTGGAGGCTGGACCGGGCACTAGTGCACTTCCATGTTCAATCAGCAAGTTGGCAGAATTCATTTCTCTGGGGCTATAGGACTCATGGCAGCTTGTTTTTTCAAATTCAGGGAGGAGGGCAAGACTCTGAAGTGAGTCTGTGAGCAAGACAGAGTATGTTTCATTGAATAACATGACATAATATATCACCATCACAAGAGTGACCTCCTATCAACTTTTGCCATATAATGTTGGTTAGAAGCAAGCCATACAAGCAGCCTCCACTCGGGGGCTTGGGATTATACAAGACCTGAACACCAGGAGGTGGGATCATGGGGTCACCATAAAGTCTGTCCACCATACTTCAACTAAAGAGGTTGTACTAAACCAGAATCTGACATCAGTTGTCTCTGTGAGCTTAAACATAGCTTTGAACTCCTCTATTAAAAAGGGTCAAATGATCAAGAATGCTTCTTTCATGCCAAAGAGTCTAGGGCAGCGGTTCTCAACCTGTGGGTCGCGACCCCTTTGGCAGTCGAACGACCCTTTCACAGGGGTTGCCTAAGACCATCCTGCATATCAGATATTTACATTACAATTCATAACAGTAGCAACATTACAGTTATGAAGTAGCAATGAAAATAATTTTATGGTTGGGTCACAACATGAGGAAGTGTATTTAAAGAGCCAGAAGGTTGAGAACCACTGGCCTACGGTGATTTCTTCTCAGCACTGGTAGGATGCTCTTCAAAGTATGGTCTCATTCTCCTTCTATTCTCTACCACACTCCCACTTCTCCCCAAGAAGGCTGCATGAGGGAAATGGACTGTCTACAGAGCAGGGGACAGTGAGGTGTGATAAACAGCTTCCAGCACATTTACTAATCAAGATGTTATTTGCAATTCAGCTGTGAACCAACCGTATTTGTTTGAACCCAGGTCTTTTATAGGCAGAGATCTTCTAGGCTGAGTTTCACCTTTTTGTCTGACTCGTACACACTGTAGTAGCCTGGAAGTCACATTTTTATTTTCCTGAGGTGGTAATTGGGAGGAAAAAAATAAGGTATTTCTGCAGCTAATCATTTTTGTCAATGATCATTAAGTGACAGATGAGCTCCTGAGAAATGAACTTGCCAACACAGTGACACCCCAGCTCTCTGAAGCCCGTGAGAATGAGTCATCTGGAGAGATGTTTTGCTAATTCCAGAAGGTGTTTACTCCTTTCTGCTCACCAATATTTAACCATTTAATTTATACTACAAACTACATGCATCATTTTTCTTAATGACTGAAGAAGAGCTATCGCTTATACATATATCAAGAATTAGGCACCACGCTCATAAGCATTTTGCACACACTGCCTATTTTAATAGTCAACAATACCATGATGGGGTTCAGTCACTTGCTCAATATCATACAGTTAGTATACTAAGGCCAGATTCAAACGTAGGATTATCTGATTTAAAGACCCTGCTCTTCATATTAGGCTCCTTTAGTTTCACTCTTATGGAATAATAGACATCCTCAAGGTCCAATGAGCTCTTTAGTGCTATTTACCCAATAACAATGAACATTAGTTTATAGACATTTTTAGTTGGTGTTTTAGGTTAAATTGTGTGTCTCCCCCCCCCCCCCCCTCAAAAAAAAGATATATTGAAGTCCTAACCCCCAGTATTTCAGAATGCGGCTTTAATAGAAAATAGGGTCTTGATAGAGGTAATCAAGTAAAAATTAGCTCATTAGGGTTGGGCCCTAATCCAATGTAACTGGTGTCCTTATCAAAGCAGGAAATTTGGACACAGGGAGAAACATATTCAGAGGGAAGGTGAAATGAATAGTCACAGGAAAAACTCCATGTGAAAATGAAGGATTGGGAAGAAGGTCAAAGATTGCCAGCAAACCAACCGAAGCTGGGAGGAAGCAAGGAAGGACCCCCCCCTGCAGGTGACAGAGGGAGCAGGGCCCTGCTGACACCTTGATTTTGGACTTCTAGCCTCCAGAATTTCCAGACAATAAATCTCTGGTTTATTTTTAAAGCCACTAAGTGTGTGGTACTTAGTTGCAGCAGCCCCAGCAAACTAATACAGTATGTTTTAATCGTTTTCTTAGCTAACATTTCAATCTTTGCTTCTTTAGCTGGTGTTACTCAGATCAGCTTCTGTCTTCAAATATATTATGAGATGGGAGACCAGATAACAAAACCTGTTAGAATTGCTTGTAAAATTATGGTAGTCCAATCCGTTAGCTTTAGGATACGGTAACCTATTTTATGTTGCCCGGAAACTATCTTTGCTTACTTCTGTATTTCAGATTTGGTGAGATATTTCAGCTATTTGTGTATTTTTTGAAATAACATTTTGTTTTGCATTTAAATCTCTTGAAGGGAAGTTAAATCTCTTGAAGGGAAGTTAAATCTTTTCCAAATGATCAAATCAGCAATTCCAGCATGAGAACATTAAAAGCCCCAAAAGAGTGAGAGATTATCTGATTACTTATACTGTGCCTGTTTCACTTGATGCTGGCTTTCTTCCTCCATATACTGATCATGTTTTCTGTTTACTGCAGTGGGGTAATAGGTTTTGGGTTCAGGCTACTATTTTCTATGGGGCGGTTAAGAAAATGCCCCTTCTTTCTGGCTTGATAAGTCTTTGCTTCAGTAGCTCACAAGCCCTTGCCCAGGTTCCGTTTCTAACTCCCAGAGCAGAAAGGCAACTGAGCCTCAAGAACAAAACGGCCGTGCAGTAATGAGGGTATTAGGTTGATATGTTCTATTGAGCACCTGCTCCCAAGCTACGGAATAATGAATGAGCATGAATTACGCATTGCGAAAACAGGAGGATCTGCCTTCTTTGTATCATGTATCAGGCAGTTTTGAAAGGAACTTTGGAATTGTGCTTTTCACACAAGGCCACCCATTTGTAAAAACCCATGTGAGAAAGGCAAAGGACTGCTCACTTCCAGGTTAACATTTAACTAGCCTGCGCTGAGCTTTTAATAAATTCTAAGTCATGTGCGGAGCTCCTGCCTGGTGGCCCCAGGATATGAGTGTAGACTGTGTGAATCCAGACCCTGGCTCTAAGGCCGGAGAAGGAGCCCCAGTGGTGGGACTGTAGTTGAATAAGTATGTGGATTTCACTTATGTGTGGAATCTGAAAAACAAACAAACAAAAAAAACAAAAACAAACTTAGAAATATAGAGAACAATTTCATGGTTGGTGGATGGGAGGGGGATTGGAGGAATTGGTGAAAAGGGGGAAGGAATTGAGATGTGCAAATTGGTGGTTACAAAATAGTCAGGGGGATGTAAAGTACAGCACAGGGAATATAGTCAATAATTTTGTAATAACGATGGAAGATGAGACCTGGTCTGTAATAATCCAATCCTGGCAATTTTTACCTCTACCTCCCGTTCCAAACTATGTGTTTCTGCTTACAATGTCTCCTCACACTCTCCCACTTCAAACAACTCTTTCCTTAACATAGATCTGTTTATGTGACCAATAGCCTTTGGGTGACACCCTAAAGAATATACTATAGAACTACATGTATGATATTTTCCCCTCTCAAGAACTTGAAGAAGACCCAACCTAGGAGACCATTATGTAACAGAGAATTAAACCCAAACTGTGGACCTGTCGGAAAGCTGGGGGACAAGGAGGGAGCTGACTTTGGTTCGGATACACTGATTTTCTTGTTCCCTGTTCTCACAACACCTCGTATCGGATTGCCCAGTGAGTGACTTGATCCCAGGGTAGGTGCAGTGAAGGGATGTAATTAGCCTATTAAGTTCTGCTAATGTCCTGGAAAGTCATTCAGGTGAGAACGGCAGGTATATCAGTTCCCACCTTGGACCCTGCCTCCACGGGGAGCATTACATTTGCATGTGCTGTTTCTGGTTCCCACCATGGGAGGCAGCTGAGAAAGCAGGGTGTGGCCTGCTCCGTTTCTTTCAATCCAGATGCCATGAAGAGTTTCTAGGCCGGGTGTATGTGCCTAGGATTGTACTTTACCACTCCCCACATTCTAGAGCTTCCCCTCTGCATTTGGGAGCTCAGACTGCAGAAATCACAGCTTTATCACTCTTACTCTAGTTACTAGTATATACTCATCCACGTACTAAAATGATCAGTTGTTTAGTTGACTAACAGTAAATATAGTGCATCTGGCGTAGAGAGTTGTTTGTTGTTTTTTTGTGTGTGTTTTGTTTTTGTTTGCAGGAAGGAGGGATAGAGGGAGTTGTTCTTTTATTTCCTTTTTTGTTTTTTCTTTTCTTTTCTTAAGGGAAAAGAGAACACATAGCTTATTTTTCCAGAAGTCTGAGAAACCAAGGAACCAGATTCACCCATTTTATGATCGATATTTACTTAAGCACTTCCTTTGTTCTGGGCACTTTGGGGAGCCTGGGCGCTTCAGCTTTGAACAATGCAGAAAAGGTGTCCTTTCTCTGAGAAGCTGATGGTCTCAGTGTGTCAGACGTGCCAGTTTGGGAATTGTGTTGGAGGGGAG
The DNA here is from genome assembly GCF_028538775.1 of Myotis yumanensis. Lineage (NCBI taxonomy): Eukaryota > Metazoa > Chordata > Mammalia > Chiroptera > Vespertilionidae > Myotis > Myotis yumanensis. The sequence goes on along the minus strand of NW_027223756.1, from coordinate 23,669,587 downwards.
GTCCTGCTGGGCAGGAGGTAGGCTAGAATAAGGAAGAGGATGATGAAGGAAATGGGGATCAGGAAACAATTGGGTGGGATGGATGGGAAGATTGGAGGAAAGTCGGGGAAATGAGAGGCTAAGGTATGAGATGGAATGCCCACACAGACATTGTCATCATTAGCTCCCTGCTAATGGTATGTAGGTTGTAAGAGACCTCCATGTACATTTTAACCAAAAAATTTGTCCAGAGTGGTAGGTGTTGTACTTTCCTAACACTTTTGCATTCATAGATAAGCTTGTAAGACGTTCACGTTTTAAAATCAGATTGCTATTTTTGGACTTGAACCATGCCTGGATGGTATTTCTGAACATGACTGTACATAAGAAGGTCTGGGGGAGTCTGTTTTGGACAGATGCCTGGGCCTAGCCACAGAGAGTCCAATTGCTACAGGACCGAGCTAGGTAGGTTACAGAATCCACGTTTCTTAAAGCACGCCTGCCTGGTGATTCTGAACATATCCAGGTTTGGTAGCCACCAAGTTAAATCATATTTTGGAGCTTTAAGTGAAACCATATTATAAGCCACCTTAAGTGAAACTATATTACAGATTGCCTTAAATGAAAGAAACATTTTAGCATAAGTTATTTCATATTTAGGATTATTTGAAAAGATAACAAAGTGGTGCTAAATTTCAGAATTAGAAAAACTCAACTTGTTCTAACAGGAATTTTTATATAGCATACTGGGTTTCTTTTCATTTTCTTTCTCCTGGTGTCTGAATAAACAATGTTACCATTCTGCAGCTGACCCTGTAGTGACTTAGAAGTCACCTCATCACATTTTGGGAAAACTATGTATTTAGAATCTATGCCTACCTATTTTTAGGTAGAAAGTCCACTTTTTCTTTTTAAATAGTCATATATTCTTTTTCTGAATTTAGTAGTAAATACACGCCTTTGCCACATTAAGCCTTCTTTGCATGGTTCCTTATGAATTTGTCTTATTCTCTTCATTCCTAGAGGAACTATATCTCAGTTGTCTTTATATTTCTGAAGTCCTAGCATAGTAACTTATTAAAATAAATATTTGATGAATAAATGAATATGAGATTGAAGTTAGAAGTGACACATTAAACTAATTGTTACCTCTCTGATCTCTGTATTATTCTTTAAGCATCATCTTTCGTTTCTGGGGCAAATAGTGGATATAATGATATGTAGCATTAATAAAAAAATAAAATGATGCTCTGAGATTTATAGAAGCTCATAAAGTGTCAAATCCAGAGCAATTCATTTTTTCCCAGCAAGCCCCCATAAATCCAGGCCACGGAATCGGTATGCTGATCTTGCCACATCCAGGTCTCTCCCTTCCCGGCTGGGCTCCTGGGGCCTCCTCCTCGCTTGGCAAACACTAACTCTCGCTCACTGGATGCAGCTCTGAAAGAGGTAGTAAGAGCCTAGCACCTGGTCTACCCCAAGCTTTCAACTGTAGAGTGTTTGGAGGTGCCCTGTAGTGCCCTGTAGATACTGTCAGGATTAACCTTGAGTGCACTAGACATTTTCCTAGTACCAGAGAGTCATTCATTTACTGGCCACCAGACACTGTGAGCCTATGTGATGGAGTATGACATTAATTTAGGAACCATCCCTGACATCAAGGAGTTCATGATCCAGTTGGAGAACAAAATAAATATAAATGATAAATGTTATGATGGAAGAAGTGTACTCTGCAGAGCACATAGAAGGGGCCATTGCCTAAGAACTGAGAAATCAGGAAAGGCTTCCTGCAGGAAGTGGCATCTGAGCTATGAGGTGAAGGGTGAATCTGCACTGTCTGGTTGCAGTGGTGAGCGGGCCCTGATTCTGGTGAAGGAACAGCAGAAGGTGGGGGGATGCAGGGAGCATTTAGGGGACTGCGTGTGCTTCCATGTGGCTGCAGGATAGGCGCGAGATGAGAAAAGAGCCTTTATTCCATATAAGTGAGTTTGAACTAGATAATTCTTGAAATGATGAGATCCATCAAAGACTTTGGGGCAGAATATACAATAGTGAGAGATTAGCCATAGAAGCATGCAGTTGGAAATCCCCTACACTCTATCTTTTTAGCAAATTGCACCCGGCACCAGAGAAAAACTTGCCATAGCTACAGATGATCACTTATGAATCCAGAGTGAATGTTAAGACCCTAACAAGCTAAATGAGAAGATACTCAAAGTTCATGAAACTATCCATGCATCTGCATGTTGGGGATGGCATATACTTGGTTGTGTTCGTAGGTAAGGGGCTTGTTATTCAATAATATTTTTACGAAAAGAGGACCCTGACAATCTTGGTCTGTCAAAGACCAAGGTCACCTTATTCAAGTGACATAAAAGCCACTTGACTGGGCTGAAAGTGTTTTCCCAAAACCGATTTCAGAGTTTCTTCCCTAATGGCTTCTGTGAATTTAGGCTGAAGTGCTCTAATGGTACATTAGGGAAGGGCCGTAAAACCTGAGAGTGGAGGACCAGGGTAGTAGGCACAGCACCGCTGTTCTCTGATTGAGGGGCACTGCCTACAATATTTGTTTCAGCAGAATTTTGAAAACTCTATACGCTATTCCTCTAAGTCAGTGGTTCTCAACCTGTGGGTCGCGACCCCTTTGGCAGTCGAACGACCCTTTCACAGGTGTTGCCTAAGACCATCCTGCATATCAGATATTTACATTATGATTCATAACAGTAGCAACGAAAATAATTTTATGGTTGGGTCACAACATGAGGAACTGTATTTAAAGGGCCAGAAGGTTGAGAACCACTGCTCTAAGTAGTTATCATGAAACTACTTCCTTTACTGGAAGAGAGCGGGTTTTGTTCCCTTCTAGGGATTTAAGGATCTCACCAAAGCACAGAAGATTGGTCCAAATCTTTTAATCAACCACCGTCACCCCTGGAATAATATTTATTAAGTAACTAGCGAATTATAGCATCATTCTAAGGGAAATTCTTATATCTGCACGTTTAAAATAAACTTGCATTATAGACCTTTTTTGTTTCTTATTTTATAGAGTCTTTACATTCATCCCAGATTTACACAGATGAAAATTAGTGTAAATGATAATTAGGACTACTACCTTATGACAATTTAAATGCCCCCTATGACCCTATGGAGCAATACTATATAATATGCTATAGAAATGAAGAGTCTGAGCTTTGGAATGAGAGAGAACCTGGCTCAGAGCCCAGTTCTTCCATTTCCTATCTCTGACCCTGGGCTAAGTTACGTAACTTCTTTAAGCCTTGGCTTTCTGATCTAGAAATTGGGGGCATTCATGGTCATTGTCTCATAGATTCACTGTGAAAATTTAATAAGATTGTGAGTAATGAGGGGCCAGTACATAATTTCAACCCTACTTAGCATTCTTGAGTACTTTTTCCTTTAGTTATGTTTGTTTTATTGTAAGCAACTTTCTCTTTTCTTTTTACTCCCCTAGGGATATGAAGCCTGACAATATTTTGCTTGATGAACATGGTAAGTGAAGGATTTGTTTGCAACCAACTAGACTTGTATATAGAACAATAATGATTATCCCCAGCTAAGGAGTATTACATGTAGAAAAGGTGCCTTGCTTGATTGACTTGAGTTACATGTACAAACTCCATTTTATTTTATTTCTTTTTAATCCTCACCCAAGGATATGTTTTTTAATGCTATTAGAGAGAGGGAGAGAAAGAAAGAGAGAGAGAGAGAGAGAGAGAGAGAGAGAGAGAGAGAGAGAGAAGCATTGATGTGAGAGGGAAATATCTATCGGTTGCCTCACACACACACATGCCCCCAGTAGGAATGGAACCTGTGAGTCTTTGGTGCACAGGATGACACTTCCACCAACTGAGCCACACTATCCTGGGTACACACTCCATCATATAAGTGGGAGGGATAACCTGAAGAAACTTTAGTATTTCCAGCAGTGGGGTAGTACCCCAATATACCCTACATAACACTGAATTCACATGAGAAAGTAACTCTCTTTTCCATGTCCTTCCATTCCAACTCATTTCTACAAGGAAACCATTACAGTATTTGCTGCTGGTTTGCCTTACTGTCTTTATGACGATCATCCCCTTTTTTTAATAAAGATGAACAGGCCTCAAACTTAGAGCATTAGGCAGGCAATGGTATTTCCCAATAAATCTGGAACACTATTTTGTTGGCATGGCACCCACTTTTATGCTTCCTTCTTAGAAGGACAAGTTGGTTTTACATTTGCAGAGGAGATACCAAGTTTTCTGTTCAAAAAATCAACCAGGGTTCTGGCCAGGTATCTCAGTCAGTTAGAGCCTCATCCCAATACACCAAGGTTGCAGGTTCAATCCCTGGTCAGGGTACATACAAGAATCAACCAATGAGTGCATAAATAAGTGGAACAATAAAAATAGATCTCTCTCTCTCTCTCTCTCTCTCTTCCCCTCCTTCCCTCTTTCAGAAAAAAAATCAGTCACTTTAAAGAAAAATATAAAGTAGATGACAGTATATGTGGTACCCAGATAGAAACATGATATAGAGATATTAGAAGAACCATGAAGGTGAAAAAATGAATGCCAGAAGTTCAAAAAACACTGATTAAAGATACCCTGTAGAACAAGCTTTTGCCAACAATGATTAAATGTGTCTATTCTCTTTCTAATATTTATTTGAATGCACATTTGGATTTATTGGTCCATCAGAGCAGACTATAAGTCATCAATGCTGCAGTGGCAATAAGATCCTCGTTCTTTTCAGAAAGCTGCTAGATGAGTCATGAATCTGCAAAGCTCCTTACTCATGTGACTTTAACAGAAAGGACTTGCAAGTGGGACTGAAACTCCAAGTACCACCCATTGCTATTTATTTATTTATTTATTTATTTTTCTTTTTAAAAATTTTGTTTTATTGCTTAAAGCATTACAAAGAGTGCTCATTATTTATTTACCTAGTTGCATTTGAACCTGATTTGCCAGACCCCACCTGTTCTCAGAGAGCTAAGAAACACTTGTGCGTATGACCTCTCATTTCCAGGCTCGGGGTCATTATTTATTTACAGACTGTCTGAAAAGATTTTCCACTTTCAACGCCTTATTTCTTCCTTCCCTTCACTGCTTCTGACATTTGGCAACAGATTCTCTGGATTTCAGAAATGTGAGCAATGGGGAGACTTAGCATGAAGGTGACTTGTGTTAACACGCCAGCTCTCCCCGGTGCACATAAACTCTACGGAGTTCACGGTTGTGGAGAGGGTCTCCCCGAGCCTATAGGGGCCACCTTTGCACAATTTAGAAAAAGGTGCTTCATCTGCCCACCACAGGCTCATGAAAGTGCATGGCTGGCTGGTCAAGCAGAACCCAGGTTGGGGTTCTGTTCCACCTGTCCTGGTTGTCCTTGTTTACAATATATTGCTCTACCATTCGTTGAGGCTCTGAATGGAGACATACAGGTGCTGTCAACCAAAACTTGTTCAAGATTTACCTTCCATTTCAGAGAACAGTGTTTTAATCTGAGATCTCAAACATGGTTTCATCCTAATTTTACCGTGAGGTCGTTCTGTCCTCTCGCATTCAACATCTTTCACCTCCTCATGGTTTCTTGCCAACTTGGTGATTGTAGGTTGGGAGAAAGGTCCAGAAATAAATGAATCTATAAGTTTAAGCACCCTTAGAGACTATCCTTATGAAAGATTAATTGTGGATTCTGGAACCAGATTGCTGAAGTCCCAAACCAAAGAAGATGTGATACATATATACAATGGAATACTACTGAGTTCTAAGGAAAGATGAAATATTGTCACTTGTGCCAACATGGATGGATCTTGAGAATATCATGCTAAGCAAAATAAGTCAGATGGGAAAAGTCAAGAACTGAATGATTTCACTCATATGTGGGATGTAAAACTGAAAGCAACAAACAAACAAGACAAGACAAAAAACACACACAAATTCATAGACACAGACAACCATATGTTGGTTACCAGAGGGAAAGGGGGGGGTAGTGGGGGTAGAAGAGGGTAAAGAGGGTCAAATATATGGTGACGGAAGGAGACTTGACTTTGGGTGGTTAACACAATGAAATGTATAGATGATGTATTATAGCATTGTACACTTGAAACCTGTATCATTTTATTCATCGATGTCACTCTGATAAATTTAATAAAATAACAACAATTCACCCACTCACTTGCACAGAGAGGGTCAACAGGTTGCCTAAACTTCCTTTGCTACCTTAGTTTCTCCAGGGATAAAAAAAATATGTTTATTTCTTAGGCTCATTGTAAAAACAGACTGACATACTATTTATAAAGTGCTTGATTGCAATATCTACCAGAAGAAAATCACTCGATAAAGGTTAACTGTTAGTATGAATCCATGAGGTAGTAGGGGCTTTCTCCCCTCGAAAGGAAGTGTCGACTACTTCATCTTATTTTACGTTCCTGTATCTCTATCATATGGTCCGTGAACACTGGGTACTTACCTGTCTTTACTAAAGAATTATTTTTATTCCAGAAGGAATATACCCAAGAGTCCATGTGTCTATTTGTTAGGTCTTGTGTGTGTGTGGGGGGGGGGGGGGGGGGGGGGGGTTCTACTTTTTTAAAAATTAATTTCAGAGAGGAAGGGAGAGGGAGAGAGAGATAGAAATATCAATGATGAGAGAGAATCATTGACCCTGCACACCCCCACTGGGGATGGAGCTCTCAACATGGGCATGTGTCCTTGACTGGAATCAAACCTGGGACCCTTTGGTCTGCAGGCCGATGCTCTATCCATTGAGCCAAAACAGCTGAGGCTAGGTCTTGTGTTTAAACAATACTGTTGAACCCTAATTCTCAGGTAACTACACTGTCAATGGCCCATCCTGCTTTCCTTCGTGTATGCAGGGAGCTAAACCCACTTTTCAGTAAGTATCCAGTGTTCACTGACTATCCGATACAGAGACATAGCAACATAAAAAAGATGAAGGAAATTTCCTTCCCCAGGGCATTGTATTCTTGGCAGGGCGGGGTTCAGTTGCTTAGGGACATCCCAGTCAGCCTGGGGACGGTCCCAACTGCACCTGTTATCTAGTGTATATTTACAATGACCCCTTTTCTCTTTCAAGGTTCTTGGTTTGGATAATAAATTAATATAGGGATTTCTGTATTATACTTCATTCTGAACTCCATTTGAGAATCTTTGCAGTTAATAAGAAAAACATTGCTTAAGGATTAGATATGTAAATGGATAAAAGCAAACAAACAATATTGAAAGCTCTTCTCTATAGTTTTGGGATCCCTTTCTGGGGAATATTTTTAAGGTTATTTACATTGTATTTATTCAGATTCTGAAAAACTAAGGCTTTCAGGCATTTCCCAGGGACCATAACTAACCACTTTTAAATAAACCAATTCCTAGTAATCCCCCACCCTGCGCTCAGCATGTAGAGTTGCTCTTGGGAGAACTAACTGAACTGCAAATCAATGCCTGCCTTTTGGAGGGTCTTTCTGGTGTGATTTTTCCATGTTTCATTTATCCTCTCTGTCCACATGTATATTTCGTCCCAGACAGGCCATCACATGCACCTCTTACCCAGGGATTTTAGCAACTGGGAAGGATAATTGTCTATTTCTGATCTGCCTCCCATGCCCATTCCTCTAAGTGAGTTGTGTATGATACTGCATTGCTTGTATATATTCATTCAGCACCAAGCAGAAACGTTGTTTTATTCTCACCGATTCATCTTGGTTCATAATCATCAGAAAAGATTGATATTTAAAGGAGCAAAATCCTTTCATAAAGTGGAGAATCTTTCCATGGTGTGAATAAACATTCCCTGCACATCAGAATTTGCCTTTAAATATATTTTAATTTAGAGGATACCAGCTGCTGTTCTCCCCCAATGTCTCACTCACTGGTTCAGAGCCCGAGAAGGCATTAGACATTGGATGGCCCCAAACCAGTTGTCCTGATATATATTTTTTCATATCCTGCCAATTTAAGCACCCTAACCAATTCCATCAATTTCATAGTGTCTAAAATTCTTGTGCTTTTAAGTTATCTGGGAAATAAATGCTGTGTCGGGAAGAACAATACTGTCTGCCTGGTATATCTGACAAAATAAAATTATGGCATCATCTATAATGTAGGTTTCTTAATATCATCCTAGTCCTGGGGAACAGTGAAAGGCAAAAACTTAGTCTGTGGGTGTGAAAAAGAACTAAGCTTACTATCTTAATAGCTCCTCCCTTGAAGATCCCCAAAATGTGCTTAAAATCAAGTGGGCATCATATTAACACACACACACACACACACACACACACACCACACACCACAGACACACACACACCATACACACACAACACACACACACACACACACACACCACACACACCACACACACCATACACACACACCACACACACACACACACACACACACACCACACACACACACACCACACACACACACCACACATACACCACACACACACCACACACACACACCACACACACACACACCACACACACCACACACCACACACACACACACACCACACACCACACACACACACCACACATACACCACACACACACCACACATACACCACACACACCACACACACACACCACATACCACACACACACACCACACACCACACACACACACACACACCACACCACACCACACACCACACACCACACACCACACACACCACACACACACCACATACCACACACACACACACACACACACACAGTACTTTATGTAACTCTGGAGTTTCTGATCATGACAAACAGCAACAGTTGAACACTTCCTACCAAATGCTGAGCTGTCTCCTACAGTCATTATTTCATTTGATCTTCCCAACAACCTCACGAGAAGACTATTATTATCATCCCACCTTCACAGAGAGATCAGCCACCTTTCTAAGATAACACAGCCTGTTAGTGATAGAACCTGGACTTAAAGCCAAATAGTCTGACCCCAGAGAACAGGCTCTCAACCACAGCGTCTCAAACCTTGTGAACCACTGATGCAGTGCCCTGAGCATGACCCCTAGGGAAACAGAGAGAGAGAACAAACTGAGACCACCTACATTGTGACAGGGTGAGTTATGGAAGTCACCCACTGGCACCACTCAGGCCAGAAAACCTTACTTTTAGCTAGATGAGTGCTACTTTGTCTTAAAATGGAGTCACATAAGCAAACGCAAAACTGTGGGCATAAAACAAACCTTGGCAATAAAGGCAGTGACATTTATCTTTAGCAGCAGGCTGGATGCCATCAAAGAGTAGATAGTCAAGTTTGGCAGGAGGCGTATGGACTGAGAGACCGGGATGAAGAGTCAAATGGCATCCCCTCCAATTACAGCCACAGCTCATTGGAACCATGGAAGCATGGAAATGGAAATGCCAACACCTCCAGATCCTCTGACAGCCTATGACTTTCATGCCAACAGCTAACATAACGAGCTTATCTGCCCGAGCTCCTGGGGCTGCCCCTTTCTTCCTTCTCACTGTCGGTGCAAAGACTCCAATGCACTTCACAGATGTGCTCCCTGCTGGATTTAAGTGTTAGACCCTCACAGCAATGGCACGAATGTGAGAGCTGAGAGAGGCCCAGACGATCAGCTAGTCCACCCACTCCATTCTTTATGAAGGGAAACTCAGGTTCAATACAGGAATGGGACTTAAAGTCGCAATGTGTTAGGGGCAGAGGTCAAGGTAGGACGCAAGTCTCCTGGGTCCCAGTCTGAAAGTCTTTCTACAACCTCTTTGTAAATAAAGCTTAACTGTTTCCCCTGCTTCCCCGTGGTGAGTTGTTTTGTTGGGCACTGTTAGGAGGCATTCTGACTTAACAGACAAAAAAAACAAAAAAACAAAAAACAACAACTACTACTGTTGTTTCAGAAAACAACAACAACAACAACAACAAAAAAGGATAAAAAGGGGTTCTTTCCTAGCAAAGAAATAGATATACTAAGTCCTATGTCATCAGGAGATTCTTGGAAACTGTGACTTTAAGCAAAATGACATATAAGGAACCCAGTTTTCCCATCGGCTAATTGACATAAGGAAGAGTTAAGTTCCTATAGCCTCTCCTGGCCACAAAAGCATCACCAAGCCTAACCGGTTTGGCTCAGTGGATAGAGCGTCAGCCTGGGGACTGAAAGGTCCCAGGTTCGATTCCGGTCAAGGGCATGTACCTTGGTTGTGGGTATATCCCCAGCAGGAGGTGTGCAGGAGGCAGCTGATCGATGTTTCTCTCTCATCAGTGTTTCTAACTCTCTATCCCTCTCCCTCTCTCTCCCTTCCGCTCTGTAAAAAAATCAATAAAATATATATATTTTTCAAAAAGCATCACCAAATTTTTAAATAAAGATCCAAACACTTCTAATATTAAACACTGAAGTAAAGGTGAATATATATATATGAAAGATGAATAAAAATAAGTAAGAATAATTTTTCGACCTACTTATTTCAGTTTAGGGACCTGGGTGGCCAGAACCTGCCCAGGCAGCTCAAGGATAAGGTGGGGACCAACCCTGGACAGGAAGCCCCTCCATCACAGGGCCACTCACACACACACACACACACACACACACACTCATGCTGGGACAATGTAGACATACCAATTCACCTCATGTGCACATCTTTGGGATGCAGACATGGGGAGAGCATGCAAACTCCACGCAGACAATAGCTTCTGCTGGGAATCAATCTTATAACAAAACAACCTTGAACAAAGCAGCCCTATTCGAAGACCTGCTGGATTTCCATTCATATGTGCTTTATAGTAACAATGTTTCTCTCTTAAAAAAGATCCCATAAGAGACCATTGGCAATTTGATATTTTGCATAGCTCTTGGTTCCCTGTTGATACTCACAGGTTAAACCAAGTTAAAATGTCGTGGACACAAACTGCCCAAGTAGAATTATGAGAGCATGCGCTCTTAACATCCTCCCCCCCCCCCCCCCCCCCCCCCCAAGTTAACACTTTCTGAAGCTGAACCGCAGACTTACAATCAGATACTCATCTTTGTGGACCATGTTCTGGCTCCCAGTTTGCTAAAGGGTTTGCTGATTGAAGAACATATTGATTTGAAGACAGACTGATTGAGCTTTCACTGCTGGTACCCAAAGCACAGAAGAATTTACAGACGAAGCTTCCCGTTAGAAGCATGGGTGTGCCACTGGGTTGAATGGACTTAACGTTCTCTGTGGTCCTTCTCTCCCGCCAGGGCACGTGCACATCACGGACTTCAACATCGCCGCCGTGCTGCCCAGGGAGACGCAGATCACCACCATGGCCGGCACCAAGCCTTACATGGGTAAGGGGTTCGGGGGCAGCTGTCTGGGCTCAGAGCAAGGCATTTGTTTTCCATTCCTGTAGAGACCATTACGCCCCAATCACCTGTAGGGACCTGCAGCTGGAAATGACAAGCCCCCCTCGACTACCTGGGGAGCTTCTGATTTCATGGCTCTCAGGTGAGCCTCGGGGTTCTCCATTTAGGAAGCACCCCATCGGAGGTTGATTCAGGAGGGCCACTCATCACCTTTGGAAAACACTATTTTACAGAGTTATTTAGGATGGCGTCTGCCCACTCCCTAACGAAGAATATTAATTCAGTAAATGTCTACTAATTGCCTCTGGGTCGGCGGTTCTCAACCTGTGGGTCGCGACCCCTTTGGGGGTCGAACGACCCTTTCACAGGGGTCGCCTAAGACCATCGGAAAACACATATATAATTACATATTGATTTTGTGATTAATCACTATGCTTTCATTATGTTCAATTTGTAACAATGAAATTGGGGGTCACCACAACATGAGGGACTGTATTAAAGGGTCGCGGCATTAGGAAGGTTGAGAACCACTGCTCTGGGTGCGTGGTGCTGTATCAGGTGCTGGGGACCCTGAGGTGAGCAACACAGACCAAGTCTCCAGCCCATGGAGCTTACTTTCTGGTGGGAGGAGTTTAAACATAGAAGCAATCAGAGAAGCAGACGCAGACGCAAGTAGGATGCTAATAAGTGACGAGTGTTATTATAACCACTATTTACATGATACGGCATTACATGCAGAGGGCTGTGAAGTTTAGAGTGCCTTACAGTTACAATTTTCGTTTTCACTTTATCGCAATACCATGAGTTCTCCTTTTTGAAAGATGAGGAACTGGGTTTTACTTGACTATTTAAAATTTACCCAGAGTGAACAGACGAGAAAAAAAATTAAAACGACATGCTTTTACCCTAATTAGTTGTGATGATTACAGTGGTTGATGTCACTGGTTAAACTGGTGGCATTAAATTAAGTCGGGGGTGGAATGAACTCTACTGGCTAGAGGTGGTCGGAGGAATTCACAGGCCAGATATCTGCACGTGAAATCAAGGGCAAGGACAATGCCACTTTCTTTTCATATTTCATTCTTTTCCTCATGCAGCTGAAGAGAGAAAGGGAAAGAGAACCCCCACGTGCAGGACTGCATCACTTTCTAAGAGAAAGAAATCTATGGCGGAAAGTGAGCTTCATTTTATCCGATATTTGAACAACTGCACATGTTCTGGCTTCCAATTATCAGTGGAGGGAATAAATCTATTTTGTCATTTCTGAAGTAATGGACACATATAATTCAGCCTATTTTCTCCCTAAAACCCATGGTACTCAAATTATTTAAAGGACTATCCACGCCTGCTGGTCTGGTGGGTTTAATTCTGCAGGTTACCTGGGTTTCCTTCCGTATCAAGGACTATTTTCTTGGAGCCAAACCAGACAATGTGCATCTGGGGTTTCTAGGCCTAGTTGCCATGGTGAGAGGAGGAAAGGGAGGCCACCTTATTTTCTCTCCCCAGTAATTTTCAATACAAGATCCATATAATTTAATTCTCCTTGAAATTGACATGTCTAGTCTTTTCACCACATGGAGCTTAGAAATTGGAATCTGGGCAAGGTTCTCTGTGCCTCTCCACCTTCACACTCATAATTAGCAATTACTAATATTTATGGAAAGCCTTCTGTGGGCCAGATGATGTGTTAAATGTTTTGCATTCATTTGCTCATTCACTTTTTTCCTCAATAATCGTACAGGACAGGTTATAATTATCCGCATTTTACAATGAGGAAAACAAGAAGCTAAGTGATTTGCCCAAGATCACGTGGCTAGTAATTGAAAATGGCCTAGATTAAATCAAGCTCTGTCTGACTTTAGACAATCAAGTTTCTTCCTGAAAGAGAAAAATTGTTAATGTTATTTGTGGTTCTTAAATGGTTGTAAGCCAATTTAAGTAGGCCAAACTGTTAGAATGGCTTCTTGTTTCTCTGTCCAGAAGTTGCCCTTGGCTTTGATTTTTGGATGGGAATCTCTCTTAAGAAGTATTATGGGTGGAAATCATCTTTCTTTACAAAAATAACTTGTTACCAAAACTTGGCAAAATCTACCTCTAACCCTCACCAGCACTCATTTTATAGCACTCCTATAGGATACTAATTAGCAATTAACCAGAAAAAAAATATCTGAAAAGAAAAAAAACTTGGATTCAATACTGAATGAAGATTATAGGAATATACAACAGCTATTAATATGAGATGCAGAGCATATAATGAAGCAATTCCTTGGCTCTGGAAATGAGAAGATAAGCAGTCTGCCACTTCTTAACCATTTTTCACTCAAAATCTTCTAAGTCCATGCTTTCTCCCATCACTCCAATCCTTCCTTCTCCCTACTCCTAGGTCTGGGCAACTATAATCCAGATCACTTAGAGCTTAAATTAAAACATTCTTCCCCTCCAAAAACAAATTCACTATGGAAACCGTGTACCTTGCAGATAAGCAGAGGGGACATTAAATTAATCCCTCTGCTTACAGATACGTATGGTTTCCTTCCAGATCTTCTGTCTATGTGCACGCAAAGACATCCCTTTTTACAGTTGGATTATACTGAATTTCTGTAACCTAAATCTTCACTGTATAATGTAATCACAATAATAACAGGCATCATAAGCTGAGCATTTATTATGGCCCATGCAGTTTGCTAAGTTTTTAACATTTTGTGTCATTAAATTCTCAAAGCAACCCTATAGAATAGGTTTCACCATTATTCTGATTTCACAGATTTACAAAAAAAAAAAAAAAAAAAAAAAATCAGGCCTAGAGAGAAACTGACCTGGTCATAATCACACAGCAAGGACTGGTGGAGCACCAGGTTTAACCCAAGTCTAAATACGTCTCGAACATTGATGGCAATGGAGGTGTAATGGCTCACAGTTACTGAGCTCTTCCTATGTGCCCAACACTGTTCTAAGTATGTCTATCATGTCATTTAAACTAAATGAGGCAGGTACTTCTGTTGTTCCCACTTGAGACTTGCAGACTGAGAAGTTAAGCTCTGCCCAAGAGGAGCTGTAGACACAGCCCTCAGGGTCTGACGTCAGAATCTACTCTCCAGTTGGTTTAAAATCTGAAAACCAAAGGATGGAAATCCAAATAGCTAATGAACACATGAAAACATGGCCAAGCTTACTAGTAATCAGGAGAATGTCCATTTTAACCACAATGGAAGACAATTAGACACTCACAAGATTGGCAAAACTCAAAAGCGTAGTTAACACCAAGTGTGGATAAGGAGCTTGACTAAAGGAAGTCTGACGCCTTGCTGCTCATCGTATTAATTGGTACAACCACTTTGGTAAGTAGTTCCGTGTGATGTAGTGCATGTGAAAACACACATTCCATGCCCAGAGGCTCTCCTTGCAGGAATGTGCTTACAGAAATCTTCCATGTGCAGGAGAGTCATGAAAGGGTTGTTCACAATACTCCCAAATTGAAAATAATCCAAATATATCATCTATAGAATAGGCAGGTAAATTATAGTATGTGAGCAGACTGTGAGCAAACTGACACCATGTGCAGCAATTTTGATAACATGTAATCTTGAGCAAGTAAAGCAAGACACCAAAGAAAGCAAGGAGTGGGATTTAACATATATGAAATGTATATACACACCTACATATATGTTATATACACATATATGCTATATATACACACATATACTTATGTTATATAAATAGGAGAGGGCAAAAGTATGTTTATAGTTATAATACAAATAAATAATGCAATAATTAGTAAGTAATAATACAAGAATAAGCTCTTGTGTTTAGTGTACTCACAACTGTAGATCTACTTTTGCCCACACTTGTATGCTTGCATGTGTGTGTGTGTGTGTGTGTGTATGTCAAAACTTAAGTATTGCTTAGAAATGCATGTAAAGGTAGTAAATCTATGCAGAAAGAGAAAAAAATTACTAACATAAATTCAAGAAAGTGGTTACTTCTAGAGTTGTGAACAGGATAGGAATGAAGGCGGGGTCAAGATTCAATTTGTGACCTGTATAATGGTCCCCTGGTTATTTTCTTACTAGAGGCCTGGTGCACAAAAATTTGTGCACTCGGGGGGGAGGGAGGGGCACCCTCAGCCCAGCCTGTGCCCTCTCGCAGTCTGGGACCCCTCAGGGAATGACCACCTGCTGGCTTAGGCCTGCTCCACGGGGGATTGGGCCTAAGATGGCAATCAGACATCCCTCTGGCAGCCCGGGAGCCATAGGGGTATGTCCACTTGCCAGCGGGGAGCAGGCCTAAACTGTAGTCGGACATCCTTAGCACTGCTGAGGAGGCGGGAGAGGCTTCTACCACCACCGCTATACTGGCAGCCATCAGCCTGGCTTGTGGCTGAGCAGAGCTCCCCCATGTGGGAGCACCCTGACCACCAGAGGGCAGCTCCTGCATTGAGCGTCTGCCCCCTGGTGGTCAGTGTGTGTCATAGTGACCAGTCATTCCCAGTCGTTCTGCTGTTAGGGTCAGTTTGCATATTACCTTTTTACTATATAGGATAGAGGCCTGGTGCACGGGTGGAGGCCAGCTGGTTTGCCCTGAAGGGTGTCCCGGATCAGGGAGGGGGTCCCCCTGGGGTGCCTAGCCAGCCTGGATGAGGGGATGATGGCTGTTTGCAGCTGGTCACACCCCCTTCAGGATGGAGGTCCCCACTGGGGTGCCTGGCCAGTCTGGGTAAGGGGCTGAGGGCCGTTTTCAGGCTGGCGGGTGACTGAAGCTCCCAACGTCTCCTTTTTTTCTTTTTTTTTCTGGGATTTATTTTTTATTTTTTATTTTTTTTTAATTTTTTTTATTGCTAAAGCATTACAAAGGGTATTACATATGTGTCCTTTTTTCCCCCCACCCTTGACAATACCCCAGCTTCCCCTACCCCCCTGGGATTTATTTACCTTCTATGACTGTCACTGGAGCTGAGAGCCGGTTTTAGGTCTGAGGCTCTGCTCCAACTCTAAGACCTCAGCTGCTGAAAGCAGGTATCTGGGTTTGTTTGGCTTCTATAATTGAAACACTGTTGCAGCTCCAGCTCTGAGGCCCGGCTGGCTAAAGGCAGGTTTCTGGGGTTTGTTTAGCTTCTATAATTGCAACATTGTTTCTTAGAGTGCAGCTCAGAGGCCGGCAGTGGCAGACGGGGAACCTTGGCTTCCTCCATCACTGGAGCAAGCAAACCTCCTGTTTGTTTCAGCTGCCTGGCTGCCGGCCGCCATCTTGGTTGGCAGTTACTTTGCATAACACTCTGAATAGCCTTTGGGAAGCGTGTCGGAGGTATGGTTAATAACCATGTTTGTCTATTATTAGATAGGATAACTACTTGTTAAGTTGCTCTTTTATGTTTTAATTCCTTTTCTGAATGTAGGTTGAAATACTTTAAAAACCAAAGCACCCAGTGGCTGTTTGAGGGAAGTTGTGTCCCTCTCCACCTCTGTGTGCACCCTCTCAGAGGCAGGGGATCCTCTGTCAGGGTTGACAAGAGCCCCTCATTATCTCTTTGTCTGGCTTTTCAGCTCTTTGAGGGCTCAAAGCCTTGCCCATTCATTGTGCTTTTGCATGTTGGCCTGATGTGTTTTTCTTCATGTTCTACCAAAATTCTTCAATGCCTAGCACACCGTGAATATTTGTTGAATGAATGAACACATATCCAAATGTCCTCATGCTAGAAAACAGAATAAGCAGAAAATAAAAAAAAAAAATGCTCATATGAACTCCAAGGATGATCCAAGATGACAGGATTCACAGCTTTTATAGAGTAATGCCATTCTGATAGGTATTTTCTTAGCACGATGGTCTATTTATCTCTCAAAGTTCTCTACAGCTTCTCTAAGGGAGATGTCAGTCACCCTGGGGACTATCTGAGATGACTTGTGAGATACTGAGAAAGGAAAGCAGAACTATAGGCCATTCCATCCAGTCTGGGGGGTACCATGGGGTCAGGGCCATTACCTCCCAAATCGCACAGGGACTGTGACTTACAGAAAGGATGCAGTGATGCATGAACTGTGAATCCCATGGGAAGGAGGCCTGCGCAGTCCTGCTATGGCGGGCTCGTGCAGTCAGGCTCAGTGCTGGGATGTCAGCATCCTACCTCTCACTGCATGCTGCCCATAAGACTGTACTTAGAACCGAGGGCACTGGGCAGGGCAAGTCAGACCCACAACCCAACAATATTCTTTGTCCAGAGTCAGCACCTCACTACAGAGAAAGGTCCAGTGTGTGTAGCTCTTGGTTAGGCAAAATTCCCATTATTATAAGATGTTTGCCTCTCTAAAAGAGTGCCTAATTTTTTTTAAATCCTCACCAGAGGATATGTTTAATGATTTTAGAGAGAGGAAAGGGATGAGAGGAGAGGTTTAGGGAGGGAGGGAGGGAGAGGGAGAGAGAGAGAGAGAAAGAGAGAGAGAAGAGAGAAACATGTATATGAGAGAGAAACATCAATCTGTCACTTCCCTTATGAGCCTAACTGGGGATCAAACCCACAACCTAGGTGTGTGTCCTGACTGGTAATCAAACCCACAACCTTTTGGTGTATGAGATGATGCTCCAAGCAACTGAGCCACCCAGCCAGGGCAAGAAGAGCACCTAATTTTGTGAGCACTTTCTAGGTGCCAAAAAACTGAGCTGAGATTTGGTCATGCACTACATTGTTTAATTTCTCACCTCCAGAAAGACTGCCTTCTTATTCTGACTTTGCTGGTGAGGATTCTCAAGCTCAGCCAACAGACAATAAGCAATGAAGGCGAGTTTTGAACTCAGCACAACTCCAGGGCTAACAATTGCAACCATTACTTAATTAATTGATTCAGCAGCATTCATTCATTCAGTGTGTCTTGAGTGACTTTAAATGCCAGGCTCAATACTGGGCACTAGGAATGTAGTGGTGAGCAAGCAGATAAGATACCGTCCTTGGCTTTGTGTTCCATTCTCCCTACTCCACCCCTTAGGAGTTAGGGCTATTCTTGGAAGAGTATGTAGAATGCAGAAGGTTCACCTTGTGTCGAAGTGCTTGCAGTGATTCTCAACCTTCTGGCCCTTTCAGTACAGTTCCTCATGTTGTGACCCAACCATAAAATTATTTTCGTTGCTACTTCATAACTGTAATGTTGCTACTGTTATGAATCATAATGTAAATATCTGATATGCAGGATGGTCTTAGGCGACCCCTGTGAAAGGGTCGTTTGACCGCCAAAGGAGTCGCAACCCACAGGTTGAGAACTGCTGGCTTAGCGAATGGGCAATGGGGGCCTTAGAATAAACTGTAGCTCTGCTTTCCACTGCAGTCCATTCAAAGAACGATGTCACAAAGTGTAAGTGACTCACAGTTTGTATAAAACATTATATCTCTCAGACTGTCCACTCCATCTTCCCTCCCTCCTTCACCCGCAAGAGCAAGGTGCAAATGCTGCCCCTGCCTCTTCAAGATGACGGAGATGGACAGCCAACACATTGCAGCCCTTTAGCCCAAACCTGACAAGTCAAGACAACACACATGTCATCTCCGCCTTCTTGGTTTCAGGGGCAGCCACACATTTGAGGCCTGATGGGATCTAATTTCTCATGGTTGCATGTTCTAAATAAGAGAAGAATGTGTCCACGAAGGCCCGAGGCTACCTGTTGTGTTGGTTGATGAACGAGGCTCCTGAGAGAGACCAGAAAATTAGAAATGCTGCCTGCTGTGAGCAATCGAGCCATGGATGATAAACATCTATACAAGCGCCCCTCCCTGCTACCCTGGTGTCTCACCTTTGGGAGACCCCCTTGGGAAAGCAGATTTGTGAATATCTCGGGGAGTAGAACAGACCTAACTTTCCTGTGTTTTCAGCACCCGAGATGTTCAGCTCGAGGAGAGAAGCCGGCTATTCCTTTGCTGTGGACTGGTGGTCCCTGGGAGTGACAGCCTACGAGCTTCTGAGAGGCCGGGTATAGTAGGACTGCATTTCTTTGCCCTCTTCCAGCTATTGCCATTTTGAGATGGAAAAGATGGATTTTTGTGTGTGATAAAAATCCAGCAGTTTGTTTGAGAGGTGAAAATGGCTATGCCATGTGAAGCTGTTAGCAACCCTTGGGGTTTCTGTATTCATTCATTCTCCCAGCTATGGGGACCAAGCATGGGGGTTCACATCAAATCATGGGTGGTGGGCACACGGTGCAATATACAGATTTTGTAACATAGAAACCCACACCTGAAACCTATATGTTTATGTTGACCAATGTCACCCCCATCAATTTAATAAATAAAAACATGAAAATAAAGAAATCAATGAATAATGTTGAGATTATAAACTCCCAGGGAGGAGAAATCCATATGACCCACTAAATATCTTGTATAAATATATTTGTTTGTTTAAAGAAAAGCATTTTGCAGTCATGGTACAAAAGTCTAATTCAGACACACTTCCCCAAGGTGAGTGTGAATTATTAATTCAACACGATTCATGCCCTGTCTTGTTGGATTCCTGTCTGTCATTAAGTTCCTAGGTTCTGGGTTCAGTGGCAAATTACAGTAGTTTCCTTCTAAAAGAAATATTTCTTAAACTAAGAAAATGCCTATGAAGAATTTTTCTAAGAAAATATTTTTTTCTTCCTCCCATATGTTATTTTTTACCTCAGTGGTAGTTCCCTGTTATCTATCTGATGTATCAGTATTGTCAGGTTCTTTTTTCTGCTTTAGAAAGGTGAAGAAAAGTTATTATTAGGTTGCTGTGTGTGTATATATATATATATATATACACACATACATATATATATGAGAAAGATATTTAAGTTCTACTCTCTATCAATGTTATACAATGTACAGTGTATTCTTGTATTTTATTATTGTATTTTCCATAAGAACAACTGTAAACCTACTTTTGCCCCACCCTGTATGTCTATACACATCTGCATCCATTCTTCTGTTGATAGACACTTAGGTAGTTTCCATATCTTGGCTTTTGTGAATATGCTGCAGTGAACGTAGGGGTGCAGTTTATTTTTCTAAGCACAGGTGTGACCTTCAACGAGAAAAAATGCTGCTGCTTCCAAAGCTTCACATAGTCACACACACACACACACACACACACACACACACACACTCACACACACACTCACACACACACATATACACACACACACTCACACACACACATATACACACACACACTCACACACACTCACACACATACACCCACACACACCCTTCGCAGGACTTACCCCACCCAACAAACAACCTTCAGATGTCTTCTCGTGGCTTGGCATTCTCTGCCCCTTAGAACCAGGTTAACTTTTCAGATTTTGCTTCAACTTGAAAGATCCCAACTCTTGATAAATTCACTTTGGCCTCTTTGGATGTCCTCCTCTCTGAGGCATCTTGGGCTTTTTTCTTCCTTCCTTTCTTCCTTCCTCCCTTTCCTCCCTTCCTTCCTCCCTTCCTTCCTTCCTTCCTTCCTCCCTTCCTTCCTTCCTTTCCTTCCTTTCCTTCCTTCCTTTCTTAACCTCATGTTCCTTTGCCTATAAAGATATTTGCCAAGGCGAACCCTGGTCTTCTTAAAGAATCACTCTCACAGTACTGGGAATTGCTAAATTGAATTTGAATAAAGTTAAGGATGTGCCTTAATTGCAGGACCATTCAGCATCTTTGTATTCAATGTATATTGGTCGTTTCTGAGAAAGCTGTGCCATTAGACTGTCCCACATGTCTCTGTGGGGAAGGCCTTTCTCCAGGTCTGTCTTATTCAAACCCTACCCATTCTCGGCCCCTTCTCCAGAGAAGCCTTCTCTGGTCTCCAGCTGAAGTCATCTGTGTCTCTCCCAAATATTTATGCACTTCACTTCTCTTATAACCTGAATTTAAAATTATTGGAAAATATAGAGAAGCAGAAAAATAAAGGTAAAGAATATTCCCGATTAAAAATTCAACCCTCCTTTGACCTTCCAGTCCCACCTTTCAGAATTAACAGTCACTGTACTCAGTTCCAAACCTTTTCTGTTTTTATAAGGTTAATCTATTTTCACATACACATAGATACATTATTGTTGTTGTTTTAACAAAAGTAAAATATGCTTTGTCTTTCTGTTGAGACTTTTTTCTACTTAAGATAAAATGTAGCACTTTCTACATCAAAACATATAAATCCATTTTATTTTTAAGGATTAAATCCATTTTGTAAATATGTTGCCCTTATACATTTTTCCAGGTATGTCTATGTTAATGTTTGTATCTCTTCTATATTATGAGATGGTAAATTCATTAAAGAAGAAGCATGTACATACTTTAGTGGTAACTCTAACTCGGTACCTATGTGTGTAGTGAATGGCTGGGGGAGCAAGTGTCCACAAATCAATTCATACATTCCCGGGAAGGATCACCAAGAAGGCTGCATGGAATTGTGTTTCCAAATAGAGCTCATCAGAAGCAATGAAACACAGCATTTATAATGACTACCAACACGACTCACCCACAGAGAGAGTGTGCCAAACAATCATGTCTCCACATTTACAAATGTACTTGAAAACATCCCTGTGGTTTCTGAGCTTGATCACAGCTTTGATGAACGGGTCCCACAGCTATTGACCTGCATTGTCTCCCAGCTGTCATTGCAAGGGCAAGGCCCATAGCTTCCCCAGTTTTGTATTGTCCCTAAGCATTCGCTTCATAGGGATGTACGGAGTTTTGCACCAAGCGTACATTCCTAGCTACAATTCTTGCTGTGTACTCCGGAAATATTATATAATCACAAAACATCACTTTCTCCCATCTACATTTTTACCTTTTATACTTTCATCCATTCTTTATATTCTCACTCTTAATATGCTGCCTTAGAATTGTTTGATGCATCTTATCATGTACATTGTAATTTTTCTTTATAGCATGAATTACATTTACTGAAGCGTGTGTGTACAGTCTATATAACTATTTGTGGTTTCGCTAGGGAGATGTTAAGCTCCACCAACATAGAAATTATGTCTGTCTCATTGTTATTCTTCATCCACAATGCCCAATAGAGGTGCTGGAACATACTAGGTATTCAATAAATATTTGGTAAATGAGGAAATATATAGTTCTAGTAGTTCATGAATTAACATGGATTTTTAAATTTAGAACTAGAAAAATGTCATAGAAGAGAAAGGCAGTTTGATTATTTTTAACAAGTTGATAGACCATGAGGATTTTTTTAAAAATATTAAAAATCAGTTGTACGGCCTTCCAATAAGTGAAAACACTCTTAAGCCAGTTGCTCGTGGCATTCATCAGTTAATTATTCACTTATCAAATCATTTGTGATTTTGGATGGCTAAGAAACAGTAGGTTTAGAAACAGCAATGAGTCAAAGAATCAAATTAGAAAAAATATTGATGTTGCGAACGTATGTAACCCCAGACCCTACCATGCCAAACATGCCCCGACTCTTAATGGCATACACGGAATGAATCCCAGTAGAGACCCAAGTGCCCTTCGCCTAGTCAGCAGTCAGTAGGCACTGATAATAGTGATAAGGTACCTAGTACTCATCTTCTGATATTGGGTTGCGTGGGTTATTTCCATTATATGGTTATTGAGACCAAAATTAGCATTGGTCCTTTATTGCATCTTGAGGGAAGAAAACATGGGACAGGTGTGTTTAGACCTTGCCTATAAAAATAACGGTGGGCCAGTCATCTTTTTGGGAGGTCAACTCCTAGCACTTCATGGTTCCCTGGGAATGGACATCGGCACGCCGTGTGCGTTAAACCTTTCTCCACCTTTAGGATGAGTCACTGTTCACATTTATATCCACCTTTTTACCCCACGTCAGTAATCATAAAATATTTCTCCTATATCGTGTCTAATATATACTAGCCACTCTATTGAGAACTTTACATGCATTATGCCATTCAATTTTCCCAACATCTCATGAGGTGGTTCCTTTTACAGATGAAAGGACTGAAATCCAAATTGAGTGGCTCCATTTAGTCCTCACGTTCTTGCCTTCAGAGCTCAAACACTCAATTATGTTACCTTTTAATACTGAGTTACAGCAGGGAAAAATAAACTCCGCCATTTCTTCCAATTTGGTTCATCAGTCCACAATTATTGACTAAGTATCTCGAAAGGGCAGACCCTTGATACATGTACATATCCATTTTAGCTGTCCTACTAATGGATAGACCAACATGGAAATTTTGTTCATTCAACAGGCATGTAATAAGCACCTACTAGGTGCTAGGACCCCTGGGGAAAATGTGAGTATAATATGAACCCCTGGGGTTTAGTAGCTCCCAGTTCACATAAAAGAGAAAATGCCAGCATGGATTCCTTTATGAAATAGAATTACTATAGGTAAAGGCTGCCCTCTTGTGGACATTTATGAAAACTGTAATAAAACCACTTTTTTTTTTTTTTTTTTTACCCCACCGAAGTTAAAACTATAGAAGAACCTGGTTTTCTCAGAAGTAAAAGTATTTTTGCCTCATCATAAAACTTTCCACCCCACTTCATAGAACCAGGGACGCATGACTTTTGGGACAGGGTTGAAGTCCTCTGGGTAACTTTCTATTCTGAATGTATTCATTATGATTCAAACAATTGAAGAGAGGTGTACGGTAAACTCTGGATCTCTTTAGAATCAAACTAACAAGAGTTTAAAATTTCAATTTACTGAGTTTTATGAAACATGTACAGTGTTTTATAAAAATTCCTCTATAAGTTACCTTGTAAAACTATTCCAAATTAGTACCTCAGAGGTGGATTTTGCCCACAGAAATGTTTTGTTTGACCCAGAATAATTAATAACTTTTAAAAATTCTGAGATTTCAAAACTGGCAACACAGGATGGACCATATGTGTATATGCCAACACGGCAACAGCTGGAGGGGATAAGAAAATGATACTGAGATTTTCCTGGTTAAAAGTTTAACTTGAAACATTTGCAAAGCAATGTGTGTGTGATTTTTTCTTTTACCCTGTAAACATGAAGACGTTTCCTTCCTCTCTCCCTTAAGAGACCGTATCATATTCGCTCCAGTACTTCTAGCAAGGAAATTGCACACATGTTTGAGACGGCTATTGTGCCTTACCCTTCTGCCTGGTCACAGGAAATGGTGTCACTTCTTAGAAAGGTAAGGAGGAGGAGGATTGCATGACAAAAAGAAACGCTAAAACAGCAGCATGCGCTCTGGTTAGAGTTAGTACACAGTATTGGAGGCGGCCGTGATAGTGTGCATTTCCAGCGTGGGCTTTGCAGCCAACAGCTTTCAGACACATGGCTTCATTAGGCAATGCACATGTCCTCCTGTATGTGCCAAAGCCACCTCACACTCAGTGTGCCCCAAATGGGGTCTCGGTCTCTCTGTATTTCCTGGACTTTCTCCAAGCTTCCCAACTCAGTGACTGGCCTCTCCATCCAATCACTTATGCAAGCCAGAAACCGGAAGTCATTCATCACCCCCATATCCAATCCATCACCAAGTTCTGTAATTTGACCTTTTAAGTATTCTTTGAATGTGTCACTTCCCTCCATCTCCATGACTGTCTTCCCAACCCTATGGCCATCAAGTCTTTTTTTTTTTTTTTTTTTTTTTTTTAAATATATTTTATTGATTTTTTACAGAGAGAAAGGGAGAGAGACAGAGAGTCAGAAACATCGATGAGAGAGAAACATCGATCAGCCGCCTCCTGCACATCCCCTACCGGGGATGTGCCCGCAACCCAGGTACATGCCCTTGACCGGAATCGAACCTGGGACCCCCCAGTCCGCAGGCCGACGCTCTATCCACTGAGCCAAACCGGTTTCGGCGCCATCAAGTCTTATCATTGGTTTGCCCTGTGCACTTCTACACACTCCATTCTGTCCCATAATGATCTGTTCAAAGCACACTTTGTTGTCTTCCCATTGTTCTTAGAATAAAGATCAAAATAATTTGTATGATGTAAAAGTTCTAACTACCTCTCAAGCCTTATTTTGGACTTTTGCCCCCTTTTGATGACACATAAACCACTTTAGTCTTTTTCTCTTTTGTTTCCCCTCCCCCATCTCACTCTCACATATCTGTCCCTCACCATAGGCCCTTTGCACATGCTAGTCCCACTGTCCCCTCCCCAACTCTTCCAGCTCCCTCCCTTAGACCAAGACCATTCAGTGTGATTCACTGATTAGTTCAAGTCCATGAACTGTTTCTTCAGATTCATGACAAGTACAGAAATTGAAAGAAACATTCAGAAATATTTTTAGCAATTTGATATTGCTACTGCCTCTCAGCACATCGTCAGTGGGTTCATCTCATTTGTAGCAGGAGCTCAACAGTGTGTGTCGAATGATAGTGTGTAAAGAATATGGACCCCAAGAGGATGGGTGTGGCTTTTTTCAGGAAAGAAAATTTCACAGGTGATGGCAGGTCGAAGAGTCAAACCTGTGTCTCTTGCCTTGGGGGTCAAGTTCATTTGTTTTGGAATAGGGACATTGCCATTGGTTATGTCAAAGATGAACAGGTGGTCATTTCCCATAAGCAAATTTTCTCCAGTTTCAAGACAGCCTCTTCACCCCAAATTTCTCCCCTGGCGATCCCAGGTTATCCCCTCCAGAACAATTCTCAAGTGGAATTGCCACTTTCCATTAGAACCACAGGGTTAATGTGGCGTCGATGGCTCTGGAGTGGTTAAGGGGGGAAAAATCTTTAATCCCAGTTTATAAAACCCAGAACTATAACAGTTACCTTAGTTACATCTTCTCTGTGTCACCCCCAATATCTTTTGGTTAGTTGTAAAAACAGCTAAAATTTCTTAGTGGGAAACGAATTTCATTTGTGAAAATGTGCGCACGTTCCTCCCCTAATAAGAACAGACCTTCTCTTAAGCACTGTATATACAAGGCCTCATTTCATCCTAGCTGCAACCTTATGAAATAGGTTACTATCCCCTTTTAATAGATGGGTAAACTGAGATTTAGAGAATGAACTTGCCCATAGTTAATAAAATAGGGGAATCAACCATCAAAGAGACATTTGACTCCACAGTTGAAGCTGTTTTCACACTCCACCTTGCAAAAACAACAACCACCTATAATTCATTCTAACTGGGCCTTATCTGTATTATTTGTTTATGGGGTCAGGAAAGGGGGATGATGCCTTACTTCCTTCGATCCTACACTTGAAAACATTTAGAGGGAATTTGTGTGGGGGTTTTTTGGCCCCATTTTGACCTTCCTCGTGATCTTAATGTTTCTGTTCCTTTGGCAGCTACTTGAACCTAATCCAGACCAACGGTTTTCTCACTTGTCTGACCTTCAGAACTTCCCATATATGAGTGATGTGAACTGGGATGCGGTTTTACAGAAGAGGCTCATTCCAGGTTTCATTCCTAACGTGAGTCAATCCCAACAAACCCATAATAACGCACACGCAGTGCTAGATATGCACTTGGTCTGGTTAGATAACCACATCAGTGTTGTGAGACAGCCCAAATTCCCACTTTACAGATGAGAACACTGAGGCACACACAGGTAACTTGGCCACCAAAGAGTCCCGTGGCTACCAAGTAGCCCAGTGGGAATTCCAATCCAGCTCTATCTGTGTCTGGAGTTCCAGCTTCTAACCACTTGTTGTGGCATGCTTTTTTTTTTTTTTTCCAAAGAAGATCTAATCCTCCTAATACGCAGTCCTCACTTAACGTCATAAATAGGCTCTGTGACTTTAAGAGAAGTGGCATAGAATGAAAACAGTTTTACCACTGGCTGGCTGATAGAAACAAGGCTTAAGTTCCTACACGTCTCCTCAACCCTCAACGTTATAATGAAACAAAACCTCAAAGACCTGCTGTTGTCCTTTCCAGGCATCTGCCAATTGAAAAAATGATGCTTTCTCTGATTCCAAAGATGTAGGAATTTGTGTGCCTGAGGTTCTGTGAGTCAAAGTATTGAAACCTGTCAGGGTTGGAGTGAAGCATTTTTTTTTTTTACCATTCATCCCTCCTATATCCATAATGACTAAGAGCCAAAGGGAAATCATTCCCACTGGATGAGTCCCTGGCCAGGGGACATCTGTGGCCGACCGCAGACTGTTGGTAAGAGCCGGAGTCCCGGTCAGAGCGCTCAGTGAGAGGTGTGTGCTGGGATTCTGGGTGTGGAGAATCACGACCTTATGGAGAGGCCAGAGGGTGGGGGCACGGGCTTACCTGGCCACTTTGCCGAGTCCGGTAGGGGTGGCTGGTCCCAGGCTGACAGGTGACACCGGATCCTCCTGCTGCGTCCACAACCCGCACCCCGACAAGTAACCATCAGTTCTGCACCAAGAGGCCCTCCACACACAGCTCTGACTTTATTGTGGATCAGAATCACGTGGGGAGCTTGTGAAACGTGCAATTTTCTCGCGTGCAGTTGGGGAACTGGGAAGCTGAGCAAACAACTCAAGTGATTCTAATGGTCTGCATCAGTGGTCTCAGCCTTGGCTGCACATTAGAATCACCTGGGAATCTTTTTAAAATCCTGATTTCTGGGCCTCATCCTCCGGAAATTCTGTTTCTTTGTTACTAATGTTGTGGCCCCACCCCATAACAAAGAAACAGAATTTCCGGAGGATGAGGCCCAGAAATCAGGATTTTAAAAAGATTCCCAGGTGATTCTAATGTGCAGCCAAGGTTGAGAACCACTGGTCTACATCATCGTTAGAGCATAACTTTGAGACCCAGATCCCAAAAGGTCAAACTTTAGAAAAATAATTCTCATTGGTTTCCTCTCAACTCAATCCACGGGAGGCTCATTGGGAGTTTAGAAAAATAAACAAAATATAAAACTAACGAATGTGAAAAACAATGCTGGCAATACATTATCCAAAATTAGCATGGGAGAATCCTAGCTCGTTACCCTTGGAATGCTTCTTTAGGCCCACGTGTCTGTCTCCACATTCGCTCAGGTATAGTTTGGAATGGTACAGGGATCTAGGGAGTGAGCCAACCTGTGTTCCTTGCAGAAAGGCAGGCTGAATTGCGACCCCACCTTTGAACTTGAAGAAATGATTTTGGAGTCCAAACCTCTTCATAAGAAAAAGAAGCGTCTGGCAAAGAAGGAGAAGGAGATGAGGAAATGTGATTCCTCTCAGGTGAGCAGGTCCCTGCCCAACCCGTGGGAACCTTCAGGATGGCTGCAGTTCCTCTGAGAGCTTCTGCTGGGAGGTCAGCTCAGCGCCTGGCTTTTGCTGCCTTGTGAATGCGCGGAGCAGCTGAACAGCTAGGCAGCCCTGGGCACCCTAGCAGCAACATTTCCCTGTGGACGTTCTAGCTCGGTCATGAACTTGATTCAGTTAGTACCTCCTCCCAGCTCTCAATTCAACATTGTCGATTTTCTGGGAGAGACTCTAGTTGGCCAAGCCCAGGCCAGGTGACTAGGTTTCAAAGCCCAGGCATGCCTCCTTTTATTTGCCCTTTGCTTTGATGTTGTGTTTTTTACAAATTGAAGGCAAGACTCTCCACCAGCAAAAAAATTACGACTTGCTTTGTTGCAATACTCGCTTCATTGTGGTGATCTGAAACTGAACCCACATATCTCTGAGGAACTAGTATGTCTGTATACACATGGCTGTTTGGGGCCTCACTTCTGCTGGGAGCAGCCAGCCCTAGAGGTGGGGTCTGCTCTTTGCTATAAGCAAAATTTCATGCTTGCAGAATAGAGAGCAGAAATGACGGAATTCTTATATGGTCAAGTACTATTTTTGGATTTTAGGCTGAGTTGATTTTTTAACCATATTATTCTGTCAGAGTTAGAGCTCAGATCTCAATACAACAACTTATAGGGCAGTGATGGTGAACCTATGACACGCATGTCAGAGGTGACACGCGAACTCATTTTTTGGTTGATTTTTCTTTGTTATATGGCATTTAAATATATAAAATAAATATCAAAAATATAAGTCTTTGTTTTACTATGGTTGCAAATATCAAAAAATTTCTATATGTGACCCAGCACCAGAGTTAAGTTAGGGTTTTTCAAAATGCTGACACGCCGAGCTCAAAAGGTTCCCATCACTGTTATAGGGACTCAGTAGGATTTTATACATGTAGTTCTATGCTTTATAACAGTGGTAAAGAAATAAACATTCAGTTTGCCTCTAATGATTACCCATTCATCTACTCATTCACCCATCCTTCCATCCATCCACCTACCCACTCAACGAATGCTCATCCATCCCTCCATCCATTTATTTAGGCTACTTTTATTGAGAACCTATCACCTGCCAGGTCCTATGTTAAATACCAGAGGTAGTTCTGAGTATCATTCCTGCATTCAATGACATTTCTGTTCTCAAAGATTGTATAGACTTGTTAGCTCTGCAAACAAATTAGAATGCTCAATGTCTTTCATTTCTCTAGTCCTCAGGAACCACTAGACCCTTAAAGGCCAACTGAAGTCCACATCTTATTTATTCACAGGCTGGCCTCTTGCCAGATCCCTAGCCTTAAGTGTTTTCTAGGGCCCTGCAAAGAACGCCTAGCTGTGCCACAACCCATCTTGCTTATTGCTCTGCATTTTGACCATTTTCCTCCTAATGATCTGTTCTTTACTTCATCACTAACTGGCTTCTCCAGAATTACCCCTCTCTATGTCCCTATATAGTTTGATTCAAGCTGGATAGAGGCCTCAAATGTAGCAAATACAAGATATCATCTTTATGATACACTAGAGGCCCGGTGCACAAAATTTGTGCACTGGGGAGTGGAGGGGTGTCCCTCAGTCCAGCCTGCACCCTCTCCAATCTGGGACCCCTCAGGGGATGTCCAACTGCTGGCAGTCAGACATTCCTCTCACAATCCAGGACTG
Source organism: Myotis yumanensis (assembly GCF_028538775.1). NCBI lineage: Eukaryota > Metazoa > Chordata > Mammalia > Chiroptera > Vespertilionidae > Myotis > Myotis yumanensis. The sequence goes on along the minus strand of NW_027223756.1, from coordinate 23,639,480 downwards.
CTGGCTCCCAACCTCTCACCTGCCTGCCTGCTTGATTGCCCCTAACTGCTTCTGCCTGCCAGCCTGATCACCCCCTAACTGCTCCCCTGCTGGCCTGATCAACACCTAACTGCTCCCCTGGCAGCCTGGTTGCCCCCAACTGCCCTCCCCTGCAGGCCAGATCACCCACAACTGCCCTCTCCTGCTGGCCATCTTGTGCCCACATGGGGGCGGCCATCTTGTGTGAGGGTGTGGCAGTCAATTTGCATATTACCTCTTTATTATATAGGATATATGTTTATATAAATGTTTAGTTTACATATACACATATTTTTATATATGTACTTAATGTGTAAGTACATACATATATATGTATATAAATATATAAACATATACATATATAAAATAGATAAACAAAAGTTTATGTAAATATATTTTAAAATAGTATGTAATATTTTGTTTATATATTTATGTAATATTTTAGTGTTAAAATTGTACTTGAATATATAGCATTTTCTAATTCCTAGATTTTTAAAAATATAAATGAATGGCATTTCTTTCTTGGAGAATAATATTTTTCATCAGAAGTAATTTGGATGTACTTTGTTGCAGACTTTGAAAATATTGGATCTGGGGCTGACACTGTCCTGGGCCCAATGATGAGTATCATTTTTTTGAGGTTCAGTTTTCTCATGATGATGGCCAAGTCATTGTTTGGTGTTGAAAGCTAGACAGTGAAACAGCAAAGCAAATGGTTTGCATGTCTGTGAGAAGCCACAAATATGGACAGCTCTGTTTGCTGCCCCTGAAGTCCGGTTCATGAATCTCAGCACAGTCGCTGAGGGGAACATTTGATAGGAATTCAGTGTGAAGTGATGTTTCGAGGCTGTTCATTAAATTCAAGTAGAACCTCCAAACCTTTCACATGAAGGCCAGGAGACTAGAGGTGAGCAGGTAACTAGCTCAATAAGCCCTTGTCCCCACCCTTCTTGCAGCCATGGTTTCTTCTAGGGCTGCTTGGCTGAAAGACATCAAAGTCATGAACCATAACCCAAGTCTTCCCTGCTGGCTCATTGTGGGGAGCAGTGTGTTGATGTATTTTATCCTCTTGCTGTTTCTTCCCTATTTGCTGCCCTATTGTTCTGGTTGGGGTCTCACTCCTGCTACAAACTTTGAGACAGCATCTGTTTTAAGGATGCATTCTTTGATTGGGCCATTCAGTGAACAGACACTCAATAGGTGTTGGCTGCTTGAGGACCCTCATTGATCTACTAACTATATCTCTACTCTTTTTTCAACGTTCACCTGGAAGATGTGCCTTCTGCAAGAGCACCTTGAATCTGTGCAAAAGGAATTCATCATTTTCAACAGGGAAAAGTAAGTCAGTAGCTCCTGGAAGAACAGTAGCCCAGCAAATGATAGTGTTTCAAGCCAGACTTTACTTGCAAAACCTTAATATATTTTTAACATTTTTTTATTCTTTCTAATTACAAAAATGATAATAGAACATTTGGGAACTTATGGAACCTTTTATTTTTTATAAGAAATTTCAAATATTGTAGTAGGTAAATGAGCTTCAAGTTTCTGTTGATGGGAAGGGCAGAGAAATCGGGACTTAAATATTTCAAATCTATGATGTTTTTAAGGTTTCCCTCTATAAATTGTTGGGCTTAATGCTATCATTTCAAAGGCTTAACTCTTTATTTTCAGTGAATAAACCCTCTTTCTTTTTTCCCCCTTTTAAGAGTAAAAAGGGACTTTAATAAAAGGCAAGCAAATCTCGCCTTCGAACAGACCAAAGACCCACAAGAAGAGAACGGCCAGAATAACAACCTGTGAGTCGTCAGCATCTTCTTCTTGGGACATTTCCTGCCACTCGGGCCAGCAGGTTCTGACTTCCACAGCAGGATGAGCCGACGTAGTTCCCTCCGCACACCTCACACACCTTAGAAAACGTGAATGCCTACTTTTGAGGGAGGCGGCACGAGACAATGAAGAGCTCCCTGGGCTCCTGGGAACTGGGTACACCACTAACAAACCATGTGACCATGAGCAAGTCACTTAACCACTTCCTCTGCTTCAGTTTATTCTTCTAAAATGAGAGGGGTCTACTAGATGAGCTCTCCTCTGCCTTTTTATTGAAACCACTGTTGTCCTACACAGCTTTTATTCTTATTTCTAAAGGACTATTTGGATGTAGATTTATTTTTCCACTCCTAGTTACACTGTGACAGATGGACAAATGAACATAGGGGGGTGATTGAGTGAGGTGTTTGGGGGCTGACTGAGTGAGGCTCTTCAGAGCTAGAAAACTTCATAAGGAGGTCGCAATCCCCCAGCCTGATTGAATAGGAATAAGGAATCCAATCAGGAAGAAATGAGTGGGACTGGATTAAAGTGAAACAGACTTACCTGGGCCTCCCAGTGCTATGCCAAAGTCACACACCACATCAGCTTATCCCAGCTAGCAAGAACCTGCTGTGCACATCTGTCCCAACACCCTGTACAGTGACATGAAGTTGGGAAGTTGAAATTGGTGATGATGAGGCATTTACACAATGGAAATTGGCCAACGCTACAAATCAAGGCATTTCCCCCACCCACCCACCCAGCAAGCCATTGTTAGATATTTATTAGCACACCACTTGCCTTCTTCCAGTAATCACAATCCTTGAGAGCTCATGGTCCTCTTAAGATTATCAGAGCCCTAAATCTGGAGGGGATCAGGAAAGACTTGTCACATTGATAGCATGTCCACCTTGCAATACAGTGGCGTGTCTTACTTGGGAGTTACAGTCTCAGTTAGAATGTGCAGTGAATTTGAACAGTAAAATTTACCCTTGAAAATTCCCTGAAATTACCCATAATGTATGGTGGGTGTCTTCTCTTTGTGAAGCCAGGACAGTGAGCTGCCTGTCAACAATGAAACAAGTCCCCATTTTTGGTTCATTTTGATTTTGCTGTTTACCTTTATTTTTGGCCGATATCAAATGAATCAAAACATTGAACAAATTACACATGCACTTATAGAGTAGAATTACACTAAGCACCGTGGATGTGTACATGTCTGTGCGGTTAGGGGTCATGGAACTAAAGGAATGCCTTGTGCTCACTGAAGAATGGCAGGTAGGATCACCTAATTACTTAAAGTCTGATTGATGTCTCACTGTTTTCCTTTATATTTTCTTTATGTGTTTGTAAATCGCCAAGTTAATTCACCTACATGAGATGTGCATGTAATGTATCTCCTCTCTCCTGAAGATCTTTGCAGAGGGACTATTTTGGGCCACCTACAGATGCCACTGCCTAGGGAGTCAAGAAGTGAATAGTCTTGACAGGGGACTGTTTTAACCTCTCTGCCACCCTTGTCCTTCTTTATGGAGAGTGTGGGCCTCACCAAGGTGGTGTTAAGCTGGCAATAGGGGAGACCAGACGGGTCCATTTGAGAAACCAGACGTGTGGACATAGGCAGAAGTCACAGCTGCGGCCACTTGCTACACCAGACTTTTCCAGAAGGGGTTTGCACTGGGGCATCTCGGCATGGGTAGAAGCCAGTGCTGAATTTTAACTCAGCATTTATAGTAGTCTTCTCACTAAGCTGATAGGCCCAGCATTTCTGGCAGAGCTGTGAAACAGTGCCTACCTACTTGAACAGCAACCATCCTTTTGTTAAGAATTAAAACCAGCTCCTTTGTTCTGTGTGTTGGATTCCTTTTCTCTACCTTCTCCACACCGTGTCTATGCTATTTTGTTTTCCTCCGAACACTATAAATTCTAAGTGCTTGCCCTGACTCAATTTCACAAGGAGAGGGGTGGGTTGACAAGTTGACCAGATTCTCCAGCCCGCAAGCGTGTGGAAGTTTGTCAATGTGCGAATTGCAAGGACATTGTTAAAAACATTGCTCCATCCCTTTTGGAGCCCTGTCACTTGAGTTCACTGTGAGCACTGACCGTGCCCTTTAACCCACGCTAGTCCTAAACAGAGCTCAGCTGCTGCCTGGTCAGGAGAGGGAGAGGTGTGTCCCCAATCCTGAGTTTGAGCCAGAAAATGGGACTATGGCCTAAAGCTTATTATTTATTTTAATCCTCATTCAAAAGTTTGTTTTTCTGATTTTAGAGAGTGGGAGGGGGGAGAGGGGAGAGAGAGAGAGAGGAGGGGAGATAGGAGGAGAGATAGAGATGAGAGAAACGTTGATAGTTGCATCCTGTACATGCCCTCACTGGGGATCAAACCCACAACCTAGGTATGTGCCCTGACCAGAATTGAACTGGTTACCTTTCCGTGTATGGTATGATGCTCCAACTGGCAAGGGCTGGGTCAAAGCTTATTAATCATCAGACCTTGAACCCCAAGCTGAAATAACTCTTTATGTGTTCAGAGTAGCTTTTAGTATAGTTTCTGAGCTTCTGTGCTCCTGTACTGACAGCATTGGTCTATCAAACCAAGAGGGGCTCCTCATACATAAAAGCAATTCACCGGAAATTAGCACCCAGATCTCCTTCTCTCCCCCTGCCCCCTCCCGCCCTCCTTCCCCCCCCCTCCCCCCGTCCCATCCTAGTCACAGACACTTTGCTGAGCAGAGCATCCATGCCCTTCAGGCTTTAGACTAGTGATGGGACCATCTGCTGGTTTTGCCTGCCCAGCAGCCATCCCCTTGTCTTCTGATACCACATTAATATTCCTTGAGTTAGTGAGAGTCCACGTGGTTCAGGTGGCTCAGGACTGGCCATGTGACCAGGTGTGACCCATCAGTGCCAGTCTCCCGGCCACAGTGACTAGTTTCCTGGTGAAAACACATGACTTGAGCCAGACCAATTAGAGTCAGTCTCTTTGGCCAGACCAACTATCCAGGGAATCTCTATCCTTCCCCTGAAATTACTAGGCAGGTAACATGAAAACCTAGAAATGCCGATGGCCAAGTTCACTCCCACTTGCTTTCCTAAGAAGGCAAGAAGGATGAAGAGACAAAAACAAAATAAACAAAATCCCTGTGCTCGAGTGGGCAGCACATATACTCAAATTAGAACCACACAGAGATGAGCATGGCCCCCGTGCCAGGATGACATGCAAATTGGTGAAGCAATCCACATGTTCTTAAAAGAAAAGAAGCAACATGCTAGATCCAGCTTTGCTTAAGTCTACCCAAATCTACCCCTGATGTTTTCAGTTATACACTTTTCAAAAAAAAAAATTCTTTGCATACACTAGTCTAACATTTACAATGAAAAAATGTTCTATGTAAATTGTAATTAGGTCCAGAAGTGTTTCCCCAAAAGGGTTTGGTGGACTTTTAGAAGATGATAAATAGATAAAAAAAAACAACAGTTTAAGAGCCTTGAATTGGACAGATTTTGAAAGACAGGATTTCTAAGAGCTTTGAATTTGATGACATACACATAAGTCTCTCAAAGGAGTGGACATAGTTAATAATCCTAACACTCATGAGATTCCTTGGGACCAGCTTGCTAAAGAATATACTTTGCAACATGCTTAGTTTTCGTTTTCTCAAATTGCAGGCCTTTATGAAGAAGCAATGCTTTAAGGGAATGACACAACAAAGAACACAGAAGGCATTTACACTAATACCAAATTTGATTATATATATATATATATATATAAACTTAGTAATTCCCCCAAGTTTTAACAATAGTCATCAAACTCTTTAGCCATATAAAAGCTCAACCTCAACTGAAAAGATAGGAATTCCCCACATTTTCTCTGGGTAACTCTGTTTTCATTAGATCTGCCCCCCTTACCAACCATTTCAGTTTTACTGATTTTAACAATTTGGGTCAATGTCATGTCACACCCAGAAAAGACAGAACGACATCTGTGATTTTATAGTTATTTTAATAACCAGGTTTACATGAACAGTCACTTGATGAAATTTTTTTTTTTTTCTTCTTAATCTCAGCTAAACTCAATACACAGTTTTTTCTTCACGGTTCAAACCAAACAGCTCTTCACATTCCAGAGCCGCCTCACAGCTACCACAGGTCACAGGGAGGTCACTGTCTGTCCACGGTCACCAGACACAGAACTGAACACCCGCACACGACTTTCCAAAGAGGGGACCGACCACGGATGCTGGCTGCCGGGACAGCCGGTGTATGTCTGGGGCTCCAGCTGGACTTTTCCGGGAGAGAAGGCCTGGGGTGCTTGTGTAATGCGTCACCCTGTTGGGAAGGGCTACTCAGGGTGAGTGAAAAGTCCAGGCTTAGGATGGAGGCCTTCAGAGCAGACGGTGACTTTCTGGGTGTCGGTACAAAGACAAAGGCCAAAGGATGAGGGGACTCGGAAGAAAACCCATTTTCGAGATGGCTACAGCCCTGCCAATTTCAGAAAACTTAGAAGTATCTCTGCTGGGGTGACGGAATTAACAGTTCCTCAAATACCTTTCAAGCACCCAAGATCGTGGCTCTCCCACACAGAACCCTAGCTGATGGCCATCTGGGTTTAGGGACAACGTGGGGAGGTTGGGGGGAGGGGAGCAGGCGGGGTATCCTTAGAGAGGGCCCAGGCCACGACAGGAGACAGCGAAAGAAAGCCTGGGAGGAAGACAAAAGACCCAGCAAGCCCTCCCGCAGTTGGAGGTGCCAGTGAATTCTGACAGGGCCTGACTCACTGTGGTGACCTCTTCCTAAACCCGTGTGTATGGGGCTCTTTGATGTGTCTTAAGGAACAGGACAGATTGGAATATAGAATTTAACGTAAGTAACAAGGAACCAGAAATCAAAGTCGACAGTGGGAGTGTTCTTGGAATTCCCAGGAATTTCTGTGCTTGGGAAGTCACTAACAGGCATGAAGAAAGGGGGGCTTTTCTCAGATCGTGTTGCCCGGCATCGAGGCATGAAGGGGCTGCTCCCCCAGCAGGGGAAGCTCGTGGAGAATGTAAGACCTGGTTGAATGTGTCATTCAGAAGTCCCAAGTGCAGCCAACTGGGCCATGAAATATTGGTTTTCATGGCATAGAGAGGTCAGGAAGGATGAGCTGGACTCGGGGGCTGGTAACAGCAGCCGATGGTACAGAAGTGGATGTTCCCACTAGTTATTAACGTGTCTTTTCCTCCATCTGGTGGCTGTGGCTGGTACTGCAACATATCCTAAATCCAGCCCAGCCAATGAGGTATATAGCATACGCTTCTGATATAACAAGAGGGCTGCTGGTCTGCAAAACTGCCGCTCCTAGTTTGAAACAGGCTCCCACATCTTTGAGTTATAAACCACGAGCTGCACCCTCCCCTTCACTTACGTTTCCTTAAAATAAAGGCACCATGAAAAAGCCTTAAAGGTAGCAAGGTTCCTCTTCTTTTAAGAGGAAATCCTCTTTTTCATAATTGGACGAGAAATTAGCTTAGTTAGGGGGAATCCTCTTCCTTGGCTATTTCCACATGCCTCCCCAGACACGTATGCTCTCCCTCTGGCCTTCCCCTTAAAACACATTGTATTTGGGAAACGTATTTATACGTTTTACCGTTGACTGTAAGTAGTAGAGCCACCTGTTACTACCCGCATACAATGTGTTAAAACCTGCAGTTAGGTTTCTCCCAAACACCTGGGAGGTGTTTGCGGCCTCTCTTCAGAGTACCTAGTACACAGGGTTACGAGTTCTACCAGCTGGATCCCAGCACAGAAGTCAGATCGCAGGTGAAATACATTTGTTCCTGCACAGGGGCCCCTTAGTTCTACAATCTCGTCCAGTTCAGAGAACTTGTTCTGAAGTTGAGTTTGGACGGGGAAGGACGTTCAGCTCCGGCAGACAGGGAAGGTGCGGGCGCTTCCTGTACTTGTGGGCCACTTGTCACCGCCACCCACCTGGGGAGACGTGGTACCAAACAAAAGCTCCCCCCAAGGCTGTGCTGATGGCCGGGGAGACAGATGGCCTAGGACTGAGCACCAGAACCATGGTCACAGGACATGCTCTTGCTGCTCCAGGCTGGCTTTCCCAAAGCCCTGCCTGACTCCCACACAAGCTCAGATGGAAGCTAAGGAACCCCTAAGAAAATCAGCCTTCAGCAACAGCACAAATCTGATTCGCTCATGGCTGTGCGGGGATCTCGGGAGACCAAGACAATCAAACACTCACCACTGGCAGGAGCAGCCCTTCACACAAGATGCCAGGGGCAGGCTGCCCTCCTCAGTTTGAAAAGACCAGGAGAAGGTGACCTCCACCTCCTGTTTACAGGGAGGTGCTATGTAAGCGAGGCCGCCCCACCCCGAGGGCCTGTGCGCGCTCCCAGGTGTTGCCTCTTAATAGCACCAAGACCAGAGAAGTGTCCCTCCTCCCTCCTCTCCTCCTTCCCAGCCAGGAAAAGAGAAGCATTTGAAAGCAGCTCTGAGAAAGAAGCCCGGCCAAGCACTGGCACGACCAAGAGGAAGCCATGGCTGGGTTTTGGTGTTTTAATAAAATGCTCAAAGACATGAAATCTACTAAGAGAGGACGTGACAAAGTCCAGAACCTGAAGACCCCGCCTGCCTTCTCTGCTGCCCCCGGACCCCCAGGAGCCATCTTCCAAGGAAATAAATGTACTTCATTAACACAATACACAAGACCCCTTATATTCACCCACCCACCCCCCTCCCCGTGCTCACCCCACCCCAGCCCTCTGAGCTCCCAGCCTTGCTCAGGCTCCCACCACCCACTCACCCCAAATAACTGTGTCCCTTCTGTTCAGTCTCCTGACATCCAGCTTTGTCTGTCCCCTTGTCTTAAGATGCAGCACTACACACGCTCTCAACACTAGATAACAGACTCCTTACCTTAGTGGCCTGTCTGATTGCATGCATGTAAATGGGGGAGGGGGGGGTCAACCAAATCAAGGCTAGGCATAAACAAAGCAATATTCGTAAAGCTAGGCAAGCGAGCGTAACATTGGAGAAACATAAGGCTTGAGGCTTATTGATTCTTTAGGTCGTAACTGTTTGGATTCGCTCTCCTCCTTAAATATCGGTGTACCATGTTGGCTTCAAATCAATCTCTTCTTGCTTCTGCCCCTCTCTCTGGGGAGGGGGTTGCTTAACTCAGGGATGTGATGTTAGAACGGCCTCCAGGGGGCGCCACGATGCGCTTGCTGGCTGAGCGGACCCCTTCATCCACTTGGGTGCCTGCATTCCCAGGGAGAAAAATCGGGAGGGGGTGGGGTGTGGACAAGAGAGAAACTGGATTAATTTTAAGAGTCTAAGCCAGTGGTTCTCAACCTGTGGGTCTCGACCCCTTTGGGGGTTGAATGACCCTTTCACAAGGGTCGCCTAAGACCATTGGACAACACATATATAATTAAGTATTGTTTTTGTGATTAATCACTATGCTTTAATTATGTTCAATTTGTACCAATGAAATTGGGGGTCACCACAACATGAGGAACTGTATTAAAGGGTCGCGGCATTAGGAAGGTTGAGAACCACTGGGCTATTACGAGCCTTCTGGCCTCCTCGCCCATTCTCGCTTGGTAGGTCTTCCAGACTTTTCATACCCACCCTCCTGAAACTCACCCTCTGCCAGGGAAAGCCAGGTTTATATCTGGACTTCATCCGACCCTCCACATCATAACAATGATAATAAAAGCAACGATGAGAGTGTTATGAGAAATAGCTGCTCCATTCACGTTTCAAGCAACGGTTTAAATGTTTCTCAGTTTGTCTTACTCAACTCTCCCCACTATCTTTCCAGAAATGGACTGTTATTATCCCATTGAAAGAGGAGGTGACTGAGGCTGTGAGGGGCTAGGGCAGTGGTCGGCAAACTGCGGCTCGGCAAACCGTGGCTCAAGAGCCACATGCGGCTCTTTGCCCCCTTGAGTGTGGCTCTTCCACAAAATACTGGCTCTTCCACAAAATACCGACTTCTGCGCATGGGCCACGAAGTTTCAATCGCACTGTACGTGCTCGCCCCACGTGGTATTTTGTGGAAGAGCCACACTGAAGGGGCCAAAGAGCCGCATGTGGCTCGAGAGCCGCAGTTTGCTGACCACGGGCTAGGGTCACAACTGGCAGTGGTGACGGCCAGGCCCCTGCAGCCACAGCACACCATGAAACACCAGTGAGTCCCTCTGTCCATTCAGAAGGAGCCGGAGAAGCTTAGGGCTGAGGGGAGCCAGGGAGCAACAGAATAGGACAGAACGCTGGCAAAGACTTCAGCAGGGAGCGTGCTGTGACCTCTGGCCATGTCACCTGAGACCTTTCAGCCCTTTTCTTTTGTCTTCCTCCCGACTAGGTCCCCCTCATCTCTTTTCCTCCCCATATCCCCTTCCTGCTGCCAGTTTTCTCTTTGCACATCTCTGTCCTGCTTCCCTCACATTTAAATTGTTCATCATAGAGACCCTAACCTAACATTTATTTTTTCGCAATTTAAGACTACTGGTTGTGGAAGAACTGAATCATTATTTCGTATTTATATCAGGCAGTTCTTAAAGAATAGGTAAGATTCGTGATATGGCTACCCCACGGTAAATGTCCAATCAGCAGCGGCTGCTGTTAGCTTGATTACTAGTAAGAGGGAGGGCAGAATAAAAATCGTGGGCTGGAAGAAGCTATTGCAATTCGAGCATAAAAAGAATCTGAGCTCTCTTTTCACCTGGGCACATTGCACCGCTCTCACAGTCTAATGCAGAAAATCACTATGAATTCACCCCCCATCCTCCCCCACCAGATGGGAGCTCTAAGCAGAACTGGTGTCATTTAAGCCTGACCTTGAGCCTGACTGAGCCTCATCTTGCTTTCTCAGCAGGACTTATTTATTGATTCAGCACAAACCATCCTTCTTGCCCAGTAACCTGTCCCCTAAAAGGCGGTCTGGGTTCGCTCCAAGGACCACCGTTAGCTTAGAGCACTGAGTCCCCTTCCCCCTTCTCTCCTCTCCTCCCTTTCTCATTAAGGGTCACCGTCAGCTTTTCCGACTCACCCGACAGGCTAAATCCCGACTGATGGAGGTTCCTCACGGGTGGGGTCGGCCGAGTGGGGGAGCCCCGGGTGGAGCCTGCGGGGGTGCCCCCCTTGGGCGTGGTGGTCAGGTCAAACACCGGGCCGTCATACATGCCCCTCGGGACGGCGTGCAGGTCTGCCATCTGCGGCAGAGAAAGCACATCACCTTCTATTCCTTTAAAAGCTAAGGGTCGGTTCTAGGTAGCACAAATATATCAGTGTATTAAGTGTGTGCAGTGAGAACCAGGAAAAAAAAAGTTATTTGAAGGAGAGGAGGAGTATAAAATAAGGGGGGGGGGGGTGTATGATAGAATGCTGATGGAGGTAGGTGAAGGATTCTCTAAGGGTGACCTTTGATCTTAAGAGGGAGGAGGCTGCGGGTACAGAGGTGTGTTGTGGAGGGCAGTGTTCCCAGCAGAGGAAACCAATGGCGGAAACATGAAATGGAAGAACCACCTGTACGGCCAGTGCAGAGCAGGTGGGAAGGGTAGTTCAAACTCCAGGCTCCCAGGGCTAGTCTAGCCCTGCTGTGTGGAGCCCTCACTTACCTAAAAGTGACCTGAGACTGTAGGGGGTAGGATGGGGAGCTGAAAAGACAGAGTTATGGGCCTCACCCCTAGATCCACCAGGGATGCTCTGCTTGTAATGTGTAGGTAGGTAGGTAGATGGATAGATATACGTGTGTGTATATGTCTGTCTGTCCATCTAGCTATTAAATCAGAAATATAAGATGTTATTTGATGCACAGAACCAGCTAGAAGAATTATAAACATGTGTCCCCGTGGACCAGCCCTGCCTGGACAAAATGGGACCGGGACGGGTGTGGACTCCCGGGTCTCATAAGCCTTAAAGAGTTAAATTATATATATTATTTTGAATTATTACAATTTTAAATTATTTTAAAGAAAAGCACTATAAAATGGGGGGAAATCATTTGAAAAAACCTTTCTTTGACCAAAACATTTGAAGACCCTTTCTGTGTGCACTGAATCGGAGCGCGTGTCCCGGGAAGAGGCGAGCGCTGTGCTTCTCTTTGGTGGGGTCTGGAGCGCAGCGCCCCCTCCCGATCCAGGGATACTGTCCCCGTGCCTGAACAGGACACAGCCCCTCCCACCCCACCCCCGGCTCCCGGCCTCCTCACCTTCCTCCGGGCTTTAATGCGCTTGTACACATAGTCGGAGAAGGGGCTGCAGGGGGTGAAGCGGCCGGCCCCCTGGGTCACGTGCAGGCTGCCATCCTCCAGCATGATCTTGCCCTGGCAGATGACCACGAGGGGAGCACCGCGCAGCTCCATGCCTTCAAAGATGTTATACTCCGCAGCCTAGGGACAGGGCGGGGGACACAGTCATAGGTATGGGCGTGAGAAGGGGAGAAAGACAATGTGGTTCTCATGTGCTTTCGATCCTGCCTTCAGCGTGGCTAGACCTGACTGGCCAGGTAAGCCAGGAAAAGCCTACAATGCACCTACAAGGGCTCAGTGGGTAGAGGCCCTGGAGATAGAAGCTCCCCAAGTACAGGCTGGATTTCCTAGCAAAGAGAAGCACCCAGTCCTTATTAAGGTCCCCAGGATAGAAGTAAATTTTGTCAGTGCCCATGGAGAAGCCGGATAAGTATCAGGGATGCTGTACTTGGCGGCCTTGAAGTGGTGGGTGGGTAGGTGGGTCACATGACCCCTTCGGCCCCTGCTAGCTTGAAATGAAATAATGTGATGTGACACAATGTCTGAGCAAAGGCCATTCCCACCAACAACGGGATTTCTCCCTACCTCCTTCACTTATTCAACCAGTGCAAGGCGTCCCTGCAAATGGTTACGGGCATCAGTTCAGAGTCAGGTTGTCGGGGCTTGAATCCTAGCTTCATTTCCTTGCGGCCTAAACTATTTAATCCCTCTGCACCTCCATTTCCTTATCTACAAAATGAGGATAATGATAGTGCCTGCCCCTGGAAGACTGCTGGGGAGATTGAATGGAAGACAAGTACAGTGCCTGAAACATAGGTGCTTAAAAAATACGAGCTATTGCCCTGGCCTATTTTATTCAGTGGATAGAGCGTCGCCCTGCAGACTGAAAAGTCCCAGGTTCGATTCCGGCCAAGGGCGCATGCCTGGGTTGTGGGCTTGATCCCCAGTGGAGGGCGTGCAGGAGGCAGCCAATCAATGATTCTCTCTCATCATTGATATTTCTATCTCTCTCTCCCTCTTCCTTCCTCTCTGAAATCAATAAAGAAATGTATTTTTTTTAAAATATGAGCTATTTTTATTTTATTAACAAGTATTAAGCCCCTGTCCTTGAGGTACTGGGAATTACCTTCCACCTGAAACTCTTCCCAATGACGTCATCAGTGCTGGTCACCCATTCTTTTCCTTCTAGGCACAAGGCACCACTGCATTTCCTGCCCTCCTGGAGGGCTGTGGCCAATGCAGCATGACAGGAAGTGACGTTGGGAAAGCTTTCGGGGACGCATGTAGAGATGACATCTCTATCGGCCTCCATCCCGCAGTGACTATAGTAGGCAGAGCCCTTCTGCTGACTCACTTTGGAAGGCAGGAGTGAGAACTGAAGTGTGGAGGTTGGAAGTCACTGAGCATTTGGGACGGTTTGTTATTGGAACATATCCTAGGCTAACTACCCTGGCACACCACATACACACCTCTCTCCTGACCAAGTTCCCTGCACGCGTTCCCCGCCCCGGTCCACGCCTCCAGCTCCAGCCTCACCGACTGGTGGTTCTTGGCAGAGACGATCTTTACAGCATCTGGATCCCAGATCACCAGGTCGCTGTCGGAACCCACAGATATCCTTCCCTTGCGGGGGTACAGGTTGAAGATCTTTGCAGCATTTGTGCTCGTCACAGCCACAAACTGGTTTTCATCCATTTTCCCTGTGGCCTATGGAAATACAATTTTTTTTTATTGTCCATGCAGGGCTTCTAAGCTCAGAGCAGGGTGACCACTAAGGCCACCAAATACAAACAGGAGCCTTTGAGGTTGTGAGCACAGAACCACACCCAGCAAGCTTTCAGAACCGGCTGGGCTGTCATGGTCGCCCAGGCAAAACGATTAAACACAAAGCTTAAGAGGGAAGTTACTGCTCCAGAAGTAGGCTTTTCTTTTTCTCTGGTTATGTGCATACATTTACTTACTTTTACCCCTTCTAATTCCAACAGGGGTTATAGAGAGTTCACACTAAAAACAAAGTGATGATGAGCCCATTTTTTAAATATGTGTTTGTATTTGTACACACATAGGATAACTATGGAAGAACCTCGCCCAAATGACAACAGTGGTTATCCCTGGGGAGTGGAATTGATGAGTAATTTTTGCCTTCTTTCATGAATGTGTTTTTTTCAGTGGTTTCCAAGTGTTCTTTATCAAGAATGTACTATGTTGTGCATATATATATATATATATATATATATAATTTTTAAACAATTCTAGATAGTGCCAAGATAAATACATACACTCACAAATACATAACAATGTAAAAAAAATAAAATCTAAGTATATAAGAGAAGAGACAAAAATATTTATCCTCTCTCTCTTGACAAAACAAAAGGCTCAGGTAAGAAAAAAAAAGAGTTTAGCTTAAAATCTAGCTTCCTGGTAGCCAAAAAGAAAAGGGAAACTTGGCGGATTACACTGTATAGATAAATGAGGCATTAGATCATACACATCCTATTGGGCTCTGAAATGAGTGTCTTAGAGTTTTTAAAGTAGAACAGAGGGACATGACCAATTTAAAATACTGATCACTAATTTTACTGAAATCTTTAAGAGCACTTTCATTTGCATGGCTATTCTTCTGGCAGCGTAGATAACATTAACAAGGAAAATAAAACCAGGTCCTTTTGCCAGAAGACACCGATGCACAGCCTGGCTACCCTCCCATGACCTGATCCTTACCACGGCCTTGTCCCAGATGACAGACATCCGCTCCTCCACCCCATTGGTGCCTTCAGGAATGGCCGTGAAGTTGTCCTTCCCGATCGCTTTCTGGGCGGTGCTGAAGGTGCAGTGGGCACTGCCTGAGAGCTGCAGGTCCCCACTGGCAAAGGAGAAAAGCTCCATGTGAACGGACAGGTGGCCAGAGGCACCTCAGGGGCCCAGACTCTAGTGTCTAGTGTCAGCGTTTGGAGTGCCATGACCCGAGTTTGGAATCCTCCCTCTACCTCTTGCCAACTATGTGAACTTGCGTGAATGTCTTCCCCGCTCTGGGACTTGGTTACCCCATCTGGAAAATGAGGGGGTGGGATTCGACCATCCCTTGTGTAACAAAACAGAGGGGACCCAAATGAGTGATGGGACTGATCTGCAGAGAGAAGCAGCCAGCAAGGCCCCTATAATTTAGGTGGTCATCATGACCAGCTGTTCAAATTTCGGCAAATAATTTAGTCCCTCTGACCCTCAGCTGCTTCATCTGTAAAATGGTTATGAAAGTCCCTCACTCATCAAGTTCTAAGGGACAATGAGATCATGTGTGTGGTCTCACCCTAGTGCCTGGCACACAACACATATTAACTGCTGTTACCATTATAAATGTAATTACTGTAGTATTTTTAAAAACACAATGGGGAAGAGCCTGTTGTCTGCCCTCCAGATTGCAGGGGAATTCTCAATGTCGTTCCTCACTGCAGACCCAAGTCCAGCTGATGGATGGGCTGCCCTCGTCCTCATCCCACCAGCCCAAGGATGTTTCTACACAATGCCAGCTGCTTGTCATTCTGCACCAACCTGGCCAGCAAGGAGTTGATGTAGTCAGGAGTGGTCGGGTCAGGACTCAGAGGTGGGGATGTCACAAATGCAGCTGCCTTGGCCCAGTTCTTGCTCCAGTAATGGGTTCCATCTGTGCCAAGGCTGGCAGTGATGGGCTCTCCAAACACCACGTTTCCTATAAGGGGTAGAAAACGGGCGAAGAGTTTGCATAAGGTACTGCTACCCTGGGCATGTCTTAGATAATCATAGCCTCCTTGCCTACTCAAGGCTGTGGCTCTGGAATCAGACAGGCCTGCATTCAAGTCCACATTCCCACCTTTTCTAAGCCTCTGCTTTTCTAGCTGCTAAGTTGGGGGGGGGGGGGGGGGGAGCATTCCTCAGATTACAAGAAGCCACTGCTTGCAAGATACAGTATTAATTGTCAAATTTTGAGGCAAATTAAAATGGAAAGCAAAAGAAAAATATATAGACATTGATTATAACATTCACCCTCATTTCAGAAATATTAAAATGTAGCCCAGTCGGCATGGTTCAGTGGTTGAGCATCAATCTATGAACCAGGAGGTCACGGTCTGACTCCCAATCAGGGCACATGCCCAGGTTGGGGGCTCGATCCCCCGTGTGGGACATGCAGGAGGCAGCCAATCAATGATTCTCTCTCATCATTGATATTTCTATCTCTCTCTCCCTTCCTCTCTGAAATCAATAAAAATATATATTAAAAAAAGAAATATTAAAATGTAGAATAGGTCCATCCTGGAATTGATTAAACAAAATAATGTCTACTTCCTAGTCTTGTGAAAATAAAAAGGATTTGGCAAGTACAAAATGTCTGCCACAAAGGATATGCCCAATGAATCTAATTTCTTTATACCTCCTCCTCCTTCCCACTGTAGGGCACCAAAGCCCCAGATGTGCCCACGTCACTGGGAACTGCTAGATCCTGCTGCTCCAAGGACATGCATTGGTTCCACAAAGTAAAACCCACTCCATGGCTTAGAGGCTCTCATGATCTTTTCCATCGTATCTATTACTCCCTAACCCAAGGCAAGGAATGATTTGCTCAAGGACACCCAATAACCTGGGCACATCAAAGACAAAGCTCGCTTCTTGGTCCCTATGTCTGGAATTAGGGAATTAAATACAAATCACGGAGAAGATGGATATTGGTAAATACACTGATCTAAGCTTCTGTCCGACTTCTTAAAGAAGGAATAGTGATACAGAAGGCAAATGCAGAAGGCAAATACATAAGGTGTGTTGATACCAAGATTCTCTGAGCCAGGATCCTGGGCTAGAGATGGCCGGCATTGCCCTGGGCTTCTTCAGCTTCGATTCTTCATCTTCTACATTCAAGTACCCCACAGGGTTGAAGTTTAGCAAGGCTCGATGGCCAGGATTAGAAATAGGTGTTTGCCTTGCTCCAACTGTTATCAATTGATTTTGTTTGACTGAAATTCTGCATAAGGAATCATTCTAATGCTTCTGGCTTCACTAGAAAAGACTCAGGATCGATTAGTGATGTCTGCTGTGGGCAAAAGGAGGAAGCAATGGCAACGGTTCATACAGGAGTGGGCAAAAGTAGGTTTACAGTCATGAGTGACATGCTTTTAAGTTAATAAAGCTACTGTGGTCATCGTAACCTGCATGTCTTTTTCCATAGGAGAAACTGTAAACCTACTTTTGCCAACCCCTATATATGACACCCCAGCTCTTTGGGATGACAGTAAAAAAGGATCCGCACATGACTAATGAGAATTTCAAGGGCTCTCCAAAAATATTTACCAAACGAAAGCATACAGGGCCACAAAGAAATGAAGACATGAAAGCCAAGGCAAGCACTCAAGCACCATTAAGAGAAATGACAACTTTAAAAGTGGAAGAACCCTCCCTTTGGGCTATTTATAGATGGAAGAGTAGGACAGCAAAGACTGGCACTATACCTGGGCTTGAATGGTAGCTCTCCAAGCTGGGAGAGAGCTGGACAAGGCGAGCTTCAATTCCCTTTTCTGAAACTGGGCGTAATAATGCCTATTTCTCAGGGTTCTCTGAGAATTTTGCATCATAATAAATTTAAAGTGCAAGCACACCTCATTTTGTTGCACTCTGCAAATACTGTGTTTTTTTACAAATTGAAGGCAAGAGCTTCCACTAGCAAAAACGATTATGACTTGAAGTGTCAGAGAATGGTTAGCAATTTTTAGCAATAAAGTATTTTAAATTAGGGCATGTGCATTGCTTTTTAGACATAATGCTATAGCACACTTAATAGGCTACAGTGTAGCATAAACATAACTTTTATATATACACTGGGAAACCGAAAATTCATGTTTAATCTGCTTTATTGCGGTATTTACTTTATTGAGGTGGTTGGGAACCAAATCCGCAACATCTCCGAGATATGCCTGTATTTACCTCAGTGCAAGATATACAGTTGGCCTTCATAAACTGTAGATCCCTAATATTAATTCTGAGCAGCAATGCTGAGCTGCTAAAGAGCATTTGGTGATGAAACACACGGCGGCTTATAGAGTAACCTGCTCAGCAGGGAGGCGGGAACCCTGCTACCCTCTGTCTTCCTGTCTGAACACCCTTGACTCTCTCCCAGGGAATGACAGTTCATGCGAGGCTTACTGGCTTCAATCTCAGCACCCAGTTTTTGGTCAGTGAAATGATGTAACCCTTCCACCCTAGAGACACACTGTCCTTGTCCTTGCCGGTGAATCATGACCCAAAAGGCCAAGGGTGAGGAATTTTTCCACATGCGGTTTAAATTAAGACCCAGTATATCACTGACACACTCTGTCCTGGGCCCCCCAGATCATCCTGAGAAGGGGTGCCAGGCAGGACATAGCCATCGGCAGAAGGTACCGGTACGAGGATGGCTATGGTAGTGGGTCATGGGAAGAGGTGTGGGGGGTGTCCCCAATGCTCTTTTCTTTCTTTTTCTTTTTCTGCCTTTCTCCAAGAATGGATAAGGAACATGGTCTGCTTTCCTGGTTCTCGACCGATGACTCATCCCCAGTGTAGCAACCACACCATGTCATGTGGAGACACCGAAAAGCTGAGAGGAAACAGCAGGCTTACTGGGAGCAGCCCAAGGCAGGAGGCGCCCGGAATCTGCCAGCTAGAAAGACCATAGACAATTAGGACGATTCCCTTCCCTTTGCCAGAGGCCACGCAGCCGAACACAGCCGTCAGTCAGCTGGACTATTTTCAGCCACCCTGGTCACTCACATCTGGACTTTTACAGACCGGTTCTGAGCTTCGTAGATGAATCACTTGCTGTGGGTCTCTGCACTTCCAGAACAGCCACGACACACCGTGGTCACAATCATACATCTGGGCCTAGTAAATCCTTGCTCCCAGCCAAACACAGGGCCCCACACCTCCAGTTCCTCAACCACTGTTCCCAAGTGAACCCATCAGTCTCCCATTAAGGACAAGAATGGAAAGCAGAAAAGAAAGCTTTGAAATGAGAGTAAACTTTTGCTTAGCACAAGGTGAGCGAACGATGTCCAAGTTAACAGCGAATGATGTCCAAGGAGGAAAGTGGCCAACGGCAGTGGGGACGGAGCCCTGGGTCACGAAGGTCATGCCACCCATTCAATCCCTTTTCGACAATAACTTGTGTTGCCCTGTGGGGCTCAGGGGTAGGATCCTGCCCTCAGCCCTGCCAATCAATTACACCATCCAGAGCAGATACTGGATCAGGGATGAGGCCATCACAGTCCTGAGGACTTGGGCTTGAGCTGTTGGAAGGCAACAGGCGTTTATTCTTATCACTATTCATACTGAAAATAAGGCCACCAAAAGGCCAGCAGACCCAAGATAGGAGAGTGACAGAACCCTAATCCCATTGTTTAACCCCCTTGCTGTGGCCATGGCTAAAACACCTTCAACCAATAATTTACTTTTGTTTCTGTAAGTCAGTTTGAGTCGGGTCTTTGACTTCCACACCCAATATAATCTTGATTAATATGTCCATTTATAAAGCTCAGGCAATGTGAACTGGCAATCTATAATAATAAAAGCATAATATACTAATTAGACCAGATGTCCTTCTGGAAGACCTTCCAGACGAAGCCAGAGCTGTGAGGGAAGCCCGGGTCCCAGGTGCCTGAGGGAAGCTTGTGCCGGCAGCTAGGGGAAGGAAGGCCTACTCTTTGCACGAATTTCACACATTGAGCCTCTAGTAAAAGATAAAAGGGAGGAAAATGAAGCAAGTCTCCAAAGAACTGATTCAAGCTGTGTCATCTGGGGAAAACCACTAACCCTTCCTCAGCCTCAGTTTACTCCTCTGCCCGGTGGGATTAATCCTGGGATCCTGTTATCCACGGGAACGTAGAAAAGATAAATGCGCTGCCATGGATGAGGGGCTTCCCAGAGAGCGAGGCCACGAGCAAAACAGGCACCATTTGCACAGGATACCCAGGGAGGAAAGGAGACGTGGAGTGTCAGAGCCCCGAGACCTTTGGGAACAGGAGTCACCTTTTTTCCTGGCTTGGGAGATGAGGTCGGCCGCACTCTTGCTCATGACCTTCGTGACATAGAGAGGGCAGTTGGTTTGGCTGGCGATAGTGATGGCACGGAACACAGCCTCAGCTTCCAGCTGAAAAAAAAAAAAGAAAAGACCCCTGAAGTCAACAGGAATGGGAGCCTCCCAAAGCCACCACTCCCACCTTCACACACTGAGAACACGGCAGAGGCGAAAAGCCTAGCGCTGAACGCACTGGGCCTAAATCTCATAGAGCTCCTCCTGGCTGTGTACTTCACTGAGCTTCCCAGGGCCTCCGCCCCTCACCTGTGGCGTGGAGATCAGGAGAGGACAGCGCGGGGGCTGGCACAGAGCAAACACTGCCTCAATGCAGCTAGTTTTTCCTTAGCCTATTCTCTCCCCTGCCTGTGATGATCACGAAGGCTACATGTGATGGAAGCCTTTGCTCCCCAATCTTCCCAGGGCAGATTCTCCAGCAAAACACAATCCCAACACCAATGGTATGAAATAACCAGTCCAGGCGATGAGGCGCCATGTGTCTTCCAATCCTCGCCTGCATCAGCCGGTGGTCAGTGAAGGGTTAATTCCAGCAGGCACGCCCTGTACTAATAATTCCCAGGCTTCTCCACACAAAGGCTTCTTTTGTTATCAATCTCCTCCATCCCACCCCAATGTGGAATGCATGTTTGCAAAGATGCTAACCAGCCCAGTTGCATTTATTAAGTAAGAAAGAGTGTGTTCGCCTTATTTTGCTAACAAAGCAGGGTCTGAGGGCACAGCCTTCCTCAAACGGCCTGGATCTGAGTTCTGGTTTTGTCACTTAGAAGTGGGGTGACCTCAGGTGCCTCAAACAACCTCCTAAAGCCTCAGTTTCCTTGTCCATAAAGTGGGGATACTAGGACCTGACACATAGGGCTGTTTCAAGCACTAAGAGTTCACCCATGCAAGGCGACTAGCCCACTCCTGGGACGAGGCCAGTGTTCCTGGAAGGGTGGCTGTTGGTGTTCATGCTGATGGCAGCTTCTGACTGGTGTGCGAGAGCCTGTGTTATACCCAAAGTTACCACCCAAGTTAGTCCAATTCAGCCCAAAGCAGAGACACTGGCGTTTTTCCATTCAATCGACAATATTTTGGATGGCTATGGCATTCTGGTTAGCCTATGCAGCCCAACCCTTTCAAAAAGACCAAAAATAGCTTGCAGATGCCCGCTGCAAACCAGTTTCTGCCTGTGGTGAGCGTGGCTCAGCAGACAGACTCGTAAGAACTCAGCTGGTCCAGCTGGCGTCCCCCAAGCTGCACTTGGTTCCACGTGGATGAGACCCTGCAGGCCACCAACCCCAGGGAAACTCGGCCACTTTCCTGAAGCTCCCAGAGCAGCATCTCTGAGACTGGGGCTCAGCTCTGTGAGCAGCTCACTCAGCTGGTACCTGGGTATGCTCTGACCCTAAGAGGGGCTGGCTCCTCCCATGCCCAGTCCTCCCTCTTCACACCTCTGCTGACCTCTCCAGCCTCCCTGTGACCTCTGCCCGGGCCCCTTTGATCTCACTCCCTCCCAGCACTGCAGGTTTTTCAGCACCTTGACAACATGACTATCTTTGGAAGGTTACCTCACTTGCCAGCTTCACCCAAAAGGACTTCCAGGGTTGTCGAGATCTGCCTCTGAGAGGCTTTCTACTAAAAAGGAGACGGGAACAAGGAATGGGGTGTGGGGAGGTTGGACAAACAAACCAAGGGACAAAAATAGACTTTGCTTAGAAATCCCCTGGCTGCTGCTGAAGGATCTATCTCGCCAGCACATCTCAACAGTGACCAGCATTGAAGAAAAGTGGCACAAACAGCGCCGATCACTCTGGCCTCCCTGCACTGTGCAAACGTCCAATCCTTCAGACACGATGGGCCTTGACGGCTCTGCTCTTCAGCTTCCTTGTGCACAATCACCCCGACCACCCAGAGCAGCAGCAAGGACAAGTGTGACAATGCAGTCAGCACAGTCCTGGGCAAGAGCAACTGTTCCCCAGAGGGCCTGGCATTGAGGACACAGTCTTTCACAGGGATGCTGTGACTGTAACCTCATCACGATTTTTTAAGTTGAGGTTTAACTGACATAGAATACTATATTAGTTGCAGGTGTACCACATGATAATTCCATATTTGTACCTATTGTGCAATGATTACCGTAAGTCTTGTTAACATCCGCCACACACAGTTACAACATTTTTTTGTGATGAGAACTGTCAAGATCTACTTTCTTAGCAATTTTCAAATAGGCAATACAGTATTATTAACTACACACTATGCTGTACATTACATCCCCATGATTTATGTATTTTGTATCTGGAAGGCTGTATCTTTTAACCATCTTCATTCACTTTCCCTACCCCTTGCCTCTAGCAACTGCCAATCTGTTCTTTGTATCTATGAACTTGTTGTTGTTTTTTTGGGGGGGTGGGTGTGGGGGAGTGATTGTTGTTTTCTTTCTTAGATTACACACTAAGTGAGATCCTATGGTATTTATCCTTTTTTATCTAACTAATTTCATGTAGCATGATTCCCTCAAGGCCCATCCATGTTATTACAAATGGCAGAATTTCATTCTTTTTTTATGGCTGAATATTCCTGTGTGTGTGTGTGTGTGTGTATCACTTTTTATTCATCCATTCATCCATCGATGAGCACTGAGGTTCTTTCCATATCTTGGCTATTGTAAATAATACTCCAATAAACATGGGGGTGCAGATATCTTTTTGAATTAGTGTTTTCATTTTCTTCAGATAAATACCCAGAAGAGGAATTGTTGATAGTTCTGTTTTGAGGGACCAATTTACACTCCCAACAGACAAAATTATAAATTATTTCAACTGGTAACAAAAGTATCATTAGACAAAAGAGTTATGGGGTGCTGCTGATGTTCTGTTCTCCAAAGGGGTGCTACTTACATAAGTGTATTCAGTTTGCAAACATTCCTTGCACTTCTATGACAGGAACACTCTTCTCTATGTATGTTAGGATTTAATTTTTTAAGATTTTGGAGGAGATGGGCAACGGGCATGCAATCATTTCTGGTTCTGACTCCTTCTTCTACCTATTTAAAGTGTGGGGCTTGAATGACAGATCGGGAACATGGTTCACTTCGCTGACATGGAGGACCTTGAATTTGCTCCAGGTGCCAGACCCAGGGTAGTCCCCCAAAGCCAATATGCTCTCAGCCATGTGGGCAGCCAATTTCCAGCTGTGCCCTATGCCGGCAGCTGAGTTTGCTGACATCCCAGAGGCATGGAATCAGTCCCCACTTACCTTTCATCCGCTCTTCAGTTGCTAAGCACAGTCGCTAATCAGCATTCATTTTACATGCGGGAAACTTCCACACCTAGACACAATCCACCCCTTACACAAATCGACTGACGTAATGCCTGTTAAAACCTACTCTGCCTCCTATCCACAAGGCCAATATTTTGCAGGACTCAAAACTGTAATGTGGGACACAGGAATAAATAGAAATGTCTCTGGAATTCACATTGATTAAGAAAGGATTTAGAAATTTTCCACTCCTACTGAATAACTGCGGAATACCTCCAACTGGTGTTATCTTTAGAGAGATTAGGGGTCAGAAGCAAGCATTCCTTTCTCATTTTCTCAGGGGCCCTTGAGTTGGCTCAGTCAAAGTGGTCTTTGGAAGAAATGTTCCAATCTTCTGTCTGGTGCTGATAGAGCCTCGCTGCCTCTCACCATGTTTGCTCAGACACTGTGGGTGCCTGTGCCTAGGGGAGGCAGGCTGATCACTAGCACTGCCAATGTGAAATGACTGACAGGCCATCCAGGAGGCTGCTGGGATTGGCACTGTGATCACGGGCGTCTCTGGGAAGATGCTGGCAAAAGAAGAAAGACCCTCCTGCTCTTGCTTCTCTCTCTTCCTCCCTCCTTCCTCCCCCAACCCCCTGCAACTTACCTCCTCTGGTCTGCTCAGCACATGGCCTTCTGGACCAGTTATCCCCATTTCCAACATCCGGGCTTGCTCCTAGAATGAGGAAAAAATAGAGGACAGTTTTTATTTTTTAAAACTTATGACATCACTTAGTCAAGATTTATTTCAAAGCCTGAAATCATTCAGACCAACCAAAAAATGGTACTACTGCAATTTCTTGTAATGCATCAAGACTTACACTAAAACTTTAAAGCTCATAAGATGCTATAAACTAACTCCTAACTCTATTTCCTAAGACATAGAGGGCAGTTTTTAGATGGGCTCAATTGAGATTTGGAGAAGTTATGCTGAAGACGTGTTCAAGGGGGGAAAGAATAAAACATGTATGTTGAATAAATTCATCAACTCTCTAGGAGGAATTGCAAAATAGGATAGAGTCTGAATTAAAAGGAGAAAAAAACATTTGAGAGTGGCCTGTTTTTATTAAAAGAAAGATAGTCTGTTAAAAAGTACCATTTTTTTCTACATTGTGCTTCAAAACTCACACAATCACTTATACTTCATTTCTTTCAGATGCAAACCTCTGTAAGCACACTCCCTTAACTCGTTTTTTAATTTATTCATGCATTTAAAACCTATTCATTCAACAAAAGTATTGAGTATCTGCTTTATGCTAGTCTCTAGGTTAGGTACTTACTTGAATTAAGGCAACGAGGCCCCTGACTTGATAAGACTTACAGTGTGGTCCTCCCATTTCCCAGAGTCTAGTCAACCCACCACCTACATCGGAAATATCTGGGTTGTTCGTGGAGATGCGGAAGTCTGGCCCTATTCAGGTCTACCAGATCTGAATACCTGAGGTTAAATTCTAGGAACCTGCGTTTTAGTAAGCCCA
This sequence comes from Myotis yumanensis, assembly GCF_028538775.1. Taxonomy (NCBI): domain Eukaryota; kingdom Metazoa; phylum Chordata; class Mammalia; order Chiroptera; family Vespertilionidae; genus Myotis; species Myotis yumanensis. The sequence goes on along the minus strand of NW_027223756.1, from coordinate 23,614,555 downwards.
TCAGGCTCCTTAATGCTTTACTTTTATGACTTAAATGAGTGGATTAGAATTTAACCAGACAAAATACTACCTGAGTTCATCTATTGGTCACACTCTAATTAATTAGGTCTTGGATGAGGCAGAACTGCCTAACCGTGGTGGCTAATGGCTTAAATTCCTCAGACTTCTGGCCAGCTCTCTGGAAGAAGCAGGTGGCTGGGCAGTGAGTGAGCACACACATGGCTAACTGGCACTGGCACAAATCCTAAGCCACCATCTCTGCAGTTTTGCTGGCATTCACTCTCCAAGTACGAAGGCCAATTCCTATGAGCCCGTGCACTGGTGACGTGAGAGATGTGGAGAGAGTGAACTGAAACCGTGAGGTGTTGGGAAGAAGGAATTCCTTCTACCTGGAAAAGAACTATCTTGTTGTTGATGTTTGTTTGTTTTTAACAATAATTTTTAAAAGAGTAGAAAGGAAGATGCTACTAAAAGCAATCATGATAAGTAAAATGGCCCTTGTGCCCAGCTCGACAGTATTTGATAAAAGGTCAGAGGCTGATGTTCCAGAAATGTACCTTCATTTCATTCTTACTATTTAATTGATCAAAACTGGGACTGAACAAAACTTCTTTCAGATTCTGGTGAGTTTCCACTTTGAATTGCCTTGTGAACTCACACAAGGGTTAAGGTCTCCAATGAAAGCATCTTCTATCTGTTAGGACACTCTCGCTGTTATCTTGTTTAATAAAAGTTCTGGGACAACGCCCAGGTGAAGGTCACCAGGGGAACTCTTTCAAACACGCTTGTCTGAACACTACTCCTGACCTCCTGAATGTGAGTCTAGAGACCTGGGAGAATCCTAGAAATCGGTCTCCAAGCTCCAGAGGTGACTGTGAAGTGCTGCTCATGCTGGAAAGTCCTGTGCCAAAAGCCAGGTTGCCCCTACAGCTGGAAGATTAAGAATGGCATGTAAGCCTGGCCAGTATGGCTCAGTAATGGAGCGTCAACCCAGGAACCAGAAGGCACAATTCATTCCTGGTCAGGGCACATGCCAGGGTGGTGGGCTGGATCCCTAGTAGGGGGTATGCAGGAAGTAGCCCATCGATGATTCTGTCTCATCATTGATGTTTCTATCTCTCTCTCCCTCTCCCTTCCTCTGTGAAATATATATACATAAAGAATGGCATGTAAAAGGCCCTGGATGGGTTTCTCAGTGGTTAGAGCGTCGTCCCAATACACCAAGGTTGCAGGTTTGATCCCCGGTCAGAGCACATACCAGAATCAACATACAAGTACATACAAATCAATGCATAAATAAGTGAAACAATACGTCAATGTTTCTTCTTCTCTCTTTCTTTAAAAAATCAATTAATAAAAAAAAGAATGGCATGTGAAAAGCCACTGGTGCCGCCTGGCATGGGTGGGGAGCAGGGGCACTCTGAGGCACTGATCACTGGGGTAAGCACACAGTGTGGGTCAGGGCAGTTTGGTTTGCTCCAGGAGGAAAGAGACCCTGTCTTTTCCATCTTCCCTCTCCAGTGCTTTACCATAATAGGTGCCCAATAAATATTTGTTGGATGAGTGGCTAAGGATGCTGTGCTCTCAGACTGTCCTTTGGAAAATACCCCTGGTTGGGACCCGTAGGGAATGATTTCTTCTTCCTTAGTCACTTTGGCATGAAGTGCAGCCAGAGACTCTGAGGACAGCAGCTGCTTCATTTAGATAATGTGATCAAATCTTTCAGCTCAAGCTGAATTTCATAAACACGCACAAGAAACTCATCCAAATGGAAGAATGCCCTTATTCTCTTCCTAACGCAGAACAGATCTTCCCAAGGTAGGGGGCGGGGGTGGGGGTGGGAGCAGAGACACTTCCGTGCCACGGAGCCACAGAGGAAGCGGGAAAAGGGGCTTTGAGTCGGAGCGACTTTGCCTGCTCAGGCTCCTGAATGAAGAAGCCAGGAGTTTGGTTTCTAGGGTATCTGGAGGGAGGGCTGGGACCTCTGGCTGCGGCACTGAAAACTTGGAGAAGGGGGAGGAGTGATGGCTCTAATACCACCAGACACCTCCCCTGGGAGCGAGGCATTTGGACCTTCCTTGGAAAATGATTTCATTAGCTCTGGGTGTGTGGAGGACGTAGGAGAAGGCTGTCAGGGGCCTGACTAATTAACCTCTTGGTCTTAAGCAAGAGGAAAGTGCACACTTAGCTCACCTCCTCTGCTAGGGAGACAACACTCCAACAGCTGGAGCCCTACAGCTGGACCGGTGGGGCAAGGGGCCCGATGTACCATCTCTGGGTGAGATGCCCACTGAGGCCCATCACCTAAGGGACTGAGACTCTGTTCTCCCCGTTATTTGCGGTGATCTCTGGGCCAGTGACGTAATCCTTCTGGGCCTCAATGTTCTCATCCACAAAATGGGGAGGATGGCAGTCAACTTTAAAGGGTTGGGTGAAGATTCAATGAGAACTTAGGGCAGTGATGGCGAACCTATGACACGCGTGTCAGAGGTGCCACGCGAAATCATTTTTTTTGGTTGATTTTTCTTTGTTAAATGGCATTTAAATATATAAAATAAATATCAAAAATATAAGTCTTTGTTTCACTATGGTTGCAAATATCAAAAAATTTCTCTATGTGACACGGCACCAGAGTTAAGTTAGGGTGTTTCAAAATGCTGACGCGCCGAGCTCAAAAGGTTCGCCATCACTGGCCTAGGAGACCACTTATGGGAGCCTGGCACACGGTAGGAAGTGCTCACCAGTGGTACCGGCTATTGGGAGCCGACAGGTCTAAGCTAGACTGGGCCGCAGCATTGTTCCCACACCCCTGCCCATCACATTCACCAAGTCCTGGACAACTTCTGAAATGAAGGCAGAGCCCAAGCACTTCCGAGCCGTGGAGGACATCTGTTTTGGCTCACCTCTGTGCAGCCTGATGCCTGGCACAGAGCGCTCAGGAAATACTCTCTGAAAGAATGAATAATGGCTTCTTGCTATTAACCGTATCGCATGGACTAAGAGAGCTCACACGCTTTCCTGGCAGCCTCCATCTAGCAGAGGCCAATCTTGGGATAAACAAAGCCGTGGCTGAGGCACATCTGTGCATCTAGCCCATTAAGCAGCCCTGGAGCTGGGGAGAGAAGTGCTTTCTGCTTCCTCACCAATGATCCATTTGGACCTTGGGACCCTCACTTTCATCACTCCGCAGGTTTTTCAGCATGATTTCTAGGAAACCAATGGGACGTGTAGGCCCCACAAGACTTAAATTCTTTATTATCTATGGCCAGGAGTCCCGCAGTCCTGGATCGGATTTCTGGCTTCTGAGAAGGGCTGCCTTAGGGATTTTCTTTAGGACACAGAATGCCACGTAGCTTGAACTCATTTTCAAAAGAGAAGCAGCAATACTCTCCCAGTAAATGGCCCGATTTGAAAACCTCCTCTTCCAGGAAGCCTTTCTGGATTCTCCAGAGCAGCCAGACCTCTCTTTGTTTTCCAACAGCTGACACCTGCTCCCTCACTTGTCCACATTTCCTTTTTTCCTCCTCCTGGACATGAGGTCCTTTAGGGCAGGATTTTAATGGAGCACTGATGATGGTGCCTTCCACACAGTGAGAGCTCAAGCAACGGGGAAGCAAAGAGGAAACGGAGGGGATGCAGAGGGAAGCCCATGCCGAAAGCGCCCTCCAGGGAGCTGCACGCCGTTACCTGGGCAATGATGTCCCCATTCTCAGCGTGGACCTGAGCAATGGCTCCCAGCTCTCCCAGGCAGGTGAAGATCTCGTAGAGCTGAAACAGAAAATGAGTCTGTCACCTTCACAGGCCACCGGTGCTTTCAGCAACCTCACACAAGGCCCAATTACGAGAGCCAGAGGGGATAAACCAGAGGAAGTAAGTGCCTAGAGCAGAAATACAGACTAAAACATGCCCAGCCCAAGAGGGTCGTGAGTCCGAAGAAATTCCAGAAAACTGTCTATATACAGAACCTGCTGTGTTGCCTAAGCAGACAGGGTGAACACATAACAATGCTACCAGCCACTCTACTCCCCCTCAGCACACATTTTTAGGGAATTATTTCCCATTGAGCTTCAGAATGCTTCTCAACCCGTGCTCCCAAAGACCACCACAGCCCGGCCAGAAGCTAACTTGAGAGCTGAAACCCCTATCTCTCAACCTCTCAAAACAGACCTCCCTTCACCTTCTAACCAGGGAAGTTGGGAATTAAAACTTTGTCTAAAACACATCTCGCAAATTTCTTAAGGACAGAGTCAGAGGCAAGCTGGGACAATTCCCCCAAACAGCAGACGGCCCTCCTCATGCTGCAAGGCTGAGCACCTCGCGTGTTCCGAGCTCACAAGGAGTTTGCGTTTGCTTGGTAGATGGAGACTGAGGCAGGCCCTTCCTCTTGTCCTCTTGAGAAAGCTGCTGCCAGTGGAACTTCTAGCTCCCTGTCTGCCTTGCCAGCGGCACCCTGCCCGTTACCTGATTTAAAAGGGAGCGTGGACTGCGAGAAGCACTCTGGCCCAGCGGTCTCCCACAGCGCCCACACTGACTCGTGTTGAAGGAGTCAAGGTCATCAGCAACAATAGGAAACCCATCCAGATACCCCAAGCCACACAGCCATGGATCATTACCTCTGTGTTGGACACCTGGTACAAGTCCTTGTAGGCCATGTAAACCATGAAGGAGTTAACCCCTGCAAGAGAGGGAGGGGAGGGGAACAGGAAGAAGACAGCATTACCACAACCACTCTCCATCCTTTATTCCCACTTCTATGGCCCATGGGGCCCGAGTACATTACAGTCTCCGGTCCAAGGCAAAGTGATGCTTCCCATTCTCCAAGAACATTTTTCTATTCCCTCCTCACCCTGGAAAAGCAACCATTCCTACGTAATGTCATAGAGAACGGCCTCTTCTTCTGCACCTCTTTCTTGCCTACAACCAGCACTCCCCAGCTCACAGGGTCAATAAGCTTTGTTTTTGCTGGAGGCAGTAGCCTATGTAATAAAGAGCTAATATGCTAATTAGATTGAACAGCAGAACGACCATCTGGACGACCTTCCGGATGAAGCCAAGGCTACGAGGGCCGGCCGAGGCTGGGAAGGGCTGTGAGGGCCGGCCTAGGCAGCCGGGGCTGTGAAGGCCAAGCCCCTTGCACGAATTTCATGCATCAGGCCACTAGAATATATATATAAAATTGAGAATCACTGTAGCACACTGGTTGTATTCACACTCTGGAGGTTGCACCACATACTAGTTCAGTGCACTTGGAATATCTAACTTCTTGAGCCTCAGTTTCCTCATCTGTAAAATGGAAAAATAACAATACCCTGCTTTATAAGTGTGGGAAACATTCAATGAGATACATGCCGAGCTCTTAGCACTCACTAACCCTGACACATACTTGGTCTTCATGAACAGATCTTAAGGAGTGCCTGCCCTGCACGTGACCACCGCAGGGTTGAATCTGAGAGGACCGTGTCCTTGGAGAACCAACTGAAAGTCAAGTGTCACCTTGAGCTTAAATATCTAAGTCGTAGGATATTGAGAAATGATCCATTTAGTTTTTCACCTCAAATAAACTACTAATATAGTAATGTACAGAAATAGGTGGGACTGGGGAGCAGAGAGTCGTTTTGAAAAAAGGAGGATAATTTTGATCTCCAACCATCAGGGCCGCCTCAGCCCACAGTGTTCCAGGCCAAAAGTGGCTGCAATTTGAGAACTTCCCTACCCAGAGTGGTTCATCTGAGGGCAGCTTTTCCCAACACCACCCTGCCCACAGCTTCTGTGTCATCCGTGGAATGACCGGGCCCTTTGGAAGGAAATGGGTGTTAAAGCCGTTCCGAAGTCCAGTGTGCAAGGAGACACAAGGAAAAAGGGAGAGGGTTCATCTCACATTCTGAACCAGGGAGGACAGGAGCAGAGCTTGCAGGGTGAGGAGGGGAATGGAAAGGAAAGCTCGTCTTCTGAGAGGTCACCCTCACCCTTCCATCCCAGAGCACACTCTCTTCCATCGCGCTCCTGGCCTTTGCATCAAAACTGTGCGTCCAGCCAGCCCTCCGGCTCGTGGCATCTATTCTGATGCTCTTCACTGGCCTGCTTCCCTCTGCCTCAGTGGCTCAGCAGAGGCCATTACCTATACTTCCCTACGTCCCCCTCCCCCAGGCAGCCTTAGATGCCGAGCACATCGCGTGTCTGTATGGGGGATGGTGCATGTGTGTGAAATATCTGGCCATCAAAATGTAGGAAGAAGTGGAGAACAGAGGAGTCTAAGAAGACCATGGGAACCTAAACCATGTACTCACTGAGAGGACCCCCCGACTCCCTACCTCCCCACCCCCCATACACACGAGGACATGTTTCATGCCCTAAGCTCCTAGCCTGAGTACAAACACATCTTTGCTCCCAGAAATATCTTAGCTTATCTGAGGATCCTGTTGATATATAATAGTAATGAGTTTGACCTTTGGAATAAAAATAATGAAGCTTAAAAATTCCTCATCTCGGAGGGAAACCAAGATGGCGGCATAGGTAAACACGGGAGTCTGCTGCCTCGAACAACCACTTCAAAAATACAACTAAAAGACGGAACGGACATCATCCAGAACCACAGGAAAGCTGGCTGAGTGGATGTTCTACAACTAGGAGGAAAGAGAAAAGCATACCGAGGCTCAGAGGAGGCGCAGTGCTGAAGTAAAATACTAAGGTTCGGAGTGCATGTGGAGCGGGCTGGAGGCTGAGGGCGCGGTTGTTTTCAATCGGGAGGGAGTCTCAGGCTCTGAGCTCCAGTTCCGGGCGAGTCTCTAAGGACCCAGACTCATACGGGAGAAGCGGGACTGTCTGGCATCGCTCAGAACCCTAGGGCAGCTTTCTCTCCGTGGGGCTTGCAGCAACTACTGGGACACTGAGAAGCAGAGCCTCTGAGGGCAAGACTGAGAGCAGCCATAATTGCTAACCCCGCCCTGTTGATCCCGTGGGACCCGCCCCGCCCAAGCCCTGCAGGGAGGCTTTTGCTGGATAGCCTCAGGCAAAGGCTAGATTAGCACCTCCCTAGAGATCCAGGAGCCAGGAAGCCCAGAGGTCAGAGTGGGACCATCCAGCTTTAAGCTCCGTGGAACCATAAAAGACACACTCAGGAGGCAGACTCAGTGAGCACCAAAGCCCCATCGAAGCAAGTCTAGCCCCAGAGGGGTGTCTCCAGCACAGAAGTTCTCCCACCGCAGACACAGCGGATTCTCACAGCCAATTGACCTGGAGGTCAATTCCTCACAGTGATAACTACAACAATCAAGGCTTAACCACAACAAGACTGTGCACAAAGCCCACAAGGGGGTGCACCAAGAGTGTCTACCTTAGGTAATTGGGACACTTAGCACAGAAAGGCACTCTATCGACACAGTGAAGCATAAAAAAATGCCGAGACAAAGAAACAGGACACAAACGACAGAATTGGAGGAAAGCAAACTGTTGGATATAGAGTTCAAAACCACACTTTTAAGGTCTTTAAAGAACTGTTTAGAAGCCCTCGAAAAGACTGGTAAGACCGCCAATAAATGTAGTGAGATCCTCAAGAAATCTAATGAGACCCTCGATGTTGTGATAAAGGACCAACTAGAAATTAAGCACACACTGACTGAAATAAAGAATATTATACAGACTCCCAACAGCAGACCAGAGGGTCGCAAGGATCAAGTCAAAGATTTGAAATACGAAGAAGCAAAAAACACCCAACCGGAAAAGCAAAATGAAAAAAGAATCCGAAAATATGAAGATAGTGTAAGGAGCCTCTGGGACAGCTTCAAGCGTACCAACATCCGAATTATAGGGGTGCCAGAAGATGAGAGAGAGCAAGATATTGAAAACCTATTTGAAGAAATAATGACAGAAAACTTCCCCTACCTGGTGAAAGGAATAGACTTCCAAGTCCAGGAAGCGCAGAGAACCCCAAACAAAAGGAATCCAAAGAGGACCACACCAAGACACATCATAATTAAAATGCCAAGAGCAAAAGACAAAGAGAGAATCCTAAAAGCAGCAAGAGAAAGAAAATCAGTTACCTACAAGGGAGTACCCATACGACTGTCAGCTGATTTCTCAACAGAAACTTTGCAGGCCAGAAGGGAATGGCAAGAAATATTCAAAGTGATGAATACCAAGAACCTACAACCAAGACTACTTTATCCAGCAAAGCTATCATTCAGAAGTGAAGGCCAGATAAAGAGCTTCACAGATAAGAAAAAGCTAAAGGAGTTCATCACCACCAAACCAGTATTATATGAAATGCTGAAAGGTATCCTGTAAGAAGAGGAAGAAGAAGAAAAAGGTAAAGATACAAATTATGAACAACAAATACACATCTATCAACAAGTGAATCTAAAAATCAAGTGAATAAATAATCTGATGAACTGGTGATTGTAATAGAATCAGGGACATAGAAAGGGAATGGACTGACTATTCTTGGGGGGAGGGGGGGAGAAAGGGGTGTGGGGGTGAGTGAAGAGATTAGACAACAATCGTGCACCTATGGATGAGGACAGTGGGTGGGGAGTGAGGGCAGAGGGTGGGGTTGGAACTGGGTGGAGGGGAGTTATGGTGGGAAAAAAGAGTAACTAATGTAATAATCTGAACAATAAAGATTTAATTAAAAAAATAAATAAAATAAAAATAAAAAAAAATAAAAATTCCTCATCTCATGTCCAGTAGGTATGTGACCTTGTATATGAAGTTAACCTCTCCTGCCCTCAGTTTCTTCCTCTGTCAAATGGGCAGCATTGCATGGAGGTGAAGAGCCCAGACTGTGGGGAGATCTACTGCTTGCTACTCATTCTAGCCTCAGGTTCTCCATCTGCCAAGTGAGGATAATAATTCCCATCTCGTGGAGACCCTGCAAGGGAGTAAGAATGATGGACTAAATAAGCGCCTGGAACGCAGTGGTGCCCCTTTCTTCCAGCACGCGTGCTTGAGGTTCCAGGCTCCAAGCTAGGAGAAGGGACTCAAATGAGTGGATGTTGTGTGGAGGAGGGGCGAGGGGGAAGGGAGGAAGGCGCTCTCGGGCTCACCTTTGTCTTTGATGAGGCTCTGCACCTCCTGCTTCACACTGTCATTCCAGTGGGTGATGTCCACGTGCAAGGCATAGTCACAGCAGCTCTTCCCATCGGCCCACTCCCGCCACTTCTCATAGGCCTCCGTCAGGCTGGACTCGGGTTCGGGCACCACGTGGTCGACTGAAGGACAGAGACCCCAAATGGGTGACTCACTGACACAGCCTCTGTTCCCCTTTGCACAGGCCTGCTCCTGTTTGCTCAGCCATGGCTGCAGGATTTCTATTTCCTGAGCATGGAATTAACCTTGGAAAGTGTTGCTGATGACTTAATTGTCATGTAACTATGGGACCTTGTACACATTATTAGCTTCTCTAGACCTCATTTTTCTCATCCTTGAAATGGGTCCCAAGTGGGGTGGGAGACAGGATGTCATAGTGCCTTCCTTCTAAGTTTGTTATAAGATGAAGAGGGAAAATGCACCAATGACCAAAGTGCTTTGCCTGATGCCTGGCACATAGTAAGTGCTCAACTAATGTTAGCTATCAATGTGTGCATACTATGTGCCATTATTAGCAGTACTGTAGGGAGTCATTAGAACAGATAAAAGTCCAACTCCCTCCTAAGGTGGAGGAAGGGTTTTAGAGTTATATCAGGGCCCAGAAGAGTGACACCCTCACGCTTACTGTCAGACGAGAGCCACTGTCTGCTGAAGGAGCCTGACGCTAGGCCCACAGATCTTATTTCTATGCAAATTCTTCATCAAGAATCTAGTTTCCTTGAGGCCCAAATCTACTCATGCAGTACCTGCAACCTAAACGATATTTTTTAAAATAATAAAATTTACAGTTAGTGAGGATAGGGCAAAAGTGACACCCTCAGAGTTCGCCTGGGCAGCAGAGGAAAAGTGAGAATCGGCACAACTTGCCTTTTAACAATTATAAAATAGATGTCAAAAAACTTGGCAATTTTTTCATACCTTAACTCAAGGGTTATTTCTGTGCCTAAGAATTATTCCCACGGGAATAAACAACGCTGCATGCACAATCTGGGTTCTAAAGATGTCTGTCAGTCTAAATTATTACATATTTACATAAGTGAAAAACTGGAAACAATCGAAATATCTAACAATAGGGAAGTCTGGGTAAATACAAAAATTGTGATACCTTCATAAAACAGAGGGTTTGGCATCCGTTCTACATGTTGTGGCAGGATAAAAATAAATGAAGGGAAAGACAAAATAAATAAATGACATCCATGCCATTTCATTTTGTGAAAATGGGAGGCGAAAACACAGTGTGTCTATTATGATCCTATTTTTGTTAAATAGGAAAAATATATATAAATAGCCAAACTGAAATAGTGATGTGGGATTTATGGGTTTTCTTTCCTTATTTTCTTTTTCATATCTGGGTTCTTTGTCTACGAAGGACATGTACACTTGTGTGGTTCTTTGTATACTTTTCTCCCTGGCCACCGGGAACTCTGGCTTTCCTCCTGCTCCTTCCCTCATGCAGAAGACTGAGCAAAACACACATCGGCAGAATGCTGACACACTCAACTCCTCGCCCAGATGGCGCAAAGCCAAGCCAAGATCCCTCATTTCCTCAGCCCTCTATCGCAAGCAGCCTAAGTGCACTTATCGGAAAGCAAATGTGTGCAGCTACATTACTGATGTCTGGACACACACCAGGGCCTCCGTGGGCAGGCGGCTGCTGAGAAGTCAGCTGGCTTCCCCACTTTGGCTGGAACTGCACCTTTTATGGCCTCGATGCAATTGTCCCGGGCTTCCACACCCAGCTAGCGGAAGCTGAAGCTGAAGCTGAAGCTGAAGCCTGCTGGGGCTCCTGTCGAAAGTGAGTGATTCTATGGCTTAGGCTGTTCTGTGTTTGTGGGTGGATGTATAAGGTGTTAAAATAAACAGTGCCCTTGCTGACCAAGTTTGGAATGGGGCCTGGGAGGGGACCCAGGTCACTGGGATTCGCTTGGGACAGGGAGGACTGCCCTGGATCACTTTCTGTTCAGTAATCCAATGGCATGCAACTCCCTAGGTTTCCTTGGAATTGTAATAGTTACCAGAAAAGAAAGAAAAGAGGAAACCACAGACATAGCTTGCCCAATCTTAAAAATATGAACTGGTCAACAAATAGCTCCGACCAGATAACACCAAACTCTCTGCTATGCTCTCTGCCCCTCCTGCCTGAGACCCAAATGGGAAGTTCTGAAATAACTTTTTGCCCCACTATCCACAACTTTTTCAGTCCGCTTTTCCCAGTGACGGGCCCAGAGGTGGTCATTTCTGATTCTCCATCGCCTGCACGCCTGCCCCTAATGCTAAGGAAGACAGGAGGGATGGCTGAGCTCATTGTCATGAACCTCATGCATCTCTTTCATGCAGTTGTGGTGAGCTGCCAATGTCCTCACTCCAGCCTGCTTCTGTCAGGACCCATCAGGCAGAAAGTCTACCAACTGTCTTAAGGGACGTGTACAAGTTATCATCAAAGAGCATGGTGGTTAACACACTCCTAACACTGGGGACCAGGAGTGTGTGATTTGGGGGAACTTACTGATCATGGTGGTGCCGCCAGCTAAGGCAGCCTTGGTCCCTTGGAAGAAGTCATCCACGGTGGTCATCCCCTTGTAGGGCATCTGGAAGTGAGTGTGGACATCGATGCCTCCGGGGATCACCATCTTCCCATTGGCCTCGATGGTCTTCACTCCTCCAGGGACAATCAGATTGTCTCCAATTTGCCTGGCAAGACAGTGAAACAGCTGGCAATTTAAGAGTGATTTCAAAGACAGACATCTCTATATATAATAGAGAAATATGCTAATTAACTGGGGGAGGGCCTGATCAGCAGCGGCCATGGCTGCTTCAAGGGCCGGAGAGGGAGACAGGGCCGGACTGGTGACTGGAGAGTGGGCGGAACCGAGCGATTTTGAATCACGCGCTGGGCTCCTAGTAATATTATAACAGTTTTAAACATTGGAACACATTTATCACAGTAGATTCACAAGTTTAGTGATCTAGAAGCAAATAAAAATAGATATACATACAGCAAAATCATTTTTACAGACACAAAACAATCCAATGTGCTTTTTGGGGAAAACATTTGTCCTGGTTTAGTACTGTAACCCCAGGGGTTTGAGAGTGTCTAGCACATAGGGTGTGAAATAAATATTTTTTTTTAGGGAGATTGCATGGGGTGATGAATCATTTAAAGAACAGGAATGTGAATTTAGCTATCCTCTAAGGGGCTTCACCTGGGCTCCTAACAAAAGAGGTCCTTTGGCACCCCAGTCTTCACTCCCCAGCCCACTTTTCCTTGATGATGTACCCATCAATCACACACAAAGGCAAGGGAGGAAGTCAAAGCTGTAGCCGCCTATTCTCAGCTGCTTTGGTGGGGTCAGCACCTCAGTGGAAGCTTCCAGCCAAGGAAGATGATTATGCTAACCTCAACCAAACACCTTCCCCCAGGAAGCTTCAGAGCCTCCCAGGGAGAGCGAGAGGGGAACTTGGGTGGGGAAGAAGCTGGTGAGTAGGCCAAGGCACCTTCCACCAGGCAAGGAACAAACACAACTAGTCCTGGAACAATGTCACCTCATACACCATCTCATGTTGCTTGAACTATTTGTGACTTCACACCCTTGACTTAAATGGCCAGTTCAACCTGTCCAATGTGGTTTGCAGGTAGGACCCTGATTTATAAGCTCCTACATTGTCATTAAATGCCTCCTACCTTGGGGGATCCAGGAGCCCCACTGCCAGTATCATGAATGTTCCCCCTTTATTCATAGCCAGCCGGGAAGGAAACTCCCTTGGGGCACCAGAAGTCCACTACTGGCCTGCCAGAATCTTAGTTCTGCAACTGAGGTCAAGTATTTCCGACATCTCTAAGAGTTCAACTTCACCGCATCACCACGGGGCCATTCCAGAGCCACCACAATTCAAAACACACTGTGGAAAAAATGCAGCTCTGATTGGAACCCTATTCTAGTCCAGATACTGGCCAGCCGTGTTCCCGTTTTTCCTCTCTTGCTGGTTTTCCTCTGAGGGAAAACGAGAGCCCAGGGCATGAAGAGCTGTCTGGTCTCTCTGTGTGGATGCACGTGTGCTTGCACCACTATGACAATTAGTACAATACCAAGCCCCAAACAGATGTGCCTTCCTCTTTTCCTCCACTGAACTAACCAAGGTTATATTAATTCCTGAAGGCTGGGCTTCCATCTCCCCTCCTTGGTCAAGTTTCTACTGATAGCCAGGTCTAGTAATTAAGTAAGTGTAGATCAGCTCTGGAATTGGGGTAGCCAGAGGCACAATCTTGGCTTTGCCAGTTACTAGTGTTATGACCTTGGTCAAGTTACTCAACCTCACCAGGTCTCAATTTTTTCATCTGTAGAATGTCATAAAAATGCCTACTCCATAGGGTTGTTGTGGAGATTAGATGTTATTGTGTTAAGCTTAAAGGACAATGTTAGGTACATAAGAAGTCAATAGATATCAGCTACTATGATTAATAACCATCCTATTCCCATTTATTAACCAGCCCTCTCCCTCTGAATCTCATCATTCTACTAATTTAATATTTGATGTTGATATTATCTGGTAACGTTAAATCTGTCATTTGTGCGCACACACTCGCGTGCACACACACACACACACAAGCACACACATTATTCAGTTCCCCTGAAATTATGTAAGGTTCCCAGGGGAAGAGATGACTTGGATCCCAAAGGCATTTAACATAGCATGTGACATAGCATGTGTCCAGTGACTAAGACAACTGCCTTGCACATAGCAAGCACTCCATAAAAATTCGCAGGCAAACAACTATGGAACAGTTGGAGGAAATAATAGATGCTCCTAGACTTACAGTGGGATTATATGTCCCAATAAACCACTCATACACTGAAAATATCATAAGTTGAAAATGCACTTAGTATACCTAACTTAACCAAACATTATAGCTTAGTCAAGCTGAGGACATTTAGATTAGCCTAAAGATGGGCAAAATCACCTTGCTGTAGCTGCCTAGCATCATAAGAGAATATTGTATGCCCTATCACTAGCTCAGGAAAAGATCAAAATTCAAAACTTGAATTATGATTTCTATTGAAAGAATATCACTTTCAAACCATTATAATATGAAAAAAAATCATAAGTCAAACGATCTTTGAGGACCCCCTGTATTTCTGTTTTTATACTCTGTTAAGAATGTTGTTACAGACACACAAAATGTCAGAATTGGATGGAGATCATGTTTATCCAACCTTGTCTCCACCACCAACCCACACATCTGATGGTTAAATTCTTTCTATAACATCCTTGTTAAGTGGTCCCTAGTCCAATCTAATAAAGATGCCAAAAGGAATTCATTTTGCATATTCAACTCTGGTAGTAGATGCCTGAATAAGTGTGTGAAGATGGATTGAACTTGCATTTAAGACTCAACTGTGAAAAGTTCTGGGATCAATTACTGATGTCTGTCATAAGCTCTGAAATAAGAAAGAAGCATTAAGTAATAATTTTTTTCTATTTCTGAGTCTCTAAGTGAGGGAATTCGCTACCTCCAAAGAGAGCCGACTATATAAAATAATATTTAGCAATAAAAAATATAAAATCAATTGTGACTGATATTTTGACAAAATTGTTTTATATTGGTTAGCTTGCCTATTATTTCCATTTTTTCCTACTTCTACTATGAAAAATTATTTATGGAAATTGGCAAGGCAACTAAATACCAAATCTTGCATTGTTCATTCATTCATTCAATGTATCTGATTTATATGTTGATCTTTAGCAAATTATTTACTTTCTATGTTCTTTTTTCTCATCTGAGAAGAGGGCAATAAAAGTACTTACTTCATAAGGTTTCTGGCAGATCAGATGAGGTAAGGTATAAAAACATTTAATATTAAACTAGTCATACTACATACTCAATAAAAGGTAGCTCTTATAAAAGAGCTCAATGTACTAAATACTAGGCTCAGTGCAAGGAATATGAAAATGAACAAGATATGGTCCTTGCTCTCAAGGGGGCCTAACAGTGTGAGGATTGCTATGATTGATAAAAACACATGGTGTTTTATATTGAAGGGGAAGCTAGCTCAGATTGGGGGGCTGATAAGGAATGTCCACCCACAAAAATTTACTAGTATATCTAAGCCAAGTTTTCAAAGATAAGGAAGAGGTCTCCCATAACCAGAATATTAAACTAGCCAATAAAGTTGAACAACATAAGTATAAAGCTGAGCAAAGTCAGGAATGGCTAGTAGGATGAGTTGAATGCACTAGTTTTACACAATATCGTATCCCTGTGGGGACGTACTGTGCCTTCTGTGATGAAAGGCTATGTGTCTATCAAACCCTTCCCTTAAAGGTCACTAGGTAAGGAACCTGCACTTAAAGGTTACCTGGCTGTGCTGCTTACAGTCATCCAATAGCAAACCATTTTTCTAAGTAATTTTACATTCCTAAAGTATCTATTTGGAAATTTGCCTGGAATATATGTCCTATCTGTGCTCTTACCTAAGTCAAAGTTCAGTTTAAATGGCCTCTCCACCCCAAAACCTTCCTCTGGACACTTCTAAATGACTTATCCTCAGCTGAGCTCCTGGGGGACCTATTTTAGGGTGCTATAATTTGTGCACACTTTTCAGTATCCTTAAGGACAGTGGTCACATCTTCCACTTCTCCAAGACACATAGGAAGCCCATCAACGCAGCTGGCCCAAAGTGCCCTCCACCTCAGTGGGTTGATCAAACTCAGGTTTTTCACTTTATTCATGTGATCCAAGTGAACGAAGGCTAGCTCCCACTTTTGAAGAATCAAGTGCATCCAGACTGAGGGGTGAAAATAAAGATTCATTTTTAAGGAGAAGAAGACATGAAACCAAAGAGATAAAGAGAAGGGTTCCGGATACATACTTGATTAGGCCATCTTCCATGTAAATATCAGCATAAAAGGACTGATCATCATTGACGATTCTGCCTCCCTTGATAAGAAGACGGTCACTCTAGAAGAAAAAGAGAACAGCAGTCATTCTCGCAGTCAAGACTTCAGAGAAGAGTGGTCTGCCAAGGTTTTCCCAACTCCTTGCTTTGGAAGTACAGTGAGAACACATTTACTGATGGCATCTGCGCACTCAATGCACTCAGCCTTTGAACTGGGGGTATTTGCTGGGGACCCCGTCTTTCGCCTTTGCTTCTAATACAAATTATTCTGGAGTTTCACCTCTTGCTTCTACAACCTACCATAACAAATCAGAAGTGTAGCTACTTGAGGGAAGACACTCTTTTTATTATGTTTCTGCTTCATTGAGCATTCAATATTTAGAGTGGTATAACATATACTTCAGTGCCTACCACCCAGTTTGGTATTTTTGCTGATGTTCCACATGATTCTCAAAACCACTTAGGATCCAGCATACCATGAAACAGCCTTTAAAAGTCTTTACAATGACATGGTAGTCATGTTACATTTAAAATTCAGGATACTTACACAGGTGTGCACACGTGCACACTAAGTTGTGGACTGTATAAGAAAACTACTCGATGGAAAAGAGGACAAAACATCTACAGTACTTAACTCAAGGTGAAAAATTATGCAGGATTCATATTTGCTTCATTATATTCAGTATCTCTCTCACATCTGAAATACATTTCTTTATTGCTTTTATTATTAAAAATTGCTTTTCTTGATGAGAAGTCTTTACAAATTATAACTTAAATGAAGTTTGGAGAGTGATCCAACTGGTAACAACGCACGTAGATTCCAAGATTATTCAAAAAATACAAATATGTGTTTTACATGTAAGTCAGGAGATAGACAAATCAGTGTCAGCTTTAGAGACTGAAAATGTCATTAAATGAATGGAGCTTAGACTGCAGCATGAGGGATGGGTGAAGCTTCCTTAGGTTCATAGGGGAGAAGAGAAATCTTAGGTTGAGTGCACCAGAGCATGAAAAAGAATAGTAGGTTGGGTTTTGTTAAGGTTTAAACTTAAGGACTTCATCCACCCACTCATTCAGCAAATCATTATTTAATATGTATTATTCAATAGGTGGGGATGGTGCCCTTGTGAATGAGTCATGCAGGTCACAGCATTTATGGAACTTACGGGGCAATTGGCAATAAAGAAAAAAGAAAGTCAATAAAACAAATAAAATGTAAAAATGTATTAAGTGCCCCCAAAATATAGGGGAGTGGAGCTTGTTTATTTAACTAGAGGCTGGAAAAGGCCTTTTTGGGAAGATCAATTTAGATGGGGTGGAGATGGAGAACTACAGGCAGAGGGGCAGCGTGTGTGGAGCCCTGAGGTAGGGGTACATTTGGTTTATTTGAAAACCTGAAAAAGATCAGTGTGGGGGGAGCTTGGGGATCAAAGAGGAAAGTGGTATGAAATGAAGTTGGTGAGGCAGACATTGGCTTTCAAAGAGAACAAAGGTTTTATTTTATTTTTAAAATCTTTATTGTTGAGAGTATTACCTATGTCCCTTTTCCCCCATTACCTCCTTCCACCTGGTTCCTGCCTCGCCCCAAGCCTACACCACCCAATTGTTTGTATCCATAGGTAAAGTACATATGCATATGTTCTTTGGTTAATCTCTTCTCAAAGCCTCCTTCCCTCTGAGATTCCTCAGTCTGAGAACATAGGTTTTATGGGGAAGGAAGCCCTACATACGAGCTGACCTCTGGCTTCAAAAATTAAAGTGGACAGGGACAGAAAATGAGAATTGAAACGAGGGATCCATGAGCAATAAAGCAAATTACCACTTAGTTTCTCCTGCTTCCAAGGTATTGCATGAGAATAAGGAATTTCATCATGCCATATTGTCAGGGGAGAGAATTTTTAAAAGATACTGATCAATGAGGCGCTTAGAAAGAACCTATATATGTGGCGAGGAGATGCAGTAATAAGGTCAAATACAAACTCCCAGCACCCATGACCTACAAGCCCCTTGTGATCTGGGCGTGGTCAGTATGTCTACCCTTCTTTATATCATGTATTACCTCATATTTTATACAACAGCAGAACTTGTTGAAGCGTGTAGTTCTTATCTCATATCAGGCTGAGCCTTTGCAAAGATGTTCTCTCTGCTTTCTCATTTGGTTACCTGGCACCCAACAAAGGTCCTCTCCTTTGTTCAGCCTACAGTCAACGGGTTTCTCCCTTAGGACACGTTACCTGACTTTCCAGCAAATTCCACCTGCTGCCATTGCAATTTAGTTCACACAATTATAATGCTCTATAATAGCTGGCTTATTGTTCAATTGTCTCCTGACCAGACAAAGACTCTCTTAGTCTTGGAACCATGTGTCTTTTGATCATTTTACCTTAGTTCCTGCAGCCCATCCTTGACAGCTGTTAGGTCATGGCCAAATGAATGAGTGGAGGGTGGGAAACAGGAAGTTTTATTATATCGGTATGATGGAAAGGCCATCTGAGTCAGAAAATTATGTGAAGGGGCCAAAAAATTGGACTTTTAAGAAAAAAAACTGGAAGGCAATTCTAATCTACTGGTTTAACAGCAACTGAAAATTTATATGAGGCAGTCGGTCCTAGGACTATGCTTCCTACACTAGAGAACAGATTCCCATGCCCTGCTCTGGTCATATCTATACTTTATAAGTGCCATACACAGCTCTGGTGTCATCAGCCAGCCCAGGACCAAGTCACACACCAGTAGCGGAAACCACTGCCCCAGGCACGGTTCTGTGTGCTTATGAGGGCGACAGAAGCACCTCCAGTAGGAGCTTTGTAATAATAACAATCTTGGTAACTATACTAGTAAGAGTCCCCTCTTGTAGCTCAGTGCTTTTCTGATATTCTTTTATCTTTCTACAAAGAGGTGAGGTAAGCTGGGTTTTGGAAAGGTGCCAGTTACTGCCTGAATGGAGACCAGCTATGAAATATGATCATCCTCCTGCCTGGGGACATCCATCCCTGAGCCACTGGCCTGCTCATCACTTCCTTCAACACCTATCAAATGTCAGCCAGGGGCAGAAGCTATCTCAGGCCCCATGTACATTGGGGGATTAGTAAGAGCTGATCTAAATGGAGTGAACACCATTGGAAACCTTTCACATGATAATTAAATAAACCTCCTCTGGCTCAATAATTAGGAATCTAAACAGAGCCACCAAAACCTCAATGCCCTGGGATCCTCAGCTTGTCCCCCTAACTTTTATGAAAGTGGTTAATAAAACTGCTTTATTCACGTTAACTCTTTCTATGCATGTGGGATGGGATCCACGACAAAGGGCAGCCCAGGCAAACTATTACTAGACACAGAAAAGTCTGAAAAGCCAGCCTTGGGCTTGTCATTGAAGGATGACATACCTGCTGACCACTCCCAAGCCACATAAAACCAAACCTCACTTGTTACAGAACATGCTCATCCGTGAATTCCTGGATCAGCTTTAGAGAGTAACTAACACATGCTGGGGTCAAAAACCAACAAGACAAACACATCTGACTTCTAGGATTAAAAGGATGACGTTAGAAAGGATGGGTGATTGTGGCTTTGTGGGCTTTCTGTTCCCGGCAGCTGAAGTTGTCTAGCATCCATGAGCTGATGCCCAAGGAGGTAAATGGTCTCGTTAGGAGCCTACCAATGTTTCTCCTGGAATGAGGTATATAAAGGATGAGGGTATTGCTAGAGCACACTGGGATAATCGGGAGGGTATCTGGAATGCAAAATGAAGCTATTCAGAGCCCGAAGCAATCAGCCCAGGACTCTCTCTGCCTTAGACCCTGCACAGTCACCCAGGGCTGAGTGTGGCGAGCTCTGAGAGCCCATAGGAGTGCCGGGCATACCAGCTAGTAAGTGTGGGTCCAGCTGGGTTCTCCCACTACTGGGAGAGTTGGGCAGACCATTTAACTAGGCGTGTGATCTTGAGTTAGGACTTAACGTTTCAGAACCTCAGGTGTTTTTTTATTAGCGAAAAGTGGATATAATAGCTAGCTTGTCACATAGGGTGGCTGCCAGGAATAAAGTGTGTGTGTGTGTGCGCGCGCACATATATAAACTATCTAGAACACAAGTAAACATCTCTAAATATTAGTTATATTGATTCCATTCATATTATTTACAGTACCCTAATATTTTAAAGCCTTAAGAAGTATGTTGAAAAGGGGTGACTTCCCATTTATCAAAGAGAGGTGAGTGACTTCCTCTGAGTGACAGAGTTGATTAGTTCCAGTTGGAAGAAAATCCAGGTCTCTACCTCGAGGCGCTACACCCGTTTCCACCGGAAGCCATTGTACCAAGTGTCTTAACCCGTATGACAAGTGGCTCTTCCTGACAGGGCTCTCTTCTCTGTTTAATACTGACTCTGACTGTCCAGTGCTGAAACTGCTGACCGGTGCTCTGAGGGAGGAATCCAGTAACTTTCCACCGCTGCCACTCACAGAGAGTCAGGGTAGTAAACCTGCCCCGTATGTGTCAATGCAGTTCATAAAGGGACCTGATTCACAATCCAGGGTAGCACAGGTCCCTGAAGTCTGAGAAAGTGATGAAATCAAATCTTCTTTCCTTCACTAATATATACAGATAACTAAGACAAACCAATACAAAAAATTAGGAGTTTGCACCCTAGCCAGTTTGGCTCAGTGGATAGAGCAACGACCTGCAGACTGAAGGGTCCCGGGTTCGATTGCGGTCAAGGGCACATACCCCGGTTGCAAGCTTGATCCCCAGTAGGGGGTGTGCAGGAGGCAGCTGACCAATGATTGCCTCTCATCATTGATGTTTCTAGCTTGCTCTTCCTCTCCCTTCCACTCTGAAATCAATAAAAATATATTTTTTAAAAATTAGGAGTTTGTGAGAATGAGGGAGGAGGAAGAGAGAGAGAGAACAAGGGAGGCAGGAATGGAGGGAGAGTGGAGAGGAGGAAAGGCAGGAGGAAACAGTTGTAACAGGAAAGGCTGGGGTTCCAATGAGAGACTAGAGAATGAAAGAACAGAACCTTGAACTCATGCCTATTGGAGATGTTGGTTCCCGTTTTCATTTTCCTCATCTAGTCTTCAACTTCAAGAACTTGAATTATCACCTCTGTCTACCTGAGGTCATGCGAATATGCCTCCCTAAGCCCGCCCCCCGCCCCCGCCCCCGCCCCCCGTGGATTTTTCGCATCAATAAAGTCAGCCTGAGAACAGTACTTAAAGCACCTCAGTTGTATGTGCGGTGGCCATTCCAGCAGCTCAGAGTAAAACCTAGAATCCTCGGAAGAGAAAAAGAGGGTACAGAATAGAGATGAGTCTTCCAAAATCACATATGTTGTTAACTCTGCTCAAATCACAGAACCTGTCTCCCATCCTCAAGTGGGACTCGAGATCCTTTAGAATTCCAGGGGAAGGCGCCGGTGGCTATGTAAAACACAGTCCCTTCTGGGTAATTAGATTTGACTCCCTAAAAACACTTCTGCTCCTAAGAATACAGCAGGACGGACAGACTACATGGATGAAATCTCGTTTTTCTTCCCCGAAGCAGCATCCATTAACATGTGAAGTGCCAAGCCTGTTTTGTCTTCCTTTCCATTTCAGTCACCACTGACTGACATGGCGCTTAATGTGTCTCAAAGAAGAAAGAGAAAAGGCTCTCTGAGACAGTCCAGTTGACTCAAAATGGTGTTCAGAACAAGGCACCTGTAGGCTCATAGGAGACCAAGCTTCTCATCCAGGCTCTGCTGTTAAATATGCACCTTGGACAAGACACACAGACGTGAGTTTAAATTCTAACACTAACACTACCTGTGTTTGGACAAGTGACTCCACCTCTCTGGGTTTCAGTCGCATCGCCTGGGAAACGGGGCAGTGATACCTCTCTCTCAGAGTGCTGGCTAGGATTGTGGGGATGCTACATGTGAAGGGCTGAACTCTGCTTGGCATGCTGCAAATGCTTCAGACATGTGAGCTACCACCATTATTATTATTCCTTATCGTTACAACTGGCCACTATAACCCCCCTCTCACGAATGCTCATGCAGAACTGAACTACATTTTGTTCATCGAAATCTACAGACCTTGCCACAAAGAGACGCCAGTCCCCAGCCAGCCCTCAGCAACTGTTCTCAGCTCCTGCCACCAGCAGCCAAGGTCACCCCTCTTCACCCCCCTCCTCCACCAAGGGCAAGTTCCCATGCCCCTCCAGGTCATTCCTCCTTTGGAAATAAGCCTCCATGAGGAGATAACAATCTGCTTGCTCTCTTCCGGGAGGAATGGAGAGTGGGTGGAAAGGTCTTCAACCTGCCCCCAAACCCACACTCCCTGCCCCAGGCATGGGTCTGTTTCTAGGACCCCCTAATGACAAACGTGCCATTGAGACAGAGAGACAGAAAACATCGGGAGAAAACACACGTCTTGAAGAGCAATGCAGTGCCCTGGCTCTGAGTCTTCATTGAAACTGGGCATAGTTTGGCAGGGTTGGCTCTTCCAAACTTCTGAACTGCTCCAGAGGAATCTCAAAAACATTCCTCCTTTCTCTCATCATCCCAACACACTATGACCATCAAAGGTGTGCTAGATGGAGGTTAACCTGGGGCGCCCCCTTCAAAACACAGCCCACCGAGCCAAATGCATACCAAAGGAGAAGCACGGTGTGCACGGGATCATGCTTGGCTGGGCCCTGCAGGGACAGATTGCAGGGTAGGCAAAGCAGCCAGCAGAGGAAGCAGTAGCCGGGGGCAATATTAACCAGGACAGGAGGTTGCTCAGTCTCCTCGACCAGAACATCAAAGTCAGCTACGGGCATTCTCCCCTCCCCAGAATGTCACGTGAACCGTTCTAAAGATGCAACTCTCAAAGGGCCAGCCAAGTGATGTGGCCAGCCCTCGGTCAGAGTCCAGGGTGGGACGGCCGTGACGGCTCCTTCACCCCAGCCCCCTGATAACAGTCTCTCCATCTCCAGCAGGTTTCCAGACACGGATAAGCACAAGTGGGTAACCAGGCCGGGAACGAGAGGATGGTGAGGGGAGGGGCAACCCAGCCCTGAACAGGAGGAGCCACCAAGCCATTCCAGTCTCAAGCAGGAAGGTCTCCTGGACCTGGGAAGCCCAAACCTTGGTCACTTATACACTGTTTTCATGATATTTGGCATATTCTGGTACAAACTATCCTGTTAGTATTGACTTAGTATCATGCTCAAATAAATGTGTTATTACAGGAAACACTCTCTACCTCCCATAAATTCCAAGCCAGTATCACTTACCAAAAATAGACGTTAAAGGTAGGAATAAAAACATTGCTAAGTTTTGGCTACATTTTGCTGCCTTCAGAAAGGTTCTAAAGGCTGAGCTCAGATCTGCTACCATTGTTAAAAAGGAAGGTTACCGCAAGGCCAGAGTGGCTCAGTAGGTTGAGTGTTGTTCTGCGCATCGAAAGGTCACCGGTTGGACATGGACCTGGGCCCATCAGAAGCAAAAGCAGGACCCAAAGCAAAATCACAGGGACCTGCGAGGCCCCAGGCAGTGCAGCAGAGGGAGGAGATTATGAGGATCATAAGGTCGGGGTGAAGAAGGAAAGGCAGGGTGGGGAAGGTCGAATGTGGGAACAACATGCCTTATCAGAAAAGAGTATGTATGTATCAGATGTGAGTCAAATAAGAAATGTGGCACATTTTTAGCTGAGCTTTTGGGAGGGAAAATAGAAAGGAGGCTGCCTAGGATGAAAACCATTTTGCAGAGCTTTTAGGGAGAGTGGACGCTAGAGCTACATCTGCCACCTACTTATTTGTGTGATTTTTTTTTAGGCAAGTGAATTGATCTGTCTCTGGGCCTCAGTTTCCTCTGCTGAGTGAAGGTGTAGTTCTCCAAAAAGGCCCGTTTATGTATTTATAAGGTACAGATCATTATGCCGACCTCAAGGAGTTACTGTGAGAATTAAATGTCACGCCTACAGGGTTGGACCATAAGTGGTAAGCATTTTAAATATTAACATAATAACCCTACCACCATGCTACCATTTCTATTTTATTGCTCTTATTATATAGATGCACAATTAAAGGCAAATCCAAATTGCAGTACAAATAGAAGTGAGTTATTACTATTATAAATTGCCTGAGAAACGCGTGGCTCAGGACCTGAGTGCAAAGTAGAACACAGACTAAAGGAAAGTCAGTGCTTTGGAGAACGAATCCATGGCCATCTTTGGTCAGGGTTTATCTGCTACTTTTGTGTTTCATTACTCTTTTGTTTTGTCTTGCACTGCTCCTTTTTAGGCCTCTAATCCACGTGGGATGGGTGAGACCTCTCTGTGCAGATGAGGAAACTAGGCTCCAGCTTCGTTCCAACAGGATCCTATGTCCATGAGTCCCAGAGCCTGTGCCAAAGCCAAATGCCTGCGACATCAGGCAGGAGGGCCTGAAATTTCAACCCTTGATCCCAGGGATAACCAGGTTTAATAATTCATCCTTGAAACACACACTGGTGTGACTACTGGCTGTGAAGCTGCATGTTAGGTTTACGGAGAAGCAAAGATGAAACAGTAGGAAAAGGAAGCCATGAACACAAGCAATAATGTGAAATCAGAAGAGAAAGGGTGTGACGATAGACACAGTAAAATGATCAGTGGTTTGGGGAGGTGAGGAGAGAGGTGGGAAGGGTGGTGAGGGGAACAGTTGGAGCACTGAGCATTTTCAGGGCAGTGAAAATATTCCCTAAGACACTTTAACGGAGGATGCATGACAGTATGGATTTGTCAAAACCCACAGGACTGTACAACAAAGAGAGTGAACTTTAATATAAAACTATGGACTGCTGTTAATAATGCATCAATATTGATTCATCGATCATAACACATGTACCACGCCAATATAACATGTTAATAACAGGAAACTCTGGGGTGGGGGAGTGGGGAAGAGTATATGGGAGCTCTCTGTACCTTCTACTCAATGTTCCTGTAAACCTGAAACTGCCCTAAAAAGCAAAGTCTATTGAGAGAAAGACCCTTGGTTGGGTAGATATCAAAGAAGGTCTGAGTCTTGGGAAAATGACTGATCAGGACCTGCAGAGTTGGGGAACAATAATTCCTAACTAGCACCTACTGAAAACTTATGTGACAGAAACTCTCAGAAGCGTGTACATTTTGTTCCATTAACCCTCAATCAAATGCTATAAATTCGGTGTTGCTATTACCCCCATTGAATTGATGAAGACATGGAAGGTCAGGAAGTTCAGCTCATGGTCCAACATCTCATAACCAGTCACCGGGAGACCAACTGTACCAATGCGAGAAATGCATGTCTGGGGTGGGGAGGTGGGGTGGGGAGGGGACTGTGGAGTTGTGCAGGGTCCGTAATGCTTAAGATCCTGGAATGCGGGGAAGGTGATGCAAGAGATGGCTGGCTGGGAGTTTGACCTTTATTGTGAATCCTGGGGAGCTCTGGAAGGATTTTGAGGATATGAGTGAAATACAATCTCAGAGAAAAAGGAAAAATTAAGCTACCAGAATGGCGAAGATGGAGAATAAGAAAGGAACTAATTAGAAAGTAATGGCAAGTGGCAGAAATGGAGAAAAAGAACCTTTATCACTTAGGTTGCCAGGAAACATAAGGAATACTCAAACATATGGAATACAAAGAGAGGTTAGCAAAGGGATCATTTAACAAAGTGTAGACAGAGTTTAGGGAAATTAAATGGATGTGCAGCATCCCAGGACCAACAGTAGGGAGTCATCGCCATCCCAGGCCCGAAGGAGGTGCGGGCAGGCCTGGTTATGGGCAGTGAAGAGGGCAGTTGTGCGGAGCGGTCTGTGCCCTTCAGTGGAGGCATGCAGCCGCTCCACAGTGACCCAGCAGGAGGGACTCAGGGGAAGTACCCTTTCTCCATCTCGCAGTGGTACTACGTGACCTGAATCCCCCCAGGCACCCAAGGGCAAAGGCAGGTCCAGGGCATGGGGCAGGGCAGAGAAAGGTGCAGAGGATATCCAGAGGCAAGCAGGAACTATCCAGCCCAGGCTCTGAGCATCCAGCCATGGAACATGATTTCATAAACTGCAACACAGTCACACTATGGATTATTACGCAGCTATTTTGTAAACAGGTTAAACAGCCATCTTGAACTGGAGATCTAAAATAAGTGCAAAATATGATTCTGTTCTTGCAAAAGCAAACAAAAAAATACTCTAGGTAAATATGTTTATGTTTTTGTGTGAGCAAGAGAAAGGTCTTGAAGGATCTCCACCAAGTTATTAACACTGGGTACGGTAAGGAGCAAGGAAAGCAGAGGGAGGGGGTACTCGGAACTTAATTCCCCCCCCTTCTCCTCTATTTATTTATTTATGTAATTTCACCAGTTGCACAATGTGTATGAGATTTTATTACTTTTCAAAGAGGTTTAATAAAGAAAATCATAAAAAGGAAACAGACTAAGTTGATTGCTATGGGTCTACCGTGACAGCAAGACTGTGGGTCAGAAAATGCATGGCATACTGCAGGAAAAGCTGGGATCCACTTAGCAACTGAAAGGGAATGGAAAGTGATGTGTCAAAATCGACTGGGCCTGGCTGGTCAACCTATGAACCAGGAGGTCACGGGTTCGATTCCCATCAGGGTACACACCTGGGTTGTGGGCTAGATCCCCAGTAGGGGACATGCAGGAGGCAGCCGGTCAATGATTCTCTCTCATCATTGATGTTTCTCTCTCTCCTTCATCCTTCCTCTCTCTGAAAAAAACAAACAAAACCAAAACACAAAAAACTTCACACACATTAAAAAAAATTGAAGTTTCGAGTCAGGACAGCAGGAAGGACCCAATAATAAAAATGGAGAACAGGAGGGAGAGTAACAAAGTGGCAGCACAAGACGATGAATACTACTTTAGACGTGCTGGCCAGCCCAACAGCCATGCAGCAGATAGCTAGAATGGGGGCCTGTGATTTGGAAGGATGGTCAGGTGTTCATGGATGGACTTGAGTTAATGTCACACTGAAAGTGACTACATCAACTGAAAGGCAACGAAGGGTAGAAGAAAGGACTCTGAAAAAGATAATTGGATAAGAGTGGGTGTGGCCACTGCAAGTGCCCATGAAAATTTGGGAATACATAATCTCTCAACAAAGGAGTTCTCTCTATTGTTGCTCTTCCCTCTCGTTGCTCTTGTTGCACTTGACTCTTGGCTTGTGGGGCTCTTTTTCTCCTGCTTCTTTGCATTTGCCAGTATGGCCCACAGGCATGCGGACCCCACATGAAATGGACTAATAGACTGCAGTGGGGAAGCACAAGCTAAGCTAGCCTGATGCTGGACTGGACCCGACTCCAACATGGAATGGAAATTCTGGACACTGGCTCTGATTTTAGCTCTACTGGAGTCCCAGCTATACCTCTTCTACGACTGGACTAAGGGAAATGGGACTTTGGTAACCCCAGGGTGTGATTCCAGGGAAATAAAGCTTTCTACCAAACCTTAAAAAAAAAAAAAAGAAAGAAAGAAAGAAAGGACTCTGGAATGGGAGTCAAGAGCCCTGGACTCTGGTCATAACTCTGCGACCCCGAGCAAGGCACTTAGCCTTTCTGGGCTGCTGGCCAATGCATGGTACCCACTTCCCTCTTTTAGAAGCGTTTCTCCGCTTTGATCACTTCTGACTGGCAGCTGGCTTTGACTGAGCCTTTAGAATGACAGGGAAGTCTAGTGAATTCCCACCCGACTGCTTCTCAGAAACAAGAAACTCTTTCACTAAATCTGAAAGCCAGCCAAAATGCAATTCCCAGAGGAGAAATGCGGGCTCCAGGCTTGGAATGTGTGAGCGGCACCTTCAAATGACAGGCAATTACTCCCCATCTAGTTGTGGTGGCCATGGGGATTCTTCTCCAAGTCTGACCTTATACTTTTAAAATTGGCGGGGCCTGCCTGGGGATTGTGGTTATGGGCACAAAAACCACTGGCTTATGCAACTTCCTAAAACTGTCCCGTGGTGGGTGCATTTAAGAGAACATACAGCTGCAATGTTGCAACTCACACCACGCTGCGGTGGAAAGAGCACTTGGAGAGACAATGTGGGAGGAAGGTACTGTTTCAAAGGCCAGAGATGTCCCCCAGTTTGCTCTGCTCTGGAGTCCGGACATCACAGAGACTGGGTCTGTACAGGAGACGGGACCGGTCTATCCAGGCCTCAGCACTCACTTTGCAGCTAACGATCCCAAGTGCCAGAGCAGCCTGATGAAATGGTGACAACAGTGGCTTTGGAGCCACAGTCCTGGCTGCAAAATGAGAAAACTTTGATCTGCCTCAAAGGCCTGAGGTGAGTATTAAGCCTAGGTTCTGGTGCATAGTAAGTGGTCAATAGTTGCACATTTCTTTTGTTCAGGCCCCTGGCACCGGCAGGATGGGCAAGTGTCTCGGTCTCTGTGCTGCCAGGAAGCTCCAGAGCCACTGACGAGGTCCGAAGTGACATGATAAACAGTACAGAAAGGCCCATGTGGGCACAGCCCTGAAGGCCAATGATTTTTGAGGTGCCTCCCATGCAAAGGGAAAAAGTAGGGGGTTGAAGCCAAACAGCCAAATTCTGCCATCAAGAAGTGTGTCAGCATCTGGCTGATCACGAATCGCCTCCCCCCAAAAATCACAGCCTTTGTACCCAGTGACGGTTGTTCAAGTTTTATTGAGGCAAATGATGAAGTTCTGGTTGCTAAATTTGGTCACAAAGGTCATGCTGTTGGTGACATTCCTGGAGTCTGCTTTAAGGCTGTCAAAGTAGCCGATGTCTCTCTTTTTGGCCTTACACAAAGGTGAGGAGGAAAGGCCAAGATCCTAAGTTCTGGTGGCAAAAACAGAGTAATAAATTTTCACACGCAAAAAAAAAAAAAAAAATTGGACCCAAATCTTTTAAGATTCACCTGGATGCCTACCCACTCTCTCTCCTCCATCCCCCCAAAGTAACTTGGCTTTGCATTTCTTTTTAGTTTTTACATATGCTTTAACTACCTTCTGCTAAGAGCCTAGCACACTTCCTAAGATGGAGTTTGGGAAGGAGAGGGAATGAAGGAGATGACTCTTTTTTCTGGCTCTTTCTGTTGTTGTTAATCCTCACCTGAGGATATTTTTTCCATTGAGAGAGGGGGGAGGGAATGAGAAGGGAGGGGAGGGGAGGGGAGGGGATGGGAGGGGAAGATAAGGGAGGAGAGGGGAGGAGAGGGGAAGGAAGGGGACGGAAGGGGAGGGAAGGGGAGGGAAGGGGAAAGAAGAGGGACATCGATGTGAGGGAGACACATTAATTGGTTGTCTCCTGCACACACACCCCTACTGGGGCCAGGGAGCAAACCCAAAACCCAAGTACGTGCCCTTGACCTGGAATTGAACCCGTGACCCTTCCGTGTGCAGGCCAATGCTCTAACCACTTAGCAACACCGGCCAGAGCTTTCTGGCTCTTTCTTGACACAAGAAGCAGACGATGGTGATGACTGATTCTCTTGGTCACAGCCATCTATCTGCCTAGAAACCTGCATACCCACAGCTCCACTTTCATTTGCTAGATAGGTGGTTATTTTACTCTTGTGCCCCAAACTTCTCCAAGTTATAGTGACAGAGAAAACTACAGATGCTCTGAGAACAAGGACTTCAAGAGGTCAGGCCAGCTTTGAAGGATATGAACCCTTAAAATAAATACAATTGAGGCTCCACTTAGAAATGATCAGAGTCAGCAGTTACTCCTATAGGGAGATGTTTCTTCACCTTCAGCAAAGATCGAAGACTGTACACAACGGGAACCTCCTGGAATGTACTCAAGACTGCTTTTATTGCCCTGACCGGTTTGGCTCAGGGGATAGAGCGTCGGCCTGCGACTCAAGGGTCCCAGGTTCGATTCCGGTCGAGGGCATGTACCTTGGCTGGGGGCACATCCCCAGTAGAAAGTGTGCAGGAGGCAGCTGATTGATGTTTCTCTCTCATCGATGTTTCTAATTCTCTATCTCTCTCCCTTCCTCTCTGTAAAAAAATCAATAAAAATATATATATTTTTTAAAAGGCTGCTTTTATTTGCAAATATCACACTGACATTACAGGACTATGTGCTCTGCCCCCGGAGGCCTGCAGCCTTCATCCCTACCTGCAAAGCCATGAAGCTATGCTCTTTCCAATAATCACCATTTAACATTGTATGATTCTAACACCAGCAGAATAACCTTCTTTTGCAAAAGTTCCAAAATGTGTGCTCTTTTTGTTTCTCTGCTCAGAACTGTTCCAAAAAGTGTTGTGATGACTGAAGTGTACAGCTGCCGTTGTCCTGTGCATATCAAAGCAAGATGCGGCATGTATTCAACTGTCCAAAAAACAGCAAACAAGTTACAACTCTTGCAAGTCCCTCCAAGTCATCTCAGACACGGCGGTGTTCATGTGTTTTATCACTTTTGTCCCTGTTATCCCAAGTCTTTTCATCTTTCATTCATCACTCCATTCGTTCAAGGTTAGCCTGAGCGAGGCCTTGGCGATAGAGTGAAGAACAACACAGACCTGGTCCCTATCACCAGCGAGCAGTATCATAGCTTCTGATAATACTGCTTCCTTGACACCATCCTCCCCAAACCACTTAACCCAAAGAAACCATGTTAGTTTACAATAAAGTAGTAGTGTGCCTTTCATTCCTTTATTTATTTATTTATTTATCTATTTATCCATTCATTCCTTCCTTTAACGATTGTAAATGCCTCCTATTCACAGGACTAGGAATACAACAATGAGCAAAAGAAATTCCCTGCCATTGTACTGTATGGTTGAAAGGGCAGAGAACACATAAGGTAGGAAATGAGTGTAATTTCAACAGTCTCAAGTGAAATTCAGAAAGAGGGTAAGGGGATGATGGAGGCTTGAAAGAGAATCTGGGTCTGCCTCTAATGAGGTTTTCAAAGGCATGTCTGAGCAGCTGTCCGCTGGACAGAGCTCTGAATGATCTGAAGGAGAAGTCAAGTAATGAACTGCTCCCCGGTTAGCGGGAGCGGCCAGTACAGAAGCTCTGAGCTGGAGATGGACATACAGGTCCAAGGGGCAGTGAGAGGGGCGGGTAGCTGCTGCCAAGTCACTGAGGGGCAGTGGCAGGATTGGAGTCCAGAGAGATGGAGTCAGAGCCAGCCCACGTGGAACCCTGAGAGCCATTCCAAGCGCAATAGATGTATTAGCAGAGGTGTGATTGGATCTGATTTATATTTTTAAAGGATCACATGGGGTGATTTAAGTAGGGGGGCCTTGCAATCAGATGACAAAGGCTTGAGCTAGGGTGATGAAAATGGTGGGAAGTGGTTGAATTAATATTCTAGTCTAAAGGTAGAGGCAACAAAATTGCACAGCTAGTCTAAGACTGGCTTAACTGGGGCTTAACCCCAGGGTATGCTGAAAACAAAGCCCAATGAACTCTTAACTTGATTGTGTCTTCTTACTAATAAAGTCCAAGTGCATTTAAACCTATACATTTAAGCATTGACAGACCACACAACTTTGAACCAGGGAGGACACAGTTGTGAGAGAGCCATCTACATTCAATATTTAAAGCAGCCCATATTTCTCCTATCATAACTGGGTTTACCAGCAGCTCAAGTTCATTGGAATTTGTTTCTTTGGTAAATTGCATATTTCTCAGGTCTTATTCTTAAAAATACTTCTAAAATATGTCACTGTAAAATTCTGGCATAAACAGTTTCCACATCTGCTCATATTACAGATGTATGGATCTGGTTTCCTGCTTTAGCAAATATGACCCGATGCTGGTAATAGATACTCCTTTGATGGGTTAGATGTCTTCGGGGCCTAGGGTCCATCACTACCAACATTAATTCTTTATTATGTGTAGCTGTCTGTTTTAACATGCAAAGGTGTAAGCCACTGGGAAGACTTAGTTGTGAAACTCAAATACTTTGGTTATCTTTTTAAGTTTCCCCAACCCCTGTTTTCATTCTAAAAGCAGGGACCCAAAATTTCCTGTCCAATCAAGTAAGCGGATTACAGGTCATTTTTTAAAGTTAACAATAAGAAAAAATTATTCACTTTAAAAAACTTAATAGCGATGTTTACTAAACAGCTTGGATTAACTTCCTCATTGGGAAGGAGTAGAGTGTTCTAAGTGAAAATTTTAAAGTCAGTCAATGGGGTGAATTTGGAGCTAATTCCACCAGTTAGTTAATAACCATGTAACTTTCTGAGCCTCAGTTTCTGCATCTGTAAAGTGAGTCTGATAACTATAACCCAGGCATGTTATATGGATGGAATGAGACGCCATATATAAAATCATGTCTGAAAATCAGTTAGCATGGGCTCTGGTATGGCATAATTCCTTATAAATATTAATTATCTGGGTTTCCCTTTCCTGTTCGTTGAGAACTTCCCACCTTTGATGTTAGTTTTGTGTTTCTTAATAATTTTTATTATTTGCAGAGAGGAAGGGAGAGGGAGACAGAGATAGAAACATCAATGATGAGAGAGAATCATTGATTGGCTGCCTCCTGCATGCCCCACACTGGGCCGTTGGTTTCTTCTGAGGCCTCTCTCCTTGGCTTATAAACTGCCCTCTTCTCCCTTCCGTCTACACAGGGTCTTGTGCCTGTGTGTGCCTGTGTGCTAACCTCTCCTCATAAGGACACCAGTCCTACTGGATCAGGGCCCACCCCGATGACCTCATTGAACTTAATTACCTCTTTGAAGACCCTATCTCCAACGCAGTCGCATTCTGAGATACTAGGGATTAAGACTTCAACACATGAATTTTGAGGGGACAAATTCAGATCACAACAGCCCCTCACACAACAGCCTCTCACATTCCCCATCCCCATCAAAAAGAGTGTAAGAAAAGCACTGAATCAAAGCAAGAGAAATGAATCCTAAGCTTTGTTGTTGTTGTTTTTTTTGTTTCATTTTTTTTCCCTTTTTTAAAAAATAGAACTATTTTGCTGTGTGACCTTTGGCAAATTATTTTCCCTCTTTGGCCCGTATTTTCTTAATCATTAAAATGAGAGGGTTTAGAATAACGGATTCCTTATTTCTCTTCCTGCCCTTAACCGAGCAAGGCTAAGCGTTTCCCACAATTTTTCCCAGCAAAAAGGGGTCTGAGAAAGAGCAGGCAATGAAGTAATTGAAATAAAACTAAACAAAACGAAAACATACCTTCTTTGTGGAATAAACTCAGGATGAAGCCTCTGGAAGCAGAGGATTCTATTCAATGGCTTTCAAACCTTCTAAGTTGTTTAAAGCCCTTACTCCAAGGCCATAATTTAAAGCAATTTAGTTGGATAAGCCAGAAACCTCACTCTGAGTTTATCAATATCCCCAAACAAAGTAATCTCATCAGGCTTTGGGGCACGGATTGGCCTTGAGGGGCAAGGGTGTATGATTTCAAACAAAGGTCACCTTGAAAGAATTAAGGGGTGGGGTTAAAAACAAACACACACACAGTAAATGTCAAATTAAAACCAGCTTCCCAGCGTATAGGTTAAGACATTAGGGAGACGGGGAAAGGTCTGGGCATGTTTTCCTTCCAGCTGTGTAGCTTCAGGTCCTAAGACACTGTGTACCTCTACAACATCAACAGCCTCAACAGGACGGGGAGGCAAGCATGGGTGGCGGCGAGGAAACAAATATGCTCATTTGAGAGGGAACACAGATTTCCTTGGAAAATGGCACAACTGCTGAAGCAATTGAGCGATAACAAGAGGATAAGACTAAGCCTAAAGATACTGGGCTTTTCAGATCTATAGTCTGAGACCCATGAGCTGAGCAACTTTGGGCAAGTTATTCAACCTCTCATCCCCGGGTAGCTTTGAATTTAACTTCAACTAAAGAACAGCATCTGAAAATGAATCCAGCATTTCATTGTTGTTGTTAATGCCAAGACCTTGGAAACCACCACCAAAACAAAACAAAACAAAACAAACAAACAAAAAAACCTAAACAAAATGGGATTAATTTAACCAGATCCCCAAGCACAGGAATAATATGTAGGTATTTAAAATTATGTTAAGGGAGACTATTTAAAACACAGAAAAATGTCATAACATATTGTGGAATGAAAAGCAGGATGTAAAACAGCATGAATAATATATGGTACCATTTTAATAAATGACATGTATAGTCATAAGAAAAAATCCTAGATGGGTATGTTCATAAAGTTTACAATGTCTAGCTCTGATTCATTTCATGTGAGCTTATTTTTATTATCCTCATTTTGTTTTCTTGTGGGGGTTTTTTGTACATATTTCTATAACTACTTATACTTTTTTTTGTAATTGAAAGAAGTTTTTTTCTACTCAATTGTAAAATCTCAGCGCTTGTTTGCTTGTGTGTTTGTTTTCTTAAAGATTTTTAGTCCCTCACCTTACCACATCTGTCAGCTTTCTCTGGGCTTCTATTTGGAGCATTCCATTGAAATGGCCAGCCCTGACAGGAAAACACAAAAGAACTATGGGCCGCTCCTTGACCAAGCTTTGTGAATGGCAGAGTGGGCTGTACACATGCAGATTGGCCTATGGAATTGCAGCTGATCACTCTAATGACTGTGCTTTCTGCGCCAAGGCAGAAGCAGCTTACGTTAAAATCTGTGTCAGATCCTGTTTCAAAAAGTCATGGTGACAATTTTCTCCATTTGGACAAAGACCTAAAGGTCCCTATTAATTATTTTAAATCATTTGCAGTAAGAGAAAGGATGCAAGCAAGAAGTACCCAGGCAGGCCCCTGAAACAGGCTGAGAATGAGACCTGATGCAGAATTTGGGAGGAGAAGAATGGATGGGGGCCAGAAAAATGAAGTACCACTGATGGATGGCCTCCCTGGCACATTTGCCCGTCAGGTCCCCGGCTACAGTGAGCTCTGTGTTTTCTACTAAAGGAATGTCATGCTTCTCTTGGCCAGTGATCTTATTCTAAAAAGTTTTCAGTGACAGGGAGGATGGTGTACAAGTGCAAACGCATGCACATTCTGATCATTTTCTCCCTTGAAATTATTCCCACAAAGTAAGTGTTAAATGTATCCATTCATTCAACAAATATGTACAGAAGGCTTAATATGTGCCCAAAACTAAATACTGGAGATGCAGTGGTAACAAAACAGAAACCATCCATCATGGAGCATCCATGGCATTACTTGGCCTTTGGGGAGGGTTCTTTCTATTGGATGTCAGCCATCACATTTAAAATATTGGCAAGGGCAACTGAACAGAGCTTGGTGAGTATATACAGACCGGAAGTTGTTTTCTGTTGGTTATGCTTGTTTGTTTGACCAATCTAGATTTGGGGCAATTGTTGGCTTTGTGCCCTTATCAATGGTAGCCTTATCCACAGAGAGACTATATGTGCCAGCAAGTAGATCATGGTATCACTTTATAACACTCATTTGAATTAATTCTAACACTCTGCTAAGGAAAGAACCTACCAATCATCATTATTCTATTTCTCTCCTGCACAGAGTCTGTTAACCAAGTCCTCTGTCTGAATGAGAAAAAGGCTGGGATTTTAAGGGTAAAAAAGCAACCAAAGACCCTTATAGCCAACACAGATGTTGGCTGGTCTTGCTGAGTTTAAGCCAACAACTGTTCTCTCATCCATTTTCTCACTGCTCTCCCTTCCCTGGTGGGGAGGGCTTAGAACTCCTCTCTGTGAATCTGGAACTAAGTAGAGAGGGGCTGACCATGATCTCATGAGAAAATAGAAGACAAAATAAAAGCTAATGGAGTCATTTGCACTGCCAGGGGCTTTAGGGATCATCTAGTTCAGTGCCCTCGCTTGACTGGTACAGAATCTGAGAAGGATAATAAGGGTTGGCCGAAAGTCACAGGTCAACGGGAGGCAAGGACAGGCTGAACCACAAGGTGCTGACACTCCATCCGGGGTTCTCTTCCTTCCCCTGCATCCCAGAACAAGAGGGCTCCTTTGCTCTACTAGTCAGAGGAACTCCTCTCTCAAAAGATAAAATCTCATTTTATCCTTCAAATCTCACTGTCCAGCGCTTCCATAGGAAAGAGAAAGAGATTGATGAAGTCATAAGAAACGTGTCTTTGAATTCCAGATGTCCCGATTAGGTTCCTGGGCCACCGGAGAGTGGAGCTCCCCGATCTGGGTGTGTCCAGGGTCTGTCGCTCTGCCTGGCTGGATGGGAACAGGGAGCCTGGCTCTGTCTCTGTCCAGGAAGAGGACAGGGATACGGAGTGAAAAGGGGCTTTGGGCCCAGATCTGCACTTAGGCAAAGGAGAAAAACAGCATCTGTTTTTCCATCCTTTTCCACTCATGCATGCTCCTGGGCAACAGCCAGAAGCGAACTCAGACAGCTGGCGGAGCAACGCATGGACCACTGTCAGGAAGCCGTGCACTCAGTTGTTGTTCCAATGGTGATGTGATAGGTTTGGCCAGGCCATCCCCACTCCTTCTATCCTATGAGCGCTGACCGACATTTGTGAGCGACCACGTGTGGACAGCTGGAGGTGACGGGAGGTGGGGATAGTCACCTGTGGGTACGGAGTTACTGCTTTCTTGCCTGTGAAACTAACTCACCTCTGGAGGGATCCATCCCAAGATCTTGCTTTTCCAGCTGTGTGCCTTGAGTCAAGTTACTCAATCTCTCTGAGCCTCTATCCAGACCACAAAATGATGGTGAATAATTGTAGCTACAGGAGTTGTCATGAGTCAAGTGAGATAACCCATGTAGTGTGTGCTAAGGCACTGAATAAACAGTAGGTATTTAATAATAACTCCACTATGCTTTGTCCCGTCTTTCTAACCACCGAGTTCCCCACAATCTAGACTAGGGCCAACAGAAGAGGTCAGGTGGAGAATCTTCCTATCCCACTAAACTGTTTTTTGGTCTATTTCACATACTGAGACAGACACATACTGAGTCTGATGAGAGAGGGATTTCACAGCAGAGGAGTTGGAAGATAGAGGAGCCTGTTTGCCTGGGCTGTCCGGGGTCTTTCCCATTTGTTTCGCACTAGCCTACAGAAAATGGGAGAAAAGGCAGAGAGGAGCACTGATTTGAGGAGGGAGTAGCCAGGGAGCAGTCCAGGCCAGCTTGTTAACGTCCATCCCCGGAGGTGATAACATATTCAAACCTCCAGCCCCCTTATGACTAGAAGCGCTGATTTAATCAAAGATGTGCACATTTCCATCCCAGGGAGACAGTCCCACGACTGTAAACATATTGTCATTTTTTCAAATGCAATAAGCAGACATAAATAGTTCTATGAAAGATGTCAATACATAAAGAACAGAGAGCCTGTTAGGATCTGAAGATATTTTTGTTCTTTTTCAAGCTCAATTTTAATTTTTTTTCCAACTAAGGAGAAAGGGCAGAGAAAAAGCCACTGGACAGGAAGTTGTGAAGAAATTGCTAGAAAGGGGATTTGTAACCTGTGTCGCTCCAGGCTAGAAGCTAATTAGGACGGAAAACAATCCAGTTCCACTAAGAAAGTGGCCTTTATTTGGGTTGAGGGAGAGTCTCTGTCTCCGAGTCCAGAGGCGGTCTAATGGCCTCTCTTAGATCGTCACAAATGAATGCCAAGCATAATTCTGAGGAACACTGTAACATAACCAGAGCAGGAAAAAAATCATGGTTTTTATATAACATTGTGCTCATTTTTGTCTGTTCTTGAAAGTTGTGTTTTTTAAAAGTTTCCTAAGTAGTCTCTTTCTACTCTAGACGTTGTCAAGTCTTCCTTTATTCATTTCCACATTCCAGAGTGGTTGAGATTGTATAAATAAATCAGTGTTTACTCTCCTGACTACATCCGGGGCTCACAGACCACTTTGATGGGCACTCCTCATTTGAGCCTTTCAACAGCCCAGTGAGATAAGCAGGATGGATTTTTATTTATAAACTGACAGTCCTACCACAGAGACTTGAATATTCTCAGGAAACCTATTTCCTTAGAATTCCCCCAAGTGCCCAGCTGGCTCCCTCAGTTACTAATAGCTCTTTATTCACCTGAGGTGTTTTGCTGCTATTCGAGAAAGAGAAATAACCTGGCTGAGAATCAGACCTGGTCACATACCTGCTCAAAATATAAAGTACAATGAGCACCCCAGGCAGGGCCTGGGCTGAGATTTCCATGATCAGATACCTAAGATGCTTTCCATTCCTACATCTTTGATCGTTTTCCTCTGTCTTTTACGCTGGAATTGGCCTTCCAAGATGCCTGACATGGACAGAGCTGACTTTGGATGACCTCTCTTCCTTCGGTCTCCCAAATGCTAGTCCTCCATCTCCTCATATCTGCTCCCAATCCGAAGTGGGAGGAAGAGGAAGACATAGATCCAGGGGCAGGACTGTATTTTCCCCTGCTCCACTGTTACAGAGACCTGGGTATTCCTCCAAGTCCCTAAGCATCCCCCCTCACTTCCCCTCCAAAACAATTCTCATGGCCCCCACAGCGCTCACAACACCCCCAGCGCTCAGACTAGGTGCCCTAGACAGAACTCTCCAGGTCCCGTTCCAACTGAGGATGTGATCCGGCAATTCCCAAACATCATACACGAATGGCCCAACCTCCAAGGCAGGGGAAATGCATTAATTATCTGCCAGAATGTATTTACAGAAATCCAATTAGTATTCGCAAAAAGCCAGCTCTCTGGGATTGGTCTCCCAGAGGGAATTCAGGAGTTCTAGCTACACCTTTCAGGTGCCTATGGGAGGCTGTGGCTGTACCGGGGCAGCTGAGGTTGCGCAGTCAGACACGACATGGATTTCATTTCCAGCTTTGCCCCAAAGTCTCACTGTGTAACACTGGATAAGGGACTTCACCTAGTTATCTATGTTTCAACTTCCTTAACTGTGAAATGGTTTTTTTGTGGAGACTCTGCTTAGAGAATACATGGAAAGCACTGGAACCTACGCGTTAGCTCCCTACCCACTCCTGCGGCCAGCTTCAAGTTGTAGCTTATATCAGAGGAGAACAATGACTGTGATTATCCAAATATTCTGCCTGCAGCTTTGATATGGTAGCTACCATCCCTAAAATTGGCATTTAAATTTAGT
Organism: Myotis yumanensis; assembly: GCF_028538775.1. Lineage (NCBI taxonomy): Eukaryota > Metazoa > Chordata > Mammalia > Chiroptera > Vespertilionidae > Myotis > Myotis yumanensis. The sequence continues at coordinate 23,575,594 of NW_027223756.1, read as the reverse complement.
GACTATAAAAAGTAAGAGGGACCGTGTTACACAATTGGTTGACAATGGCAGGAAACTATGCCTCACAAGTCCTACCAGGAGTAGAGACTGTCTGAGTCTTTCTTCTAAACCATCTGCGCCCCCAACCCAAGCAAGAGTGATGGCAGAAGCTGAGACATGTACTTTGATTTCAGCTAGGTGTGTAGGTGTGCGTCCTGCCTCTAACATTACAGCTCTGACCTGGGCCAAATGCACTGGATTTTCAGGTAGTTTGTTTAAATCTGCACAATCAGGATAACTGTAATACCTCTCAGTGTCGATTCAGGGATGAAGTGAGACAATGCATGTAATAAACACTCAATGGGCGTGAGCTATTCTCATTAGGAACACGTTTTAATTCATTCCTTGATTTACCAGATCATCATTGGGTGGCCATATGTTAGGCCCTGTGCTAGTTAGTGGAGACAGAGGTGAATGCCAATGCAAGGGCCCTGCTCCAAAATGCCAGTGTCTGACATCTAGAAACAAGGACTAATATTGAGGAAGGCTGTTCAGGTCATGCACATAGACAGATGACCTAGGGAGGCACCATGACAGCTGAGGCCTGAGATACGGAGAAACCCCCACCTCCTCCAGGAAACCCATAAACACAGGGTAGGGAGAAGGCTTAAATCTCAGGAGGGCAGCACAAATAGGTGGGAGGAAAGACAACCTACAAAACCTTACTGAGGCCCCCAAACTGTGGCAGCGGGCGGTGCCTGGGAAGATAGAGGGTGCGGGGCCAAGAAAGATTGTCCCCACCCATCCTCAGATTAAAGTGATATTTCAGCTACTGGGTGGGGCAGCCTTCACAGGAAGGAATATGGAGAGGATAATAAACTTAATTCAAATTCCACAATTAAAAAGTACTAGAATTGACAGTAGGAGATATATGTTATATTTAAATCTTTAATCATATTTCATATATATATATATATATATATATATATATATATATATCCATGCTTTTATGTTAACTGTGGAGATAAATATCTCAACCCTTGTATATGTGGATAACCATAATTATCTCTGGACATGCAAAATTAGAAAAGTATTTTATTCTAAAATAGAATCCCTGTTCATGGAAATACAACACAAAGCATAAAAAAAATCTACAAATGGATTTCTTGCTCCCAAAGACCAGCATCCCCCTCACTCCTGCCTTATCCCTCTTGCCCCCCTCCCCTTTCAACAATGAGTATCAGGCAGCCTGGGTGGAAGAAATCCACAGCCATTGTACATTCCTGTCACAGCTGCTGGAGACACAGCCCCAGCTTCAAGCAGAGGCTGCTATGCAGCACCACGCCCCACGCGCAGAGAGAAAGGATGGAAGCCGCACTGAAAATGAAGGATGCACCCCAGGGAAGAGCATCCAAACAGGAACAAAAGGGAACCCCTTGCAAACCTGGCCCTGAGATCAGGACACAGCCACACCCATGGTGGCTTCTAAGGCAGGTAAGTTATCAGGGCTCAATTTCTGCATCTTTCCTTAAGGGTGGCTTAAATGATGCCTAGAAGAATGGGCGTGGCCCTCGATGCCATATCACAGGCTAAGTCCATAAGAACCATTGCAATCTTCAGACTAGGGGTGAAAAGATCTGTTCCCTGCTTATCCCAATCAGGAGAACTGGCAAATGCATACCGGATGGAAAGCAAGTGGCATATATGCACCATACCTCCTGCATATAGCATGACAGCTGGGTGCACCTCTTCTGAGTTAGGGAAATAAGTATAAACAGTGAGCTTTTGTCCTAATCAGCCTTTTCTTTTTTACTGTACCCTCCACAGCTCTTTGCAAAAGCAACTGGCACTGAGAAAATACTGTGCATTGTAAATGACCTACAATGTTTCTTCGATAATGTGAAGTCCATGGTATCAGGTAATGAGTGGTACAGAAGGATGGGTTTCAACCCATCCCCTCTACCTGACAAAAGGATCCCTACCCATCCCAACGCTTTCCCTGGGGGGAGTGTTTCTTCCCTGGGACCAGGTAAACAGCAGGTAGGGGTGGGGCACACTTGTGTGGCATGAAGCCCAAGTGCATGAAAAATGTAGGATGCTGCAACAGAAATAAAGCACCTAGCCAAGTGCACGGGAGGCGAGAACAGCCTCCTGCTGCCGACAGAGGGGAAGGTCCTGCATGGCGATCACAAACGCACAGGATGTTCCAAGCGTAAGGGAACAAGTGCAAACAGACTCATGCCCACGGCAAAACCTAATGAATTGAGGCCAATTAAGTGCAGCAGCAGGTACAGCTCTGCCCTAGGGCAGCTGCAGAGCCTCCCAGGGGCCAGCTGATCACTTCCTTTGTTTGCCCTGCAAAGATGGAGTAGCCACCCATTCCCTTACTACACACCACACACACTACACACACACCTCATTCACTACAGACAAAGCACAATTGCACTGCTCCACGCTAACCTACCGAATGTCAGTGGGGTTTCTTTTTTTGTTTTGCTTTTATTTATTTATTTTTTAATGCCCACCCTAGCTTGTGGTATGTTCCTTCCATTGGGGGGGGGATGGGGGGCATCATTTCAGGGTATTCTGGAGGCACCCCAGCCCAGGACGCGGTATTTTGCCGTGAAAGCATCTTGCTGGTCGCTGGTGTAAGTGTGCTCCTGTACCTGATCATGGCACCTCCCCTCCCCACCCCGCCTAGGGCTCGCCCAGCGCATCGCACACCCGCAGGCCCAGGGTGGCTCTGTCTCGCACACAATGGCAGTTGGACACCGCATGCACACAGCGTGCGCCTGCGATTGCAAACTAAAATCTGCTCTAAAAACTCAGCCTTTTCTTGGGCTGGGGAGGAGAAATGGCACGAAAAATGAGAAATGCATCGAGGGGGAAAAAAAAATTAAAAAGACCAAGAACAACAGTTGTCATGCCCGCTACAGCCACGTTAGCTGTCCGGTCCCGAATATGACGCACTGAAATATGAATCGGGTGAACGCAGGCAAGAAGGGGACAGCGTGAGGACGGACGGTCCAGACACCCCATCACCCTAGCGGCACGGCGGGCAGCGCCACGGGGCTGGAGCGGGGAGAGGGGCGCGGTCGGGCCGCCCAGTGCCCTGGGGAAAGGTGTCATCTCCCCACACCCCGCCCCGCCTAAAGCAACCTTAGACAAAAAGCACCCCTGGCCCGGGGCGGCGCACACCGACACCCCAGGAGGAGCGGCGATCCGGGGAGAGCCGTGAGCCCAGCGTTCTTGGGGAACTACGGGGCGGTGGGAAAGGAGGCTACATAGTCCTAAATTCTCCGCGCCAGTGTTTGGGTTTCCTCTTTGTTTTGTTTTCCCCAAGCCCCAGGGTCGCTCCGTCTGGGTGGCGCCCGCCGCGCTGGCTGGACTGACCGCCGCTCTCCACCCCCAGACCCGGGTCTCCGTCCCTCCCCGGGGACCGGACCAGGGATCCCAGCCGCCCCGCCCGCAGCGCAGCGGACCCGGCAAGAGAGGGAGGGAGGCGGCGGCGCCGGGACTTACCGTGATCCTCGGGATGTTCTTCTTGCCTTGGTAGGACATGGTGGCGGCGGTGGCTGAGCAGCGGCGTGCGTCCCTCCCTCCTGCTTAGGCTCCGGCTCGCCCGCGCCTTCCTCCGCGCACAGCGCCCCGAGATCAGGTGGCGCGAGTGGTGCGCTGGCCGCGCCGCCGCCTCCCCTCGCCTCCGCCCCCCTCCCGGGCTCCCGCGGCGGCTGCCAGAGACAAAAGTAAATCTCCCTGGTCCCCCTTTCACCCTCGGCCCCCCCGCGCACACAACCTCCTCCACTCGCGTTCACGCCCGGGCGTTTTTTTTTTTCTTTTGCGGTGCCAGCTGGGACCCCGTAAGACAAGAATGGGAATGGCTGATCCGCGACTCCTCCCTCTTCTCTCTTATCCCTATTGATTTTCCTCTTTGCATCTGCCTCACCCACTTTTCCTTTTTCTTCCCTTTTTTTTTTTTTTTTGGTGACTTGCTTGTGCGGCGGAGCCAGGCCGCTCCACGGCCACCAGGGGGCGCGAGGGACTTTTCCGGGCCGGGATGCTGCAGTCCCGGGGTAGGAAGGGAGCTCTGCTGTCGCCCTCCTGGCCTCGAGGGCCAAGCTCGGGAAAGCGCCAGCGCCTCCCACCAGCTCGCCGTCGGATTTCTCCCCGTCCCCACCCTCATTTCTGAAAGGTGACAGCTCTGTTGTCCCTGCCAGAACCTGCCCTCCCCCTCCATCCACCTCGCGGGCTGGAGGGGGTGGCCGCCGCCTTTGTTACAGCCAAGCGCTGGGCGCTGCCTCTGCTGGTCGCTGGGTGTGTAAACAGCCGGTACAAACCCTTAAAAAGCCCAGGACTGGCCAGACTTGGTGCAGCCTATCGGGACACTGTTATCCTGAGACCATGAGAATAGGAATCAGAAAATGTTAAGCAACCCACTCACTCTCAGAGGGCTGCGAGGGGTAGGTACCGTGTCAGCTAATACCAACTGCTTTTCTGAATTTAAAAATATTATCAAAATAATGTTTTAAAGGAATGCCGCCATCTGATTCTTAGTATCGAAGAAAGAGTATTGATGTTGCTCTGTTGAGTAAAAAATAGACGACACCTTTAAGGGAAGGCACGTTACTGCTGGGCAGCCAGGGATTTTGTGAGTCAACCTGTTCACATTCCTGACTTTACTTTAGGCAGCAGGGCTGATAGTCGAAAGTCACCGTTAGTAGAAGCAAAAACATGCCCTTCAGCGCTGGAATATATTGCTTCTTTACTACCTGCCTAGAGTTAACTGCCAAGGGAGGCAAATTTTGGAGAAGCCACTGTGGGTGGAAGGTGAGTGGTGCTTGACTAGGGAGCTTCCAGCTCCCCTGAAAAAAAAAAAACCAATCATAGCATTTAGAAACAGCTATGGCTTGCTGTGCAAAAATTAGAAATCCCTCTCAAGATAAGTCTCCTACATCCCCACTCCTCAACTGTGGATCCTAACGCCCTACTAAATAGAAATTCTTTACATCTCACGAAGCATGACTAGGTCTGCGTGAGGAATCTTGAATTCACGTTTCTGTTAGGCAGAACACTGACCACACTTCAGGATATCTTTTCATTAAGTTGAAGGCTTACTTTGTAATGGAGATGCTATAAAAAAAAAAACATCTACAGAAAGAGGACAGAATACTTCAGCTGGGGCTTTCCAGAAACCTGAAATGAACCTGACATAATCAAAGAGGAGACGAAGGCCCCCTGAAACACTCCCTTCTTGAGTTAATCCAAGCTTCCAGTTTATTCATGCGTAACTAGGCTGAATGCAGGCTTCACAGGAAAAGTCCACTCCACTGAGACACTCTGCCTAGGACAATGAATGCCAGGCAAAGGTCACCTCCCAGAACTCTTTTGCAAAGCACAGGGGGGAGGAGGTGAGAGACGGAAACCAAAGGCACGCCCTAAACATTCTGCTTTGTTCTTAAAGCTGAAGTGCTGAGACCACTAGCCAAGAGTTGTGAAATTACAAAGCATTCTGGGGATTGACATGCAAATAAGCAGGATTATATTTAGAACAGAGTAAAAGAATTAAACTACACACTGTGAAACCCTGCAGAGGTCTCTCTGAATCTTTTCCATAGTTTACTGTCACCAAGTCTTTTGAGGGGATTTTGCAAATTCTTCTTTTAAAAAAGCAAAAATATATAGGGGACATTTATAGTCCTAAAAAAATATTACTACCTTTTTTTTTTTAAATTCCTGGGTTTCTTTGACTGTCTTGCATCCTAATTATCTCCTCTGTTATGGTCATTATGAACCAGAACACTACTAATGAGATTGATACCATATTTTTTGGTTACTTGAGTGTGTGTGTGTGTGTGTGTGTGTGTGTGTGTGTTGTTTCAAGTAACAAGACTTGGTTAAATTCTTTGAGGTCAGGTTTGCCTGCAAAAGGCCATGCAGAATAGGACCTGTGATGTGTTTCTCCGATCGGAGTGCTGTGACAAGCCAGGCACAGGAATGCATAATCACCAGCTAATCGATCCAAGCTGTTCTCCTCATCAGAAATGTAAAACAAACACCATTTTATCCCTCTTTCATCCCCTTCAATCATCCCTCTCTTTTTTAAAATCAAAATCAAGTGTCTGAGATGAGTTTGAAGGAAAAACCCTTCTTTGGCTTTGCCTTTCTTATTCAAGGGGTAAGAAGAAAGGCAGCAATCAACACAAGATGCCTCTGTGTCTGGCCAAGAGGGTGAGGAGTGCAAGCAGCGTGGATGTTTTCCACAGTAGAATGACTCTGAATGGTTTTCCTTGGATACACAGCAGTACTTGGCTTTAGGCATCTCAGGAAACTATGAGAGAGGGAGAGAGACACAGAGGGACTTAATTTATGGTCCCAAAGAAACTTAATTTTGGCCATCAAAACTACCACACCCATAGACTTCCACATTTCAATCAAGGCTAAGTTTTTCTAGTAACTCAGGCCAATTCAATCCAGTCCAATCCAATCCAATTTGCATTGCCTATCCAATCTGTCAAGAAATGCTGTTGCTTCTGTCTTCTGAATACAACCAGAATGCAACCTCTTCTTTCCATCAACAAACCTGCTGTCTGTGTCTAGCCACCATCTGCTGTTACCTGGACTCCTGCAGTACCCGAACTGGGCTCTCTTCTTCAGCAACATCCATTCATTCTCACAATTTCACATGATACTTACCTTGTGCTTACGATATGCTATTATTTTTCTAGGTACCAGTGTTCCAGGGGTGAATAATAATAATAATAATGTCCCAGATCTCACATACTGGTAGTTGACTTTATTCCTTATCAACAGAGGGTCCTTTGTTAGACTTCTTCTGTATTTTATTTATGTTGGTGGTACTTTACCCCACATGACATATTAATTTATTATTGAGTATTATCCTCTTTTCCATCACTAGAATGTAAGTTCCTTAAGAGCAGGGAATGTGTCTGTTCTATTCACTGCTATGTCCTAAGTGTATGAAATAGGGCCTTGCCCAAAGAAATTGCTCAATAATTAGGTGAGTGAATGCAAGAATGTTTTAAATTCTATCTGAAGAAAAAGTAGATGGAGTAAGAACTTTCCTGTAATTAAAGGGCATGTGGTTAGAATCTAGATTTAAGAATACTTTTGCATCTCTTGGGCTTCTTAGAGTTTCCTGATTCTATATTTCAGAGCAGATAAATTCAAGATGGTGAGGAATCACTTTGATACAGTCACAAATTCCAAGGCAACACATGTGTCACAGAATGGCTCAGTAGAATAGGTTAGGTATTTATGCACTAACTCGAGACCTGGTGCACGAATTCATGCACGGGTGGGGTCCCTCGGCCTGGCTGGTGATGGAGGCCTGGGGGGGGCGGGGGGGGGGCGAAAAAGGGAGGAGGAGGGAACCCAGGAGGTTGGCCCGCCAGTCGGGAGGGCTGGCTGGCTGGGGGGAGGGGCTGCAGGAGGTTGGCTCTGGGAGCGCACTGACCACCTGGGGGCAGCTCCTGCATTGAGCATCTGCCCCCTGGTGGTCAGTGCGTGTCATAGCAACTGGCCAACAGGTCGTTCTGGTCGTTCTGTCGTAAGGGTCACTTAGGCTTTTATATAGAGAGATTATAAAGCTACAGCTTTGAAGGGAACTGCCATCAAAGTGTATGAGGAGGTTAAAAAAAAAGCCTGTGGTCATTTAAAGAATTTCTTTAAAAAATTTCTTTTTGATGAGTTCAGAGGGAAAACTATGGACTTAAACCCAAAATGGTGTACTGTCTAAGAATCTGGGTTTAGGAGCAGAAGGACCTTGTTCCATATTGCAGTTCACACACTTCCTATTTCCATGACCTTCAGCAGATTTCCTCAGCTTTTTGAGCCTTGGTTTCATCCTCTCTAAAATGAGCATCTCATTACCTACCTTTACAGTGTTTTGTGATGATTTACTAGTCCATTCAACTAATATTTATGGAGTACCTACTATGGGCACCTAGGCATTAGGGATACAAATATTTGGACACAACAGACAAAAGCCCTCTTTAAGCTTCCATTTTAGGAGCAAGTGTATTGAGGATAAATAAAGCAGGGATGGCAAGGTGAAAGTCATTCCAGAGTTTTGAGGATGGCCTGGAAATTTACACACAGGGGTCACAGAAGGCAAGGTGATAGGATGGTAGCTTAGACCAAATGGTAGCAGTGGAAGCAGTGAGAAATGGTTAGATGTTGGATCTATTTCAAGGTAATGCCAACAGTAGTTGCTGAGTATTTGACTGGGATATGAGAGAGAGAAGAATCAAAGATTATATACACTAAATTTGTTGCCCTGAGCAATTCAAAAGATGAAGGTGAGATAGGAAAAAGTGTAGGAGGAATGGGATTGGGAAGAAAGGTCAGGAATGTTTGTGGACATTCCTATTAAACACCCAAGTGAAATGTTGAGCAGGCTGAGCAGGCAGGTGGGTATCTGAGGTTAGAAATCTAAGGGAAGAGCTAGGAGAGAAATCCGAGTTTGGGAGTTGACAGCCATTAGGTATTGTTTAAAGTAACAATGCTGGAGGAGATGACCAAGGAAGGGAGTGCAGATAGAGAAGAAATCTGAGGTAAGTAGCATCTCTAATGGAAATGAGCAACCAGGAAAAGAAGCAGCGAGAGTGGTCAATGAGACAGAGGGGACAGCATGCAAGTATTGTGCTCTGAAGGTCAAGAAACAAAATTATTTCAAAGAAGAGAATGTGTTCACTTCCCTAATGGCCCCTGAAAGATTGAGGAGGAGGAGAACTGAGAATTAATAGGTACATGAAAGCACTGTTGAGGTCACTGAGCACCTTAAACAGAGCACCTATAAAATGAGTATCTAAATACCCATATCAGAGTGGTTTTTTGTTTGTTTGTTTTTGTGAGCATGCATGAAATTATTCAGTGGTATTTACTGAGCACCTACTATGTGTGTACCTGTGTCAGAGCAGTCTTAATGAAGTTGTGGGGGTGGAAATTAGAGACATCTAAGATAGGCAACTCTTTCAAGGGATTGTATTGCAAACAGGGACAGGGAAATGGAGAGTAACTAGCAGAGAAAGTGGAATCTAATACGAGGGAAGTATATCACGGTTGTGTGCCAGTGGGCCTAATTCAGTAAGGAGAGGAAACTTCATGGAGCAGGAAAGAAATGCAATAAATGCTCTATCTTGAATGGACAACACAGGTGACACCTAGTGTTCAAAAGGAGGGCTTGTCTCTTAGCAAGGAGCAAGGATGGTTTCTTCCCAGTAACTGAAGGGAAGAGCATACTGGCACAGAGACAGGTCGCTAGGTAAATTTCACAGAGGGAGTTTATGAAAGTTCTCTGGTGGTTGTGTCTATTTTCTCTGTCATCAGCTAAGACAGTCTGCAGGGGAGGTGATGGAAATTAGAAGGGAGAGGAGTTGGTATGAATTACTTTTCCAGGAGAGTAAAGGGACTAGGGAAATAGGAAATATGGTGTGATTATCTGGCAGCACTAAGGAGTTCCTTCAGTTAGTAGCCATGAACTGGAAGAAAGACTCATAAGCATGTTTGTTGATATTCCTTCAGCCGTGTACAGCTGTATGTGTGCAGAGTATGCAGGCATGGGGTAGGGAGGGTGTGCAATTTAACAAGGGCTTTGCTAGGTGAGTGCTGACAAGGCAGAGAGAAACTCAAGGGAATTGAGGACGAGGCCTGGGATCTATGCCGGTCAGGAGACAAGGGAGGGCACAGATGTATAGATGAGTAAAGGACAGTGAACATTTGAAGATTAAATATAATTATTCATGTAAAGCTCTTAGTACAAAGTAAGTTAATTAGAGGGCAGCTATTTCTACCTTTTTTTAAAATAGAAACAAATGCTATTTGTTATTATTAATGAAACAATCAAATTAAAGAAAAACAAATAGGCAATATAGAGGGTCTACAAAGCTAAATATCAGTTATCATCTGTAATTTGAAAAGAATAATAAAGCTGTTGCAATTGTATCTTTTTTTAAATTCACATTTATTTATTTATTTATTTGGACATTCAATATTATTTTATATTCGTTTCTGGGCCTACCATTATTTTTAATGTTCTGATTGTTATTTGCCGAAGTCATTATGTCAGGGACTACGTGTTATTTATCTTTATAGATCCAGCTCTTTTATGATGATTGGAATAGGGTAGAAGCAATGCAGGATGGGAGGTATTTAATTGAATAGAGGGGAAAGTCAAGAATATTCTGTCTTCCTTTCAATCGCTACAATATCTAAAATGAGTGCTTAGCCATGTAAATGGTTTTTACTCTTAAAAATATTTTCTCTTTTAAAAAACAAATTTATGTTTTCCTATATTAATATGCGAAACATTTTCCCTAGTCCTGATTTTAAGGGTGGAGAAAAAAATAGTCCCAAAACAACTATAGAAGGGTTTTGAAGGGGCAAAATCACACACCAGGCCTTTGTGAAATATATAGGCAATTTTAGTGTGAATAAATAGACAGTTAATCTCAGAACTGCCCGTTAAGTATTTGGGTCTACTGTATTAATTTCACCTACAATTCAAAGGAAATCTTAGTTGTGTAATTCCAGTGTCACAGAATGAAAATCAAAGTGGTGATTCACCTGCTATTATTAGATGTTTACTTATTAAATACACAGAAATTACCTGACAAACAAGCCTACCCTTGTTATACATAAGCCATAAAAGAGAAAAAAAAAGATTATAGCCACAGAGTAGTATTCTCATGGGCTTATCCCCAAATCACACTTCCACTAGTGAGAGCTAGTGTGCACACCTCCTTCTCCCCGGACGGAGCTTCTCATTTACTTCTTTAGTACAGAATGATTCTGACAGCCCCTGGCCTTCTCCATTCGCTTTCATGGCAACTCATTTTAAAGCCACAGGCAGGATTATCCAGTTGAGCCCAGTGTAGTCACAAAGGTCCTTATAAGAGGGAGGCAATGGGTCAGAGAAAGAAAGGGAGATGTGATGTTGGAAGCAAAGGTCAAAATGATGTGGCCACGAGCCAGGGAAAGTAGTCCACCTCTAGAATCTGAAAAAGGCAAGAAACAGAGCTTCCGGAAGGATTGCAGCCCTCCTGATCCCTTGATTTTAGCCCTGTAAGACCCATTTTAGACTTCTCACTTCCAGAACTGAAAGAGAATAAGTCTACATTGTTTTAAGCCCATAGGTGTATGGTAATTTGTTTCAGCAGCAATAAGAAACCACAATAGATAGAAATCAAAGTGAATCAAGGATTCATGATCAGGGAGCTCAGATTAGTCACTCCACTAATGGAATGACTAATTTCCCTTGCCCAATGTCTGGATGTGACCTAGTTTTCAGGCTTAAAAAATGTTAACTGGAGGAGAAGTTGGGTCATCAAGAGGAAGGAGCCTGCAATACCATGTCTAGTGTATATGATAATGATTCTTCTACTCTCTCCTCAAGGGCCATATACTAATGCCACTATCAACTGGGAAAGGGAATAACTAAACACCCTAAGGACCAATGGATACAAGTTTCCAGTTGGCATTGATACACAGAGACTAGAAGCATCATCATAGCTTTTCTGTTAGAGAGGAGGCATGTTGAGGCCAGGTATAAATGGACCCCTGGTCTAGATCTGGCTTACATTTGGTTCTTTGGGTTCACGGATCCATCTAGTGATCATTTTCACATACTATCAGTGTTGAAGGATTCCTAGGCAGAAAGGGGAAAGATGGAAAGATCAAGGAAAATGAGGTTATGGGTAGAAGCATATGATGGACCTATGGAAGTGGGCATGAAGACTAAAGATATAGAAATTACATATCAATGCCCTCCCCAGAGAGCATCCATCACAGCAGATACACGAAATGAGGAAGGCAAAATGACTCATTCAGTTGACATCAGCCAGGCTCCATCATTAACCACCCCAATATTGGCACAATGGGCTCACGGATGGAGTAGACACAGTGACAGAGAAGAGGCTATGCAGGGAACCAACATCTACTCACCATTGCTGATTCAGCTACTGGTGCTGTCAATCATCCATCCTGCCAGCAACAGAGAGCAATACTACCTCGCCAACATGGCACCATCCCTCAAAGATACACAGGACCACTTGGTGAAAAGTTGACTACATTTGGACTCTTTTCACACTAGGAGGCACAGTGAATCATTTTTACAGAAATGAACACACGCTAGGTATGTAATTGCCTTTTCTACTGCTAGGACCTCAGGCAACACTACTATTTGAGGGTTTAAGAAGTGTTTAATGCACTAAAATGAGATCCCACATAACATCACATCAGATCAAGAGGCCGGTTTAAAAGCAAATGAGATGCAAGAATGGCCACGTGATTGTGGGATCCACCAGTTATATCAAATGCCACATAACCCTGAAGCTGCCATCCTGAGAATGGAAGAATGGCCTACTGAAGGCACAACTGAAGCACCAATTCAGAGATGATTCTTCACAAGGGTAAAGCACCATCCTCCAAGTTGCACTGGACATTTTAAATCAATGCCCTCTACTAGTATATGGTGCTATGTCCAGAAAGAAAGAATACATGGATCCAAGAACCAAGGGGAAGAAACAGCAGAAGTAACCCCCTTTTACCTTCACTCCCAGGGACACAACTGGGAAATATGTGCTGTGCCCTGAGAAGGGCATGGTGACCAGGGGCTCAGAGCCCTCAGAGATGAGGGTCTGTGTTCCAACAGCAAGTAAATCACCTGGCCCAGTGAAGGAGGTAGCTAAGGGTGAAGAAAATCTAGAATAGTAAAGGGCCATGATGAGTATTATGGTGGCCTTAAGACCATGGGAAAAGAGGCCCTCAGACCCCCAAGAGAAGAGATACCCGCTGATCCTGGAGTTGTTGCACCGAGCACTTACACAAAGAAGTGAAATCGAGCAGTAGCAGCAGCACAAGGAGGGGTCTGCAGGAGACACAGTGAAGCTCCACCCAGCTCCCGGTTCAGGACTGAAGGATTCATTCCAACTCTCAGTGGTCAGCCCTTTCTAGAAGCTGCCCTTGTCTAAGATACCCACCCCTGCAAGAGCAGCCTGATTCAGTCATTGGTTAACCAGAGCATTTAAAGGCCTGGCCTCCTCGCCACAAAAGAGCAACAACTATAAGGGTGATCCCAACTTCAGGACTGTAGGTCAGCTTATGTCTTTGTTAAAGACCACATCACAGATAGACTTCACCCTGGGCCCAAACCTCCCCTTTCCTCCCCTCCCCTTTCACAATTGTTGATTCTAGGGACACTCCCTAATAAACTTCCTGCATCCCACTCTCCCTCTCAGAATCTGCTTCCCAGGAAACCCTACCTGTAACCGTGAGGCTGCTATTAAATGAACATCTACCTAATGCGACATTTTTACTTAGCCAATATTTTAAAATGCATAAATTTTCCACTCAAATTTGGATTTCTTTAAAAATGAGAAACTTGGCAATTCTAGGCTCATAGGCACACATCGGTGTACATCAGCTGGAACTGAATACTGGCTGACTTTTGAACAGAATGTATTCTCCTAGTCATAATGCCTGCTGCTTTCTCTTCCTTTCCACAGAAGCCTGTATATATTAGTATACGTGCTTCCATGTGTTTATGCCACCTGCCTGGCTATCATCATTTGAGTTCTGACATCAGACCATCTGAGACTCTTTCGTTATTTAGGCCTTAAAGAATAGGGACTCTGGCCCTGGCTCAGTTAGTTAGATTGTCATCCTGATAGGCCAAGGTTGGGGTTCAATCCCTTGTCAAGGTACATACAGGAATCAACCAATGAATGAACCAATAAGTGGAACAACAATTTGATCTCTCTCTCTCTCTCTCTCTCTCTCTCCCGCCCCCTTTCCCCCTCCTTCCTGTCTATCTCTAAAATCAATCAATAAAAATAAAAAATAGTGACTCTATGTCTCAGAGGTTTGGGTTGTTCTTTTCCAAGGTCCAGTGCCTGTTCAGAACTGAGAGAGCAGTGAGCTCTCCAAGGAGCTACCTCCACCCCAGCCCAGCCCACTCCACTCCCAATGGGTCCTAAATCACAAGACTGAATCCGGAACCACCAGGCCTCCTGTTAAAAGCCCGCTTGAGAACACGCACTGGAGCTGCAGGATCTAAGGCTAAGTGCAGTCCGTTTCACCCTTGGGCTGAATGGAAACACGTGTGACTGGATTCAGATCGCTGCCTGTACAGCACAACAGCTCGCTCCAGATGAGGGATGTGAGCTTCACTCTTGGATGGAAGCTCAGAATAGCAAGCCAACCCCGAGTACAAAGCTGCAACCCCAGTTTATATTTTCCAGGTTTCCCATCCGTCTCCAGGAAGGGACTTTGGCTGTATGTCCTTTGTTTTATTTCCTCTGGTTTCCTGTACTGAGCTGTAGCAAATGCTCCAAGGCCATAGGGCCTCCTGGCTCCCTATCTTTTCAGAGAAGTAGGAATGGCAGATACATATGCCTGAGGGTCTCTAGTCACAGTTTCTCTAAGCAAATTCCCAAAGGAGCCAGGGAACAGAAACTGGTCCTTAGGTCATAACTTAATTTTTACTGCCTCCATTACCTGTCTGTGAGTCTCCAATCATTTGCCAGTACTCTGAGGTTAAAGTCTCAGATTCTTAATATGATACAAAACTCCCCGTACAGGGCCTCTGCTCATCTCTGCGGCTTCATTTCTCTTCACTCCTGATTGTACTTTCCGGTCCAGTAACCCCAGGAACGACTCGTTCCTCTCTCACATCCAACTGCTTGCCTATGTCACACTTTCCGCCTCCAACGACTGTTGCCCTACTGGACTTGGGAAACTCCAGGCATGATCTCTTCCAGAAAGCTTTCCCTGACACCTACTCACTGCCCCCTGGTGCTTCCTCAAGCCGCTGCCAGCTTCCAGCACTGCCCTTACCGAGCATGTTGTAATTGTCGTTTTGTTGGCCATTGTCCTCAGGGTCCTTGAGGGCCGTGCTGTGTTTATTCCTCACTGTATGCCCAGTGCCAGCATAGTATTGAGTATTGGCGAAGGCAGGCATGAGATGTGTATTGAATGCCTTGGATGAACTCATGCCAACATACATATACACTACAGATGTGCATGCACACATCCGTACACTCATAAACAAACTCAAACCAAATGTGAACCCTCCTGGAGAGCAGAATCCTGGAGGGTTGGCTGGGGTCGCAGAAAGTTCTGGATGGACTCATTTGCATGTTAACGGGATATAGTATAGGTAGACTATTAGTGAAAACGCCTTGTTAAAAAGTTAAAGATAACAATATCAGTAAAACAATTTTTAAAAAGAGGGACTGTATTTATTTAAAAGATTCAAGTGTAAGCACCCAGCCAGGCTGGAATCAGGACCTGTCAGCCACAGTCTCTTTTATCTCCTGAGGCCTCATGGTCATTCACTCGACTCTATTTACACTAGCTACATTTTTTCTCTAAACATTTGACTGCCCCATATTTCTGTGCATTAAGGAAATAAGAGAATAAAATAAGTCTCTTGGTTCCAGTTCTCAATTGGAAAGAATTTGATTGGCTCTGCTTGAGTCAGTTATAAACCTACAATCTAATCACCTATGGAGGAGGGATGGAGTAATCACAACATAAACCTGACTGCAAGGAGCCCACCCACGTGGAAATAGAGAAAAAGGAGCCATTATGATCTTGGCAGAACCCCAAAAGACGAAAAGACGACTGGTGCACTGATTCTTATCGGCTGTCCACACAAACGGGCAGAGGAGGGTGCACAGAAACCCATACATCATGAACAAGGGAAAGAAAAACTGTCAAGTTTAAGATCGAAATTCTCTAACAAGTTCAGGAGAGAGTAGGTGAGATAAATTTTGCAAAGGCAACCCTTGACAATGCAAATTTGCCTGCCTGCCATATGCTAATAGCGTTCTCAGTCCACATATTACAGGTATACGCATCTCGCTCTCCTGCCCCCCTTCCCCCTCTCTCAGGCTTCTCGGTTTCTGTCTCTGATTGTCTTTTTGCTCTAGCTTCATTATTATTTTCGATCTTCAAAGAAATCAAGTACATAAGACCATTGTGATCAACCCACTCGATCCTATAGTGGAAGCACGTGAGATTACAGAAGACATGGTTTGCCAACCCACCCCATCATCAGTGACATGATTAGTGTAGGTTCTGACTCCTACTCCAGAGACCACCCACCATCCATGACATACTGCCTCACTTCATCCTAGATATATAGAGGTGTGGGGGCCGAGGCAGGTTCATGTCCTGTTCAAACCTATGGTAATACAAAGCCTCAAATAAAATAAAATTCTGTGCAATATCAGAAAGAGACAAGTAAATGCTGATTCAGAAACAAAGGTGGTGTTGTGAAAAGAGAAAAAGAGCCCACCGCTGTGCCTCAGTGGTTGAGCATTGACCTATGAACGAGGAGATCACTGGTTCGATTCCCAGTCAAGGCACATGCCTGGGTTGCTGGCTCGAGCCCCAGTAGGGGGCTTGCAGGCGGTACCCGATCAAATGATTCTCTCATTATTGATGTTTCTATCTCTTTCTCTTCCTTTCTGAAATCAATAAAAAAATATATTTTTTAAAGAGAGAAAAAGAATAGAGTCAAGGGTCCCACGTTTTAGCCATGTCTGTTTTATTACATATTATTTGACCATAAGCAATTCATTTAACTTCTCCTCAGATCTTCAATGGAGAATATGGAATTTCCTTCCAATTTGGAAGCAAATTATTTATTCTCCATTGGGCTGATGATCAAATGAGATCATGGAAATGCCCCCACTTGGGGGATAAAAATGTACCCAGAAAGGCTATTTGAACACCAGGTCTTAGTATTATTTTTTCCATCATGTTACAAACATATCCAGGACTGATATCTGCTCAACGGTCTAATTACCATCATTGTTTCCAAGTATGACCCTCCCTGTAAGTACCTCTCTGTTTTTCGAATTATGTATTTCTCCAGATGCACGTTTCTACTTTTCCAGGCTGACCTCATTTGTTCATTTCCTGTCCATATTTCTAACCTAAGGGTGCTCTGCACTATGTCTCTTGCTCACTAGTGTCTATAGCATCATACCATTTACCCTCATCTGCAGATGCAATTACCATAATAGGTTTATAGCCTCTTTCCAAGCCATTAATAACAAAGCAAAATGAAATGTGTCTGAAGCTGCTTGCTGCCGCATCTTCCTGGGACTTTCAGCCTG
Source organism: Myotis yumanensis (assembly GCF_028538775.1). Classification (NCBI taxonomy): domain Eukaryota; kingdom Metazoa; phylum Chordata; class Mammalia; order Chiroptera; family Vespertilionidae; genus Myotis; species Myotis yumanensis. The sequence continues at coordinate 23,558,471 of NW_027223756.1, read as the reverse complement.
CTGTTGTTCACTCTTGTTGGGTTTTTCAGCCAGTTTTGAGGGTCATTTCTCACGATTGAGAGAACATCCTAACCCAGTGATGGCGAACCTTTTGAGCTCAGCCGTGTCAGCATTTTGAAAAACCCTAACTTAACTCTGGTGCCGTGTCACATATAGACATTTTTCGATATTTGCAACCATAGTAAAACAAAGACTTATATTTTTGATATTTATTTTATATATTTAAATGCCATTTAACAAAGAAAAATCAACCAAAAAAATGAGTTCGCGTGTCACCTCTGACACGCGTGTCATAGGTTCGCCATCACTGTCCTAACCCAGCCCAAGACTGTTCGATTTGTTTGGTTTTAGTCATATGGGAAGCAGACCTTGTTTCTCCTGATCATAATAAAATAAAGTAAAATAAAATAAGTTATAACATGCCAACACATCAGAATAAATCAGTGGGTTCCTTTCCAAATTTCTCCTGCCCCACATCAATGTGAAGGTGCTCGCTCTGATTCTGTCTCTGTGCGGATCCAGAAATCAGAAGGGCCTACGTTTCCAAGTGGAACTCCAAATCCTTGTGTTTCTTTCCAGTGAAAACCTGCCAAGTTCCTCCATAAACTGGAGGAATAGGGTGCATAATCTTTGAGGCTCCCACAGAGAAAACTTTTCCTAGTTTTTCACAATAATTTGGCTGACATTAGAGTCCCTTCTTTGCTTCCATTACAACACTTGGCAGTTTCTAAAGAGAAAAGGGTTTGAAGGAGAAAAAAACACAAAGACTAATCCATGGATGAATAGACTTGAGAAATCGTTTTGATGACATGTTATTGCAAACAATTTTCTTTTCTTCTTAGCTTAGAATTAGTTTTTGTTTGGTTTTTAAATCGAGTTCAGCATGGGGTACTCTGGCTTCTTCTAATCTCTAGAATATGTCTGTTCACTTATTGAGCATTTCTGCCAATGGGCTTCTCACCAGAGATCTTTGCCTTTTGCAGCTCAAGCTCTGAACAGTTGGAAATTCAGGTTGATTAAAACCTCACTCTGAACTACCATAGGTATCTCCCAATTTCTTTTAAAAATATAGTAAAAACATTCTACATACAACAAACTTAGAAATGCTAAATTTTAGTTTCTGAATAAAGAAGAGAGAAAAACTGAAAGTTATCTTGATAACCAAAGTGAACGATTTGCAACCTTTTTCATCTCATGGCACATGTAAACTAATTTGTAAATTCTGCGGCACACCAAAATATATATGTACTAGAGGCCCAGTGGACAAAATTCGTGCACTCAGGGGGGTTCCTCAGCCCAGCCTGGGCCCTCTTGCAGTCCAGGAGCCCTCAGGGGCTGTCCAACTGCCACTGAAGTGGGAGAGACTCCCCCTACCTCCATTGCGCTCGCCAGCTGTGAGCCGGACTTCTGGTTGAGTGGTGCTCCCCCTGTGGGAGCGCACTGATCACCAGGGGGCAGCTCCTGCATTGAGCATCTGACCCCTGGTAGTCAGTGCGCATCATAGTGACCGGTCATTACACCATTTAGTCAATTTGCATATTAGCCTTTTATTATATAGGATTTGCTGATTTGACAAAAAATAGGTATAATTTTGATTCATTCACACCAGACAGCTATTGTTGTGTTGGCTGTTGTCATTGTTTTATTTGACAACCTAAGGAAAAAGAGATTAGTGTCCACCCTGGCCATGTGGATCAGTTGTATAGAACATTGTCCTGTACACCAAAAGGTTGCATGTTCGATTCCCAGTCAAGGCATATACCTGGGTTTCAGGTTTAATCCCCAGCGGGGCCACGTACAGGAAGCAGCTGATCAATGTTTCTCACCTTGATGTTTCTCTTTCTCTCTCTCCCTTCCTCTCTCTAATAAAATCAATGAACATATCCTCGGGTGAGGATTAGAAAAAATTTCTTAAAGAGATCAGTGCCCTTGACTAAAGAGCCAGGTATTGCATGTTTTAAAAATTCTTGCCCCATACCATTTGCAAATGACTGCCCTAATTGCAATGTTTGAAGAAAAGTCTAATTTGTATCAATTCCTTTCATCCGTGAGAGTAGAAAAGCACAGGCTAGGGACACAGACCTGGTTTTCTATCGGGGCTCTATCAAATGCTTGCTTTAGGAAACTGGGAAATTTTCTCAACCTTTTTGAGTTTGTTTCTTCTTCTATATAATGGAAATGATACTATAGCCACTGTGGAAAATTTTTTAGATTAAATGAGCAAAATGGGGGCTAATAAATACAGTGTCTGGTTCATAGCAGGTGATCAATGTCAGCTGCTTCCCTTGTCCTCCCTTAAATACAAGGACAAAATCTGTCATCTTTTATTAATACATGTGGCTCCCTTTCTCATAACACTATTACCAGGCAGTTTTCAACTGCTAAGAGGAAAATGTCTTTTCATGAATTTAATAAGGATAATGATACTAGGCAGGCATCATTCTAAATGCTTTATATGAATTATTCCATTCAATCCTCACAAAGGAAGGTCATTTTACTATTCCCATTTACAGAAAAGGATGAGGAAGTTGCAAATGGTTACAGATGGGTCAAGAATTAATGTATATAAAGCATTTTATGTAATGCCTGCCACATGTAAATTCTTAATAAATTAGAAAGTTAGTGAAGAAATAAGATTTTTGTAATAAAATTAGATCCCTAGTTTTCATATCCTTTTATTTATTGTTACCATCTTTATTGAGATATAAATCATATACCATAAAATTCCAATTCATTGTTTCTTAGTATACTCATAGAGTTTCACAAACATCACCACGATCTAGGTGTAGAATATTTTTATCACCTGAAAAGTCCTTTATTTTTTAAACCCTGAATTTTGATAGATTTATTAAAGAAGAAATTGTATCAAAAATGTCACTTCTTTCATACATTGTTGGTTGGAATGGTAGAGCCACTCCAGGAAACAATTTGGCAGTTTCCTATAAGACTAAACATGCACCATTTGACCTCACAGTTACACTCTTGGGCATTTATCCCAAAGAAATAAAACTTACATTCCTACAAAAACATGGACAAGAATGTTCATAGCATTTCTATTGGTAATAGCCCCAGAGTGAAAACAACCCAAATATTCTCCAGTAGGTGAATGGGTCAGTAGAGTCTGGTACACCCACATAATACAATACTACTCAGCAATAAAAAGGGTCAAACTATTGATAGATGAAAAAGTAGGAGGAAAGGATGGATCTTAAGGGTATTATGCTTAATGAACAAAAATAATTTCACAGAGTGATATACTGTATGACCCCACTTATATAATATCCTCAAAATGACAAAACTTTAGGTAGCATGAGAGACTTCCTTTAGTGATGAAACAATTCTGTATTTTGGTTGTAATGGTGCTTATGTGAATATGTGTAGGGTGAAATTGCATAGAAACACACACACACACACACACACAGAATGTAAAAATTGGTGAAAAATGAGTAAGACCCTGCCATCTAGGTAACATTATTATACCAGTGATAGCTTCCTGGTTTTCACATTGTGCTACTGCTGCATAAGATGTGACCATTGGTAAAAGCTGAGTAGAATGTTCAAAGAACTCTATGTACCATTTTTGAAAATTCCTGTGAGTCTATAATCATTTCAAAATAAAAAGTTAAAGTAATGGCATTTCAAAAGGAAAGCCAAGAGGAGTTTTGAAGAGGATGCCCAGACATGAAAGCTGGCATTATGATTTTTAAGAGTGACACAATATTATCATCATTGCTAAAGACTTGACAGAAAGATGAAATTACAAAACAAATTGCTCAAAATGGAAAATTATTCAAGGGAATGGAAAGAACACCTCAAAAGGACCGATAAAAGCAAAGCCCCAAAGATGCTAATAAACATAAGGTAAATTAAAGAATAAATAAAAATGCCTTATAAAAGGTAGAAACTACAGGAATAATCCCATTTAATGGACTGTCTTAACATGTTATAATGAGGAAGATGACTCAAACTCTTGAAAACACTCTTAAAAGTTTTAAAGGGGTAATTACAGTGAAAAAAATCTGAAGTTAATTTTTTAATTTAATCCTCACCCAAGGACATGCTTAGAGAGAGGAAAGGGGAGGGAGAGAGAGAAAGAGAGAGAGAGAGAAACATTGATATGAGAAAGAAACATCAATCATACTTCCATAGTGCCCGAACCAGGGATCAAACCCACAACTCAGGTATGTGCCCTGTCTGGGAATCAAACCAGTAACCTTTCAGTGCAAGGGACAACATTCAACCAACTGAGACACTCCAGCTGTGCTGAAGTTTATTTGGATGAAGAACATGAACTCAAAGTAACACCAATAAACAAATCCTCAGAAATAAATGTATGATTATTATATTGCTTCTATAGAATATATATATATATACATATATATATATATATATATATATATACCCTAATATGCAAAAAGACCGAACAGCAGAACAACCGAACAACCGAACAATCCATTGCTATGACATGCACTGACCACCAGGGGGCTTGCACAGAACATGGCAGGAGTCAGCAGCACGCGCAGAGCGTGGAACATGGCAGGCATCAGCTGCAGCGGGATGGTGAACAGGTGAACGAGGGCACCAGACCATGGCGGAGCGCCGGTTGCTGTCATTGGGGCAAGCCTCTGGTGGTTACTGAAAATTCTTTGCTCCCATGCATCGCGGTCCTGCCAGGCGCTTGCACCTGCTGCCGGCACCGGCGCTGGCCCTGATCACTCGGCACCATCAGTGGGTGCAAGTGGCAAATGCAGTCCCCGATCGCCCCTCAGGGCTTCTCCACCTCCCCCTCCTCCTGAGGGGCGATTGGAGCAGCAGCTGCTGCTTGCACCCACTGACAGCGCCAGCCCCACTTGCACCCGCAGCCAGCACCAGAGCCGCCGCTCACACCTGCTGCCGGTGCCCGGTGCCAGTCCCAATTACTCAGCGCTGTCAGCAGGTGTGAGCAGCGGCTGCCGGCCTCGATCGCCCCTGAGGGCTTCTCCACCTCCCCCTACTCCTGAGAGGTGATTGGGGCAGCAGCTGCCGCTTGCACCCACTGACAACACTGGCCCCACTCACACTTGCTGCTGGCACTGGCCCCAATAGCTCCGGGCCAGCGCCATCAGCACATGGGAGTGGCAGCAGCAGGAGCGGGGCTGCCAGCAGAGAGGAGACTGGGGGCCATGGTGGGAGGGGCCGGGGGCCAAGACCTGCCCCTGTGTCCATCACAGCCTTGCAGCCCACATTTCCTTTCAAGGTGCACGAATTCGTGCACTGGGCCCTTAGTAACAATAATAATAAAAACAAGAGTAAAATTATTAAGTTCTATCTGCCCCAGAACTTTTCTCTGTTTTACATGCATTATTTAATTCTCATAATAACCTGGCGTGATTGATACCATTACTATGGCCCTTTATTTAGTGAGAAAACTGAGCCACAATGTTTTTAAGTTATTTGACCACGTTCACATAGCAAGAAAGTTGTAGAGCTAGTTAATTCATAGAGCTACAAATGGTCACGAACCCCATTTTGAAATTCAAAATTAAAGTAAGGACATGAATTAATCTCTAATTTTAGCATGGGAAATTAAATCCTAATGCCAACTAGTCCTTCAATCACCTAGTCAAAAGGAAACACAAACTGATTTTATTTATATTAGCATGAACTTTTAGTTATCCAGGGTCCACTCAGAGGACAACTTTTAACTATAAAATAATTAATGTCCAGAATGATGAGTAAGGCAATATGGTAGGTTAGATAATTTAGCTCTTCCAACACAAAATATATAAGCACACAATTAGAGGCAAAAAAGGGGTGGCGGGGGACTGAACATAGACATAAGCAGGAGAGCTGACACTGGGGCTGCCTTAAGGGAATCTGTCCATCTTGGTAACCAGGGGTTTGGGTTTTAAAGCTTCAGAGAGGACAAGAAAGCAGTGGGGTTGGAACAGAGACATCCCCTTCCCTGTATAAATGTTTGTCCTTCTGTGAAGAAAGGCAAATAGGAACATCTTTTTAATAAAGGGTAAAGACATGGAAGTTGTTGGCCTTGTGCCATGCTCTTGATGGGGCACTGAAAGGTGGGTCTCTTCAGAATTTGTAATGATGGGAGGACCCTCACACAGGCTTGGATTTTATTTTAAACCACTAAGAATTCCTAAAGGAAGGTATTAACGTTAAAAATGGTCACCACAAAGATACCTTGAGGTATCAGGCAAAAGCAAAACCACTCACAAGACAGTCTAGACCAGCGGTTCTCAACCTGTGGGTCACAACCCCTTTGGCGGTCGAACGACCCTTTCACAGGGGTTGCCTAAGACCATCCTGCATATCAGATATTTACATTATGATTCATAACAGTAGCAACATTACAGTTATGAAGTAGCAACGAAAATAATTTTATGGTTGGGTCACAACATGAGGAACTGTATTTAAAGGGCCAGAAGGTTGAGAACCACTGCTCTAGACACTCAGGCTCATTAGATTCTTTCAAAAAAAACAGCACTAAGATGAGCTAGTTAGTTAGAAGTTGCAAAACACATAAGGAAGTAATTTATCATCGGCAAGATTTAGCAGACACAATAAGTAAACTAAGTCCCCTCCCAAACTTCATATAATAAAAGAATCAAATAAATAAAATCAGTATGTTTACAATGACAAAATTCATAGTACAAATAAGATTTAAGTACAAGAACAGAATGATACACCATCCAAACAGAAAAATGTAGATTTTTTTAAAAGGTGAAGGGCATATGTATCCCGGAAATTACAAAGAAATAGACAATGGAATTAAACACTTAATGGACAAACAGCAAATTAAATACATCTGAAGAGAGAATTTGTAAGCTGGAATGTAAAGATGATTAAATAACTCTAACTGTGGCAAAAAAAATGAAAAGAAATGGAAAATACAATGGAGAGGAAAGAGACCAGGACATTAGTGAGATGGTTCACCATTAAGTTAACAGGGATTGCAGATAGGAAAAGAGAGGGGATGGAAAGAGACAACATACACAGTGATAAGGGCTAAGACATTTCCAGAATTGTTGAAAGATGTGGCTCCTCAGATTCAAAAAGTATGTTGAGTTCAGAGAAGGAAAAATAAAAATACCCAAATCTTTACTAAAATTGCAGAACTCATAGACAACAAAAATATGTTAAAGGTAAGCAGAGAGAAAGAAAGATTAACTGCAAAGGAATTTTGATTCTGAAACCACATCAGATTTTGAAAACTTTCCAATACAGGGAAAATGTTTAGTATATTTTATTATTATTTTTAAAATATATAATTTTGTATTGATTTATGAGAGGAAGGGAGAGACAGATAGAAACATCAATGATGAGAGAGAATCATTGATCGGCTGCCTCTTGCATGCCCCACACTTGGTATCCAGCCTGCAACCTGACATATGCTCTGACCAGGAATCGAACCATGACCTCCTGATTCATAGGTGGATGCTCAACCACTGAACCACACCGGCTGGGCTATTTTATTTATTCTAATTCTCAGTAATCCATGCAAGTCACATGTGGACATGATAATAATCTTCCCTATGTCTGTAATATACATTTTTTCAAAATTGCTACCACATGATGAAGTCTGGCTCTGGAGTCAGTTGAAAGAGATTCTAACCCTGAGTCCTCCTACTAGAAACTTCCTGACTTTGGGCAAGTTATTCAATCTCTCTCTCTCTCTCATTTCACTTACTTTTAAAATGGTAGCACTCATAGATTATCATAATGCTTTGTGTTTTAAGTGAAATGACATATGTAAATTGTTTAAAACAGTGCCTGGAATACAGGAATCTCTCAATGAACAAAAGCTCGTGCTATTATTTTCATCATGTTCCACTTGATCTTCATAATAACACTGCATTTGAGGCTTTGTTTCCATTTTCCCAGGGAATTTTATTATTTCATAGTTAATGGCTCATGCAGAATCACAATTAGACTTTTTAGAGCTAGGACCAGAATTCATGTCTCTTGTGTCCTATCATTTTTTTCTCTCTTTCTAATTATTTTTCTTATAAAAATGCTTTTCAATAAAGAATTTATCCTGGGTTATCGACTTCATGAGACAACACTTCTCTCAAAGCTTCTAACATTCAGTTAGTATTTATTGGTCTGTTAGAGGAGGGCTCACGGATCATAACAATTGCACCTCCAGTTTGTACACATCAGTGTCCGTTCGGATGATCATTCAGCCATGCATAACTGTATCTGTAAGGGAGTCTAGAAAATGGAGTTTTTCAAGGTGGGCATACTGTCACCCTCAAAAAAAAATTAGGGTTGTCTTAACTGATAAGGAGACAATTGATTATTGGTTAGACAGGTACCATAATACGATAAGAACTGTGGTCTGAGAAGCAGATGGCCCCTTTCAAAAGAAAGTGACAGCCAATAGAACGCAAAAAGGCTCCCAGGGTCTGTGATCCTGCACACACTCTATAAGGCTCTGTGCAATTTGGCCCTGGCTGATCTCTCTGGCTTTAACTTTTGCCCAACTAATGCCCTCATTATCTACAGGAGTTCATGTTCTTAAGCATGCCACGCTTTCTCTTTTATAGATCTTCTGCCTGGAAACTGCCCCCCCACCACCACCACCACCACAAACCCAATCACCCCACCACACATATGCATGCACACACACCAGCATATATTTTCATCACCATACCATGCATGCCTATTTTGCCAGCCTAATTCAACTGTGCATTGAGGCCATGGGACGCCACCCCTATCCCCCAAGTCCAGGTTCAGCTCCCTGTCTGTCTCTTAGCCCTGTGGCCCTTTGTAACCCTACTGTAGCTCCTAATGCACTGTACTGTGTGTTTGTGAACCTGGCCAACTTCCTTCTCCCCCACTTCCCAACTGTTAGCGCCTTAAAGGCAGAAACTCTATTCTATTTTCACCAGGTCAGGTTTGCATTTTTGCTCATTTCTGGTTGGTCAATTATTTGCACAGTATCTGGCACCTAATGAGTAACGAATAAACATTTGTGGAATAAATAAATAAATTCAACTCGGCGTATGTCAGGAGTTCATAAGAGGGAAAAGATAGTGCCAACAGGCAGTAATAATAGTTATTGCATCTTGAGTGTTTATGAAATGTGAAGCATGCTGGATTTAGGGCTTTACGTGAATTATCTTCTTTTATTTTTCCAACAATATGCATACCATTACCATGCTCATTTTACAACTGAGAAAGCTGAACCTCAAAGGGGCTACTGCCTGAGGGCATATAAAACATTGGTCAGGGACTGGAACCCTGGTTGTTTCTACTCCACAATCTAAATCCTTAATTACCAGGCGATGTTGCTGAAACTCAAGTTGGTTGTGTGTTCTGAGAGGATGCAGCAGCATGAAGCTCCAGACCCCGGAACAGCTGTTAGGTAGGACAAATCTTGCTGACTCAGTGAAGGACATTTTATCTTGTCTGAAGGGAGCATGAAAAGAGAGAAAAGTGAAAGGCTGGGGGGGGGGGGGGGGGGTGGAGGGGTCTTTCTTTGGGGAAAGAGAGGAAGCAGGATGACAAATGAAATAAACTGAGAATCAGCATCAGAGCAACCACAGACCCCGGCTAAGACAGGCATTTCATCTATCAGCATCATTCTGACAGACGGCTAATGAAACTTCTCTGGGGAGAGGGCTTCATTCTTGACTCAAAAGGGCCAGGGCAGGGTTCTGAAGCCCCTTCTCCACATGGGGTTCAGCAAAACCAGCTTCCCAGATGGCCTGCTAATCCCCGAAGCAAGCAGTAACACCCACGTCCCACTGGAAAACAGGCAAAGGCAGCAGATCAGAGAGAAAGCAAGCTTCGCACAATAAGAATAATGAGAGCTTACATTTATTGGGCGCTTGCAATCAGTCTCAAGCAACTGATTGGTTATTTCCTTTAATCCTCCAAAGAATATAATGCGATAGACATCATCCTCACATTACAGACATGGGGCCCAGGGATAGCAATTGTGTTGGTTACTTGCCTACTATAGTAGCCTCTCTAACCTCTACTCGGCTGGAACTATGCTAACTGCATGACCCAGGGCCTTCAACTGCCTAGTTTCCTAATAAGTTCTGCAGAGAGAAGGCAGAAAAAGCAGAAGAGAGAGCCAACTATAGGGCAGCAGGACTTCCTTCATGCCTCCCTGTCCCGGCAGCATCACCCCTATCGCCTCCAGACTGCAGCCTCTGGGCACTTCCACTCCCAGTTTTGCCTCATCTTCACAAGAGCATCAGGAGCTGCCAGGGAGAGGTCTCTCTTCAGAAATCTGAGCGCCAACACTGCAGGGCTGCCCTCTGCCTTTGTTCATCCGGCCTTGGATGGCTGCTGCTTCCCCTAGTTACTCTCTCTAGATTTACCTCTATGCTCCTTCTTGCTCTTTCAATGTATTCTCAATCCTCTGATTACATCCCTCTATCTGAAGTACCTAGGAAGGTGTGTTTTTTTATGACTGAATATGAACTGATACAAAGGTGTTAAATATTGTGTCCAATGTCACACAGCAAGTAATCAGCATGGCAATGACTAAACCTAGTTTTTCCTCAGACAAACAGGCAGCTTTATTTGCTGGGGGTGGGGCAGGAAGCTAGGGCCACAGTAGATAATCGATACACATGGGTTTAAGATTAACCAATTTCTTAAGGCTCACATCATAATTATATTGTCATTAATAATAACATATGTGGATAATGCTTTACCATTTGGAAGGGATTTCATAGCCATTACTTCATATGATTCAGAAAGGAAATATATTATAGTGAAAGGTATAACCTTTGGCGTAAGATAGACATTAGTTAAATCTTGGTTCTGCTATACAATAGCTGTGTGATCTCTAGCACATTACTGAGCTTTGATGAAGCTAAGTTTTGTCATCTATGAAATCTGGTTACTAGAAATACCGTACCTACCTCATATAGCTGTTGTGCTCATTTACTTCATGTAATACAATACATATAACATGTCAAAAACTATGTGGGCTCTGAGATTTTATCTTACTTACAACCTAACCAGTTAGCTTGTTACTATTTCATGGATGCTGACAGAACACAGGAGGCTCCTGGGTCAGAGACAAATGACTCCGTTACTCATGACAAAAGCATTAGCCAGAGTTTCATGTTGGTTTTCATACATTGCTCATGTTTCCCACGTCTCACAGGCATGACGCAAAGGGCCCGTCCGGCATGGATGCCTGCACACAGGGAGTTGTTATAGGAGAACCCTGTGCTTGGGGGATTCACTATTTTTATGGTGCACTGAAGTAAGACAATGTTACCTCATCTGTCAAGCTTGCTCACCGAAAACATAACCATGAGAAATGATCCAGGTACAAAGGAGCCAGGGCCTTGCAGTTTGGGGAAAACCAGCAAGAACATGCAGAAATACTCAAAGGCCAGGGCGGACTGCCTCTCCCAACAAATGACTTGGCAAATGATAGTTATTATGAGCCTCATAAAACCCAATCACTAAAGAATACTTGCCCCGGTTTACAGATGAGGGAACTGGCTCAGAGAAGTGAAACGAGTTGCTCAGTGGTTATACCCTTTGGGGAAGTGGTGGTTCTGGGTTCCTGTACCAGAAATCACGGGCCCAAACCCCATGCCCATTCCTCTCCATCAAGATGCCTGTTTGTAAGGATACGTGGCTCATCCCATTAGCCCGGGACTGGCTGCACAGCTTGAGGGGCTCAGTGTCCATATTTCTAGAATCCTTGAACTTTCGAACCAAAGGGGCCCAAATATCATCTGTTCTAGAGGGTTCCAAACTGTGTTTCCCAGGGACCTTGTGGTCCACTGAGCTTCCTCCGAGGCTAGCATGGGTCGGGTGGGGGTGGGGCCCAAGAAGGGAAGGGTGGGGAAGGCCTCTGTCACTCTTACTGGGGTTATGCATAAGATTGCTTTGGATTTTTTTTAAAAGAGAAAGTTTGCTCCTAGAAAGTCTCAGGTTTATCTCAACCGAATCTTTGTATTAAAGGTGAAGAAGCCAAGAGGAAGGGATTTGGCCCAATTTACACAATGAGTAACAGAACCAGGTCTCACTTGTGTTCTCCTGGCTGTCAGACAAATGTTCTTTCCACCGGGCTGGGGGTGGCCTCGGATAAGTACAAGAGCTGTTATATAATGAGATGTACTTCGCAGAGCAGACAGCACCAAGCCCCTATCAGGAAGCTACGCACTTTGAATTGCTGGCTAGACATGACAATGATCTTTCCTACCAGCTAATGCAATACAGCGCCGGAAGTCAGGAAAGCTTGGTGTGACTCCCTGGTACCAGTGGGTGAGGAGCTAATTGATGCTCATTCATTCACTATTTCATTCCAATATCCATTGAGGGTCTATTATATGCCAGGGACTGTCCCAATATCCAGGGATACACTGTGAAAAAAGACAGAATTTTGAATAAGTTACTAAAACTTCCTTATTTATTCATTCAAAAATATATATTGAACACCCACTATATGTCAATCCCTGTGTTAGGTACTAACAGATGCGCCCAAAAGGCTCCCAGGCTAGTGGAAAAGAGGTGAACAAGAATCTGTACTACAGAATGATTAAATGTCAATCAGAGGTCATTCGGAAGAAGAGAGATAACCTCACTCGGCTTTGAGACGCAGGGAAAGGTCCCTGGAAACACTCGGGATGAAGCTGAGATCTGAGGGACAGAGAGAGTGAGAGGAGCCCAGTTACCTCAGCTAGAAAATGAGAAGACCCTTATCTCAGGGATCCTATGAAGGTCCAAAGAGACAGTAGTGCCCCAATATCTGTGGGGCTCTATTCCAAGCCCCCCCAGTGGATGCCTGAAAGTGCAGATAGGACAGAACCCTAAGTATACTATGTTTTTTCCTATCCATACTTACCTGTGATAAAGTTTAATTTATAAATTGGGCGTAGTAAGAGATTAAAAACAGTAACTAATAATAAATGAAACAATATGCTGTAGTAACTGTATTAAAGGTTATGTGTATGTGGCCTCTCACTCTCTAATAACTGATCTGATATCCCACACTGCTACCACGTGACTAATGAGTAGGTAGTGGACACAGTGTGGACACACTGGACAAAGGGATTCTCCCGGGCGGGACGGAGCGTGATGCAGGAGACGTCATCACTCTACTCTGAATAGCACACACTTTAAATGTCTCAATGGTTGATTTCTGAAATTTTCCATTTAATACTTTCAGACCACAGTTAACCTGAACTGAAACTGTGGAAATTGAAACTGCAGATATAGGGGAGCTACTGTATCCATGTGTCCAGCCTGGCACACAGAGATGGTGTTAACTTTCTGTCTCTATCTTCATACACACAGGAGCCCACCGGGACCTTATGTCTGTGGTCAGCAACTCACATAAGAAGAAATCTTTGTCTCCAGCCTCATTAGCATAAGGGTCCAAGCAAGTAACCAGGCCCAGACTCTGGCCTTGGAAAGGAGCCTGCGCTGCTGGCCACTGCATTTGGGAACTTTACCCTGTGGCAAAGACTGCACCAAACCCAATTCTCCTCCTAAAGTAGTTCCCTCCCCTCCCCCTCCCCTACTGCCTCCCCCCCCCCCCCCCCCCCCCCCCCCCCCCCCCCCCCCGGCACCAAGTGATTTATGTCTCATTGAGGGCCTTTCCCCTTCGCAGCCCATCTGGCCTTCCTGCCTCAGCCTGCAGGGAGGGTGTAATCCTCTGTTTGCAGCTTTGCAGAGGTTTCTATGGAAATCATGACAATATTACAGCCACTGTGGAGCCGCATCCTTGCTGACTGAAGGAGGAGACAGACGGGACTTGAAAGGGGAAATTTGGAATTAAATATCAACAACCTAAGTCCTTAGAGACAATGACTTGTTTTCTTAATGTTGTTCCTATCAACAGTAAAAACAATAACAAAGTACTATTGTTCTTATGTTAACAATAGGAAGACGGGTTATTTCTCAGATCCTCTGTGGAGACTACAGGACAGGCCCCAAGCAAGGGCTCCCGGGCAATATTCAGACATGAGAATCTCACTCATTGGTGGGATTACAAAAAGAACAAACAAGCTCATAGATACAGAAAGCAGGTTGGGGGTTGCCAGAGGGAGGGGGAAGGGGGTGAAATGGGTGAAGGGGGTCAAAGGGTACAAATTTCCAGTCATTAAATAAATCCTGGGGATGTACTGTACATCATGGAGACTGTAGTTAATAACACCGTATTATGTATTTGAAAGTTGCTAAGATTGTAGATTGTAAAAGTTCTCATCACAAGAAAAAAAATTCTGTAACTATGTATGGTGACAAATGTTTACTACACTTATTGTGGTGATCATTTTGCAATATGCATGTAAATACTGAAGGATTAGGTTGAACACCTGAAATTAATATGATGTTATATGTCACTTCTTATACCTTGACATAAATAAAACAAAACAAGGTAAAATAATTTAATTTTAAAAGAGCAAGGTAAATTTTTAGATAGAGGTTAGAGAATCGAGGGGTATATCTTAACCAACTGAATGCTTCAAATTTCCACCACGTCACACAGACCAGACTACAACTGCATATGATTTGGCATGGTTTGTCAACTACTTTCTCAAATCATCACAAGAACTTTGTAAGGAATTGGGAAATAGAAATGCTTATTTCGGGAGAAGGAGTGGTCAGCATCCATTAATAGTTCCCAAATGTTGAGGCGGCAAAGAAAGTGCCCGTGGAACTGGATGGACCTCCACGGAGGGTGTCTCTCCAGCACTGGTCCTTACTTTTGCTGTGACCCATGTTTTCTTCCATGAGAACTTCATCTCTTTTTTTAATCAACTATGTTTTGAAGTTAACTTGAGCAGGATTCTCTTTGTTGTAACAGAAAATGTAATGCCTTTCTTCAATTTCAAAAGCAAATGCAAGGCCTTTGTGGAAAATGTTGAAATGGTGCTGAAGGAATAAAAGAAAACACAAGTTGCCCATTATCTCACTGCTCAGAAATATGCCACTGCGAAGATTTTGCTCAATTTCAATTGAATTTTTTATTGTGGCTGAAAGCATGGGTTTGGGAGGTAGACAGAATCCTGGCTTGGGCTCCTGGAGGTTATTTACCTTCTCTAAGCCTCTGTGTTCCTACCCAAGGAGTGGATCACGCCTTCCTTCAGAGGGCGGAGAGACTGAATAACCCAGGAACACATTCTCATGCCACTACTCTTCTACGGTAGCCTTTTTAAAAATCCTCACCAGAAGATATGTTCACTGATTTTTAGAGGGAGAGGAAGAGAGAGAGAGAGAGAGAGAGAGAGAGAGAGAGAGAGAAACATCAATGTGAGAAACACTGACCCGTTGCCTCCCATACCTGACCCTACTGGGGATTGAACCCACAACCTAGGTATGTGCCCTGATGGGGAATTGAACCTGTGACCTTTTGATTTATAGGATGATGTCCAACCAACTGAGCCAATATCACTTTCAATGTCTCTATACTATTTTATATGAATACACCATAAATTATTTATAATTCCTGTTACTAGAGCAGTTGTTTTATAAATTAACTATTATAATACATAGAGTGACTTTTTATAATTTCTACTCCTTCCTTTTGTTCCCTATATATTATTCAGCAAAAGGGTTTACTAGTAAGTCAACTAATTTACCCAAATATACTGAGCACATGTGGCTGGGTGGACACTGAGGAAGAGCAGTCAGGAGCGAGCGGTGAGTGCCCTTACAGAGCAGAGCTACTGGGGAGAGTGAAAGGAGCCCTGGGCTGGAAAATAAAAAACTGGGGTCTTAGTTCCAACCTCTCAACCCCCTCTACTAACTGTGAAACTTGCTACCTAACCTTCTCTTTTCTCATTGTAACATAGATATTATTATAATTCCTCCCTCCAATGTTTTTTGTGTGTGGTGTGTGTGTGTGTGTGTGTGTGTGTGTGTGTGTATGAACAGATAAAATTAATAAATGTAAAGTGCTTTAAAGAGTGCCTGGCACAGCACTATTCACAACAGCCAACAAATACAAACAACCCATCTGGTGGCTGGATAAACTAAGTGTGGTGTATCTATACAATGGGATATTATACAGCCACAAAAAAAAGGAATGAAGGACTGATACATGCCACAGCATGGATGAACCTTGAAACATTACGTTAACTGACATAAGCCAGACTCCCCCCAAAATGTCACATATTATATGACCCCATTGATATGGGATGTCCAGAAATAGGCAAATTGATGGGGACAGAAAGCAGGTTAGCGGTTACTCAGGGCAGGAGGGAGCGGGGAATGGAGAGTGACTGCTTCATGGTTACAGTTTCCTTTTGGGAAATGGAAAAGCTCTGGAACAACATAGTGATAACTGCATAGCACTGTAAATGTATTTAATGCCATTGAATTGAACTTGAAATTTATAAGTTTTATGTTATACATATTTTAGCATAGTAAAAGAATAACAACAAATAAAACAGTGCCTACCATATAATAAACACTCCACAATTTCCATTTTTCACCCTTATTGCCCTCTGAAGGTCTCAGTTTTCCTGTTTATAAAGTGACGGTGAGAAAATAGCGTTGAAATTGCTTTTAGCTCTGAGATTCCACAGTGTCGTTGGACGCATCTGCCTTGTGCTGGGGAAATCTTTTCGTGACTATCCACGTCCTGCCCGCTCCCTCCTCTGGCCTGACGGAGGCCCAGTGCCCTTCTCCTGAGCATTCATTTTGAAGCTGCCATCACCTCTTTAACACGACTTATTCAAGTACCTGATGCTCTCTGAGAGCTGGGACCCTGAAGAGGCTCATGGGGGACTCTCCGTAAATATCTGTTGGACCCATGAATGGATGGAAGGAAAATTGAATATATCCAAAGAAACCCAAAACACTAATGAGAAAGAACATATGCACCTCTATATATTTATTGAAGCTTTATTTACAAACACCAAGATTTGGAAGCAGCCCAAGTGCCCATCAGTAGATGAGTGGATAAAAAAAGCTGAGGTCCATTTACACCAGTGATTCCCAAAGTGGGCGCTACCGCCCCCTGGTGGGCGCTGCAGCGATCCAGGCGGGGCGGTGATGGCCACAGGTGCATTTGTTTTAACTTTTTTTGTATTACCTTTCTATTCTGAGTTCAAGAAATAGTTTCATAATTTCAAACTTCAATGTTCCTAATTTACACCTTTCTTTACTATATTTTACGAAAAAGGTAGAAACATTAATACATATATCTTTCTGTTTAATTGCTATTAAAATTTAAAAAAAAATTAATTTCCAGGGGGCGCTGAGTAATATTTTTTCTGGAAAGGGGGCGGTAGGCCAAATAAATTTGGGAACCACTGATTTACACCATGGGTTACTAGTTGGCTGTAAAAGAGAAGGAAATCTTACCCTTTGTGACAGCATGGGTGGGCCTGGAGAATATTATACTAAGTGAAATAAACTAGCCAAAGAAAGACAAGCACCATATAATTTCACTTATATGTAGAATCTAATGAACAAAATAAACAAACAAGCAAAATAGAAACACACTCATAGATACAGAGAACAGACTGACAGCTGTCAGAGGGGAAGGGAGTTGGGGAGAGGGATGAAAAAGGTGAAGGGATTAAGCAAAAATAACCCACACAACTCATAGATGCAGACAACAGTATGGTGATTACTAGAGGGAAATGAGGTTGGGGGAGGAAGCAGAGGGTACAGGGGGGATAAATGGTGATGGAAGGAGACTTGACTCAGGGTGGTGAACACAAAATACAATATACAGATGATATATTATAGAATTGTACACCTGAAATCTATATAATTTTATTAACCAATGTCACCCCAATAAATTCAATTCAAAATAAATAAATAAATATTAAAAAAAGAATTCTATATAATAAAAGCCCAATATGCAAATTGTCCCCTCGGGTGGTCATTTGATCAGGGGTTCAACCGGGAGACCAGGAGTTCAACTGCTCGCTATTACGTGCGCTGACCACCAGGGGGTGGCACGGAACATGGCGGGCGTTGGTGATGCGGTGCTGGCAGCAGGTGGCAGTGGAGGCGCTGCAGGCCCTGATGCGCCCCAATGAGAGCGGGATCGTGGCAGGATGGTGGAGCAGGTGAGGGGGCGGCACCAAGGCCAAGGTGGGGTGCCAGGTGGGGCTGCGAGGCTGGGGGCACAAGCTGGGGCTGCAAGGCTGGGGCATGAGCTGGGGCCAGATCTCTGCAGGCCACCCCAAGGGACCCCACCCATGCATGAATTCATGCACCAGGCCTCTAGTTTAAAAAATAAAATAAAAAATTAATGAGAGAGTGAATGTGTAGCCAATGATTCTCACAGCATGCCTCATGCCCCAGCTGAATGGCTGACCCCTAAGTCAGATTTCCTGCAGTGAGCACACATCTTCCAGAAGGTAACAGACACATGCCCAACTGCACCCACCTTTTCCCTGCGAACGCCTAATCACACTTTTATTGGACAAGCCATTATCTCAGCTCCCAAAGCTCCACATTTGTAATCTGTTGACATGTGTTAAGAGTAATCCTCCCTGTTCATTTAATCCTGTCACATCTGCCAGCACTCCGAAAAGGCTCTTTCCCACCTTTGCAACTCCAAGCTGTTTGCTGCCTGCGTACCTGCCCTCTTCCTAGCACTCCCGCGAAGCCGTATTTTAAGTTTGGCCTCCTTCTTCCTCATCACTGGGACTTCCTTTGTTTATTTCTCCCCCACTGTTATTTCCAGGTTATCCTCTTCAACCTCCCCCTCTCTCCTGTCTTTGTTCTTCACAAAGCCGTGCCTACACTTCATAGATTGCCATTCTCAAATACCTTGCATTGTTCTCCGCAGTATCAGATATGTATTTATTTCTAATTTCCTCCTCTAATCTCAGACATCCTGAAAAGGGGAACCAGTGCTCCTTGTTGAGTCTCTTAGATTGTTTTGGATAGTTACTGTATCTACTTCAAATGTCTGAATCTTTTCATCTCGAAAAGTTGCCAGGACTCCCTCTGCCACTCTAACACACACACACACACACACACACACACACACACACACACGCCCCTTTTCTTGTATTCAAGACCAGGGTCCGCAAACAACTGCCCTTGGGCCAAATCCAGCCCTCCACCTGATTTGTAAATAAAGTTTAATTGGCACCTAGCCACCCCGTTCATTTACATATTGTCTATCCACGCTCCTGCTATACAGAGTTTACTAGTTGGGACACACAGCTTATAGCCCATAAAGCCTAAAATATTCACTATTTGGACCTTTATAGGAAAAGTATACAGACTCTACTTGTGCACAGCTTCTTAGCTGTCAGCATGCATTGCCAGATACTGCCTTCATTTCAAATCCCTCTCCCCATTTCAAACTCCCTGCTCCCCACCCGGTAATCTCACCGAAAAGTTCCCTAAGTGTACCACTGGCTGGCTTCCCGACTCTCCCCTGGTGGTGTATAGGAAAAAACTGTGTCCCTGGAAATGTAGTCCCTCCCTACTAATTGTGTGAGGTGTCATCATTCATCAAGTGTATTTTTTTTTCCTTCTCACTCAATATCCACTTATCACACAGCTTTCTATTTCGTTAGTTTTATTTATTTCTAATTGACAGGATGTAGGAATATTACAAGAGAACAGTCCCTCCCCAGCCCACTTCCAACTCAAAGTAAGCATTGCATCTTTTCTCTTTGGACACAGTTTATCTGCTTGAAATAAAAACAATTGGTTCTGCCTTTGATAGACTGTCCAAAATGCGCTGTGTGTGGGCTCCAAGGTCTTGTAAACCGAGAATTGAACCCAATCTCTGCCACCATCCTCTGCCCTTGGTAGGCACCTTTAAATCAGGCTGACCCCCCAGCAAGTCATAGCACCCAACAAAAATTATCATTGGGCTCTTGGGGCTTATCATGACAATTTTCCTAGTCCCTCCCATTTCTTCCCTCCCTTTCTCTATGTCCTGGCGGCTTTCTAGGGCCTCATAGCCTCTGATGTTTCCTGCTTTAGCTACTGTGTTCACCTTTTGGACTTGACCAGATTCTGCTTTCCTATGTTGATTCTGTGAACCCCATCCTCTCACTCTCCAGAAAGTCCCACGAGGAGATACTTTATTTTGAATAATCCTCTTAGCCACATCAGTGTTAGGTGCCGGACCTCATTCGGTACCGACCGATGCTTAGCTGCCACCGTAGCAACGTGGTGTAGCAGAAGCAATCAGACAAGTCCCAGAGCTTAAATCCTGACTTTTTCCAGTTGTATGATTATAGGAGGTCAACCTCTCCGAGATTCAGTTTTTCCTCCAGACTATGTAGATATATACTTATTTTGTGGATTATGGTGAGGATTGGAGACAGGAGTGCTTTGAATAAATAAGTACTCCATAAATGAAACTTTTCATTAGCATACACCTTCAACCTCATATGTGTGCTCCCAAGCCCATAAAATTGTAAGGGCTTATAATGTGAACTACTTTGTTACAGTAAATTCTGTTCTTTTAGTAGGTCTCCTTTTCATAACTTTAATTTTCTATCTGCAGCTAAGATTTAAAATCTTCTTCTTCCTATGTCTTTTACTTTGTCTCACCTGGCTCTTGTGGCCCCTTAATTTCATCCACAGTTAAGCAATGTGGCCCAGGCTGCATCCCTCGTTCTTACAGAATTTATACCTCCCTGCCTTTAAGTGCCCTGGTGTCCTGCTTGTGAAGTTTCCTGTAGGAAGCAACCATCCCATGCTCGTGTCCCTGCAGGATGGAAAGGACCACACCACATGCAGTCATGTCTAGGAATTATCCATTGTCAATGGTAATGAAATGAATATGTACAAACATTTAGCTAGAAGGAGGTCAATCACCTCCTTACTCACAACAGCAAAAGTGAAATCAAAAACTGAAAAAACACACCCATAAGTAACCAATTTAAAGGAATTAGTAATTAAATAAGTGATACCTCACAGTGGAGTACTATAAAGCCATTGTAAATTATGCTTTAGAAAAGCACTGATTCTCTGTAAAAATGCCATAATAACACAAGTTTTAAAAGGTCATTTAGGATTTCCAGTCTGGCATTAATGAGCTTAGAAGTTGCCACTCCATCTGAACAGTACTTAGAGGGAAATTTATAACATGGAATATATATATTAGGAAAAAAGAAAGACCTAAAATCAATAGTGTAAGCTTCCATCTTAAGAAACTAGAAAACAAAGATAAATTAAACCCAAAGTAAGCAGAATAAGAGAGAGAATAAAAATTAGAACATAAATTAATAAAATTGAAAATAAGAAATCAATAAAGAAAATTAACATAAGCTGGCTCTTTGAAAAGATCAATAATTAATAAGCTTCCAGCTAGGATAACTAAGGGGGGAAAAAAGAGAGAAAACACATATTATTTATATCAGAAATGAAAGAGGCAACATCACTATAGTTCCCCTGGATATTAAAAAGATGATAGAACAATATTATGAACAACTCTATGCCCACAAATTTGATAACCTAGAAGAAATGGACTAAATCCTTAAAAGACGCAACCTGCAGAAACTCACAAAAGAAGAAATAGACTATCAGAATATACCTATATTTATTAAGTAAATTTAATCAATACTTAATAATCTTCCAAAACAGACAGCACCAGGCCCAGATGGGTTCACTGGTGAACTCTACCAAATATTTAAGGAAGAAATTATACAAATTCCCTACAATCACTTCCAGAAGATAGAAACGAAGGGAATACTGCTTAACACAGTCTATGAAGCCAGCATTATCTTAATACCAAAACCAGACATATATTACAAAGAAAAGTAGAGACCAATATCTCTCATGAACATAGATGCAAAAATTCTCAACAAAATATTAGCAATCAAATCCAGCAATGTATAACAAGAATTAAATACCACAACCAAGTGGGATTTACCCAAAGTGCGCAAGACTGGTCCAATATTATAAAATTAGTGTAATCCATCACATCAACAGACTAAAGAAGAAAAATCACAGGGTCATAGCAATAGATGCAGAAAAAGCATTCGACAAAATCCAGCACCCATTCATGATAAAAATTCTCAGCAAACAAAAAATAGATGGGAACTTCCTCAACTTGATAAAGAATGTCTATAAAAAACCTGCAGCTAACATCATACTTATAAACTCAAAGAAACTGACACTTACCCAACTTCAAGACTTACTATAATGCTACAACAATAATCAAGACAATGTGGTATTGGCAAAAGAACAGACAAATAGATTAACGGAAAATAATATAGAGCCTAGAAATAGACCCATATAAATATAGTAAACTGAACTTTGATAAAGAAGTACAGGAAATACAATGTAGCCAAGATAGTCCTTTTCAACAAATGGTACTGAAACAACTGAACATCCAGAACACTCTAGACACAGATTGTATACCCCTAACAAAAATGATCTCAAAATGTATCACAGACTTAAATGAAAAACTACACAACTCCTAGATAACATAGGAGAAAAGCTAGATAAACTTGAGTATGGCAATGACATTTTAGATAGAGCACCAAAAGCACAATGCATGAAAGAAATAACGGGAACAACCCAATTTTAAAAGGGGCAAAAGACCTGAATAGACATCTGATCAAAGAAGATGTACAGATGTCAAGTAAGCATACAAAAAAAATGCTTCACCTTGGATGTCGTTAGGGAATTACAAATTAGAACAACAACGAGATGCCACTACACATCTATTAGAACGACCAAAATCCCAAACACTGACGATACCAAATGCTGGTGGCAACGGAGAGCAACAGGAACTCTCATGCATTGCTGGTGGGGATGTAAAATGGTGCAGCCACTTTGGAAGTCAGTTTTGAGATTTCTTACAAAACTAAACATACTCTTACCATATGATCCAGTAATCACACTCCTTGGCATTTACTCAAATGAGCTGAAAGTTTATGTCCACACAAAAAGCTGTATGTGGATGTTCATACTATCTTTAGTCCTAATTGTCAGAAATTGGAAGCAAGCAAAATGTCCTTCAGTAGGTGAGAGGATACATAAACTGTAGTACATCTAGACAAGGAATATCATTCAGTGTTAAAAAGAAATGAGCTCTCAAGCTATGAAAAGACATGGAGGAAACTTACATGTGTATTGCTGAGTGAAAAAAGGCAATATAAAAGGGCTATTAATGACTATAATATTAGAACCACTGACGGTTATGGCTTTTGTCTTAAAGATAGCAGACTTACAAGCACTCATTTTATTGGGTGGGCAAGACGAGCTACTGGGGTACCAGGAAAAAAATCAGGATTTTTATTTGTACTTATTATGCTATCTTTTCCTTTTTACTTTGTACTTTTTTGTTTGTATTGTCTAATGGTCAAAAGATACAAACAGATTATTTGTGTATGTAATTTATATAGATGTACTAGAGGTCCGGTGCACGAAATTTGTGCACAGGTAGGGTCCCTAGGCCTGGGCAGCGATCAGGGCCCATCTGTGGGGCGACCGGCGGGGCTGTAGGGGGGCCCCTCCTGGCATCCACCTTGGCCGGCCTGGTTTTGCCCACTTGCCGGCCCCGACCCCTGCTGCAGCCGCCACCAGTTCCCTCCATTTGCGGGGCAACCGGCGGGGCGATTGTGGGGGGCTCCTGCTGGCACCCGCCTTGGCTGGCCTGGGGCCTGCGGGCTGGGGGCAGCTCCTGTGTTGAGTGTCTGCCCCCTGGTGGTCAGTGAGCATCATAGTGACTGGTCGTCCTACTGTTAGGTCGATTTGCATATTAGGCTTTTATTATATAGGATAGGCATATGTAATTTGCACAGAGGAGAAAAATCAAAAAAATGTCTAGACCATTGCCACAGTGACCATCTGGCCCAGCCCTTTTGTTTTAGAAAGGAGGGAACTGAAGCTCAGAGAGAAGAGAGCTAACTTTCCCAAGAAGTACAGCTGGTTAAAGCTAGGGTCTCCAAGCTGAGACTGCTAATGCTTTATCCAGTTAAGTTCTGTGTGGTTTGTTTGTTTGTTTGTTTGTTTCTGACGCATCTAATTGTCTCTTGGTGGAGTAGAGCTGTTTTTTGAATGCCTATGAGTTCATCTAAGAGTACAGATAAATTTTAACATCACATTTTCCTAGAAACTTAATTTTAAACAGGGCTTACACACCTATATGGGCCTTCTGCCTCCTCCCCAAACCGGAGGGCTGAGCTTCCCAGCCCAGATGGCATTCTCCACAGCCAGAGCTCCTGTTCCTCATCAGCTGTGTCCTCTCTCTCCCTGAAACACTACTAGAGGGATAATGCCCAGTAGACATAAATCACAAGGAAAATCAGCTAGAGGATCGCTGACAGGAAAGCATCACAGACAGCCCCTGGCCGTCTTAAACTTTACTTACAAGAGCCGTCAGCAAAACCCTGTCTCCAGGGACCATTACTTTGAGGGAACCCTGCCAATCCCAGCATTACTTGGAAGGCATGCTTTTTATGACTCTCAAATGCCTACTGTCAAACTAAACCAAAGTTCTGAAAGGTTTCAAACACTTCCGAGTCAGGGGAAGTAAACATACTTCTCGATTCAGGTAAGCAAGCGCCTTTTTCTCTAAGTGCACACGCCCATGAGTCAGAGCAGCCTTGTAAAAATAATTTACATCCAGGATTTGGATTCTGAGGACTATCCAGACCTCTATAAACCTACACTTCTGTGTGCATCTGTCTTCCCTTGTGTAGGGGAAGGAAGAGAACTCAGTGTCGCGGGATCCTTTTGAAAACGTATTGCCCGGGACCAGAAGGCACATGACAAACAGTCAAAAGTTAAAGAGCCACATCTCATTTGTGTAAATTCTCTCCTCCAACACCCTAAACCCCTGCTGACTTCAGAAAAGAAACATCTTGCCCCAAAGTGGCCCCTGTGGGAAGCAGGGAACTAGAAATGCCCCACGGCTCCTGAAAGGGAGTTATCAATACACACATGTAATCATAATGTCATTACTCTGTTTTCATTGGATGACAGAGCCTTTGCAGTATCATTTGCTCTTGGCCAACCATGTATCATAATTACATTCCCTTTAGTAATTCCTTCACTGCAAGAACAATTCTGGAAACCATCCTGAGAAGTGGTAGAAAATATGTACTTTTCACATGGAATTGCTTTTTCTGCACTTATTGTCAAAAAAAGTAAACAAAAAGTTTCCAGATCTTGCGATTGTAAATAACTCTGCAATAAACATAGGGATGCAAATATTCTTTCAAATTCATGTTTGGGGATTCTTAGGATATATTCCCAGAAGATTAAAATATATAAACACACACATACACACACACACAAAATCATTTGTTAAAACTCAGAAAACTGTATGCTTTAAAGGGTAACATTTTACGTATGTAAATTATACCTCAATAAATCCAATTTTTAAAAAAATTATAAACAGCCCTGGCCAGTTTAGCTCAGTGGATAGAGCGTCAGCCTACGGACTGGAAGGTCCCAGGTTCGAATCTGATCAAGGGCACATGCCCGGGTTGCGGGATTGATCCCCAGTAGGTGGCGTGCAGGAGGCAGCCAATCGATGATTCTCTCTCATCATTGATGTTTCTATCTCTTTCTCCCTCTCCCTTCCTTTCTGAAATACATAAAAATGTTTTAAAAAATTATAAACGAAAAGTTGTGTGAGCCACCCATGGAGGATTTTGGCAACATGAATGCCTATCATGAGAAAACTCTAACTATAAGATTTAATAAGGTGTTTACTGGTAGGTCCAGAACCACAACATAAACCCAGTCATATCCCAAACCTGGAACTTGGCATTCGGAGTATAACTCAGAAACATTTTTATACTTTTATTCTGCCAAACACTTTTATTATTTAATTCCTTCATAATTTATTCATTCATTAAACTCATTTTCCTTTGGTGGGAGTAATGAGTAGGTAGGTATGCTTGAGAGAGACAAAGCCAATTTTGAGTTTATGGAGACTTTAAAAAAAATCTATTTTGATAACTTTGCAATCAACTTGGAAGAATAAGGGTTTGGCAGCAACCGTTTCAAGGGTGAGCAACTGATCTCCAAGGGTCCTGATTATGGGCTGGTGGCAGGATGGAGGGGGGTTTTCCCGGGTGTGGCGGGAAGGTCTGCCTTTGCCCTGCATTCTAGTAACGTGTCAGGAGCAAGCCCAGCAGCCAGGACCATTGAATTTTTTTTAAAGAGAAAATGGAATTTATTAGGTGTCAAATACAGAAATAAACTCATCTAAATAGGAGTGCAGAGAGCTCCCTTTGTTTCTCTAGGCCAGTGGTCGGCAAACTGCGGCTCTCGAGCCACATGCAGCTCTTTGGCCCCTTGAGTGTGGAACTTCCACGAAATACCACGTGCGGGCACGCACATACAGTGCGATTGAAACTTTGTGGCCCATGCGCAGAAGTCGGTATTTTGTGGAAGAGCCACACTCAAGGGACCAAAGAACCGCATGTGGCTCGAGAGCCGCAGTTTGCCGACCACTGCTCTAGGCTTTCCCACCACAATACCATAAAAACATTTTGCACACACAATGGCCAGCAAAGAGTAAAAAAAAAGGCAAGTCCTCAGAAATGGCAGATGCTCAGCATAAGGAGGAGGACGTGCTGGAGCAGCTGGTTGGGGGGTAGAGCACGTCTTCCCTCAGTGCATCCTCCGGTTGCTTCTCTATCTAACCCTGCCTCTGGCCAGCCAGTGCAGTAATGATTTGCTCTGGCCAATGAAATCTGAGCAGAGGCCATGTTTGTGACCTCCGAGTGGGAGTTTAAAAGTCTGCGAACAATTTGCCACATGTTCTTGCCACCATGACTGTGTGGGCACGGAGCCTCTGTCAGTCTAGGTCTCTGAGGGGCAGTGATGAGCAGAGCTGCCCTGATGACCCATGCTGGCCCAGTAGCAGGAGCAAGAAATAAATTGCTATTGTTTGGTTAAGGCATGGAGAGTTGGGGATCGCTTGTTACTGTAGCGTTACCCAGCCTTTTCTGACAGATACATGAGCCCAGATGCTTAAAATCATTAAAATATTTCAGAATAAGGAAACATATTTATTCCTCTCTTTCCAAAAGTCAGAACTAAGAATCGTTTGTAGAAACTACACGTAGGCAGATTTTGGCTTAAGTTTCTTAGATAAAGTTATCTAAAAGTTGCTTCTTGAGGGAGAGAGCACCCTGAAAATGGTAGTATTTAAACAGAGACCGGATGATCATCTGGCTTTTAGGTAGCAAAATATATGGCTTAATGGAGGAGGTTTAATATATCAAACATTTATGGAGCACCTCCAGTGTACAAGGTATTTTAGTCACCAAGGTAAATCCAAACACAACCCCTTTCTTCAAGGAAATGACCATCAAGTACAGAAGTAGATAACCTATGCCATCTTTTGTAGCACTGTGATTCAACCAAATTAGAGGTAATAACATGTGCTGGGTGAAGCTGACAGCAAGCCCGAACTTACCAATAACCATGTGGCACTAGAAATCCTGCTGATGCTTGGGTTGTATTATTATTTTTCAATTAGGAGCCCAAAGTATAGGGTTGACAAAAGGAAGGAAAACGAGAGAATTGCTGGTTTTAAAGGAGGAACATTTTTCCTTTCTCTAGTTACCATTCTTCCATCTTGCAAACCAGGCATATTATCTGACTTACATCAGGGGTGCTCCAGCAGAGGGAACAGCACTGACTCACTACAATTGCCACTGACCTTTTCCAGCCTTTCTCCCGCCCCTAAGAGTCAGGAAGGGATCATTTCAACGCTCATTAACTCAGACTTGAAGACAAGCAATGACTATCCTATCGGGCCATCCTTCAGTTTACCAATCAGCTGACACCCTTCCAGAAGATCTGAAGTTTTTCCTAAAAGAGTATTTGAGTAGGGCCTAGAGAAATCCCATATCCTAAGGATGAGGTGAAAATGACAAACTGAGTGATTCAAGGGACACTGACCTTATTTCCCAATGGCCCTTTCCAACAGGGCTTGCTTTTCCCTGCTGGTATCAATAGTTAAAGGTTTGTTTGTTTTTATTAAACTTCCAAAAATCAAACAGTGGAGAGAGATGTGCTGGCCTTTCCCCGGCTCTCTGCCTTTTCATGGAAAAACATCTAAAACTTGGGTCAGCATTCACTGTAATTGCTCTGAGGCAGACATTTCCATTTCAGGTTATTATTCATAACAGTATTAGTGCAGAATAATATATGCAGCTGGATTTTGCAGCCATTGATTCTGGACAAGGGTGACGTATCTGATTCCCATTGTCCCTCAGCGGAAAAGCATCAGTTTGAACTTGGAATACTCCAGCCCTGCTCAGGCCCTAAATGTTCTGAACTACAGTTCTGATTTTCCTATGAAATAAATCAATCAGGGCAAGCTGGATGCCAATGCCATGCCTCCAG
Organism: Myotis yumanensis; assembly: GCF_028538775.1. NCBI lineage: Eukaryota > Metazoa > Chordata > Mammalia > Chiroptera > Vespertilionidae > Myotis > Myotis yumanensis. The sequence goes on along the minus strand of NW_027223756.1, from coordinate 23,530,223 downwards.
TCAGTTCAGCGGGACCTAAGTTTCTCAAAATTACAGACAGAAGAAATTGGCTTTGGCGCGTGTAAGAGCAGCCGGGAAAACTTGCAGCTCGTGCTAGTCTCATGTGCACCCTTAACACGCTCGCCTATTTTTAAAAAATACAATGATATTCTTCCAGGGACAGCTGGATCCCTGTGGTACCCAGGCTTGTGCCAAGCTCTATACACAAATACACACTTCACAAACACAGATGTGAAATGTCCCTTCTAGGACATGAGCGAGGCATGGAGATTCGATTGTTTAGTCTGGTGGCTCTACACCTAAAAGTTTCAGGAAGAGAACCGATGTTCGAAGAGTGGGAGGGGAGAGGGCCCATCCTGTATTTTCATCCGGGCGCTATGGCGATGACCCCATTTTCCCAGCACCAGTCTGCCCTCTGCCCTGGTGACCTGAGTTGAGATTGAAGGGCCAGAGTGGGAGCCCAGACAATTGTGTCTGGTTACTCGGACGAGAGAAATCACTAAGCCTTCCCGGACTGGCCGGGCGGACACACCCACCCAGAACCAATGGCCCTGGGGTGCGGCTGGGAGGCAGGGGGACCCGCGCGCATTTAGATGCTGAAATTGGGGTCATGCGCTAATCCAGGTCCCGGCGAGGAGGTCACGACAGGCTCAGCGGAGGATGCCCTTGCCCCTCTCCCAGTCCCCGATTCCTGTGCAAAGTGAGCAAAAGAAAGTTGCGCCCGGGGCCATGGCGCCCCTGGCTGCACCGGGAAGGAGGGCAGAGGGAAAGGAGACCCGGGCCCCTTACCTGGTCCTTGGGGCCGAGGTTCTGCAAAACTTCCTTGCCGGTGGCGCTCCGGATCTCCACCCCGGTGGGCGCGGGCGGCGCGGGCGTGGGCTCCCGGCTCTCCTCCCGGCCTTGGCCCCTGCGCGGGGAGTCGCCTTCGATCCCGGGTCGGCTCCCCGCGCCGCGCCCGCTGCCCTGGCTGCTCCGGGGGGTCTTCGCTCCCCGCTGCCCCACGCTCAGGGCATCGAAATCCAGCGTCTTGCTCTCAAAGGCGCCCTCCACGTTGCAGAACATGCCGCCGTACTTCTGCCGCGGGACCTGGTCCGTGGTGCCCGGCCTGGCCAGGTACACGGGCAGATCGTCTTCATGGGAGCTGTCCCAGCCTCTCCGGCCGGAGGCCATGGTTCCAGCGCGACAGGAGCCCAGCGGCTTCTCTTCCCCGGGGCGGAAAGGGCAGCCACCGGCGGCCGCGTGCGCCGAGCCTCAGGGATGGGGCGGGAGGAGGCGCCTGAGCCTTCGCGCCAGAGGCGGCAGTGCTGCGCCCGCGGCTGCCAGTCCCCCGCCAGCCCGTCGCGCGCAGGGGCCGGGGCAGGGCGCGCTCCGCTCGCCGGGTCACCGCTCCGACCTTAATGTGGCCTCGCGTCCTTGTCCTCCGCGTCCTTGCCGCCCATGGGAAGTAGCAATCCCAACTTGCGGCGCGCGTGCACACACACACGAGCGCGCGCGCACTCCCCGCTCGTCCAGCGAGCCCCAGATTCACACTCCAGAACTTGCCTCACTCGCACAGGCACACGCACAGGCTCCCTTGCCCACACCAACTCTGAGCTTGCCCCGCAAACACCAGTCTTTCTGCCCGGCTCGTGCACTTGAACCTAGTTGGCTCAGGGGTCAAAGCCAAATCCTGATTTACACCCACACAACTCAGTTTTATCAGACTCAGTCCCAGACTTTGGTGTCCTAGAATCCCAGACTGGTCTCATCCTGATTTTAGGACTGTCTCACAATTGCATCCTCAAATAAAGAGCTCCTGAATTGGGGGGAGGGGCAGGGGGAAAGAGGAGTGGGGGAGAGAGACCTCTTAATTCATTAACAATCACAAAAGCCTAACATTGATTCACAGACAAATCTACACTTTCCGCATATATAGCACCCAGCTTTTGTTTTATCCACCCTGAATTCGCCCCTCAGACAATTACATGACAGATCACAGGCATGCATAAGGAGTCAATATATGTGAAAATTACAATAGTGATTGGCATATTTTCCCCAGCAAAATACTTGCAAAATACTCTTAATTCCCTGTCCTCATAAAACCGCACTCTAATACCTCACAAGCTGACTCAAGCTCCGATTTACCTCAGTCAGAAGCCTACACTTAGGCTCACACATAAACTCAGATTTACCTCAAAAAATGCACAACCAAAGATTTTGCCTTCCATGTTACCTCAGGTACATGAGGATTTTACTTGCATATAATAGTACTAGTATGCACGCTCTCACAACCTCCTCTTCCTCCTCCCTTTGTCCGCCTACATATATTCTAACCCAAACTTTGCCACATAAACAGGGTCCATAAACGGTGGAGTTTGGGTGGTGTCTGCACACACAGCCTAAATCCAAAACCTGTGGTGCCCACGTTAAACTGGATCCCTCCAAAATTTACTCACTCATTCACATATTCATCCAACATGAATTAAGTGCTTCCTATGCTCTTCACAAGATTCTGGAATGACTGTGTGAAACAAGGTGGGTGGGGACCTGTCCTCACCAAGAGTGTAGTCCCCAGCCAGCCGTCTGCGTGGGGCATTCACCATTCTGCTCAATGCACTAAACTTTCTTTTCTGAACATCCCTCACCCCAACTACATCATAAGCTCCATTCAGGCAGAGATCTGACCTGTTTAGTTTACCTCTGAATATCTTGAGCCTAGAACATCTACAGGCACATAATAGGTGGTCTATAAATCCTTTTTTAATACATGGATAACGATGATGATGATGATGATGATGATGATGGTGATGATGGTGATGATGATGATAGCAACAACATGGAACATTTATGGAGCTGTTGCTATGTGCCCATCACTATTGTAATTGTTTCCCATATGTTGACTCATGTAATGCTCATAAGCATATGGCAGGCTTCTGTGTGTACATGGACACAATCTTGGAGGCATCTGCACTGAATCTGATGACCTGAAACTCTGGACTTCAGTTTGGGAGGGTAATTGGGATATTGGAAAATGGGATCTCGGTGACAAGCCTGTGACAACCTTAAAGGTTTGGGAGATAGAAGTGGACCTGAACTCAGGTCAAAGACAGGGATGTTGACACAAGTTATACTTATTCCTAGTGAGGAGAAAGGCATTTGCTTACACTACCTGTGCTCTATCAAAGTTATTCAGGATTTATTAAGCTGACTTCCTCTGGGCAGCTAGCTGCTCCTTTTTGACAGATGCTGATTGATTATGAACCCAGAATTTCATGTGAGAAATCAGTAATGCAGGACATTCCCTCTCGCTCGCTCATGTAGGTTATTTCCATCTTCTTTCCCATTGCTGTCTACCTCTTCTCCACTCAATTCATTTACAGACTTTTAGGGGGACACTTGCTATGTGTCTTCTTTGGAACATAATTCTAGTGGAGGGAAACAGACAATGAATAAGAATAATCAGGACAGACAGTCACAGAGCTATGAAGAAAATAAGATAGCCACATTTTAGATCGGCTGGTCAGGAAATATAAACTCTTCGCCCACTGACTCTATAAGCACCACTGCCACCAACACCGTCAGCAAGGACAATAAGGATATTAGCGAACATCTATTAGGAATCTGTTCTGTGGCAGGCTCAGTGCTGTTGACTCACCATACAGTATCTTGATTACTCTTAATAACACTGCAAGTCAGGTACTATAAATTCTTCTTTTACTAGCGAGGAAGTTGAGGATCTGAGTAAATGCCCAAGTTATGACAGAATCATAACGGGATGCGAAATATGTTCAGAGTCTGTTTCCTTTTAGAGGGGCCCATTCTGAATGTGGGTGCTTAGCTCATACATGTGGGCACGGGGGTGGAGATCAGCCCCCTTGTTATAGCTACATTGCCTCACCACTATGCTGCATTGTACATGCTCAATAATTACATTTGTTAATGAAACAGATTTAGAGTCCACAGCTCTGTATACACATCTGCGTTTAATTAAAAAAGAAGACTGAAATGGAAAAGGCTGATCTGACTTCAGTTCTGTAATTATGGGGCTTTAGGCCAGGTGTCTTACTTAACCTCTTGATATCTTTCTGCTCCGTATTTGCCTCAGCCACCTAACAGGATTATTAAGGACTTCATTTCTTTAGTAAAGCATTGTGCTAAGAACTTCATATCCATTGCCTTAATTTTCATATCAACCCCATACATTTAGGGTGATTGTTATTCTCATTTTACCAGTGCAGAATACGAGGCCTAGAAAAGTTAAGCTCCTTGCCCAAAGTATCACAGCTACTTCAAGCTGGAATTCAAGCACTCTACTGGCTAGTTTCAGAGCCTGTGCTCTTAAAAACCACCCCACAATAAAATTCTGTTGTAAGGATCCAAAGAGATAATAAATAGAAGACCAGAAGTACGGTGTTAACATAGGAAATAATTCTAAGTGGCTCAATTGTTCTTGGGAAAAAGTTAACTTTAATTAAGACAAAAAAGAAATAGCCCTGGCTGGTGTGGCTCAGTTGGTTGAGTGTTGTCCCATGCACCCATGCACCCATGCACTGAGAAGTTGCCAGTTCAATCCCGGTCAGGGCATATGCCGGGGTTGAGGAGTCAAGCCCCAATAGGGAATGTGCAGGGCGTAGCCAATCGATGTTTCTCTCTCATTGATGTTTCTCTCTCTTTCTCCCTCTCCCTTTCTCTCTCTCTTTCTAAAATCAATAAAAATACATATTTGAGACAAAAAGAAATCACCAACCATTAGCCCAGGAATTCGGTCATGTCTCTCCCTAGTAAGATAGAGGATGCATTTCTCATGATAGTCACAAACATGAGAGCAGCATGTATCTATGCCACCTTAAGTCAGACTTCCCAGAGAAGGGGTTATTCAAAGCAATGTGCACAGAATTGTGTCCATGCCACCTTAAGTCAGATTTCCCAGAGAAGGGGCTATTCAAAACAGTGTACAAACAGCAAGCTATTTCTATTACATGGGCAACAAAATAGAGCTTCCCACTTTTCACATACCAGCTCAAATTTGCATTTCCTGCAGTAAATGACTTGCCACTTTGCATTGAGATGACTTGTGATGTGAGCCCTTAGCAGATCCGATTATAACTTTAGGGAAATGTATTCCGGAGGCGTCTCTATTACCTATAGATCAGCAGAAGGCAGACAGTGCTAGACAGCAGTGGCATGCACAAAGCAATCCAGCAATCCCGAGATAGCTACCCATGGAATACCTTTCATTCAAAATGAATTGCACTGCATTCTTATGAAGCAAAATTCTACCCAATAGAAGATAAAATTTTAATACTAAGTAAGTCTGTGCCTCCATGCTCACAATAAGGAGAAAATGGAGGAGTTATACAGTTTACCTTGACTCAACAGTGAATGGAAACATATTTCTGATCAAAACCCACCCTCTGTCTTTTTTCTTCCTTGAATTGCAGAATTATCTCTTTCCTATTTGATGGGAACAGAAATTAGAAACCTCATTTTTTTTTTACTCTACTTACGGTATACATAAGGCAGTGATAGCGAACCTATGACACACGTACTCATTTTGTTGGTTGATTTTTCTTTGTTAAATGGCATTTAAATATATAAAATAAATATCAAAAATATAAATCTTTTTACTATGGTTGCAAATATCAAAAAATTTCTATATGTGACACGGCACCAGAGTTAAGTTAGGGTTTTTCAAAATGCTAACACGCCGAGCTCAAAAGGTTCACCATCACTGATATAAGGCAATCTTTGCAAAAGATTCAGCTTTCTGCCTGATACATAGTAGGTGCTTAATAAATATTAGTCCTTCATTTCCTCAGACTATTTCAGATATATCGTTACAATAAAACAGAGTTTGTAATAATGAACTTGTCCTATGACTTCAGCTTTGCAGGGTTTTTGGAGCAAATTGACACTATAATAATGTCTGGAATATATGTTTAAAAATAACTGCTATTTTCAATATACCTCCACCACACCCTAAGAATTCTCTTGAAAGGCTACTACTGAGTTACAGCTCAGTATTGGTAAACAAAGTGTTCATTAGAAACCTGGAAGTAGGTCATTTTTCAAATCTATGCACAATGTTAAAATCAGATTACAAAATATTTTTAATAATCCCAATTGTGCATGCAGAAAAAGTCCCTGCTAGTTCATAAATATATACATGTAGGGAGAAAAAATATAAGAACATATATAAAATATTAATAGAAGATGAGTTGTAGGATTATTAGTAACTTTCAGTTTCTTCTTTCATGCATTTCTATATTTTCGAAAAGTCTTTATAATAAGTGTACGTTACTTTTATAATAAAAAGTATGTTATTTTTAAAGGGGTGTCCAGAATGTTATTTTACCTAAAAAAATACATTTATTGGGCATGTCAAAAATCTCTGGTGGAGAATGACTGAGCCAAGGTGTTAGCTCCCTACTCCATTATGAAGACCTATTTTCTAAACCAGGGGTCCTCAAACTACGGCCCGCGGGCCACATGCAAATACAAATGTTGTATTTGTTCCCGTTTTGCTTTTTTACTTCAAAATAAGATATGTGCAGTGTGCATAGGAATTTGTTCATAGTTTTTTTTTAAAACTGTAGTCCGGCCCCACGGTCTGAGGGACAGTGAACTGGCCCCCTGTTTAAAAAGTTTGAGGACCCCTGTTCTAAAGTGAAAAATAAAAATAAAAGGACATTAGACTCCTCATCAGAGTCAAGTTGTCACCTCATGCAAAGCAGCCCCGCAGTGGACAGCTGACAGGGAAAATGATCATGATGATGAGGGTGCGAAATGAGGGCTTAGAAATGTCCTTGAGGCAAATCCTTCCCACCAAAGGATTGCTTAATAAGACTCGACATAATCGCCCTCCGAGTGGGGAGTTGTTGGGGTTTCCTTCCCAGTTTCATCCACTGAGCATCTGTCTTTGATGTTCCTGTTCTCAAATGTTCCAAGGCCAATGTCAATCACAGAATTTCCTTTTGCCTTAAGTGAGAAGGAGACAAATGCTAAGTAATTGCTGACCAATATGATAAAGCAGATAAGTCACTGCCAATGCTCTAAGGCTCAGGTGCACAGGTGCAATGTAATCTCCTAAATAAAAATCCCCGAGTAAGAGATAGACAATCAAGTTACAGGATACATGAAAAATAAAAATAAAAAATAAAAAGCAAGTGAACAAACAAACCAAAGAAAACTATAACCTGCCCAACCTCTTTCCCAGGCACAATGGCTCACAGTATGTTCCCAGAATTTCAAAAAAAAGTGCTTATTTGTTATTTTTATGTTTCATTCCGATTATTTAAAAAAATAATTCTCTCTTACTCTTTGCCATCCAAAGTAAAAATAACAGCCCTGTTAATGAATCCTGTGTTTATTTCTCCCTCCCTTCCTTCCTTTTCGATGGAAATTGCAAAATGACAGAAAAGCAGAGGGTTATTTAACAAACTCCCATGTACTCTCTCTCAAATTTATAAATGCTAACTTTTCATCACATTTTATTCATTTTTTAGGAAATAAAATATAATAGAGTTAAAGTGCCCCTTACCTGTTCTGCCCTCTCTTCCTCCCTCTGAAAAAGAACCAATAGTCTTTATTAATCTCTCACAGTCTCCTGGCGACCTGCTATCTGTTGGAACCTGGTCCTTTAGTTGGGATTTTTGAACACTTTTCTCTTACCATATAAATTACTGCCCTCATTTTGATTTGCTTTTAAAAATAGCCATCATATGTTTGACATATAGAAGCCCCTCTCTCCTAGACAGCTAAGGCTTGCAGCACTAACATGACGACGTATGTATCAGGGCAAAAAATGTTCCACTCGAACTCTCAGAGAAGGTGTGTGTCTTCAGAACTCTGAGTTTCTGCCTCAAATGATACCAGTTCTGTCAGAAAAAAAGTAGAAAAACCCAATCATTTCGCCGGTATGGGGGATACTTTTGTTGTTATTATACCTGGAGTGGCTCAATGAACCTGGACATAAAACTTACACTGAACATTTAAAAAGATAACTTTTATTTTAGTATTCCCTTCAGCATAAGTTAAGTAATGCCCAAATAAAGGTAGTCAAACAAAATGACACTCTGAAAAGAGAAGCTCCTTTCATTCCAGACAGAAATTTACTGGCTCCACCAGACTAGGGCACATCCTGGCTCCAACATCAATAGCTAACAGGCAAGAGCATGAAAGTCTGCAGATAATAAGAGATATGGGAGTGGGGGGAATGGAAACATGGTGAATAATACTTTCATTGAGAATTTTATAGTTATGCATAGATTCAGAAAACATAAATGCATTGGTAATGCCTTCTTATCCCAGTGTTTTTGTCTGATTTCATTTTTCTGTTAACAAATCACTCCTTGTTTAGGCAGTTCCCTGTCATGCCTTATTCCTCCAGATCCTGCATAATTAAGACAAATGGATAAAAACAGGATCCATTCAATGTTTTAAGCTCTTACAGTGATTTATATTGGAAACAGGAAAATATATATGTATAGACAGACAATTACTTTAATCACATAGCCCTAATTTCCATTTCTTTCTTTTTTTTTATTTTAGAAAGAGGAAAGGAGGGAGGAGAGAGGAAGGGGGGGGGCAGGGAGTGGGAGAGAGAGAGAGGGAGGGAGGGAGGTGTGAGAAGGAAATATCTATCGGTTGCCTCTGCAGGTGCCCCGACTGTGGATCCTGGGGATGGAACCCACAACCTGGGTATGTGTGCTGACCGGAATTGCCCTGACCGGAATCAAACCTGCCACCTTTTTGGTGTATGGAATGACACTCCAACCAATTGAGCCACACCAGCCAGGGCCCAATTTACATTTCTTACTAAGAAATACCAGAGTATTTATGTGGAGTGTGACAAGTTTGAGAAAGATATGGGATTGGAAGTAAGAAAATCTGGACTACAACTGTGGGTGCTCCCCTGGCTGAGTGAATTCGGAGGGATTGCATGAGCTCTCTTTCTGTTCCTCATCAACAAAATGGGAATAAAAAGCTGTGGTGTTGGAAAAAATAAAAGCGAGATGTTGCACACCATGTTGTAACTGTTCTCTAGAAATGTTGTTTTACTATCTTCAGATCCTCACCCCAGTTTCTGTGACCCAATAGGCAAACAAAAAAAATTAATGCTACCTAGGATTTTTGTTGTTTAGTGGTAGATAGAACTGTATGCAGTATATCACCAATGATTACTAATCAGTCTTAGGCATGGCCAAAATGAAGACATATTTTGGGAAACCAAGTCAGATCACCTGCAATTCCAATCCTGAAACTCTCAGATGTTTCCTAGAGGTATTCTAGATCAAAGGTATAGTCATATGTGTATGTAAAACTTATTATGGGGGGATATCAATTGGGGGAGAAGGAGACATATGCAAAACTTTAGACAATAAAAAAAACTTATATAAAAATACACTAAAATGTTTTGATACAGATGAATGTTTTTAAAGATTGGTATTTTAAAGTAGATCCACATTACAATTTTCTCAGTGTTGACTATATAATATCTAACAACTTGTTTAATAATTTTTCATGTTGGCTGTCACTAGGAATTATAACATTGAAAGTACAATGTAAACTTGCTAAAGTGTTTATTTCTTACTAGAGACCCAATGCACGTAATTCGTGCACAGGTGGGGCCCCTAAGCCTGGCCAGTGATCAGGGCTGATCAGGGCCAGGCCGATCAGGTCCTGGTTGGAGAGAAGGCAACGGTCGCTAGGCCGGGCGCAGAAGGAATGGATGCTGGATGCCGACGACACCATCGTTGGTACTCCGCCACTGTGCAGTTCCCCACCTCCTCCCCCCCTCCTCCTTCCCTTGCCGAAGTGCACCACCACAGCAGGCAGGTGGTGGGCTGATTAGGGCCTGCAGGCCTGGGGGGAGGGACCAGGGGAGGTTGGCCAGCCAGGGGGAGGGACTGCAGGAGGTTGGCTGGCCCGGGGGGTGTTGGCTGTGGGAGCGCACTGACCACCAGAGGGCAGCTCCTACATCGAGCATCTGACCCCCTGGTGGTCAGTGCACATCATAGCGACTGGTTGTTCTGGTTGCTTAGGCTTTAATATGTATAGGTTTAAAAAAAATAGTCAGTATTAGTATATGCGCTGCCCTGGGTGGTGTGGCTCAGTTGGTTGAGTGTTGTCCTGTGGGGTGAAGGTCACCAGTTCAATTCCCAGTTCAGGGCACATACTCAGGTTGCAGGTTTGATTCCCAGTTGGGGTGGGTGCAGGAGACAGCTAATTGATGTTTCTCTCTCACGTTGATGTTTCTCTCTCTATCTCTCCCTCTCACTTTTTCTCTCGCTCTAAAAATCAATAATAAAATATATATGTTCATATATATAATATTAGTATATGCTCAAATAATATACTACAAAATCATTAGTTGCATCAGAAAGGAATTTTTGGCTATAAAATTTATATCTAAAAATGACATATTACAGTCTTTGGCAATAAAATTGATCAGTTCTAGGAATAACTAGAGAATATCAATATGAACTACTCTAAAATTCTCAAAATCATAATTTATTAAATACATAAATTAGTAAGGGTTTCAAAAGAAGATCTAAGGTTATATACCAGGCAAAAATGATAGTAGATGAATTATTTGGTATTTTATTTTTAATATAATAATTTATTTTATGGTTGAATTTTAACTAAAAATTAATTATCAAACTAAAAAATTTGAGTGAGTTAAACCTGATAAGATTTACCACACGTCTATAGCATTGTGATAAGTCTGGTGAATGTAGAACTTGGGAATTACCCATGTAACAAAATACAGTAAGGGTATAATATTGTTAGCTAGATTATTCATTGTTATGGATATAATTTTTGACAGTGGCTGGCAAGCCATAATTACTTATTTAAAAATTCAATTATCTGTGATTAAAATGTAATCTTAAAATATAAGGATGATTAATTTCACTATTTGGATTATTACTAGTGCTTTATACATCTGGATCCTGAGAAATCCTTAATTCATACAAGACAAGACATACATAAAAACTTCCCATAGGGAAGGCAGTCCCAATTTTATAAGAAATTTAACATTTCTGTAGATCTTGAAGTATTCTTTCCGAAATTCTAGTATATCTGATGATATGAAAATCAAATTTGCTTGATTTTCTTTTTTTATCTTTGAAGACACTGAATAATGTCTAAGAAACCACTTTGAAATTTGTTCTAGTTTTTTTTTTTTTTAAAAATGAAACTTTGAATTATCCTATTCATTCTTTTCTTTTCTGTATTCAAAGACCAGTTTTGTTTCTTATCCTAAAACAGTTCAAACACAGGAGAGACAATCTCCCTGAGCCAAGTACTAGTACACTCTCTCTGGGCGAAGGAGAGAGGGCAACGCTGCTGAGGTAACAAAAGGAAAAGCCTGTTTAATCAATGTAAGTCATTACATGTTTACTGAGTACTTATTTTATGTCAGAGAATATCCAAGGTTTTGTGAGAGTTTGTAATACAGGAGATAAGACAAATTATTCAAATATAATGCTGCTCGGCCTGTAATAGTGTCACTAAGGAAAAGAAAAGTACAGATCAGTGAAGGCTTCTAAAAAAGCAAACCACACGTCTTAAAGGGGAAGTTGGGTGAGGTCATTCCTGGCAGCATGAGGAACAGGGGAGAGCAGTGAGCAATCCTGCTTGCTGGAGAGCACAAGGCGTGCAGGGCAGTAATGGACGAGGCCAGGAAGACTGGACAGGGCTTGCATATGGGGGAGTATGAATGGCAGAGGAGAAACTTTTGGATTAGGAAAATAAGCGTACCCTGGGTCATACCTGCTTTGTAATACTAACCTTACCTACAACCATGAGTGCCCGGGTTTGATCTCAGATGTAACAATCACTTCTGCATCTGCCCTCAGCCCAAACTTCTCCTGTCTTCAGATTGCTGTCTGAGATCATGTTTAGGACTGCTGTTCTATTCCTTAAGACTTTCATAGATACAGATTCCCCTGACAGCGAGAACACCTCCAGCTATTAGTATATAGACTGCCCATCCCTTGCTGAGTAGGTTAAATCTCAAGGTATGGACGGGCAAGGAGTGTTTGGAGAAAGATTTGGAATCAGGAGGCAAATTTTCACCATGAAAAAGTGCTTTCTTTTCGTCAAGTGTGGCAGGTGGAAAATAGTTGTTAGAAAGCCAGCAATTCAACAGCAGAGCAGAAAGCTTAGAGCTGTGACTGAGGAGATGAACAAGCTTCTGTCACACTGAGGGTGGGGTGGGCTGTGAAATACAAAATCAAATAATACATGCAGGCACCTGAAGAACAGTTTTCATTCTCTCTATGAGAGTGGATTACTTTTCTGTTCTTTACAACAAATTCCTACAAATTTAGCAGCAGCTTAACACAAATGCATTATCTCAGTTTCCGTGAAGCAGGAATTTGGGTATAGGTTAGCTGGGTCCTTTGTTCAGGTCTCACGTTAAGCAAGGCTGAGATCTTACTTAGTCTTGGTGTCTTTTTCCAAGCTCATTGGTTGGTGGCAGAGCTGTTATTTCCAGTAGCAAAACTGCCAGCCGTTTTCATGCTACCTGTTAGCCGGGGGAAAGTTGTTGAAAAGTGGGCCAGCCTTGCCATTTCTTATATGACTGAACAACTCTCACCACTTACAGCTTAAGGATTTACTAAGGATCAAAATATCTATGTAGATGGCTATGTAGATATGATCATATGATTCCAATTATATCTTGTCACTAAAATGTTGTTATGTAATGTTTAGGTTGTCAGCACAAATTCACAAAGCAATGAGATAGTGCCTGGTAATATAGAATAAAATCTATAATGAATTTTTTTTAAAATGCTCTTTTTCTTAGGTGTGACTTTTTGAGAGTCCTTGTGGAGCAGGGGGAAGAGCACACAGGGGCTCAAGATTCTAGTTCAGGAAGCAGCAGTTAGTAGCAGGGGCTCCCCGGCAGGCCACTCCAGCCCTCTGCATCTGACAATTTGCGCCATGGACAATAAACTTAACAGACTTATCTATTTTGCAAAGTTGCTATAAGGACCAAGAAAGATGGCTGTAGGGATCAAATGATAACAGTTGTAGAAATGTATATAATATGGGAATTTATATAAAATTGAGGGAGACATTCTTAGGCCACATCTTGATGAGTTTTTAGTTGGGCAAGACCTCCCAAATATCGAAGCCAGAGAAGCCAAGAATAGTGACCCAGAACAGTGGCAGGCTCTTGCCTCATGTGGTCACAGACAGATGATTCTCCCAGCTATGCAACCTTCCTTAACAGGGTCTCAGAAGGTCTCATAATGAGGCTCAGCAGTGGTCCAGAGTTGGAGACCTGAGGGCTTGATCTGTGTACATGGCTTCTCCCAGCTGCTCTGCAGAAGATACCCTTGCAGGGCATTTTCCATTGAGGTGAAATAAAAGTTTCTTCTCTTCCTATATCTTTTTTTTTAATGTATATATTTTTATTGATTTCAGAGAGGAAGGGAGAGGGAGAGAGAGAGATATAGAAACATCAATGATGAGAGAGAATCACTGATTGGCTGCCTCCTGCACACTCCCCATGGAGGATTGAGGCCACAACCAGGGCATGTGCCCCGCCCCCAACCAGAATGGAACCTGGGACCTTTTAGTCCGCAGGCTGATGCTCTACTCACTGAACCAAACCAGCTAGGGCATCTTCCTATATCTTTTTAAAAGGGAACGATGTTGCAAAGTGGGCCAGGGGAACATTCAGGAGTTTTACCTTGCATACATGTTGTGCAAGCTACGTGCTAGTCCACAAGTAATTTCTGTGATTACACTATGACTGACTTAGGGGCATCAGGCTTAGTGACCAGCCTATTTTTCTGTTGCACTCAAGCTAGAATTTTTTTATGTTTTTAAATGTTGAAAAAATCAGAAAATACTTCATGATGTGAAAATTATATGACTCAAGTTTCCATGTCCAGAAGAAAGTTTTATTGGATGAGAGTCCTACTCATTTGCTTAAGTATTGCCTATGGCCGTGTTCATATGCCAACAGCAGAGCTGAGTAATTGCAACAGAGACTGCAAATTCCAAAAAACTGAAAATATTGGCTATCTGGTCCTTTATAGCACAACTTTGCCAATCCTTGATCCATAGTGTGCACGGGTTGGTGAATGTATAGAAAGATAGGTTCCTGTCACTTCTGGGGGTGTTTATAAAGTGCAGCATTTTAAAACAATTTATCTTTATTGTTGAAAATGAAGCATGGTGGCAACCATGCTTGGTGGGAATTGCTGTTTAATATTTTAACACTGCTGACTTGGCTTCTGTCATTATTTGCTTGCTAAAATAATAGAAAAGTTATTTTGATTTTCTGAATTATATAAATCATCCCATTCGATTGACTACCCTATCGATTGTAATTTGAATACCCCATTGGTTGTGGTCATACTGGTTTTAGACAACACATTCCTCTGTACCTGGAGGCCAGGACTGTACAATTACTCTAAATTGCCTCAGTGGCTCCAGATAATGTGTTTCCGTTGACTCAGTGGTCCCAAGACCTAAAACTATAATTAATCTTTGTAGATAACTAATGGGCTCAATCTAGCTTCTGTAACAAACTGCTTTTTTGCAAACCAGGTTCCTCATTCCAAACCCCGAGATGTAATCAATACCTTTGTGATTTTTGCCTATATAAATCTGATGTAGTGGCCATCTTATCACTATAAGATTTGGAGAGCAAAATGCCCCCTCATAGTCCCGGATTTGAAATAAATGTGACTCCTTAATTAGACTTCTTGAGGTGTCCTTGTGTGATTCATGGGGTACATTACAACAAAAGTACTGCAGATATCCCCTTTTATTCCCTCATTGACCCCTGACACCCTGCTTCCACTCCCCCCCCCACCCCCCCCCCGCCAGGCTTTTACCACACTATTGTCTGTCCATTGGTTATGCATATATGCATATAAATTCTTTGGTTAATCTCTTCTCACCCCCATCCCCCAAAATTCGTTAGTCTGTTACATGCTCCAGTGTCTCTGGATCTATTTTGTTCATCTGTTTATTTTGTTCATTAGATTCCACATATGAGTGAGATAATGTAATACTTGTCTTTCTCTGACTGGCTTATTTCACTTAGCATAATACTCTGCAGTTTCCTCTATGCTTCCTCAAAGAGTAAGAGATACTTCTTTTTTACAGCTTCATAGTATTTCATTATATAAATGTACCACATCTTTTTTGTCCACTCATCTGCTGAGGGGCACTTGGGCTGTTTCCACATCTTAGCTATTGTAAATTGTGCTGCTATGAACATAGGCGTGCATATATTCTTTCTGACTGGTGTTACAGAATTTTTAGGATATATTCCTAGACCACCAACTTACACCATACACAAGAATTAACTCAAAATGGATAAAAGACTTAAATGTAAGTCATAAAACCGTAAAAATCCTAGAAGACACCATAGTCAGCAAAATCTCAGACATCTCTCGTAGCAATATGTTTGCAACACATCTCCTAGGGCAGTGGTTGGCAAACTCATTAGTCAACAGAAGCAAATATCAACAGTACAAGGATTGAAATTTCTTTTGAGAAAATTTTAAATTTCTTTTAAATTTTAAATTTCTTTTAAATTTTTTAAACTTAAACTATATAAGTAGGTACATTGTTATTAACTTAATTAGGGTACTCCTAAGGCTTAGGAAGAGCCACACTCAAGGGGCCAAAGAGCCGCATGTGGCTCGCGAGCCGCAGTTTGCCGACCACGGTCCTAGGGCAAATGAAACAAAGGAAAATATAAACAAATGGGATTACATCAAAATAAAAAGCTTCTGCAGAGAAAAAAAACACACAAAAAACCATCAACAAAATGAAAAGAGAGTCCACTGTATGGGAAAACATATTTTCCAATGACACATCTGTAAGGGGTTAACTTCCAAAGTATATAAAGAACTCATACAACTTCATCCAATTTAAAAATGTGCAGAGGACCTAAATAGACACTTCTCCAAAGAGAACATATAGATGGCCAAGAGATATATGAAAAAAAGCTCAAAGTCACTAATCATCAGAGAGGTGCAAATTAAAATCATACCTGCCAGAATGGCTATTATCAACAAATAAACAAATGGAAACCCGAGTACACTGTTGATGGGAATGCAGACTGGTGCAGTCACTATGGAAAACAGTATGGAGCTTCCTCAAAAAATTAAAAATGGAAGTGCAGCATTTTCAGGGGGCAGTTGGACAATAGATATCAAGACTCTGAACATATTTAAGAAATCTACCTGTTAAGATGCCTCTGTCAGGTATTTCTGCAGCAAGTGGTTCTCAGCCAGGGCACATTCTCAGAAATAGAATTCTTTGGTGTCTCTGAGACCATCCCTATTGAAACTCTTTTTCTGTGATGTGTTGCTGATGTTTCTTGACTTAGGATTCCCAGGTCTCTCCTGGTATAGGTAAAGGAGCTTCTGTAGGAACTGTTCTTTCAGCACCATAACCCACCGGTCTTCTCACATGCAGTTTACACACCTGAATGCAGACTGTAACTGATGGATCCTTCAAAGAGCAAATTCTTACAACTCTCAGAAATCCCTGTTTCAAATAGCAATGTTACTAGTCTAAAGTCTGTGTGCCTGGTGCTTTAAAAGGTCAAACAAAACTCAAAATGTCAGGTTTTGGAGTAAGGAAAAGTTTGTTGATCAAGAAGGTGTCAACCAATAAGATAGGAGCCCTAGTGGTACCTCAAATCCATCCTATGGAAGTATAGAGTTCAGGCTTCTTTTATGCCAAGGGAAGGCAAAATGGGAGGGACAAGAGGTGATTGACAACTACAAACATCTGAGCACCAGCAGGGGTCCAAGGAAGATTGTGCTAGTTAATGTGAGTCTGGTTATGAGGTTCATGCCAATCTTTGGTAAACAATACACACTTCCCTTATCTTCTCAAGCTGCAAGCAGAATTTCCCTAATGATTACCATATCTATATGCAAGACTAAGCAGAAGCTAGTAACATGAAGGCAATGGGAACAAAGCAGGCTTGAACAAGATGGCTTGAACAATTGATTGCAAGTCACATAATTTGGGGGTTTTTCTAACACACTAGAATGCTTAACCCTTTGAGTGCCAACCAATATCCTAGGAACTATGCTAAAATTGCCAAGGCATTTTTGCTGATTTTACAGCAGTTTAGGAAAAAAATTATGAATCACAAGTAAATAAAGTTACATATTCAAAAACTTAAGGAAACATTTACTACATTTGTTTTCATCTTTGACATATATTGTTTGCTGATTGTATTATAAAATACTAGTAGAAAAAAAAATTTGAACAAAACATATGTTAAAATAGAGGGACACCCTTCTACAATATCTTCCACAAAATCGTCATCTTCACAGCAAGAATTGACATATTTAGCAATATGATCATCACTAATAAAAGCAGACTTAGAACTGGACGCCATTTCGAAGCTTTAGGGCTACAAAATCTGAGTAAACTTCATAAAATCGTAGTACCTGTAAAAAATTAGGCAGATAAATGCCAGTGGTCAATTTTAGAACTACAAACATTCGGCATCATAAGTAATCTGCACTTAGGTGCCATCTGTCAATATAGAGTGAACTACTAGCATCTAATAGTGACACTGCAGGAGGAGCGCGATAGCGCTCCCAGCACTTTTGGCAAAAGACAGGAGGAGCGCTCTAGGGGTTAAACTGGTTCTAGACTTTTTTTTTTCTATGAAGAGTAAGCTTTGATTCTTTAGGGAAACAAAAAATTACAGTTTTGCGGTCAAGAGAAAGATTCTGCACATAGTTCCTATGGCATATCATCCTATTTTGACTTCATAGTTTTTTAAACCAAAACACTCTGCTTTAAATTTTAACATTAGTTACAACGAGCTGAAATTCTGTGCCATATGTCAAGAAGGACCGAAACTCTGGACTGTGGTAAGCAAATTAACAAATCCAACTGCTCCCTATTCCTGTTTCTAAATCTGAAGCAAAGTGATATTTTAGCGAATGCTTCTATGTCTGTGAAAGGTAAGGGTTGAGGATGGCCAGGAAAAGTTAATACTTGAAAAAGAAAAAGAGAAAGTCATTGACCAAGTCAAATAGTTCTACATGTTCCTGTCATTTTGTACCAAACAGCTTTTAGTTCCACTTCTCAGACATTGGCAAGGTAGGGATTGCAAATATGAGATGAGGGATAGCCTAGGTGGTTTAGTGTGGGTTACAGAAATAGCAGTTAATTCCCCTATTAAAAAAAATTCCCATGGGTCTTCTGTATGTAAGCACTTTGCTGTGCATAGCTGATGATGACTCAGTCATCATGGTATATGTACTCCCAACTTCATGAAGAAGACCAACAAATAAATAGCAAATGAAAATATGTCCTAAATATATACCTTATCAAATAGGATCAGCTCAGACATGGGCCTCATAAAGCCATCGTTGAAGGGTAAGAGAAACCGAGAAGCAAAGTGGTGTTGAAGGAGCACAGTGTAAAGAAGATGATAGACAAAAGACCACAGGCAAGAGATGGTTTCACTAGTTCCTAGAACTGTAAATAGTTTCCTATGAGCACAGGGGAAAAACAAAGATTGTGAGAAATCAAGTAGGCATTATATATGTTTGTAAGTACATATACATAATTTTCTACATGTAACATACTTCATTAGTTAAATAAAAATATGTATGTGGAAAATCTAGAAGAGGTAGTTCAAAGGAAAGAAGAAGGCACATAGTATATCTATCCGGTGCCTGCTAAGCTCTCAATTAATGTTAGCTATTATAGTAAGAGAAATCCTAAGTTTAGATTTCCTGAGACGGATACTTTAGTTGTTCTCTGATTTGAGCAAGAACAAAGGACAGAAGCTGGGTGGGTCAAGAAGGAATTTAGTGTAATAGTTAAGAGCCAGACTGAATGGAATTCAAATCCAGATGCTAAATATCAGCTTTGTGCCCATAGGCAAGTTTGAAACCTCTCTAAGCCTATTGCCTCATCCGTAAAATGGCAATAGTACACTTGATTCACAAAGCTATTATGAGGGTAGAGTACAATAATATATGTAAAATATAGCACAAATGGAGTGGCACAGAAAAAGCACTAAAAAATGGTTTCTTAGCCCAGCTTGGTGTGGCTTGATCTATGAACCAGGAGGTCACAGTTTGATTCCTGGCCAGGGCACATGCCCAGGTTGTGGGCTCGATCCCCAGTGTTGGGCATGCAGGAGGCAGCCGATCAATGATTTTCTCTCATTATTGATGTCTCTATTGCTCTCTCCCTTCCTCTCTGAAATCAATAAAAATATAAGTAAAAATAAATTTAAAAAAAAGATTTCTTGAACCACTACAAAAGGAGACACAGGACATGTGGCAGAAATTGAGGAACATCCCCAGAAGATATATGGTGATAAGGACAATTGTCGCAGCTGGGCATGAATTGGTCTTGCTGTGGCCGGGTCTGTTTGTAAAGAAGAATAATCTCCCGGATGAATAGGCAGCCAGCCAAGATGGCTTGATCCTCCGCATTGGTTGGAGCCAGGAAATCTCTGAGTGTGAGGAGAATGTGAATCGCCTACTTATTGTAAATTAATTATTATTATTCACTCAAAGAGGGAAAATGCTTGGTCAGAATTAATCATCTTTAAAAAAACAGTTATTTTAAAGTCATTGCATTTGAATATGGTGATTAGACATTTGTCACTTTTATAACTCTTTGTGGGGCAGACTGTTGTACAATGGAGAATGATTTACATATAATTTCGACTGTGCCCTTTCTTTCTTTTTCCATATTTATTGAAGCTTAATATAATATTTGTTGCATGTTCCTACCTTCCAGATAAGGAAATAGGCTTTGAGTCTAAAGTGATTTATAGGAAAATTGTGTTTAAAGTCCAGATTTTTCTGACTCTAACCAGCGATTCTCAGTTATGGCTGCATATTAGAATAATTTGGAGAACTTCTTTGAACTATCAACGGCCATGGCCTACCCCTAGCAATTTTATAGAAGTGTTCAGAGGTAAACAATTCGTAAGTATGAAATTCACTGGTCAAAAGCACTCATCTTTTTCGAGGTTTGCTAAATACATGATTTTTAAAAAGTTTAAATATGGTGCTGTCACAGAGGAGTCAAACTGGACAATAAATGGACACTCCTCCCCCTGCCCCACTCTGCTTTATGCATTTTACATCTCAAAAGCAGGTTTGAAAGCTGGGAGAATGAATCCAACCATTTATGCTGTACTGGGGAGAATAGATTTTCCCTCTTGACCTTTGTGATGAGTCATTGACAGCCTTAAAGTGGTGACTTTCCAGCCTCATCAGAGAACAAATCCCTCCAAACATTCTAAATAATCAGAATATTATCTAACACTTGAATGAACTTGGTCTACATCTCTTAACCAGTTGACCTTGAAGGCTTACTTCTCAAAAGAAAAGATGAACCCATTTCTCCCTCCTTCTCTCTTTTTTTTTTATGGCACTAAAGAGGCAAGAATTTTGAAAAGTGGTCTTGTGTTATTCTGTGAAATTGCAATGATCACACACTCTGTGGTGTCCTGCAATCACTCTCTTCCTCACTGAATGACACATTCATTCACGTCACGAGCTGGCTGTGGAGCAAAGATGGAACAAAGGCTGAGTCAAAGCTCTTCTTCACTTGCATGTTCCTATTGCCTGCTGACTGGAAGAAACGATAAACTTATTCCACTTTTTAAAATCCTCCAGAGCAATGAGTCTTAAATTTGGGTTCCTCTTGATCCTTTTAAGTAACTAACAAAAGTAAGGTTCCCAGAAGAATTGATTAAGATATATATGCTTCATAGATGCATAACCCATGGTCACAGACAATAGGGTGGTGGAGGCCTGGGGTGGGGGTTGGGGGCAGGCTGTAAGGGGTCAATGGGAGAAAAAGGGGACATATGTAATACTTTCAACAATAAAGATTTTTAAAAAATAAATAATGAAATAAAAATAAAATCAATAAGTATATTCCTGGGGTGAGGATAAAAATTAATTAGTCAATTAATTAATTAATTAAAATTCAATGAAAAAAAAGACATATATGCTTTAAATATTTACCCATCTTGATGTCTAAAAGGTTCCACGAATTCATAATTAAGAAACTTGATACTATGGGCAAATATGGTTTAGCTATGGAGAGAACCAGATTGAAAATGAATTCAAAGAAATTGGTAGATGCCCTGGCTGATTTGGCTTAGTGGATAGAGCGTCAGCCTGTGGACTGAAGGGTCCCGGGTTCGATTCTGGTCAGGGGCACATGCTTGGGTTGCGGGCTTGATCCCCAATGGGGGGTGTGCAGAAGGCAGCCAAACAATGATTCTCTCTTATCATTGATGTTTCTATCTCTCTCTTTCTCTTCCTTCCTCTCTGACATCAATAAAAATATGTTTAAGAAAAAAAGAAATTGGTAGAAAACCAATTCAAAGCTAAACTATGTATCAACATCTTTTAAAAATTTTGTTCTGATATAGACAAAACAAAGCAGAAAAAAACCCTTTCCCTCAAAACAAAATAGTAAGACAGTAAAAGAGCAACAAAAACACCCCAAGCTCCATGACTGCTTCCCTGAGATGTAATTTCTTCCCCTGAGTGGAGTTCACAACTCGCCACGTGTGTGCAAAGGTTGCTTCTCTCAACCCGGCTTCCTGGGTCAGTCTGACACTTCCTTTTTCTACCGCTAACATTTTTGTCTTTTTTATCCTCTTTTTTATTGTTATCTTCCAGACAGTCAATCACAGATACCCCAAAAGGAGCTTTGCTATCATCTGGCCACAAAGGGAGATGGAATAACGTAAGGTCATAAAGGGCCCCAAAATGTCTCAGAAAATACTCCAGCAGGAATTGGCTAGAATGGGATTCTAAATTGATACCTCGAAAATGGGTCCCCTAAGATAGAAATGACCCCGATAGCTGTGCCTTAGCCCCATTTTCTATTTTGAGTCAGAGGGGAGATTTTTAAGAAATCCTGGGAAAGTGGGCATGGGGGTGGTGTCTAACAGTGACAGAGAAACAGGAAGGACCCCTTGTCTGCCAATTAGAGGCCTTGGTTTGAAAATCCCAGGGCTAACATTTAAATACTTTATTTGCAAAGTGGGACAAGATTGCAGAATAATACCTCAAGTGAACTTGGTTCTACCTCTTTCTGTCATCTCCACTTGTCCTTCTATAAATGGAACTGTGGCTGTGAATACTTGAGACATGTGATTGGGAAAAGTTTGCTTTCTGTCTCTAACCTGCTAAGATTTAATGGGACACAGAATTTACTTACATATTTCCTTATTAATTAATAACAGTAAAAGCTGGTATTTATTGGGATCTTACCAGATGCCACACATTGTTTGACGAGCTCATGAAGTCCTTATAACAACTCTATAAAATAAGTACTATCGTCTCCACTGAAGCACAGAGAGGATAAGTAGCATGCTCAAGGTCACAGATCTTAGGGAAGAAAAAAGTAGTAGATCTGGGTAGAACTTGAACTCACAGAGTCTACTGCAAATCCGATATTCTTAACTATTACACTCTATTTCCCCTGAAGCCATGCCTGTCAAGAATTTCCTTGCACCTTGATGCTCTGAGCGATTTAATGTCATCCAACCTTGTTAAAATATAACTTGATAAATAGGTAAAATCATGACTTCATATAGGTATGAGTATGAACATGGGTCAAAGATTTTATCAACTCAATGAGGAAATTAGAGATGTGTTAAACAACAGAAGACATGTATGTATCAGGGATGTTGAAATGAATGTGAAGTGGAGGCAAACCTGGACTCTTCCACAGTGGGGAAGGGGCAGAAGTCTGTTGGATCTCCAATGGATAGAATTTGCACATCTGTAGACAAAAATGTTTTACATTGCTATCAATTATTTGCAGCCTACAGGATTGTCGCTCCCATGGAATCAGAGGAAGATAACAATGGAAGGCTGTGTTCTAGACAATGTAGTTTTCCAATGAAGCCCAGAATCTTCCCTATAATGCTTACACTTCACTCCTGCTCCTTAAATGCAGAAAAATTTACACATTATAGGTATAAAAGGCATTTGGGGAGATAGACAAATGAATAAAAAATGTCTTTACCAGAGCAGAAATTTATAAATAATTTTAATAAGGTAGATTGTTAAAGAATATAAATAAGGAAAGGAGAGATTCATTCATCTCTGGGAACCTGTTAGAACTTCTACACGTATTTATAGGAGACAATCTAGCTGGCAGAGGGGACTGGGGACTGGAGGCTGCCCTGAAGCTGCTTAAAGATAACACTTTACATAAAATTAAGAAAAGTAGACCATCTCTATTAAAAAATGCCATGACCTTGGTAGGGACCATTAAAGCCTCCCAAAGTTATTTCAGGTACGTCATTTGAAATACAGAAAAATTCCTTAGAGGGAAAGGTATATTGACCTGAAGGTGGTAGGAAAATGTAGAAGTGTTACCCAGACAGAGGGGCATCTTGATCCAAGGCACAGAGACCAAGGAAAAGGAGGGGACATGCAATGGGAATGATGAGAAGAGGCAGTAAGAGGAAAGAGTCTGCCTCAAAACCAAGTGCTCCCTCAGCCTACACAGGTCACCCCCTAAGCTCTGTTTCCTTTCACAAGGACCCTTGACAGCAGGATCCTCTCTTAAACCCAGAGCCATGGTCCCAGCATAAAAATAGATACTCAATATATATTTCCTGAATGAGCAAAAGTATGGAAAGAAGAAGGAAGGGAGGGAGGGAGGAAGAAGGAAGGAAGAGGAAAGAAGGAAGGAAGGAAGGACGGAAGGAAGGAAGGAAGGAAGGAAGGAAGGAAGGAAGGAAGGAAGGAAGGAAAGACTGAATTTTATGTAAGCATTTTGCTCCCAGAAAAAAATTTCCCAAGCTTTACTGCTTCAGGAAAGAGCTAACCACAAAAACCACCCTTCCTGGATGACTCAGTTGGGCCCTGCCTCCCCTTTGCCTCATGATTCCCGTCTACTTCCCTTTATAAAACCACAGGTCCCCATATTTTTCTTTGAGATGTCCTTCATCAATGGACATTTTTCTTATTGCAACAGCCTGAATAAAATCATCTCTTTAATTGTCCTGTGTATTTTGTCTTTCACAGTTAGAAAGACGGTAGTTTGGGATCTGATTTCTGAGTTTGAGAACCCTTCTGTGGGTCTGTGGGTTAATACAGGATGAAGGCATGTAGGCCTTTAATTTGTTTTAACTGCATCCTTTTTATATACATGAAAGAGCAGGGACCATGGTCTGTTAAAGCCTCAGATTACAACTTGACCAAGAAAGAACTATTGCCGGCGGCTCTGGGTGTTTGCATCTTTGTCTTTGGGACACAGGGTGAATTCAGGGACTTGCTTGAATTCCTCATTTTTGCAACCAGAGTTTATAATGAAGGGTGTTTTTCCTTTTCCTCTTGGATAATGGACTGAGTATGGGGTAGGGGAAGAGGGAGATGTGAGTTGATTAAATTATAGCATCAACAGAAAGACCAGTTTTGGGTAACAAAGAGGCATGCATTTTTATTTATTCAAAGAAGGTATTTAAGATGTGTCAAAAGGTGCACGCAAGCTACAAACCTAACTTTTATCTGCTTAAGGAAAAAACAAAATCAGAGAATCTATTGGAAGGATATGGTATAATTGAATATTTAAAGAAAAAGTTGAAGTATAAGTGTAACTCTGAGATGTACATGGTAGAAAATCAATGGGCAGTGATAAATGAGTTCCTACTTCTTTCTGCCTCACTGTTCCTCAGCTAAAGAATAAAATTCTAGAGAAAGAGCGTCTGATTGGTAGGACCTGGACCACATGCTCAACTCCTTGGCCAGGGGAGGTCTTAATGAGTTGATTGACAGTTTCACCAAGACTGTAGCTAAAGTGGAAGGAATTATACAGCAAAATAGAAGGGAGAGAGGGAAGACTGTTAAGGAGGAGTCAAGGATTTTAAGCAGACAAAACAGTAACTTTATGTGGAATTACCATATGACCCAGAGATTTCACTGCTAGGTATTAAACCCAAGAGAAATGAGAACATACATTCACGTAAGAACTTGTAAGTGAATATTCATAGTGGCATTATTCATAATAACCATAAAATACAAACAATCCAAATGTCCATCAACTAATGAATAACAATAGAATATTACTCAGCTACAAAAAACAATGAAGTACTGATACATCCTACAACGTGATTAACCTTGAAAACCTTATGCAAAGTGCAAGAAGACAGCCACAGAGGACCACATATTGTATGGTTCCACTTTAATGAAATGTCCAGCATAGGCAAATCCATACAGACAGAAAGTAGCTTAAGTAGACTAGTGATTACTTTGGGCTGAGGAGACTAGGGAGTGGGAAGGAAGAGTGATGGGGATTGGTAATGGATACTGGTTTCTTTTAGAGGCAAAACAAAACCCCACTGTTTTAAAATTATTTTGTGGTGATGGTTGCACAACCCTGTGAATACACTAAACACATACTTTAATTGTATGAGAATTCATCTCAATAAGGCTGTTTTATAAAGGAGAAGCAGCTTTTCCATTGCAATACAGCTTTTCCATTGCAATGATGAAATTTGTTCTCATTGACTTTATTGTTTTAGCTTGTAGAGTAGGTAGAAGCTATTAGAGTGGTTCTTAAGAGATAGTAAAGATGGTCACTCAACTGACATGGTTTTGAAATGTAAATTCTGCTTTAGAATTAGGGCATCATTTTCTGACACAGACAGCTATCACCAGTGTGCTGCCTTAGTCAGCTTGATAAATTATCAAAAATAAGCATGGATTATTCTGCTAGTTCCTTCCAAATGTCTCAACCCAACTAAAACTGCCTGGAATGAAACTCATATGAGACGATATGAAATATGGCAAAGAATGCAGGCTAAGATGGGAGACCTGAATGACTGCCATTGGTGGCCTTGGATATATACAGTACTTAGAAAAGACTGTAGGAAATTTGCTTCCCTTCTGTAAGCCTCAGTTTCTGATACGGAAAGGGAGAGAGATGCAATAGATTAGTGATTCCCAAAGACTGGTTTCTCCTTAAGGTTGTGATTTAATTTTCCTCAGAACAAATTAATCTAAGCACAAAAGTGAACCAATATAAAAAATTTCTGGGAAAATAGCATAAGTATTAGATATATATGGGAATTACTGAAATTTGGCAAATGCTGCATGATACCTTCTATTGTAATCTGGTTATTGACAACAAGACATGGGAGAATCCATTGGCTACAAACACCTTATTTTGTAAAGCTATCTTTCCCGCCATGTATTTGGTTGATGACACTAAGTTTCTAAATAAGAACGATGTCAATAAACAGATATCACGTGTTAAGCGCTTATTATATGCCAGTTCTGACAAATAAAGGGAACGTTCGGGAAGGTGTTGTGACCAGCCTGTAGTTTAGGAGGCTGGAGAAGGCCTCCCTGAATAACTGAGGCTGGAAGGATGATACGATTTAGTAAGGTGAAAGTCAAGAAGAGCTTCCTGCAGGTGAAATGGCATCTATGAAGACCTACACTTGAAACTGAGCATGTAGCTCCTTTTAGGAACCACTATATCCCATGTGATTGGAACATGGGAGAGAATTACATCACCGCACTTCTCACATGTGCTAGATGCTTTGTTTCTTTCATTCCAGCTACAGAAAAGCTCTATGGGGTCAGTATTATTATTCCATTTTACAAATGGGGCTGTTATTACAGAGCTAGTAAGAGGGAAAGCCTGGTGAACACAACCAGTTTGCCTCCAGAGCCAGTAGGCTAAGCCACTACCCAATACTGCCTGCCGACTGCACACCAGTCACCTCAGTTTCTCCAAATCATCACCATCTCTTGATTTTTTTTGGCCTCAGCTAGGATGACAGGCTGGTTTAACAACAGATTACTTGCTCTGTGATCCTGGTTAGGAAGCCTATTGTTAAAGTAAATAAGATACTTGAAAACATAGCCAAAGCTATTAAAATGTTATAAGCCAACTTTACCCAAAATTCTGCACTGAGGATGAATGTCAAAAGGACTTGTTATGAAATCATATCTTTTAGAACTTCCATGTAATTTCTTTCTCCTTAACACAGAGTTGAGAAAGGTAAAAATAACAATGTTTTATTTTTACTGGGAAAACAACAGAGTTTTATTTGGAACAATGATTGAAAGATTACTGTTTGGTCAGCTTTTGCCCCCACACTATGATTTGATGCAGAAAGGGCAAAAAGTCACTTTTCACTACATTTGTAAACTACATTTATGTTGTGTTGCCTCTCGTGGTTCAATGTGTGCTCCCCATAATGGAATAAATCTCTAATAATAAACAGCACTCCTCCCATTGTTAATGCTCAAGAGTTCTTATTTGATACCTTAAAAGGGAATACAATGCAAGAATTACACCCTACCCCATCCCAATGTCAGCAGATGGACCAAATGACCCAAACACTTTAATTCCAGTCCAAACTTTGAAAGAAAGCCTTCTTGTTAATGTCTGAGTTGATTATCTTACCATTTGGAAAGTTAAAAAAAAAGAAGAAACAAAAATAAAGACGATGTTTATCCATGATGTCTGAGAATTGGACCTACATGTTGGATGAAATCGTCATTCTTTTGGCCTGTTCCTAAGAGGCATTTAAGGTTGGAATCCTAACAGCTAAGACTCCCTATCTTATGCTCTTAAATAAAATGCTCAATGGGAAAGAGAAACATTTGGGAAGTTAGAGGCTGAAAAATCTAAGTGGTTTCAACACTCCAGCAAAGATATGACTTGTTCAATTCAAAGATTTCACTGCATTCTTTCTGGTTTTCATTTCTCTGTGTTAGCATCATGACTAAAAGAGATTCCAGTTGTTAAAAAACAAAACAAAAATCAACCAAGTAAATTTGAAGATCTAATTGCCTTTATTGAGCAATCCATGAATCTGGCAGCACCCCATCTGGCAAGGGCTCTAAATTAGTTGCACAAAATGGAAGGTTTTGCCTGAAATAACCCACTCTTTTTTTTTAAATTTTTTAAAAAATATTTCTTATTGATTTTTTGACAGAGAGGAAGGGAGAGAGATAGAGAGCTAGAAACATCGAAGAGAGAGAAACATCGATTAGCTGCCTCCTGCACATCTCCTACTGGGGATGTGCCCGCAACCCAGGTACATGCCCTTGACTGGAATCGAACCTGGGACCTTTCAGTCCGCAGGCCGACGCTCTATCCACTGAGCCAAACCAGTTTCGGCAATAACCCACTCTTTTAACTTCTTAGTCCCACTCTCTTAGGTTTGGTTAGGAGTCTGGAAAAATTATTTAGGATGACCAACTGTCCCTGTTTGCCCGGGACTGAAGAGTTTTCTGGGATATAGGGATTCTAGTGCTAAAATCAGAACAGCTGGTCAACCTGGGATGGTTTTGTTGTTGTTTGTGGCCTAGTGATAGATCTTCCCTTACACAAACCAGAGAGGACCCATCCCTTGTATACCGAGCCATCATCTCCTGCCAGCCCAAGCACCTATAATTTCCAAAAGCTTCCCAGTTTGTTCTGATAACCAGACAGGTTTAGGAGATTCTGAAAACCATCAGGTAGGCTCTAAATAGAATTGTTTCCATTGGTCTTATATGAAAAACGTAATCAATATAACATTTTCTTTTTCTAATTTTCACAATATCTTCAATGTTGAACTGTTTTTTGTTTGTTTGTTTGTTTTTTATATATTTTATTGATTTTTTACAGAGAGGAAGGGAGAGAGATAGAGAGTTTGAAACATCGATGAGAGAGAAACATCGATCAGCTGCCTCCTGCACACCTCCCACTGGGGATGTGCCCGCAACCTAGGTACATGCCCTTGACCGGAATCGAACCTGGGACCTTTCAGTCTGCAGGCCGACGCTCTATCCACTGAGCCAAACCGGTTTTGGCGATGTTGAACTGTTTTTAAAAAGAAAAACAAATGTCTTC
Source organism: Myotis yumanensis (assembly GCF_028538775.1). Taxonomy (NCBI): domain Eukaryota; kingdom Metazoa; phylum Chordata; class Mammalia; order Chiroptera; family Vespertilionidae; genus Myotis; species Myotis yumanensis. The sequence goes on along the minus strand of NW_027223756.1, from coordinate 23,501,366 downwards.
TTTGAGAAGAGAGCCTGTTATAAACTTTAAATTTCATAAGGAACATCCTCTTTTGAAAAACCTGACCTTTGTCCAAGACCTCAGGACTGAAACATCAGTTACCATGTGGCTCTGAGAACTCTGAGGGCTACATTTAGACTAGATGATCTTCCATTGAGGGAAAGATGGGGAACTGAACTCTGGACAATTTCTGGTGTAGGAGCTCAGAACAAGTCACGCCAAGATGTGCCTCTGTGGTATGGGGATTGTTTTGAGCGAATGACAACCAAGACCCTATTTAGGCTCAAGAGAAACTTCTGTACCTACCTTAACAACCTAGAAGAATTTAAATTAGGGGCCTGCCCGTAATAAGAGATTACCAGAGATAACTTTTTTTACTTATCTGTATGGCAGGGCAAACTGTTAATTACGGAACAATTTGCTCTTATCATCCCACAGTGAACTTCCTTCCCTCTGAAGCCTCAGGGCACCTTACCTCATCCTTAGCTCAAAACGCCTTATATACTTAATTTTAACATTCTGTCTCTGAATTTCTTACGTATGTGGGATTCCCATATGTATGGATGTAATTAAATTTGTGGGGTTTTTTCCTGTCAATAGATAATTGGCAAGAAGTAAGTACTTTTCTGCTTAGTGTTCATATGAAAGCAAAGTTTCAAAAACAAAATCCAATTAAAATAGAAAAAAGTCTAGCACTCACAAGAAGGGATGTGAGAAATACAATGCTCAAATGTTTATGCGTTATTAAAAATAGAACTATCTTATGCATTTGAGCTATGTTAAATGCTTTTGGAAACTGAAGAAATGACCGTGAATAATAATATCTGATGTGTGGGGCACTGTACATGCAATGTGTGGATAGGAACTCGGAATGTCAGAGTAGCAACCCATCTTCAGGCGTGCCTGGGGCTTACATCTGACTCAGGAATATATGGAGTTTCCATGAGACTCTTTGGTACGTTCCCATTGACGTCTGGGATTGGGAAACATTGTGCCCTCCTCTGGAGGGCCTGGCCTGGCATGTGCCCCCCTCCCTCCCCGGAGGTGGCCCATGGGCACTGCCAGGACCACTCGGCAGAACCCGGGACTGAGTGACCAGGAGGTGGGAATGGGACCTGCTTGGGGAAACAATTTCATGTCAACCAAAGCAGAAATCTCTTAAAATGTTGAAGCAGTTGCCCTACCAGTGTGGCTCAGTGGTGGAGCATTGGCCTATGAACCAGGAGATTCCCCGTCAGGGCACATGCCCAAGTTGCAGGCTCTAGCCCCAGTGTGGGGCATGCAGGAGGCAGCCCATCAATGATTCTCTCTCATCATTGATGTTTCCATCTCTCTCTCCCTCTTCCTTCTTCTCTGAAATCAATAACAAAATATATTATTTTTTAATGTCGAAGCAATTGAGAAAATGCACACTCAGCTCCTAACATCTTTAGTTTAAACATGAAAACTCAAAGGTCATTTCTTTTGTTCCAGTTTGTGGAGACACCAAATGAAATGGGTGTTAGACAGTTTTAGAAGTTAAACCATCCTGAGGGACTGGTTAGTCAGCTCAGTCTACTTAGATTTCTGTTTAATATATATATTTTAAAGAACATAACTTAAGATACTTAAAGTTGGTCTAACATTGTGGGATTTCAAATATTTGAACATGTTGGTTGTGTCTCAGAGTATAAAAACCTTTTCACTTCACATTTAGACTAAGACAAACACTTGTGAACATTGGCACAAAATGAGTTGTACACTAACAAAAACGCTTCAACGTCTTCTCTCTGAATTATCCATTCTGTACAAAAAGTGAGTTATCTGGGGGAACGGATGGTTTTGAAGGAAACCTGTAGGATTTTGTCCCCCAGGCGATAGCCGTTCAGACTTGCTATGGCTATTGCGACTTCGTCATAGTTTGTTGTGGTCACAAAACCTTTGCACTTGTTGGTGTCCAAGTCAAGAATCATTTTTACGTTGGTGACTGCACCAAAGGGGCCAAACATATGCCAGAGGATTCCCTCAGAGGCATCTTGCCCAAGGTTGATGCACTAGCCGGAAGACCCGTTGCCTAGAACACTGACACCACAGCCCACTCAGGTGATCTATGCCCACAGGGGAGATCCTGAATCTCTGTGCCTGTGATGCACGGGGTCTCCGAACCACCTAGATGGCGAGCGGTACAGCTGGGAGAGCAGCGCCAGGTGTTTGTTCTGGTTGGGATTGGCTGCGAACTTCACTGCAATAGGCTTAGAGGAACCTGGGGGTTTATGGCCATTGAAACTGGTCATTGCCTCTTCTGCTTCAGACCATTTGTCAAACTGGATGAGCTCCCACCTCTGAACAAACTTTTCATCTCGTCCACCAGGACCCAGGAACTGATGATTCGCCTGAATTGAGAGAACATGTCATTCATGTCCTTCTGGATCATGGTCCTGGGGAGCCCACTAATATACAAGTAGGCATCTTTGTTGACCTCTGTTGACCTTTTACATAGATACTAGAGGCCTGATGCACGAAATTCGTGCAAGAATAGGCCTTCCTTCCCCTGGCTGCTGGCACCAGCTTCCCTCTGGCATCCAGGACCAGGCTTTCCTCACAGCCCCAGCTTTGTCTGGAAGGTCGTCCGGAAGGACATCCGATCTATTTTGCATGTTATGTTTTTATTATTATAGATAATCATACAATGAACTGTAACCTCCTGGTTTATAGTCGATGCTCAACCACTGAGCATATGACACCTAATGGTTTTGAACTGGAGCCTCAGGTGGTTCAGTGTGTTTGTTGCTTTCTCTGCTTCCTTTGCAGTTACGTAGTTCACAAAGCCATAGCCCAAGCTGTGTCCTGTGACTTTGTCCGAATAAGTTTTACAGATTCAATTTCACCAATGCTGCTGAAGAGACTGTGCAACTTATTCAGGGTCACGTTTGGAGGGAGGTAGGTGACAATTAAATTTTTTCTCCAATGTCATCCCTGCAGATTTGGCCATGTGGTCTTCATAACCATTAGACATTGTATTTTTTAAAAATCTGGACACGGGCAGGCGGGCCCAGGGCTGCTCTGAGGAGGGCGAGCAGAAGCAGTGGAGGGAGCGGGTGGGCCACCAGCTCCAGCCCGTGGCCCGACACTGTTAGGGTATTTTTCTTTAGATGCTAAATAGCTTCAGATGAAATTTGAAAAAAAAAATCACCCATGATTCTACTGCTGTTACTCAGGCATTCAAAGAATATAGGCATATACAAGTAGACTTTTATGTAGCTATAATCATACAGTGCATGCAAAATTGTTCATTTTTTCCACTTATTACATGATAGCTGCCTTGCCATGTTATTATATAGTCCTTATAATAATCCCTTTTAATGGTGGAGTAATCATCCCTTACTTGTGGCAACACAATTCCTTTGGGTTGAAAACAGGTAACAATTATGTGAAAAATCTGAGGAAGAAAAAAATTATTCAAGCACATTCCAAAGCAGTAATTTTCATATTGTGATCTTTGGCATATCCCAAGGTTACCATGGTATGAGAGATGTTAAAAAAGAAAGAAACTGGCCAAAATGGAGTCACTTTTGCTAAGCCACATCACCAAGCCAAAACTTAATACCTAATCTAATTGCAGTTTCAGCCTCTCCCAGGAGTAAAATTTTACACCCATCAGTCTGGAATGTCCTGCTCAACACTAGTGAGGTAATCTGTCCGATGAGATCCCTTGCCTGTCCCTGAGGAAAGATGTCATTGCCTGAAATAACCCACTTTTATAAATTCTTAGTCCCAATCTCTTTCTACTTATAAAAACCTTACATTTAAAAAAATTGGTTTAATTGATTTCAGAGAGGAAGGGAGAGGGAGAGAGATAGAAACAGCGATGATGAGAGAGAATCATTGATCAGCTGCCTCCTGCAGGCCCCCCATGGGGATCAAGCCCACAACCTGGGCATGTGCCCTGACCAGGAATCAAACCAGAACCTCCCGGTCATAGGTCGATGCTCAACCACTGAGCCACACCAGTCAGGCAAAACCTTCCATTTTGTATAACTTTTCAGCATGTACTTCTAGTTGCTGGATGGGATGCCACCAGATTCATGAATTGCTTAGTAAAGCCAATTAGATCTTCACATTTACTGGCATGAATTTTATTGCGTAACAGATATGAGGAGAAATCTGAGATGACCCTATCTTCCTCCTATAAAAACACTTCTCCTTTAAGTTTTCTCTTAAAAATATGCTCTTAAAAAAAAGAAAGAAGTGAAAAAGGTATAATATCAAATGATATTACTTTTGTGGTAGCGTATGTCATTTACTAGCTACATGACTTTGGGCAAGTTACACAAATGCCTTTGTTGCTTATCTATAAAATGAGGACATTAATTTTTACCTGATTGAGTTGTGGTGAAGATGAAAGATATATGTGATATATATAGATTGCTTAGAACAATGCCTGACACCGAACTATTGTATAAGTGTTTGTGAAATAAATAAAACACTGGAAAAAACAGTATCAGGTTGACAAACCTTGAATGCACTCGTGTGAACTGTAAAGCCAGAAATGGAACAATTAGACAGTGATAGATCTGTGGATGGCAGTGATAACCCCCAATTAGAAAAAAAGGTTTACCAATCGGCTTGGGGATGAGACCACCAAAGTGTATGAATGACTAGACTATGACTTAACTTTGCTAAGCCTCAATTCTTTTCATCTGTTAAAGAGTGCAATCAATATTAACTACCAGTATATCATAAGGTTCTTGTGAGCAGTAAATGAAGTATTCCCTATAAAACATTAGCCCAGGACCTACCCATCCTGAGTCTTCAATAATCGATCATCCCAGGTGCAAGGTATTGTGGATTGCTTACTGACATTTTTTTGGCACGCTCACAACGTGTTTATTTGTTAAAGTGCCAAGTTTGCTACATATGGTATCCAGATGATCAGGATGGAAATAACTTTGGTTTCAGTTTGCAAATAGACAATGGAAGAAGGAAATTGACACTGATAGCTCTCTGGAAGTTAATGTGCCAAGATCCGCCCCCCCCCCCTTTTTTTTTTCCAATAATTGGAGTTTGGGGAAGCGTAGGAATAGTGTGCAAAGACAGTCTTAGGAGCTAAGTCCCACTTTTGTTCTAAACTTGTCACATGACCTGAAATAAGTCCGTTTTCTGCTTCACTCTTAAATTATCTCCTGTCTAAAAGGTGGCATTTGAACAAGAGACAACCTCAAAGATACCTTTATCTCTATTATTACTCTTATGGGAGTAATGAGGCTGTGCTGTTTTTAGAATCCATGGGGCATCAGGTTTTGTGGACAAGAAGGTGTTATATTTTGCAGACCAGCATGAAACTTTGCTGAAGACTGCCATTCATAAATTAGTTCTATTGGCTCCTACTTTTCTCTCTATGGGGGAGAAATTATCACACAAATAAAGGATTTGGTGGATAGGTTCCTAGAGAATATGAAAGGTGTTGTAAGTATCTGCTTTTTAAAGAAATATTGTATCCAGATATTTGTAGTTGGAATTACGTATTTAGCTTGAACACTCCCTTGTCTGTAAAATGAAATGAGTTTCCACCCTGCCTTAACATTGTCTCTGGCACTTAGCAGAGGGTAAAAAAAAAAATTTTGGTCAGCAATACAGTAGAATTAGGGAATGTTTGCCTTATTTAGTCATGGTCTGGCTGAGTCATTCCAACTGATATTGTTTGGAATGAAAACTTGACCAGATGTTCACTTAAATGAACCAGAGAGATTAATTATCAGTCCTACCATATTATCTGGAAGGGTGGGTGTAATCATCTCCAAAGAATTTCCTGGAGCTGCACACAAACGTTGGCGATGATAAGTACAGCTAACACTCTATTAACACCCAAGGTACCAGGCCCCACTGCAAGCACTTCCCATGTGTTAATTCATTTAGTCACGTAATGTTCCTTGAAGGGAGATACTATTGTTATCCTTATTTTATGAATGAAGGCATGAGTCTCAAAGAGGTTAGGATGCTTGCCTAAGGTCACCCAGTTTGTAAGTGGAAAAGCTGGACTGAAATCCATGGACTTTGACCCCTAGGCCTATGCTTTTAAAGCAGGCTATAGCCATTGCCCTAGAGTATTCTCTGTTTTTGACCCAATGTGCTATTAAAACTTGAATATAGTAGGCTTATCCTTAATCTATAAATGAGTGAAGATGAATTTTTTTAAAAATATATTTTATTGATTTTTTACAGAGAGGAAGGGAGAGAGATAGATAGTTAGAAACATCGATGGGAGAGAAACATCGATCAGCTGCCTCCTGCACATCTCCCACTGGGGATGTGCCCACAACCCAGGTACACATGCCCTTGACCGGAATCGAACCTGGGACCTTTCAGTCCACAGGCCGACGCTCTATCCACTGAGCCAAACCGGTTTCGGCAAGTGAAGATGAATTTAAAACAATTGTGAGTAGGAAAAATAATTCCTGACCCAAGGGAAGGAAGAATGCTAAATTTTGGCAAAAACACTTATATACCTGAAATCTCTTGGGTTACCAAAACAACATACTCGCTATTTATTCACTTTCTAAAGTAATTTGAGGAATGTAAGAAAAACAGAAGTTTGGACTTCAACTCTTTGTCTGCATAAAATATCTGGAATGTTTTGTTGTTATGATCAAAGTGAAGAGGTTAATGTTGGTTGATGCTTCTTGGTTAACCTTAAAAAGAAGCAAAAAGTTGGATTCACCTCATTCAATGGAATCCCAAATATTTATGTGTAGTTGGAATTAATATATTGGTTGGATTGACATTCTGGGCTTAACTTAATGTCTGAGAGATCCCTTATCTTTTGTTAGAATATACTCTACAACAATATGAAGAAAGCATAACACTTATGTATCCATCATTTAGGGTTTGAAATAACAAAGTAGTTTAAAAAGGTTGTTGTTTCTGGATGAGGAGAAGTGTGGACAGATCCTTTCAAATCTGAGACTGAGATCGTGTAATACGGTTGAATGGTATAATTTCATCTCAGATCCAATTCCTATTTTTTTCTCCTAAAGACTGTTAAAGATATTTTTAATACAGCATATTTTTTCCCATTCCTCTTTCCACGAAGAGTTTCAATCCATTTGCATGTGATGCAAGCTTTCATCTATGTAATTAGGATCCCAGAAACTTGCAACAGTTGGCTATGACATCTGTATATGTGCAATTTTGTCGGTTGAAGCATTATGATATGACAAGTGAATTAAAAGCTGCAGTAATGGGATAAGAGAGATTGCAAGGGAAGCAGCTTTGACAAAAGTTTAACTATTGTGTTAATCACATGCAACCAAAGAGATTGGAACTTAGATTAAGGCTTTGATTAGTTAAGATACAGTCTATCCTAAGAGTAAAAGAAACCATCTCTATTGCGCCTCTTACTAAATAGAGAGTTTCTCCAATAGGGAATAATTCTGTCTCCTATTATTTGATTTTTTTCCATTTAAAGAGTTTATTTTTCTATTATTAAAAAATTGTACACAATCAATGAATAAAACATAGGAAAATAATGTTCCACCCCCATCATACTGCTACTTAAATGTTGGCACACTTTCACTTGGTTATACTATGCTCTGCATATAAATGCTGCATCCATCATTTTAAATGCTGAACATTATATTGTCTGCATTTTCTATGTGGATGGAACCGTAAACTTTTTTTTAAAAAAAGATTTCCATTGATTTTTAGAGAGAAAGGGAGAAAGAGAAACATCTATGTGAGAGTGAAACATTGATCAGCTGCCTCCTCCACACCTTCTACCCAGGATCTAGTCTACAACCCAGGCCTGTGCCCTGACCGGGAATCAAACCAGCAATCCTTCAGTGCAGGGGATAATGCCCTGTGAATAACTGAGCAAAACAAAAAACAAAAAACCAGCCTTACATATGTAGACTGCTGAGGTCTAATTTTTTAAATTTATTTCTGCTTCAACTGGACCAAGTATCAGTGAATGGTGTGACCCCTTATTACTTTTCTGACCTTACTTCCTAAAACTCTGCCCTTTGCTCACTTTGTTCTATCCATGCTGACCTTCTTCCTGTTCTTCCAAAGCACCAAACACGCTTCTCAGGGCCTTTAACTTGACCTTTCCTTAGTCTAAAGTATTCTTTTTCTAGTTGTGTTCATGGTTTCTTCTATCAATTTCTTCAAGCCTTTTTAAATGTCACTGTGACGGTTAATTTTATGAGTCAACCTGAGGGGCTAAGGGATGCCTAGAGAGCTGTTAAAACATTACTTCTGGGTGTGTCTATGAGCATATTTCTGTAGGAGATTAGCATTTGATTCAGCAGACTGAATAAATGTGAGTGGGCACCATCCAAACTGTTGAGGTCCTAAATAGAACAAAAAGTTAGAGCAATGGTGCATTTGCCCTCTGCTTCGGCTGGGACATCCATCTTCTCCTGCCCTCAGACATCAATATTCTTGGTTCTCAGACCTTCAGACTTAGAGGATTGTATAGACACACCTGAGGACAACCCCACACCATAGTTTTACTTGTATATACTTAATGGATTAGGGATCTGCATAAGATTTTATTTATTGCTGCTCCCTTAAAAATGATGGAAACATATTAACACTGGTAAGTCTTAAAAACTTTAGTCATTTATTTATTCGTATATATTCTAGGTATTGTATACATAATCAACAATAATTTAATTCCGACTCCAATGAAGCTTAGTTTCATGGGTGAGATGAAAATTAAAGAAGCAAACACACAATAAAAAACTACAAGTGTAAGTAGTGTTGAAGATAACATTTTTTGCTGTTGTGATGTGAGTTGATTATTAAATTTATAATGAAATATTTGGGGCGGGGGTAAAATGGTATCACCAAATGTAAAAAAAAAAATGACTGAACTTGAATATTTTCTACAGAAAGACTCAAAAATCACTTTTTTTCAAAAACCTTATTCAAATGCATTTCAACATTGAATATAAAATACCTAATTATTTTTTTAATAAAGTTCTGTTGTGCAGAACAATGGAAATATTAAGACAAATAAGGTTTGTGGAAATGGAAGGTCTTTTTTTTTATTTTTCTATGTCTGGGAACAGCTTTGAATGGAATTATTGGCTTGTGGAGAACTGACCATAATATGTGCTTTAGTTGTTTAATTCCTTTAAGAAATGTCATTGTCTTTAGGTTATTCTGTGGTGAGGCCAGAGTCTTTTCTGTGGTTTCATTTCTGAACAATGATGGGGACTGAAAGTTTTTGATTCTGGGAGCATAGAGCAAGCACCACCTGGATCTAGTTGGGGCTAACAGTGTATCCGTCCTTATCAAGGGTCTTCTTTTTAAAAATATATATATTTTTATTGATTTCAGAGAAGAAGGGAAATAGAGAGAAAGATAGAAACATCAATGATGAGAGAGAATCACTGATTGGCTGCTTCCTGCATCCCCCCATCCCCACTGGGGATCAAGCCTGCAACCCCAGCATGTACCCTGACCAGGAATCAAACCTTGACCTCCTAGTTTGTAGGTTGACACTCAACCACTGAGACACGTTGGCTGGGTTCAAAGGTCTTCTTTATAAAAATCTTCATACCGAGGAGTAACAGGGCACAAGTTGTAAGTGTATAGTTCACAGAACTATGGCAAAGTAAACATACTTGTGCAACCACTTCCCAGGGAAAGAACTAGCACATTACTACAAATCCTTTTCATGCCCCCACCCCATCACTATCCCTGCCTCTCCAGGGTCATTACTACCTGGATATGTAATACTACACAGTCATTTCACTGTATAATGTTCAACACTGTACATTCATTATCCTATATAATAAAGAGGGAATATGCAAATTGACCATCACTCCACCAGAAAGATGGCTGCACCCACAGCTGAGGTGGGGTTTCCATAACACAAGATGGCTGAGCCCACAACGGAGACTGAGTTCCTGTAATGAGCTTTAACGAGCAATCAGCAGGCACCTGAGGCTGCACCCCTCCCAAGCCCCCGTGGGGCTTGACAGGGGACCTCAGGCTGTGCCCCCTACCCTGGCGCCAGGCCGGGGGACCTCAGGCTGCTCCCTCCCCGCCTGGCGGGGTTTGACGGGGACCTCAGACTGCGCCCCCTGACCCAGCACTGGGCCAGGGGACCCGAGGCTGTGCCCCCCACCCTGGCGCCAGGCCAGGGGACCTAAGGCCACACTCCCAGTCCTGGTACTGGGCTGGGGGACCTCAGGGGACCTTAAGGTGTGCCCCTCCACCCCAGTGCTGGGCTGGGGGACCTCAGGCTGCTCCCCTCAACCCGGGCTGGGGGACCTCAGGCCACACCCCCCACCCAGCAGGGCTTGATGGGGAACCTGAGGCTGCACCCCCCTTTGGTGGGGCTTGACAGAGGACCTGAGGCTGTGGGCTGTGCCCCCCTGCCCGGTGGACTTGACAAGGGTGGGACCATTCGGGTCTGGATCTAGCCCAATGGGGGCGGGGGGAGGTGGCCGGGTCTGGGTCTGGGTCTCATGAGATTTTGAGGTGCACGTGGGTGGGCGGGGCCTTGACTCTGGGTCCCCTGGTGCACCCCAGACTCTGACAGGAGGAAGATTTTCATATACATTTTACTAATTTTCTTTCCTCTCTGACACTTCTATTATAGAGAAAGGGCAAATAGCAATATTAAAATATTTCCTCTAATTAATCCCCTTTTAATGTGCATGAATTTTGTGCACCGGGCCACTAGTGTATTTATAATTCTGCATATTCATTGTATACAAATGAGCCATATAGTATCTAATCCTTTGTGTTTGGATTTTTTTCTCTCAACATTATTTTTGTGAGAAGTGGCCATGTTTTTGTATGTAGCAGGTGTTCACTCTTTATTATTATTGCTCTGTAGTATTCCATGGTGTGAATTTATTTATTTATCCATTCTATTCCTGATGGACATTGGGGCTGAATCCAGTTTGAGGATATCAAGAATAATGCTGTGATAAATATCATTCTGAAGAATTTTTAGTGATCAGATACTGAGTCTACATCTAAGAGTGTACTTGCTGGGCCTTGGTTCTGTGTATGTTCAATATTGACAGATAATCCTATATAATAAAAGGCTAATATGCAAATCGACTGAACGGTGGAAAAACTGGTCGCTATGACAGTGCACTGACCACCAGGGGGCAGACGCTCAATACAGGAGCTGCCCCCTGGTGGTCAGTGCACTCTCACAGGGGAGGCACTGCTCAGCCAGAAGCCAGGTGGTTGCAGGAGCCTCTCCCACCTCCGCGGCAGCGCTAAGAATGTCCGACTGCCAGCTTAGGCCCCTTAGGGGAGCAGGCCTAAGCTGTCAGTTGGACATCTCCTGAGGGCTTCCAGACTGCAAGAGGGTGCATGCAGGCTGGGCTGAGAGGAGAGGACACCCCCCCTCCTCCAGTGCATGAATCTTGTGCACCGGGCCTCTAGTACTAAATAACTTTCCAAAGTGGTTGTACCCATTTTTATTCCTGCAGGCAATATATAGAAATTCCAGTTTAAATTCAAGAATGGGAAATCTTTCAAATTTTAGCCATTTTGGCAGAAAAAAATAATCTCATTTTAATAATGTTTCTTCAGGCAATCACTTTTTGCTTTGTCAGCTAATTTTACATTCACATACAATAGTTGTACATAAATGTCATAAGTCACTACATACAACTCCATACTCTAAAAGTTTTAGTCATCACCATTTCTGACTTTACTACATTGTCTTCCACATGCAATAATATATAGTAATAATAACAATAATAGATGAAGTCTGTTGAAGGCTTACTCTATGCCAGACACTATTTATTTCTCTTAACATTATTTAATTAATTTGTTCCTCATAGCATCCCAAGGAGATAGATTCTAGCATCATCTTCTTTTTACAGGGTCCAGAACTGAAGCCCAGATAAATAAATTAACAAGTTAGTTACTGGTGACACTTGGGTTAAGCCATTAGCAGTTCAAGTTCAGAGCCCATGCTAAAGAATACTTTGCATTACCACATACTCACATGTAGTAGAAAATCCAGCATCCTCCCATCATCCCCAAAAGTTCTTGGAGGCTTATATTTTGTCCTTATTCAGGTCTTTCTCATAGGGCTGGCTGCTGATGAGTAGATACTGCCACTCTTAATTTTTCTATCTGTCCTATGCTCCTATAAGCTGGGTGTGACCTGCAGCATGTTTTCCTTGATTTCCTTAAAATATCCCAGGAAATGCATTATATTGATTGAAGAGAGTTATGTCACATCATAACAAGGCTATTAATATAAAATTCAATATAATGTTTTCATGTACCTCAAATCCTGTTGCCAGGCAGGACAATGAGCATTTGTCCCTGGCTGTCTTCTCCGCAGGTCCTCATACTGATGCCATTTTATTGTTTCTCTTCATCCTCTCCTTAGTATTTTCCTTTCATCTCTCCAAAATATTACTCAACCCCAATATAAGCATTTTAGAGCATCTTAGCACTATTGAATTACTGTAGGAAACTCTTTTTAAAAGCTTCTTGTTTGGTTATATTGAACTATTTAGTTCTTTTGATCTGATTTCTTGGCCTTTCAGTCATCCTTGTGGGGCCTCTGTTTTCTCAGCTATAATGGATGATCATGGAGTTTTGCTGACATTCTAGCCTTTTTATCAACCTGATAAAATACCTTTTTTTTAAATTCTCACCCGAGGATATTTTTTTAATTGATTTTTAGAGAGAGAGAGAGAGATAGGAAAAGAGGGATGGATGCAGAGGAAGAGACAGAGAGAAATATAGATCTTAGAGAGACACATGGATTGGTTGCCTCCTACACATGCCCTGACTGGTGCCAGGGATTGAATCTGCAACCCAGGTATGTGTCCTTGACCTGAAATAGAACCCATGACCCTTTGGTGCATGGGCCAACACTCTAACCACTGAGCACACCGCCCAGGGCTGATCAAATTCTTAATCATGGCCTCTTTGTGTCTGTCTCTTAATTTATTTCATTTTATTTTTAAAATATTTTTTATTGATTTCAGAGAGGAAGGAAGAGAAAAAGGGATAGAAACATCAATGATGAGAGAGAATCATTGATTGGCTGCCCCTACATGCCCCACATTAGGGACTGAGCCTGCAACTCAGGCATGTGCCCTGATGAGGAATTGAACCATGACTTCCTGGTTCATAAGTCGACACTCAACCACTGAGCCACGCCTGCCGAGCTATTATTTTATTTTTTTCTCATGTCAGATGGCTAATGTGCTGAAGTCCTAACAGGTTTGTGGGAGGCTCATCTCACACAAGAGCGTGAACACCCAATCATCTTGCTTATGAACTACAAAAGGATCATGTCTGTCTCTTTTTTAGTATCAGAAAACTTGCATTTGTTAGGTGAAAACAGCTGCTGTAACAAACAACCCTCCAAATGCATAAAGAGACATTTATTTCTTGCCCTTACAAAACCCATAATAGATGCTCCTGATTGGTGAGCTCCACAGGGCAGTACAGGTGTCTAGGTTTCTCTACTCCAGAGCCCTGCTACCTTCAACACATAGCTGCTCAGATTTCTACGCTTTTTGGCACCAAGTCCGGGGAGGGAGACAGAGCATGGAGGATGAGAGCTGGGAGATTTTTATGAACCAAGCACATCTGACCACAAGCAGCCTGGGAAAGGTATTCTGGCTGCAGGTCCCGGAAGGAGAGGATATGGGTCTGATGATGCCTGGTAGTTTCTGTCCCTGAGCCATGTGGAACTCTATTCTCCTTTGGAAACAAAACTAGTCTCCATCATTTTGACATGTTAGTAAACATGTTTGATGAAACACAGAACAGGAATGCATCTACCAAATAGATTTTTGGCAGCTTCACATACAATGAGACTAGGACCGTGGTCAGCAAACTGCGGCTCTTTGGCCCCTTGAGTGTGGCTCTTCCTAAGCCTTAGGAGTACCCTAATTAAGTTAATTACAATGTGCCTACCTTTTAAGTTTAAAAAATTTGGCTCTCAAAAGAAATTTCAATCATTGTACTGTTGATATTTGGCTCTGTTGACTAATGAGTTTGCCGACCACTGGTCAGGACAAGCAGAGGCCAAGGTTCATAAGGACCCGAACGAGGAAAAGAGGAAAAAGAAAAGCAGTGTATCTGTGTCACTGGCCTAGGGTATTAGGTTGCATTAACCAAGTCTATTTTTAAATCCTTCATGTTCAATGCACTCAACAAAGAATCCATACTTTGGCATTGTTTCCTGTGAGAAATGGAGTAGGAAGGATGTGATTTCACAGATAGGGAACATGGGATTTCAGAAAGGTTGAAGTCATGAAGTAAGGAATTTGGGGCAATTATGTGAACTTCCTTGTTCATTTGATGCTACTGCTAACCACCACGCTTGGGGTTTGAGGGTGGGGTTATGCTTGATGCTCCCACCTCCCTCTTTCCCCCTATCGCTTATGCTCTTTGCTGCAAAAGCTGGCTGGATTGGCCTCCAAAAAGGTTTATGAGACAGAATTGACATTTTCCCATTGTTTTCCAAAACTATTTCTATTTGGAGCCTGCTGGTAAACTGGCCAATTGTGTTCCCATTAAATGATATTTTCTGTCTTTTCCATTTCTATTTTTACTCTCAGATCATGAGTCTCTGGTTTACAGACATTCACTCGTCCTCAAATTATTAGAGACCGGGGCAGTAAGCAGAAGCAAACAGAAAATGACGTGTTTTTAATTATTACTGGTAGATGCTGGAATTTTCCCCTCACTCAATTTATTGACTGTTCCTAATGGTAGGGAAAACAAAGGGATAATTTCAAGGTTTAAACTACATGTTGGTAGGAACAAATACTACTGATGGATATTAATCTAATATAGACAGGCATCCCTTTTCCTATATGCATTCCGATGTGGGAACTGTTTCTCCATATTAAATGGAAAATGGAGAAATCTGTGATAGGTTTCATTGTGATGAAGAAAGATTGGCCATCTAGGAATTAGCAAATCACTCTGCTGATAAGCATTTATTTATTTATCTATTTTCAAAAGCAATTAGCTAAGAAGTTAAATATTGGTTAAAAGGGAAAAATTTGAAGTCAGTGCCACAGTTAGAGCTGTGGCTCTGGCACCTTACAATAGTGTGATACTGAGCAAGTTGTTTAACCTCTTTGCATCTCACTTTTCTCATCCGTAAAATGGGAATAATAATAGTCATCATTGTCGGTATCATCATTACCTCTCAGGTTATTTGAATGATTATGCACAAGAGCCTGGCACAAATTGCCTACTCTTTAATAGGAAAAGTGATATCCTCCCTAATAGATTCTAATCTTGTATAATTCATCATCCCTCACTCCCCAACATCCACATACACATATAACAAACACACAGTAGGTAACAATACAGGTATGTTAGTGTTTGGTGTATATCCAACCATGCTTTTATCTCTATACACATATACATGTGCATATTCATATATTATTTATATGCTTTTTTATTTAATAAAAATTAAAATGAGATCTAATTAGCAATCCTGTTCTATAACTTGTTTTTTTCCTCCACTTCATAATTTTTAGCCTTTATTCTATTATAATTATCTATTTTTTAATATTTTTCTCAGGATTCCATTGTGTAAATGTCCCATTTACTTAACAAGTCTTCTACTGAAAGACGTTTGGGTTATTTTGAAATGTTCACTTTACCACATAAAATAGTGAAAGTCCCAATTTTGATATATTCAATGAAATGTAATGAAGCAGAAGCCATAGATGCCAATCTCTGTCAAGGTCATTTGTTGTTACTTTAAGGGTGTGGACACTGGCACTCAATGGCAATAGTACTTGTTCAAAGTCACATATCTAATAAGTACTGACATAAGACTCAAACCCAAGTCCCCCCTATCTTTCAGGACAACAAGTAGGGGTGAGTTATTGGGAAAGGTACTGGTTTGGGGAGTATTTTGATCTTAGAAACTAGGGGTCAGAGATGGAATGTGACTCACCCAGGATCACACAGCCAGCAAGTGACAGATGACCAAGACTCTCTCCTTGACCAAACTCTAGCCAGGCTCCCCCGAACCCTCTTCTTGACTAGGCCTAAATCTTTGTCTTTCAAGACTTTAATAAAAACACCAACATAGTTTCTAACAGCTCAAGGCCACATCCTTAGGATGACCCTAACCTCCCTTAAAGTGCCTGCCTAAGAAAACTAAAGGTTTCCATTTTTCACTTCCCTGACTCAGGTTGAGCCCCCTGCTCAATCCCCTGCCTGTTCCTTATTCTCTTTTGAAAACATTCAGTCACTTCCGTACAATTCAAAGTTCAGTTCAGTTCATGCTGGACTCTTTTCCCATCGCAATGATTAATCCTTATCACTTTAACTACTGTTTAGCTTTGCTCACCTTTAACATGGAACAGGGCTGTTCTAGAACCCAGATCGCCCTTTCTAATCATGAGCTCTTCCATGAGTCCCAGGTAACTTTGAGGGAATTAAAAGCAACCCAGGACACTGCTGTAATGCTGACTAAGTCCAGTGACTCGGGTTGCTGGGAAGCTCTTTGTTTTCTCTTTTTCCTCTCTGGAAAGTGAAAGCTTATCCCTGTGACTGATAGTTTCTATCCCTCTTGGCAGCAAAAACAGAAAAGATCATGGGCAGCTTCTACTGTGTTTGCTGTGACACCTATCTAAATATATCCTCCATGGTCTGCCAGGTTCCCTGGATTTTCCACATTAGCTCAACCTTTTAGGTGTCAGAGGCTCTTTATCATAGGCACTCATTAGGTCTTTTAAAAAACATAAATGGCCCCAGACGGTTTTGCTCAGTGGTTGGAGTATCAGCCCACAGACTAAAGGGTCCCCAGTTCAATTCCAGTCAAGGACATGTACCTTGGTTGCAGGCTTGATTCCAAGCCCCCAAAGGGAATGTGTGCAGGAGGCAACCAATAGATGTGTCTCTTTCACATCAATGTTTCTCTGTCTATCTCCCTCCCTTCCACTCTCTCTAAAAATCAATGGAGAAAATATCCTCGGGTGGGGATTAACAAACAAAACAAAAAACCCATAAGTGTATAACATCAGTTTTGGGCAGCAGGATGGGAAGGAAATGGGCAGAGGGTAATTACTTTTGATGGAGAAGAAGAAAGGAATTTGAATTTTTGGATAGAATGAGAAAGAATGTCACGGGCAGCCAAAGTTGTAGATTACTTGTCTAGGTAAAGGGATTGTCAAATGACAAAGGAGATTTCTCTATGTATATCAGCCTTACCCTATATAATCCTATATAATAAAAGCCTAATATGCTAAGTGTCCAGTTGTCCATTCAACCGATCAAAGCATAATATGCTAATTATATGTTAAGGTCACTCAACTGCCCACTATGATATGCACTGACCACCAGGGGGAAGACACTCCGACCAGTTAGCTTGCTGCTGGGGTCCGGCCAATCAGGACTGACCGAGACAGGTCGGACATGCCTCGGGGCCCTCTCATGGTCCCTCCCCACTGATCATGCACCAGTGGGGTCCCTTGGCCTGGTCTGTGCCCTCTCGCAATCTGGGACCCCTCGGGGGATGTCAGAGAGCCAGTTTCGGCCCGACAGCAGAACAACCGGTGGCTATAACACACACTGACCACCAGGGGGCAGATGCTCAATGCAGGAGCTGCCCCCGTTGGTCAGTGCACTCCCACAGCGGGAGTGGCACTCAGCCAGAAGCCGGGCTCATGGCTGGCGAGCACAGCGGCAGTGGCAGGAGCCTCTCCCGCTTCCGCGGCAGTGCTAAGGATGTCCGACTGACGGCTTAGGCCTACTCACCACCACGAGTGGGTCTAAGCCGTCAGTCAGACATTCCCTGAGGGCTCTCCAACTGCAAGAGGGCACAGACCAGGCTGAGAACCCCCCACCCCCAAAGTGCACAAATTTCATGCACCGGGCCTCTAGTTGAGATATAATTCACACACCATGTAAATTACCCATTTAAAGTATACAAGTCAGTGGTTTTTAGTATTTCACAGAGTTGTGCAACCATCACCACAATACATTTTAGGCCATTTTCATTATGCCAAAGAGACCGTTTTACCCATCAGCATTTACTCCCCATTTTCCCCAACCCCTTCCAGCCTTAGGCAACCACAATCTCCTCTCTGTTTATACAGATTTTCAGGAAAGGAGGTTTTGTTTGTTTTACCATTTGACCATTTTTAAACGTACAATTCAACAGCATTGAGCACAATCACACTGTTGTGCAATCATCATGATCCATCTCCAAAACTTTTTCCTGCTAAAATTGACATTCTATCCCCATCTATAATAATAAAAGCGTGATATGCTAATTAGACCAGACGTCCTTCCAGATGACCTTCCGGGTGAAGCAGGGGCTGTGAGGGCCAAGGCAAGCCGCTGCAGCTATGAGGGCCCAGCCCCTTGCAGAAATTTCATGCATCTGGCCTCTAGTTGAACAATAATTCCCCCGCCCCTCCCCTGCAGCCCCTGGAAGCTACCTTCCTATTGTTTGTTTCTGTGAATTTGACTACTCCAGGTACATCATGTAAGTGGGATCATACAGAATCTGTTCTTTTCTGACAGGCTTATTTCACTTGGCATCATGTTTCAAGTGTTATTTATGTTGTAGCATGTATCAGAATTTCTCTCCTTTTTAAGGTTGGATAATATTCCACTGTATGTATATGCTACATTTTGTTTATTTCTTTGTCTGTCAATACACACTTGGGTTGCTTTCATCTCTTGCTTTTGTGAATAAAGCTCTGAACATGGTATCCCCTTTCAATTCTTGTGGGTAGATAACCAGGAGTGGAATTATTGGATTATTTGATAATTCTATGCTGTTTTTTTTAATTGTTTGTTTTTGTTTTTTAATATATCTTTACTGATTTCAGAGAGGAGAGAAAGAGAGATAGAAACATCAATGATGAGAGAGAATCATTGATTGGCTGTCTCCTGCACATCCCCCACTGGGGATCAAGCCTACAACCCAGGCATGTGCCCTTGACTGGAATGGAACCCGGGACCCTTCAGTCTGCAGGCCGATGCTCTATCCACAAAACCAAAATAGCCAGGACTATGCTCAGTTTTTTTAGGAACTGCTATACTTTTTTCCACAAAGGCTGCATCATTTTACATTCCTACCAGCAATACACAAGGGTTCCAATTTCTCTACATCCTCATCCTTACTAAGAAACACATGTTCTGTTGTTGTTTTTTAAATAATAGCCATCCTAATGGGTGTGAGATGGTATCTCATTATGGTTTTAGTTTGCATTTCCCTAGTGACTAGTGATATTCATCATCTTTTCATTGTGCTTATTGGCGATTTCTATATCTTTGGAGAAACAGCTATTTGATAGAGTGTTGGGTGGGATGAGGGTGACTGCAGGTTGGGTGGTCAAAAAATTCTCTAAGGAGAATTTAAGCTGAGACCTGAATGACGATAAAGAGGCATCAACCCTGAAACAGCCAGAGGAAACTGTTCCAGAATAAGAGAAACAAGCAGGGACGGGCTTGGCATGATTAAGGAATGGAAATAAGGCCAGTGATTCTGGAGAGGAAGGGCCAGGGTGGGCACGGGCCAGGTCTTACAGGACCCAGCAGGCATTGTAAGGCTTTTGAACATAATCTGTGTACCAGGAGAATCACAGAAGGGTGTTGAGCAGGAGAGTGAACTCATATGATAAAAATTTTTAATAGATCATGCTGACTGCTGTGTCAAAAATAGACCATGCAGGGCAAGAGTAAAAGCACCAGACCCGTTCAGAAGCTCTTGACGATGTCATCCAGGTTGAACTCAAGAACGGCTTGGTTCAGGCTGGGGCAGTCGAAACAGAAGAGGGGAAGTTTGGGATTGGGTGTTGGAGGTGGAACTGAAGGTAGCTTTGATTGTGATGAGGTGACTGCAGAGGGCTTGGACAGAAATGCCACGATCAGACAAGAAAGAGTTCTCTAAGGCAATGAGCCCCTTCCCTCCTCAAATGGCTTCTGGGGGACACTGACAAATGATGATGAAGATGTGGCTTTGAAAGAGATCAAGAACTTGAAACACTATGCGCAGGAATCACAATTCTGAGGTCAATGAGGAGTAGTTAAAGGTTTTTAAAACAAAACAGTGATGGGAACCAAGCTGTGCTCTTAGGTCTTATCACCACCGGGTCAATTCATAGACTTAACAATAAGGAAGATGAGTCCCAATTGTGTGAGTATGTGCGTGCGTGTACACATGTGTGGTTAAGCAGGGAAAGTGAGAGCAATTTGAACAGGAAAGCCAGCAGACTTCTTCAGAGGTTAATTTACTTCTCTGTTTATGGATATTGCTATGGTGATGCAAGAAAGCTAGCCAAGAGGACAGAGAACAGTTGACTCTCTCTGCATTTAATAATCTGATTTTATGTAAGACATTGAGAAAGAATGCAATAACTCAGGGCTTTTGCTGAGAGCACTAAAAGAAACCAGATGAGGCTGAGCTCACATCCTCCCCAGCCACACCAGTGCCCCTCCCCGGGGGCAGGGTTTCAGGCCCAGCTGTCCTGGCACTACCCTGCCTGACATTTGGAGGAACTCGCCCTACATGTTGCCCCCTCTCTCCCTGTTGCTCCTTCAAACCACAATGTTGCAAGCACTCCACAAAGTGAAATAAAACCAAGGAAACAGAAAAGGAATTCTGCCTATAAAAGGGGTTTACAAAAGGAGGCTGGTTTCATTGGTGGATGGAGGCTTCTCCCCGTCGGAGAATTAGCCGATACGGCTCTGAGCATGGGTCCCAGAGAAGCTGTAGATTTTTATTTAGTTTTGGATTTTTCCACTTTTTTTAGGAAGTCAGTGTTTAGAAGCTGGTGGTCAAGGTATTTCTGTCCCCCACCCCGCTAATTAGAAACACATTCTTTCTGTTGTGGTTTAGGACAAAAAAACAATGACACCATGAAGTTTTCACTTTTCTCAGTATCAGCATAAGGTTGTCTCTCTACACGGATTTTTTAAATATGAGCTATAAAAATGAAAAGAGACCTCTCATCATTCTGAGTTATAAACCCTGGGCATCCTTGATTTTTTTTAGTAATACCTTTACTCAGTCCACAATTTTTAAGCACCTGCCACACACCAGACACTTAGTAAGAGCTAAGCATATAGAGATGAGTAGATGGCCCCTTCTCTAACTACCACAATGACAGTACTGAGAATGATGGCCGGTATCTTTTACTCTTTGCTATGTACATGCCATTGTGGTAAGTCTGTTCCATGCATTGCCCCACTTCAGCCTCCCAGCAATCATACAAAGTATTAGTATTACCCTCATTGCTTAGATGAGAAAGCTGGGGCATTATTGCCTGGCACGGAAGCTCATTGATAATTGGGCATTATGTGTGGTATGATTTGAGGAGTCACAAGAAAGGCCACTGGCATTCCAAAAGAGCAGAGACTAGATACTTAGTTCCTTAGTGTTAACAGTGAGATAAGAATTACCAGTCGTCAGACTGGTGCAGCCACTGTGGAAGACAGTATGGAGTTTCCTCAAAAAATTAAAAATGGAAGTCCCGTTTGACCCAGTAATCCCACTTCTAGGAATAGATCCCAAGAAACCAGAAACATCAATCAGAAAGAATATATGCACCTCTATGTTCGTAGCAGCACAATTTACGATAGCTAAGATTTGGAAACAGCCTAAGTGCCCATCAGCAGATGAGTGGATTAAAAACCTGTGGTACATCTACACAATGGAATACTACGCTGCTGTAAAAAAAGAAGGAATTCTTACCATTTGCAACAGCATGGATTGAACTGGAGAGCATTATGCTAAGTGAAATAAGCCAGTCAGAGAAAGATAAATACCACATGATCTCACTCATTTATGGAATATAATGAACTACATAAACTGATGAACAAAAATAGACCCAGAGACATAGAAGCATCGAACAGACCATCAAACCTCAGAGGGAAGGCAGGGTGTGGTGGGGGAAAAGATCAACCAAAGGACTTGTATGCATGCATATAAGCATAACCGAAAGGCACAGACAGTAGAGGGATGGAGACAAGTGCTGGTGGGTGGGGGTAGGATGTGTGTGGCCGGGGAGAGGTCAATGGGGGAAAAAGGAGACATATGTAATACTTTCAACAATAAATAATTTAAATTAATAAATAAATGAATAAATAAATAATAACCATAAAAAAAGAATTACCAGTCTTTAGTATCTTCAACCAAATATCTCTCTAAAATCCTTTCCAGCTGCAATATTGTGATTTATAAGAAAAATATATATTTGGTCATTCAGATACCCAAAATATAATTTTCACTTAGATTTGATTTTTCTCCTGGCTCACAGCCCAAAACTCTTAGAATTTCCTAAGTGTTGAGAGTGATAATCGTGTCTTTTGTTATACTAATAAGGTAGCTTCTGGAAAGCACCTAAGGATGGGAGCTGGTTGCCAAAGGATTCAATCAAGTGATTTTAGAGGGTTGCCATTTTCAGTTCTACCCACTGACCTTCAGGGAAGATAGAGGGGCTGGAGACTGAGCTCAATCACCAATGATCAATAAGTTAATCAATCATGCCTCTGTAATAAAGCCTCCATAAAAACCCAAAGGGACAAGATTTGAAGAGCTTCCTGGTTGGTGAACGTGGAGATTCAGCAAGTGTTGCACCTGTACAGGGCATGGAAGCTTCCTACCCTTTCCCCATACCTTGCCCTATGCATCTCTTCCGTCTGTCTGTTCTTGACTTATGTCCCTTTTATAATAAACCAGCGATCTAGTGAATAAATGGGTTTCCTGAGTCTTTTAGCTGCTCTAGCTACTAATCAAACCAAGGAGGGGTCTTGGGGACTCTGATCTATAGCCAGTCAGTCAGAAGCACAGGGAACAACCAGGGCTGAGGCTGACATCTGAGGCGTGTATGTGGGGAGCGGGCTCTTGGAGGAGTGAAGCCTTAACCTGTGGGAGCTGAAGTTGTCTCTGGGGAGGTAGTGTCAGAATCCAGCTGGTGTCTAGAGCAGGGGTCCTCAAACTTTTTAAACAGGGGGCCAGTTCACTGTCCCTCAGACCGTTGGAGGGCCTGACTATAGTTTAAAAAAAACTATAACAAATTCCTATGCACACTGCACATATCTTATTTTGAAGTAAAAAAACAAAACAGGAACAAATACAATATTTGTATTTGCATGTGGCCCGTGGGTCGTAGTTTGAGGACCCCTGGTCTAGAGCATGGCCTGGGGTGTGGGGCAAACCCCCTTCCCACATTAAAATTGGTACCAGTGTTATCGGCGGAAGTGGAGTTCTTGGGATGCTGCAAGGAAAAGAATTTCCTGTGGCCCCAACGGGAGGATGGGGTTTCATGGAAAGCTTTATTGACCATGTGAAATTAAGGGGTTCCCCCCCAAGGTCCCATCTCCGTCTGTCTTGCCATGGAAGAAGTCCAACCATGTCTTCAGCGGGGCCAGATACCATCACAGCCAGAGACTCTGCTGCTATGGCTGAGCAATGTGGGTGGTTTGTGTTCTGTTTCTTTTCTGTTTATTTGGGGTGGCGGGGGGCGGGGGGGGGGGTGTCCCTCTATTTATAAAATATTATCCATCTTAATATTTGTTGTTGCTGTTGTTAAAGTGCCCAGGATGTTTCAGACCCTCAGTGTACATGAATTATGACTAACACGAGGTCTGATTATTCACACGTGGGGGGAAGAGCAGTCTCGGGTAACCTACACAGGGCTGCCCCCTGGGGGCCAGAAGAACGAGCCCCTTCCTGCAGGGAGTGGAGTCTCTGATGTTTTAAAGTGCTGGTGAGAGTTCCCTTTAGGCTTGGTTGGTAACTCAGAAAACTTCAGTAATGGCATTCTATTGGGCTCTTTTATGCCAACTCATGGTTTTTCTGTGCATTCGTTTTTTTTGTTTTGTTGTGTGTGTGTGTGTGTGTGTGTGTGTGTGTGTTTTAAATCTCTTAGCTAGCTAGATTCAGTGATTGCCAAAAGACTAACTTTAAGAAATTAATAGGTGTTTCTAAAAGAAAGCTAATAAAGAAGAAAAGGACAAAATTGCCCGTAATCCCATCACCAGAGAGAATATTTTCTTTAAAACCCTTCATCTTTATTCTCTGTGTGGATATACATGCCTATTTACATAAAATTTATTTTAAAATGGAATTATTCTAAACAAACTGCTTTGTAGCTTACTTTGCAATGCCATATGGTATCTTAGCGACATAGAATTTTCAAATTTTGTGCAGAGCTTTTCTATTTTCTATCCCGAGTAATGCTAGAAATGAATGCTCTCAGTTTGGAGTAGGTGGTATGATGGAATGAATGCCAGCCATTCAAACTGAAATGTGCATATGAATCACCTGGGGATTGTGTTAAAATGCAGATTCTGATTCAGGAGGTCTTTATGCCAATGCATGTTTTTTTTTTCTGTGCATTACTTTTCTTATCCATTAGCTGCACTGCTGCAGTTCTAACATGATCCCTGGGATGTTGCCATCCGTGGCCTACACTTTGAGAAACACACAAGTGTGGTGGAAAGAACGCCAATCTAGGAGTCAAAAACATGTCTCCAGATTTTGGCCAATGACTTGGGGGAATTTTTAAACCTCCTAACTTTAGTTTACTTGTATAAAGAAGGGATCATAGCAATCTTAAAATGCTTAGCATAAAATATGGATTTATTGCTGGAGTCATGTTTTGTGTGTATAGTTACATGGGAGTGTAGTTGATTCGAAATCAGATCATCATAGAAAAGCTAGATGAGGAGAGAAGCAGAACTCTTATTTCATATCTTCTATTCCCCCTCTCACTTCACCAAAAGAATAAATTTGCTACCAATATAGAAAAGAATGTTTATTGAATGACTTTGGTGCTTAAAGAAGCCCTAGGCACTGGATTTAGAGAATGTTACAGAAACAAGACAACAGGCCCCCAATGCAGTCACTTATGCTGAGCCCTGCACCACCAAACCATGAGTTACTTACAGTTTTGGCTTCCTCAGAAATGGCATCTTACAATCAGGACCCTCCCGATCAGCATGAGCCAGGCAATCTGCCTGGTGGACCCTGGCCCCCTAAAGACAGGAACCTGCCATGACCAGCATGCGTTCTGTCTGGTATTAACGTCCTGTTCTCACTCCCTTCTGGCTATAAAAACCATTCATTTTGTACAGCTCCTCAGCGATCCTTCTGTCTGCCAGATTGGATGCTGCCCTATTTGAATGCATTTTTGCTCATAAATGTTAATATGCCTCAGTTGATCTGTTAACAAGAGATAAATGGATGCATGTTGCCTTTTCAAAGTACTTAATGAAAAGGGACCTATGCCCTGGCAGGTGTGGCTCGGACAGTTGAGTGTCCATCGTCACAGGCACCAAAGGTTGTCAGTTAGATTCCCAGTCTGGGCATAGGCCTGGTTGCAGGTTCGATCCCCAGTAGGGGGCATGCAAGAGGCAGTCGATCAATGTATCTCTATCACATCATTGTTCCTCTCTCTCTCTCTCTCAAATCAATAAAAACATATTTCAAAAAATAAAAGGGACTATAACTCAAATGTGACTGGATCCCCTAGCACAGCCTCCGTTCGCCCATTACCAGCTTGAGGTTGATTCAATTCTTTTACAAATATACTAACATCTCAAATAGATGTCTAAAGTTCAAAAAACCCACCTTTTCTATTTCTGTTTTTTTCCTGTTTTCTGTCTAGGTGCCAGACATGTTCTTTCTCTCCCCCAAATCTCCTTTTCTATGGCCTCCCCATCTTGCAGGCTTCAATTTCTTTTCCCTCCCAGATCATCCCCTCTGGACCCTCCACATTCCTTTCCTTAGGATGTTCTTGGCCGCTCTAGTTTGTATCTTCACATGCATTTCTCTGCTCACAAGAGGCCCCTCCCCAGGAGTCTGGTGGGACCTTTTGATTTTTTGTTTTTCTTGATATGATCATTATCACTTGAATTTTATGTTTGCATGGCTTCAAGAGCAGGGGAGTATAGAATGAGACTTTTGCATTTTTCTTTTCAGCTAAGGAACTTGCCAGCTATATCATCTTGTAACTCCTGATAATACTTTATTTTTTTTTATTTTATTTTTTTTTACTACAATAGGCTTAATCACAGCTTGGCCTCCCTTACAAAGTTAGAAGCAAAGGAGCATGATTGTCCTGGGAGAAAGTCTAACTGTACAACCAGGGGTCCGGCTGCCTGTCACTACTGCAGCCAATTAAGCAGAGACAGGGCTGAATCATATAAGAGCGTTTATTCCAACCATGCCGGCAGCATGGGAGAGCAGCAGGTCATCCATAATAATCTGCTCTGCCTCTCCCTGTAAGCCAGCTGCTTATATTGGGTGACCACCAAAAATTAAGCAGTTAGCATTCTTTACATTGGCAAATACACTTTTGAGAGACATATTTCTTATTTTTTTTAAAAAAATTCACTAACAGTTTCAGGTGTGTTTTCTAGCTTTTCTGTGATAAAGGTCAAAAGTAGGCAAACTCAGATTAATTAATATTTCAGTATACATTTATTTCAAAATACCTAGGTACTTAATCATTTCTACTAGTTAAACCAGCAGGACTCCAAAGTTCTAAGTTACCAAGGACTTTACTATTTCTTTTTCCTTTTCTTTACAAAGTGGGAGTGGCCCCTGTAGGGCTCTTTGGGGAGAAAAGCATGGGGGTTAGAAGGTTTATTTCCCGTAGTTGTCTTTCCGAGGAGACTGTACCAACATGAAAGCTTGCATAGAAGGAGAGATCTTATCCTATTTCAAAACAGAAACAACCCCTCAAGTAAGTAGATGAGTATCCCCAAAGCGGGGACTGGGACATTAGCCTTAGAATCTGAGCCTTTGGAGAAAGCGGAGCCCAACAAAGCATGCCATGGCCACATCAGGGTGGTTTTTCTCTTCCTTTTTTCCTCTTAGCCAAGCAGAGCTGAATAGATGAGCCCTTGGCAAGCTCATCGTGTCTATTATGTTCTCATCATTATTTAAAGAAAAAGTATTCCCTGGGGTCCAAGTCAGAGGGACAGGACAGGGGAAGGCTCTTTACCAGTTGGCTGGAGGGTTCCTCCCATTTCACAAGTCTTTCTTGTTCCCTGAGGACCCTTCAGGTGTGGAAAGCTCACAAAGGAGTACTACACGGTCCTGGCCTTGTCTGGGAAGGGACAGCCAGCCAGTCCCCTTTGCCCCTTTGCAGATGTCTTGACTCTGGGCTATTTTCTATTGCTACTCAAATAAATTTAATTAAAAGAAAGGTTGATGAAAACCACACCGTTGAGCACTGGGGGCCAAAAAGGAGTCACGTGCAGGTTTTTCACAAGGTCAAGTGTGATCAAGTATGGAGGAGGGACATGGGGGAGGTGCTAGTGTTTACCCAGCAGAGAGGGATAGGTGCTGAAAGATGCTGGCTCTGCAGAGTGAGCCTCAGATTCCAGGAATTACCTAAGTGATGCTGGAAGATGTCCTAACCTGGCATGATTTAAATTCTTCATCTGTAAATGGGGAGGATAATGATAGTATTTTCATCGCATGGACCGTAGGGTTCAATGAAATACTGTGTGCAACATGTTTATGGGCACATTTTGAGTTTTTATTAAACTCTTGCTCTTACAATGAGAGTTGGGGATAGATTTATGGAAGGAGGTGGTCGTGGGTCTTGGAAGAGAGAAAAATTATAGAAAGCTTCAGGCTGGAGTCCAGGGATTCATGGGTTTTGGAGACTAAAGGCACCTGAAATTTATCTTTTCACTCTAGGGTACAGTTAGTAAAAATTTTACAAAGCTGAAAGGTCTTAAGTAAGCTACACAGGTTTAACACATAGACATTCGGTTATAATTTGCCAAATCACATTCCCCCAGAATAATAGGAATTTTTTTTAAAGCTGCCTCCCCAAACGCTGTAAAAAAAAGGGGGAGGGGGAGGTTCTTTGGTTAAATATATTTTAAAAGCTCAGACTACTTGGAAATTCCTAATAAACATTAGGAGAAAGGCTCAAAGCAGGTCCACATGAAAATAACATAATCCAGTGTTAACCAGATACATGTGAATATGAAACATTGGTTTGTTTCTACTGCTGCTGCAGTTTGGAGTGAGGAAGCAGAAGTGTGTACATTTGATTGACATCCTGAAGAACAGAGGCCCCTGGGACTTGCACCTGGGGCTGGGCTTTCTGATTATTCCCAAGAATGGAGTTGGCTGTAAACTGGCTCACCCAGATGTGTGCTGTCAGCTCAAGTGTTTGTATCAGGGTGTTCAGTCCATCAAAAAACAAAAAAGTTCTTTGCAACAGTTATGGTGACACCAGGCCTTGCTCTAAAGTAATAGCTCTAAAGGGCTGTAATTCTGAAGACTAAAAAGTTGAATGTTTTCGCAGGTAGAAACAGGCAGCCTTATCTCAGTGGGAAAATGTTTATGAAGACATTGGGACCTCCCAGCAAAGTATGCCTGGCTTTTAATTAGCTGAATTTCCAAGATGTTTTCATTACCAACTTGTTTCTAAAAACTTAAGAAGCTTTACTCACCCCAGTTCTTTCCTACAGATTATGTGAAAGGACGGAACATTGGGAAGGACTGAGAATGTAGATGTTGGGGGAACAGGTGGGGCAAGAAAGGAAGAGAGAATGGGAAGACTATGATCTTTCAATTTGAGTCTATGTATGCTCAATATGTAGATTAATATTATGTTAAGCAAATAAGCCAGACAGAGAAAGACAAGTGTCACATGATCTCACTCATATGTGAAATCTAATGAACAAAATAAACTGATAAACAAAATAGACCTAGAGACATAGAAGCATGGAACAGACTGATGAATCTCAGAGGGAAGGAAGGGGGTGGGTGGGTGTGAAGAGATTAACCAAAGAATTTATATGCATATATGAATAACCCATGGACACAGGCAATAGTGGTGAAGGCCTGGGGGTGGGGGTGGGAGTGGAGTCAATGGCAAAACAAAAAGGGATATCTGTAATACTTTCAACAATAATGTTACATTTAAAAATACATTATTCTTATAGTAAATCAGCAGCCATATTTTAGATCTATCTAGATATATAGTTTGGGTTATTGGGGAGTGGAGAAGCCTGAAAGATAAAAGAAAATTGAATATGCCATCAGTTATGTAATTAACAGCTACGTAAATAGCCTGAAATCGCCTATGCTGAGCTTTTATGAATTATTTAGCATCTCATCGGTTGCTGGCACTGCATCCTGAGAATTTCCTGATTCTGAGCTTTTTTGAGTCGGAGCCACCCGATGCACTGTGTCTTTGGAAAATCTCGTTGCCTCATGTATTCCTTACTTTCTTCCTCTGGAAACTGAGAATAATAAATGTGTTTCTGGGTGTTTATGAAGTAATATACTGAAGTCATTCCCAAAACCTGTCCATATTCTGGGGTTAGTTCCATAACAGTTTTCACCAGCATATAGTAAAATAATTTTAAAAAAATAATAGTATCAGTGTAATGAGTGCCAATCAAATTTTATACAGTTTTTAAAATGCAGGTATGCTCTTTCTACTCTTTTGGGTTTTTTAAAAAAATCTCCTTTATTTTATAAAATTTCTTTTTGAAGTTTCTCCTCATCCCCCCCCCCCCGCCCCTCCCCCTGCTTCCCCCCCCCGGTCCCCCCCGGCCCCCCCCCCGGCCCCCCCCCCCCCCCCCCCGGCCATTTTACTGATAGTTCGTGAAATCCCACAGTCCCAGAAGTGATGAGCTGGTGCTTAGAAACACTGGACCCCATACAGATATGAGTCAGCGTTCCTATGAATTTTGTTTTCTGTATGAAGCTACTCTCTGTCTAGCAGTAAAGAGAGAACGCTTCAGATATAACTATTTTTGGACCAGCACCTCTCAAAAACAGTGTTCTCCAGAGAATAAAACAGTGTTTTTGAGTGATTGCCTTAGAGATGCCATCGGTGCCCATGGGACCGAAGTGAGTTGCTCCCAAGAGCATGGACCTCCTGGCTGCAGCCTCTAGCAGTGGACTCCCACAGACAGCAACAGCCAGCAGGACTGGGAGAGCCACGGGCTTCTTATCCAGGGTCTCTGGCCTCATCACCATGCCCATGTTCCCGATGGCCTCTTCGACACTGTTTGGCATTTTCTGTGCCCCTTGTCTCTTCTCTCCTCTCTTCATGTTAATTGCTGCAGGTATCGTGCTGAGTAATTTAAATACTTTATCACATTTCTTTTTTTTTTTAATATATTTTTCTTGATTTCAGAGAGGAAGGAAGAGGGAGAGGTAGAAACATCAGTGATGAGAGAGAATCATTGATCAGCTGCCTCCTGCATGTCCCCTACTGGGGATCAAGCCCACAACCCGGCATGTGCCCTGACCGGGAATCGAACCACGACCTCCTGGTTCGTAGGTCGATGCTCAATCCCTGAGCCACACCAGCTGGGCAGATAGGTTACATTTTTAATTCTTCCTGAGATCTGCCTTAATATATTGAAAGCGGTAAACATGACTTTTAAATCTGTGAAGAGTCACTTGTCCTGTATCTTAAATGAGATCTAGAAACTTTTTAGAGAGATGCTTTCTATATGACGAGAGGAAATAAAGTTCCATGGCTCTGGGTAATTGCAGGGGAGAGGAGAGTAGAAGAAAGAGGCAGAGAATACATCACAGTCCTCGAGGTCAACTTTTTCTTCTTTCCAGTTGTACCTTTAATTAGTTCTTTGCCCTCCCTCTGTTCTCCAGAGAACATAATATAGCCTCACGTTGGTTAAAAATGCAGGATTTTTGTATCAGACAAACAGGGGCTGAAATCCCAGGTCCTTTGTTACTTCCTACCTATTTGATCTCATCAAACTCCAGTTTCTTCTTCTGCAAAATTGGGATAACAATTATGTCTACCTCAATGAATTGTTCTAAGTATTACGTAATACAAATAAATGCTTAGCGCAGTGACATAATATATTAAAACACTATTATTATTACTTTCCCTACCCAATATACTAACTTACCTGTCCTGTATTCCATTCCCTTGGGTCCTGCTCTGTCAAATGAGATCATCTGCTAATACGATTTTTTAAAAAACACCCCACTAACTACTTAGTAGGTTTGAAATGTTTTTCTTTTGGGGAAGAAAGATTTCAATTACTTTTATACTTTAATTTTGTGGGTGTATTACAAACTATATTACATTACTTTCACTATTTTGGGGTTTTAAGGGTTATTAATATGTGATAGAAAGGGCGAAAGTCCAGGAGTCTACAAAACTCCTTGGCCTTTCCACTTGCTCCCTGTGACTGGGGGCAAGTGGCTTCCTCTCTGTAAGCCTTAATGTCACCGCTCGGCAAATGGGGGCAAAACACCAGCCAGGACTGCTGAACAGAGTTGCGGTGACCTTCAAAGGAGGTAAAAACTGTGCATAGCTTTTAAAATTATAAAGTTTACTACATCTGCAAGATGATTGTATTATTTCATTGCAATGCA
This sequence comes from Myotis yumanensis, assembly GCF_028538775.1. Taxonomy (NCBI): domain Eukaryota; kingdom Metazoa; phylum Chordata; class Mammalia; order Chiroptera; family Vespertilionidae; genus Myotis; species Myotis yumanensis. Next base: position 23,470,048 of record NW_027223756.1, on the reverse strand, counting down.
CAGCAAATTGAACTCTATGACAAATATCAAATATCATGAAGATTGTACTATGTTGGGACAGCATGGGCAAAGTTTTAGCTAGGAAACAAAGCAGAGAGTCCAATATAGAAAGCAAAGTTTTCCATCAAGGTTCTAAGATGTTTTGAAGGGTTAATGCTCAGTGTTTCTTGGCTTTCTTTTTTGAAACCTTAGGGGGCTGACTTGCTCAATACTTTCTTCCTTAGTGGTATGATCTTTGAGAACAGGAAATAGATTAACTTGACTTATAATTTCAAGGGCCTTAATTTTAGGGACAAAGAAATGGTTCAGAAATCCAATACTTGTGTGTGTGTGTGTGTGTGTGTGGTAACAGCAAACTTATTTGGAGTTCACTGATTTTTACAATTTAGCATCAGTGGGTTGTTTTTTTTCTTAAATTAAAAACATTTTTTTGATTACAGTTTACATTCAATATTATTTTGTATTCATTTCTGGTGCACAACATAGTGGTTAGGCAATCATACACTTTATAAAGTATTCCCATCATGATTTCCAGTACCCACCTGATATCATACAAAGTTATTACAATATAGTTAACTATAGTCCCTATGCTGTACTTTAGATCCCCATGACTATTTTGTAATTACCAATCTGTACTTCTCAATTCGTTCACCTTTCTCACTCAGTCCCCCAAACCCCCATCAAGTTCTTTTGTTAAATTCAAGTATAATTAAATTATTGACATGTATTTAAAAATAGGATCTCTTATAGGACTCCATTTCTGTAAAAGTAGCCTCAACCTTTCCCCTTCCCCTGTATGTTTACACAGAAAGATGTCTAGGATGATGTCCACCTAATGATTAACTAAGTCACTGGCTATTGGTAACTGAACTCAATCTCCAGGGTGTCTCCCCTCCCCTAGGACAGGGGTGGGGGTCGAACTGAAAGTTGTAAACCTACAATCACATGGTTGGTTTTTCTGGTGACAGGCTCCAGGAGAGGGGTTCAAAAGTCACCTCCTTGATGTAACAAAATAAACACACCTTCATCACTCTCAACACTTAGGAAATTCCAAGTGTTTGGGAAGCTGTGAGCCAGAAACTGTGGCTGAAGACCAAATAGCTTATAAATCACAACATGACACACAAGTCACTTACACAAGCCATCCTCATTCATACACGGGCACACGTGGTAGCCATTCAATAAATATTTGTGGAAAATGAAGGAATAAAGTTGAATAAATAAACAAATAATGTTTAAGGTCTCATCCAGGTCTTAAAAAATGACTCTCATGGTGTACACAAATTAAAAATTAAAGAGTTAATGCTCAAGTGAAAAGTTATTAGTAACGTCTGAATCAGCAATTTTCAACCAGTAAGCTGCAAGGATTTTTAAAATATGCAATACTCGATTATTTAATCAGGGGCACTGACCTCTTTTCCTTTAGATTGTCAAATAAAGAAACAGCAGTGTGGTGGTTGCCAGAGGGAGCAGAGCAGGGTGGGGGAAGAAAGGGATCCTAAAATGAGGTGACAGGAGATTTGACTTTGGGTGGTGAACACATGGTCTTATATATAGATTTTGTAAATTAGTAATCCACACATGAAACCTGTATGCTCATGTTGAGTAATGTCACCCCAATAAAATTTTTAAAAAAATTTTAAATGACAACAGCCAACACAACGATAGCCATCCAGTATGACTGAACAAAAGTATACCTCTTTTTTGTCAGATGGGAAACAAAAATTTTTTGTGGTGTGTGCAGAATTTTAGTAATTAGTTTGTGCACCATGAGATGAAAATGGTTGAAAATCGCTTGCTTGTGTCAAAGTCCTTGACCACAAAAGTTCCCGATAGTGACGCCATGTGGTGAAAATCTGGTACTGCAATAATCATTGCTCCTGCTTCCCAGCAGCGCCTGGTGTTTGCTGGGGGTTTGCCCTGCCACTTGTTTGCTGCTCCTCGGCCACCGATCAACCCTAGCCTGAGCAGGAAGACTTTTTCTTGGTCCTCTACATAAATCACTGCTTATTCACTGAACAGCACAATGCTCTGGCTGAATGCATTTTGCTTGGTTTGTCAGAGTGCCAGGAGCCAGGAAGGACTGTGAAGGCAGGGGTATCTCGGGTAAGAAGCACAGAACTGCTCTTTCACACTCTATGTTCTTACACTTATATCAACTTCTGCACTATATCTTTTTGTACTAATAAAGAAACCAAAAACATACCAAATAATAAAAAAGTGATGTGTGAAGTCTACTTATTGAACCCTTACATACACATTAAAATTTTTGTACTAATTTTGCTACGTACCTCATTTACTTCATACAACAGCCCAACAAGAGGTCTGAACTTTCAAACGGTTCAGTTACTCACTCAATGACATGTACTTAGTGGCAGAGACAGGACTGGGACCCAGACTGCCTGTCTCTTATATACATGTTGCCTCTCATAACAGAGTAGAAAGAAAACAGGTCAGAAAAAGAAAAGGCACACATAATTGGGTGCCTACTTTACTCCCATCAGTGATTAAAATAAAACTGAAGCCCCCAGTTGTTTTGAACTGGGCTTCCCCATACCATACCCTATGTAACTGGGGGATCCAGTACTGAGAAGCAGGGATCCGTTGTTAATTAGAACGAAAAAATGCTCTTCATGGTTAAGAACGGCAGACTCGTGGGAAAAAGCTTATCTAGCCAACATTTTGTACAAACAACAAGAAGTTATTGCTGTTTTCATTCTTGTACTCCTTGGGAGGTAAATGTTTTATAAGGAAAAAAAAAATCCCTACTTTTCTCTAGAAATTCCTTTGAGAAACATAATATGTTTGGCAAAGATATTTAAAGCATAACACTTATTAAAAAATTCAAGTGCATTCACAGTCAGAGAAACTCTAGCCACAATAACATACCGTCCCCTGTCTGTTCCCTGGGGAGGACTTGCTTTGGAGGTAGACAATTAGGGAGTGAATTAACGAACTGCCTTGACCCCTTCTGTCTGGTGTCTGAGGGAGTCTGGAATATTTGTGTTAACTTAAAAAAAAAACATTCAAACCTATAAAGAATTTTTGTGAGTTTATTTGAGACTAAATGTCCACAACTGCCCAACGAATTGGAATAATGCTCCGGAGAATGGCAATTTTTCACCTAGTTTTATACATCACAATTAAAGGAGGAGATGCAAGTGGTTACAAGAAATCATTGGTGATAGATTAGGGAGGCGGGAGAAAGCAAAGGGGGGGAGGAACCTCTGGGATTGGATAAAACTACTGTGATGGACACTTCTTTTAAATGGGTACAGGATAGTTAACAGTCAACAGTTAACATAATAACAATAACAATGAAGGAATCTGTGGTCTCAGGCACATTTGGTTGTGCCCTGAGGGGTCCAGAAAAAGGGAAGTTACAATTTATCTTGACATTTCATAGGTGTGTTATCTTAGATGCAAGAAGACAATAGGTTCAGTAAAGATCGAAGTTGATCTTTGTCAGGGAAGATACTGGCCTAGAACATGGCTATCCACCAGAGACTGCTTTTTAATTTAAAAAGTTTAATTTCAGACCATCCTTTGTGGCTACTCTTGAGTTTGCAAGGCCGCCACACAGGCCTTCCCAGAGTTAGTCGGGTGACCGTGTGGCCCCCTTTCGCCCACATTTGGAAACCCTGTAATTGGTCTCTAAGTTTCCCAGGGCTTTTCTTTGTGTTTGCAAATGAATTTGCTGCCTGGGTGAGGACAATACAGCCTCCCTGGAAGAAGAGGCTGCAAAGATCCAGGTGGTGGGAAACCAAGCCAGGGGAGTGGCCAAGCCAGTGCTCCTCCGTAGGCTATTGCTTCCACATGATGCGAGCAAGAGGAGCACAAAAACAAGGCACACAAACCATGCCACCCAGTCAGTTTAGGGTTCTCCTTGAGCTGACACTTTCCCTGGACTTCTGCACAAATGCCCCCTCCTGTGGCCAGAGAGCAGAATACAGGGGAGTGGAGAACACCAGGAGGATACAGGGAAGCCAGCAGGGATTGTGTTCATTATTTTAAACGGAATTTTTTGGGGATGACATTGGTTTGCAAAACTACATAGGTTTCAAGTGTCCAGCTCAACAGAACCTCATCTGCACACTGCTTCATCGCCTATCGCCCAAGTCTCGTTCCATCCCCATGCCCACCGACTACCCACCCCCTTCCCTCTGACTATCACCACTCTGCTGTCTGTGGCTATGTGTTGTTATAAATGCATTTTGGGGGCATATATTTTCTGAAGAGCTTTTGATTTATGGAATAAAACTCTCCTTGAAAAGAAGAAAGGAAGGGAAGAGAAAGAAATAATAAAACAAACAAAACCCCAGAAACAACAAAATAACTTTCAAAAATCCCCATTTCCACCCTCACAGAGCCTTCTTTTATCATCCAAACAAGAAGTGACTCCTCCCTCCACGGTCCAATACATAAGCCACAGAATTAGAATAATTTAGTGAGGCTCTGAGGGTACTAGGAACTGTGTTAGATGCTGAAGATTGAAAGCTGAACATGGCATAATCTCTGTCCTTAAAACAGCTCAGATTTAGTTGGGGGTACAAGTGGGAGTGTACAGAAAAGTAATTTTCATAAGCCCGGCAAGTGACAAGGTAGGTGCACACAGAATGCTGTGGGAGAACTAAGGATGTTTTGTCCAACTCCTGGAGAAGATCATGGCTAAGCTGGGCCTTCATTGTAAGTTAGGTTTGTTCAGGACATAAATGGCCACGCTCAGAAGAGAGCCTGCACCTTATTTCCTAGGGGTGGGAGAGATACAATAGTGCCTGGTGTTGGCTGCAGTGTCATCCCCCACTCCCAAGCCCCCTGTTTGTTAGGTGTTTAATTCCAGAAGCACTTGAGAGTTAACCTCAGCTAGACGTGGGAAACTGAGGGATTTTACAGATGAAGACAACCTGTTACGATCTACACATTAACTCAAACTGGGAGAAACAAGATGCACCTGATCTAATGATGGATTACGTCCCAATAAACCATGGTAAGTTGAAAATGCTGTAAGTAAAAAACGCATTTTCTACATACACATAACCGAGCAAACATCGTAGCTTAGCCTCGCCTACCTTAAACGTGCTCAGAACACTTCCATTAGCCTACGGTTGGGCAAAAGCATCTCACACAAAGCCCCTTTTATAATGGTGTTGAGCCCCTTGGGTCACTGTTGAAAACCGTGCTGAAAGTGGAAAACGGGGGTAGTGTGGGTACTCACCATCAGCAAACAGCGGAAAGCACCGGACACGCAGAAGGGCAGGCAGGAGGGGATGTGAAAACACAAAGCCACGTCCAAACCACGCTGGCCACTCGGCACACCGCAGAGGATCGGCTGTTTACCCTCGGGCTCATCGGGCTGACTGCGAGCTTTGGTCCAGCATCGCTAGCCTGGGGGAAAGGTCAAATTCAAAACTCAAAGAGCGATTTCTACTGAATTTATTTCACTTTGGTACCATCGTAAAGTCAAGCCATCGTAAGTCAAACCGTGGTAAGCCGGGGCCGGGTGTAGTTAAAGGCCACAACTGGGAGCAGTTTGTTTAACTAGGAAGCCACTGGAAGCGTCCAGGTGAAAAGGGCTCAGTGATGGGGAGTGGAGGACAGGCTGGAGAGCGCAAATCAATAGCACCTGGAAGGACTGGACGGGGAGGGAGGGAAAAGCAGGAGAGAGTGAAGCCAGGGATCCATTATCGTTCCATCTGGCATCTGCCACCGAGTTGGGGAACATAGGAGCAGGTGGGGAAGGAAAGATGAGCTCAGGATATTCAGTGCTTTGTGGCATCCTGACGGTTTTTCCCATCCTGTTTTGATTTCTATCTCATTGTTTCTGGGCCATATTTGTCTTATTTTACTTTAAGTTCATTGAGAGCAAGGAACACATTTTGTCTCGACATCTCTTAGGATACCCTTTGAGAAAGCACTCTTAACGAACTGTTAAAACTGTCCTCGTAAATATAAATGCATACGTGCCAAAGTTTTATATAGTTATAATTAAAACAACCAGTAGAATGACTGAGCTGATTTAAGGAGGATTTAAAGAATGGGGGGAAAATATGCTGAAATGAAGGCAATATGTTAGAAACCAAAGTGGTTGATTTGTATACAGGACATAAACCTAATCGTTGGGTGTTTCTTTCTTTAAATCAAAGAAAAAAACAATACATCACACCTTATCCATTTTCTGTAAGCTAGCCTCTGACTTTACAGGGCTGGGAAACAGCTGGCTCTCATCAATTGTTATATTTCCCCAGAGTCAAATGACTTCCCAATTGACATATTAGAAAGCCCTCGGGCCCTGGCCAGTGTGGCTCAGTTCGTGGAACGTTGTCCCATGCACAAAGAGGTCGTCAGTCTGATTGCCTATCAGGGCACATGCCTGGGTTTCAGGCCTGAGCCCACCCAGTGCAGGAGGCAACCAATCAATGTTTTGCTCTCACATCAATGTTTCTCTCTCCCTCTCCCTTCCTCTCACTCTAAAATTAATAAAAACATAATTTTTAAAAAGCATTCAGAAGTGGAATTATAAAGATACAGACACACTCATCATTTTGCCTTATTTCCAAGCTTTAAATATTTTCCTACACACTTTCCGATAGTATCTCTAAGAATACTTAATGTGCATTTTTAAAATATTGAATTTATATCCTGTGGCTGTAGAGAAATAGATTTAAGGTGGTCTAAACTTAAGGCACAATTAAAGCAAGTTAAAGGTAAGACAATAAAATCAATAAGGTAAAAAGCAAATAGAAAAAAAATGATAAGATGCCATCATTACATTTTAGATTTGTTCATGCATTTCTAGGTGATCAGCACAAAGTCATTTACACAGTAAATTATTTATCTTATTTATCTCTTATCGTAAAGGAAGAAACATCTAGTTCTGAGCTGGTTAATATTTTGTTTTGTGTTTCCTCCTCCTAAATTATAAAAAAAGGAGTCATATGGAGTTTCACATAAATGACAGACGTCGTGGGCCTTGTTCTCGGTATTTTTAAACTAATTACAGGCAAAGATTATCGATGACTATTTGTTATGGGTTTTTTGATCAAAACCAAGTGCATCTGCATGCAAAGAAAAGTGCATTTGTTAAAAACAGGTTTTTATTTGGAGCATTTTCAGTGAGAAAAATGCCTTCACAATTCACCTTCACACATTTCATATGAAACTACAAAGTTGCTTAAATAAAGTAAGCATTCTTCACAGCCGTTTGGCACAAAGTTTTACGACATTTAATTAAAGATGTGTCCTTAGTCTTTAAGGGGTAGGTCAGCACTTCACTACACACCTGTACGTCTGTGACTGCCCTTGCTCCCGGTGGGTCCCAGGCAGAGCTGTGTCCTGAGCCATAGGAGGAAGCCCTCTGTGTGAACTCTGTATGGGCCTTCTGGGTGGTCCTGGGGTCACTGGCGCTGTGGTAGGAAGTGTCCCCCACTCCCTTTCTGCGTCTCCAGAAGTCACAGGGGTCCTTTCCTCTGGGGCTAGAAGGAGTCAGTGGAGTTGTTGACGTGATAGCATATTTGGGCTTTATACAGGAATTGGAGTTCATCAAAACAGAGCTTTTCATTAATAAAATCAGACAATCCATAACAATAACAGCCTATTTCATGGTAGAGGGATAGACTTGGTACCTTTCTCCGAGAGACGCAGTTGGTGGTAAATCTTCATCCAATACGACGCCTTCAGGTCCAGCACCATGTCTCACTCTTCTCTGTGTTAAAGATTTGTTCCTATAAATGGACAACAGGACACTGTAATGAACCGATGAGAGACACTTTTTGCTAAAGGTAAGAGGTTACAACTGAAAAGACAAGCAAAGAACCTTCTTTGCATGGATCTTTCAAGCCCACCCCCAAATACTACAATTATATTTAAGTGTCTTAACAGTGACTTACAAAATTGTACCTCATATTGTGCATATTGGTTCTTAATTTGTTACCTGGGTTGTTTCCCTCATTAAGCTCTTTGAGAGTAGACCCAGATGTTCCAGGCCATAGGAATGGGCACATACATAATGGATGCTCACATGACATGTACTTGTTAACTTATTGCATCTAGTGGCTCTACAAGGTAGAGAAAAAAAGGAGGTGGATAAAGGAAAAGAAGACACATCTAGAATAAGGATGGCAAATAGCTGGCAAGATCCTCTCCCCAACTATCCTCAGAGTAGGCATGCTAATGACCAGTGCTCTCTCCTTCTGAGTGTAACTTCTGCCTTGGGCTCCTCACCACAGTGTCCCCGGCAGCTCTAATAAAAATTTCAGAGTGGAAACATGAGGAGAAACCCATTTACCACCTTCATATGGAGTCTGTCCCCTGATGTTATACTGATAGCCCTGACTTGTCTCTCACCCTGTTTTTCAAAAGTAGGTAAGCGTTCAGTTTAACACAAAACAGAAACCTATGAACAATGCCAGATAAAGTTTTTAAAAATGCAGCTTGTTTTATTTTTATAGAAACTAAAACACCAGAGCTCATCAATTCCTATATTAAATACATAAATTATAAAATAACCATTCATAAAACTTTACATACAATAAGCTGATTCCGATCTCTATGGTAATACATACAATACATGTATATCTTCAGTGACTTCAGAGGATCATTCTGGTGAAACTCAGTCCATTTATGTTTTTCTTGTTAGTAAACAAGCACTGAAGCGATATATGGAGTCATGCTAATGTGATGGAGAGAAAGAACCCCGTTGAGGCAGTTGATTGTAGGAAAGCTCTGAGAAATTGGCCCCTGGCTACATGTATACAGTAGACACTTGGGGAGTTGTGTATTCAAATACACTGGCTCTATACTTGAGTTCCCACAGAATTGGATCTTGAGGGTTTAAACATGCATGAACCCTTCTGCAAATGGGGTTTTTAACTGATAAACCTATGAGATTTTGGCTAATATTAGTGCTGTAGATTGTGTTGGGCTTACTGTTGCTCTTCCCAGAAAACCATTGGCATCACTACAAGGCTGGTTTAGGGGCCTGCATAAAAAGAACCAATACATAGATCTTTGTCTCTCTCAACAGCAGGGAATAGTAGTAATGAAAAGAAGGTGGGGAGGAGGGAGGGAAGCAGGCAAGGAGGGGAAGAGCACAGACAGCAGATGCCAAACAAAAACATGAGTTACCCAGAAGCAGGGGGGAAACCCTTCCTTAACGCCTCAACCCCAGGACAGAAGCACACACGTAGGAAACACTCGCACCATCCTACTATGTACAGAATATATATGTGTGTATATATATGTACATCACATATTTATAAAAGTGTTTAGATTTTGATCTGCCTCATTATTATGGTTAATGGGGGGGAGGGGGGATAGGCACATTTTGTGAGATGCCAATCAGTGATTGCTGTTATTGGGGGATATTGTGGATCTGCTTTTGGGAAATTGCAACATCCACAATTTAGCAAGTTTGTGGAGTCGTGAGTGTAGGCAAAGTTGGACTCAACGTTGTTTATCTGTAGCACTCCCACCTTACAGAACTTTGATGTAATAAGGATGGAAATATAAGCACGGGCACAGAGACCTCAATGCAAAAACACAAAGAAGAAAGGGAACCGTACGCCATCAACCGCTTGTACTTCTGAGTTTGGTGTTGAGTACAACACATTATCCTCCTTATTACTGCAGCATGGCCCCTTGAACTCTATCTTTAGTCATTTTGATTAAACATTGGACTCAACAACACTAAACTGCCAAACTAAAGGCAGCAAAGGAAAGTGAATCTTGCCCTGCCCAGGCCTCAGATGGAACCATAGAGGATTGACGCCAACCTTCTATTATGTCTGAATCCTCTTGCCAGGATGCCTGAAATTCATTCTCAAGACAATATGTTACACGGAAATGACAAGGCAGTTGAACAGAATGGAAGCTTTCATCCCTCAAGACCTTGTGACCTACTTTTTTCCCTTTAGAAAGACTTGGCCCATTCTGGAAGCATTAACTCATTACACACACAGGCATCTAAGACTCGCTTTGATTACTGATCCCTCGAAAGGTACATTATTCAATATAGTAGGCAAATATATATATTTTCTGTGCCACTCTTTGACAGATTGAAAAAATGCAGTTAAGTATTTAAAAAATAAACCGTCGATGCTTTCCAACTATTTTCATGTAACATAACACACATGATCCAATTATTTAAACACCAACACAATACTGATGCATAGTGTTTTTACAGTTCCCATAAAAACCCAGGCAGGTTTAAAAGACTTGCTTCATTTTCAAACAATAATCTTATGAATTACACTGAAGACATTGAACGTATATAAATTACACAGTGGTTTTACAAAAAATGTTGACAATAGTAGGCAAAAAGGAACACGTTTGCCAGAGATGTATTTTCAACTAAAAACGCAGTAAGTTGAAATGAAATACTGTAGCAAAAATTACTTGACAAGCCTTGATTTCCTCTATTCCTAGTGGAGAATGAATGTCCCCTTTCTGTTTCAACAGTGACCCATGAGCCCTCTGGGTCATCTCTATCCTCCTGAAGACCCCGTCACCTGTGTGAAGTTATCTGTGAGAAGAAAAATCAAGCGAAATTTATTCTTCCTTTCCTAAAATCTCACTATTGGCAATAATTTCACTTATATGACAAAGGGTAAAGGAGATCTTATACTTATTTTTAACAAATTCTAGTGCTTCCAAAAATAAAAATTGGGTGGCATTAAAAAAAAGTTGGTCAATTTAGTAATAGATGCTTTCCAGTATTATAGCCAAATATATTCTTTCATCCTCACCCACCCCCCGCCGCCTTTACCATAAAAATTTTCCTGTCTTGAATAACTGTGCTAAATTTGGGCTTTTATTTTATCTCAAACTATTTTTTAGTATTGTTGGTTATCTTTATTTTCCAAGAAATGACTATTTTAAGAAAAATTAAGTAAATGGACCCTGAAGAATGCTGTTCTGATGGGCTAACCCATTGGCCAAATGTGGTGGGATAGTTAAGATGCAGAAATTAAAGATCTGAGTGGGAAGTGTCCATTCTTTGTAAGGAGTAGGGCCACAGTAAGCCTTCCTCTATTAATAAGACACTCTTTTTTCTGAACATCATTTACAAGGGCAGCACTCATTTAGATATGGTCCATTTCCATGGATCCATGAGTGACGATATCAGACAGTTACAATTTTGCTAATGTTTTTTGTAATTGTGGAAATGGATAACAGAGAGGTGTACCTATAAAAATATTTGACCTTATCCAATAATAATTTTGAGGATCATGAGTAAGACTAGGCAAACATATCACCTTTTAGCCTACAATATAGAGAAATTTGCTAATTTCCTGGATCTTAAGCAACATATTCTCTAAACACATCTAAAACTGCTTAGATGTCATTGCTCTTGTATGATTTGTGTGTGTGATGCAATGATTTATAGCAGATTGCATATATGATTAAACCACATTATTTTTACAAATGTTTCTCATCATTTAAACCATAGCCAGTACTTGGAAGTCAAATTTAAACTACAAATTTCTTGGTGGGGAAAGCAAGATGAAGAGAAGGAATGTAGGTTTGCTGGAGGAAGTGGAGTATGAATTTGCTCAGATGGACCCTGAAATGGCAATGAAGACAGTGAAAGAGAAAAGTTGAAGATACAAAGGGTAATTTATCCTCTCCCATACGTTTTGAGGTTCGAAAGGGTTTGGTCACAGGCTGGAGGGCACCCTCGTTCACACCATCTGCACAACAAATGTACTATTCACATTTAATCTGGAACCTACCCAATTGAACAAATAATTCAGCAGGATAGTTATCTTATATATTCCCAGTAGGACACATCAGCGGACCTTCCCCCCAAATGGAAGGGGTGATCCGATGAATTATGTGATGCTATCAGTTCACTCCAAGCCTTCATTTTATGGCTGGCCCTCCGATGAGAAAGTGAGTTTTGTATCCTGCCCTGCATACGCAATGAGGAGAGCTAGGAGAGCCTCATCACTGGGATGGCACACACTTCTATCTTGCTCAATAATAGCACGAGATGATCTACTTCCTGTGGGTTATTACAGCCCCTGGCTCTGACCTCTCAGTCCTCATCGCTAGGAATGCCCCAGGTGGTTTGATGGGAAGGCTTCAGTGCTGCAGGACTTAGATCCAACCCAACCCAAGCACTATGTTATCACACAGGGGACTCTGGTTCTCAACAATACAAGGAAGTCAAATAGTATTCGCAGTCAGCGTAATTACAAAGCACTTTGTGCTACTTTAAGCACCTCTTGTTCCAGAATTGCAAGAAAGAAACTTCATGAAAAAAGCTTTTTAACCTCATTTTGCAGATGAGGAAACTGAGGCACAGAGAGGTTAAGTGACTGGGCCAACGATACCTGTGTCAGCAGTCAATATAAAAACAAAAAGCGGACCCCAGCATTGCAGCTTTTCTTGTACACTCTTCAGTGACTTGCTGGCTTTGAAAACGCCAGTGCTAAAACTGAAGAATAACATACTGAACCCACATGTGGGAGGACTTGGGAAGTATTTCATAGAAAGAGGTTCTGGCTCCCTATACACATTCTCTAGGCATGGGAACTCTAGCCCTGTAAATAACACCTTGGCGATTTGAAAAATTGAGGCTGTTTTGTTATCTACAGTAAGTGAGGTGTAAAATTAGCTTTTCAGGAACATTTATTTGCTCTCACACCTGAATCCAAGACTCGGTATTACATAACTTAGGAAAAGGACCAGTCTTTTCATTGTCTCTGGTAGAAAACAAACCTTATCAGTAACATAATGTTACTTCTATATAAAAAAAGCCGAGCTATCTTGTTGCTGTCAGCCATCTGGGAAAAACAAACAATGTTATCCATTTAAATGACAAGAGATCCAAGTCCTGGAGGCTTATCAGGACATTTAAAAAAAAAACAATCATAATTTAGTTTTATATTCACATCCCTGTGTGGCAAACTCAAAAGTTGTTAGAAGTTTACTTATCATCTCCTATGGTGGTTTTACTGGAATCATATGACATTTATTTGCAGGCAATTCTAAGCAGCCATTTGAAAACCAGTATTTTGTTAAACGGAAAGATTCAGAGCTGCTCTCTGGCCCATGTCCCCTATAGATATTGGTATTATAAATAGAACTAAGTCAGGGAGCTAGTGACTTAGAGCATCGTCTTCTTCATTTTCAACATGAATGAGATCAGTCTCTTGTTCCTGGAGCGAGACAGATGTGACAGGAGGTCAAAGAAGCATCAAGTCTGCTTCTGGGTCTGATGTCCCATTCGCCGAGGTCCTCCGCCTTGGCCGCCGGGGCAGTCGGGGTCACCTTGTGCCACCACTCAGATCTCTCAGCTGTGGGATGCACTCCACCTGCTCCACCTTTGGCAGAAAAACCAACCGGAGAGCGCCTTCCTTCCCACTCACATGGCAGAGGTCTCTGTTCCTGAGTTTTAAACAATAATAAAGACAAAAAAGCAAATCCCTGTAGTAAGAAACCAGACTTTTCAAACGAAACATTTTATTGTAAATAGCTCCTCATAGGTATTCCTCGTGCTTCATTCCCACCCACCCTAGTTTCTGTTGTTTGTTTTTATTTTTTTTTAAATGATGTTTATTTCAGGACTAGTGTTTCCATGGGGTGTGGTGTTACATTAAAATGACCCCCCCTGCACAGCAGGGGTAGAATGGTTCTTTGTAACTTTGGTTCCATGCCCAAGACACATCTTTGTGTGATCTGCTGAATCTGTTTCCATGGCTGATTTGTTTTTTGCCTTCACAATATATGTTTATAGTTCTTTTCTTCTGGCTTGACATGTACACGTTTCATTAAATGCAGCATATATTGTAGATTTTCACCAGGGTCATGTAGGAACTGTCAAGTAAGAAACCTTGAATAATGGCTTTAAAATACACAGTTGTAGTCCTGGCTACAGGGTAGTTCTTAGCTTTTGATCTCTCTCTCTCACTGCTGTAAACATTTCTGCCATCTTTGAAGGTTTAGAAGCATTTGTCTCTCTGGGGTTTTATCCATGTTTTCGGTTACTCTGTAAAACAGAAGGAATATTCTTTAATCACCATTTCTGTCAATAGCTGAAACAGAAGAAAAAAAACCAAAATGCTTTTAAGAAAAAAAAAATTATTCTTTACCACCTCTTTGAGTTGTATGATCTTATGCAAGTTACATAAAGGAGGTATCTAAGCTTAATTACATTAATTTCAAATGAGAAAATAGACTATCTATGTCAAAGGTTGTTGCAACATAATGCATCTAAAGCAATGAACAGTTCTTTCCTCACAGAAAGTAGCCTGAAACATTAGGTATCATTATTACCTTTTCCTCCGGGCCTTCCAAGGTGAGGCCTGAAGAAACTCAATTGAATCATTATGCCCCAAATATTAATTTAAAATATTATTTTAAAAGCAGTTCTGGCCTGGACAGTGTGGCTCAGTGGTTGAGTATCAACCTCTGAACCAAGAGGTCACCAGGTCGAATCCTGGTCAGGGCACTTGCCCGGGTTGTGGGCTGGATCCCTAGTAGGGGCCCGCAGGAGGCAGCCAATCAATGACTCTCTCTCATCATTGATGTTTCTATTTCTCTATCCCTCTCCCTTTCCTTTCTAAAATCAATAAAAGCTTTTTTTAAAAAGCAGGTCTGTCTGTGCCTGTCAGCGACTTCCTTTGATGTCACATTTCCACCCCAACAATTGTATTCAGTGGCAGCCTCCACTCTAAGTCCTGATCTGAGGATTCCCTACGAAGTTTGTCACACAGGTTTCCTGGTTGATCCACGGTATGTCCCTGAAAAGGTACTTCTCTGGGCTATGCCAGTCAGCACTCCTGGCCCTGTTCCTCTTTAAATCCATGTGTCTGGGTTTCACTTGGGTAGAAGTTTAGGACATAGTGTTTCCTTCAAGAAAAGCTGGAAACGGCGCAGAGGATGTGCTGTTATGTGCTGTGTAAGGTCATAGCTTTCAGAGTCTGAATGACATGGACGGAGAAAATGGGATTCCCATGTTCTCACTGTATGTCTGTTCAAGGACAAGTTATTTAACTTCTCTACGCCTTAACTTCCCCATCTGTATAAAGAAGATACTGATTCCGTAGCAGGATTTTACTGGCGCCCAGGAATGGTGACCAAGATCTGAAGTGATGGGACAGGAGGCACTTAGCACTTTCGGTGCTCCATTCAGAGGCAAATTAAAGGTTCAAAGAAACTCCCACCACACGTGAGAGCCAGAAGTATTTGGAATTCATATTTCAGAGCCACTTGGTCTGCTCCAAAAGACCAGATTCAACTGCGATAAAGGAGGGATAGAGCCCCAGAGGGGAACCATAGTTAGGAAGTGCAGTGGTTGAGATGAGAGCACACTGTGGCAGGGAGGGGAGTACCAAAAGGCACAATGAGAGATTGGCGGGACTTGTACAAAGGAGACTCATGTTCTACATTCCACTACAGAGCAATGCTCATCTTCCTTTGTCTATCTGTGCAGAGAACTGGAGGGGGATGATGGGCAGAGATGGGAGCAATAGCTTCCTCCCCAGTAAGAAGCTGTGATTGGGACCCCCATGGTGGCATCCAGATTGGCAGTGGGCGAGCTGGGGCCTCCATCAGTCAGGGAACAGTGCAGTGAGCATGTTCTGCACAGCTTCTGAGGAATTCAGACCTATGTCCCCCTAATGATCAGTCTTTCATCACCTCCCTTCAAAAGGACATTGAGACCTGGTCGGTAATATCCAGAGGAACAGCATTGGCCACCATTGGAATGGAGAGGCATGTCCCCCTGCCCTGCTTCCTCTTCCCTGCCCTCCAGAGGAGCTGAGCCTTGAGGAGGGAAGGGAATGAGCCCTCTTAGAGGCAGAGCCCCCTCCCCCCATCCCTACCCCCCCACCCCACCCCAGCATAAGGGAAGAAGTGAGATTAAACAGAGGCAAAGATAGAATTTTTAATCTGAGCTAGAATTCTAAGAACTGAAAGTGACTAAAAATTTTGGGAACCAACCTAAGAGTCAACTAAAGGACGAAAGAGGGAAATAAGGCAGAAGCTGAGTTTAAGCTATGTTTTGAGAAAAACAGATTATGTTCATATTTACATCCTACTGGGATGAGAGTTCTAAACAACTGGTTACAGCTATAATATTCCCATATTCTCTGGTAAATAAGAAAACTGGTCTCAATGTATATAAAAGGTACTGTAAGGTATGTACGTGTGTATGTGTATGTATAGTGTATGTGTGTGTTTGTATATTTAAAATATGTATGTAAGTACAAAAGTCTTTTACTTGCAAACTTTTAACTTATACACTTTCAGAGATAAATCCTAAATTCTGTTTCAAATCGCACATGTATAATTTCTGTCTTTCATGTTTGTCATGAAAATCCATTTGAGTAAAACTATGTTGGTTTTAAAAAGACAAATGGACTTGCCCAGGCTGGGTGGCTCAGTTGGTTGGAGTGTCGTCCTATACACCAAAAGGTTTAGGGTTAGATCTCTCAGACAGGGCATGTACAGGAGGCAACCAATTGATTTCTCTCTCATATTGATATTTTCTCTCTCTCTCTCTCTTCCTCTCTCTCTCTCTCTCTCGCTCTCCCCCCCTTCCTCTTATAAAATCAATAAACATATCTGCAGGTGAGGATTTAAAATAATAATAAAATAATTAATAATAATACAAATGGACTTAAAGGCAGTCTCCCAAAATGCTAAATTTCTGTAAATTGAGTAACTTCAAGGCTGCACACTCTAAACTACTCAGCTGTTCTCCTGTGCATACTTTATACCACCCAGATATACTGCTACTTAATTTGCTATATTATTAATACTGTTTTTTTATTCAACGGATAATTACTAAGTGTCAATTAAGGGCTATTCCGGAGGAAAAGCAATTCAAATCTTGTACAGCTCTCGAGGGATTACAAGGTATAGAGAGGAGGGCCTTGTAATTTCAAAACCCACTTAGTGGGAAGTACCACATACATCAGGGAGGATGCCTCTGGTTGCTGATATACATGAACATAAATGATGCTCAGAACGTGAGAGAAATGCCCTCTTTCATTTGTGAGGCAGTAGTGTGGTGGTTAAAAGTGGTCTCTAGAATGAGGCTGTCCAGGTACAAATCCTAGGCCTGAGAATTGTAGCTGTGTGGACTTGGGAAAGTTACAAGCTACAGTTCCCCCAACTGGTAAACAAAACAAAAATAACAACTAAAGCAACTAATTATGAGAATCAAATGAGATGATGGAAGTAGAAGTGCCTTGAATATCGTGAAATTCTGAACATTTGGGGCAATTTTGCTGTTATCACCTGGTTTATAGGGGATTTTGTGCAGATTTGTGTATCTGTTGCTTAACACAGTACCTGCCACATAAGTGTTAGCCATGATTGATGTCTATGTGCAAACCTACTCCTTTCCTACCTAGTATTTATTTATAAAGTTGGAATTTTCTTTCCTAACCCCCCATATAGTACTTGTGTCTCATGAATTTTATTTTCCTGTTTATTTATTGTTCTTTGGGGGAGGGCTGCTTGTTTTTTTGACACTCTGAATGTTTGATCCTTTCTTAGAGAATCTCACCCATTTCACTTAAGATATTCTCATTCAATTTGAGAGACTCAGCCCTCTTCTTTATGTGCTGCAAGGCTACCAGCCTTCATGTCAGATGAAGGATATCTGTCAGCCTGTAAAGAAAATATTCTGGATGGAATCAAGCCAAAGAGTTGGTTATAGGAAGACATAACTTTCTGGGCATATCTGCCTAACTCCTCCCTCGTCCATGCCGAAGCCCTTCTGCTTGTGTGTTCTGCCTGCAGGTCACCAAGTTGATACTCATGGAAAAAGAAAGTGTCTCTCCTCCACTTATAGAAAAGGTTAAATAACATGAGATCCAGGAAAGATCCTTGACTAATATAACTTAATAGGATAACCAAAGCTGTCACAGACCGTGATAAATGTATTTAGAATAGCAGCTAGCCTTTTCGCATTTTTAAGTGATAGTATTGAGATCTGTGGTCTCCATACCTGGGTGGACATCAGAATCACCTGATGTGTTTATTAAAAATATAGATCAATCCTTTCTCTCTCTCTCTCTCTCTCTCTCTCTCTCTCTCTCTCTCTCTCTCCCACTATCTACCCAGTAATCTGCTTCATTAAGTTAAGTCACAGGAAGACCATGGAATCTTTATTTGAAACGGCATTGGGAATTACTGTTTAAGATTACTTAGAATTGGACTTGATTTAGCAACAATAAGACTATTGTATTTTTTCCCTCTAAATTGACATTGACAATAATCTTATTTGAAAACCCAAGATCCAATTTTACTTTCCTGCTTTCCTGAGTTTTGATGAAGAAAGATGGGGAGAAAGGGTTAAAAAAAATAAATCATTTATTAGTTGTTAGGATTCACAGATATCAGAATTTTCAAACTGAAAAAGATACTGAAAATATATCTTCATTTTGAAGATATGGAAGCAACTCTCTGTGTAATGATTATGATGAGAAGACTGAGATCCATAGACATTGTGATTCCCAAAGCAAATCTGTTAACTAGAAAAAAAAATCTTGATTCTCACTATACTTCCCCAATAAACACCCAACTGGATTGGATCCATTTCTCATTTTATGGCATTTAAGCTAATCAAACCATGTGCACTTTTTTAAACATGGGCCTAATAACTACATGTATATACCTCTCAGAACCACATTTTGAGAATTAAATGGAATCTTACCTTTAAGAGGCACCTTGACATCAAGGCCATAGAATAAAGGCAAGAGAGAAGAACAAGAATAGAAACAGAAACTGCAGAAGAAAAAGAAGAAGATTACGTAAATCTGAATTTCTGTAGTGCTATTCAGGTAGTACAAACCTCAGCTTTTCCACATTGTTCATCTAATCACTTCTCACATAACACCAAATACCTTTTGTTTCAAAAAAACATACCTTTTACTTGTCTACTGGCAAAGCAGCACAATAAATAACTAACTGGTGTTCAGCTAACATCGACTCATACATTTTAGAATTCTGAGAGGGTCTTACAGATAATTGGTGTAAGCCCTTAATTGTAAAATTACAGAAAAAAAGCACAGATCATTTCATCAATAGACTAATTTCATGGCATAGTTCAGTTTAGAGCATGGACCTCCCAAGTCTTACTCTATTATATGTTATTGTCTCATTTTTAATGCATGGAAGATTATTTCAAAAACACAAAATATGATCAGAGCATACACTTAATCACTCAATGCTGTCATTGATTGGTTAGTGTGTTAGGTTTTAGGACTAAGGCTCATCTGGAAGAATAGTAATATGTAGGGTAAACATATGACAAATTAGCCACAGGGGATACCCCAGAGAGGGAAATGGGATACTATCAGTAATTACACCAAGGCAACAGGTGTGAACTGGGTCTGTCCTGCACCAGTGGGTTTGTGTGGCCATCCTATTGGTGTGACATCTGCCTATACATCGGTGGACACTTTGGATAATGAATATACGATGCGGTTCCAGCCTTCATGCTTCTGAGATAGATCTCAATTTACCTGACCTACAGAAGTTAAATGAAGCCTGATTTGTTTATCTTCACCAAGAATCTTCACTAGAGAAGCAGATACTTGATGGACCAACAGATCTTCTGTAGCACTAGTATATAACCAACTCTACACTAATTAAAACATGTCACAGGTGAGGTCAGTTTTTTCCAATACTGAGTTCTTCAGTGATTTACTCTTACAGAGGCAGGAAGTCTTTGCCTTGTATCCAATCTCTAGGAGCATTCTGTTGCACATGGCTTCCTGTATGGCAAGTACAGCATTCTCATATTAGGGGCATGTTATTTGCATATTTCCTTTAATGCCACTGGTTAGAAGGCTCTTGCTTCACTATGGCAAAATTGTATGAATAAGTTGTAAACATGGTGCTAAGAGCCATGTAGCAGTGACTATTCTATTAGTCTAAAACACAGAAATGGTCCTTTTTATTTCACTCCTTGAAGATGAAGAGGGGTATGGTGGCACCTGTCACAGGAGAGGATGGAGAGAAGGAGAGGAATGGGAGGCTCCACTATTCCCAGGAGAAGGTCAGATATCGGCACTACCTCTTGGGCATGAATGAGGAGATGCCCAACCGCTCAGCCCGTAATGAGATTCTTAGTCTACGCAGTGTGGTGGGCAGACCTCTGGTCCTGATTAGCCATGGAGTGATTATACAATCTTGGGAAAGTTGTTTAATCTCTGGGTTATTGTTTTATTAAGGGGATCATTATTTTCACTGTGTCTGAATCACAAAATAATGATGAGAATCAAATGAATTGATGGAAGTGGAAGTGCTTTGGATATGGTGAAAAGCTGCACATTTTGGGCAATTTTGCTGTTTGCTGTTATCCCCTGATTTATATTAATGGTGTGCATGGGAATTAGGAACAAAGAAAGGATATTTTATGTACCTTGAGAAGGTGTTCAAGTATTCCAAGGAAAAGAGTGGAGACTATCTCTGACATAAGTGATCTTTAGCATTTTTACTAGGCTTGTAGATGAGTAGAACTGAGGTCAAGTGAATAGAAGAATAGAAGGTGCTCATCTCTCATTCAAACTCTAATCAGAAACAAACTAGGTTATTTTTGAAGTAACTTAATTTACTCCTATATATGGTATATGTTGCTTTGATAACTAAAGAATCCATATTTTCTGTTAAGTATATTATCTCATTATCATAAATGTTTAGGAAGGTCAGATCCATAAAACGAAAAGCTCACATGGAATTCTGAACTAAACATAATCTTAATCTCCCTCCTCCCAACATTATGGGGTTTATTAAGAGAATGGCCACCGGGGTGACATTTGTAGATTTAAAAAAAAATCCTGTGTTTGTTTTCCTCAGTTGAATGGGAACTGAACTGAACTAAAGTTTCTGGGGGCAGAACAGTCTTAGCTGTGACTTTGTCCTTGAGCCAGCCCCAGGGCTGTTTAAGGATTAGCAGAGAGAATGACTAGAGCCAAGAACTCGCCATTCAAAAATGTGGAAACTGGAAGATATCTCGTGTCCTTTGACAACCGGGGAAGCTGTAGGGAAATCCTGTCTTTTGTGGGTCTTCTTGCCAAAAACTTGGGAAATGAGACTAAGTCCTTGTTTAACTTGGCCTCATTCAATCCTGGAGAACTAAAGAGCACACTTCTGAAATGAGGAAAATTCAAATTTAAAAATTTGCCGAAGTATACTTTACATTTGGTACTTTAAAAATTTATACTTTTAAATTTGACTTTCTTACTGTTTTCACCAACCACTAATTTGTTCCTCATGGAGAGGAGGTGAATACAAGTGTCATCATCCCTATTCTATAGACACGGCTTAGACACAGGGGGTCTTACCCAACGTCAAATGAGTACCTGAAGACCGGCCTACATAAAAATCCAGGTGCTGATGGTCTGGCTAATAGCTCCCCTCCAGCTCCATCTAAACTCACATATGTGGACAACTACAGAAGCAACTTGGGATGAGCCAAGTTCTAACCATAGCATCAGAAATGCCACATGGTTTGCTATTTTCTTCTTGGGTGACTATGGAAGATACAGGAAAGCGTTATATTATTTTGCAACGTAGGGATCAGGCAGCTACTTCGAGCCCATCAGATTGGAACTCAGGGAAAACCTCTCGCCATCTTCGCTGTGTTCCTCAGCAGGCGCTCCTGGCATCACCGGAAGGATAACTTTGTTGTGCCAGACTGTTTAATTCACCGCAGAGCTTGTTTAGCACCCCTGCACAAGTGCCCCTTCTCCCACCACACACACACCTGCAAATGTCCTCTTTAAGAAAGACTATGCTTTAACCCCTCAAAAGTGCTGGCTTGCTTGAAAGAAGCAGTGATTTTTATAGACCACTGGTGGAAATGACACGAGGAAGTGACAAGAGGGCATAATTATCATATGTCAATCTACATTTATGAATTTATTTTTGAAGTGAAACTGCAGTATCAGGAATGAAGGGCTTTTTATGAATAATAATGGGATTTTTTTTAAAGGCGCTAAATGTATTTTTAAGAGAAAACAGAATAACAAAACTCAAAAGAAACGTTTGAAAAGGAAATAAAGATGAAGAAGGGGAAACTGAGGAAGGAAAACACTTACAGAAAAGAATGGGAATCAACACAAAAGGCAAAGTACCGAGGGCAGCACCTACGCTGGGATCCCGGTGCCTGACTCAGGTGAGGCCTACGTTTATACAGCTGCCTACCCAAAGTACACAGTACCCGAGACGAAAGAAAGAACACACACAGTGAGTGAAACTGGCATTAATTTCTGATTATAAAGTAAAGTTAAAATAGATGTTGACCTTAACACCTACCTTTTCCTCTAAGTCCTTTATCTGTCTTTTCTGGATGTCTGTTTTATCTTCTAAGTCGCGGATTCTCTGCAGAAAGAAGAAAAAGGAAAAAGCATGAGTGGGCATTAAGTTGAACCAAAAGACTCTTCACCAAGCTAAAACAGTCAGCTTTCTATAAAAACATTAGCAATAGTATTAGCAGCTGGAAATATCACATATACATTTTTTTCATACCCAACTGCTGCATTTTCAAAATCAACTGCACCTGTGGTGGAAGTGATTTGCTAACCCTCTCTACTGGGTCTATCCCTGCAGACCCTTTCCTCGTGAGAGATACTGTCCCCACCCATTGTGCTTGGGCTTGACCATGGGACCAGTGTTGGCGGGTGGGATGTGACTTGTGGAATGCTGCCTCCTAGCAGGGACAGTGTGAATCAGAACTAGTGAAGAAGAAACTAACATCGTTGTAAACCATCTGGATTAAGATTTTTGGTTGGTTGTTACTACAGTAAAAACTGGATAAAGCTGACTAACACAAATGCAAACAAGCCCATTGGTTTTTGCTAACCTTTCTTTTCAACCTTATTTTAACTCTGTTTCAGGGAGGAATTTCCTCACAAAACACAACTGGCCAGTTCTCATAATACACAGTAGAGATTACACTTCCATAAAAATTTCAAGGCGGGAACTGATAAATCAGGGAAAAAGCAAACATGAGAAAAATAACACAACTAATCCTGAAGACAATAAAGTTCCAGGACTATCTTGAATTTGTCTGTCAACTAGACAAATGGCTTCAGAGTTCCCTGTTACCTTGGGGAGTCTGTTAGCCGCAAAGCTCCCGGCTACAACTGCGGTGTGCTAAGTGCCAAATTGCCCATGCACTGTTCTTATTGATGTTATCAAATAACTCCTGTTCCTTTTCCACTCACCTAGATCTCTGGTGACCACATGATTCCTTCTTCTTGTATAGCCCATCTGGATTTTGTACCAGTTGCTTGTTACAGCTTCTGCGTGACAAATACTATATAGCCTGGCACTTCCAATTCTAGAATTCTTATGGAATCTGCCTTTGACCTTTTCCTCACCATCTAAGCTAAGACATAAACTAAGAGTTGGATGAAGAATCTGGGCTATAAATGAATATTGGGTGTCTATTCTGAACCTCGCTGGTGTAGATGAATCACAAATCACACACAACTCAAGCTGCATACGTCAGTTAGGAAAGTGGTTACGTGCAGTGGCCTTGGAGTAGGTGGACCTGGGCTGCAATTCTGGTTCTGTTGCTTACTATCTGTGTCATCTTGGGAAAACCATTTAAGCACTCTTATTTCAGAATCATTCTCTCTTAAATTGGGATATTAAGTATATTTACCTTCTTGGGCTCTTTTGTAGATTAAATGAAATGATGTGAGTAGAGCCCTTAGTTTACTTGCTGACATGCAGCAAATGCCAGGAAGTAAGTGGCATCTTCCAAGTTTTGTTGCTGTTTGTTCTGGGAATAAAGGGAAAGGCCCTTGTGTTCTTTCACCCATTCAGATTGTGTGATCAGACTAGGTATGGGCTGGGCTGAGTAACGGGAGGAAAGCATTACTCCTGTCCTGGAGGAAGTCCCGCCTTCCTGCATAGCAGGGAGAATCAGGCTCCATGAGAGTCAAAGGGTATTTCGTGACAAAGCAGTTGCAGAAACAGTAGTAAAATGCAGTGCTTCTACAACGCCCATTTTCTTAAGACGGAATCATTACAAAACAGTCCTCCCTTATCTAAAGGTAAGTAGAAAACAAAAGTGATTTATTTTACTCTGAAAATAGCGTCTCGCTCCTGGGCTTCTCCACACCCATACTCAGCACTGTGTACTTGGTACTGAGTCCCACTTGCTTAGTACCAACCCTAAGCAGAAGTCACTCATCCTCACCTGGTGGGCTTGCTGCAAGAGCTCCATTCTCTCCTGAAGGATCTGACAGTCATATTCTCGGCTCTTCCTCAGCATCTGCCGCCGTAGCTTCTCTACCGCCGTCCTCAGCTCCTCTTGCTGTTTCTCACTCAGCAGTTCACCAAACTTGATAACAGTTTCTTGCTGCAGAGCATTGTACAAAGTAGCTTCTAGTTCCTGGATTCTCTGGCAAATAAAACGAGAAGTCTAACTTTGGAATTGAGCATTTTCTATGTGGTGTGTGAGTGTACACGTAAGTGTGTGTATGGGAAGAGATATGTTATGTTATGTTAGTCTTACAGGATCATAGCAATTAAATGCATTTCATAGTTTTTCCAAACTAACTACCCATATTATAATCCCCTTTATAAGAGTCCATAAGAATCATTTATCCAATATGTTAACTTCTTAGATGATGAGAAATTGGTTATTTTTCTTGGACAGTTTTCATTGTTAAAAAGTTCTTACTTTGTTATAATAACTGTACATTCTTCTATTCTGAAATGTAGCTGAAAATAAATTTGTTTTCTCTTCCATTTGACAGCCCTTCAAATATTTAAAGACATCTATTATAGTGGCCACATTTTTAGAAATAAGTATTGAAAAGTGGTCAAAGTTGGAATACAATACTTGAAATTAGAGGTAAATTTAATGCACAAAATGCCACGACTCTTCCACATGACAGACCTCTGTACCTGAAGATGGCTTTATAATCCCCACATTTCTTCTTAAAATAAAAATCAGGAAATATGATCTAAAAATGGCCTGGAGCTTCTGGAATTGGTCTGTTTTTTAAAATATATTTTTATTGATTTCAGAGAGGAAGGTAGAGGAGAGAGAGATAGAAACATCACTGATGAGAATCATTGATTGGCTGCTTCCTGCACGATCCGATCTGGGGGATCAAGCCTGCAACCCAGACATGTGCCCTGACTAGGAATCGAAATGGTTTATATATGGACACTCAACCACTGAGCCACACCACCTGGGCAAGTCTTCTCTTGTTTTAGATGAAGAGTCTACTCTTCCTTACATCTCAGTTTTGGATTTTTTTGAAACATGTTTCAGACACAGTTGCCAAAATCTACAGTCTTGTTCCCTGTGACTTTGACAGAGGTAAACAGACATGGCCTGGTGAGGGATGTTTTCCTAACTCTTGTCATAGATTATGCAGATCTCATCTTTTTAAAGCTGAATGAGCACACACAGCTTAATTGTTTTATGTACAGGTAGAGGAGGCAAGGATAAAGGGTGGGAGGGAGGGGAAGAATCGTTTCCTTCTTTATTCTCTAGTGACCAACTCATTCTCTCCTTTCCCCGTCAAGTAATGCTCAGAACCTCTTATTCATCTTGGAGGGGAAATACCAATTTATCTTTGTTATGAGCTGAAACTAAGTGCTTCACTCTTTTCCCAAAAGTGACTCGGGCTGCTTCCAGGAAAGCATTAGAAAAACTTCTACAAGCAACTCCCTGAAATGTTCCTCTTCTAAGTTTGCTCTTTTTCTCTTGAGTCATTGTTGTGAATTCATGATGGGGGGTTTGCATATGGACAGAAGAAATGCAAGCTCTAGTCCAATATTAGGAATTGCTTGTTATGACTTTTGTACAGGAGAGTGAGTTAAGAGTGCTCCTCACTCAGCATGATCTGTGGGAGAGAAGGCACAGCCGATTTACTGATACAGCTTTGCATATGGTGGGTGGATTATGGTAGTTAAGACCACAATGTCTGCAGTCAGGTCTAAACACTACCTACTTACCAGTTTGGGCAGATTCCTTTCACTCTCTAAACCTTCATGTCCTCATATGTAATAGAGGAATAATGTCACCTATACCTCTTAGGGTTGTTGTGGGAAATAAGTGAATTAAAAATGTATATAACAAACATTAAAGACTTTATTAGTCTACCACTAAATTAGGCTCCCCAGTGGATTTAATTCATTTTCTCTTTAATCTACACGGCCATGCAGTCTATCTTTCATTAAAATATTATATAATGATATACATTTAATTAAAAAAATTTAAAGTAAAATGAAATATTTATTAAGTATTATAAGAATATTATAATATTATAGCAAAGAGCTAGAGATATATTTTCTAAAATAAGAATTGGAAACCACTGAATAAATAAACCATTGCACGCTGTGGCCTATTTGAGTATGTGGCATGACAAATTAAATCAGATGTTTTCCTTCATGGTTTTTGATGTAAACACTCTGAGTCTCTTGAGTGCTTGCTGTACTTACCATATATGCTTGGTCCAGAGCTTGTTTTCTGTAGTCTAGTTCTTCCTCCAGATAGCCTTTGATTTTGCAGAATTGTTCCTATAAAAAAGGGCCATGTTGATAAATAGAGTCAGCTTAGTTAACCAGAAAGTGATATATAATCATATTGATCAGTGTTTTCTCTAATTCCATCACAAGACAAATCACTAGTATTTGTAGGGTCATCGATTTTGTCTGTTAGGGAAATAGTTCAACTTTCAGCGTCTCACACAGACAATGTGAAAATCAATGGAAAGAAGCACAAAAGACATAATGAACAATGCTTTAAAGGATTTTTATGCCAATCCAAGAGTATAGATTTTGATAAGATAAATGTTCACTAATAAGTATATCTGTGCAAATATATTATGATAGTGTATTTAGGTAAGGATGTTATGAAATGTAATTTAGCAGAGTTGGATAATGAAAAACTCATCTGATGTCATCAGTGTATGATTAGCAAACACAAAGACAGATAAGAATTCAGAGAGTGGCGGCGATCCCACCCACCACCACAATGCTACTTAATGGGTGTCTGTTCCTGAGGCAGAGCCAGTAGGAACTGGAGACAAATCGAATGTTCCCTTGAGTCCTCAGCTTCTGTGTGCCTCTCAGATTGTGCACATTTTCCCATTAGTATTTAAAAATATATTTTTGTGTATAATACAGCCCCAAGTGCAGTCAGTTATTTCTTTGTGTGTATGACTGCCTTCAGTCCATAACCGCCTGCAAGACCCATTTTGCTGGTGACTGTCCTGAGTACCTCTGAGCTCCAATGCCTAGAACAGTGCACAGTACAGGTTGAATGTGTAATTAATATTTGCGCATTTAAAGAGTTTTCAAGGGTATTTTCAATATAAACAGTTCTTGAAGATTTCTGGGAACTTTGTTCCACAGTGCGTACACAAAATAATGGAAGGCTACAAACTTTCATCACTGCCAAATAAAACTGGTAGAAAGAAGACATTTCCCATTGGCCTATTCAATTTCATTTTAATTTTTATGATACCTCATCTTTGTACTCACCATGTCACTTTCCAATTCCATCATTTTCTGGTGCAGGGCAGCTTCTGCTCCTTCGATTTGCTGGATCCACTGAACAAGACAAAAGTGTTCAACATGACTCCTTGGTATGGTGTATATGGTGCTCTCTACTGAGGTACTTGGTCAGTTCCCCTTATATCTCAGTAAACAGACTAAGAACTGAAATGAAAACTTGGTTCATTTTATCTCTTAGTTCAGAAATAAGACTATAGTTTTCCATTCATTCATTCATTCATTCATTCAACAAATATATTCATTGATATCTATTATGTGCCAGGCAATGTGCTAGCTGTGATGGTAACCAACACATTTTTTTGCCCAACAACACATTCTTGCCCACATGGAGAACACCATGGCAGGCTTTCTTGGGAAGTGACAATTGCACTGGAGTCTGAACAATGAGTCAAAGGTGATTAGGCAAAACTGAGGGGCAATTTCCAACCAGAAGGGATGTCCAATTCTCCATGGTTGGGGGGAGCATGATGGAAAAAAGAATGCCAAGTGAGACTGGAGAATTAGCAATTTTTTAATATATAAAATAGTACAGCGACTAGTAAGTGTTAAAGAATCATTTTTGTTGAGTAGAGACATTTTAAAGCACATAAAAAGAACTTACAAAATTTTCTTAACACTTAAAACATATAATTGTGTTATGTGACATTGATGTTAGCATAGACCAATTCCCTGAATAAATTTTGACTTTGAATATTATGGTATGAACCTACCACACATATAATTTAAAAGAACAAGTCTTATACTGTGTCTCTACCAAGTTAAACATCAGCTTATCCCTTCAGGAGGTAATCGGGCATAATAATTAAGTGTGTAGGTTCTAGAAGCACACTACTTTGGGTCTAAATCCCAATTCTAGCTTTTCATGGTTCTGTGGACTTGAAAGGTTACCTAATTTCTCTAAAAGCCTCAACTTTCTTATCTATAATATGAGATCAATAATAATATGAAGATTAAAAGATGTACTTCATGTAACTAGGGAGAGCAAATCCCAGATATCATTTCACAAGTAAATTCCTCAATACATATCCCTAACAGATAAGGCCTTTTTTAATTAAAAAGAAAAAAAAAAGCATAACCACAAGGCCATCTCCACATTTTGAAAAATTAACATTAACATTGTTGTCTGGTACCTGGTCCATATTAAAATTTCCCCAACTGTCAGCAAAATGTCCTTTTTATTACGCTTGGTTTGCTTGAATCAGGATGCCAAAAAAGGTCATTTCACTATTTCTTTTATTTTTCCTAATCCTCACCCGAGGATATTTTTTCACTGATTTTTAGAGAGAGTGGAAGAGAGACGGAAAGACAGAGAATAATATCGATATGAGAGAAACACATTGATTGGTTGCCTCCTGTACATGACCCGAACAGGGCCTGCAACCTGCAACCAGAATCGAACCCGGGACCCTTGGGTCTGCAGGTCGATGCTCTATCCATTAAGCAAAACCAGCTAGGGCAATTTCTTAAGTACTTTTTATTTTATAACCATTTTTTATTTATTTATTTATATATATATTTATTTATTTAAAATATATTTTTATTGATTTTTTACAGAGAGGAAGGGAGAGGGATAGAGAGTTAGAAACATCGATGAAAGAGAAACATCGACTAGCTGCCTCCTGCACACCTCCTACTGGGGATGTACCTGCAACCAAAGTTTATGCCCTTGACCGGTATTGAACCTGGGACCCTTCAGTCCGCAGGCCGACGCTCTATCCACCGAGCCAAACCGGTTTTGGCTATAACCATTTTTTAAATGTCTTTGTTTTGTCTGAGTAAGTTGACAGGCTCATTTGATTTGTAGAATTCCTCATTTCAGATTGTAGCAAGCTGATTGCTTCCTCTTGGTTTCATCTAATTTATAACAAGTTTTATATGCAGTTAGGAATTAAGGAAGCATCTCAAGGGACTTACATGTTCTCATTAGACCCAACCACATATACATGACTCTCAACTATGCGCGATTTTCAAGGCACCCTGAATACAGCCAGTTATCAGACCTACCTACCTGCTCTTTCCTCTTCTTTCACTCTTCCTACCATTGATCAGGTTTAGACACAAGGGGGCAGAGCACACTCTCAGGTTGGGCTTTCTGAATGAGCCTGCAGTGAGCTACCACCAGGTCCTAGAATTCTTTGGAAACAATTTGCAGGTACACACCCAAAGAAAAGCCCATAAAAAGAGCCACACTCCAATTTACCGCCTCTCAATTGTTAACACCACAAGCCCACAAATGGTATTACTTGTGCTAAAGCCCATGATACCAAACCTAAACTTAATATCTGACCTAATTGCAGTTGTGACCTTTACTGGGAATATAATCTCGGTCAACCAGTCTGGAATTCTCTGGACAACATCAATGAGGTCATCTGTCCCTGGAGTGCTTCTCTCTTCCCCGTAGGATCAAGAGGCAACCTGCATGATAAAACCTTTGCCTGCCTCCCCCGAAAAAAAGATGTCCTGGCCTAGAAATACTGGGTTATTTTCTTTTGTTAATAGCTCCCTAGCCCCACCCTTCTTCCTATAAAAGCTTTCCATTTTGCACAGCCTCTAAGAGCGCTGTTGTAGTTGCTAGATAGGATGCTGCCCAATCCATGAATCGCTTAATAAGCCAATCAGATCTTCAAATTTAAGGAAGTGCCATATGATTTCACTCATATGTGGAATCTAATGAACAAAATAAACTAACAGACAAAGCAGAAACTCATAGGTAGAGAACAGACTGACAGTTGTCAGAGGGGAAGGGAGCTGGGGGACTAGATGAAAAAGGTGAAGGGATTAAGCGAAAACAAAACAATACAAAACAAGACATAACAAATAAAAAAAACCTATCATAGACACAGACAACAGTATGGTGAATACCAGAGGGAAAGGAGGGTGGGGGGAGGTGGCAGAGGGTAAAAGGGGGTAAATGGTGACAGAAGGAGATTTGAGTTGTGGTAGTAAACACACAATGTAATATACAGATGATGTATTATAGAATTGTATACCTGAAACCTATATAATTTTATTGACCAATGTCACCCCAATAAATTAAATAAAAAAAATCTTCAAATATACTCAGTTGAATTTTGTTCTAACAAAATCCTTCTTTATCGGTTTCCCATCTTGGTAAGGATTGCTTGAATAATGTAATTTAGAAGTTTTTCCGTTTTTAAAGAATTCTATTTTTAAGAGACTTCAAAGCAAGAATTATCCACCCACCCCAAGTAAGTGTGTAGACTTTTTTTGATGTGTGTTTTCATTCTATCTGGGTTGTCTCACCCTGAAAAATAAAATCTTTATTAGGTATTCAATAACCCTACCCTGCTCTTTAGGTGTTAAGCCAGGCACCGAGATGATTTGAAAGTCAGTACAATTTATTACCTTCTCTGCCAGGGACAGCACAGTGCTGGCCTGAATTATGGCCACTTGTTCTTCATTTCTTAAATTCTGTGAAAAAAGACAGAAAAAAAATAAGCTGAAGACACTTCAGATATATACATTATCAGAAAATATTGCCTAAGCGCTTGCCACAGGCACAAATGCATGGAACCTTAACAAATGTTCTATTTAGTAATAATTCTTCACAAAGAGTTCATTCAAAACCTATAAAAAGTATATTGTTTCTTTATACCTCTCAAACACTGACTTGGTTTTGTTTCACTATAAGCATACTTCATTAATAGTCATGTTATAAGAAGAGCATAAACCAAAATGAAATAAAGAGTAATCTCTGCATAGCAGTTTCATGCGATTTCATTGTTAATGTTCTCCCCTTTGACAATTGTTTAAGGGAAAAAATGGTATAACTTCTCAACCTACATGTATCATTCATCTAACGCCTCAATGAACAGTCCTCCCACTGAATTAATATGCCTTGACCCTGCCTGGAAGGTGTTTTTAAAAAGAAAAAGGACTATAGCTTCCTGGTCCATTTTTATGTGGCTGCCACCAACCCTACTATTTAGCACCATTTGCAATTGCATGTCTGATTAATTTCACGCTGGATGCCTCCAAGCAACAGTCAGAAGGCAATCAGTTTTAATCACTGCAGATGTGGTTGCCATTCAAATCAGAAACCTGCTCACGAAAAGCATTTTACCAGTTCCCATTTCTGTCACTGCCTTCCAGAGATCCTTACAATCCTTTAGCCAAGTTGTCTGATAAACAGTTGATTCTCTCTGGAGAGCTACATCCTTCAGTGAACATGGCCTCCTACCTGCTATTATTTCACACGCGACACATTGGCAAGGATTTCTTGCCTCTTGTTAGGCAAATTCATATCTTTCCTGCACTTATTTAATTCATACTTACCCCATTGTCCCCCAGGATATCAAGCTGCTTTATGAGATCAGGGATGTTCACATCCTGCAAAATCAAGGAGATACACTCAAGTCAAAGACACAAATGTGGCTTCCCATTCTCCCAGTGCCCCAAGCCTAATATAGAGAAGACATTTTAACCCTGTAATTCCTTGGGTTTTCAAGCAGGCACGCCTGGTTTTAAATTTCCACTGTGCTTCTTATAAGCTGTGTGAACTTTGGAAAACAGTTCATTCTCAATTTCGCCAATTGCAAAATGAAGGTAAAAAATACCTCCTTCATAGGCTGATCTTGAGGAGAAACAGATTATGTACAAAAGAGTCCAGAATATAGTGAAGGCTTGCATTAGCTCATTAACTTTTTTATGATAGTTGTCCATTTTTTTAAGTCATGGTAGACTTCAGTTATAAAGAAAAATAATAGGTAGTAAATATAAATAATGAACCAACTTCATTCTAATTAATGGAATTCTGATTTGGTTGAGATTTTGACTGCCATATAAACTATAATTCAGTTCCTTTTTTAAAAATTGAGCTTTAATTTCATCTTTTGGAAACAGCTGATTTTTATTATAATTCTTGCATCAGTGTAAAGCAAATAAACTCCATTGGAAAGAGTTCCTTTGGATATAAATGACATCCATTGGATTAGGTTGTTTATGATTTATCTAAAGAAAAAAGTATCCAAGGAAAAGATGAAGCAAAGTACTTTTCATTTAATTAGAGCTGAATAAAAAATTACTTTGCTTTACAAATTTTCATGTAGCTCAGGAAGGCCAGAGTTTAAACAATGTGAAAGTGGTTGAAGATGGAAGTCAAGGAAGCACGATTTTACTACCTCATCCCCTCCTCCTACCCCACACTTTTTACCTCATTAGTACCACTTTCTCCTCTTATGTTCAAATGCAGTATAGCAGATCCTACCACAGGGGAAAGTCTAGCTCATTCTCATAGGCAGAGAGAAGGCAACTAACGCAGGATATTTGGCAGCTCAAAGTGGGAGCAGGAAGGGCCATGCAGAAGGTAAGGAGAGGCCAGGAATAGCGGGAGGCTTCCCAGTTTTACTTCTGGAATAGATATTTGCCATGTGATTTCATTACATTGAAGGACAATATTGATCCCAGGAGATGAAGCCATCGCCATTCAACCTTAATATTATTTACAATGTAATCCAATATCACTACAGATAGAAGTATATTTTGTCGAACTGAGCAATATGTTATAAACTTTCAAAAGAGAAATCTTCCTTAAATTAAACATACCTAAAGAAATGCTGAACTAGACAATTTCAAGGTCTCTTTTAATGCTGAAATTCCAAGATTATGAATTCCACAGCACTTACAACCAACATCACAACAGAGGGACTCAACAAGTACATTTTTATCTAGCATACTTGAAATATGTTTATTGAAGTACTGAATTCATTGAATATTTCCTCTAGATAATTAAAGGTCATTATATTAATATTTTGAATTCATATTCTTTATCTTACTCTGTTCTAAATAATCATGGCTTCCTGTGTTCTTTGTTGTTACATTTCACACATCTGTCACACATTTGTCTTATGTTCTATTGATTTTCCAATGGACATGACTACTTTCAATTCTTACCCAGTTTGTATCAAAATGACATCCAGTGACCGAAAGACAAAAGTCATGAGCAACCTCCCCTTTTCCAATTCCCAGTTTTTCCACTTTCTTACAAACATAAAACATCAAATATCTGCCTACCTTGACACCTTCTTTCATACAGTAGATCTGGAGAGCACTCACACCATCTGAGAATGGGTGAATTTGTAGATTAAATGGAGGGGACCGTCTCTCTCTTTCCTTGAAATACAGTGGAGAATATATGGGCATTAAAAAAAAGCAACAACTGATTAAACACTAAACCAGTTGTCTGCTATTTCAGCAGTGTATCAATATGACATTTGGAAAAAAAAAGAACTCAAGATGTTCATGCTTAAATTTAATGGAAATGACTGATTAGTCAACAAAGGTATGGAAGGGAATTTATAGATGGTGTCATCCAATCTTGCAAATTTTTTTGATCAGGGAAATGTGGGAAGTGGGGTTGCAATTCAAGCTATCTGAATATTTAGAGCTTTTAGGTATCACAAAGAGTTATCTTTTGACCATGAAGTTTTATGGCAGCTAACAGACTTTTGCATATTCAATCCACTCAAGCTTTATGAATAATGTGCTGTATATGGGCTACCAAAGACAACTTTTTTTCATTGAAGCATACTGACTACTAACTCTATCCAGCCCTAATTTGAAAGGACCTCAAGAAGAAATTGTTGGCAGAATAAGAGAAATTAAATAAGAATGTTTCTTATCCTTTACATTTCAACATACATTCAACCAGATCCTAAGCCAGATTTTGCATGATACAATCAAAATCTTATTTGATTGATAGGTTTTACTTAAAAAACAAAAACACAATTCTGAAATTTGGTTAGATTAACCAAAGTATTTCTCAAAACAAGTTACCTTGCTTCTTAGCTTTTGGCATAAATGCATTATAGACTAAAAAAGTTGACTGAAAAATTCAAATGTCTAATGATAAAATAATTTTGCATGTAGTACACTATGAAATATAAGTTTTAAGGTGACTTTTTTCAAGTCAGAATTAAATGAAGGATGGAAATGATTATTTAAAAGCAATGAATCATTGATGAAGTTTGAAATTGCTTCTTTAAATTATTTAAAGTCTATTCATTAGTCTTGTTCATCAAGGCATTAATAGTGTTGAAAAAATACAGTATCTAGTAGACATCCTGAATTGCATCAAAGCTTTACCACTCACTAATCACAGGACTTAGGCGATGGATTCAACCTCACTTGCCTCATCTATAAAACCTGTGTTGTGGCTGTGAGGTCCAATGAGAGTATGCAGCTGAAATGCTTAATTCAGCACCTCACACATAGCACGTGCTCCATGTGTGTTAGCTATTATGATTATCATCATCATTATGATCATCATTTCCTTACTTCTAGCTCTAGGTTTCGAAACTCCAGCAGTTCATTCTGGTCTCTGGCATCCTGCAGTTCCTGTTGTAAGCGGTGATTTTCTGCCTCCTGCTTTTCTATCTAATAAAGTAAATCCTCAAGTTAGGAGAACATTGCCAATACAACTTTGCGAAGCAAGCATAGATAGCATTCATTTACTCAGTGAATAAACCATCTAGACCATGAAAAAAAAAATCCCAAGTAGATGTGACTATGGCAAGTCTTTGGCTTTCCTTCCAGTTATCCTTCGGTTGAGTTTTTCAGGTCATAGAGGAAAACGCCAGAGGACACCTCCATTCATTGAGATAAAGTCTAGAGACCCTGTGAGTAGTGAATCTGAGGGTACTCATTATGGCCTTGCTGGAGATCCCAGAAGTAGACTGAATGGGGTAAATAATGGAATCTTATACCTCTTATTTCTGGAGTTACAAGTTGTCGGGAAAATAATTTTTAAAAAACATCTCTGATCATATACACACAAACTTTGCTGAATTCCAGTTACCTTCGGAGTAAAGTCAAACTTCTCAATATGGAATTTAAAAACCTTGATATTCTGGTTACCAGGTAGCTTTCCAGTTTTAAATGTTATCACTCTCATCTCAACACATTCACACACTCACATGAACACATACACACTAGAATCTAGAAACCCAGATCTACTTCATGGACTGACTACTTCAGGAGCTGCCTTTGCTCATCTGTCTGCCTAAGAGGGGTCCCCCCCACTTCTTTTCTAGGTGAGGAAATTCTACACTTCCTGGAACATCAAGCTCTAACATTTCCTACTGTAAGAGCTTCCATGTCTACCCATCCAGATATAATAACTCCTCCTCTGTTTTCCTATAGGGCTATCCTATAGGACTTCTAATATAACCTGATGAAGCATGGAATTAAGTTGGTTGTGTATGAACATGCCTCACCCTATAGACAGGGTCCATGTCTACAAGGAATCAACAAATTTCATGATCTGCAAAGGGTTATGGGCTGCCTCTGATATTAGCTATGTGGGTAGACATTTCTCAGTAATTATTTAAAACCTTAAAGTTAGAAATATAAAAAAACAGGGGCTTTTCAGCATAGGATGAATTTTACTTTCCCAAGTATACATACTTGAAGTAGGATGCTTTGCTTTATTGTTGTTTCAGTTTTGTTTCACTTTTAAAAATCTGAGCTCAATATTCTGCTTTTAGCCCAAAGAAATCAAGACCAAATGAAATCAGACAGAAGACATAATGGGAATTATTTTTTAGATGATAAAGAGATGTAATAGCACATATTACTGGGCCTTTCTGAGACTGCTAAAATCCTCTTTTACTCATAGCCTCATGATATACAAAAATTAGAGGGAAATAAAGATGGGAAAATAGTGAGCTGTGTGACATTAATTCAAGTCAATTCAAGTTTTTTACACTAGATTGTTGTGGTCAAGTAAAGTTTTGAAAGTTTTCAGAAGTTGACTTAGATCACAAAAATATTCTACTTTCTAGCATCTTGGATTGGGACTAGAGATGGGATATTTGGGGAAATTCCTGATTCTGGTGTTTAGTGCTAGCAAGGAGATAATTGGTTTGTAGGTTGTAATTCTCAGACCAGAGCCAATGTCTAATAAGGTTTCTTTGTAGGGACCCTTAACCTTTCTGAGAGTATGAGTTCTCAATCCTGAAATACCCGCCTACTTTGTATCTATCAGCCCTGTCTCTAATCATGCAGAAGGTGAGATAGGATGTTCTAACTTTGCCAGGCCAGAGGGGAAGGAGGACAAGTACTAGTATCTTCTTTCCTTTCTTTGTGGTTAATTTCTATTACTTGTCAAAGCTAGGAAATATTGGCAGAAATTATTCTAAGATAATTTCTATATTATTTTGGGTAGACCTACAGAATTATTTCCCTTATTCCAATGGGCTTTCAAATTCTATTTTTGTCAAGAAAAAATATAAAGGATTATGTTGCAATTTTAAAATTATATTCCTGGAAAGTAAATACCAAAGGAAAAGCCACCTTTGAACTTAAAATGATCTTTTATTTTTCAATGCCTCAAATCAAAATAACCCATCATCTGGGACTAAAGTAGCTTTTGCATCTTGATTTGTTGAACAAAATCCTGGACATGAACTTTCGTGCTTTGGAGGAATCTTTTCAAAAGTTCTTTTATTAAAATTAACAGCCAAGTTGAGCAAAAAAGACTCAAAGTGAAAACTGTCTGTGATAGGTTGCAGCATGGACTTGGAGTCATAACCTGTCACTTCCTTGCACAAAATAACAAGTCCTATTCATAGTGTGCTTTTTGTAGATGGACAACCACATAGGATGTGTGCACGTGTGGGTGTGTATATATATATATATATGTATGTACAGCATATATACAGTATATATATATATATATGGTTAACACATCAATAGGTGTCAGGGATCACATCCTTTTGCGTTGGCGCAATGCCCAGCACAGAGCCATGCACACGTGCCACTCCACTGATGGTGATGGCGGTGACAGGGATGCAGTCGAGCACGCAGCAGAGGAGAATACAGCACCAAGAAGCCGTCCCTTCCCCTGGCCCCTGTGCCACTCCTGAGAGGACCCCTGCTGCTCCTGGATCTCTCATCATTGTCTCCTCTGCCCCACTAGGGTATTGCGCCCAACATACCTTTTCTAAAAGCTCCTGGTTTCTCTTAATGAAAAGTTGTTTATCTTCTACCCAGTGTGAATCCTGTTTGACAAAGAATATCGCGCAGTCAGCATTTCAGAGTGGCACGAAAGAGCCCGTGTTGTCAAACCACTTTTCCAGAGCCTTCTTCTTTTCACCCAGTTTGTTTGCCTGCCAACCACTGGTCAATGACACCCACCCCTGCCAGCTCCTTATTCAGAGACACTGGGGCCAAAGTTGCCAGGAAAATTGAACCCCCTTTTCATTGTCACTCACTACCTCTAACTTTTTCAGTCTGAATAATCCAGGACCAGCCTTTTGGGGACTCAGAAGTGACCACACAGGCAAAGAGTGACAAGGGTCAGAATGCACACAGGCTAGATACATATGGATGGAAAACATTAAAATGCAGAACCATAAATGTAGCGTAGAGGCAACGAATGCAGCTGCAGGGGTGGGTCCTTGTCTTAGCAGTGTGTGACCACTCTAGGCTATCGGTATAGGGCTTCTCTTCCTCTGGCATTCTCCCTCTTGCCCAACCTCATTCACTGTTGTAGCTGGGTTCACGCTCTGGCCAGAAAAACACCAGGGGCAGAAACATAGCGCTGAACATTCTGACACATTTGAGAAAGGTCACTGTGGAGAGCCAAGCCGTGTCCTGGGTGTGGCCCATGCACAAGGGTGATCTAGAGGAAGGTCAGATCGAATGGCCAGCAACCGAATGCCTACCTGCCCTTTCTGAGCCAGAGTCGCTTCCAGATCTTCAATTTTGGCTTTATACCTTAGCACCTCTGCTTGGAGCTGTTCTTGAGCCTAGTGAAATAAAAAATCCAGAACTCAGTAAGTAAAATGGTAGCTCAATATTTTTCTTCCCCTCATCTTCCTTGATTAGAACTCAACAAGGAAAAAAAGAAGGACACTCTATGACCAAAGAATCCTTAAAACTATTTTTGTGATCTAAATTCTTGCTTAAAACTTTCAGTGGCTCTTTTTGCCATTGGGTTAAAATTCAAGCTCTTTAGTTTGGGATTTGAGATTTCCCGTTATATTTCCAATCTTTTCCCACTGTTCAGGGATACCACAGTCCACCCCTTACCTGCTGGTGATCTCCCGTCTCCTAAATATGCTTTGTGACTCTCCAGCTTGCTCTCATTTGAAAAGCCTTCTCCCATTTTGCCTCTCCAAAATCTTTCGATTCATTCAGAGCCAACTTTGTGACCTAAATCTAAATCCAAATCCAAGTATTTATGTATGTATGTGTCCATGTATATGTCAAGTGTTGTGTGTATTAATAGTTTTGAACTCTGATCTTATAAGGAATAACCCTACTTCATTTACTGTAGTAATTTATTCTTAGATATTCTTGTATTTTCTCTGTTTATGATTCTATTTTCTGCAAAAATTAGGTTTTGTTTTTTCTGAACATACATATATTTTTCTCTTCTCTTATGATCTGCATAAATTCTCTGTTACAAAGGTGAATAAAGTCCAGAATGGTAGGTACCTTTCTTTATTCCTTATTGTGAGGAGAATATTTATTTGGACTGTTAAGGATTATATTTATCTTTATCAGGTTAAAAAATGCCCAGCATAATTTTGCTAAGAACTTTTTAAACTTTGAATGGGTGTTGAGTATATTCTTTTTTTTTCTTGCATCGAAATAATTACATCTTTTGTTTTCTTGATATTATTTCATCTATGTTACATTGTCTATTTTTTCATTTCTACTTCTTTGAATTTACTTTGTTGTTCTTTTTCCAACATCTTGATTCATTTTAGACTATTTTGCTTTGAATGTTAAGTGGTTTTTTTATATTATTCTAATAGCCAGAGATAAAGCTTAACCTTTATTTAGATGGGAAAGTGAGGTAAGAGAAAGACAACTAATTTCTATATGACCAGCTCTCCAAAACACGAGACATATGCTATTATTATTTTAATTGGCAATACTATGTTGGTAAGAATGCTTAATAAATGCTGAATAATGAAAACCACAACTATTATAGTTATAGGACATAAATATGAAGGCGCACATATACACCCCTTTCTGATGATTGCTTTTTTGTAAACATGTTTACTCATATATATGTATGTGCATGTATATATGTCACCACTTAAAAATATATAACTATAATATCTATCCTTTCCCACTAAACAACTAACAATAGGTCCTACAACACTCCTCAGCATACCCTAGATCAGCGGTTCTCAACCTGTGGGTCGCGACCCCTTTGGCGGTCGAACGACCCCTTTCACAGGGGTCGCCTAAGACCATCCTGCATATCAGATATTTACATTACGATTCATAACAGTAGCAACATTACAGTTATGAAGTAGCAACGAAAATAATTTTATGGTTGGGTCACAACATGAGGAACTGTATTTAAAGGGCCAGGAGGTTGAGAACCACTGATTAATGCATAGGGCTATTTTAGGATTACATGATATAAATGTATATAAAGTGCTCAGCACAATGCCTGGAACACAGCAAGCACTAAATAAGTGTTAAATGTTAGTATTGTGTGTGTTTATTTTTATATTTTTGAAATAGGCTTATGAGAGGCAGTTGTAAAAAATGGAAGGAACATCTGATCCAGTAAGACTTGAGTTGGAATCTCAGTTTCCCACTTATTACCTGTGTGATCTTGGGCAATTCAATGAACCTCTCTCAGCCTCAAATTCCTCTTTTATAAAATACCTGCCTTTGGGAGCTGTCACAAGGGTTAAATGAGATATTTGCAGTGGAAATTCTCGGGAGGCTGCTGATATAATGCTGTGTACTTACTAACTAAGGAAAGAAACTGGCTAACCATTGAAAGATAAAAGTGATTTTTTTTCCCAAGCAGGAAACTGAAAAAATGGATTATCAACATTCAATATTGTCTAGTTTTGAAAATGTAAGTTTTCAAACAGCAAGATACTCAAGTATCTAAAAGAAACAAAAGCATCGATCCAGGCTGGTTCTAATGTCTCTAGATCCAAGGCTTGTTGACATAAAAGATACAACAGTTCAAAAGCCGCAGAGGAGAGAAGGGCACAGGGAAAGCTACCCTATTGATATTTTTATGTCGGTGATTCTTTGATGCTGCGAGGGCTGCGTAAAAAGCCAGTTCCGAGCACTCTCCGAGACACACACTAACCTTGGCCTCCCTTTCAGCGTCGATGATGCCGCCAGTCTGCTCCTGCAGGAGGGCATATGCTCTTTGGAGGGCCTGGTATTCTTTTGTTAGTTGTCGAAATCGTAGCTCAGATTCTTCAGCTGCTAAACTCTTGAGGTAGGAAAAATAAAAAAGGCCAAAAAATAATTATGCTAAGTTCAGGTCCTGTGTCCAATGTGAAATATTAACCTCCGTCTACTTTTAAAAAAAATTATCTTTATTGTTTAAAGTATTACAGATGTCCCCCCCAACCCCCCTTCCCCATTGACACATCCACCTCAATCCTGCCCCCTCCCTGGGCCTTCCCTGCACTATTGTCTGTTCATGTGCTATGCACATAAGTTCAGAAGTTAAAGGTTTGTTTGATTTTGAATTCTGTGTGACTTATTCTTAATTCTAAAGTATGTGGATGGACAGAAATACTGTAGTACTTTAGGAGAGGGTGTTGGGGGCTGGGTCAAAAGGTGAAGGGATTAAGAACTACAAATTGGTGGTTACAAAATAGTCACGGGGATATAAAGTACAGCGTAGGGAATATAGTGAATAATATTGTAATAACTATGTATGGTGCCAGGTAGGTACTGGAAATATCAGGGGGACACTTTGTAAAGCATATTGTTGTCTAACCACTATGCTGTACACCTGAAACCAATACAAAATAATATTGAAAGTAAACTGTAATTGAAAAATAAAATTTTAAAAAAATACTGTAATACTTTCTACCTCAAGAAATGCTTTACTATTTATTTTAACAAGAGAAGCATTTGTTTATACATTTCTAATTATTACCTCTTTGGGCTTGGGTTGCAGTCAATTTTGGATCCAAATGAGAAGAATGTGTACCCTGATTATGGGTCCAAATTTGAGAAAATGATATTCATAATTTTAGTCTCACTTGTTTTCAATACATTCATATCCAACAACTTCTTCCCCAGATAAATTATGAAAAACATAGTTTTACAGCTTAAGGTCTCAAACTTCAGAGCACAATACAATCACCAGGGAGTTCTGTGAAAAATGCAGATTTTGGGGTTCCACCCTATAGATCCTGGGTCAGGAGTTGTGCAGTAGGGCCCAGGTATTTTCATTGTAATTGAACTCCTTAGATGGTTCTGATGAAGGTGGTTGACAGTGCACACTGCTTAACAGTGTCTTAGATTATATCTACAAACTTGTTCCTTGGTTCACAGGTTCCTTCGCTGAAGAATTCGGGGACTGTAACTTTTATTTTGAAAGAAGTCTTCAAGTTACAGAGCTGAACTTTAGAGAATCGTGTAAAAGGGCTACATGACACAAATGAACTATTTTCTAAGAGTTATCAAAATCAAGTGTGGTCTCAAAATTGGTCTGAAGTCTTATTTCACTATTATGAAATCATTTTGTGCTGTTCAAAAAGGAGATACAGATGTGAAATGCTTTTTCTCCCCCTTAAAATAAAGATTTGGTGACATTATCACCAAAGACTAGAGAAAGGCTTACTTCATCTAAGTCATCATCTGGAGTAGCTGGTGTTCGGTCTGTTCTGAATGAGGCCATGGATGATGTCTCTGAGTCCATGGAGTCATCATCATAACCAATAAATGGGTCCAAAACAGGCCTCTAATGGAGGGAAAGTACATATTTACTGACACAGATAAAAGTGGGAAAAGTTGACACATTATTAAAGCACTGTTAACTGGCATACGTGCAAATGATTATAAAAGACATGGATCCCTTAATGCTTCCTTATGAAATAAAAATATGGATACAACCATAATAATTCCAATGCATGTTTGTCCCGTATTATTCAATTTTTGATATTTTTTGGGAAACTCACTAATATTGGCTCTCTTCATAGAAACATCGTAGCTTCTTTTACAGTACATTTTATACCATGATGAGTTTATGTCACTTACTCCTTTCAGTATTTGAAACTATCAAGGGACTCTGAAAGGCCAGGCATCTCTGTGAAGAGGATTATCAAATCTGAAGTCTTACCACCTAATTCCATAACCAAATGAAACGATGTCCCCAATAAAAACAAAAATCAAACAGACAAATTAAACAATAAGACTTTGTGATTTTATTATTTAATAAGAGGTTACACAGATATTGGTGAATTGGGTCTATCATTACCCATAATATTGTGCAAGTAAATAACGAAAATACATTAATCAGTTATAGGGTAGGTTTCAGATGCTAATATTCAGTGAGAGACACCCAATCCTATGTGTCACTTGTACATTCCTGGAGTGTAACTCTCTCCAACTTGTCAGATAACCCTTTCTATGTCAAGCCTTGTGGCTTCCTAACTCAGAGAAGGTCATATTAAAGCAAACCTTTTCAGGTTAAAATGTTTTGGACTGAAAACT
Source organism: Myotis yumanensis (assembly GCF_028538775.1). Taxonomy (NCBI): domain Eukaryota; kingdom Metazoa; phylum Chordata; class Mammalia; order Chiroptera; family Vespertilionidae; genus Myotis; species Myotis yumanensis. The sequence continues at coordinate 23,427,073 of NW_027223756.1, read as the reverse complement.
GTCAAGAGAAGAGACTTTCTTCTAGTAAATAAAGCCCATGGTTTGAACTTCTCGGGAACACCTGACTTATCACATCTTTGCAGGAAGACTCCTTGGCAAGCCTCGCTTCTCTGGCTGTGGCAGAGCCTGCTAACCTAGTTTCCTCATTACCTTAATTGGCTTGGAACTTCTTCTATGCTTTCTTCTGCGGATGAGCTTTTCTCGGTCCTGGAAAACAGACCAAGGACTTTTCAGACCTTGAATTGGTACATTTTTCCTTATAGGTTTTGTTGTTGTTTGTTTTGTTTTGCTTTGCAAAGACAGAGTTGTTTTCCCCAGAGACATTACATATTTCTATTTAAGATAAGATTATATTGCCAGGCTGGTGTGGCTCAGTGGTTGAGCAGCAAACCATGAACCAGGAGGTCACGGTTCTATTCCTAGTCAGGGCACATGCCTGGGTTGTAAGCTTGATCCTGAGTGGGGGGCATGTGGGAGGCAGCCAATCCATGATTCTCTCTCATCATTGATGCTTCTATCCCTCTCTCCCTCTCCCTGGGGGAAAAGAAAATTATGTTGTGTAAATTTTAGCAACTTTTGGGTTTGATGCTTAAATATTTTCAAAGTAAGGACATTCTACAACTTGTCCTAATAATCTATGTAGATCTGAGAGCCTCGCAATGAGGAAGCGTACTGTGTTTCTAATCAGAATCCTTTGTTTTATACTCAAGATCAAATAGCTCTGAAAATAGTTACTCATATTCTCCCAAAGCACAATGCTGCAGTTTTCTCAAACCCAAAATTACTTTCAATTTAAATGTTGAAAAAATACCATTTCACAACAAAGGAAGGCCTTATTCTTTCTTTCAATCACTTGACAGGCATAGAAAACTACCTTTGACTATTTTTGGGTCCTTGTTCTCACCAGCAGCCTCTGGAGATGGGAACAGTGTCTTGGCTTAAATCATCTAGTGCAGTGATTTTCAACCTTATTCATCTCATGGCATATATAAAATAATTACTAAAATTATCTGGCACTAAAAAATATATTTTTTGCCGATAAGACAAAAAAATAGGCATAATTTTGATTCATTCACACCGGATGGCTATTATTGTGTTGGCTGTTGTCATATTTTTATTTGACAACCTTAGAGAGAACAAATCAGTGTCCCTAGTCAGGTATTGCATGTTTCAAAAATTCTTGAACCAGCACACTGGTTAAAAATCACTGATCTAGTGGCTTCTGAGGGGTGAGGGTGGGTGGGGGTGGGGGGGGGTAAGTTCTCGTTGGAATTTTCGGGGAAATGAAAGCATATCTAGAAATAATGATTTCTTGATTCATTCTTGTGAATAGAGATATCCTGGGAATTTGGTGTTCATCTACTAAGTCAGTGGTTCTCAACCTTCCTAATGCCGTGACCCTTTAATACAGTTCCTCATGTTGTGGTGACCCCCAACCATAAAATTATTTTCATTGCTACTTCATAACTGTAATTTTGCTACTGTAAACAATATGTAATTATATATGTGTTTTCTGATGGTTTTAGGCGAGCCCTGTGAAAGGGTCATTCGACCCCCAAAGGGGTCGCGACCCACAGGTTGAGAACCTCTGTACTAAGTACTTCAGGTATTTACTGTACAAATTCAAAAGTAGATGAAGTTAAGGGGCACTTATGTCTCCCTGAGAGTCTGCTTGACATGCCTCAATGTGTCCAAATTCTATAAGAAACTTTTAGCTTAAACTCAGGATACTTAAAACCAAACAAATCCCTAGACTAGTGAGCCTGTGAAATTTATGAAGGGTGTGGAAGTGATGGGAGAGGCATAGCATTTCAGAAGGCTATGTTTGAGAAATAAGCTGGTTTAAGTCATTGGTGTTAACCTTTCTGATTTCTCACTTTTATATGTGAAAATATTTTGATCATGCAACTTCAATACATCTGAAACTTTAAAAAATGTATGCTTAGATCACTCTCCTAATAGAGTATATGCATTACAACATATACTCAGCATAGAACATTTTAAAAGGGTAAACCACAAGTAACTATATACAAAAGTTATAATCTTTTCTTCCCTGGGCTCTAAATCACCTTGCTCACTCTATTTGGAGACTATTGCCTAAAACCCCCCTCACTAGCTCCTCAGGACCCTGGCTTGGTCCTGAAGTGAGAGTGACCAGAGGTGTCATTCACAACATAAAGACAGAGAGGCAGAGAGGCAACCCAAAGGCATTAAAGGCCTTGATCCACAGCTGTTGGTAACACGGACTTTAACCAGATGCAAATGGGAATAATACTTGCTCTACCTGCTTCACCAGGTACTGGAGTCATGGTCAGAAGATCTGGACTGCAATCTCAGCTCTGTCACTACTTATGACGTGACTGTTCAACAAATATTTATTAAACTGCAACTATGTGCTAGATACTGAATTAGAAGTTGGGAAACAAGAAGCATATAGTTCTGTTATTATTGTAGGTGAAATATTTAACCTGTAATTCTCAGAATCTTACTGGAGGCAATTATAAGATATACCCACATGACCTACCCACTCACAGTACAATGCATTTATTTGAAAGTTTGCAGCTATTATTTGTGTTACCAGATTAGTTAACAAATTGATCCTATATAATAAAAGCCTAATATGTTAAGTGTCCGGTTGTCCAGTCGGCCGTTCAACCAATCAAAGCGTAATATGCTAATGATATGCTAAGGCTGCTCAACCGCTCGCTATGATGTGCACTGGCCACCAGGGGGCAGACATTTGACCGGTCGACCAGTCACTATGACATGCACTGACCACTAGGGGGCAGATGCACTGACTGGTAGGTTAGCTTGCTGCTGGGGTCTGGCTGATCAGGACTGAGCGAGATGGGTCGCACACACCCTGGAGCTCTTCCTGGCTGGCCAACCTCCCGCATCCTTCCCTGGTCCTGATCGTGCACTGGTGGGGTCCCTCAGCCTGGCCTGCACCCTCTCACAATCAGGGACCCCTTGGGTGATGTCAGATAGCCGGTTTTGGCCCAATCCTGCAAGCCAGGCCGAGGGACTCCACTGGTGTATGAATTCATGCACCAGGCCTCTAGTTTATTATAATTACTGATAATCAGATTATAACTGAAAAGGTATAAAAGAGTTCAACAATATAAAGTATTTTTGGAATAGAGTCTCTTGAACCTATTTACATATTAAACATATGAACTTGGGCCTTTGGGGCTAATCCAAAATTATTAAGTGCTCCCAGTGTATGGTGGTGCCTTGGCTACTTATCCTTGGGAACAGCTTAGGGTTCACAGATTGATCGAGACCTACCCTGGTGAGCTCATCAATAATGTTCTGCTGCTCAATGACCTGAAGTTTGAGAAACTCTGTCTCTTGTTCTTCATTAGCTTGATCGAGGTCATTCAGAGATTTTAATTTTTTCAAGGGTGGATGGGTTGTTATTTTTTCTCTCTGGATTGGAAAAGAGGAATGTACAGGTGAAGACTTTAAAAATCCCAAATGTTAGTGATTAACATAAAACATCTATAGAAACTTTATGAGGCTCCAGCTAAATTTAAAATTTCCCAGCTTCAATACACACACATGCCAACTAAAACTCTCAGGTACACTTTAGCTGCTATAATAAGTCAAAATCATTGGCAAGGTCTGGAGATCTTGATTGCTGTAGTGAACGCCTGTGAAGGAGTACTCTGGCATATGACTTATCCATACATAATACAAACGATGGCATCTATTCCCCCACCATCGTGAAAGCTCTTCGAAGATGAGGGTACCACTGTACAGTTCTGTGAAGGGCACATTCGTGAAATTCTTGGAAGGAGGTGTCTGGCTGAGGAGCTCTGTTGAAACTTTGCTTCTCTGTTTCAGACCTTTAGCAGAGCGGGTGCAGATTCCTGGAAGCACTCCTACTGTTCTGCAAATTTAGAAACTCTATAAAACCCAGAGTCAGCAACCAACTTTTGCTTTTTTTTTCCCCTTAAAGGTTCCTTGCTTACATAAGGAAAAAATCTGAGCTTTCATAAATAGCATTGTATTTAAAAAACAAAGCTGCGAGAGAGCAGTAGGTCAGGTGACTGGGTGAGCTGAGCAAGGACGCTGCGGTTTTACAGCGTCCGGGACACCCACCATTTCGGAGTTTTCCTTGGTAACGGCTTTCAGTTTCTCCTCCATGCGTTGCAGGGACAGCATCAGCTCGTCGTTTCTCTTGGCGAGGCACTTGTTCCTTTCCAGGAGGGGTTTACACTGCTTTTCGGTTTCCCGCACGCGCTTTAACTGAGAAGACACAAGTTACGGTTTCCTTGAATGGCATTTCGTCACATTCTTCAGAACCCTCCAACAGTCTATGCCCTTAAAGGAGGTGCTGCCGAGATTCTGTTTTTGGAAACGTTCAGGAAGAGGAATCGCACTCCTGTTCCCCTAGACTCCTGCAGCCCAGGTACCCCGCTCTGCTCGGCCCCAGCCCACCCTGCTCACACCGCCCTGGACCTCATTGGCTGGAAGAATCACGCACACAATCACTAAGTAGTACAATCAGGGCCCGAATCCCAGCGTGGTTGTCCCCGAAGCCCATTCTTTCCATCAGAGATCTTGCCAAGTCTCCTGACTCACACTAAAGCTGTTTATTTTTAGGACAGCTTTATTGAGTAAAACAAAACAAACGAAACCTATTTCTGAAACTCTATTGATATTTGTGTTTAAGAACAACCAATTCTCACCAAGCCTTGGTAAAGTATGCTTGTGCTGTTACCTAGCCACCAATAAACTGTGACTATACTCTGGTTGGCCCCTTTAGTCTAAGGCAGGGTTTCTCAACCTCTGCTCTAGACATTTGGGGCCAGATTTTACTTCTGTTATGACAAGCTGTTCTGTGTATTGTGGGATGTTTAGCAGCATCCCTGGCCTCTGCCCACGAGATGCCAGTAGTTCCCTCCCAGTTGTGACAACCAAAAATGTCTCCAGATGTTGTCCAAATCGCCTCTAGTTGAGAAATACTGGTTTAAGTTTGTAAATGTTGACATAGGGTAATCATGAACAGTCTCCCCTTTTCTTCTCAAAACTCCCATTTGGATGACATTTTATGGTCACCCTATACATCATATATTTCCATGTCAAAGTTCTCCTGATTACTTCATTCATTTCACGCTAATAGCTCTGAATGGGAGTATGCATTGGGGGCGGGGGTCCCAAAATAAGGAATGGGGGTGTATCAGAAATAGCTGAAAGGCTGTTTAAAGTGCTCACTCTTGTTTAGGAGAACCTACCATTTGGGGAATTGTTGCGATAGGAGACTTAGCTACCTACGAATACGTTAAAAAGCTCTTGTGATTCTAAAGCAATTTCCCCCTACTCTGTCCCAATCGCCCTTTGAAAACTCCCATCTTATATCAAAGGCCACAGCTGAATTTATATCTCATAATAGAAGTCAGCGTAGTGGGTAACTTCAGAAGGAGTCACAAGAAGCAGAGGTCTCTGACACTGGTAATCTTCCACTTACTCATCTGGGTGGACCACATGGGTCTATCACTTTGGGCATATTTATTGAGTTTACCTTTATTATTTGTGGGTTTTTCTCTATTGCTATACATCCATAACATCATATACACTTCTATCACATAATGCTTAACCCAAAATAAAACAAGCTGACGAGAACTCACCAATTCATTTCGTTCATCTCCAAGCAAGGTATTCCTGTCTTCTAATTTTCTTATAGTGGCATTCAATTCAGCTATTCTCTTTTGATTTCTCCGCAAATCCTACACACATGAAAGTTAAAATGGGTAATTTGCCAAGAACACTATTCACAAAATTTTGGAATACAGTTTATAATAGTAATAGGTTTACGTCCTTTCATCTGGCTTACGAGGTGAGAGTAAAATGTTCTCTTATTCAGAGAAGAGCAAATATTTACCCATTTTGAACCCCCAATATTTACCACTTGGGTTTAAGACCAAGCCTAGTTGAAACTGCAGATGACTTTTATTTGGCAGCTACTCCCTGGAGCACTGACTCCTGGCAGAGGGAGAGGTAGATGTCTGATCAGCTTATTAAATCTGTGAGCTATGAGACGACGGTCATGTTGTGATTGTATGAGGTTCAAGAAGCATTCTTCTGCTGTGGCTAGACATTGCTTCCCACGGCTTAGACAGTATCCTGCTATGAAACTTCACCAAGGAGCTCAGCTGGCATGGCTCAGTGGTTGAGTGTTGACCTATGACTGAGAAGGTCACTGTTCGATTCCCGGTATGGGCACATGCCGGGTTTGTGGGCTTGATCCCCAGTGTGGGGTCTGCAGGAGGCAGCTGATCAATGATTCTCTGTTATCATTGATGTTTCTATTTCTTTCTCTCCCTTCCTTTCTGAAATCAATAAAAAAAGAAATTAAAAAAATAAACTTGGCCAAAGAGGGGATAGAGTATCAGGTAGAAATGGGGTTTATAAATTCCTGCATATTCCTGGAGAAGAAGGTCTGAGGAGAAGGTTGGTGCATGACCTTCATGCATAGAAGGAAACAGAATATAGGATAGCCATTGCTGGTATATTTTGCTCAGGGCAACTGGCTTCCTAATTGGCATAATTGCCATGGGTCAGCTTACACACAGCAGTCATGGCTTAATTCTATTCTCTCGAGTCCATAGGACCATTAACATCATACTCTTGCAATGCCATTATTGTCTTACGTTTTGATAGTGCTGTATTGTTAACAAGGCAGTTTCCCACTCACTATATCCCTTGATGCACAGTATCCTAGAGGATTCAGCAGAACAGGTAAGATTCAGGGAGGTCTAACTTATTCAAGAGCTCATGGCTAGTATCGATAAATCAATACCCAATATGTATTTTTTATATATTTTATTGATTTTTTACAGAAAGGAAGGGAGAGGGATAGAGAGTTAGAAACATCGATGAGAGAGAAACATCGATCAGCTGCCTCCTGCACACTCCCTACTGGGTATGTGTCCGCAACCAAGGTACATGCCGTTGACCGGAATCGAACCTGGGACCCTTGAGTCCGCAGGCCGATGCTCTATCCACAGGGCCAAACTGGTCAGAGCTACCCAATATGTATTAAATGCTAACCATGTGCCAGATACTGTGTTCAACATTTTACATATCACGTCTTCTAAACCTCAGACCAGCCTATGGATACCACTATTGCCTCTCTTTTACAGATGAAGAAACTCTACTAAGGTCACATTGTAAAGGGCAGATCCAGGATTTGAACTAAAAGGTCTGACTCTAGAGCCCATTCTCTTGCTAATTATGCTACCTTCCATGCAGGTGTCAATGAGAGAACAAAAGCTGACATCTGCTAAATCCAAGTTCAGCAATCTTTTTCACCACCTACTGGGGTATAGATATCCTGAATACCAATTCATAAATTATTCATTACTTGGTTCTAAGTACTACTTTGGAACCTGTCTCTGTTCCTAAATAATTCATTTGCATCTTTTTAGCAGCTAAATAATTTGAAAGGTATAAGGTATGAAAGTCAATTACATACAAGCTGATTTCTATTGCTGCACGGCTGAAAATAGTGTCTCATATAAAAATGACAAACATCCACAGAAATAAGTGGCAAGTTCAATCAGACTAGAAGCGCTCAGAGGATGATATAAATGCTTTAGCCTTTTATAGTGACACATTTTGACCCTGTAGATGATAACCGTCTTTACCAATTTCCAACCCAATTGTTCACACGAGGGAAAATTACCAGTCTTGGCACGAGGCAAAGCATTTTCATCTAATTTATGATTCTTTATAACAGGCTGGAGTTTGAACAGATATTGATGGCCAGAAAAATTCTATGAAGGGTTTTAAAGGATCTGTAATTCTCTTGTGATCTGCTAATGCAGTGTATACCACTTTGTTGTCTAGGAGTTTAGAAAACCGTGTTCCCAAGGTACTAGCTGGTTTTATAGTAGGAGATGGAATTGATTTCTTTGTAGTAAACAGGAACAGAGCTTAAGTGAAAAGTAAAACTTGGGAGCTAAATAAAAGATGACTCCTGTGTTGGTAACTTCAACTTGAACAGACTTACAGGACTGCTGCAGTGCTCGGAGCCATCGCCTGCTCTCCCCGGAATTTCTCGCTTCGGGCTGCTCATGTTGCACTCAGCTTCCTTGACCAGAAAGAGCTGCTCATCCAGAGCCTCCTTCTGCAGCTGGAGTTTCTGTACATAGCCTGTCTGAGTCTCCAGTTCCTTCTCCAGGGAAAAGATGATCCTGTCCTTGGCTTTGATTTCATCCATCTGAATTAAATGACACCCAGGACATTTTATTTAACCATGCTGTAAAGAAATGCATTTTTACAACAGCTTTGAGTTGAACTGCTTTCCACTGATTGCTGTAGAACTAAGTCATGAGTACGACTAGTGTATTGGATTCATGAATAAGGCAATGCTGTGTAATGAAGGCCTATCCTAGGCTAGTTAGGTATCAAGAGAATCTCTCTCTCTCTCTCTCTCTCTCTCTCTCGTATGTTCTGTGCAGATGCTTTGAGTCTATATATTGTTTGAAATAGTTTGGGTTGGTTGAATATGGAAAGAAAAGGTTCACTTGAAAATGGATCATTAGTGTTCATAAAGACAGATACTAAATATGCCACTACAGGGTCTCCCAGAACAATTTTGGATGTCAACTCCTCTCTGGGGGGATTACCTTTGAGTTCAGTTCAAATAGCAGTAGCCACTAGGAGTAGGTCATTCGTAACTGGAGAAGCTACAGACTTCCTAGAAGCCTAGTCATTTCCACAGGCCAGTATGTTTGCATCCAGGCTGTGAATCTGCAGTGAGGTCCTTCCGTGGTTCACGTTGTCTAGCTCTTTCCATTCCTATCCATGTTTCAGAGCAGCCAATTCTTAGCAACCATTTTACCCTTCCTGTCAGAAAGCCATGGTTGGAACAAGAATAGGGATGGAAAGTACCTGGTTTTATTAGCACTTCTTTCTCTCTTACTCCTGTGGGATATACTTATTGATCCTCACTCTCATTTCTGCTAAGTCTGCGCATGGCCTCAGAAATATTTCTCAACTAAAGGCCTATAAACATTTGATACCAATTGTTCAGAGTTTCATTGGACTGAATGTTTTTGCCAGGCCTGGATGAGGGCAAGTGAAGTGAATTTCTGTAAATAAATTTTGAAGAAAGCATAGCTATTGAGTGAAACCTTTCTCCTCATTTCATTATATCCAGTGTGAATATTCAAAATGGAGATAGAGAAAAGACATTTAATACAAACAACATTATACCATTATACTCTTCTCTTTAGATAGATGTCTCCTTATAATAACAAATCACTCTATATAAATCTTTCTTTGCTTTGCTCCTCAGACCAAAAATAAAAAAAGGGGCGGGGGGGACAGAAACTGTGTTATATAGTCACGTATTTCCCATATGTAAATATCTGTAAATATGTAAATATTGCTTCAAAGACACATGATGGCTTTTAGATTAATTTTGGGTGGCCATTGTGCTAAATTCCAAGTTACCAGATGATCCTGTGATATCGTCTGATAGCTTGGTGAGACATTGAACTGTCCTGTTAATTTGGAAATAAAAGCATGGTCTTTGTTTCTATCTCCTTGTAGAAGATTGACTGCAATGTTATTCTTTACTGAGTAGCACATTCATTTGTCAGACCTGTCATCTATGGTGCTATTTACAGTTTACCACAGTTCCAGATATGCATACTCCTAGTTGGTTCTGATGAATAATACCCAATTTGCTGAGAAAGTATCCCATTACCGCTCATATCATCATCCTCATCATCACCATCATCACAACTGAAATGTATTGATCTTTTACCACATTCAAGGCACTGAACGCAGAGCTTTACATACCTTATCTCATTTTATTAACAATCCTTTTATGTAGGTTCGGCTATCACCATTTTAGAGATGATGACTGTGTACCAAAGAGTAACGCGGTTAGAGTCATGTGGCTAATTGGTGAGGCCTGATTTTACTTTCAGTCTCCTGACTTTAGAGCCCACTCTATTAGAGTCTATGCTAGACTGACTCCAAGATTATTTCCAGCATTTCCCCAAGTGGTTTCCTGCAGGATATTCCGTAATTAGTGTGTGAAGGCTCTGTTGTACAATAGTTATAAGAATGGACTGTGGTCTCTGAACACCAGAATTTTCCATAGTTCTGTTCTTAGTTGGGATGGAAATTTATATATATATATATATATATATATATATATATATATATGATATAGAATTATATATATAATATATATATATATATATATAGAATTACTCCCATTTCTCTCCCTTCCAGTTCCAAAAATGGAGCTGGGGGTGAGGACAGGAATGAGATAAGAAGAAGATAAAAATGAAAAGTGCATCCGTATGATTGAAAAAGTTTACCATGTTATTCGGTTTATGCCCAATTTTTGAATGACTCTTCAGGTAGCTTAGATTTTACAGTTATTAAGAGGGATTCACATCATCAGTGTGCTGGTGAAAGAAACATCATAGAGAAAACAACACATCAACATGTACTTGTAGATTTTACACTGAAAACCATCAAAAGACAAAAATATTTCGTGTGAAGCTTCCTTTCCATTTACCTACCTGCTGACTCCAGAGTTCACGGGCCTGATTCTTTATCATCAGCCACTGTTGTTTCAAAAATCAAAGGCAGGGCAGAGACCCGTATTTCTACACTGTGTTTGGTTTCCTTTGTCAACCAGTGCAATAGAATGAATTGCAGGTCAAGAATTCAAAAAGTGTAGCAAAGGCAACATTTTACAGTCACAATGTATTGCAGTACAAAGAAAATTACATGTTTAGTTTTTTTTTAAATGTTCTATGGTAACCACATTTTACTTAAAATTGAAATCCTCAAGATACCATCCAAGGAACATAATTAGAATTCTTAGGAAAGAATTGCTTAGAATTAGGAGACACAAGAGGGAAAGTATAATTTTTCCCAAGAAATTGTTGTTCTGAGAGAAGTATAAAGTACATTCTAACAGGTAATGTTTAATTTGATAAGATATAACTAATGCTAAACATTCCGAGTATATGCATGTGAATGCATCTTCTAAAATATCAGACAAAGTCACCCTAGGATAGTATAGCTTTCACACAATAATGATATTTGTTTTATTTTTTTGACATAGTGAGAGACCAATGGCTTTGGTCATACATATTAAAAAGAAAGACCGAACTCTATAGGGGTTGAAGTAGGTCTTTGAACTTGGTAATAGCAAACTTAGGAATAAGCTACTTAGGAATGACATCCAATTTAAAAATTATAGTGACCCCTGCTCATTTGGGGGGAAATCGATTTTAAACAGGACTGGGAATTTTATAGCTCTACCTACTCCTTTCAGGCATAGTTCCTAGAGAGAAGACTGGTGAGTCACTCGGGATGTCCCCAGCGGCTGCCTTGTTTGAGACGTCTTGAGAGCCATAGAAACTCTCCTTACCCTGTGAACATTTTCACAAATGGGAAGCACACGACAGCAGGCTGATTTTGGAAGCATTCATAATTTAGAATATTTTCATAGACATCCAAGAAAACATGAGTCATTGAATAGATATTTTCCATGTGTACTGGGCTGGAAGAATCCAGTTTTTATGAGAAAGGTGACCCAAAATCTTTTACACTTTTGACTGTCTGTCTGTCTGTCTGTCTGTCTACTACCTACCTGCTTATCGACCAATCCTGTATTTTGGAGAGAACATGGGACAAAAGGTGGGCGCTGTTTACAATCCACTCTTAAGAAACACCCGATAAAGCAAACCCCTGGCTCCCTGGCCCCCGGAAAGAGAACGGCTCTGCACTGGGTTACTAACCAGCCTCCGGATATCCCGCTCGGACTCCCACTTGATCTTCGAGATGGCTTCCTGGTGGGACTGATGCTCACTCCTCAGGTCCCCGGCCTTGATTTTATCCGCTTGGATCATGTTGCTGAGGGCCTCGTCCACCTGCTTCTTGGCCGTTTTCAGGTCCGCAATTTCCTGTAGGAGCTTAATGCGCTCCGCATCGAACAGTTTCCGGGCCTCCTCCCGGGCCTCCATGGTGAGCGCTGTCCTTACTTTGTCGCTGCTGCCGTCCCGGAGGGCACACAGCGCCGACTTGAGCCTCTGGATCTCCCCGTCCCGCACCTTCACTGTCCTCGCCATCTCCTGCTCGTGCTGCTTGATGAGGCTCTCCCGCACGGCCTGCAGCTCCTTCATCTTCTCCTCGTGGAGCTTGGCTTTGAGCTCGGTCACCAGGACGGTGTGCTTGCGCTGCTCCAGCTCCCGGATCCTCTTGACTTCTTGAGTCTTCTCTCTTTCCAGCTTCGATACCTAAAGGCGGAAAGGCGAAAGGATAAGAGATGCGCCTTGAAGGAAAGGTGTGCTCCGAGGCAGGATTTACAGATGAGGGCCCTGTGATCTCTTAAATCTTTGCAAATTCCAGGCCATGGTGCGCCGGGAGGGAAGGAGACCACAAGCTTTAAAGCTGCGGATACAGTGTGTAAAAGGAGCAAATACCCAAGGATGCTTTTGTTACTTTGTTCAGACAAATATCTGATGTGCTGGGGCCTTTCTATATATTTGGTGTGTGGTCTGCAGGCAAGTAGCACGGGCATCACCAGAAGCCTGTCAGAAACGCTGAATCTGGGGCTCCATCCCAGATCTACGCGTTGGACGTGCATTGGAACAAATTCCCAGGCGAGGGGCCTGCACAGGGAAATCAGGAAGCGGTGCTACAATGGTTTCACCTCCACAGAGAGGAGTTCAAAACGGAACACCAGAGAGCTTTTTAGACTACGCATCCCTGGCTAGGTGCGACTGATCAGTGTCGGTGACTCAAGATAGTTCATAGCTCATTATGATCAGACTAGTAAATGGTGCCTAAAGTAATATTATGACATATTTTCCATGTTTCTTTATTCTTTGGAAGAGAAGATGCTGCTATTAAAGGGAAAGGAAACAATGAAAACAAGTGATATAACCTCCACCTCCCTCTTATTTAGCTACTTGGTTCCACCCCAAACTTCATATGCACACACCAGGCAAAAAACTCCATCGATGTCTCTCTGCACCCTTCTCTATCCCCACTGTTACTTCCCTCTCTTACTCCCCCGCAAGCCAACTCTCCAAGTAGTTTAATAAAGTATTTCCTTTCATCTTTCAGGTATTCTGATTTTTAAAAATCTGTGTTTTGTTAAATTTCCAATGATAATAAATAATATAGGTCTCCTCATAGATTAGCAATGGCACTGCCTTCATCCGGCTGTGAATCCGGCTCTGATTCATTCAGTGGATCGGAGTGGAGCGATTGCATTTGCAGCTTGAAAAAGCCTCATGGCTCCTGTTCTACCATCCTTTTCCCCACATCATCTCTGCTGCCCGTATTTGTTCCTTTTTGTCTCTGTCGTGTGCATGGGCGCTCACACGCGCGCACACACACACACACACACACACACCACACACACCGTAACCTGGAAAAGGGGGAGAATCAGGCAGCCTCAGGAGTAATATCTAGTTGAGTGATAGTGAGTCTCTGCCATTTGTAGAATTGGAAGGTGTCATAAAATAATTGTTAAGAGGCTTTTCAGCTGGAAAAGGTTAAGATTCAAACTCCTTACTGAATGGTAACGTAAATCATTCAGTAAGGAGCCTGAGATTTACTTACCTTCACAGTTTACCTACCTTTAACTAGAGCAGAATTTTCTAAGTCCACATGACATTTTGTGAACATTATATCTATGTTCTTCCAGCCTGCTCCCGTCCTCTCTCCTCAGGCCCTCACCGCCCCATTGTCTGTGTCCACGGGTTATATGAACATTATATTTGAAAGGCAAAGAAATTATTCCCATGTTGGTTATTCTAAAAGAACTCAGGGCACATGGAGACTCGGCGAAATTAGCAGCCAGGCATCCTCAAACGACTGTCCTTCGATCTCACCTCCAGCTTAGACCAAGGTCCCTTCCAAGATGCCTCTTATCTCAGCTGCTCTAGAGCAGGAGTCCAGTGTGGTGGCCACTAGCCACCCCGAGCACTTGGAACATCGCAAGTCTGCAGTAAGACTTGGTCTAAGTGCAAAATACAAACTGGATTTTGAAAACTTAGTGTGAGGTAAAAAAATACTTCATGAACAATTTTTATATTGATTACATATCAAAATTTTAACATTTGGGGCAAAATAGGTTAAATTAAAAAACTAATTCTTTTCACTTTTGAAATTTTGGTTACAAGAAATTTTAAAATCACATATACGGCTGGCATTGTGGGCTTGCATTATATTTCTCTCAGACAGCCCTGCTCTAGGGTTCCTGGAGTTTCATTTAATGAGCCCAGCTTTCCCCACACTGCTGGGGATTCTCTCTGAGTAAAGCCTAGTTCTGGTCTGACTTATGTATCTGCTCAGAAGTCACCCAGGGCTCCTTTACACTGTGGAAAAAGCTCCCAACACTTAGCCTCGCCCTTGGGGCTCTCAGAAGATTTGGTTAGGCTTCTAGCTCTGGCGTCTTCCTCTCCAGGTACAGAGGGGTACGCTATTTTCAGCACATGCCCTGCCTTTCTGTACCAATGTGCCTATAGTTCCCTCTTCCTGTCTTGCCTTTCCCTCCTTTGGGGATCCTCTTATTCACATGGCCCAGCCAGATGTCATCCTCTGTGGTCATGCTACCCATGATCACCCAGGACAAAGCTCATTTCTCCTGCCTTTGTCTTCTCAGTGTACTTAAAAAAAAAAAAAGATTTTAGAGAGAGAGGAAGTGAGAGGAGGAAGAGGAGGAGAGAGAGAAACATTGATATGGGAGAGAAACATCAATAGGCTGCCTCCTACATGCCCCTGAGGATTGAGCAACTGGGGCATGTACCCGGACCAGGAATCAAATGGGAAACCTTTTGGTACATGGGATAATGCTCAACCAACTGAGCCACATTGGCCAGGGCTCAGTGTACTTTGTTAATACCTTCTTCCTTCTCCTGTCCAAATTTTTATTTATGCTGTGCTTTTTTGTGCACTTGTCTGTCCTCACCACAGCCTCCCCTACCCTACCCAGACTGGAAGCTCCTAGAAGGCTGCCAATGAGCCTGTTCATCTTTGTCTACACAGTAGCTGCCAGGCAGCACATAAGAAGAAGCCAAAGAGTGTGTGGGAATAAAGAATGTATAGCAATATGTCTCCTTGGCTAGCCATCTAATCAGAAGCAAGAATAATATACCCTGTATATAGTTTAGAGAACACAGGTTTCTAGGGTTACCCAGAGCAACCCCTCATCCATCCCTTCCCTATATAAAATAAGAATGAAACAGAAACAGCCGTAATAGATAAGAATTCCTACTTGCCCTCTGCTTGATGTTTCTCTCAGTCCTCCAGTAAGACCAACCTAAAATTTCCTCCCCATTTTTTAAGAATGAACTGAAGTGGAGATCTTCTAGCTCACAAGTGGGCAAACTATAGCCAAATGGACCAAATCTCTCCTGCCCCTTGTTTTTTGTGAATAAAGTTTTATTGGAACATAGCCATGCCTATTCAAGTTGCCTATGGCTGCTTTCAGGCTACAGTAGAGTTGGGTAGTCTTAGAGACTACCCACAAAATTTAAGGCATTTACTATTTGGCCTTTACAGAAAAAATGTGCTAATTCTTCTTTTACATGGAAAAGGAATCTCTTTGAAAAGGGGTCTTAGTTTTTCACTGATTTCCATCTAGGCCCTTGAGAATGTTAAGTTTAGCTCAAATAATCGGAAACCAATCATCTTCAATTTCAGCAGGATGTTTTTACATTGGGCATTTGAAATACCATCATGACCACGAGGGCTGTCTGGTAACACGTTACTAAAAGAAATTTTAGCAATTGTTCCTAGAATAATGGAAAATTATAGTAAAATGGACAAAGGGTAAGGAATTCTGGGTTTGCATTTCAATTCCACCACCTGCTGTCTCTAAGAAAGTTGCTTTATCCTTCTGAGGATCTTTTACTATACTGAAGAATACCTATGAAATGGTTATTTTTAGGGTTAAATTAGATAAGACATAGGAAAGTGGCTTGGTCTATAAAGTACTATGAAATGCAAGGCATTATTATTGGATATAAGAGGAGATACTTATAATCTAAAATGACTTATGTCAAATTCTCTGTAGATAAATTAGATTGTATCACTTTGCAATTCATTTCTAATTATAAACACCAATCTTTCATGTGTAGACTGTAGAGATGAATAATAAAAACATGAAATTACAGGTACAAGAAAAATACAGGGTTGGCAAAAGTAGGTTTACAGTTGTGAGTAGGAGAAACACAGTTTATTCTTGTATTATTATTTATTAATTATTGTATTATTTATCTTATTATTGTTGTTGTTATTTTAAATTCTTACTTATGATTTATCATTTAGGCTGGTAATTTAACCTACTTTTGCCCACTCCTGTGTATTCTAGTTTGAAAATAAAAGCAAATACAAACACTGGCCTTTTTTTTTTCTTTTTTTTTGTTACTCTTCACCTGAGGATATTTTTTCATTGATTTTTAGGGAGAGTGGAAGAGAGAGGGAAAGACAGAGAGAGAAACATCAATGTGAGAGAAACATATCAATTGGTTGCCTCCTGCATGAGCCCTGACTAGGGCTTGGGCCAGGGAGGAGCTTGCAACCAAGGTACGTGCCCTTGACCGGAGGAATCGAACCTGGGACCCTTGGTCTGCAGGCTGACGCTCTATCTGCTGAGCCAAACCAGGTAGGCCTTCATATTGGTCACTTAAATGAATCTATAGAATCCAAACAAAATTCAAAGGCACTGAATTATATTTGGTATTTTTATGTTAACCTATTTTGGTTGTCATGGAAACTGGGTTTTTTTGTAGGCTTTCTAGGTATGACTTCTTTAAAGCTTGAGAGAAGTGTTTCACTATGAAGGAAGTACAAAGGATGTGACTGACATTTAGATAAAAACAGCTAATAAAAATTTTGTAGTAAAATCATTTTCTGAGCCCTAGATGGTTTGGCTCAGTGGATAGAGCCTGCAGACTGAAGGGTCAGGGTCTGATTCCGGTCAAGGGCACATGCCTGGGTTGTGGGCTCGATCCCCAGTAGGGGGCGTGCAGGAGGCAGCTGATCAACGATTCTCTCTCATCATTGATATTTCTCTCTCTCTCCCTTCTGCTCTGAAATCACAAAAAAAAAAAAATCATTTTCTGAAAAATTTTGCAGCCCATATTGCACCACTAAGGAAATAAATGTTAATATCTTTTTAAAAAATATATTTTTTTATTGATTTAGAGAGGGAGGGAGAGGGAGCGAGAGATAGAAACATCAATGATGAGAGAGAATTGTCAATCAGCTGCCTCCTGCATACCCCCTACTGAGGATCGAGTCTGCAACCCAGGCGTGTGGCCTGCCCTGGAATTGAACCGTGACCTCCTAGTTCAGAGGTGGACGTAGATGTTAATATCTTGATGTAAGTTGTAAGAATGAGTGTACAAAAAGATCAAGAATTTTTCCTATGTAACAATGAAAAAGTATAAGATAATAATGCTTGGAAATGGAAAAAATTTAGTTAGTGGAAAAAGAATCACTTTTAATTAGTGGGAATGTTTTATGGAGAAAAAATTTCAGCTGGATTACATAAGAGCATTTAGTCAGGCACCTTTGAAAAGGCTTTATCCATTTCAGTTCATTTAACCTCCTGGGCAGCTCTGTGATGTAGGTAGTGTCTGTTTCATGTGAATTTCAGGTGAAAAAAGTGAGAACCAGTCTCCATCCACATAAGTGCATGTAAAGAGGGTTGATTAGAGCCCAGTGTGGGTCAGCGGTCAGGTCTGGGTCAGAGTCCAGATCCCCTGTTTGCTCTGAAAGCTTGGACAAGCCGCCTCACCACTCAGCCTCAGTGTCCTTGTTTATAAACCAGGACTGGTGCTATCATTCTCATATAGTTCTGAGGAATGCTTTAGATAAGGTATCAACATACTTTGGAAAGGCTGGCCCACATGGGAGATGAATAATTATTCATATATGGTAGATACTACAATATCATTTTTATAAATATTACTATGCGGTGCTACATAAATACCGACAATATAACTGTAAGTACCCATATTGTCGTGATAAGACTAACATTATTATTGTTGCATTAAGACTGTAATAACTATTTTACTAACATAAATAGATGTTCAAAAGTAAACTTGGGTTTCCTCAGGACGCACTGAGTTCCCTGACATTGGAGGCACCTACCCTTAACTTGGAAGACATTTGGATGATGTGTATACAGAAGGAGTGGGTGGGGCTGGGACAGGGCATGAGGGTGAGCACTGACCAGGCTTGGGATGATACAGCCCCAAATCCCTTCTAGCGAGAGAGGTTTTATGTAAAATATAATCATTAGGGAGAATTAATCTTAGCGGGGAAAGCTTATGTTCTTAGAGAAGGAAGGGAATTCCTGACGACCTCACACAGCCTCACACGTATTTTCCTCTTCTGTCCCAATTCTAGTCTGGCCTTTGCCAAATGCCAGTGTAAATTCTGCCAAGATCAAGATGGCAGTGATGTGAGCTCTCCTGGAACCTTAGACATCTAGGATTAAAAATTGGACAGTCCCATCAAAGGCACGGAGGGTTGAGAGGTTATCAAGGCAAGACAAGCTAACAAAAGCTTTGGTTCGGATGATCTGCATCAGATGTTGCTGGAGGTCTAAACTCTTAGCAGGCCAGAGGGGATTTTCCTGGGCGCTAAGTAAATCTCAAACAGCAGACTCCAAGGAGGGACAAATGGCGGCAGCAGGTGCTTCTCAGGGAGATTTTATACAACCTGGGGAGGCACAGAGGATTCTATTTGTTCAGGTCCTGATTTTAGCCACGTAGGCTTCCTGAAAACAAAACTAAAGATAGAAAACGCAAGAAATACGGCACCCCAAACTTGGGCCCTGAACCTGGAGGCTCTATAGCAGTCCCCGGAGGATAGAGAAGGGTGCTGGTATTCTGAGAGTGCACCAGCAGCCACAGAGCACCGATCACCGCCTTAGGGAAGCCTGGATTCCCATTTAGGCTCCTGCACTCACATGTCACTGGGAACAAATGAGTGAAAGGGTTCCTTCCTCAGTGAAATCAGAACAGTCATTGCCGCCCTTTGTCCCAGGCTCCTCCTGAGGATGCAAATGCTTTGCAGTCCCAAGGGCTAGTCCAACAGTGGAAACTCCTGTTTGCAGCTGACTCCCCCTGGCCCTGCAGCCCAGGCCTGTTGCTCTCCCCACTGTGCCTTCATCCCATTGACATTTACAGAACACATTGTATAGAGAGCAGAGTCAGACATGCATGTGTAATTACTATTATTATTTTTTGTAAATCAATCAAAATTACTCCTATTTTTGTAAGATCAGCAAAAAATATATTTTGTGGTGTGCCACAGAATTTTAGCGGGTAGTATGCATGTGCCATGAGATGGAAAAAGTTAAAAGTCGCCGAGATGATGAATTAAAACACCTCCCATGCTTGACACAAACATACTGCTCAAAAACGAACACACAGAGATACACCCTTATGAAACAGACACGGCTACGATCCCATTTGACAGATGAGGAAAGGAAAACACCGAGGGATTTCACAGTCTGCTCAGGGCCACTCTGGTGCCGAGTGCAAGGGCTGGGGTTATGTCAGGAGAAAATGCGTTTATTACAGCGTGTGACAGACAGTGAACATTCAGCAAAGTGTAGCTATTTCTCTTATCAGCCCTAAGCATTTATGACTCTGCTCTCTATACACTGTGTTCTGTAAATGTCAATGGAATGACCCGTCTTTCCGGAAAAACAAGTAATGCCTCATCGCCCCAAAGGTTTCCGCTCTCTAGTCTATTCCCCAGGAGCCAAATTGCCATTTTATCATCATAGTCTGGGAACCAAACGGAGAGTGAGCGTTCCCATCTTGATACTGTTCATATGCTCTCTCTTCACGCCTGGGCCTGGGAAGCACAAGCCTATTTATTTTAATAAAACTGCTTTATGACTTGTTTGCCCCCGAAATTCCCTTTGTTCTTCGGGGAAGGCTGCTGACAGGCGGGGAGGCTTTGCGTTAGCCCCAGTGCTGGGACTGTAATTAACTGCCAAGGGGAGGGAGACAGGGAGGCAGCCTGCAGAGGGGAGGATAAGACAGTGCCTTTATTCAGGAGGCCGGCTTCCCATCTCTTGTCAGAGAGCGAGGGGAGATTACGCTGACCTTCTCGACTTAGACCCCAGTGCCAGGTCCTGGATAAACAGGCAGCCCTGTCCAGGCTCAGGTTACCCCTTTTAAAAGACTTGAATGTGTAGGAAATTGGCAGCGGCGGGGCCCTCAGGGCCTCTGCCTCTCTGAAATCTCCTGAGTTTGTTCTCTGTAAGTCAGTGGCAGTCTACGGTTACCAGTCTCCAGGCCAATGCGCCTCCTCCTATGAATGTTGTTCGTCATCCTGTCCTGATTACAATGAAATGAGTCTGTTCTCTTGAAATGTGACGTTGCCCCCGGGAAAGTTAAAGCCAGTGGAATGTTCACAGACTGTCAGAAGAGGAGGAACGGAAAGGCAGAGTGGAGTGTTTGTCAACATGAAGGCGGAGAACCACCTGCGTGGGGACTGTCTGCACTGTTTGTTAGAATTGGAAATCGTGGTCCTCACTCCACCTATTTCATCAGAATCCTTCCAACGTGGGCCCAGGGACTTCAATTTTTAATAAGTTCCCCCAGGTTATTCTAAGGCACAGTGATGCTTGAGAGACACAGATATGGAGAAATTGATTCAGTCATCTGAATTACAGATGGAGACACTGAGACACTTAAATGTGTCCCTGAAGAGAGATAAAGAAAATGCCTTGGTCTTCTGACTTGCAAACAATTTTTTTTTTTTTAAAGAAAACAACAACATCATGTTCTTTGTACCTTCATGGGAACTAAAATATTTCCTTCACAAATTTTACATTGGAGTTTGTTTATCCCAGGTTAAGGTTTTGCCGAGACAGGAGGCAAAGGGCTTTTGGCGACCTAATATTTATTATGGCTGGCACCAAGAGAAATAGATTTGGAGGAAAATAATTAAAATTTCATAGTAATGTCAAGGAAGAAGGGAGATAAAACAGAATGAGGGTATTTGTTGGTTTGTGATCTACAGTTTGATCAAGACCAGTTTCTGCCAAGCAAAGAATTATCTAGAGAAGGCATGGTAGTGCAGACATGGTTGTGCCCAGTTCACAGGAAGCAGACCTGCCTCAATGCATGTTGAAAATTTCAAAATGCTCTCCTTCCCGTGACCCTGTGATATCCACACAGCGCTGGTGAGATGAGTGTTAGCAAATCCATTTATGAGATCCAGAGAATTAAAGAGACATTCCTAAGTCCAGTTAGTGACTAATTCAGTGTAGACCATATTAGAGAGAATATTACTATTACCATTTTTTGAGAGTTTACTATGTGCCTGGCAGCTCACTGAGACATGAACTTTCTCATTTAATCCTCATAATCACTTTATGTACTTGTCCAACTTAAACCTCATCACAGCTCAAATCACTCTTCATTCATTCCTCAACTTATTAAAAAAAAGAGATGTTGAGCTTTTCCGTTCTGGACAGTTATTTGGGCTCTAGGGATTCAGAGGTAAATTAAGTCTCTGATTTCGTAGAGATCGCACTTGACTCAGGAAAGATAAGCATGAAACAAGAACATAAATAAATATATAATTTTGTATGAAAGAAGTCAGGAATAGCCAGGCTATGGGGGAGTAACTGGGCATTTATTTAAACAATAAGTAAATCTATAACTTTCTGTGAAATGAATCAAGAATAGCCAGACTCTGGGGAGTAGCTTGGCATGTTCTGTGTTAGAGGCTGTGGTCAGATGCAGCTGACACCGGAGGGCGGTGAGGATGGAGCCTGGAGCTGACCGGGGGAGGAACAAGAACAAAGGCCCTCAATGTGATGGTATCTCTCCTGATTCTTCCAAGAGGCTGAAGCAGAGTGGTCCAAGGGGAGGGATGTGGGAACTGAGTCAGAGGGAGCTACAGGAAATACCCTGTAGTTGGTAGGAAAAACTTTGATTCTGAGAGGCAGAGGCAGCCACCGAAGGGTTCTGAGTGACAAGATGTGGTACATTTTAGAAAGATTGCTCTAAATCCCACAGGGGGGATACCCTATAGAGGGCAAGGGTGGGACTTGCCTAAGTCAACGACTATTAAGTGTCGAGGGGAGGTACGGGTGGTTGGGGTCATTGTCTCCGTGTTTATTCTCTGCTTTCCTGAACCAGGCAGAGATCGGTCTCATGACCATGTTACTGTCACCTTCTGTGTATCCCTTGCTCAATTCCCTCCTGTCACACACAAGAAACCCTCCCTGTGTACAGAAAGGCAATTGGCAGAAAGGAGCCCACGGGGGGGTTGGGGGGGAGCAGTAGGCAGAGCTGGGCCAGAGCCACGCTGAGGGCTGTGACCTCAGAGCCCTCACTCACCTTGGACTTCTCTTGGTGCAGCTCTATCTGGATGTCTGTGAGCTTGGTCCTGAGGTCTTCATTGGCAGCTTGAAGGGCGACGATGAGCGCCTCGGGCTTCTCGCCCTTATTTCGCCCTTTCTTGGACATTGTTCCTTTCTAAATGGAGTCTGTTGGTTTTTAAGTCCTTTCACATGGGTGCTGCCATGTTCCTGTTTCTTATCCCGGAGTGCGATGTTTCAGCATCTACTGCGTGGTGGTCCTTGGTAAGGTCTCCTTAGCCGCTGCCCTGGAAGCCCTGGGAAGAGACAGCCGTTACTGCGGTGGCAGAGACCTGGGCGGGTGCCTGACAGTCACTCTCAGCCTGAGCTGCCTCTATGAGTCTCCTCGGGAGGGTTCTTGTCTCCACTATCTCCCGTTCACTCCGCACATGAATTTCCAGCCATCTTTCCAAAGGGCCAGTCTGATCACGTCAGTGCTCTGCTTAAAATCCTTCAAAGACCCGTGACAGTATCTTTCACGTCTCAGAGTGCTCTTTATGTCTAACCCTGCCCATTCTCCTCGCCTTTCTGCCTCCATTTCACTCACTTATATTCTAACCATAACGAATGTCTTTTAATTTGCTGATTCTTGTTCCCTTCCCATGGGACTTTTCCTATTCTATTTTCTCTTCTCCAGCCTCTGCCCAGCCTCCTCACATTGTCCTCCCTTATGTCCTCCTCCTCACACCCTGCCACACACACAGTGTAGTTTGACTGGCGTTCAGGACTCTTTCAGGTCTCAGCTTCCACATCAGTTCCTCCGGGAAACACCCCCTAGGTTATTACATGTCCTTTTTGTTTAATTGTGCTCACCACCATGAAACTGTAAACTTGGTGAGGGCAGAAATGTGTTGCTCTTACTACTTGCTTCTCAGTATCCATCATAAGTCCTGGTACATACCAGGTATTTAATTAGTATTTGTAAAAGGAAGTCACCTATGTGAAGACCTCATGATCACCCCATAAAGAGCCCCAACTTTAAGACATTTCTATAAAGACCTAGAATTATACAATAAATAAATAAACTGTGAGAAGTGAGGATTAATTATACTGGGTTAATTGGGTCACTCACATTCATTCAGTCAATATTGTTAGAGTTCCTTCTATATGCTATGCTAGGCACAACATGTTGAAATTGAAAATAAGAGTTTCAAGGCAAAAAACAACAACTCAACAAAACCTCTATATTATCTATTTATCTATCCATCTATATTATCATCTATTTGATAACTGACTTTAAAAAATAAACAGTTGTCTCAGGGTATAGATAAGATTTCTTCTTGGAATGGAATAAGGAAGGCTCCCTGAAGAAGGCTGCACTGGCCTGGAACTGGAGGAGCGAGTAGGATGTTAACAGATGGAGAAACAGGTGAAGAATCCTGGATGAAAGAAATGGCAGGTGCTGAGCTACAGCAAATAGAAAGCACAGTAACTATTTTGTGGCTAAAAATGGGGGCTTGATTCATTACAACCTAAGATATGATTTGTGAGCACTAATGTTGAAAACGTTGCCTGGAAATTTCCAATTGCGGGAGACCTGGGATGCCAACCTTAGAATTTTGGAATCATTTTTTTTTTCAATAAGCAATGGGGACTCTGTTGAAGTTCTGGGCAGGTGGATGGCATAACAGAGCAGTGCTTTGGTGTGGTTATTCTAGTGGCAGAGTGGGCAGAGAATGGAGGGAGGGAGCCTGCCTATTGAACTTGCTAAGGTGGAGGATAATGAAGGCTTAATCAGAACAGCAGCAAAAGGAGAGAAATAAAGAGGGATGGTCTTGCTTTACAAATTCTTAAATGTTTCACAGGAACAAAGCAGGTTAGAAAAATATCAATACTAACCTATCAAAGTCAATGGAGGCCTAGCCGGCTTGGCTGAGTGGATATAGCATCAGCCTGCGGACTGAAGGGTCCCAGGTTCGATTCCGGCCAAGGGCACATGCCTGGGTTGCAGGCTCGATCCCCAGTAAGGGGCTGCAGGAGGCAGTCGATCAATGATTCTCTCTCAACATTGATGTTTTTCTCTCTCTTCTTTCTCCCTTCCTCTCTGAAATCAATAAATATATTATTTTAAAAAGTCAATGGAAAAAACATGACAAGATACTAGAGAAAGTTTCCCATGCAACCTTACAGAAAATTGAGTATTGCGTACATAGATGTGCTTCAGCCCAGGACTAAGGGGAATTCCTACTGATCACACATATGTTCCGGCAGCTGCTTCTCTCTCAAGACCCCTGGTATTCAGCCTTGAGGACCATGCTGGGATCCTGGGCTTTCTGCCACCGACCCCCTGCGCACCGGGGCCTTGCCTTTTGGATGTGTCCCCGAAGAAAGGGGAGAGGGAAGAGTTAAGGGATAGGGAGAATACGCCTGTCTCCAGTAGTCATGGAACTGTCCACCAATATCCCACCCTAAATTAGATGCTGGAGTTTCCTTTGTGCTTGTTTTGCAAGTGTTGCCAAATCATTAAAGTGCATGCCTGGGAGACTTCTAAGAGGCATCATTCTTTGCTTTTAGAATTAAAATGAATTCAACAAGCATTATTGAAAATGTGTATGACAAACACCACTAGACCCAAAGATAAATAAGACAGCGCTTAACTCCAAGCAGGTATCGAGTGAGGAAACCCACATGTCCATGTTTAACAGGTTTCTCTTTCTCTAGTTGGTCTCTAGATGCTATTGGTCCCTAGAGCTTCCTCAAAGTTATCTCCACTGCCCCCTATAAAGTCATGACTCTCAGTTTTATATCCATAGTCCTGACCATTCCCCAAACCCCAGACTCACATATTCAATTGCTTACTTACCAGATCTACTTGAATATCTGACTGCATTTCAAACCTAACCTAACTAATACAGATGTCTTTATTAATTATCATTCAGAACCTTATCTTCTCCAGGTTTATCAACAAATGGCACCGCCCCAGGCCCAGGCATTCCAGACTTAAGTTTAGAAATCATAATTTCTTTTTTTCTCCCTCATTTATTCGGGCCACCAAGAAGTCCAGTTTATTTTCCCTATATAACATGACTTACTTTGGTCAACTTCTCTCAAAGCCCACACAGGGAAAAACATGGGTCACTTAGAGCCTTGTAGTTAGTGTTCCTGAATCAAAAATGGGCTCTTCTGTTTGAGACAGAGGAGGGATGGCAGAGGACAGAGCTTGAGGAAAACTTGGAGTCACGAATTTGGCTATTTGGAGAAGGTTGTGAACTGGGAGAAGACAGCCAGAGGTTAGATTGCACAGGTTCCTGTATGACCCATCATTAGACGTAATTGATGATAACGGAATTTTATTATGTAGACATGAAGAAACATCGCAGCATTTGAATATAGGTGTAACAATAAAAGCTTACAGTGACTGAGTGCTACGAACCTGCCACTAGACTAAGCACTTAACATACTACTCTCATTTGATGCTCACTAAAAAATGTGGAAAAATGATTAGCAGAAAGATTAAGTAAGTTGCCTAAGATGACTGAGTTGCTATGTGGTGAGGCCCAGATTCAAATCCAGGCAGCCTGAGAGAGGCTGGGACCCAAGCTATCATCCCCTGCCTCATATTTGCATTTTAGAAGGGAACTCTGGAACGTGGTGGAAGTGAAGGTAGAAAGAGAGTATGGAGGCAGGATATCAGTAATGGTCCAGGCCAGAAGTAATGCAGCCCTGAACTGGACCATGGCCACGGGGATGAACCGGAGGTGGCAACTCTACCACATGGAGATTTTGATGGAATCATGTCCTACTTTTACACATTATTACTGGTTTTAACCGGTGTCCTCTTCCAGTCTAAATGAGTACCAGCTCTCTGGTATTTCTTGCAGGAAAAATGTACAAGACAATTTTACATTTTAATTTATAATTCTTTTCAAAAAAATGTAATAGTATGTACTGACTTCATGTATTTTTTGGTCTGTGAATTAGTGTTAAATTAGTCCCAGAAGGGCTGAGGAGAAGAAATTGGTTTAAAAAATGAAAACATGTTCAGGAGCGAAAAAAGCATCCCAGACAGTTACTGGTAGCATCAACTTATGGATATCTCAAAGTGAGCAGCTGTTTGTGAGTGTGGTCCTACACACCCCGCTGGGGGAGGGGAGCTTTCTAAAGTCTCTTCCTGTTTTGATGGGTGCCCAGCAATCTTCTGATTCTCATATGTAATGTCACTACAATGCTCTGTCAGCTTGGGCTGCCTTTATTTTTTGTTTTTGGACAGCTTTCACTTATATCTCAATGATGTCACACTTTCAAAGTACATAATTCAGTGATTTTTAGGATATTCCCAAGGTTGTACAACTATCACCACAATTAATTTTATAACTTTCCATCACCTCAGAAAGAAAGCCTATACCTGGTAGCAGCCATTCCTTATTCCCCATAAATCCCTCCCAGTCCTAGGCTCCAGCCTATAAAAAGAGAAAACATCCTGGAAAGCAGAGAACGAGCTCATTGGTAAATGCTGTAGCAGAGAGTGCACCGAGAAAGAGGAAGACTTGATGGAGAAGGTGACATGTGAGCTGATCTGGAGATGCTGCCCACCTGGCTGGGTTCTTACTTAGTGCAGGAACAATGCAAAGTGCATTAAACTTTAGGAAGACTAACTTATTGAACTAGTCCAATGAACCCTTTCAGATATTTACTCTTCTTTTAGAGAAGGAAACTGAAGATCAGAGAGGTTCGCTAACTTGAAAAAACTTACACAGCTATGAAGTGGCAGAGCTGCAACTCAAATACGTCAGCTCTGAGCTTTTTGACTATGATAACTCTCTCTTGAGGGAAAGGCATGATTCAGCTCTGGTTGGGGGTAGGGTAATGAGAAGGCAAAGCATGAAAATGCCAGCTGGGGGCCTACACAATGGTGGGATGTAGTGGTTAAGAGACCGGAATCTGAAATTGGAAAGACTGGCTTTGAATTAAACTTCCTAGCTGTATATTCTTGAGAAATTAAAATCTCTAAGCTCATGTTTTTTTACTATAAAATGTGGAAAGGAATATGTTTACCTCATTGTGCTCTCATGAGGAATAAATAAGTCAAAGTGTGTCCAATGATTAGTAAATTATTATTATCAATATCATAGTTATTATTTTTCTACCCTCCTATTATTTACTAAAAGCCATCTTAGATTTTAAAAGAAGAAAAATATTTATTACCCATTAGTGTTAAAAAAAAAAAAAAAAAGACAGGCCAAGAAAAGCTCAGAGATCCCTGGAAAGACTAAAGGAATTCATGCTTATGCTTTGGGGGAAATGGGACCAGCACTGACACAATCAGTATTCCCAGGGGTCTTGGCTTTGTAGCTGGTTCTGCCCTAAGCTATAAGCTGAATAAAGCCATTATTAACCTTAGTGTTTCCAATAAGGTTGTTGCCTCTGAGTTATGATTTGAAAAGCAACTGTAATATAAAATAGGTGGAGTTCATATGTATAAAGCTCAAGGCTACAAACACTTTTCCATAATTAATATTTGGATATGTCCACTCTACCAGAGCCTGTTCATTTAAGCCCTTCCCCCCTTCATTTCCAAAGATGATGCTTTAGACTCAGAAGGTGTTATTGTTTAAATTGAATGAATTACACTTACTTTAGTCCTGGTGACCTGTGGACCATGTTATCACTTCTTAAATCCTTCTCTGTGCAGGAAAAGTGCCTCACTGTGCATTTATTAACTTGACAAAGCAATTTAATATAGAGGAGGGGGCTGCTGTGTAAGCCAGTCCAACCGTGGAGTTCTAGTTTTCCTATGTAAAAATAATGTGGTGGTGTGGCTATGGAGTCTAAGGGCTTCGAACCTCTTACACAGAAGACTCTTCTAACGAATCTGTTAGAAGAAAATGAATCTGAAAAGCTGACATTCAGCCTGGTAGTGATTATGCATCTTCAGGATTGTACTTATCAGGCTTGTATGTCCTTTTATGTTTGTTTGTCTCTCTTCTATTCTTCTGCTAAATACCCTCTTTATCACTTAGTAATAATAGCAACCATTATAAATTATTTAAAGCCAACACCTTTGCCCTAACTGGTTTGGCTCAGGGGATAGAGAGTTGGCCTGCGGACTGAAGGGTCCCAGGTTCAATTCCAGTCAAGGGCATGTACCTTGGTTGTGGGCACATCCCCAGCAGGGGGTGTGCAGGAGGCATCTGATGGATGTTTCTCTCTCATCGATGTTTCTAACT
This sequence comes from Myotis yumanensis, assembly GCF_028538775.1. Classification (NCBI taxonomy): domain Eukaryota; kingdom Metazoa; phylum Chordata; class Mammalia; order Chiroptera; family Vespertilionidae; genus Myotis; species Myotis yumanensis. Next base: position 23,398,507 of record NW_027223756.1, on the reverse strand, counting down.
ATCCTTCTTCCTTCCTCTCTGTAAAAAATCAATAAGATATATTTTTAAAAATCAAGTCAACACATTACATTTTTCATATGAAAGAATGCTATTACTCTTGCTGGATCTTTTTTAGATCTCAGGATTAAAACTTCACATTATATCTCATACAGCCTGCAGTAAGAGAGAGCGCTTGGCACACATACAAGAAACATCTAACTTCTTTAAGGGGGATTGTCAGGAAGGCTAGGAGATGTCTAAGTTGAGATCCAAAGCAGGTCGGATTCATCCAGAATCGATCTATTCTGGAAACCCTTGACTTTGATCACACGGTTTGTTGTTTAGCTTCCATTTCTCTTCCTCAACTTCCTAACTCTCTCCTATTCTTCTTTTAGGGACCAGATCCAATGTCATCTCATATCATTTTCCTTTATACCTCTTCACCATACCCTGATGATAAGTTATTCCTCACTTGGTTTCCATTTTCAGTTTGAAGGCACTTTTTACAATATTCATTATTCATTTTTAAATGCATTAATTTATCAATTCACAAATATTTATGAAACATCTGGAGGGCAGAGGATGTCTGTGTGAAACAAGAGATAGGGTCCCTGTCCTTCCCAGAGAAAGAATCAGCAATTTCATATAGTGTGGTAATTGCACATATCATAGGCTATAAGAATCCTAAGGGTCTTGGTGGGTCAGGAAAGACACCTTAGGAACAGATATATATATATATCTATATATAGATATAGATATATATATATATATCTATATATATAGATATAGATATCTATCTATCTATCTATCTATCTATCTATCTATCTATCTATATATATCTCAAAGCTCTGTAAGATGAGGAGGAATCAGCCAGCAAAGGGTTGGAGGGGACCAAAGAACCTTCTAGGTCAACAGAACATTGAGTATGAAAGTCTAGAAGCCAAAGAGAATATGAAGAATGCTCTGGAGAAAAATACAGACAAGAGCTTGGTGAGGAAATGAAAAAGTGGTAAGAGATGAGCCAGCAGAGGCAGACAGGGAGCAGCTGGTAGAGACCAGTATAAACTATGTTAAAGGATATGAACTTCATTCCCATAGAAGTGTGTAGGGGAGGGGAGTGATTAGCTCACATTTTGGTTTTAGTAATAGTCCTGTGGCAACAGAGAATGGAATGGACTAAAGGGATAAAAGATGTAGAAAGTACAGTTAGGAGGCTGTGGCCATGTTCATTTACATTACAGTTATTCTTTAGGTGAATGACTGAATCCCACTTAAGAGTAAAACCTTGTGTTGATTCCTCTTTGTACTCATAGTATCTATCACAATGACCACCATGAAATTCAATTTAATTAACATTGATCCCGATCCAAGGAAAATACTGAGATTGAGAAACATTTTTCACAATGCCTGCACAATGTCCAGATCATTTTAATAAGGTTTATTATGGAAGTTCTCTTTACTTTGAGGGAGCCCTTGAATGACAGTTTTGATTTCAGGCAAAAGTTAAAGCGTGGTGTAACAATTTAATAAACAATAAAATAAAATGAATTTTTATTTAAGCCATGTGTTGAGATTTCACAATCTCTGCTGCTATCCTTCATATCCCCCAGCTTAATTTCACTCCTTCGCACTAAGTTATCTTGCATTGTACTCTTTCAGCAAAATAAATCTCACAGTGCTACATATTCTTATTTGCATTGTCCTTTCTTTCTGGATTCAAATTCTTTTACAGCTGTTGTAGAATGAGAGTACCAACTTCATTGGAAATGGAGGGAGGGGGAATCTCAAACACAGCAGGAAACAGTTATGTATTCAAGGTCAGACAGAGCAAGAAAAGCGAATCAGAGCCCTTGCCTCAAGTAGGCATTTGCTCTGCATGTACAGTTATTGAAAGAAAACCAACAAATAAATGCCCAAAGCATTTGAAGGAGTCGTCTTAGATAATTATATTTATAAGTGACACCAAGCTTTTCTATTTTAGGTTAAGTGAAGCATGTATAACCTATTCTGTTGTATTTTCAAAGACCTTGAATTAAAAAAGGAAAACTTTCATAAAGGCACCTTTGCAGTGTCAAACATGAGCAGAAAATTCTATAAATAGGACATGCATAACATGTACCTGCTATTTTTAAAAAGGCAGAATAATTTCTGTATTAAGATTTACTCTGATCAATGTTATTTAAGTAAAAGTACATAAAGTTTGAATAAAACAACTTTTAGATACACCATATGGTTCTATTACAAATAAATGCATTTAATTTTCTACATGTTACTAAAAAGAAACTGGCTATCAACATTTCCCTATGTTATAATATGGTGTGATGCAGTATAATAAATTATAGGACAATATAGATTATTCCATTTTTTAACATTTAGGATTCTGTTTTGAGTTTTGTCCCAGAGGCCAATGTTTAACTATCCGCCCCCGTCCCCACCCCCCTCCCCCGCCCCGCAGTTGATGGGATCTTTGAAGCAAGACTAACTTCTGTTAGTCAACCTAATCTCTAATCTCAATGTGGACCATACACTATAGGAAAATCATTTCAAAAACTAGATCAGCTCTCTCTTGAACCATAATTATGTGCAAGGTTTTATGTTATAGTTGAAGATGATGCAGTATATATCTACCAAACAAGGCTGCATATACTGTATATGTGCCAAAGGAGTGGGGAAACACACAAACACATCAACAAGAGGAAGAGTAGCATGAGGGCAAGGACTGTGTCTCTCTGGCTCCTTGTTGACTCTCAGTACCTAGTACAGTGCCAGGCACAAAACTGATTCTGAATAAACACATTACTTCACCAAAAGAGAGGGCCTTGTGTTTAGGGCCAGGACAATAAAAGATGAACAGGAGGAATCAAGAAAAGGCATGTAGGTAGGACACGTGGAAGGTAAGTGTGAGGAATAAATTGTAGATCACAAGCCCAGTGTGGGAAACCAGTGGATGTATAGAAAAATAAGGTAAGGATAAACTATGCATGTCTTGAGTGCTTCGATGCTGAATTTACATCTTATTTAAAAATTACTGGGAACACGATAAGCACTTTTAAGAGAAGAGGCAAAATACAATTTTAAAAATAAATATTAATCTTGAAGTTATGTGGAGGGTGGAATGAAACAGAAAGGACTAGAGGTTAGAGGTCCAGATAGGCATCCATTGCCAATGTTCATATGTAAATAGGTGAAGTTTGGAATAGGATGTAGAGAAGAAGGGCTTTTTTCTTTTCTAGGCTAAAGGAACTCTTATTCATCTCACCATCATCATTTTCTTCATCATCACTTAACATCATCTTGTTACTGAGCACTTAACGTGTGCTGAGCACTGCATAAGGCAACAATTTATGTCCATCCTTCCATTCAAAACTATGAGATATATGCAGTTAGTATTCCCTATTTATACATGAGAGAACCGAGTTGATAGGAGGTCAATTCTTTTACTAGATGACACAGAGCCAGGTAAATGGCAGAGTCAAATGTGTTTTAGTCTGAAGCTTCTTACAGACTTAAACCCCAACTCTTCTCTCGAGCTGGTCTGTGATGTGTGAAGAATCCACATAATGGGCTGGGAAATAGTAAAGAGAGAAGAAGAGTTTGAAAATGACACCCAACCTTTGTGCCTGGGACACTGGAAGGATGTGGGTACCATCAAAAAACTCACTTAGATGAAAGGAGTCGTATGTATACTTAGAAATAACAAGAGCTAATGTTTTCCGGGTGATTAATATAAGCCAGGAACTATGTTAAATTATATATACATTAGTTCAAGCAATTTGTTAAAAACTTTGATATGTGTAATATCCAATTTAACCCACATCATCATAAATATTACAGATAAGGAAAAAGAAGCCCTCAAAAGAAATATGGATTGTGCTTTACAGTAGGTACTCAAAAATAAAAATGTTTGTTGAGGTAAATGAATGGGGCCAAGTGAAATTTTCATTGGAAAGAATCAAGAATACCTTAACCCCACAAAATATTAATGCTGTTCTCTCACATTATAGGAGAAGGTATAATTCACCATTGACTTAATCATAATGTAATTTTATCCCATATTAAACTCTGTGATATATTAATAGTACCTATGTATTCAGAAATATAAGCAATATGCTTTTAAGTGCAAGCAATTTACATATGCAAAACACAATTCTTTCCTGTTTTTGTTTTGTTTTGTTTTTTATTACCTCTTGGCACAGAAACCAGGAATTACAATTTCTCATTTAAGGTTTTAAATATTTTGATAAATGGTTTTGTTAGGAAGAGCAGTCTCAAAGGCTCTATTTTTTTCCCCTCACAGGACCATAAAGGAGAATTCTGAGAGCTAGTCTTTCCTCTTTGCATAGTAAGCAATCTTTGATATTCCAAAGCTCTGGGGCCCTGGCCTGTAATATTCTAGATCATAATAGCATTTGTATAGATAATTATACTTCATCCACTTACTTACCTCACACTGTGACAGATGAATACTACCACTACTGCTAATCATCCTCATTATCATCATTGACCATTTACTCCTGCTGGCCACTGTGCTAAACTACTTCCAAGCATTATCTTTTTAATGCTCTGAGATGCATGTGGAAAGTCATCTAGCCCAGTCCGGAATGTATGATTTATGAGTCCCCTCTACAACTCTCCCCACTGGGAAAGACTGACATGTAAATAATGAGCTGCAGGCCTGAGGATGTAATGAGCACTGAAACAGAGAAGCAAACCAGGCAGGACTGGGGCCCAGAGGAGGAGAACCACTTCCCTGGGGGGATGGGGACCGCTGCCAACAGAAGGGACTGCTGAGCTGAGTCTTGAAAGATAAGAGAGGATTTGTCTTGTGGTTGAGGAAATAAGGCGTAATTGAATCATTATTGTATAAGATTTGGTAGGAATTATGGGTGTACCCATACTATCGATTAAATGGAGTTGGGGATAGGATGGAGGAAGTGGAAGAGAAGGAGAGGAGGAGAAGAGGTTGAGGAGGAGGAGGAGGAGGAGGCAGAGGAGGAGGGGGAGAGAATTTAGAAAGGGCTCATTTTTATATCTGCTATTAAGCTCATTTGTATTCTTACACTTTATGTAAAACATTAAATTTGGGAGAGAAGGGTTCCATATTTTGAACAGCACAGTAGAAAAAACTGTTTAATAATAATTCTATTAAAATCTTTCTATATTTCAAACACAGTAGCTACCATTGCACATATGTTATCTCATTTTCTCATTATATAAGAGAAGAAATTAAAACATTGAAAATTGCCCAATGTCTATGAGCCATTCTTTGATTCAAATGTTTCTTAAGAGCCTATGATGTGTCTGTCAAAATTTAAATTGGGTCAGCCTGATTCACAAACATTTGTTGTTGTTTTTTTGTTGTTTGTTTGTTCTTTTAAATATATTTTATTGATTTTTTACAGAGAGGAAGGGAGAGGGATAGAGAATTAGGAACATCGATGAAAGAGGAACATTGATCAGCTGCCTCCTGCACATCTCTACTGGGGATGTGCCCGCAACCAAGGTACATGCCTTTGACCGGAATCAAACTTGGGACCTTTCAGTCCGCAGGCCGACTCTCTATCTACTGAGCCAAACCAGTAAGGGCACAAACATTTGTTTTAACCATTACGGTAGTTGTTTCTCTAGTCAATATATATATTGCATATTTATTATTATCTTGAAAACTCTCAAATGACTAAAAACAAGTCCTGTTGTATAGAAATCAGAGTGTAAGGTGATGAAACACATTTCTTGTCCAGAGCATGATAAAGATTTAGCACAAGGCAGTGTATCATTACTGAAGCAATGCACTGAGTGCTGAGAGTTAATCACTTGCACTGATAAATCCCATTTTTCAGGGCACTTATGATCTAGCAGTTAACATTTTTCCTATATAATATAGGGTAAGATAAGGGAGTACTTTACTCTTGCAAAACAGTATGCACAAAATAGCTATTAAGTCTTAAATGATCACATGAGACAGATAATTAAATAAGATGGGATTTGAAGCCTAAATTTAGGGCTGTGCTTGAAACACTTCTTATAGTGCTGACCTGGTTGTTCCATACAGAGTCTGACAAAATACTAATCATTAATATTTCCCTTGATTTCTTTGAGATGGGGTAATAGAGACCTAATGAACACAGATGATTGTTGACCTTGGGACCAGAGCTGGTAAGCAATGGAGCAAGGACTTAATCCAAGCTGTATGACTATAGAGACCATTATCTTCACTCCGTCACTATATACCTCCCTTGGGATGGTGGTGAAAATTACATGGAATAATAAAGGTTTTAGCAGGGTGTGTATCAAATAAGTGCGCTCTTTTAAAATCAGATTCTTGGACAAATAGGTATTGAACACTCAATTGCTGCCACTGTTCTTGGCATTAAATAAAATAAAATAAAACATATATCTCTGCTCGTGGCACTAATCTGTTAGTTGGAAGAGACACAATGAGCATGATGAACAGCAAACAAGTAAATAAGTACTATGCTGCATGATCACAAAGTGCTCTGGGAAATTGTAATAGAGCACAGAGGTGACAGGAAGTGTCCAGATGGGATTGCAAGTTGAGATAAGGAAAAGCCTAACCAAGTCATGTGACTTGGCTCAAGCCTGGAAGGGAGTGCACCATGCAAATGCCTGAAGGAAACATTCCAGGAGCGAAGGGCAAGTAGGAGAGCTCTATCTACAGTGAGCACAGACCTGAGTTCCAGGAACTGCCGGAAGCCAGAAGCCCAGGGCTGGAGGGAGGGAGCAGCTAGGAGAGCAGCCAAGTTGAGGGCAGACATTAATGGAAGGGCAGCGTGTGCCGACCACGCTGTGCTTTTCAGGCCATTATACATCAACTTGGGCTTTTACTCAGAGAGAAGTCCCCCTGGAAGTTTTGACAGGAGGTGCCCTGATCTGAGGCTTCAACATTTCCCTGCAGTGGGGACAGGAGGAGAATTTGCTAAGAGTGGAAGTAAGGAGACTAGTTTGGAGGCCACTGCAAAACTCCAGCTTGGAGATGGTGCTGGCTTAGGCCAGGGTGGGAGCTGTGGAGGTGGTAAGAGGAACCACATATAAGTTGCTATTAATATTTTCAAATTGGTCTTTGGCCAAAATTACAACCAGTCAATTGTTGAGCTGAAATGTGCTATATACTGTGTATCCCTGATAGTATTAAGCTCCCACTCTAAGAAAGGCATTATGCCAGGCACTGCCAATGGAAGAGTTGAGAATGACTATTCCTTCCCCCTTGAGAGCTTAACTCTAGTAAGAGGTTAATACTTCATAACTATACATGGAGGCAGAATGTAGTCATATGCATTCATCCAGTGAATATTTTTGGGGTGCAGTTCTACGTTCTGGAGCTAGAGCTGTGGATACACAAGACAAAAATTCCTGCTCTCCTGGAGTTTATATTCGAGTAGTCAGAGGAAAGATAGCCAGATAAATATAAAAATGATATAGCATCTTAAAAGGTAATAATGAGTGACTTCATAAAGATCAAAGCCATGCCTGCACAACTCCGTAGTGTTGAAAAACTAGGAACAACGTGAGATCCACATAAAAGAAAGTGGTGTAATAAAGTGGCATGTCCAGTCTGCAAATTAGTATGCAATAGTTAAAAATACATAAGTAGATCTGATGAACCAATGAGACTAGTTACACACCCAGACATATTAGTCAAAAGAGCAAGATGATGAAATGAAGTGCAAAGTATAATGTCTCACACACATACCCAATTCTATGTGTACATACATGTCCATAAGGCCATAATATATTTTGGAAAGATATATATATATATATTTTTTATTGATTTTATTGATTTTTTACAGAGAGGAAGGGAGAGAGATAGAGAGTTAGAAACATCGATGAGAGAGAAACATCGATCAGCTGCCTCCTGCACATCTCCCACCGGGGATGTGCCCGCAACCCAGGTACATGCCCTTGCCCGGAATCGAACCTGGGACCTTTCAGTCCGCAGGCCGACGCTCTATCCACTGAGCCAAACCGGTTTCGGCATGGAAAGATATATTGGGTGGCAGGTTCCACCTCATTCAGGGATCAAAAAGGCTGCCTAGACGTTTCACATCATTTGCTCCAAACCCTCTGGGGAATGTTAGCTCCAGCACCTCCCGTCTCAACCACAGACCAGGCTGCAGGTCATTCTCCACAGCAGTGCGGCTGTGTCATCCTGTATCGTAAGCCTCACCTTGAGGACAGCTCCGACAATGACATACTGTGCTCTGTCTCTGGAAAAGATGAAACCCTCAGAGCGGACAGGATTGGTCCCAGGGCCTTCTTAGGAGTTTGGGGGTGACTGGAGCCCCATTCTGGCCTCCTTTCTCTCCTCCTTTGTCATCATCTTCTTGCCCAGGGCCTCACTCCATTCAGCCTTCTCAAGTTCAGTAAGTGTAATACACTCTCCTGCCAATGTGCTCGCAGATAAGGTTTGTGTTTACAGACTCGTCCATCCCCCTGGTACCTGAGCTTGATTTCAAAAAGAGGTGTTGGGCCCTAGTGGGGTTGGCGCAGTGAATTGAGTGTTGGCCCACGAACTGAAGTGTCCTGGGTTGGATTCTGGTCAAGGGCACATACCTCAGCTGTAGGCTTGATTCCTGGCCCTGGTTGGGGTGCATGCGAGAGGCAACTAATCAATGTATGTCTCTTACATCGATGTTTCTCTCTCTCTGTCTGTCCCTCTCCCTTCCACTCTCTTCAAAATTCAATGGAAAAATATCAGGTGAGGATTAACAACAACAAAAATAAACAAACAAAAAGGGGTTTAGGAACCACAAGCATTGCCTGAGACTGTATATGAGGAACTCACTGTTACCCATAAGCCACTATACATAAATTCAGTTGTTAAAATGATTAATATGAATTCTCCCACACTCTCCACTGTACGCAGATGAAATGTTATTGTTATTATGGACCTTCTCACCTCCTCCACGGTATACAGATTGGGAAATGCTATTAATATTAATCTCCCTCCTTCTGTCACTGGGAAGGCATTTGCATGAGCTGTGCTAGGCTTAGAAGGCCAAGGATTATTAATCATCTCTACTCCTAGTACCATCTAACATTCTTACTCCTTATTTTACTAGGTGTACCAGTTAATAATGCGGATTTTTTCAATAGATGGAATTACACATATGTTGATATATATGTGATTTGGTATGTATGCTATTTTGTTGTATTGGCAGCAAGCTTCAAAACTTCATATGTCAAATTTTCCGAAGGTGTTAACATCATAGATATTTTTATGCTTAAAAATATCGAATTTTGTGCCAAAAAAAGAGCATTTGCGGGAAGTTTTAATTCGTTACTTCATTTTGAAGAAAAAGTTATCATGTACTTTGGGAAGCTTATGGTGAACATGCTCCATCTCAAGAAACTCGTGAATGCTGGTTTAAAAACTTTAAAAGTGATGATTTCGATGTGAAAGACAAAGAACGCCCAAGTCAACCAAAAAAGTTTGAAGACCAACAATTACAAGCATTATTGGATGCAGATGCATGTCAAACTCCAAAACAACTTACAGAAAGATTAAACGTTGCTCAGCAGACAATTTTCAATCGTTTACAAGCAATGGGAAAGATTTTAAAGGAAGGAAAATGGGTACCACATCAACTGAATGAAAGACAAATGGAAAACCGAAAAGTCATCAGTAAAATGTTGCTTCAATGGCATGAAAGAAAGTCTTTTTTGTATTGAATTGTGACTGGCGATGAAAAGTGGATTTATTTTGAGAATCCCAAATGCACAAAATCATGGGTCCATCCACGTCAACCATCAACATCGACTGCAAGGCCAAATCACTTCGGAAAGAAGACAATGCTGTGCGTTTGGTGGGATCAGGAAGGTGTGGTGTATTATGAGCTTCTAAAACCAGTGAAACTGTTAATACTGATTGCTACCAACAACAAATAATCAATATGAATCATGCTTTGATCATGAAATGACCAGAATGTTCCAGAAGACATGACAAAGTAATTTTGCTTCATGATGATGCACCATCACACACTTCAAAACCAGTTAAAGACACATTAAAAGATCTTGCCTGGGAAGTATTAACCCACCTGCCATATTCACCAGACCTTGCTCCTTCAGGTTACTACTTGTTCTGATCGAGGCACATGCACTTTCTGAGCAGCACTTCAAAATGTACGAAGAAGTGGAAAATTGGGTCTCTGGTTTGCCTCAAAAGAAGAAAAGTTCTATTGGGACAGTATCCACAAATTACCTGAAAGATGGGGAAATGTGTAGCTAGTGATGGACATTACTTTGAATAAAGCACTTTTGATGTTTCTCTTGAAATTATCATGTTTTCTTTGATGACAAAATCTGCCATTATTAACCAGTATACCTAGTATAAGTTTACAAAGTGCTGGGACATGCTTTATCTCACTTAATATTCAAAATGAAACTGAGGCAGATGCTGCTCCCCCCACTTTGCAGATGAGAAAATGGGCTCAGAAGCGAGAAGTCACTTACCCAAGTTGTTGTTAGAAAGCTAGGATGTAACTAACCTAAGTCATCTTCTTCCAGACTCTGTTCATGTTTCACAACCCATGCTTTGGCCCTGAAGGAAGCTGTAGCAGGTAGACTTTCTCTCCCATAGGAAAGTGTTTCCCCTCTTTCTACTCCAGGGCACATGGCGGGGCTGGTTGACTAGCGAGATGCAGAAGGAGCACCTGAATTGGACTTATTTGTTTTGTGATTGTTCACACCTGTGTGAGGGGAGTCCATGTGGGAGCCTATGTGCCACACCTCCATCCCATGTTCTTGAGTCTCTTTGCTCCTGTATTTCACTGTGAATGTCTGTCTCTGTGTCCCTTTTTTAAGTCATTAGATACCATGCTCCCTCCTGCCCCAGGGCCTTGACATATCCCATTCTCTTTGCAGAGTCTTCTCATTCTAGTTAAATCTCAGCTCAAATGTACTTGACTCAAGGAAGGTAGGTTGAGTTATGTCCCTTAAAAATGTGGTCAAGTCCTAACTTCCAGCACCTATGAATGTAACCTTATTAGGAAATAGAGTCTTTGTAGAGATAAACAAGTTGAGGTCATATTGGATTCAGGTTAGTCCTAATCCAATGACCGGTGTCCACTGAAGAAAAGGAAAGTTTACACACAAACAGATACACAGGAGAAAATGCCACATGAGGCTGGAGATAGAGATTGAAGTGATGCCTCTATAAGACGAGGAACACCAAAGACTGGCAGCAACCACCAGAAGCTAGGAGAGAGGCGCATGGAAGAGTCTCTTTAGAGCCTCCAGGAAGAGCCCAGGCTGGTGACATCTGAATTTCAGACTTCTGGCTTCCAGAATGAAGAGAGAATACGTTTCTGCTGTTTTAAGATACCCAGTTTGTGGTAATTTGTTGCAGCAGCCCTAGGAAACTAATACAGAGCCTTCCTGGTTTTTCCAGGACAGGACAGGTTCTTCTAGTACATGTTTTCATAGCATCAACAATTTTTTTCCCTAAATAGCATTGTATCACACCTGTGGTTATATGTTTGCCTGGTTTTTTATTTGTTTGTTTTTATCAATGCTTATCCCCCTTATTAAAATGGAAGCCCTATGAAAACAGAGATAGTGTTGGGTTTTGTTCATCATATTGACTAGCATAAAAACAGTAAAGAATGCAATAAGTACTTTTTAAATGAAAGCAAGAGTGTATGAATGAATGAATTGATGAATGGCAAGAAGAGAGTCTAGCACTTGTAATTTTGGCCTTAGGGTTGGGGGTATGGAAAAAGGGTCCATCTGAAAGCAAAACAAACACCTTCCTTTCCTCTTTCCTTTCTTGTTCCTTCTCTCTCTCACTCGTTCCCTCATTCTGCCCCTCTCTTTCATTCTCTCGCCTTTGTCAAGTTAGAGTCAGAGCATTTGTCTTTTTAAAAGTCTGTGGGGAATGGTAAGATTTACAAAACCGTTCATAACATCACGAAAAACTGTCAACACCTACACTGATGATAAATACTATAAAACTGTGAAAAATAAATAATTTCTTTCTATAAGTGAGAGAATTTGGATGTTGTTTATCATTGTCTTCTTATCAAACAGCACAATAATTATTTGTCCCATCAATTTTGCATAGAATCCAAAATAGTAGACAATTTTTATTTGATACAAACAGTAAAAATCATACTTTTTTTCTGTCTGTAAATTAGCTATTTATAAACATATTCATATACTCTTACATTTTAAAAATTAGAGAAAAATAATGTTGCATAATGGTTGAGGGCAAGACCCAAGACTTAAAGATCAGCTCTAACCACTTACTGTTTGACCTTGGGCATATTACCCAACTCCTCTCTGGCCAGCTTTTAATTTCTGTCTCACGGGGCTGTCGTTGGATGGAATAAGCTAAATATGCAAGAGGAATTGGCACCTAGTAAAACTCAATACATTTTAGCATTATTATTGCTATTAGACATATGATTTTGGAAGAGACGATGGTGAGTAGTCATTGAGATAATCTCATCTATCTATGTTTTAAGTACAAATTACAAGTCATTTTTCTTTTTCATCTTTCAGAATTAGAAAGCAATGAACAGCAAAGGGAGGTGAGTGATGGTGGAGTTAGGGATGGCAAAGGGATTTTGCAAACACATTTCTTTGAAACAAAAAATTCTGAAAGCTTAATTAATCTTTATTTTTGGCAAGGGAGTAGGGAGCATTAAAAGTGTCAAAAAATTAAATTAAAGTGCCCTATTTCCATTCTTTTGAAGGCATTAATTTATTTTTATGGTAATGTTTAAAATTCAAGTTTTTGCACTTTAGCTTCAGTCAAAATGTCAAAGGATTATTAAAAACTCAGGTTAACAGAATGGTTTAAAGACTCAGAATTACAATTAATTTGGGGGTTGAACTTGTGATCAGACAAATCAGATTTTAGGAGAAAATCAAATCCACTATGCATATCTGTGATGTTTGCTCCTTCTCAAAGAAATAATTCCTCATACCAACATTTTCAGTGACTTCTCTGTTGAAGAATTTTGTGGCCAGTTCATATATTTACATTCTTGAACAGAACAGCCACGCTAGAACTTCCGTTGTTCTCTTGGTGTCAAAAAGTATCACCGTCTTTCCATCTCAGATTTAAGGCTGAATTTGCTGGCAGTGGCTCCTACCTCCACTGGAAAAGTACTGGGGTTTAAACAATTTCTTTAAGGTTCTATTTGGGCTAGAGAAGATAAAGTTCATCTTCCAAGGATGCCGGCAGCTTGCTATGTTTTTCTGGGTGTTTCCTATCTTGTCTTTGTGGCAAATTTTGGGATCACAGTCATATTAGGGGCAGCTAAAATAGAAACGGAGCTCCTCGGTGGGTGGTCTGGACCACAAGCAGGCATCACCCCAGGCCAGAGTGTCCTGAGATGGAGAGGCCATGCAGGAGAACGAGCCACCCCACGATTCCTACAGTTCCTATGACTGTCTTGTGAAATAGATAGGAACATGCCTGTCCAAGCCAGTTTGTCACCCTCCCTCCCTCCCTCCCGCCCTCCCTTCTCGAGGCCGGCAATTTCCATCTGCAGCTTCTACTGCCTGTGTGTGACTTGGCCTGCCAGGCCTCCCCAGTGTGCCTTCCTGTTACGCCTCCTTGTGAGATTCTTTCCTGTACCTTTATCTTTTACTATGGCTCAGATTCATTCTTCCTTGTTGTTGTGAGCCAGAGTTCCTCTTTGAAAAAAATACAGTAAGGATGGGAACTACTGTCAAAGGGAGAAAATAAAACACAGAGACCTAAACGGTTCTGACAGGCATAGAAGTTACATTTTACATCTCTTGTCCTTTTGACCGAAGTAATGCGGCTCAGAGCTTATCAAATTGTGATACATTTTGTGTTTGTTCAAGGGTCTACACTGGAGGCTGAGTAACTGGAAGGCACAGGATCAGAGAAGCGCATGCAAGCTGGTCAATTTGTTTTCTAAGTGACCGTTCTTAGATGCAGAATGAGGATATTCTCTCCTTATTCTAAAACTTAAACTGGGAATAAGTATTCATGATCTAGTCAGAGTTGAACCAAGCTGAGGACATAAGTATCAACACTCAGGATTCTTGTAGAGTGATAGTTGTACTAAATTTGGCAGTTTATAGATCGCTACCAATCCAACTAACGTAAGTGCTCTTTAACACAAGCTTAAACAAAGAAAAAACAATAAATTGGCTGAGAGGATCAAAAAGGTAAAGCAAAATGGCACCGATTAAAGAGTTTCCTTCCATACCCACCCCACAAGGCAGAACACGCTCAAGGAGGCACTTTCTTTCCTCAGACTGGAGGTGGTGGACTTTATTATGGCTTCTCTCCGTCTGCTGCTTGGCTACAGTTACCATATTTCCTTTCTAGGGAGAGTCAGATGATAGGGTTTCTCCTTATGGCATTATCTCATGAAAATAGCAGGGCTTCAACTACAGCAGCCCTAGCCTGTGCCCTGGAACCAGATCTTTCTGTTGTTCTCTAACTTCTGACCATCAAAGGAAGGCTTGCTTCTCTCTTTTCTTTCCCTAGCATTACATGTTACAGAAATGGAGTTGTATCTTTGCGTGTGTGTGTGTGTGTGTGTGTGTGTGTGTGTGTGAGAGAGAGAGAGAGAGAGAGAGAGAGAGAGGTTAGCCAGAGACTTTCCCCCTCATTTATACTCATTTATTGCATACTGACTGATAGGCATTGAGGATTAACATTTGGCATACTTGCTTGACTAATTCAAGGGTCTACATCGGAGACATAAGTTATATAAGCAAAACATTATGTTGAATAATACATACTCCTATGATATTATACATTTTAAAGCCACAAAAGATCCCATATCTAAAATCTGAATATAATTATTATGATATTTGCTTCTATTTGAAAGGAGAGACAAAAACAAAACAATGTTCTAGGAAGAGCTTCCCAATATACAGGTTGCTACCTGTCTTAACTTTCCTTAACTCAACAAAATTAGGTCATCACAAAAAGAATGTTAAGGTATGTCCCTTCGGAGGTTGGACAAAAGTTAGTAAGCAGATACCAAATGCCAGGTATGCTCAAGAGTCTGTTCTATGAGGTGTGAGGTTTACTGAGACATGTTTCTGTGACTTGTGAAAGGACAACTACTGTCAAATACACTTGGGAAAAATTGAAATGGCTAAAATTTGTTTGCAATAGAATAGGAGTTTCACAGGAAAGAACTTCCGAGATGAAGAGGATACCCAGGGAAATGCTTGTTCCAAGTCCCACAGTCAGTGAATGGTAGACCCCGGGCTCAAGCCCAGGTCTCCCACACTTTCTTTTCTCAAGAAGAGAAGGTGCTGGACTTTCTCTTTCTCTCCTTGCTTCCCCCTACTGGGGACTTTCCTGCTAAAGAGGACAACATCAGAGGAGGAGCAAGGTAAAAGGAAAGACAACCAGGAGGACTGGTTCATTCTCCCAGAGGACTAATTTATCCATTAATAGCCAATCAGCTTCTCCATGGGATACCAACTGGAATCTCTGATAACAAACCAGTATGATTATTTACTCAATAGTGGAGTCTGGCAGAGGTTCCCTTTCCTTACCTTCTAAATATCTTTAGCTATCAATAATCATTTGTAGTTTATATTTCTGATGATTCTTTCTTTTTATCTAAAGTTTAAAACAGAAAAGTTGGTAGAAGAGGTTGTAGTGAGGATAAATAGTGATAGTGATGGAAGGTGACTTGGGGTTTTGAACACACAATACAATATACAGATGATGTATTGTAGAATTTTACAACTGAAACCTATATAATTTTATTAATCAATATCACACCAATAAACTCAATAAAAAAGAAAAAAATTACATTATTTTTCAATTATAGTTGACATACAATCTATATATATAAAAACCTAGCAACCGGCCGACTGTTCAACCGGTAGCTATGATGTGCACTGACCACCAGGGGGCAGACGCTCAATGCACAGGCATGGAAACATGGAACAGACTGATGAATCTCAGAGGAAAGGGAGGAGGGGGAAGGGCGGGAAGAGATTAACCAAAGATCTTATATGCATACTAGAGGCCTGTTGCATGGATTTGTGCACCGGTGATGTCCTCGGCCTGGCCTGTGAGGATCGGGCTGAAACCAGCAGTTCGACATCCCCCAAGGGGTCCCGGATTGCGAGAGGGCGCAGGCCAGGCCGAGGGACCCCACCAGTGCACAAATCCATGCACTGGGCCTCTCGTAGTATATGTTTCATGTGTACAACATAGTGATTAGCATTTATATACCTTATGAAATGAAGACCCTGAAAAATCTTGTACCCATTTGATACCATACATAGTTATAACAATATTATTGACTATATTCCCTATGCTGTTCTTTACATCCCTGTAACTATTTTTATAACTGGAAATTTGTATTTCTAAATTCCTTTCACCTCTTCCAGCCATCCCTCCAAACCCCTCCTATCTGGCAACCATCAGTTTGTTCTCTGTATCTATGAGTTGGTTTCTCTTTTGCTTGTTGGCTTGTTTTATTTTTTAGATCCATATCAGTGAAATTTCTAATAGATTTTACATGTAAATGGAATCATGTGGCATTTTTCTTTCTCTGTTTGACTCATTTCACTTGTATTGCTAGCTATTCTGACTTTGAGAAAGGCACTGGGTGGAGTGAGAAGGCTTCCCTGAGGAAGCAACATTGCAGTGTAACTGAGGCAGTCAGGGGCCTGGTGGAGGTGTTTGTTCACTTTTCTGAAGGGTGTCGCATTTACTGGAGGGAGTAGAGAGAGAAAATAGCACTAACAACATAGCAGAGTGTGAATAACAAGATGCAGGTGAACATCTGCACACAAATCAGCCGTGATATTTTTATCTCGTCAGCTGCTATCCCCAGGACGCGTGCAATCTCTTTGGAATCTGCTCACTGGTGCTGCAGGAGGGAGTATTCTGTATTCTCAAGGATAACTGCCCTCTGATTTCTTGACTCCTTGGGATGCCTTCTGCAACAGATAAGCCCGTTGTGAATGTATGGAACGACTTGTCTTGCTCAATCTGGGTTTGAACCCCAGAGCTCTAACCTTTGCAGCACCTTGAGCAGTGGATTATTGGAGCCAGGAAAGAATTCCAAGAGTGCTTAACTCAGAGACAGCAAATGGTCACTTGTTAAGTAAGGAATATATGTGAGGTGCTGCGTGACCCTTGGCAAAACCCTCTCCATTTTGGGCTTCACCTCCCAGGTCTGCAAAGTGAGGAAGTTGTAGTGAGTGAAATCTAAGGCCAGCAATGCTCTGATCCTCAGCCGAAGGATAACGGGTAAGGTTGGGAGGCTGGTCACTCAGTGTGACACAAAGCATTCAAAGAGCACAGAAGCTCAACCTAATACATAAATAAGGAGTCAATTTAAAATGACAATTCTATGCTTTGCATATCGGAAAGCCTGATGTAAGTACACTGCTTTGGCATGCATGTGGGGAACACTTCTGTACTGCAGGGGAGTGTAACCTGGCACAACCTTCCCGCAGGGCAATCTGGCACCATATTTAACAACTGAAAACGCACACAGCCTTCTTGTAAGGCATGTGAACATGTTTACACAGGAAACTAAGCCTTTGTACAGGCATTGTGATTTCATACATATTGATTAATCTGAGGTGCCAGGCATTGTGCTAAGCCAAGCTATTGAGTCCCAGGAAGGGCAGAAATGGACTGTGCTCTCAAGTGCGGCTGGGTGTCCCTGTGAGATGTGCAACCAGTATTGATAAATGCAGTGTTTCCCAAACTCCAGGCATTTGTACACCACCCTCACAATTGTCACTGTATGCAAATGCCAACTTTAATATTATTTAATTAATTTTTCTCTAAATCAACTCATTTTTCCCCCTTAAAGACCACCTCATTTAGCCTCAATCTAAGCAGACATATGTGTAGAACAAACGTTTTGGTGTGCTAGTAATATTTTTCTAATTTATGCTATAATAATACATCACTGCTGGAAAAAAATCCATCCATGTCCCATCTAATATCCCACTTTGGGAAATTCTGGATTAATGCCAGATGGTGGCAGAGTGACAGTGCCCCCTCCTATGCCCCATAAGACTTTCTCACTCAATTTCCATAATGCTATTGCACACCGACATGCAATGTGTAGCTACCAGCGTTTCACTAGCATTGGTGGCATATCCTACACAAAAATACACCGACATCCATTTTCCATCATGCACTCGCCTTCCAAATGTTTGGCTCAGACTGTTGATAGGATATGATATGTAACAGTGGGTTTGTGATTCTGAAGCTGTAATGAGTCAGTGCTTGAAATCAGATCAGAAATAGTAAGAGTCTTATTAGCACAATGAATTGGCCAAGAGGTTGGGAAGGAGCCATGATGTGAAGCCCTGATGCTTCCACAGGACAGAACTCAGGCTGGTTTGATGCAGGCTACATGGACTGGTCTAAGGAAAGTCAGAAAAAAGCTTCAGCCGGGGATGATTTCTGAGCAATGTTTCCTAAGAGTGTAAGTCAGAAAGAAGGGAGATTTAAATTTATATTGTATACATATCAACAAATATTTGCTTATTTTCTAAAAAAAAAAAAATCCCTTAGGAGACACTCTTGGAAGTGTGCCATTATTGAGTAGGAGATTATGAAAATATTTTACACATTTAGGTACACATGGTGAAATTCTAACAAACTAGGCTTCAAATGACAATAGAAGGATAGTGTCAACTTGAAAACAGTAAGACAAACAAACAAATAAAAAACAAATAAAATAATAAAAGGAGTGTGGCCTAAAGAAGGATTCCTATTTCCCTCAGCACTGGGTGGCAGACATCGATTCTCAAACCTTGAAGAGATTCAGTATCACCTGAGGAGTTTGTCAAAAATACAGAAGTTAGGTGGGCTCCCCTCCATAAATTCTGATTTAGGACCTGAGGTGAGGACTGAGAATTTCCATTTGGGGCAAGCTCCGAGGAGATTATGATGCACAGTGCATGGCAAAACACTGACTTAATTGACAGCTAGTCAATTAATGTGGGCAGAGGAACAGTTGAATTTATGATAGTCTACTCATATTTTCAGTATTAGTTTAATAATCCATCTTCAGGATAAATACCTCTTAAAACTAATTTTTCATTCAGTTTTAACTTGTTTCTTCTATTCTAATATAAACTCCCTCCCCCAACCTTTCAACGTTCCTGAAATTGAGGGGTTTCTTACAATTGACATATTATTTTTCTCTGAAAAGACATTAAATCAATGCTACAAAAATACAATGAACTATGCCTTAAAAAATTACAACATTCGCAAGTGGCCTCAAGGTTCATGACATGAGGCCCTTTGTAATAGTGCCAATTCCTGGGTTTGAATGGTGAGTACTTTCAAACTAGTGTGTGGCTGAGGTGATTTGTGCTGTGTGAGCCCAGCAAATTGCCCAATGTTACAGGACAGCCTCACTCTTCAGAAATGCAAGGACTAGCCCTAATTAGTAAAGCAACGACTATCACCTCAACAACAACATATTTTGTTTCCTTGTGAAAATCATCCCCCAATATAGCCAGTGGTCAATGCTAGCGATGGGTGTAGAAAGGTCTAAGAGTAATTTTTAATATAAAAAGAGGTATTTTAAATAAGTCAGGAGTTGAACTGTGGCAGCAAATAAGATCTATTCAATGAATCATACAAATAGTTTGAACTCATGGAGCTGTCCAGTGTCTAAGTGACATTTTATAACTGTATTATGAAAACTTAATTATATTATGGGAGTTAAGAAGATGTCAGATATTTGCTGAGACTTTTAGGGTCTAACATTATAAAACTGCTGTATACACTTACATGTACTTGTGCATAAAAATAGACACACAAGTGAAATAAATCAGAGAAAGACAAATATTGTATGTTCTCACTTATACAGGATGGAGTAAAAGTGGGTTTACCGTTCTGAGTACTCAAAACACAGAGTTTATTCTTATATTATTATTTATTCATTACTGTATTATTTCCCGTACAAACAACTATAAACCTACTTTTGTCCCACCCTATCCAGGGAATCTAAAAAAACCAAAAAACAACAAGCTCATAGAAACAGAGATGAGATTTGTATTTACCAGAAGCAGGGGGTACAGGGTAGCAGATTTGGGTAAAATTGGTCAAAACATACAAACTTCCAGGTACAAGTTCTGTGGATATAATGTATTGCATGGTGACTATAGTTAGCAAGACTGTATTGTATATTTGAAAGTTGCTAAGAGAGTAGATCTTAAAAGTTCTTATCACATGGAAAAAAATTTTTGCAACTGTTTAAAGTGATAAAATGTTAACTAAACTTATTGTGATAATAATTTCATGATATCAAATCATTATGTTGTACACCTTAATTTTATACAATTTTATCTCAGTAAAACTGGAAAAATATGTCAAAAATTGTACACCAAAAAAAATATATTCATATACAACCATTGAAAATATTTATGTATATACACATCTACACTTATATATACACACATGCCTATAATTACACATATATAAATATTTCTATACATATCCACATGGATCTATAAGCATCGCTCCATAGATATGTGTACACAAACACAAACATACACACACACACATATATATAAACATACATATACTAGTACATATACATATATATACTGATATAAATAGTATGCATTTCAAGATACTTTAAAAATTAAATATTTTTAATTTTTAATGAGGTCTATCCTACACACTGAAAAAGTCACATTGTAATGGCTTACTCTGAAATCAATTTAAAGTAAATGGGAGGTGAAAATACTATTCTATTCTTTCTCCTTTTGTTCTCCTGTTTGTACTTTTTTAAATGTCCGACTGCACTCTGCCTTGCATTTTATTCATCAATGTGTATGCATCATCTCTTCATTGTACTACAAATTATTTAAAGGCAATGATATTCTACTAGTCTTGGTATCCTTCAGTGTCTAATAGAGTGATCTGCATATAACAGAGGCTTAATAAAATCGAAGGAGTACTAAATGAATAGGTGAGGCAGGAAACATAAGCTCCATACTGATTGTTACCAATGACCTTCTTAAACTTGGGCCAGTGAGTTTATTTACTTGAAACCCAGTTTACTTGTTCTTACAACAGGCTTGATTTAGTTAGACTCTAAAGAATCTTTGTTTTACATATTAAAAGTTTTCCAAAAATATGAATGCTTTACAACAACATTATGGTGATATATGTGTATATATATATGTGAGTGTATGTGTGTGTGTGTATACAATGATTTTAAAATACTCCAAGACTCTGCTAAAAAGAAACATTAAAATGATAGATGTGATGGAAAACAGCTTTGAAAACTTAATTACATTATGCAAATGTAAGGTAATCTTTTATATCTTGATGCAGATTTCTGAATCAGTTATAGGAACATATTCCAAGTAGTAAAATGTCTAGGTAACAAATGAATGTCCCTGAACAGAGAAAAATAAAAATCTCTATACTATTTATTTAAGGCAAAAGTTCTCGGCTCTTACATCTTCCTGAAAATTGTTTGCTAATGTTGAAAAGATAACATGTTAAATGGTAACATTCTGTAACAGTAAAGACATGAGTGGATCTACCTTAAAAAATTTGTCTTATAGTCATAATGAGGTAATTGCCAATCTACAAGAGTGATGATAAAGTGGATTATGCTTTTTATTTATTCATTTATTAGTTCATTCAACAAGTATTTATTTTGCATTGGATACGATGTTTGGAAGTAGAGACTCAGTAGTGAATAAAAATGATAGGTTTCTTTCTTTCCAAACTTTTCAATCAGATAAGAAATATAAAAGTTAAAAAACATGAAAACTGGGTGGCATACTGGTGAGAATGCAGACAGCTTAAAGAGACAGATACCTATGGACTCTGGGGGCAAATTTTATTAAGCCTCGGTTTCCTCAGGGATAAAAATGGAATAGTACTATCACTAATCTCATGAGTCTTTTAGAAGATTAAATGAAACCATGGACATAAATCACAGCATGTGATACATAGTAAATTCTTACTAAATGGTAGACTTGAAGGTGTTGCTAGAGATTTCTTTGCCAGCTATGCAACTTCAAACAACTCCAAATAGGCTTTCCGTCATGTTAGAATATTCTAAGAGAGTCTTGCTTTATTCACAATTTAGATCTCAAAAATATATGCCATGTTGCTCTTTGACAAATAAACTGTGACAATGATTAGATTTTGTGTATAGTCCCTTCTAAAATCATGTGAAATTTGTTGTAAGAGTAGGCATACAGGCCATGGAACGAATTTTGGAGTCCTTCCACTAATAATACATTCACAGGGCTTCATTCTCATCTCTTTGTGTGGCTCTCTCACACTATAAAATTGCATTGCCAATATCAGTTAGTTGAGGGGGGAGGGGACATTTTAAAACTAGGAATTGGATGTTTCACTTGGTTGCTCCCTCATCCATCTTAATTTAGACACCATAACCTCATGGCACCTAGCACCCACCCCCTCCAATGATGGAAATAATGCCCATGCCCATGAATGTTTAAAAGCAAGAAACAGAAGGGCATCCATTTCAGCTTCAAACACAGACACATCTCAGTCTCCTTCTCAAGTAAAACCCTAAGCAATAACCCTTTTAAGAACTAAGGATTGAAATAATAATACTCTTTGTTATGCTGAGTTCATAAATCTAAGTAATTCTAGTTAGACAGGGTTCCTTTAAAGGATATAGCTAACAATTAGAAATGTGTGTATGACAGGAGGCAGTCAAAATAAAAGGAATTGTCAAAACTGGAAGTCTTCAAAAATAAATCACATCCTGAATATTAATATGTTGCATAAACTTAATTTGTTGCATTTTACATTTAAGATAATTCTGGCCCTAACCGGTTTGGCTCAGTGGATAGAGTGTCAGCCTGCAGACTGAAGGGTCCCAGGTTCGATTCCGGTCAAGGGCATGTACCTTGGTTGCGGGCACATCCCCAGTAGAGAGTGTGCAGGAGGCAGCTGACTGATGTTTCTAACTCTCTATCCCTCTCCTTTCCTCTCTGTAAAAAAATCAATAAAACATATTTTTTAAAAAGATAATTCTAGCCAGGAATAATATAATGTAGCTGGCTCAGATCTGTTTTCACTTCAAGGATTGTAGAATTAGCATATTTTTATTATACTAATACAAAATTTCTTAACATTTGTTCAATTTTTTGAGTTTACCAACTAAGACACTTTTTTACAAGTGTGAGACTTCATTAATATCAAAGTTCCATTTTTTACATGACACTTTTTTTAAATTGATTTCAGAGAGGAAGGGAGAGTGAGAGGGAGATAAAAAACATCAATGATGACAGAGAATCATTGATCGGTTGCCTCCTGTACCCTCCTACTGGGGATTGAACCTGCAACCCAGACATGTGCCCCAACCAGTATCAAACCCAGGACCCTTCAGTCCACAGGCCGACACTCTATCCACTGAGCCAAACTGACGAGGGCTACAAACAGCAATAATATTAGAGAAAAATCATAAATTTGTTTGAATATTCCCTAAGTACCATATACTATTCTTAGGTTTTACATCCATCAATTCACTTAAAATAATCTAAAAAAAGAGAGCAGGTAATCCTTTTTATAATTATGAGGAAATTATTGGTGGGAAAAATGGTAAATTTTTAAATACATTGGGGATTCTACTTAGTTAATAGCAGACTAGATAATCCTGAGCAAACTAAATCCAACAGACAATTTAAAAGCCTGGAAAAAACATCCCAAATTTTTAAAAAAAAAGCATTAAATAGCAACCCAGATTGTAAAGAATTAGCAGGCTGATATTTGGGGAGAAATAGAAATCTAGGGCCAAGAACACAGAGCACTCAGAGGCTTTGGTCTGATGGTGTTTGTTGATCCAAGGAAGATGGCTAAAACGCTGAGCTAAGTTTTTGGTAGACTAATGGGGGTAGCAGAAAAAAGTTGGAATCCAAGTAAACTGTTCTTGCTTTAAGGTGGGACCTCCGAGTGCTGCATAGGGAAGGAAAAGATGAAGCAAAGTAAATGACTATCCATAAAAACTGTGATTCATCTGGATGACCCAGAACATCTAAAACCCAGATTTCCATTAAGGTCATCCCAGATTGCTATTGTCCACGGGGGCCTGGGAAGGCAAAGGGAAAATGACTTGCAGGGCTCAAATGATTTCTACTAACAATTATTGAAATACCATGATCAGCACACACCCAAAAATGACCAATACATGAGGAGACACACATAAGAACAGCAGAGACAACAGAAACACTCAAAGAATTCAAATACTGTAATTATCAGAAAGGTCCAATTCAAGGAGATAAAAATCAAGCCTGAAAATTTTGAAAGGCAACCTGAAAATATATTTTTAAAAAAACAAATGCAATGGATTTAAGAACAAAATTTGAATGATAAGAGTGAAAAAAAAATAGCAACGAAAATTAAAAACCAACAGATGATTTCATTGACAGTTTAAGTGCAACAGAAGAGAGAACCAGTGAATGAAAGTTAGGTCAAAAGCATGGAGACATCAAAAGATGCAAATGACCAAGATATGAAAGAAGACACAGAGGCTTTATGGAAAGTCTGGCATATGTTCAACAGAGCCATGGAAAGATCCAAGAGACAGAATGGGGCAGGGCAATTTTAAAGAGATAATGGCTAATTTTTTTTCCAGAATTGCTAAAACATACAAATTCATATATTTGAGAGGTTTAATAAGTACTGGCAAGAATTCAAATTTTTAAAAATCTTAAATATTGTAGACAGCTTGCCTACAAAAAAAACCCAAAAAACCCAAGAGTTATTCCAATAGCTTCTCAATAGCAATATGAGAAGCAGTAAACAGTGGAATGATATTTTCAATATGTTAATAGAAAGTAATGGGCAATTGGAATTCTGTATCCATGGAAAACATCCTTTAAGAATAAAGATAAGATAGACATTACTGCAAAAATATTTAAAGGGTTTTCTTCAGGCAGAAGAAAAACAATACAGAAAGGAATAAGAACTACCATTTGCAACATCATGGATGGAACTGGAGAGCATAATGCTAAGTGAAACAAGCCAGTCAATGAAGGAAAAATACCACATGATCTCACTCATTCATGGATAATAAAGACCATTACAAACTTTTGAACAATAATAGATACAGAGGCAGAGCTGCCTCAAACTGATTGTCAAACTGCAGTGGGAAGGCCAGAGAGAGTTGGGGGGCAGGAGGGAGGGGAGTAAGAGATCAACCGAAGGACTTGTATGCATGCATATAAGCATAACTAATGGACATAAGACACTGGGGGGTAAGGGAGGGTAGGGGTTTGTCAAGGGCGGGGGGGGGGGAAAAAGGACACTTATGTAATACCCTTTGTAATACTTTAAGCGAAAAAAAAAAAAAAAAAAAAAAAAGAACAGGATAAAAATCTGGGCAAATCTAAATGAGCACTGACTATTTTTTAAAAAATATATTTTATTTATTTTTCACAGATAGGAAGGAAGAGGGATAGAGAGTTAGAAACATCAATGAGAGAGAAACATTGATCAGCTGCCTCCTGCACACTCCCCACTGGGGATGTGCCCGCAACCAAGGTACATGCCCTTGACCGGAATCGAACCTGGGACCCTTCAGTCCGCAGGCCGGTGCCCTATCTCCACTGAGCCAAACCGATCAGGTTAGCACTGACTATTTAAAAGTTGGAGTATTTCTTATGAGGTATATAATTAAAATTCACCAAAATAAAAGCACATAATTTTATAATTCAAGAAGAGTAAATAAAGTTTTAAGGATTTGGAGGAAGCTAGATATGTGGATTAAAGTTAGACTGGTAACTCAAGAATGTAATTACTAGGGTTAACACTAAACACATTTTTAAAAAGATATTCTAACTTCTAAATTAATAAAAAAGAAATGTCTTGATTATAGTTTTCCTATCAACACAAAAGCAATAAGAACAAAGAGGAAAAAACCTACATAGAAAAGTACTTGACGTTTCAATTTTTTAAAGCCAGTGAAATATTTATAGAGTCCTTCATATCTGTAACATTTTTTTAAAATCAACTAATTGCTGTTTGCACTCTCTATCCAACTTTGCTGCAAATGACTAATTTTAGGATTTTGCTTCTAGTTGCTGTTCTCACCCTGATGGTTTTATAAATACCTGTGCAATCTTTAAAAGCTGCTGTTATAACTTGCTATACCAGATTTCAGGTTAGTCTGCTTGCTCTATTTATTTTTATTTTATTTATTTTTTGAATATATTTTTATTGATTTCAGAGTGGAAGGGAGAGGGAGAGAGAGATAGAAACATCAATGATGAGAGAGAACCAAGAAACCCGACATGTGTCCTGACTCGAACCGTGACCTCCTGGTTCATAGGTCAACACTCAACCACTGAGCCACACCAGCAGGGCTGCTTGCTCTTTTTAATTATTTTTCCCTTTCCTTCCCTACCTTTATCTTCCCTTTTATCTCTCCCCTCTTTCCCTACTGACCTTTTTTTAAAAAATTTTTATTGTATTTTGTAGTTCCTTGTGTAAGCAGTGGCTGTTTCCTGACAATTTCTCATAATGATTTCCTAATTTTCTAATCTTTGATGATTTCCACTAATGACCAGCTCCAGCAAAGTATAACTAATGAAAGGATAACATGAGACAATGTTAGTTATAACAAAAAATGTAATATTTTTGTTACATTACAAGTGAAATGAAGAAACTAAATCATCTGATGCTGAAGATGTCAAGTTTGGTGTTTTGTCTAATAAAATAAATGTGTAATTTACTGCTCTGTTGATGTCATGACAACTAATTTTTTCAAAGAATTATCTACTTAAAAATTGAAAGTGGAATATAGGACAATTCATTTTTATTTGCATCTTTCTTTTCTTTTCTTTCTTCCCACCACCCCATTTCATGTCATTTATTGCTACCCCATGACATGTCAATTAACTATGTCAATTACTACATTGACATAGTTACCCAGCATTAGCAAAGCATTTGTGGGTGAGGAAAAGTAATATTATGCAATTAATTACATATTGAATTTTGAAAAATGTAACCATGCATCATTAACACAGTATTGAGTTGAAAGGAAATAGTGGGAATTTTAGAACATCATCCATAAATTTTACATTTTGATAGGGTAGTCTTTCTAAGCTACTTGGATTTTATGCCTTGTTACTCTCATTTTAATATCAGATTTAGAGAAAAACAATATCATACATTATACACAATCAGATACACAAAGTCCAGATATATGTGTATTTTGTAAGCATGATGATTTACATGACATGTAATAAACTAGCTAAACATTCTATACACTTGCAAATACTGGGGTTTTAATACCACTTTCTAGCTTACATAAATCTTTAAGAAACAAAACAGTTTCATTTCCCACACTTACTCTGGGAGAGAAAATGTCATCTTTAGAGGATAAAATACAATTAAACTCAACAAATTAGCAACCTCCCACATATGTTATCTAGAAGACTTTTCAAGGTAGCATGGAGACCCTGTGAAATAACTCTCCTCAAAATAGGAAACACTCCCCCAAATAGGAAACATTTGTGTGATTAAAAAAAACAAAAACTTTTCAAAGAGGGCTGAGGAAGAGTTTAACACAGTAACTCTGTACATTCTAGGTGGTGTGTTCTAGTACAATGTCCCCTTTGGGTTAATAACATTGATTTTGGATAATACCCTGGGATGAAGGTTGCTCCCTATTGTTTTTTTAAAGAACTTCTTTTCTTTCATTGCTGTGTGTTCAGTCATAGGCAATTTTTAAAAAGAGGTAAAAATTGATCCAAATATAGTAAAAAGCTGATACTCCTTAATATTCACCAGATGATTCTCTCTACTCTTCCATGCCTTTTGATGTAGCTATTTTCAGCAACAACAGCTCTGCCTGTATCTCATTTATTATGCAGCCTGTATAAACCATCATTGTGCATTACAGAAAGAACAGCACATGGCTTAAAAAGTACTCATTTTTTTCTTATCCAGCAGTATCATAAATAGTTGTCTTTTCACAGTAGCCTGGGGCTAGCATCCCAAACACCTCAGCTCTTTAAAAAATACAATGAATGGTCTAAAACCCAAAAGAAGAGAGGCATAACATATTTGGAAGATACTGTGGTGAAATGATCTTAAATTTCCCACATGTCCAAAGGGCCTTCAATCAAATTCAACTCACTATCTAGAAGATACTATTTATTATATTAAAAGCCTAATATGCTAAGTGTCCAACCCTTTGACCAGTCGCTATGATGCGCACTGATCACCAGGGGGCAGATGCTCTGACCGGTAGGTTAGCTTGCTGCTGGGGTCCGGCTGATGGGGACTAAGTGAGATGGGCCAGAAACGCCCTGGAGCCCTCCCACAATTCCTCCCCAGCCCCGATCATGCACCCATGGGGTCACTCGGCCTAGCCTGCACCCTTTCACAATCCGCGACCCCTCGGGGGATGTCGGATTCATGTACCAGGCCTCTCGTTCATTATAAAAAAAAAATCCACTTCATCAGATACTTGAGGACTTATTTTGTGGCAGGCTCACTGAAAAATGATAGGATTACAAAAACAAGTAAATTAGTTCTTTATTCATAATTCTCTGATTCTTTTGAACACTTACTATTAGTATATTTTAAACACTGAGCTAGGTCCTGAGGATAAAAGACATTTGACCCATAATTAAGTTTTTTTAAAAATTCTGAGTGCTTACAATGCAAGGTAGTTTTGTTTTACTATCTAACATGCCATACACTCATCAATGAAGGCCCAGGTAAACATGACAAACTTACATTTTCTAGCACCATTATTTTTGTCATCTTCCTCTTATTTATTATCACACCTGCAGCTTGGTATAATGAGACAAGGTGTTGTATAGCAGTCTCTTTTTATGTCTTTCTTGCTCCCCAATAATAATAAAAACAATAAATAGAATAACATCTAATATGCTGTGTACTTATTATGTGCCCAGAATTAGGCTAGGTCTTTACGGGCACCAGCTCTTTAAATCCATCTCAAATACTCTATCAGATAAGAAATTGAGATTTGGAGTGATTTACTAACTCTCCTGCGTCAACCAAGCTAATAAGAGGCTCAGTTCAAACTCAAACTCAGATGTGTCTCATGGAATGATGATATAGAAGAAAGATCTTCCTGTACTTGTTCCATATTCATAAAGTCTTTACAAGTCTAGGCAGTTTGAACTGATTTTTGTAAGAGTTGCATCAGTAGTTTTCTTTTCCTTATTAATCACTGTCCAGATATAGATTAGATGGATGGCCAGATAGGTAGATGATAGATAGATAGATAGATAGATAGATAGATAGATGATAGATAGATAGATAGATGATAGATAGATAGATAGATAGATAGATAGATAGATAGATCGCTCTCCCGTATAAGTCATGGTTTTCCTGATTTAAGAGTTGGCCACCATCAGTTTTAGCCACAGATGCATGACACTGGGCAACACATTTAACCTTCCCAAGTTTGTTTTCTCATCTATGAAGTCTTAATTCCATCCTTGCCTAGCTTAACTCCTCCTATCTTTCATGAGGACAAAGTGAGAGGATGTTTGAGACAGCATTTAGGAAACTGAAAGGATGCTCAAGTGTCATCAATAAAAACTGGGGGGATAGGGAGTAGAGAGGACAGAAAAATCACCAAGCATCACGTTCTCTAAAGTGTTATAATTTCCAAAGGCGAAGGCAGGGTTAGGTACTGTCAGATAAAAAGCTTTGTTCTATGAAATATTTATTCCCTGGAATCTTTTGCCAGCCAGCACAGCAGAGCAAACACGGAGGTTTGTCCTTACAGAGGAAGCAGTAGAGTGCAGTAGTCGGGGAAGCTGACTTCAAGGTCAGCTGTGCCTGGTTTGAAATGGGCTTGGCCATTTCATTATCTACAAGACCACAGAAGTGGTTTAACATCCCTAAGTTTCACGTTCCTATCTATAAAATAGGAATAATAACAGCTATCCGAAATACGGTTGCAAAACTTAAAAATAATGTATGCAAAGTGCATGGCATTGTGTTTGGCATTATGCCCGGCAAATAAAAATGCTCAACAAATGGCCTCTGCAGAGTGATATGCTGGGTGATTTCCTACCAGTGCACTTGTATTTGTTGTTTTTTTTAACTGTGGGTCAAGCCTATGTGATTTCAGGCCATTTTAGGTTAATAAAGAATATAAGCAGATAGAGGGGATAGGAAGAATTAAAGCAAGTTTGTTAGACAGGAACAAAGTGAATAAACAGGAAATGAGGGTCAGTATCCAAGGCCAGATGAACAGAGACAATGGGATTATTGGTTCTAGCCCTGGCTTGGTAGCTTAGTTGGTTAGAGCAGGTTGTGGGTTTGATCCCTGGTCAGGACACATACAAGAAACATCCAATGAATGCATAAATAAGTGGAACAACAAATCAATGTTTCTCTCTCTCTCAAATCGATAAGTTTAAAAAAAATCACAAGAATTAAAAAATCCCAATATTGGTTCTATTTTGAATGGAGAGATGTTCAAGGAGGCCTCGAGGATCTAGTTTGATGGTAAAAGGAACTGCATAGAATTTTTAGGAAAAGACATCATTAAAGATGAAGTAAATCCTTTGGGAGGTAGCAGATGATTTATAGCCTTCTGAGAAAAGCAATGATACTATTCTGGTCTGCTCAGGGCAGACATGCGTCACACCTGCTCTTCTGGTGTAACCATGAACAGTGCTCTGAAAGTATCCAGGGCTAGACAATGAATTCCACACAGTCCCTCTACTTCAAAGGCCTCACAATAAAGGGGACTATTGGAAGGGCTTCTGGATGAGGCTTTCATAGGAGCTGTGGAAGCAGCAAATCCTTCAGGACCATGCTGTTTGCCTCAGAGGTTTTGTACTGTATCTCAAAGTCCTGGTCATGTTATAGATACGTTTACCAAGAAAAAACAGCTTCAGATGGAGCGTTCCAGAGAACACAGCAATGCTCACCTCTTTTATTTTTTTTAATCTAGATTATTTTCCTCCAAATTACTCGCAACAATGGTTTTAAAATATAGGTCACCTAGATTTCAAAACTATTTTGTGTTGAGCCATCTGGGGCTGAGGATGATTTGGAAATGAGCCGCTCTTGGTATCAGGGCAGAAACCCGACAGAACACATTTATTCGCACATCGGCCAGTGTGGCAGCATTGTTCTGGGCGTTTGGTATTCAGAAGATGTATCAAGAATTTGAACCTTGCAGAAACAAACTACTCAGCATTTCAATTAGGATCAGTGCATTGTGCATACAAAGGATCGCTACAGAAAAGCTTGGAACATGGTTGGAGTACGTGGGTTTGCAAAACTAAATATCACTGAGCAGTTTCAGGCTAAATTAGATCATGCATGGGTGATCTCTTCCCCTGTCCCTGAGTTGCTCTAAGAAAGGTGGTTAATACAAAATCATGATTTGCACCTCTAAATTCCTACCATCTTCATTTTCTAGCCCATGTCTAATAAATTGTTTTCAGCACATTTAATTGACTCTGTAGAAAGCACTGATGAAATGGCATCTAGGAATGCAGGTCATGTGACTCCATGTTTTTCCATTAACACCCAATATAACTATAAAAAAGATTCATGGCTTCATTTGGAATCACTGCCATTTTTGTGCCCTTCCCCCACCTGGCTGTAGTAACTCTTAATGTTCTCATTCAGCATGTGTTTGTGAGGCCCCCAGCATTCTATCCCTAGCTGGTACTATTAACACAGAAAAAAGAGATGGCTCCATTTCTTCTAAGAAGTGGAGTATGTGAGAATTTAGATATGGCTATTTCCCTCTGTCTGACTTGGTGGTGGATACAGGAGAAAACATAGGGCTTGCTGGGATCTTTCAGATAATAATAATAATAATAAATAATATACTAGCACTACTAGTATCACTGCTGCTCATAATAATGACAAATGCTATTGAACATTTACTAGGTGTTGAAGCCTTTACCTGCATCATGTCATTAATCCTCAAAAAAACCTGATGAAGTCAGTACTATCACTCCTGCTGAGTAAGGAAACCAAGGCTCAGAGAGGTTGAGTACCTTGCACAATGTCACAGAGCTGGTACTTTTTCATGTGATCAGGATTTAAACCCAGGTCTGTCTGGCCTTTGAAATGTGCTCTTAATCTCAGGCTTGGACTTTTCTATTTCACAGTATGAAGTTCTGACATATCCAACACCATCTTGCCATTATGATCTTTCAATGATTTATTCGAATTCTTCTGTCTTCCCAACACTTTCAAGGGAATATCTAAAATTAAAATCTTTAAGATGCTTACAGAGTTTAAAATTGATAGAGATCGCTTGTGTGAAACTGTTACTCATAATTAAATCATGGTTTAGGTGAGGATTTTTAAAATCCATTAATCTCTGAGGATCTTAAGGGGAGAGATGGTATCAATCATTTCATTTCCATTGATGATCACAATAGTTGACAGGTAGATGTCACCACGTAATGCTTAGAGAATGAATGCAAATAAATAGAAAAAAACCACCTTTACTCATGATCATATCACTCTCTTTAGTTGTGAGAGCAGATCAGCCACAGAAAAACTAAAATGGGCAACTTTGGTCCACGCTGGGCTCTGTATTTGACAAAGAAGGGAAGGAACAAAGGAGAATTATCTGCCATTATCTCTATGCCTTTACTGCACTACATCAGTGTTGCTGGTATTTTCCATTCAGTTCCCTATGCCCTTTCGTATTCCTATTTATTCCTGATATAGTTTCCATCCTTCCACTTGCCACTGCTGTTTCAGCATCTTTGTAGGTAAGGCTATTGACACATTGATTTTGGGGCAAGATTTACAAACTACATGCAGATCATAACAAACTGCTAATAAACTGCTTTCTCTTTCTAATGAGTGTGAACACAGAGCCTGACTTATCCTATGTGTAAAGGGAGGGGTTGAAGGGGGTACCCTGAGGCCCTCTGCAGACACCTACATGAGATGAAAATTCTCTACTGAAGGAAACAGAGCAAAAACCCCCTCCCAGACAGCCTTCCCACTCGTTTGACCACGCAGAGGGTCAGAGTGGGAATCCCTGCAAATGGATTTCTGTGGTTCTGCGTATGCTGGGTCAGCACCCAAAATAAGGGCTCCCCCAAGATCCTTACTATTCAGGTGTCTCTATTTTAAGGTGTTTCTTGTCTGCCAGACCTCAGTTTGAGTACTGGCTCTGCCAACAATGTCACCTTGGTCAAATTCCTGCAACTGCCTTAGTTCCCTTACTTGAAAAAAGTGGGTAGTACGAAGCTCACATTAACAATTTACAGAATATGAAAGTGATCTTCCAACAGTAAAGCTGCCTCCCATGTTGCTTGTTATTATTACTGGGATCATCTTTCAAATATTTCTACCAACTTAATTCCCATATTTAATGCTTACCTTTTGTTAATAATTGACCATCTCAAAATTCTGTTAGGGTGGTACTAAATGTTTTTAGCTATTGTACTTTCTAGCAATCATTGCTGACTGTCACTCAATGTAGGTAGGATTTCTATGAAATAATGAAGTTAACACGTGGATTAGAATGAGCACTGGTTTAGCAGTCAGGAGTTTCATAGTTCTGGTCTCAGTCTGTAGTCCAAATCATTACTCTTTTGGGTGTCATCTCCTTCTTGAGCCTCAGGCAGATTAAATGAGGCAATTCCGATAAACTAATGCTCCTTCCCACCTCTTCTTCCTTAACCTGGCTTAAGAAAGAAATATAATACAAGTCTCAAGAGATG
This sequence comes from Myotis yumanensis, assembly GCF_028538775.1. NCBI lineage: Eukaryota > Metazoa > Chordata > Mammalia > Chiroptera > Vespertilionidae > Myotis > Myotis yumanensis. The sequence continues at coordinate 23,364,859 of NW_027223756.1, read as the reverse complement.
AGGTTTTCTAGTTCATTTAATTTCCTGATTAAAATTAAAATTTTGTTTTAGTCATTGCAAAAGATAAATCTATTTAATTTAAAGAACATTGGTGGCTACAGGGTATCTTAGAGTTCACTTAATCAAAACCCTGTACTTTCTTTTCTTAATTTTATTAATATGTTTTTATTGACTTCGAGAGAGAGAGAAAGGGAGACAGATAGATAGAAACATCGATGAGAGAGAGACATCAATCGGCTGCCTCCTGCACGCCCCCTACCCGGACATGTACCCCAACCTGGGCATGTCCCCCAACCAGAAATTGAACCAGTGACCTCTTGGTTCATGGGTCAACACTCAATCACTGAGCCAAACCAGCTGGGAAAAACCCTGGATTTTAAAGATATACAATGTTGAATAGGATGTTGAATCTTTTACGCAGATTTTGTGTGAGTGCTGTATTGTTTCTGGACATATTCAGGTAACTGGTAACAATTTAGGAAATTTAAGGTCAATTTTTCACACATATCTGCTGTGTATTAGTATTTCATAACTGAGTTCCCAAGGGAAAAGAAAAGTTTACTAGAAGAAACACTATGGCTGATAGGGAGAGATGTGAGGTGTAAGACCACATCAGTGTTCACCTACCTTTCTTACTACAGAAATAGACATTTGTCCTATTAGGTAAGATATTTGCTGAGTATCTGACATCAGTCCCAGCAATCTCCATTAAAAAACACAAAAATGGAGGGAAAAAATCCAGAATATTTCCAGAAACAGTCGTCACAATAACAAATTCTGAACGTTATGCTTCATTTTGATATATTTGATTTGAGTATCATCTGATCTTGTAGAATGAAAATACTTCCCACCTTAATGTCAAAACATCTCCTAATAAAATTAATTATAGAGCTGCAGCATATGATTACCACTAAATTTTTTAGTTGTGTCTTGTTCTAGCCCAGCTATAACTTGGCTCTTTCAGTGTTATAAATCAGGATTATAAGTAAAGAAGGATTTCAATTTTCATTTTTTACATTCAAGTACTGTTTTCCCAGAGGCAGGGCGAAATGAAGAAGAAATCCCTCATAAATAGCACTGAGGTTTTAATTTCCCTTAACTGAGATGGTGAAGATATACATTTGGAATTGAAGTCCTCAAAAGTTGAAAATGTTACAGATTTTTCCATCATTCTTCTACTTTTGTTATCTTTAAGGTATATATTCTGACCAAGAATGCATTTAAGCTTTAATAGGCTTCTAGGTATAGCTATTTAAAGTATCATCTGGGGATTTGTTCCAATAGCTGCTGACTGATTTTGAGATTCTTGCTCATGAAATGTGTACATTCTTCTATTGGAAAATAACATTCTCATTAAAGATAGTCAGAATTTTTTTAAAAAATTTATTTCAGAGAGGAAGGGAGAGGGAGAGAGAGATAGAAACATCAATGTTGAGAGAGAATCAGATTGGCTGCCTCCTGCACGCCCCCTACTGGGGATCAAGCCCGAAAGCCAGGCACGTGCCCTTGACTGGAATCAAACCAGGGACCCTTCAGACTGTAGGCCAATGCTCTATCCACTGAGCCAAACCGGCTAGGGCTATAGTCAGGACTCTTGATGGATTAATTTGAGTGACTTAAATGTCTTAGCTGATACAAGTATCTTATTGAGCACATACATGTACAGATATACTTTTTACAAAACACTAATATAATGGGTTTAAGTAGTTTATATTTTATAAGAAAAATTCGAGGTATGGAAATTCAATGCTCCAACCACAGAGAGGGAGTGGTGGGTGAGAAAAATACAAGGACACACCCCACACATACACATACACACATACATATTGCAAGAGGCTAGCCTTCATTGTGGGTGGGGGGAAATCCAGCCTTAAATCAAATTCAGAGTGTGATCATCCTCTGGGATGAGAAAGTCTCATTTTGAGACTTCCTGTAATTTAAAGAGATCACAGGACTTTCTCTCTTACCTAAGATGAACCACAAAAGTCATAGGCCTGCCTTTCTTATCCAGAGTCATAGAAAGACTATGCCTAGTACATAAATTTTAAAGGGAGCAATGAAAAATAAGTGTTTTATTGTGTTCCATGAGCTGTACGTACTTGTTCCAAGGACAACTGATTATTGGAGATAAAAGCTCACCTCCCTTTTTTTGTTGTTCTTACTTGCTAGATACCAGACCTATATCCATACAACTATATGGTGCTGTCTTGAGTCACATGTCTAACCTGCTTTCCAGGCTTCAGCCAAATGGATGAGTACTTGTTATGCATGTTTTATAAGGAAAACATATAAAAGTACAAATGTAAGTAGCACTAAGATCTAAGGCCTAATTATATAATCAGAATGCATGACACACATTAATTACACAGATGTAAAAAAAGAAATTGAGAGCTGATTGCCATTACATATATATGCATATTTTACATATATGCATATTTTTGCATATATATTATCAGTGCTCTATGAAGCCAGATTGAACATTACTGGGAAAGGGGAGGGGCTAGGGTGGTAACCATGGCAGCTGTGACAAGAGGGTATGGTCATAGTCTTACTTTTAAAGGTCAAGCCAATTTCATAAATGTTCTTTTTTTCTGCAAGTTGACTAAGAACCTCTCCCAGGCTAGAACCCAATAGTCTCAATGAATCTTCCCTACAGTACCAAGTCTTTCCCACTGTTGCTCAGCATATCTGCATTTCTCAAAGCTTTTGGACAATTTAGAAGTAGTATGGGATGGTTGCAATAATCCCAAAGTCTTTACAGGTTCTTCTCACATCTTCCAGGAATCCCTGGCAAAATTAAAAGGGCTAAAGCTAGAGCTCTGATATCAGCCTTTATCTCCACAACCAACTTTAGCACACTGTTTATTACTTAGTATGTGATCAAAAATGACAGGTAGGGGGGAAAAGTGTCTCAGCATTACTGCAACCAATTTTTTTTATTAAAAATATATTTTAATTGATTTTTACAGAGAGGAAGAGAGAGGGATAGTTAGAAACATCGATGAGAGAGAAACATCAATCAGCTGCCTCCTGCACGTTCCCTACTGGAATGGAGCCCACAACCAAGGTACATGCCCTTGACCAGAATCGAACCCAGGACCCTTGAGTCTGCGGGCTACTGCTCTATCCACTCAGCCAAACCAGTTAGGGTGCTGCAACCAATCTTGAAGTGAAAACCTCATATATAAACTTGGTGAAGGGGAATATTGTAAAATGAGCTGTGGGTTCCTTTTATGTAAGGAGGAATTTTAGTATAATATACAGTTGGAGGGCCCAATGAGATGATTTTTTTTGCAGCCCTTTACGGTATCCTAGACAACTAACACTTCACATAGGATGGGCTTCTTAGGAGGAGTTGATCAGTACAGAACACCCTGTCCATTCAGGCCTGGAAGAAGATTATAGCTATATCCTGCTGCAAAAACCCAACTAACTAAAACACAAACTTGCTCATAAGCTAAATTAGGTGTTAGGATATCACTACATAAAATAATATCACAAACCTTACCTGCATACTAAAATAATTTCAGTACTTCTCTAAATATAAATTGAAAAAAATTGCACAGAGTATGTTTAAAATAATTCTGATAACTTCATTGTAAAAAATTATCAGATATCTGCTTTTTAAAAGATATACCAATTCCAGTTTCAGAATGTGAATGCCAAAATTCTACTTTAGAGAGTAGAATTGTGGGTGGTATTTATTACATATCCATTCCTTTGACTTTTATTACTTTACTAGAGGCCCATGCACCTCTAGTAAATCCATGCACTGGTGGGGTCCCTCGGCCTGGCCTGTGGGGATCAGGCAGAAACCAGCAGTCCGACATCCCCTGAGGGGTCCTGGATTGTGAGAGGGTTCAGGCCAGGCCGTGGGACCCCACCAGTGCACGAATCCGTGCACCGGGCCTCTAGTATGCATATAAGATTTTTGGTTAATCTCTTCCCACCCTCCCCCTCCCCCTTTCCTCTGAGATTCATCAGTCTGTCCCATGTTTCCATGCCTGTGCATTGAGCGTCTGCCCCCTGGTGGTCAGTGCGCATCATAGCTACTGGTCGAATGGTCGCTTAGGTTTTTATATAATAACTAGAGGCCCGGTGCACAAAAATTTGTGCACTGGCGGGGGAGGGGAATGAGGGGGTGTCCCTCAGCCCCACTTGTGCCCTCTCACAGTCTGGGACCCCTTGGGAGATAACCACCTGCTGGTTTAGGCCCGCTCCCCGGGTGGCAGATGGCAGGCCTGATACCTCAGTGCCTCCCCGGGTTGTGCACACGGCAGGGCCGATCCGGGGGTTGGGGAGCCGCCCCGGGTCGGGTCGCACATGGGACACCTGGGCGGGCCAGCCGATCGCTGCTGCCCTGCCCTGCCGCCCCGGGTCGGGTCGCACATGGGACACCCAGGTGGAGGCTGGGCAGGCTGGCCAATTGCTGCTGCACCACCCGGCCGCCCCTTGTCGGGTTGCACACGGACGCCCGCTGCCCGGGTCGCAGATAGCAGGCCCGGATGGCGGCAGGGCAGGTGGGATGGCACTGTCCCACCCTGCCTGCAGTAGCAAACTAATTATCCTATCTAATAATAGACAAACATGGTAATTGACCGTACCTTCACTAAGCCTCCCATTGGCTAATCAGCGCGATATGCAAATTAGCCGCCAACAAAGATGGCGGTTAATTTGCATACGTACGCTCCAAGAGGTGGAGGGAAGACTGAAGGTGAGCCGGAGCAACGAAGACGGAAGACTGAAGGCGGCTCCCGGGTGCCAGAGGAAAACCTGTGCTGTCAGCCAGAAGGGAAGGCCTATTGAACGAATCTCTTCCTGCAACAGGCCTCTAGTTGAAATATAAATATTAATGGCTTAGAAAAATGTCTAGCACAATGCTTGGTATAAAGTAAGTCTATTACAAGACTTGCTGACTTACAGCATTGATAACCTGAAATAGGACTGAATTTTGATTCTCCCTCTAGAATTTTACACACTATCCTAATCCTCAATGTTTGGCTTTTTCTCTGAGATAAAACCCTTCAAATAATAATCATAATCATAATTGACCTTATTGAGTGTTAACTGTGATAAATAAATGAATTGCTGTGTTAATCCTCCAGATTATTTTATGAATCCTCACACCAACACTAGGAGGGACCTCTTTGTTGATCCTTTTCCTATGGCTCAGAGAGGTTAGGTGAACTGCTCTGCAGCACACAGCTTGAAGGAGGTGTGACAGATTTGGAGCCAAGGCTATCTCATTTGAGCTGAGCCAGCATTCTCCATCACTCACACAGTTTAAATAAACCTTACATTATCCATTTAATTTATAATAATTTTCATGTAGTAGGCAGGTTGATCTGTTGAAGATACAAAAATTGCTTAATGGCACTTAAATAACAGTACTTGAGTCGGTGTGTATGTGGAGGAGAAATCCTTAAAAAAAAAAAAGGAATCTGTGTATCTCTCACAATAAAATGCAGGCATTTGACTTTGATCTCAAAGAAAACTTATAGCTTAGATATTGTTAAAATATCTTCTGTTCACTGGTGGTATGAAGTCCAGGTTGAGCACCAGAGAAAACTGGGTTAGTAGATTTTTTTTTTTACAAGGGGGTGGGGCCATGTGGACACATGAACTCGTGAGAGTAGGCACGTGAACGGGGTGAGGACACGTGAACACACAGGATGGTCACGTAAGGATGGAGGCTGAGATTGAAGGGATGTGGCCAGGAGCCCCCAGAAGCTGAAGAGGCAGGAAGGACCCTCCCCTGGAGCCCTCGGAGAGAGCATAGCCCCAGACACCTTGATTTCAGAGTCTGGCCCCTACAATGGGGAGAGCACATGATTCTGTTTGTTTAGGCCAGTCTGTGGTCATTGGAGCAGCAGCCCCAGGAAATAGACCCCTTCTTGCCCCTCCTTTTGGGGCTTTGATCGCATTCTGGGAACAGCTGAGCCCTGTGCCCCAGCAGGGGAGACCCCCTAGACCTCTCACTGCAGGTCTCACAGGGAGACCCACACCTGTGTCTGTGCCTCAGCCCTGTCTCCTGCTCCCTCCGGGACCTCCTTGGCAGTGACAGTGCAGTGGGCACACCAGGGCAGGCTGCTCGGTGGGAAGTGCAGGCTGTGTGGCTCAGGGACTCCTCGCCACCTTGCTGAGTCCCCCACTGCAGGATGATGCAGGGTACTCCCCAGCTCTGCCCTTTCCTCCCAGGCCTTCCCCCTAATGAGTCCAGCCTGGGCCTCGGCTTCCTGGAGCACCTGGGTTGACAGACACCTACAAGCGAGTTGTTGTGCTATATTCTAGATGCCAAAACTGAGGCTCTGAGATGTGGAGCAGAGGTCCCTACTCCCAGTCCACCTCCCACTCAACTCAGCCCACCTCACCAGCAGATTATCTTTATTGTCTCTCCATTATCCTAGAAAATAATTCATGGATAAGCTACCTGATTGAACAGTCCTTCCTTCCTTTCTTATTTCCTTCCTTCCTCCCTTCCTTCCTCCCTCCCTCCCTCCCTCCCTTCCTTCCTTCCTTCCTTCCTTCCTTCCTTCCTTCCTTCCTTCCTTCCTTCCTTTCTTCCTTCCTTCCTTCCTTTCCCTGCCTCTTTCTCTGTTTTCTCCCTCCCTCCTTTTCTTTCATCTTTTTTTTTTTAAAAGCAAGTTGTCTCATTTGTTTTTCAAAGAAAAAAAAGACAAATAAATGAAATAAATGAGCCAACACAGGGAACTGGCCTGTCTCTAAATGTATCTGCAGATATCAAGGAGAGGATCTAGGTTGGCAAAGAAAAACAAGTCTCCCCCAACTTGTCATGTCATGTTTTGCATGACAGGGGACACTATGCCTAAGATAAGGAGTTCCCAGGTTCCAACTTGACCCTTTGTATGACAGTATTAGGAACATGCTAAAATTCTCAAAAATTCACTGGAGAAACATAATTTTTATAAATAAATTGTCAAAAACTATCTAAGGCCAATGTATTAAAAAATAAATAAAAGTTTAAATAATTCCCCCAAAGTTGTTATCTTAAATAATAAAAGGCTAATATGCAAATAGACCGAAAGGTAGAATGACTGGTCGCTATGACACGCACTGACCACCAAGGGGAGACGCTCAAAGCAGGAGCCAGGCTCACGGCTGGCAAGTGCAGCAGCAGTGGTGGCAGGAGCCTCTCCGCAGCAGCGCTAATGTCAGTCGGACATTCCCCGAGGGCTCCCAGACTGCAAGAGGGCGCAGGCTGGGCTGAGGGACCTCCTCCCCTCAGTGCACGAATCTCGTGCACCAGGCCTCTAGTATATTATAAACCTATTAAACAGCATTGCAGCAATGCTGTTTCAATGAAAAAGATGTTAAAACAAAATAACCATGCTCCTCACAAAAATAATTACAGTATTATATAACATTAATCACAGTTCATTAAAGTCCATAGGTCTTGCAATAGAACAAAAATTTTAGACTTTTACGATGGATATTTTCAATCTTGTCAAGGTGTCTCTGTGGCTGTAAACAGAGCCCCATGTGGACATAGCATTGAAGTTTAAATGTGAGATTCTCTTTGGAAATGAGTTTTGCCCTCAGCCCCTATTGTAGGCCCATTGAGTGATTCCTGAACAGTAGATTTTATGGGGAAACACAAACAAGTCTTGGGGGATGAAACTGAGATTTACACTAACAAATACTTACCAATAACCTGAGAACAGCCTATCAGTTAAATATTTGCCAAAAAATGAAGACTAAAATTGTCTTAAAATAATTTGGATAACTCCTACGTGGTGAGCACTCAGTAAAGTTTGCTTGATAAATACAATTTTATTATTTTTTAAAAGTCAAATGATTAAAGAATACTCCTTGATCATTCAAGCAATTGCTCTTTTACCCAGATCTAAAGTCTTCCTCAGGTAAGATCATAAATATTGTGAAATAAACTTGAGTGAAGATGAAGGAACAGGAAATAAGTTACTCTCTAGGAGCTCTGAAGGGGCCATGCATGTGAGAATCAGCAGGAAGAAGGACCCTTTTGTGGTAAACAGCTTCCTTCTTAACCCAAGGGACACAATCCCCAGAGGATGCCTTTGTGTTGTTACTGTGTGTGAAAAAGGCCCCTTGGTGAGAGTTTTCCTTTGTTCTCCAGTCGCACTGACAGAGTAAATTTCACATGTAGTAATCACTTATTTGAAAACTCTGATCTCCAATTTATTAAGAGTTGCAAGATTGACACTGGCTATAAGGTAATAGAGCTGACAAGATAAAAACAGTAAGCACACAGATTTCCCAATGAAGGCATCACTCATGTTGCAGGTAAATACAAATACATGTATTTCCACTTTAATCAATAAAAAAGTAAATATTGCCCAGCTGGCATGGCTCAGTGGTTGAGCGTCGACCTATGAACCAGGAGGTTGCGGTTTGATTCCCTGCCAGGGCACATGCCCAAGTTGTGGACTTGATCCTTAATGGGGGTCGTGCAGGAGGCAGCCCATCAATGGTTCTCTCTCATCATTGGTGTTTCTATTTTTTTCTCCCTCTCCCTTTCTCTCTGAAATCTATAAAAATATATGTTTTTTAAATAAAGAAGTCTATATTACTGCAGTACTTGAAGGGTCCTGATTGTTATGGGCTGATTTGTGTTCCATAGGTGAAAGCCCAAACCCCCAACATGACTGCATTTGGAGGTATGGCCTTTAAGGAGGTAATAAAGGTTAAATGAGGTCATATGGCTGGGGCCTTAATCCAACAGAACCAGTGCCCTCTTATAAAGAGGAAGAAACACCAGAGCTCTCTCTCAACATGCACAGAGGAAAGACCACAGAGGGCAAAGGGTAGTAGGCAGACAAAGACCAGCTACACAGCAGAAATCAGTGTAAACTTAGCAATGATACTGGCTCTTTCTTACATGGATTGTACTCTTTTTCCTTCTGAAATTTAAATTCTTTCTTGTTGAAGAAGGTGAAGAAGGTGGCCTTTTACAAATTAGGAAGAAAGGTCTCACCACAAACCAACTCTGCTGGTGCCTTGATCTTGGACTTCCAGCCTCTGGAATCACGAGAAAGTGGATTTTCTGTTGTGTAAGCCCCCAGTATGCAGCATTCCATTATGCCAGCTGGAGCAGACGAATAATAATAGTAATGTTTATATTAAATGATTTCCTGTCCTCCTATAACAATAATGGTTATATTTTTCAATGAAGAGAAAGGACAGCTTATCAAACAAAGAGCTTTTCAAGTCAAGGAAATCCCTTTGAGAGATGTAGTTGGGATCTTCTGGCCTTTATACTTCAGACAAAAAGAAAAAAAAAATATTAACACCCCACATATAACACTTGTTTTGTAAAGTATCTCTTTATGAGGGATCTTTTCTCTAAGAACCGCCCTCCAGATATCGAGCATGGGCAAAGGGTCCTAGGCAGACAAAGGCCAGCCACACAGCAGAAATCGGTGTAAACTTAGCAATGATACTGGCTCTTTGTTAGATGGATTGTACTCTTTTTCCTTCTGAAATTTAAATTCTTTCCCGTTGAAAGGGATTTACAATTGCATCCTTTTAGGCCAGCCCCAGTTGTCCATTGTGGATCAAAGAGGACAGAACGAAGCCGGGGCCTGCACTGACTGATAAGGCTCCAGTGGCCTTTAAGGACTGCAGGCTGAAAGTGCTGCTGTGCTTCACACTGATCGGGAGCATTTATTTATTTTCTGTTGCAAAAAGTCTGTTTTTAAGGCCTGCTCTGTGACTGGTACTGAGCTTACAAACTAGTAGGTAAATATAGACCACCATCCAAAATGAACCAAATTAATAAATATTTTCTGATGATGGTAAATACTGAAAATATAATAAAAGATAGTAATGGATAACTTTTTTTAAAAAATAGATTTTATTGATTTTTTACAGAGAGGAAGGGAGAGAGATAGAGTTAGAAACATCGATGAGAGAGAAACATCGATCAGCTGCCTCCTGCACATCTCCTACTGGGGATGTGCCCGCAACCCAGGTACATGCCCTTGACCGGAATCGAACCTGGGACCTTTCAGTCCGCAGGCTGACGCTCTATCCACTGAGCCAAACTGGTTTCGGCATGGATAACTTTTAATAGTCATTTGCGGTGAGTCTGAATTGTGGTCAGGCCATGCTAAAATCTGGGAGAATTCAGGGAATTGGTGCAATGACCTATGGCAGGAATTAGCTGGATGTGTCTGAAAGTCAGAAGGAAGGATGGGGTCAAAAGGGGCGCTAGAGCAAGAGGGCCATGCAGAACATGATCAGGAGAACTGAGGATGTACTCTTAGTGCTTTTAGATATCTTTGCAGAGGTTTACATTAAGTGAGTCTAACTACAACAATGATCCAGCATGTAACCTGTTTCTGTAAATAACGTTTGAATGGGGCACAGCCATGCCCAGCAGTTTAAGTATTGTCTATGACTGCTTTTGTGCTATAAGAGGAAAATTGAGTGGTTGTGACAGATTGTATGGTCCACAACAGCTAAACTATTTACTATCTGGCCCTTTGCAGAAAAGTAAAGGAGTGGAAGCAAGAGGCTGGGGCTGGGCAGTCATCCAATGGAGAGGTGATGGTAGCTCGGACCAGAGTGGTAAGTAGCAGTATAGAGGTGGGAGGTGGACAGGTCTCCGCATGCTTTGTAAGAAGAGAAGACAGAATTTGCTGATGAATTGAACATGGCGGGAATAGAGGAAAGGATAGAAAGGAATCAGAGAATATTCCTAGCATTTTGGCTTGAACAACTGAGTGGATAACAAGGTCATATGCTGAGACAGAGAGTTCTGGGAAGCAGCAGCTCTATGGGAACAGTGAGAATGAAGAGCTGTTGAGGAGCCCTGGCCGGTGTGGCTCAGTTGGTCAGGTGTCATCCTGTTGCTAGGTTGCTGGTTCAGTCAAGGGCACATGCCCGGGTTGCAGGCTCAATGCCTGACAGGGGGCATGCAGGAGGCAGCCAATCAATGTTGTGCTCTCATATCAGTGTTTCTCTCTCTCCCTCTCCCTTCCTCTCTTTCTAAAAATCAATAAACTCTTCTTTTTTAAAAAAGAGCTATTGGCAAATGTTTAGTTTGAAATGTCTTTTCATAAAGCCTGTCTGGCTCTAGCTGGTTTGGCTCCGTGGATAGAGTTTCAGCCCATGGACTGAGGGTCCCGGGTTTGATTCCAGTTAAGGACATGTATCTCAGTTGCAGGCTTGAACCCTAGCCCTGCTCCGGGTGCATGCAAGAGGCAACCAATCGATGTGTCTCTGTCACATTGATGTTTCTCTCTCTCTGTCCCTCTCCCTTCCACTCTCTCTAAAAAAATCAATGGGAAAATATCTGAGGGTGAGGATTAACAATAAAAATAGCCTGTTGCTTTTCCTTTCAGTTCAGGGCAGTGATTCTCAAAAGAACCCAATGACTTTTTCTCCCTCCTTGTTCCATAACACAAACAAAAGCCACGTAGAATGCTAACTGACATTTCCCTGGATGCTAAACCGTAAACACTCAAGAGGAAGGACCCATGCCTGTATTGCTCACCATTATATCTCCATGCCTAGCCCAGTACCTGCGACACAGTAGAAGCTTAATAAATACAGATTTTCAAAGAGAACTGAGAAAGAGTCAGCAACCATTTATTGAGAACTCACTATAACACCAGGGACTTGGTGAGGCACTTCACATGGATTACAGTATTGAATCCTTACAAAAGCCCAACAAGCAAGTTGCTGCTATAGCAGTTCTACAGATTTGGAAACTGAGGTTTAGAGCAAGGGACCAAAAGCACAAATGCCTGTCCTACTGAGCTGAGGCAGGAAATATACATGGCGAAGGAGTAGATAGGGCAACAGCATTCCTAAGTGAGCAATTGTTTCTTGGCTGACAGTGAGCCTTAGTCTGCAAAAAAGCAGTCACCCAATATTGCCAGGTCTGATTTTTCAAGAGAAGCTGGAAATCAATTTATTTTATAAATAAAAAACCTCTGAATTTAAAAAAAGACCTTGTCCTAGAGCAAACATTAGAGAATCCAATCACTGCAGGCATTTCTCATACTTTCCTTTGCAGATTTATCACCTTTTTAGTGGGGAAATGCACTACTCCACTTCTTAGTAAATATTGGTGAATCTGGTGTAACTCACTGTTCTGCGTGCTCAACCAATTGTATTTTTTGTTGAAGATGTTTCTTAGAATAGCTAAGGGTTGCATTAGGCACTTGCTTTTTGTGTCTGGAACACGTAGCCATTCTCTAATGTTTGAACATCTGCTTGATGACTAGAGTGAAACCCCAAATCATATTGTCCATGTGGCTAATGAATTCATCTAGTCCTCCTAATGCAATGATACAACTACACTGACCTCACTGTGCCAACAAACTCTGAGGTTTTAGAATTAAAGATATCAAATGCTTTATTTTTTTTTCAGATTCATTTCTTGGTTTTTGGAGACTGGATATCGTTTTGATGGTTCCAACTGAAGTTAATTTCATTAACAATGGGAGATTAGAAAATGCCATCACTGGTTTACCGTTTCAATTTTAAGCTCAGCAACCTCTAAATAGTATAATGAGGAGGCAAATGGAATGTTTAAAGAATCTAACAAATTCAATTGGTGAACAATTACTGAATGGCTATTATATGCCAGGACCTGTGCTAGGTCCCAGGATACGAAATGAACAAGCCATTGCCCCTGGCCGTGAGCACTTAGGTTCCAGTAGGGGAAACAGAACCATAAATAACAATAGATTGAGACATGTGCTCTAATAAGATTACAAAATGCTCTGGGAACATGGATAAAAGGATAGTTAATAAACGCTCCTTTGGGGGCAGAGCTGGGAGAGGTCTAGGTCAAGGAAAACTACCCAGGAAAGGTTACAGCTCAATTCTAACTGTAAGGATGGCTAACATTTCAGAATTCAGGTATGAAAAGGTGCATTTTGTGTCATATATGCATATTAATACATATCAAGAGTTTACCATGAGTACACTTATACCTGATTCTTCACAACAACCTAATAAGTTAAACCTGTTTTAAATTCCCATTTTTTATATTAAAAGACTGAGGTCCAGAAAGGTAGCTTCACAGCTAGTCTTTGGAAAAACTTGCATTCAGTTCCATGTCTATGTGACATGAAAGCCTGGGCTTTTAAACCTATACTCTATCATCAGGTAGGGCACGCAGCATGTAGACATACAATGTTTTTGTTTGAGGTCTAGAGATTCGTTCGTTGCACTCATATGTGTTGGAGTGGGGGGTACAGGTAAGGAGCAGCTATAAATATTTTTATGTAAGACTTGTAAACGGGGTCCAGATTTGAAAATTACAGATTTGGAGTGTTACTCCACAGATTGCAAGGACTGTTTGAATGCTTGTAAGAATCAGATTAACATGATCAAGCATGAGTTTATTAGATAAACCCAGGAACATTGAAGAAACCAAATGCTAGAAAACCTCTTAAAAGGTTACTGAAATAATCCAGAAAAAAAAATAATGATGGTCTAAACTTGGGTACTGGCAGTGAGAACAGAGAAGATAAGGATGCATCAAGATGTGGAGGGAGAATCAGCATAATTTTAGAATGGATTAATTGGAGGGATGAAAGAGAGGTATCATGGGTGACACTAGAGATTCATGCTTGAATAACTGGGTAGGTATTGATTGTGAAATTTGTAACATAAGGGGAAGGTCCATGGATGTTCAAGTTGGTAAGTCCAAAAAATAATTGGTAATACAGATTTGCAAAGGCCTGTGGATATGCAAAGGCTGGGGGTCTTCAAAGGGCTGGCGGCTCTGGTTTCTGCAACAAAGTTGTTAATTTTCCCATGACAATAGGCAGCTCCCTGATGGGGAGGATGGGCTGCATTTCCAGGTGAGTTTCTAGATCCCATGTGTAACTCCCAGCCAAGTTAGAGTGTGCCTTCTTTAATCAGAACAAAGCAATCACAGTTAACAGAGCATGATTAATATTCCTTACAATTCTAGCTGGTCCCCAATATTACATTTCTGCCTCTATCAGTAGGAGCCTAAGAAAGGGGAGGTCACATGCACTGTGAAGAAATAAAGACATAAAACCCAATAGCAATACCAACAATAGTTATACTCATACCTGCATGTTTATATTAAAGTTTATTCTGATATTAAACACTATTCTTCCCAGTGCCTCTGTAATTTTTTTGAATGTTTAAAATTATCCAAGGCAGAGTAATTTTTTTAAATGTATTTTTAATTGAATGTATTGGGGTGACATTGGTAAATAAATTTATATAGGTTTTAGATATACAATTCTATAATACATTATCTGTATATTGTACACTTGACTCAGGGTGGTAAAAAACATAAATGTTTATTTATTATTTTTTTAGAACTAGTCCATGTACAAGTATTTAATGACTAGAGAGTCTCAACATTCACTCATACTAGCTATCAGTAAACTGAACATTTTACAATTGGGGCTCACAATGAGAACTGAGATCATTTAGTTAATCAACAGATGTATGTATACCCTATATTGCTTTAACAAAAAGAAACACAGGTTACTTACAAACATCCATATAAAATTATCATAAACAGATGAGTCTATCAGTGCAACAGGAAGGACCAATTATGAATATTTAAATGTTTTTTATAAAAGGAATAGTCACGGTGATTACTAATGCTGCAACTATAATGAATTAAATGAAAGTACAGTGCTTTGAAAGAATTATTTTTTAAAGCATCTTATATTTTTACTAGAGGCCCAGTGCATGAAAATTCATGCACTGGAGGGGGCGTCCCTCAGCCCAGCCTGCCCCCTCTCATAGTCCGGTAGCCCTCAGGGGTGGGAGGTGACCTGGTGACCAGGGGAAGGCTACACCCTCATCACACCTCTGCTGCTGCCACTGCCGGCAGCACAAGCCTCGGCCGGCCCTGGTTACCTGCGCCTCGGACCAGCCCTGGACAGCTGGGGGCCTTAGGGGACTGGGGGACTCTGGCCTTGCCGCGCACCTGCTGCCTCGGCGGGGCTGAGGGGACTGGGCGCCGCCATCTTGTGGCTGTGGGCGCCACCATCTGTGAGGGCGTGACTGTTAATTAGCATATTCCCTCCTTATTGGCTATGGGTGCTGCCATATTTGAGGAAGGGGCAGTCAATTAGCATATTCTCTCCTTATTGGCTGTGGGCACCACCATATTTGAGGATAGGGCAGTCAATTAGCATATTCCCTCCTTATTGGCTGTGGGTGCTGCCATCTTTGTGAGAGCGTGAGGGTCAATTAGCATACCCCCTCTTTATTAGACAGGATGTAATGACTGATGCATCAGAGAGAAGAATTCTATCAAAGACAATTTGTATTCGTGTTGTCTTTATGGGAGAAATAATTTGTCAGTAAAGGTCCATAAGGATGGGAAGCTCCTGCCCTTACCCCTTACCCTGGGATGTGCAGAGATTAGAGCATTCTAATCACTTTAGCTTAGAATGACTGCGTATGTTACCTTCTGAGCTATTCAAAAAGACTTTAAGGTTCATGAAAAGTTCTCATGGTTATAAAACATTAAACAAAAAACTTGTCCAGCATGAGGTGTTGTATTTATATGATATGTCTTTTTGTTTGAGGAATCAAAAAGCTTTACAAACAAGACCTAATAAATCTCCTTAAGACAGTTGCTTGTGGGACCGCTTCCCCACTCAATGGAAACTGGGGACAGGTAAACAGAGAACAGGGACTGAGAGGAGGAAAGGTGGGTGGACAGGCACCCAGTCATCTAGTCACCGAGGAAGTGCAGGGCTGCACACATTTGTCCTCCCATTGGACTTGTCAAGATAAACAGCCAGTGCTCTACCCTTCCTATGTGGTAACTGCTGTTTCTAGACTTTGCCATCTGTTAACACAGGTGAGCAACAGCGAACAAAACATCAGAAGGGCAGAGGGTAGGGGGGTGAAAAAAGGAAGACAAGAAAAAGGAACAATAATGAAGTGCTTCCTGTGTTCAGGTAACTGTGCTATATGCTGTCATTTATAATATGCACTCAGTAAGTACTTGGCTTCTTCCCTAACCTATGCTAATTTAATTCACATGAGGAAGAGGCTGGTGGAATTTCACATATATGCTATAATTTACGCTACTTGATTAAGGAGACTGATTTATGTGGAGAAAAAGAGTCCCTGTGAATTAAAAAGGCATGAATCAAAAAAGGGCAGGCACAGTGGTGGGTTAAGGTTGGCTGACATGCTCTGTATAGTAATTACACCCAGTAGGACCCACTCCATTCACAGAAAATATTACTACCAAATATGAAGAACCCAAAAGACAAGGGGATAGAAATAGCCACTGGGACAAAAAATACAAATTATCCACAGATCTTTTCTCTAGTGGGATGGACTATTGAGGATAGGGGAAAACTCTTAGAAATGGAAGTCCTTGCCTTAGTTCTTCACTGTGATAGCAGAGCAAAGGCTGTAATATGTGGTATTAGGGAGACATCATCTTATTAGCTCTACCCACAGGAGTAAACTTGGTCTTTAAATTTTTATGAAAATCTAGAGAAGATCATTGAGAAGTTATAGATTTTATGAGACAAGTCAACTAAGTCAGGGATCATATTCCAGTGGCTCTGGGAGTCAGATGGCCTGGGCATGAATCTAGCCTTGGTCATGTAACCTCAGCCTAGTCATGTAAACTCTGGACCCTGGTTTCCTTTCCTATGAAACCAGTGATAATACAAGCCATGACTTTGTTTAAACTCACAGATAAACTATATCGTGTGTTATTAACTTGAAAGGATTAATTTATCTATTAAAAGGTTTTCATCACAGATTTCATTTTAGGTACAATAGTCAGATGCAGTAATGAACAGTTTAGTAAAGATTGAGGAAATAATACGGTTCCCCCAAGTTTGATTTCTCCAATTAAAATGCTACTAGACCAATAACGAGAACACAAAAGTGCTTGGGCATTGAAAACATTGTCCACTATTTCACAATTTATAACTTTATCTAATCAGTTATAGAAAAGTAGAGGAATAGAAAGTGGAGCGCATGAGGAAGAGACTAGGAGAAGATGGCATTATAGTTGGATGCAAGGTCAATGTGTAGTGGTAAGGAGTTTGTCTTTATTGATGATTTTGAAGTGAAAGTTATGATCTGACTCATGTTTAAAAGGATTGCTCTGTTTTCTGTGAGAAGAATTTACTCTAAGAGGGACAGAAGCAGACAGTCCCTGTAGGGTTATTAAGGTGGTTCAGGCAGGAGAAGATGGCGGCTTTAACAAGAAATAGAGATAGAAAAGTAGATCAAGTTAGGGAATGTTCTGAGGTAAAAGTAACAAGTTGTTAATAGATTGGATATGGAGTATCAAATAAAAAAAGGAACTCAGGGGCAGTTCTGCAAATTGGTTTAGAGGATTAATGTCATTAAATAAGATGGAGATGGGAAGGATGACTTTGTGCTGAGTGTGACATGCAGGTAAGTCAAGAGTTCTACTTTGTCCTTATGAAGCTGAAAGATTAGTAAAAACAATACTGCACATGTTAAGTAGGTGACTGAGTATGAGTCTGGACTTCCCAGAAATGAGATTTGTCATCTTGTGGATGAGAATGCATGAGATTACTTGGGGACCGTGTAACTAGAGAGCTTATGGAGGCTGATGACTGAGACTTGGTAACTCGAATACTTAGAAGTGGAAAGTAGAAAAGGAACCAGACACAAGAAAGGAAAAGAGGAAGCTAGTGAAATAGAAGAAATAATCAATGAGTGTAGAGTAATAGAAACCATGAAGGGAAAAACAGTAAAAAGGGATTGGTCAATAGTCTTATCTGAGAGGTCAAACTAAGAAAAGATCAAGATTTTTAAAAAAGGATTAAATAAGGAGAATTTTGCAGTACAGAGGTTCTTGGGGATTTGACAAATGCAGTCTCAGTGGAGTGATGGGAATGGAAGCCCATCTAGAGGGAATTAAGGAGAAAGTGTGGGGTGAGTAGGTGTGGACAGCATTGAGAAACAGCTTTTTCAACAAGTCTTGCTATTAAGGGTAGAATGAAAATGGGGAGTAATTAAAGGGGATGTGAGGTCAGAAGAGGAATTTTTAAAGATGTGAGACTGAAGAGCATATGTATATGCTGGTGCCAGTAATTGAGTTACGAGGGTCAAGAAATGGATGATTCAGGGGAAAGAGAATACAATTGCAGGAGAAAAGACCTTGAGAAGGTGAGAGGGAATGGGATTCAAAATCTACAGGCTCCGCTCTGGTCTCCACAGGTGCAAGGACCACTGTAAAAGGCATGAGGCCCTACACAAAGGCATATACATTCTAATTATAACTATGACCTCAGGTGTGTGTTAGGCAGACTAGAAGGAAATATGAGTAATTGAAGAATTACACAAGGACACGGGAAGGAATCTTCCTTCCTCTAGTGTTGCTTAATATTTGTTTTAATAATAAACAGAATTTTTTAAAGTAACATTCTCAAAAAAGCACCTAAATCAAGGTGTTCTCATCAGTTATAGAATAAGAAAGAGCTGACAAACATATAGTTGTTTCTGATATAAGCAAAATACCTGGGCTACTATATTTGACAATGTGCTGCTCCTGATGATTAATACTGTATACCAGCCCCAGTTTTAATTCTTCATGGAGTTAATAATCACCTACAGTCTTTCCATGTGTCAGTACTGTTACAAGATTGTATAAACATGGTTAATTTAGGGGCAGCTCTGAGGCTGTCTCCTGCTTCCTGCTAAGCTAACACAGTTGAAGGGGAGCCTTTTCCTACTCAGCATTCTCTGTAAATATTCTGCTCTCTCCTCCTGGAGTCAGGTTACCTCAGGCTTCTGAATATCCTAGAGGCACTGCAGGGAATACAGACTGGAATCATTGCTTCATCTTCATTGTCTTTTGTCTCTGGAGTCTGGTGCCTCCACAATTGGGGGGAATATTTTAATTTGGAGGCGGAGGGGAATCTCAAATTGAAAGAGAGAAGATAAGGTTGTTTTCACGCAGGGAATAGAGAGAGCTTAGCCATGTATTTATGTCTTAACATTGTTCCCAGGATAGAGGAGCTATTTAATGAATTGGGCACTTTGAGGTTTAATGCGGTCTTGGTGTGTGGAAACAATATCATAGAGAAGACACCAGGGAGGGAGAAAAACTTGGCAGGAACAGGGGAGGCCATTTAAAAGCAAGTGACCAAAAGTTGATTATATTTAAGGTTTCTACCATTACATTTTACCTCAACTATGTCAACAAAGCAAGAGTATGGAAAAGTAGAAAATGAAATAAAATTATACATGAGCTACCACATTAAAGTGACCTATTATCGACCACCAGACAATGTGGTGAAATGGAGACTGAGAGGCAGATGGCTCTGACACTCACCAGCTGTGTGGCCTCAGGAAAGTAGGCAAACTCTAAGTTTAGTGACCGCCCATGACATATGAGAATACTAATACCAACTTAATAAGAGTAGTTATCAGGCTTAAATGAGATCACATGCAAAACACCCATCATAGTACATGACATACAGGATTCACTCATAAAACAGAGGTTTCCTTCCAGGACTAGAAAAAGGAGAAGAATGGTAAATTTTTCAATCCAGCTGTGGAAACAAAGTTAGAACATCTGAAACGAGAAGAACAATGATGCACTAAACAGTGTGGTAGTGATCACAAGTATGAAAGGAATTCAGACAAGGGGAGGTCTGAGTGCACTGGACTAGTCTGCCAGTCAAAGATTTGTCTTACGTTCTGGGTGTCTGGGGTAAGTAACATAGAGCAACAAGTTGAGGAAAAAGGACATGGGAAGGGGTCAGGAGTGAAAGTGGATGCTGTGGCAAAGGCACAAATAAATGATAGAGACATTGAATAAAATTAAGCAAAAGTGATTAATGAAAGTCTTCAACTGATCTATACTTTATGAAAAGAACAATTAATGCTCATAATAAGTACATAAAAATAACTATAATGACTAAAAAGGATTACATTATAAGTATGTACTGAATAATTACTAATAGATGACAATATTGGTGTATCAGAGTTCATTTTGTAAATTAAGAAAGAGATCCACGTCCTAAACCGATAGGTCATATTTTCCAAAAAAAGAAATGACCCCAATATTAATTTTCATAATTATTAGTAGATAGACATTAAGAAAGCTTGGTTCTTTTCCCATTGATGGGGGCGATGTAATCACTTTGGTGACTTTCCTTCAGCATCATTACAGCTTTAAACTTAGCAGGACAACTTTGCTGGTCTTCATTTGGCTTATCTAAAATCCTAGGGTTTTCATTTCCTGCATATATTTATAGTTAATAATTATTTTAACTCATGTTAAATCCAGGATTTTGGAATCCCAGGTTTGTGCTTTCACACTGTGTCACACCAGGTCACCCTAATAAAAAATTGCAGATGGAATATGTGAACTTGGTACCAAGACAGAGAAGGTGGGCAAAGAACACCTGTTAAAGTCAAGGGATTCACTGATTTTGCAAGAATTTCTACTGACTCGATATACAACAGCAAAAGGTGTCCTGAGAAATAGGAGAGAACCAAAAATAAAAATCCTGTACCCTTTCATTTGATTGTTTCTTCTTTCAAACAGAGCTACACTCATACCTTGATTAAAATATTACATATATGGCAAGCTGGCTTCCAACATGGCCTCTAAAAAGAGATCTAGAAATTGACTCTCTGAATGTGTCAGAGCAAATCTTTTATAGGACAGAGAATACTCCTGCCTTGGGGGTCTACATATCATACACTCATAATGTTGAGTGGGAAGAGTCCTTAAAAATAATGTGATACAATCCCTTAAATAAGTCAGAAAACCTGTCAATCAATCATTCACCTGGTAATTGAACATCAGCACTTAGGGATTCAGTATCTGGACCGAAGTCAAGAAAAAGTAAACTCAACACTTTTATGTATTGGACTGACTAATTAGTCCAGCAGTATACCTCATTATATGGCTTTTTAGATGTATGGCTTGGACTTAATGACCTTTTGTTAAACTGAATGGCAACTCTCTCTCTCTCTCTCTCTCTCTCACACACACACACACACACACACACACAGAGAGAGAGAGAGAGACAGAGAGAGAGAGAGAGAGAGAGAGAGGAGAGACTTAAACGTAATGAAAGAGAAAAATGACAAAAAGCTGACATTGCTTATTTCTTTTTTCTTTTCTTTTTTATTGTCTAAAGTTTTACATATGTCTCCTTTTTCCCGATTGACACCCCCTTCCCCAGCCATTCCCACCCCTGGTAAGCCCCCACCATCCCAGTGTCTGTGTCCATTGGTTATTCTAATATGCATGCATACAAGTGCTTTCATTGCTTATTTCTTTGGGAAGCATTTATTATGACATAGAACTGCCAGCAAATGTGAGGGACAGTCACAGAGTCATAAACATCTTTATAGCTGGAAGGGCCCTTATTGAAGCTAATGTAGCCCAAGACTTTCCTTTTACTGAAAGAAAAATAAAGAGCTCAAAATATTTGCCAGTTTCAAAGGTTTATGCCTCAGTGGCATTTGACGAGAGAGAGAGTGAGTGAGAGAGAGAGAGAGAGAGAGAGAGAGCAGAATATTTACTGCAGAAGCTGGAGTACTGATAATCACAGCTCAATGAAAGAAAAACAAAGTGAAGGCAGGTGAATCAGAATCAATACTCTCATTAAATACTCAGTGACCATTTCCCTCCGGATTTATATTTTTTCCTCACTTTCTGTGTTACTTTTTATGTATTAAATGCAGAAAAAACAGTAATGAAAGAGTCCCTTGACTTTTACTGGAATCAATGTATCTAACATGTCTTCCAATATTTACTGTGCGTATGGCCTCATTATATTCCCATACTAGGAAGGGTTTAAAGACGAAATAAATTGTTTACTTGAATTGTAAATGTAATTTGAAACTATGGTTATCCCCAATTCTTCTAAATAATACAGATGAGTCAGCATCAGGTCTGAAAGTTTTTTCAGATTGACCCAAGGGAGAGTGCTGTTTTGCAAAATTACTGTCTTCTGAACAAAACGCTTCCCCACTATTTCATCAGCTACTCTCAGTCATAAAGATCCTTACGTTAGTCAAACAGCATTTAAGGACACCAAGAATGTGGTAAGTGATGGCACCATCTGAGCTGAGAACGGATCAATTCTGCTTAGATTAGTTGACTATACAGCCAAAGATCGATGTTTCAAAGCAAGAGGATTATATAAAATAAATTTAGACTGTTAATGTTTTCAAACTATACAAATGTTAGTGAAAGTTCAGTAAGCAAATGACCAGTGACTGACTAGAAATATTAATCCTGCCTTTGTATTACCTTTCAGGGACGGTGGCTAAACCATTTAGGTTTGATTTCAAAAACCTTAAGTAGAATGAAAGAAGAAACCAAGAAGAAAAATATAAAATCATATACCACAGTTAGAAGAGATTTGACAATATGTGTAGTCAAACCTGTCCAGATAGGAGCATTAGTATGACTCCGGCATGTTTAAGCATGCATTTAGAGATTGAGCTCTATAAAGGATAAAAACCTGAAGGTCGCACAGTGGTAGAAAAATCAATTTCTATGTTGCAGGCTGATATTTTCCTTTCTCTTGTTTCATAGTGTAGCCTTGTACCCTGTGGAGCCTAACATATAGACAACCTAGCAAGAAGAGAACAAAATGCCTGAATGTTCTTTTTAAGCAAAACTGACTAGATGTAAAGGGTTTCCTGTTACTTCATTTTAAAATATTAAGGTTTATGCCCTAACCAGTTTGGCTCAGTGGATAGAGCGTCGGCCTGTGGACTGAAGGGTCCCAGGTTCGATTCCGGTCAAGGGTATGTACCTTGGTTGCAGGCACATCCCCAGTGGGGAGTGTGCAGAAGGCAGCTGGTCGATGTTTCTCTCTCATCGATGTTTCTAACTCTCTATCCCTCTCCTTTCCTCTCTGTAAAAAACCAATAAAATATAAAAAAAAAATTTTTTTTTAAATTAAGGTTTATTTTTAATGATTACTAATGTTTTAGGCACCTGGCTCAAACTACTGTAAATTCTAAATTTTGTAAATGCTTTTATTGAATGAAGTGATTTAAAAATAAGTCATAATTCAAATGTTTTCCTTAATACAGCAAAAATTTCACATTTTCTAAAATTCAAAATTCATTTCATGGTTAATTAACTACCTTTTAATTCCTCCTTAAGAGATACAGGGACAAAGACTGAGCCAATGGAGTAGGAGTAATTCCTTCCTCTGGGTCTAGGTAAACCAGAGCAGAGCAGAGGATAGAGAAACCCCAGTGATCCAGAGTACCCATTTTCATAATCTGAATCATCTAGGAAATTCATAAAAAAGCAATGGGATCTATAATATCTTCAAGACACCTAAGTCCTTCTCTCTGTCTTGTCAGTGCCAATGGAAGAATTAGTATCTTATGAATTTTCATGTGAATTCAGTGTTAATTTTTAGGATAAACTCTCCAGTTGGTTATTGTTACATAAAAAATATTGTCAATTATCTTATTATTATTTTAACACGTTAAGCACCATGTCAGTCACTGGTGACTGACACTATACTTTCCATCCGGACTAGTCAGTCACTGGTGCTGCCAGCATATTGGTGAAATCGGATATGGCAGGCTAAATGGAAAGGAAGACAAAACAGGCTTGGTGCTTAACGTGTTAATAATTTATTGGTAGAATGACACCATATCCTAAATTTTATAGAATGATGCTTATTTAAACTACTAGAGGCCTGGTGCATGAAATTCGTGCACGGGTGGGATCCCTAGGCCTGGCCAGTGATCAGGGCCTATCGGGGCCATCTTGCTCAGTCCCGATCTGGGGCGGGCTGGCTGCCAGATGGGGCCTGCTGGCTGGGGCCTGCTGGACAGGGGGAGGGGCCATGGGAGGTTGGCTGTAGGAGTGCACTGACCACCAGGGGGCAGCTCCTGCATTGAGTGTCCACCCCCTGGTGGTCAGTGTGCATCATAGTGACTGGTCAACCGGTTGTTCCGGTCATTCGGTCGTAATGGTCGCTTAGGCTTTTATATATATAGATTACCTCTAATTGTTTCCATCAGTATTCTTGTATTTTAAAAAACAATTTTTTGTTTGAAATATGTGCTCAAATTAGGTATATCTGACTTAATGGGACTTAAATATGAATCAGTAATGACTATGAAGTAAGAGCTTAGCTTATTTTTGGAGGTTTCTCTCTCCATGAAATGCTGCATAAGAAAGAGGCAGGTAAGAAATATAGGTGAGGCACATTTGCTTGGTTTACATTTTCATTGTGTTATAATGGGTAGCATTTTCCAGGGGACATTTTCCAGTTTGCAGCAGAAGGCATGATGAAAATATCATCCTCTGTTCTTAAGCACAGGCTCACAAGGCTTTTTAGATTCACAATGATCTCAGCAAAATTTCATTCCTGAAAATAATACCAATGAATTATTTTCTGACCAAATAGTATCAACTAAACTTAGATTTGGTTTTCTATGTAGATTTTAACTGCAGTTGGATTCCAGCATTTCAATGCTTGGATTTCAAGCATTGCAGTAAATGATTTTGATATAGATTCCAGGTAAAGAAAGGGAACGAAGACTTTTTCCTCATACTGAAGTTTAACTGGATCAGCCGGTTAGGCACCTATAGAGGTGGCTGTCCCCAATGGCTTGAAGATAGTCCTCTGTATTTGCCAAGGATACCTCACTCTTCCAAGTTACTCTTTTGATATTTGATTTCAGAACTTTCATGAAAGCGAGATGTTGCTTTAATTTATCTTTTGAGTGAGGTTATTACTTCAATTTGTTTCAGCTTGATTTTTAGATATAGAAATGAAAAAATAATTTGTTTATGATTAGTGAATTTATTAGGGTGGATTTC
This sequence comes from Myotis yumanensis, assembly GCF_028538775.1. Taxonomy (NCBI): domain Eukaryota; kingdom Metazoa; phylum Chordata; class Mammalia; order Chiroptera; family Vespertilionidae; genus Myotis; species Myotis yumanensis. The sequence continues at coordinate 23,340,066 of NW_027223756.1, read as the reverse complement.
TAGAATAGCAAAATAGCTATGAGTGTGTATTAAGTAATTTGATACTAATATTAATTAAGTTACTAATTAATTTTAATAAATTACACTGAAATCAATGGTTTTCTCTTAATGATGTCACTATGTCTGACTTGCAATTCCCTTTGGAAGGGAATTAAAGGAACCATAAGGGAAGAAAAGAAATGTCCACAGCTTTCTTATTTATGTCATAGCATATAGTAGTGTACACCTTTTAAAGGTGGATCTTTTAGTGGTGTGATTTGTTACCTTTTGAGTTTTGATTTTCTTTTATCAAAATTTAAAATCCTGGGGCGATCACATATCTGAATACAAAATCCATTTTCTCTTCACAGCCAAAATAAAAGGATGAGAAAAGTGCAAAGAACTACTAGTGAAAAAGCTCTTCTACAATCTTAGGCCAGAGGTGTTTCAGGGGACAATTCATTCATTCATTCAGTCAGTCAGTCAGCCAGTATTTGCTGAGCACATATATTGTGCTAAGCCATTTGTTATTAACAGTTTAATTTTTCACCCTCATAGTGAAGGGTAGGGAAAACCAAGAAAGCAAACAAAAAGCTCTAAAATTACAATTTTGATATATGCTATGAAGGAAACACACAGTGTACAGAGGGTAATACACACACACACACACACACACACACACAAGGAGTCATATTAAAGCTCAAAGTTAAAGTATAAGAAGAATCCAACTAGTCATATTTTAAAAGGGGAAGAGTTTGATGAGAGTGAGCTTTCATTTAAAAACTATATTCATATTTAAAACAAAACATAAACACATTCATAGATATAGAGCCAGATGGGAGGGGGTGGGAGGAATGGATGAAAAATGTGGAGGGAAATAATCGGTACAAACTTCTAGTTGTTGTTGTTTTTAAGCATAGCTTATTGATTTTAGAGAGAAAGGAGGGGAGAAGAGAGAAACATGGATGTGAGAGCATAACTAGGCAGGTGCCCTGACTGAGAATCAAACCAGCAACCTTTCGGTGCACAGAATGATGCCCAACAAACTGAACCACACTAACCAGGGCACAAACTTCCAGTTTTAACATAAATAAGACATTGAGATGTGATGCACAGCACAGGCAATAAGGTCAATAATATCATAATAACTTCGTTCAGTGACAGATGGTTAATAGCCTTATCGTGGTTACATCATAAGGTATGTAAATGCAGAATCACTATTTTATACACCTGAATCTAATGTAATATTGTATGCCAACTATACTTTAATAAAAAATATAAAATATGAAACAAATAAAAATATATACAGGTTTAAGGGATATATACGCCAAAAATATATTTCAGTTTAGTCTAAGAAGTCATGTGACAGCTAATGTTTGTCAGTTAAATATTTTTTCATAAAAGAGTTCAGTTGGTCAGAGACGTTAAGATTGCAGGATGCCACTACCATACTGAGGAAAAATAACATGAATCTGAAAGATATTTATTATTGCTATTTTAAATTATTGTTTATGCATGCACCTGCTACAATTCCCAGTGATTCAAACAGGGATTTCACTGACTTGGGTTAAAAAGTCATTCATTGTTAGCAGACGAGAGATGACCCAGGTTAATTTAATGCCCATTGTGAGAGGTAGTAGCAAGCCTGGGTAACAGATCTTGTATTTCCTGAAAATAATGCTTGACTCACAGCTGCTGTAAAGCAGTAGGCTCTACCTGTATCATAAGAAGTATTTAAAGCAAAGTGTAAAGAGCCCCAAGTGGGGGAAAGAACATCTTGAATCATCAAGAAAAATGCACAGCGATTAAAAATTTAGTAGAGACATATTTCATTGACACAGTAAAATAACTATAAAACAATGTTTAGAGTATGGTCCCATTTATGAAACTGTATGCCTGAGTGTGTTTATAGTGTCATATAGAAAAAAAAATCTAGTGGGAAATATTCCAAGACGCTAAGAGGCATTATTTCTTGATGGTAGGCTTATGAGTGAATTTCTTTTTAAACATTCCTGTATTATCTTTTTTTCCTCTTAAAATGAGCATGTATTTTTTTAAATGTGGAAAAAAAAACTTTCAAAGACAAACTTTAACTGTACTGGTGAAAACTGATTTAAAGCAGAATGTCGTTAGTGAGACAGATCTCTCTTGCACCGCAAGCTAATGGATGTGGAATGATAGTTCAGACAGCACAATTTGCTCTTTGGCCAGCACAGAATTACCAGTCAGACAGAGCGTATGCTAGGGCATTCGGAAGGAAAGGGAGGCACCAAAAATTAGAATATTCTGGAGAAAGGTACTTACTTGACTTTTGATATTTCAGAAAAGTATAAAAGTGTTTGTTCAGGAAAAATATCAGGAAGTTGTTGAAGCTATGTGCACTTGTTTATTATTTAATGCCCTTTCTATTTTTAAGAACATGTAGGTGGAGAGATGCTTAGGACATATAGGTAGGAGGTATGGCTAAGTGTTTTCAAGGTCCAAAGCACAGAATAAAATTATGTTACCTTCCAAACTCTCATTAAAAATAAAAATAGTACTTGGTCATAAAATAAGTGCAGGGCAGTCCAACATAGTTCTGACTTTTCCCTAGACAAATGCTTTTGTGCTTTTCTGAAATATCAGGAATCTCAAAGTTTTTCCAAAATAATTCTTGTGTGCACCATTTTTTTTTTTTGATCTGATACCCTAACCATACACTTAGTCTGTTGAACCAATTCAACATGATCAAAGAGCAAATCATGGCACCTGAAATATTCAAATAAAAATCCAAATAAAGATGAGCCACATTTAATGCAGATCTACTATATTTGATATTTAAAAATTCAAATTGGCAAGGTAATTTGTTACATTTTCTAATATGGAACAATTGGGCTCAGGAGATTTGGAATCCAGCTGCAGTTAGACCATTTACCTAACCCAAACTTGAACAAGTCTAACCTCTCTGAGACTGTTTCCACTTATTTAAAATACTTATAGTGATAGAATTCGGGGGAATACAAGCTAAAAATAAACAATGTAAAATTAATGAGAACTACAAAAGATTATCCTATATAATAAAAGGCCAGCGACCATAACGGCGTAACAACCAGAACGACCGATCAACCAGTCACTATGAGGTGCATTGACCACCTCTCGGTCCCTTCCCCCATTCCACAGACTCAGATCGCTGGATGGCCAATGGGGAACCACGGGAAACTGGGGTGGGTGCCGGCAGTGGGACGGGACTGGGGACTGGCAAGCGGGCGGAATGACTGACCTCTTGTTCCCTCCCCGCAGCCCACAGGCTCAGATAGATCACCAGATGGCGAACGGGGAACCAGGGTGGGTGTTGGCGGCGGGGTGGGACTGGGGACTGGTGAATGGGCAGAAGATGGCCCTGATTGCAGGCTAGGCCTAGGTACCCTACCCACGCACAATTTCGTGCGCTGGGCCTCTAGTATTAATACAAGGCGTAATGACTAATATAAGATGCGTTATTTTTGTCAATAACTTTTCACATGTGTACATCTTAAATCCTCCAAAAAATTCTATGTGCTAACATATGCAAATGTTGCCACTCATATAAGTTGTTTTGCAATTAATTAATTCATCTCCTTTGAAAACACATTTTCAGTTGTAACTGACCTCTCAGAATAACACACAAGTATAAATATTATGTTAAAACTTCCATGATAAATTTGGTTTTCTTTTAGGCTCCAACCATGGGAAACAAGCATTAATCTTTTGATAGACCTATAAGAATTGAAGAAAATGGTTCTGACTCTCCTTCTAGTTCTTCCTGGTTGAGACTTGAAGCATGTACATAAAACTGAAATATGTTTTGAGATGACTTAAAGAAATAAGGAACATCCTATCAGAAAGTGAGAAATTAGATAATGTGTTTTATTCCAATTAAAACAAGTTTTACCTAAGTTTAAATACCAGTCAAAATATTTACTATCTCAACCAGAATGGCATTTTCAAGATAGTGTTTGAGAAAAAGATAATTAGCTGTTAAACAGTTCATTTACACAATAATTTAAATGTGCCTTTTTTTTTTTTTTTAGAAAGAGAGAAACAGCAATGTGAGAGCTTAACATCAACTGGCTGCCTCCTGTACTCCCTCCATCAGGGATAGAGCGTGCAACCCAAGCATGTGCCCTGACCGGCAATCCAAAAGGCAACCTTGTGGTGCACAGGACAAAGCCCAACCAACTGAGCCACACCAGCCAGGGTTTGAATGTACCTTTTATATATATTTTGTTTTGTTCTGACATCAATCTGATGGCTCTTGAATTATTTTGTATCTAGACCTCAATGAACCCCATTTCATTTTTCAAAATTAGCCACACAGAAGGGATAACTTTAATATGGCTATTAGGCATCACACTCCATAGAGGTACTGGGAAAGGACTCTCGTGAAATGGCCATTTTTCAGTTCCCCGCATCCTGACAAGATGACATATAAATTTCTCTGTGCAGATGATCAATTGATTTTGTAAAAAATATCCAGATTCTGTAATTTAAAAGCCCCTTACAAAACGGAGTCTTGTACTTCTAGACTGTTACAAGTCTAGAAGTACGTGATATGAAACACTCTTCAATGGACAGTTGACTAGAAAGGCAGAGAAGTTTTTGAGAAAGAATCTAGTCCATCCCAAATAAATTCATGTCTAGGTCATATTTATGGAGGTTTTGATGAGAAAAGAATGCACTGCCCTATCTGGTTATCCTACTGACCACTCAAATTTGCTATCAGAAAGTTCTACATTTTGTATTTATAATCTCCATTCTTCCTAATGCAGGTGAATCCCATTTTCCACTCTTTAGGTCCCCAAAAATAGGCAAGAAGCAATTTCCTACGTGTAAACCCTCAGCTTCTCTGAAGCAAATAACTGTCATCTCTCAGGTTTCTCTAAATGTAATAATCCTAGTTTCCTTATCCTTTCTTAAAGAGTTCAACTTTATACATAATTCACTTTTCTGTGGCTCCTCCTCAAAGGCTATGTAATCACCTCAAGTTGTGGCACCAAAATCTAGACCTGTATTCATATCAAGGTCTGACCACGTAGCTGAAATATATGACTGTTAGTTCTATATCCGTGGCCTACAGTGATTTGCCTCTGCTCAAATTGTACCAACATCACCTATAAAACCATATCCCCATGGAAAGTCAACACAAAGAAAACAAAGCCCCAAGATATCTGTTTCCATTGCATAAAACAGAGTCAACTATGTCTTGATTCTTTAAAGCTTACTGTAGATATATCTGAAATTGTAATTTTTGGAGGTCAAAAGTTGTCATTAAAAAATTCAGGATGAAGTGTGTTAAAATTTTGATATGACATACAAGCCCAGGGGATATTTCCTTGCTTGACTTTATGTAGCTGTTATAATTAGGCACATGGTAGCAAGACTTTACAGAGTCGTGCATCTATATAATATATGACATGCCATAAGCATATTAAGTGCATTCTCTCCATTAAGTTGCTGAAGAGTCTTCCCATATATAAGCCAAATAGGACATTTATTCTCAGAGACATTAAACTATAAACCTGATTCAAATACATATACAATTCTTAAGTGAAGGGAAGCGATGGGTAAAATAAAATGAAAGATTAAAACCAAAAATACTGATATTTTACACTGTAGAAAATGCTTGCACTGACAATGATATTGTTAGAGACGAGATCGATGGCTGAAACTAGCCCAAGTGATGAATGTAATACTACTAACACACTTTTACCTGCAAGGATTTTTCTGGCTTTAATTCAATGAAATCCATTATCCTGGGTGGTAATGGAGGCCTGTACCCTACTCATCTTAGACATCTTTAGTCTCCTGCGCTGCCCTAAAGCCTTGGCATAATAAAAGGTCAAGCAGATCCCAGTAAGCATTTGTAAACTACAATACCCGCTCCCCACCCCCCATTTAGGCTACAAGCCACACATTCTCTTGCTAAGCTTTGCTCTCTCTTATTCCATTTCACTGTATAAGCAGATTCATTTGGAAATGGCTAGGGTACTTAGGAAATACCTAGATTTTTTTCAAAACAAACTCACTTTCCTACTTGACCACCTAAGTAAGTGAATCCAGAATACAACATTTGAGAGAACTCTAAAATGGTGCCTGGATACTGAAGGAATGAACAGCAAATAGCATCACTATTAAATAAAATGAATGCATTTCACCATCCAGCTTGCCTGTGCTTTCTGGGACACAAGGCACACACATGAAAGGGAAGGGGTAGAATTCCAAGAAAACTGATTTGTTTCCACAATCATTTGGCAAGACGCTGTACACAAAATAATACCACAAGCCACCTCCCTTTCCCATCATTGTCAAGTCCGGGTTCTCAAATCACCCCCCACAAACCTAATTAAAAATAAAGAAAAGAGGCCGGCTATGAATTCACATCGAGGGTGACGATACATATTAAATGACAGGCATCTGTTCTAATTGGTCACAACAAAACTGATGGGCAATAACAAGAATAAATCTCACATTAATCCAGATGAAGTCAATGAATAATTTCACAAACCAGAAGCATACTTTCAAAAATATTCAATTACCTCCAAGCATGCAAGGGCATTTGATAACCCATAAGAATGATTGCAAAGAATGCTTTGCACATAAATATGTTTCATAAATGCACTCTAAGTGCTAAGTAATGTGTATATATGTTATGCATATCCAGAGAGTATACATTTGTGTAGTCACAATGAAATGTATGCACTGAAAATGAAACTGTACCCAGCAAATGGTTTCTCAACAAGAGCACATAAGAACATGGAATAGGACGCTCAATTCTGGGGCCACCTTTCCCACGCAATGAGGGAGAGAAGCAAAATCACCTTATCATTAGACAGAGAAGCTTATGAGGCACCGAATGTGTTTTGGAGGAAGGCCTAGCCCTGAATGTGGGATCTGCAAATGAAATGATTCCTTTCAATAACACCCATTTCTTGTTAGCTTTTTCCACCCCCTGGTTCTGTAGCTAAGCTTGGAAGGAAAGGAACCAAGTGGCTCACTCTGCATTCTAAGCCAGTTAAGATAAAATCAGAACACCATTTTTTTTTTAAACGGGAGCGGATGCCTTCTTACTTCTCTCCTCCTGGCAACCTTCCTCTATCTCCATCCCCATCTCTGTCTCTACATCTTCTCCCGCTCTAAGGGAGTCATTGTTCCAGTGCAGGCCACAGATGTATACACAGGGCATTTGGGAACAAACTAAACCAAGAAGATAGCTCCACTGTGTCTTACTCACCATGCTGAGACCTGGAGAAGCTGTTGAAAGGAGGGAGAGGTGCAAACTGAATCCATTTTCCTTGTGACCGAGTCGGATGCAGCCTCCGAACCCAACATCAGCAGCGGCTGCTGGGATTTTTTTTTTTCCACCCTCAGTCTCTGGCTGGCGATGGTGCAAAAAGGAACCACCCTTCCAGCCCCACTAGAGTATCAGCAGTCCAGGCGGCGGCAGCACCAGCATCACCACTTGGGCCTCCTCCCTCTCGGAGGATGGGGTGAGCTCAGAAGCAGCCAGGAACTTGCAGCAGACACCTCCTCTGGCTCCTCCTCTCCTGCCCCCTCCCCCACAGCCCCTCCCCTGCTGCGGTAGAGGCTGCCCGTCCCGGCAGCTGCTGGTTGTCATGGTAATAACCAATGGTAAGCGATCGGACTAAGGGGGAGGGGAGATGGGTGAAACGCTGGAGGAGCAGGAGGGGAGTGAATTTGTGCTGCTGCCCTCTGGGATGCTCTTGGGCTCTCCTATCTTGGACTCCGGCTCTTTAAAAGTGGGGCAAGGGTGCATAGGCACGGGAAGAAAATAATTTAAATTGAATCGAAATCTAGACTGTAACATACAAAACAGCTCAGCTATTTGTGCATTTTATATGGTTTTTCCAGTGAAATGTATTAAGTTTGCGATCAGAAAAAAAATATGGAGAAAATTATGTCGTGTAATAGGAAATTATTATCACTCCAGATATGTTTGTCCTTTGTAGCATCTTTTACTCAATGCCACTCAAGGTTGTTATAAAGCAAAAGGAGTGGCTGGACTTTGCAATAAAACAAGAATCTGATTCCTTGGCACTGTTCTCCCTTGTTCTTTTCAGGAGAGTTGCTTGGTCTTACTGTTTTTCCAGCTCCCCCTGTGAAGAAGTCCCAGCGTTCATTGGCACTACCCTGTGGAAAAGGAAGATGGAACAGAGGAAACAAATTTCTTCAGCAATCAGGGTTCTCAGTAGCACAAGTTGGTGGATAGTTCCAAGCCTTTTTAGTTCATTTCCTGCGGTAAATTCCATGCCATTTTCATGAACGCTCTTTTGGAGGTCCCAAGGAGTGAGGTCAGCAGTATTGAGGTTTAGGTGAGTTGTCTCTGGCTATAAATTATAGATGACACTGGTATTTATCTCATGCAGTAGTTGTAAAGATCAAATGAGATAATGCACTAAAAGCACTTGGCATGTAGTATGTGTACAATAAAGATTACCAGTAGCAGTAGTACATTGTATTCATGTCTTAATCCAAGAAATTAAAGGAATAGCATGGCAGTTACAAATATGGGGAAAAGTAAGGTGAGAAAACACTTAGTACATGTTATCTGTGATGATGATGATGACAATGACAAATATAGGGAGGCCTGAGAGATTAAAAGTACGTACTCTGAAGATTAAAAGGTTAATGGAGGACGTTCTAAGTCCTAAAGGAGTTGGATAAATTTCCCCAATTCACACAGCTAATAAGAGGCAGAGCCAGAATTAATACTCTGGCTCTTCTAACACTAACATCTGCTCTTGTTTAACCATTGCAGTAAACCCTTGATTTTTTGGACCTTGATTAAACAGACTTTGGATTTAACAGACAAATTTTTCGCTCTGTATGTTATGTGTGAAAATTAACACCCTGTTAATTTTTAAATGCTTTTAGCCAAGATTTGCTTATGATTAAATTAACAGGTTATTTTTTTGTTATTAATTCACTGTTCTTTTAAACAAATTTTAGTGAATAGGTCATATGTTGGACAAAACATTGTAGTAATTTCACCAACATAAATAAATATGACATAGTTACAACTATAGTCTAAGTATTTAAATCCAAGAGTCACCTCTCGTAAACAATGTTCGGGGGAGTGATTAGCACGTGATCACACTGCATCTGGGGTAATTGATTCTGTTGTCACGTGGTGTGACTTTCTGCAGCAGTTTTAACAGGTGCTGGCCAATGTTTCCACGTGCGCTAAGCCACGCCCCATCCAGCTGTGTGCATTTGTTTACTCACAGTGACTGGTGAATGCACACGTTTATTAGATCTCTTTAAAATAAATTAAAAATTATAGTAATACATATAGAAAACTTTTATGTGAAATTAAACTTTTCATACATACTTAATTTTGATTACACAAACATGCCTACATAAAGGTAAATGAACTAAGTTGTCAAATTTTTAGCATACGAATTCGGAAAACCTACTTTATTATATAGTGGACTTACAGCTTTAATAAACATCCCCTTGCCCGAATTAGTCCATTATATTGAGGTTTTACTACACCACTCTAACAGAAAAGGAAGATATTCTGTTCTTCACCTATAGGATTATTTGTAGGTTCAAAGGGGATTAATACAAGTTTCAGAGCCAGATAGCCTGAGCTTGATTTACTATAGATATGGCATGGGGCTTGTTAATTAACTCCCCTGAACCTAGGTGTTTCACCTGTGAAATGGTGCTAATCATAGAACCTGACAGATCATCGTGACAATTAAATAGGTTGATGCATATAGAGCATTAGCATGGCTAGTACATAGTAAATGTTCAGTAAATATTAACTATAATCATTTGTTACTCATTCTTACGTAATTAATATGAACGTGTGAGAGGACTTTTTCCTGCATGGAAAAGGTCTTGGTGCTAGGGCCTTATTCTGACAAAACTGACTTAAAGGTATCTCATTTATGGAGAAAAGGGTTACAGCTCACCCTCAGCACTCCTGCTCTGCGCAGCTGGTGGGCCCTACCTCCCACCAGAGCCTGAAAGTCAATCACACAGTCTGCACGCACTTCCACATCAGCATCACTGTCCGGGATTTTCCCCACAATCGTCTTTGCCACAGCATTTTTGCAGCATCACTAATTGGCAGTAAGGAAATTGTGTTGCAAAAGATACTGTAAACCAATTGACAGTGTGGGTTTGTTTTTGTTTTATTTATTTATTTAGGTGTGTGTGTGTGTGTGTGTGTGTGTGTGTGGAGGAGTTCATTTCTCCATTGATGAGTCAATCTCCGTAAAAAAGAAACTAGCTGGTTGACAGTTTGGTTTTTTTGTTTGTTTGGTGGGGTTTTTTAGTTTGTACGAATTTCTCACAGTGACTCCATTTTTATATTACATATAAATCTTAGCTAGCCCTCATAATGGCCTACACAGTTACCAGTGGACATGGTGCTGGTGGTCTTAACAGCATTTCTTCTGTTGCAGAAAACCGGAGAAGAACCAAGCAACGCTTAGAGAGATGGAGTTACATTTATTATTGTGCGTGGGCCCAGAGGAAAATGTCTCTCAAATTCTGGGCGAAATCACACAGGAAGTTTCCTGTATTTATACATCTTACCCTCTTTGTCTCCCCAATATGGGGTTTTACTGGTTCCCTTTGCAAGTTCTTAAAGGGCCCTACGTGCTGGGGCTTTGAGACTTCAACCGAAGGCTTGGCCCAGCGGTTCTCAACCTGTGGGTCGCGACCCCTTTGGCGGTCGAACGACCCTTTCACAGGGGTCGCCTAAGACCATCCTGCATATCAGATATTTACATTACGATTCATAACAGTAGCAACATGACAGTTATGAAGTAGCAACGAAAATAATTTTATGGTTGGGTCACAACATGAGGAACTGTATTTAAAGGGCCAGAAGGTTGGGAACCACTGGCTTGGCCTGACACCAGCACTGATAATTTTGTCTGGAGAAGGTTTAATGGCCTCCCTGGAATGGGAGTAGTCTTATTTTTCTTATTATTTAAGCCAGCAAGCATTTACAGAAGCCAGAAATAGCAGGGCTAAAATTTCAAACAGCAGTTTTTATATAAGATGGATGCTTCACTTCCAGATGAGGATTTTCCCCAAGAGTTGGTGGCTTGTTATTTTGAAACACATCCTATTGAGAGAAGAGAGGCGAGGGCCCGCTGAGGGCAGAGTGGACCACATTTCCCACAGAAGGAAGATGCGAGCTTAGGTACAAACAACAAAGATCAGTTCTTTGAGTGCTATTACCTTGAGGCTACAGACCATTCAAAACGTATTCGCATACTTTGTATTTTGCAATAAAGTCTTTAACTTTGCTATTCACTTTTTCAGGTTTCATTATGTCCTTTGTAATCTCTCTCCTTCATTGGTCGTTATTGATCTCCTTTACGGCAATATTGCCTTACGGCCAAGCAGTTCTGCGTGGGAGATGTTTGCGGCCACGAAGCCTGGGGCAGGACCTAAACCATGAGCGCTGCCGAGTAAGTGAAGTTCTGTCGGCGTAAGGGGAGGGGATGTGATGACCTCGCTGCCTTCGCAGTGTTCATCTTCCGCTGTCTCCACGGGGAAGGGCTTGTAGGTGAGCTGGGAGGACAGCTGCCGGCGGAGGAAGCGCCCTGTTCAGGGGACAGTCCTCCCCAGGCCCAATGAGGAGCGTTCGTCCAGGCCCAGCGCTGACATGTTGGGGTGAGTGGTTCCGGTTTCCTCTTACCGTCCACACAAACAGGATCCACGGGGGAGAGAAAATGTTCCCTGTTTGAACAATTCCCCCGTTTACACATTCAAACACTACCCTCTCGGTGTCCGTATCTATGCAGCACGGTTATCATTATTTAATAATATATTTAATGATTGTTTAAGAACTTCTTTAGATATTTAATCATGCAGAAGTTATTTTTTATTTGACTACTTGTTACTTATTTATTTTAAAATGAAATGTGCCCCTGGCTTTAGCAGAACAGTAATAAAAATAGGCGTGGCTGCCCTAACCGGTTTGGCTCAGTGGATAGAGCATCGGCCTGCGCACTGAGGGGTCCCAGGTTCGATTCGGGTCAAGGGCATGTGCCTTGGTTGCGGGCCAGTAGGGGGTGTGCAAGAGGCAGCTGATGGATGTTTCTCTTTCATAGATGTTTCTAACTCTCTATCCCTCTCCCTTCCTCTCTGTAAAAAATCAATAAAAAGTATATTTAAAAAAATAGGCATGGTAGAGAGGGTATGCCCAGTAAAAGGAACTTAAAGCAAAAGCAGACCTCTTTTTTTTTTGTAAAACAGAAACTTCAACTGTATTTGTAATGATTTCTAGTCAAAAAACTAAACTTTAAATTTTATTTCTTCTCTTCATTGCCATCCCCTCTCCTAGCATACTTTATTTTTCCATAGTATTTATTTTCTAATATATTATTTATTTGTACCTTAAAATTTTTTATCTGTGCCCACTAGAAGGTAAGCTATGAAAGGACAGAGATTTAACAATTTTTTTTCAATTACAGTTGACATACAATGTTATATTAGTTTCAGATGTACAACACAGTGATTAGACATTTGTATAATATATAAAGTGATCAATCAGCCCAGTAAGCCTAGTGCCTATTTGACACCATACACAGCTATTACAATATTATTATTGACTATATTCCCTATGCTGTACTGTACATCCCTGGGACTGTTTTTATAACTGGCAATTTGACATCTTTTTTTTTTCAAATAAATCTTTATTGTTCAGATTATTACAGTTGTTACTCTTTTTCCCCCCATAGCTCCCTTCCACCCAGTTTCCACCCCACCCCCTGTCTTTACCCCACCCCTCCCCACCCCTCTGCCACTGTCCTCATCCATAGGTGTATGATTTTTGTCCAGACTCTTCCCACACCCCCCACTCTCCCTTCCCCCTGAGAATTGCCAGTCCACTCCCTTTCTATGCTCTTGATTCTATTCTATTCACCAGTTTATTCTGTTCATCAGATTATTTATTCACTTGATTTTTAGATTCACTTGTTGATAGATATGTATTTGTTGTTACTTTGTTGTTCATAATTTTTATCTTTACCTTTTTCTTCTTTCTCTTCTTAAAGACTACCCTTCAGCATTTCATATAATACTGGTTTGGCGGTGATGAACTCCTTTAGCTTTTTCTTATCTGTGAAGCTCTTTATCTGACCTTCAATTCTAAATGATAGCTTTGCTAGGTAGAGTAATCTTGGTTGTAGGTTCTTGCTATTCATCATTTTGAATATTTCTTGCCACTCCCTTCTGGCCTGCATAGTTTCTGTTGAGAAATCAGTTGACAGTCGTATGGATACTCCCTTGTAGGTAACTAGCTGTTTTTCTCTTGCTGCTTTTAATATTCTCTATTTGTCTTTTGCCCTTGGCATTTTAATTATGATGTGTCTTGGTGTGGTCCTCTTTGGATTCCTTTTGTTTGGGGTTCTCTGCACTTCCTGGACTTGTAAATCTATTTCTTTCACCAGGGAGGGGAACTTTTCTGTCATTATTTCTTCAAATAGATTTTCAATATCTTGCTCTCTCTCTTCTTCTGGCACCCCTGTATTTCGGATGTTGGTACGCTTGAAGTTGTCCCAGAGGCTCCTTGCACTATCTTCATGTTTTTGTATTCTTTTTTCCTTTTGCTTTCCCGGTTGGGTGTTTTTTGCTTCTTCATATTTCAAATCTTTGACTTGATTCTTGGGATCCTCTGGTCTGCTGTTGGATCTCTGTATATTATTCTTTATTTCAGTCAGTGTATGCTTAATTTCTAATTGGTCCTTTTTCATATCCTTGAGTGTCTCACTATATTTCTTGGAGGTTTCTAGAAGATTCTTGAGTAGCCTTATAACCGTGATTTTGAACTCTATATCCAGTAGTTTGCTTTCCTCCATTTCTTTAATTTGTGACCTGTTTCTTTGTCTCCGCATTTTGGCTGCTTCCCTGTGTTGATAGAGTGGCTTTGTGTGCTAGGTGTCCTATAGGGCCCAGTGGCTCAACCTCTCTAATTACCTGAGGTGGACACTCTTGGTGCACCCCTTTGTGGGCTGTGTGCGCAGTCTTTTTTAAAAATATATATATATTATTGATTTTTTTACAGAGAGGAAAGGAGAGGGATAGAGAGTTAGAAAATTGATGAGAGAGAAACATCGATCAGCTGCCTCCTGCACACCCCCTACTGGGGATGTGCCTGCAACCAAGGTACATGCTCTTGACTGGAATCAAACCTGGGACCCTTGAGTCCGAAGGCCGACGCTCTATCCACTGAGCCAAACCGGTTAGGGCTGTGTGCACAGTCTTGTTGTAGTTAAGCCTTGATTGCTGTTGGTATCACTGATAGGAATTGACCTCCAGGTCAATTGGCTGTGAGGACCAGTTGTGTCTACAATGGGAGAACTTCTGTGCTAGAGACACCCTATGGGGCAGGACTTGCTTCAGTGGGGCTTTGGCGCTCACTGAGTCTGCCCCCTGAGTGTGTCTCTTATGGATGTGAAGAGTTGTAATCTGGATGGTCTCACTCTGACCACTGGGGATACTGGCTCTTGGATCTCCAAGGGGATGCAAAGTCACCCACTGCCTAAGGCCACTCAGCAGGAGCTACAGAGAGATCTGCAGATTACTTCTCTTTGTTTGGGATTTGGAGGTACCAAGATGAGGCACAACTGTGAAGTAATGTGGGCTGCTGACCAGCCTTAGGCCTTTTGGAAGCTCTGGGTTTCTCTGACCCAGCTGCAGTTTGACAGGTTTTTAGGCGGAGAAAGGCCAGGCCATTAGTATGCAAAAGCCTCTTTGCACAGCTTGGGTGGGGTTGTAAATTGGGTGGGGCATGGTCTCAGGGAGTCATGGGGCTGTGCAAACAGCAATGGTTGCCATCAGACCTCCCCTGATAGGTCCCTGGGTCTCTATGTCCCTTGGCCCCGTGTAGGAACCATGGATGCTGCAAGCACCTCTGTGAGAAAGCCGCTCTCACGTTCCGGCCCGATGCCAGACAGTACAATTTCTCTCTCTATGAGTCTGGGTCCCCAGATTCTTGCCCAGAACTGGATTTCAGAGCAGCCAGGAGCTTGTATCTCCCTCCTGGTTGAAATAGACAACAGCATACCCAGCTGCCAGCCCCTTTTGCATGTGCATCCGTACCTCCACACTTTCACACCTCTGCACCTCCAATCGGACCCAATGCGCTTTTCTCTTTCCTTCTAGTTGTAGAATTTCCACTCAGCCAGCCTTCCTGTGGTTCTGGATGCTATTCGTTTTGTCTTTTAGTTGTAGTTTTAATGTGGTTGTACGCGGCAGCAAGTTCAGGTGTTTACCTATGCCACCATCTTGGTTGTCTCGGCAATTTGACATCTTAATCCTTTCCCCTTATTTACCCATCCCATCCTCCATCTGGCCATCATCAGTTTGTTCTCTGTATCTATGAGTTTGTTTTTGTTTTGTTTGTTTGTATTCCACATGTAAGTGAAATGATATAGTATTTGTCTTTCTCTGACTTATTTCACTTAGCATATTATCCTCTAGGTCCATCATGTTGTTATAAATGGCAAGATCTCATTTATTTTATGGCTGAATAATATTCCATTGTATATATGTAGTACATTTCTTTACCCATTCATCTATTGATGGACACTTAGGTTGGTTCCATATCTTGGCTGTTTAAATAATGCTGCAGTAAACATAAGGGTACATAGGTCTTTTGGAATTAGTGATTTGGATTTCTTCAAATAATTATCCAGAAGTATTGCTGGGTTATATGGTGATTCTGTTTTTAATGTTTTCAGGACCCTCCATGCTGTTTTCCATAGCTGCTGCACCAATTTACAATCCCACCAACAGTGCAGGAGGGTTCCCCTTTCTCCACATCCTCGCCAACACTTGTTATTTATTGATTTATTGATAACAATTCTGACAGCTGTGAGATGATATCTCATTTTGTTTTTTATTTGCATTTCCCTGATGATTAGTAATGTTGAGCATGTTTTCATATGCCTATTTGATGTATGTATGTCCTGTCCTCTTTGAAGTAATGTCTAGTCAGGTCTGCTGAAAGGGGAGGAGGAATTTTTGTTTGTTTATTTGTGAACTGTGCTGACCCATATTAAATGCTCAATAAATATTTCTTGAATGAATAAACCAGTAAATAAATATAATAGTAAAAAGTTCTGCATTGAGTTATGGCTCTATATGTTATAGTATTTTTTCAGTTATATATTTTTGATATTTCTCAAAATTAAAAATAATTGTTTTATTTGTATACATGCATATTCGCATAATGTTTGTCTAATCCATATCTTAAATATAAATAGCTATTAAAATGGAAATGTTTATGCATGCATATTCAAAGTCATCTAGCATATTACCAGTGGTATGCATGGGTTCTTTGGGAAATACTGATTTTGTACTAAGAGTGTCTTCCCAGTAGTACAGTTACCAGACTTGTCTACCTCTCCTGGGAACTTTTCAACTTTGACTTCTGAATTCTTTGAGATTTCTAAAAAAGTACAGGGTGTGGGTCTTGGCTCCAGAACAGCATTAAATTTTCAGGAGAAACCACAGCATAATGGAAGGAAGCTGCAAAGTATGGACTCTGAAGACAGACTCCTTGGATCGAGTCCATACTTCATTTGTTTTCTGAGTGACCTTGGGTAAGTTGCTTAATCTCTCTGTGCCTCAGTTTCTTCCTTGTATGACATAAAAGCATTACTTACTTATTGGATTGCTTTGAAGATCAATGTTCATGTGTGCAAAGAGTTAACCAGTATCTGGCATGTAGTAAGTAAATGGCAAGTAACATTAGCTAATAACAGATATTAATATAATTTATAATAACTATGATAATGCATAGCATATTTTTCTGAGTGTTTACAAAAACACTCAGATCACTCAGGGTTATTTTAAGAACATGCTGTTATGACTGCAGACCAGCTTTCAGCAGACTATGAGGATTTCTGGAGATGTTTATCTCAGAGATAGGCCAATGTTCTGATTTCCCCCAAAAATGAGGCACAAAAGGGAGGTTTTCAAATAAACTTGTTTATTCCCTGTTTACTCTATTAGAGGTTATTAACATGTTACATATTTAGAGAAAACATTAAATGTAAGCAGTCAAGATCTTCTTGAGTTCACTAAGAAGGAGGATAATACCCTTCTGATCCCATTGCATACACTTTATCAATAGTATCAGTAAGCAAGTATGTTAGAACTCTTTCATGAACTCGACACTCCTATGGCCAACCTTCTTATGGATGACTCCTTGCGTAAGCAGATGGACACTTTTGCCTTTGATAACCCCATTCCCTGGAAATCCCCACTCTTCCCCAAACTCTTCAACCTTCAAGATTTGTTCATCACCTCCTTCAGGGAGTCTTCAGTGATACCAAGATTAGCATTAGAGCTGAAGTTCCAATTGTCCCCTGTCATGTCTTTATTACTACACTTAGGATGTTGAATGGTAAATATTTTTTCTTTGTCTTTCTCTCCTACTTGACTGTAAGCATTTTGAGGTCAGTAATACAGTTTATTCATTTATTGATACATTAATATTTCTTGCTAGCTACTACTGGGTACTATACTAGGGACCAGGGACATAGCTGTGTATAAGATAACAAACACTGTCTTCATGGGGCTTATAATATGAAAGGGAAGTAAGTTGAAGGCTATATTAGAGAACTGCAGGAAGCTCTGATAGCATACTAGTATAAAAGGAGGATGTAACTAAGTGTGGGAGCCCAGGGAAAATATTGCTGGAGAGAATGTGGGGTGGGTCAGGGAAGGTGATTTCAGACAAAGCAAAGGAAATGTACACAGGTCCCTAGGTATGGAAGAACATGGCATGTTACTCAATTTTTGTTTAATGTAGCATAATACCTATGGCACATACATTATGTGCCATTTACATGTTTGTTGAAAGAATCTGCGTCATTCCTTTTCTAAACAAAGAACTCCTTTTCTCCATATTTTCCTTCTGCTAATTTATTTGGGGGATTAGAGTTTGTCAATAGCTAAGGAGCTGGCAGGCTGTGTGGAATGTGAAAGCATGAAGAGAAGCCAACAGATTCAGTGTTCTACGGTAGAAAAGAGGTGTAATGCTAACAGTAACCACTGTTCCATTACAGATTTGTAAAGTAAGATTTACATGGTAATACAAACATTCGCTGTGATGTTGGAACAAGAAACAGTTTTTCCTTTCAGATCCTGTGCAATTGTAGATTATCCAGAGGCAGACAATACATTGGCTTAGGTTACCAGCAACTCGGGGACACCAAAGAAATGAGACAAGTTCTATTTCAATTATCTTTTCCAAATTTTGACAATTAGAAAGTCTACAATGTTTGTGTACATGCAAGTTTAATTTTAATTTTAACTTAGTTCTTTCTTTTCATTGTCTATGGGAGACACCATAATTTTTATAGTGCTTAGGAACTCAAGATGTCTTGCCACATACAGCACAGCAGTAGAAAACATGGCCCAGGTAGTGCAATAAGCACATACATCCCACAGTGAACAAAACATAGTTCTTGTCCTGATGGAGCTAAGCATCAACCAGTGGTTCTCAACCTTCCTAATGCTGTGACCCTTTAATACAGTTCCACATGTTGTGGTGACCCCCAACCATAATATTATTTTTGTTGCTACTTCATAACTGTAATTTTGCTACTGTTATTAATCGTAATGTAAATATCTGATATGCAGGATGTATTTTCATTGTTCACGACCCACAGGTTGAGAACCGCTGTCAGGGTGAGGAGCCAAAGAACAAGACAACAAAACACTACAATCATAGCAAAATTTTACAAGTGTTGTGAAACAGTGATTAACTGAAAGGAAGTTAAGGACTGGAGGTGGGGAGAGAGAGAATGACTTACTGTGGGGGTGACATTTAAACTGAGGAATGAAGTATGGATTATGCCAGTCATATAAGAACTAAGAAAAGAGAGTTTCATATGGAAGGATGAGCTCAGAGGAGAGAGCTCAGGAATGAGAAGTATTTCTGAAGGTCAGTACAGCTGGATATGGTGAGCATGGGGAACAGTGGCATGAGAGGCAGTTGGGAAGGTGGGCAGGAACCAAGTTATGCAGCACCTTGGAGCCTACTGTCAGGCATTGAAGAGACTTTGAAGAGTTTAAACATGGTTCAAAGCATTGTGGAAAATGAATTGGTGGTGGACAAAAGTGGGTGTAGTGAGGATGCTGTGGCATCTGGCTAGAGATTATAGTGGTTAGATTGGGGTGGTGGCAGTGGATGTGGAGAAAATTAGGCTGTTTTGAATGAAGGCATTTTAGAGGTGGCATTGTGAGGACTTGCGAATGGATTAGATGTTAGGGCTGAGGGAGAGGCAAATATTAAGGATCACTTTGAAAAAGACAATTCTTCTGTTTTGAAGATCTCTCTGTTAAGGTTTAGTTCTCACCTTCTGTAGTGAGGAAAGGCCCCAAGGCTCTGGCTCTGGGAATGTGGGGTGTTGGGGGGGGGACAGACCTGAAGGGTTTCTGAGCAGCCAGCATTCAGGGGCCTTTCCTCCCCTTCTCCCCAGGCCTAGCATTCTTGAGAATTAGGCATTAATGACCAGTCAGAGCGTTGGGAGACTCATTATTGCACATAAGTATCTTGGCTGAGAAGGGATCAATGAGGCCTGGAAGAACAGCAGGATTTGACTCAAAAAATCCCTCAGCCTTGAGAAGTGGCTTGCCAGGAAGAAAAGGCCTTCCTCTACTCTGAGCCTCCTACATATTCCAAACCATATTCTCTTCCACAACTACTGGTTCCTCGAGCTACTGTCTCCATTCCACCACCTTCTAATCATGAGACCTTGTGACAATATCTTCTCTTAGCCTCGTTGTTTTATCTATGAAACCAGGGTAAAATTGCCTTTGTCTAATGAATTGAGATTGAAATGAATTATATTTGTAAATTCTTTACACATGCCTGGCATGAAGAAGGATCGCTCTGAATTTCAGCTGTTCTCTTATATTATCCCCTCCCCCAAACCAGAACCTTCCTTATTAAAGCCTTTAAAGCTATTCTTTTCCTTCCAGCCCCCAAATGTTTGAAAAATTTCCCTAATATCTCCCACCTCAAGACCCCCAAATGGTCCCTCAGGTCCTTCAGATGGCTGAGTACTTATTTTCCTGTGACAGACATAGCAGATGCAGAGGACTGAAAAGGAGGAAAGGGTAGTGTAAAAGTGCAGCTTACAGATTTCCTGGTCTCATATTTATGAGCCAACTTTCTTTAAATACTTAGATCCCATATGTACATTTTATTACTCTTTGATTTGTTTCTTTTGATTGGTCTGAAGAGTGAAATTGGGAGCTGGAGCTTGCTAATACTTCCATATTAGAAAAATATATAAATAAGAAGTTTGAGTTTTGTGGGAGTCCCTCCCCCACCTACCAAGGAGAATCAAACTTTGTAAGGATATCTTTGAGATTTCTTGCATCTGCCCATAGCCTTCTTCTGTGGGACTCTTGCTTAACATGCCCCTGGTTCTAACTCCTGTTACAGCTGAGGAGGTCTTTCCTGAGGAGTCAGAGACTACCACTCTGAAGCAAATGGTTTGATTTTGAGTGGGGAGATGGAATGAAGGCAAACCCAGAGAGGAGGAGTTCCATTTCAAGAAAGCAGCTCTTGTCATTTTAACGCTTTTTAAACCTCTTTTCTTTTACCCTAAGTCCAAATTGCTTCTCTTTTCACAGCATCTATTTCTCCTTCTAATAAATTTCTCAATCCTTATCAAAATCCCAATCAATCTCTTAAATAAATCTGTACAACTCTAAACTCCTATTGAAATAAAATTTTTAAAATGGCAAAATCAGGACTCTCAAGCAAATTCAAAATGTGCATACCAGTGATTGATTGATTGATTTCTATCAGAGGAACTATAATGTGTTAAAACTGTCCCAAAAAGCATTTGAGAAGCTAGATATTTATAGGCAATATACAAAGGAAAGAATAAGAGTGGTTTTACTTACACAGTTTCACTCGAGCTTCAAGCCTTGAGATACAAATTTTATGCCAGGATTGATCTTTATGACCTTGAATAAACTAAGCTAGTGGTTGGCCTTTTGTATGTCCTAAGCAGCCCGTATATCACCTGAATCAATGGGAATGGCCAAGAGGAAGAGCAGTGCTTTGTATCATGTGGTGTCCTAAATTCCCAAAATTCTCTGAAAAAGGACCTGGGTCTGAGGTTATGCAGAAATCTATATGGAAATATTATAGAACAAGAGTAGGTTGTTTCAGATACCTTTCCTTAAAGGAGGAAGAGCCTTCATGTCCCAGACCTCAGTATGGGATATTAAGCCCAGATGGAATATTGTATGCCTAACTGTGGCTCCTGTCACCTGTTATTTGTGCTCTGATTTGTGTTGACCCTTTTTATGTCACCCATATACAAGGAGGCTCATGGGCAGAAATTACTGGGAAATACCTGATCTGTTTTCTACTGAGAGCTGCAGGAAAAACTTCAATCATACTGTTATAAACAAACAAATATATAAAATGGAATAAATGGGGAGAAGGAAAATCTCTTATGGGAAAATGCCAACTAATAATTATAAAAGGAATGCTCTATCATTTGGCAAATTGTTATTTAGCAAACATCATCATAATATTTTTAGGCATGAATCATCAGTGGATGCTAAAACTCATGAGCAGACATGTGAGGAGGAAAGGCTATCTAGATTTTCAACTTATTTCTCCACAAAGTTTCTAATAATTACTAAAGAAAACAGCAACTTTACAGTGAAGAAAGCTGGTTGATAATCTCCTTAATTGACTGATTAAAGTTAGCACCAAGAATAGAGGAAAGAAATCACGTGCCTCTTAACATTATGTACTGAAAAGAACCATCACTTCTGCGGCATTTTCGCTAAAATGCTTTACTGATTCTAATTCACAAGGAAATAGCAGACACAGCCAAGTTGAAGGATACTGTACAAAATAGCCTGCACCCCTCAAAAATGTCAAAGTCATAAGAGGCAAAGTAGGACTGAGAAAATCTTCCAGATTGAAGACGATTAGAGATGATAATTAAATGCTATGGAATCTTGGATTAAATTCGGGGGAACCAAAACAAAACAACTTTCCATAAAGGACATTCATGGCATAATTGGCAATACCTGAATAAGGTAGATTGAGTACAGAGAATTATATCAATATAGTTTCCTGATTTTGATCATTGAATTCATGAAAGAAATAGTCCTTGCTTTTAGGAAATACACACAAGTATTTAGGGGAAAGAACATAATGTCTGTAACATTTTTCTGTAGGTTTTCTCCTTTTCCTTTCCACTGATTCTTTCTCAGCCACCCCCATCTCCCACCCACTCCTGGTGTTGCTGGAGTGATGTTCACAGAAACCTCAAGCCCATAGGATACAAAAGGGAAAGAAAAAAACCCCTTCTCCCTCCTACAGTCTTCTAGTCTCCCTCTAGCATTCTCTCCCTGTCCCCTGCCTCCTTGGTTGGCTGACTGGTCAAGCAGCAATGGGGTTTGCATAGTTTCAGCCCTATTATCAAATCAAAGATAGAAGGGTGGATTTGAAGCTGAGACACAATGCTTTCTTGTATCTTAACCCATCAAGAGTTTTCTAGGATGTGCCCTCATGAGTTCTACTTCAGTATAAGAGACTGAGCCTGGGAGAGGGAGCTTCATGCTGCACAGGACTCTGACCTCTGCTCACTCAGAATTCTTAGTGTCATTTTCTTCAAGGGGACATTTTTATCATGTGGGAAGTAAGTCATATGCTTTATGCTTTGGGGCTAGAAGTTCCTATAAAATCCTCAGCAAGTTTTTTACAACACCAATATTGGGATCTGTAGTTGAGAAGCAACTATTATGTGCTCCTTCTTCAGGGAAGAACAATTAGAGATTATCTAACTCGCTCCTTCAGACTTTATTGAATGTAAAATACTCCCATGATGAATGTCTCTCTCTCCCAACAGCATAACCAGATCTCTCTGAGTTTGACCTTCAGGGCTGAGATGTTTTGTTTGTTTGTTTGTTTGTTTATTAGATTATGTGAGCTCTCTGGGGTCTCTGCTCTACTGTCCCTCCTAAGAGCCTTAACTACTGGACAGTACCAGTAGGTCATAACCAACCATGGGCAACACATCAACTTAAATGGAGTCAGGAGGAATGCAGTTTTCTGGGCACCTCCAGTGCATGCTCCCCATGCTCCCGTGACTCAGTCTCAGCATGGATGGAGTAATAGAGAAGTATAGATGAACTGTGGGTTTTATTTCAGACACATTGCCCAAATGAATAAAGCAGGAGCTAGAAGAAGTAGGAAATGAAATGTAATGTCTGTCTCCTCCCTTTGTCTCCCGAGGACCTGCTCCACGGTTCTCTTGTGATAGGAGTGCTCAGTTGAGTTTTTGAAGGCTCGGGGATGATCTTAGCCTGTACCTGGTCCAGTAATAATTCTCATTGTTGACAATTTTATGATGTTATTATTCTTTTTAAAAATATATATATTTTATTGATTTTTTACAGAGAGGAAGGGAGAGAGATAGAGAGTTAGAAACATCGATGAGAGAGAAACATCGATCAGCTGCCTCCTGCACATCTCCTACTGGGGATGTGTCCGCAACCAATGTACATGCCCTTGACCGGAATTGAACCTGGGACCCTTGAGTCCGCAGGCCGATGCCCTATCCACTGAGCCAAACCGGTTTCGGCATAATGTTATTATTCTTAAAGGGAGTACAGTTCAAATGCCTTACAGTGTCTACTTACATAATGGAGTTATTAAACAGCCAAACTCTGCCTTTCACATCCTCCTGCCTCTCAATTCTCACCGCATTGGCACTGGTGTGATTTTTTACCAGCTCTCACTAAAAGGAAATACCTCATGGATGGTGCAGTAAAGAGCATTAGGAATATGTTCTCTAAAATGGGAGAGAGTTCCCTGCAATTAAGCCTTTCAGTAGGGAGCCTCAGGTGAAAAGGGCAGTGAGAGTAAGACTAATTAGAAAGTCAAGGTAAGCAAATGTGGCAAGAACAAGTTAAACATATGGGCAGGTTTACCACAAGATGCAGATGATCATACAGAAAATGTTAGATCTCTAGGAAGAAGCCTTTTAGTCAGGCTCTCCCATTCATACTTAAGTAGTTTTTTAAGCCTGAGAACCAGTATTTTTGATTACAAAATTTCTCATAGACTTCAATGCATGCATCATCCCTAGTTTAAGTGGTGAAAGTTAGTAATTTTGTATTTACTTAATAACTTAAAAAATTCCAGGTTTATATAGAAGACCTGATCGATTCGTGGCCTACTATTAATACTAAAATATTGGAGGTCACTTAAATAGCTCTGTCTCGTTCCAATGAAATGTACTTTCCATTGACTGCATGCTGAGAAATGTAGCAACACTAATGCAGACTCCTTTGGTTACATATGGTGAGAAGCAAACCTTGGCTCATCAATCATTCTTTCCCAGTGGCTTCGAGTAAATAAATGCAGTGCTCTGTCTTAGAAATGACTCCGTCCTAGTTTTCCTGAAACATCAATTTTAAAAAACTCTCTTGTTTGCAGCCAGGAGGACATGCTCATTTAAATGAAGTTGATCTGGGGAGACAGATGGGCATGTCTTAAACCTGGTCTGCCTGGGGCAACAGATACATGCAGCCAGAAATACTGAGAACACAGCAGTATAAATAGGTAATTACAAGACTTAGAAGCTGGGTCGGGTGAGTGCCTGGGTTAACCTGGGACTTCATAGGGAAGATTGAAGAGCTTGTTGGGATGGAGGGAAGGGAATACTAAAAATGGTCTCAATCTGGGTGTGATCTGAGCATCCTACCCTAATGCTTGATTTGTTTTTGCTTTGCCCCTCCCTCCAAATCTCAGGTACCACGGAAAGTCTTAGTCACTAATGGGGCGTTACCTCTGCTGAGTAAGAATTAAAGCTGAACGCAGAGGCTGTTCCACAGCATAGTTGAGAAAATGTAGCCTTTTTGGTTTCCTCAGTAATTCAGAGCCTCTTTGAGAAAATTGTATCTCACCTGAAATCTATACTCTAAGATACAGGGAAAATCTTAAGACTAAATTGTTTTCTACCAGATAGACAGATCTGTTAATTCGTACACATGTGTACCTAGACCACTGCCAGGAACAATAGATGCTCAGTTAAATCCCAAGGAAAACCTAAAGGAATTATTTCATTAGTGAAGGTGATAGGTGATGGGTAACATGTTTCTGGACTAGTTTTCCACCTGTTTCTGAAAATGCTATCTAGTCCTAAGTGTATTGATGATCAACTGTGTCCTGTCACTTAAATATCTGCAGTCATATTTCCTAAGACAGAGTCCTCAGAATGTGAGGAAGATGGGGAAGCAAAAAGTACCATGAAGGAAACCCTGTCTGAAATGATCGGATTGCTGGATTTTATAAACTTGGTTCTTTGTCCCCACTATAATCAAACATGCCTTTGGGAATAAAGCACATGAGAACCACAGGAAGTGTTTAGATGCATTTTATTCAACAATCAGGCAGTGGATATCATGGTGACCTTATAGGATTTCAGAACCTTGGTTCTCAGCAAGGCCCATGTTTTTTAATGAGGACAGGAACTTCCCGCTCCCTGTAGAAAAGATTGGAAAAAAAATTAGTTTGCACTCTGCTGACAAAGTGACGATTGGAAAAAAAAAAAAAAAAAAAAAAAAAAAAAAACAGTGAAAAAAAGTTTAGCTTTATTTAACATAAAGTTTTTTTAAAAAAATGATTTTAGAGAGAGAGAGAGATATCAACTTTGTTGTTCCATTGATTTATGCATTCATTGGTTACTTCTTGTATGTGCCCTGATTGGAAATAGAACCCACAATCTTGGTGTATCAGGATGAGGCTCTAATCAGCTGAGCTACCTGGATTGGTTTGAGATTTATCCTCATTTCTCTTTCTTTCATTGACTTATTCTTTAACTCATCAAATATTGATTGAGAACTATTACATACACTAAGAGTATAGCAGAAGAAAAATAATGTCTGTCCTTGTTCTGGTGGGGGCAATTACAGTGAACCTCTGAAATTAATCTCAAATCCATTGTTGCTTCTTTTGCTCCTGATGTCATTGTCCTGACCACCATGTTTCCAGGTTGGGAAAGTGGGCTCTGCAGGACCTTCTAACTGATTGATCTTTCCCCTTAGAATGCTGGCATTCATATTTGTGAGAACTCACAAAAGGAAGTCATCTCTCTGTCCCATATGATAGCTGCCAACTCTAAGCACCCTCCCTTCCAGATACAGACTTTTCTGCTTCCCCCAGCCCCACTCCACCTTTTTCAAACTGGTTTCCTCTTCCCTGAGCCAAATATTTATAAATATTTTAATTGTTCCTTGTGAGATTCTTCTATTTCTCTCTTACTTGAGGACATCTAACTCATATATCTTTACACATGTATTTATCTGAAACCTGCTGATTCTTCATTTTAAGAGTTTTTGATATTTTCTTGTTCCATAATTATTAACCACTCATAATACTTGTAGCATATACAAGCACAAGCATCTAAACAGAGCACCCAAGTTCACTTTTCTCTAGCTGTGCTGTCCAGCACACTAGACACTATCCACATGTAGCTATTTAAATTTAAATCAGTTAAAAACTAACTGATATTAAACTTCAGTTTTTTTTGTTGTATTAGCCACATTTTAAGTGCTAGTGGCAGGGGCTTCCATATTGGATAGCACAGATGTATGTAGAGCATTTCTGTCATTGCAGAAAGTTCTGCTGGAGAGTGCTAAAAAGAATGTGGCAGTACAGAGTCCTGAAGAAGACAAAGAAGAAATAGGAAAAGGACCTTACTGAATATATCTTCCAGGAGCATAATGATCAAGGAGATAAAAGCCCTTGTTTGTCTCCCCATCACAAAACCCAACAACTAGGGGTTAAGTTTTTAAGTATACATTTGTCTTGTGCTTTTAATGGGCAATGCAAAGGCAATATGGTACATTTGAAAAGATGTTGCATTTAAGAAAGCTACATTTTCTCTGTAGAATTAAAAATAAAGGCAGAGAAGTTATATTTTCAGCCAATTAAATGTTCTTCCCATATTTACATATTTTTAAAATAATAGAAACAGTAAGCAGGGCTGGTGAGTTTTAAAGACTAAGGGAAAAGGGTGAGTGTCGCAGCCCTGTGCTCATGTTTTCCCAATATGTTTCACTCTAGATATTGGGCCTTTCGGTCTTGGCACTTGGAAATTTCCCAAGTCTCAAGGCCGTTCTATTGCTTTCTCCTCCCCTTGGATGGAACATGATGTTTGACCTTAATGTCAACAACATAGGTCATGAGAAAATTAACAAATGGTTTAACGTTCCTCTTAAAACTTTTTTTACAATATGTTTTTATTGATTTTAGAAAGAGAGGAAGGGAGGGGGAGAGAGAGAAACATTGATTGGTTGCCTTCTGTATGTAACCAGGGATTACACCCAACCACGGATTGCACCCACAACTTGGGTATATGCCCTGACCGGGAATTGAACTGATGACCTTTCAGTGCACAGGACAATGTTCAACCAACTGAGCCATACCGGCCAGTGCCTCTTACAAGTCTTTAAAGTGGAAATAAATTCACCACAAAGCCAGAACCCAATGTCTTAGGTTTAAAACTTTAGGATATTAGATCTGTCTCTCTAAGGACTATTTCCACAATCCTTCTTAAACACTGAGAATTTTCGGAAATGATTTAAAGCAGACTAAGAAGAGGATGCTTGTTATAGGGCAGTGATGGCGAACCTTTTGAGCTCGGTGTGTCAGCATTTTGAAAAACCCTAACTTAACTCTGGTGCCGTGCCACATATAGAAATTTTTTGATATTTGCAACCATAGTAAAACAAAGACTTATATTTTTGACATTTATTTTATATATTTAAATGCCATTTAACAAAGAAAAATCAACCAAAAAAATGAGTTCGCGTGTCACCTCTGACACGCGAGTTGTAGGTTCGCCATCACTGTTATAGGGAGCTTATACAGTGGAATAATGGAAATGTATGTAGTCACTTGAGCCTAAATCAATGTTTTAATACCAAATCAGTTTCATGATAATTGAGTCTTCTGGATCACTTGTGGGATATCTGTTGTTTTGATCATTTTACACCTTTATTTAACCTGAAATACTTTTGTTATGCTACCAAAATTCAGAGCCCTTGTTGTAATAATATTCCTTTCATGAATCCTTTCTTGACCCTTTCAGTAAGTAGAAATCTGTGTCTTTTCTTCCCTCCTGTAGCAGTTTGCTCATAGCTCATGTGATGACATTTGTCACAAGTTGCAAGAAGCTTCTTTGTGCTCATGACCTATTTTCTCTTATTCATAAGCACAAGAAAAGCAGAGGAGACTAGCACAATGCCTGGCACATGTTAATTGTTCAGAAGCTGGGTAAGATAGAAAATCTATGGCAAATCTATTTATCTGAGTGCTTGACTTTGTTTCCAATCACTGACTATAATTACTTCAGAAAATGAGCTTCATTGAGACTGGCTCTCAAGTCCATAAATAAAAACATTACAAAAATACGTTCTGGTCACTTAATCTGTATAATTAATATTTGTGTATTTAAGGTTTTAGTAAACATAATCATTACTATCATCCAGAATGACATTTTAGATTTAAAGGTATTTTGGGTGTATGAGCTTTTCTAAAATCTAGACTATCTACTGTTTTGCTGTAAAAGCATGAGTTTTCATCACACAATTGATTTTTTAAATTCATGAACCATTCAAACACCTTTCCTCCTCTATTTCATTATCCTTAATACATTTTATGTAGTACCACATTATTAATTCCTGTCTCTCTTTTGTTCATTTTCCCCCCTTCTTATTTCTCTCCTTCTCTATGGCATAAAGAAAGCCTCCAAACATTTCCAAACCCTAGCAGGCATAATTCGTTGTTTTTAATTTTCTGCTCTCAAGCATGGTGCTCAGCACTCTGTTAGTGTTGAGTGTAAGTGAATTGAGAGACGAAGCAGGTTGGAATTTCTTCTGTGTCTCACAAATCCTCAGTCTGGTACTTGACTTTGAAGCATGGCGGGAAGAGCAAGGATTAGGTCCTAGCTCTGCATTTATTGCTGGTGATCTCAAGCAAGTTATGTAGAGTAAAACTGAGTTTCAATTTCTCCATGTGTATAATGGGCTTAGTATTATCCTATATAGTAAAAAGGCTAATATGCAAATTGACTAAACGGTGGAACAATGTCGCTATGACGCACACTGACCACCAGGGGGCAGACTCTCAATGCAGGAGCCAAGCTCACGGCTGGTGAGTGCAGCGGTGGTGGCAGGAACCTCTCCTGCCTCCGTGGCAGTGCTAAGGACCCCTTGGGGGATGTCCGCCTGCCGTGGGGAGCGGGCATAAGCTGGCAGGCGGGCATCCCCTGAGGGGTCCTGGACTGTGAGAGGGCAAAGGCTGGGCTGAGGGATGCCCCCCCCCCCCCCAGTGCACAAATGTCATGCACCGGGCCTCTAGTTTACCTCATAGAGTCTGTGTGACTATTAAGTATCTAGCACAATGCGCAACAGTATAAATATTATTTTCTGTCAACACACACACTCAAATATACATACATATATATATATATATATATATATACATATATAATCATAGCAGATATATAATAATAAGAAAAAAAAGATTGAAAATTATGTTTGGAAAACTAGATGTTTTGTTTCTCTCATGGTAAGGTGGATGATATTGATTGGGGCGTCAAAGGATAAGATATATGAAATTTGAAGATAACCAGCTTAAAATAGATTTTAAAAGAAATTTAAGTTTGTACTCACTTATTTTCCATACATAACATGCATTCATTAGAATAAGTATGCCCATCAGTCCCACAGATGGGGTCATAGATCCTGGGGCATCCATTCACATTACTGTTACATACAGCCTAAAATGGAATTAAGCAGAATCATTTTCCGTTCTTTGAGTTTATAGCAAAATCTCCAACGTGCTTTTTACCTCCCTGGAGTTGCTTAGCTTAAAGATGGAAGCATGATTGTATAGGGAGAGTGATACTAAGAGAAAGAATTAAAGATTTTGAGTCAGAAAGCCTGGTTTTAAGTAATGCCTATGCTATTTACAAATTGTCTGACATTGGTAAATTTCTTGGTGTCTCTGAACCTCAGTCACTTTATCTGCAAAATGGGAATGAAATTATCTCATAATGGTTTTAGGACATTTTAATCAGGTGAGTGAGATAATGTTCAAGTTTATAATTACTGCAGCTGCTAGCTCTTCTCAGGTCAGCCACACCTTGGGCATGTTCTTCCTTGCACACTGTAGTCCATTCTCTTAGTCACTAGGTGTCTTCCCCCCTTGGAGTCTTTGCACAGCCTATTTCCTCTATGTCAATAAGAACTAGTAATTATTGAATGACTACTATAGGCCAGAGACTGTCTGAAGTGCTTTTTATTTGTTATTCTATTTAAAAACCCACATCTATTCTATGAACATTTTATTATACTCTTCTTCTGGTGAAGACAATGAGGCACAAAGATAAACCACCCATGGCCACATAGGTATTAATTCCTGGGTCCAGGATTCAAATCCAGTAAATGTAGGTCCTGAGCTTTAGCTTTTAGCCACTTCACTCTACCACAAGCATGTCAAACGAGAGTTTGACATGCTTGCTATACCACGTCTCACCAGTTACACTTTGCTAACACTCATTTATCCTTCATAGCTCAAAATAAATCTCTCTTACTTAGGGGCACTTTCCCTGATCACTCTAACTAGGCAAGGTTCCTAATGGTACCAGAACTTCTTTAGAACACTCATCAAAAATGTAATAATTTATTTGCTGTGTACTTTTGGTTTGTCATCTGTCTCCCTATTAGATATAAATATAATGAGAAGAGGGATAGTTGTTCCTTTAAATATAGAGACAGAATATTTTTAGATGTTTGGATATAGAATACCTTTTCTAGAGGAAGAACCTAGTTTATTATATTCCTCTGTTCATTATTAATTAGAGCTCCACCTTGGAGATTTGGTGCTTTTGGAGTGAAGTTAATAAGGCTTCCACTCCAAACCCTTGTCCTACCAGATAGCCGCTGTATATATAAAAACCCCTTCACACAAGCACTACGTGACTACATAGAAACTGGTTGTATATCAGTGTATTTGTCCTTTAACATGAGCCCCTGTGGGGAAACTAATGTTGGCATCTGCATGTAGTAGGTTAAGCCTTGCCAGCATTCATACTTCTCATCTTGACTTCAGGCTAAACTCTAAGGTGACCACTAGAGCGTTATTTGATTGGAACAAACAATTCTAACCTGATAAATAACAGATTACAAATAGTCTTTACCTTTGTTCCTGGGACATCAGCTTTAGCGTTACCTAGAAAACAAGTCAGACATGGGAAATTAGGTCCTGAATCAGAGAAGCTAGATCTATTTTATTCAAAATTCTCTGCTTCCTTTGAAAACAGTGACTTCTCTGCTGGCCTCTTTCACTCCCCACTCCTTCTTATTTCTATTTTCCCTCAAGGACATCTCATTGGTGTCCACTCACTGCCTGCTTGCTGAAAACTCGAAAAATTAAGCAAAAATTTGATTATGACCAAAGTATCTTAATTTGGTATTTCAGAAAAGTTGGCCCATTTCCTTGAAAATAGAAATGATGTGTTTACTGCTTGAAATGTATCAGGCATTGAGCAAATATCTTCTGAATGCTCACTGACATTCCCACAACCAGTTATTTAGACTTTGGTCTCACTATTAGTGATGTAGGACGTATAAGTATCTTTATCTCAGTTTATTGGTGAAGTTCATATAGCTAACTGCGAAACAGCTACAACTAGCAGTAACCAGGTTGTCTGATGCAAAACTAACCTTTGCAATTCCATTTAAGTCTCCTTTTTAAAGCAATGTTTAAGAAATGTTGTCCTTATTTTATATTAAAATTCCTCTTTCTATAATTCTCATCCAGTGAACTTATTTCATCTCTTTGGTACTGAAAGCTCTGTTCAAGCCTAGACTCTGTTTAAGTCCAGAAGGTAATGTGCCCAGTAAAGCAACAGGTCAAAAGCTTTTATTCAAGTCAGAAAAAATATGCACAGACACCTACCAGACAAACTCAACAGGGTCAAGGCACTGAGAAGAAAGATGGCTGTCACCTTCATGGCTGAAGTTTTGTGTCCAGAGCTCAGCTGGAAACTGCAATGAACTTACCGCTTCTCTTCAGAACCCTTTGACTGGAAGGGTTATATAGGCAGTGGCAACTCGGGCTCCACCTGCTGCCCTGTGTCACGGGTCTCTTTGGTTATTGATTGACTTCACAGTGTAGACTGGCCCCCAGGTTGGGGTAATGTCACCTGTGTACGAAAGCTGAAAGGAATGCCATGGGCCTGAAATGTGCAAGGCCAAGATTCAGTAGTTGCCTCTCTCCCTCGGCTCCTCTGGGATTTGGGAAGGCATTTCCTTTCCTCAGCCCCCGTTTTTCCTTCTGTTAGGTGAACTCAAAGGTCCCTTGTACTCGGTAGTTCTGGATATCTGAACAGCTGTGGATATGTTAAAAACCCTCGCCATTCTGTTTTGCTTTTCTCTTTTTTATTCTTTCTCTCTTTTTCTGTCACCCATTCACAAAGCCTAAAGTAGATGACAGGGGGACTGGTTAGAGACAGGACTCAGTTTCTTGAGAGGTGTGCACGCACATGCTTGCCAGAGACACGTACTAGCTCTATGACATTGGAGATGTAGTGCACTTTTGCTGTGTCTCAATTTATTCATCTGAGAATTGAAATAATAATAGCACCTAACTCAAAGTGTTGACCTTTCGTTCAAAAATATGTATTGTGTCTACCATGTGTCATTGAGAAACAATTCTCTACTCTCACTCATGTTTCGCGTGTCTTGTGAACAGAGGCACTGGCCGGCTGCCTGTGCTTCAGCCCACCTTCTCAAGAGTTTGCATAACAAATGGCCTTGGAGAGTGTAATAGTGTCCCCTCTGTAATAAAGAGGAGGTTTGTTTATGTTTAGTGTAATAAAGATGCTCTTTCCCTCCATGGCAAAGCTTAGGTAGGCAATAGTGCACTTTTAAAAAGATTAGGGATTTTTAAAAACCTTGGCATCCTACTCTTGTCACACACTGCACTTTCTGTTCAGGTACCACTGGGCCCTCTTCACATCACACTGTGGAAGTGGGGGCTTGAGAAACTAGATGAAATGCTGACACTCTGACTGTTGCTATTGAATAATTACCCTCCCTTGTCACTGACGCAGGAGGGTAAACATGCTAGAGGATTTGGGAGACAGTTGTTATATAGATTGGTCAGAGAAAGCCTTGCTGATCAAGTGACATTTAAAAAAATGTTTTTATTGATTTCAGAGGGAGGAAGGGGGAGAGAGAGAGAGAAACATCAATAATGAGAGAGAATCATCGATCAACTGCCTCCTGCATGTTTCTCTTAGGGATGGAGCCCGCAATCCAGGCATGTGCCTTGACTGGGAATCAAACCATGATCTCTTGGTTCTTGGGGCGATGCTCAACCACTGAGCCACACTGGCTGGGCTGATTAGGTGACATTTGAACAGAGACATGAAAGAAGTGAGACATTTGAACCATATGAATATCCAAGAACAAGCACTCCAGACAGAGAGAAATAATAGCAAGTGCCAAGGCCCAGAGACAGAAACTTGCTTGAGATGGAGAAATATTCAGCATAATTGTCTGGAGCAATGTGATAGAGAGAAACAGATGGTAAGATGAAGCAGTGGGGGCCTAAATAATAAAGGGCCTTTGTTTTCTGACCGAAGAGAAAGCCGTTAGAGAGTTATGGCAGAGGAATGACATATGACGCTTGTTCTAAATGGTCACTTTATCTGTTCTATGAAAATAGACCAGGAGGCAAGAGAAACTATTGTAATAGTCCAACCAAGAGATGAAGGTGAAAGTAGAAGGAAGAGGTTGATGTTGCACTTAGGTGAATTAATACCTGTGAAGTTTTTATAACAGTTTCTATCACATGGTAAACACTTGGAAATATTATTTTTATTGTTAACTTTTCAATATTTATAATGCTGTTTCGTCTAACCAGAATTCTCTTCTTTACACTTATACTGAATAAATCCTTCCTAAGTCTTTAGGACTCAGTTTGAATGTTGTTTTTTACTGGAAATCTTCCTTAGGTCATTCTGGGCTTCCGTGGCATTTTGAACATGCTTGTATATAACATACTAGAGGCCTGGTGCACAAAATTCGTGCACTGGGGGGGGGGGGTGTCCTTCAGCCCAGCCTGCACCCTCTCCAACCTGGGACCCCTTGGGGGATGTCCGACTGCTGGTTTAAACCTGATTCCTGCAGGATCGGCCCTAAACCGGCAGTCAGACATTCCTCTCATAATCCAGGACTGCTGGCTCCTAATCACTTGCCTGCCTGCCTGCCTGATTGCCTCTAACAGCTTCTGCCTGCCAGCCTGATCACCCCCTAACTGCTCCCTGCTGGCCCAATTGCCTCCAACTGCCCTCCCCTGATGGCCATCTTGTAATGACATGGGGGCGGCCATCTTGTGACACGAGGGTGTAAGGGTCAATTTGCATATTACCTCTTTATTATATAGGATGACACACTGTTGAAACTCTTTGTGCATATGACTAGTTCCCCCATCTTCCATTTATGCTTCAATCTTCACATTCTAGCTTCCTCCTTTACTTCTGCTAGTGACCAGGTTGATTCATTCCTTGCAGATGCTTTAGAGCATGTGGCCTCTAACTATTCACACTTGATCACACTCGATATCATCTTTTTCCTTGGGTTTCATGACTGCACAGTCCCCTACATCTCATATCTTCTCCATCCTGGTTTCCTCTCCATCCACTTTATCCAATCTTCTCACTCTAACGTGTAAAGACTTGGAGTTTCTCAAATATTGGCCTTAGGCCCTATTTATGCCTCACTTTTCATTTTCCTTAGGTGAACTCATTCATTCACATCATAAGATATATATATCTCCAAAATATGTATCTTTTTCCTACATCTCCTCTGATTTTCAGACTAGATATTAAGTGCCTTCTTAACAATGTGGACATCCTATAGTCACTTATAAATTAGTATTTCCTATACTGCTATTTTGATCGTCCACAACAAAAAATTATTTTTAGTTGCCTCATTGCTTCTCTTTCTTCCAACTGGTTGTCAAGCCAAAACCCAAGTGTTCTCCTTGATGCTTCCCTTGGCCTTACCATGCACCATCTTCCACACTTAATTTATTACCAAGTTCTATTCTTGAATCTGTGTCCTATATAACCTCAATTCTGTACACTTATCATCACCTTACACTGTCATATCTACAAAAATGCACGTCATAATATATTCACTTGGTGTGAGAATAAACTTAGAAAAGTAAATACATATTGTGCAAAAATATTATCCTCCATTTCACCCGGAAAAATAATTGCTAGCTGTAACAATCTTCTTCCTTCCATGGGTTGGTATAATGGGCAATCCATTTAGGCTTCATAAGTTCAAAGTCTTGACAGAATAATTACTGCCTGCCTTATGAGATAGAATGGGTATTGGTTGAAACAACTCTGCTCATGTGCTAGACTGTTAGTCACATTTAATGTGTTTACATGACCTAGCTTTTCATAAATCCTCCTTCTTTCTTCACTTCTCTGTGTACATATCTATGTGTGCATATCATCAGGAGCTCAGGCAAACATATTATGACCCACTCCTCTCTGTTTCAAGGACAAATTATTCACCTGAATAAAGAATGATGACAAAACTTAAAAGAACTGTTCTAATGGATGCTGATAAAACTTGCTGGAATGGGGATGTTTGTTGGGCACCTGTTGATTTTCACATCCTGTGCCCAACTTGTATTTTTATTAAAGTGTAATTGATATGCAATATTATATTCATTTCAGATGTACAACATTGATTCAACATTCATATACTTTAGATGTGATCATCATGATAAGTCTAGCTACCATGATTCTCCATACACTTATTACAATATTGGCTGTATTCTCTGTCTGTATGTTACATCCCTGTGACTTACTATTTTTATAACTGGAAGTTTGTACCTCTTATTCCTCTTTACCTTTTTCAGGGGCATGCCCAAGTTTTGACTAGTAAGAAAAATTACAGAAACTAGAGATATGGAGTCTAATGTATCTAGCCTAACATTTGAATATCTCTTTGACTTAGCTCTTCAATCTTATTTTTTTTATTATTTATAGAATTTTATGACTTTTCTTAATAACCCCTTTCTTCCGCTTACTCTCCAAACAGGTTCCTGTGGTTTTGCTTGTACCAGTCCTTTATAGCCTGGCTAAAATATCTGGTGCTTAAATCTGTAAAATTTTTATCTCTCATTCTAGTTCATAAAGCTATCACTAAATAATTATATTAATTACATAATCATATAACTATAATTATAACCCCTACTGCTAAAAATTGTCAAAAGTTTCTATGCCAGGCACTGTGGTACTTTATTTTCATTATTTTTTAATTCCCAATGCATTATTATTATTATTGCATTATTATTCCCATTTTACAAATAAGGAAACTGAAACACAGATATTTCAGTTATATTTCTGGTCACAGAAATGAAATACTGGCATATATATTTATGATACATACACATATATAAAGATATACACACAAATATACCTATATACATATATAAATGTATATATACATGTGTAGACATTATATATACATGTATATATATATATGCACTAGTATACATTCTTTGTGTGTGTGTGTATATGTATGTATTACATATAATCAAATATATTGTTGGCCTAAACAGGCAATCGGACATCCCTCTCACAATCCAGAAGTGCTGGCTCCCAACCGCTCACCTGCCTGCCTGCCTGATTGCCCCTAACCGCTTCTGCCTGCCAGACTGATCACCCCTTAACCACTCCCCTGCCAGCCTGATTGACACCTAACTGTTCCCCTGCAGGCCCGGTCGCCCCCAACTGCCCTCCCCTGCCGGCCCAGGCGCCCCCAACTGCCCTTCCCTGCCAGCCTGGGTGCCCCCAACTGCCCTCCCCTGCAGGCCATCTTGTGGCCACATGGAGGCGACCATCTTTGACCACATGGGGGTGACCAACTTTGACCACATAGGGGAGGCCATCTTGTGTGTTGGAGTGATGGTCAATTTTCATACTGGTCGTGAATAATTAGCATATCAGGGCTAATTAGCACATCCCTCTTATTTTTGTGTTGGGGTGATAGTCAATTTGCATACTGGTCATGACTAATTAGCATACTTAGTCATGACTAATTAGCATACCTGGTCGTGACTGTTAGGATGTTGTGACCAATTTGCATATTACCCTTTTATTAGTATAGATACACACACACATATGTGTGTATATAATATATCCCTAACTTCATATCTCTTGTTCATTCTTCCTAATGTACTTCGTTATGCTCCAGCACTTTTCACTTGGAAACAGTTATTGAAGCATAATGACATGGTTAGAGCACTGACTTAAGCTTCAGGAGGCCTTGGTTCCTAATTTAATATTGCCACTGGCAACCATCTGATGTTTTGCAAGGTCTCTTTACTTTGCCAGCTTCAGTTTCCTTCCCTTTATGTATTACAAGTATCTTCTTTTGAGTGGCTTACATTTTCACCCTCTTAATGGTATCTTTTGATGAACAAAGATACTTAATTTTAATTGAGTCCAATTTAGCAATCTTTTTCTTTATTGGTAATGTTTTAGGGTAGACTTGTAAGCTATTGAAGAAAATATTGCCTGCCTCAAGATTATGAAGATATTCTACATCATTTTAGAAACTGTACAATCCCTTGTAATTACTTTTTATAAATTATATAAATAAGTATCAAGATTCAGTCTTTTCAACATTGATTTGTGGATAGCCAACCCATTTTCAGTTATTGAAATTACCATTTCCCCCTATCACAGTGCAATGTCACTTTTGAAACCAATGGACTATTTAATTGTGGGTGCGTTCCTGCAGCCTGTTTCCTTTTGTCTATCTTTGCTGATACTCTACTGGACTTTTTATCTAATGTGTTTTTCTCTGTAACACCTACTTGCCTCTCACACTTTTGTTTACTGTTATGCACAGTAGGTGGCAGTCTTTCCCCTCTCTGATGTCTGTCTTTGCTATTGGCTAAAGTTTTTTGACCTGGTAGAGGCCCATCCCATGGCTATGAAAAATTCACCCTGACCTACCTCAGCCCACCTTCGTCTCATTGAAATAGGTATTTAACTGATACCACTAAAAATCTACCTGGAGTTGAAATAGTCCTCTCTTTCTTGGACTTGCTTTTTTATAGTCAAGGAATGTTGGGGAGAGTGGAGGTGAGCACTTGCTGTGTGTTGTCAGTGGGGGACTGAGCTTAAGTGCTCCCCAGTATTCCAGTCAACTGGTTGTTTTAACATCATCATCATTACAGAAGTCTCATAGTTAACCTTAGGGAATGCAGATACAGTTTTGCCTTAGATACTGTTTTAAGGCAAAGTGAATGTCAGTTGCTTGTCTCAACACAACTTTCCAGGGTTTGCAATTGCTATGTAGGATAACTATGTTCTTCACAGGTCTGGGAAGGACAAGAATCACCTTTTCCAATTCTCCATCTGATGTTTACATTTCATCTATCTATTAGTGGGCCTCTACCCAATGCTTAAATACTTCAGGTGATAGATAGGGATTAGCAGTTCCTTTATGAAGCTGAAACCTGTCCTGGAATTTCCATCTGTTTATCTTCATCCTTGACTTCAGAACAATTCTGTTTTTTTTAATCACTTTTTTTGATCCTACTTCAAATATTTGTTCATAATAAAGACAATCTACTCTCAGTCTTCTCTTGGTGAGATAATCTATTAACTACCTCTCATTTGATACTGCTTCGTTTTTCTTTCTCAGAATGGTTGTTTGGTGCTTTTTAAAGGGAACTACTTAGAATGCTACTTCAGGACTATTTGACCAAGCAGTGGGATTGTTACCCCTTCTCTCATCTGTGCATAAATTCTATTAGTAATGTCAAAAATCTATTAATTACTTTCTAATTCAATGTTATGCTTTTACTTTACCACACAGAATTTGCCTACATCCTTTTTACCTTATGTGATGCTGCTAAGTGTCTTTTCTACTTCTGTCCTTTTGCTGACACTTAGCTTGTCAGGTCATCTGGGGAACCAGGTGGGGAAGTGCCTCAATCTCACAACAGGGAAATGTTATGACTGGTGTATTTTTTTATTCAACAAGTACTTATGTAGACTTATTATTTGTTAGGTGTTGATAGAAGGAATATGTACATCCCATTTAAATTAAGTTAAAAAGTGACAATGTGAGAAGTAGAGACAAAGGGAATGCACCTATTGCAAGAAGTTTTGCTCTAAAGGGAATGGGAATACAGGCTGTTGCTGAAAGTGGACATGGGTTTGTAAAGGATTTTAAGATGGGAAATAATGCACTTCAAACCACCAGGCCTACTACAAATACTCTTTTCTTTAGGCTCAAAATTCTTAGTCCCTTTAATCATTTATGAGAGTGGAAAGAAAATAATGTCATAAACCTTTTATAGAGCCTTCCAGTATCCAACACATAAAAGGCAAGTGATAAGTATTTACTGCAGGTAATAAAAGAAGGTAAAGGCAGATGTGTGTGTGTGTCTCTCTCTCTCTTTCACACACACACACACACACACACACACCCTTCTCCTTCTCTTCTCAGGTGTGTTTTCTTTACCTTTCTTCTAAGCTCCAAGTACCCTTCCTTTGCCTCTGTAACTCATTCCCTATGTTTACGCAACCCAACTGGCTCACTTTTTCTAGTTCTGTGACTTTCTAAATAAACTTTTGCTTATATTCTAACCTGAAACCTTGGTGTATCGGGATGACACTCAAATAAATTCTTGCCAGGGTATTTTTCCCAAAGGACAGTTCTTTCCCTAAGATAAAGTCTGGTACCAGCAGTTGAGATAATAACATTTCTAGTGATTGAAAGGCCAGTCTCTGGAGAACAACAGACCTGTGTGTCTTAGAGAGAAACTTCACAGTATGACCCTCAGTTTTAACAATCTTTTCTTCAAAACCCCTGGTGCCAGATGACTTTTATATTTCAGATTTTTTTTTTTAATTTCAGAAAAGTCATATGATGTACCATCTAATCAAACTTCCTATATAATAAAGATAAGATAATTAAACTGAATAGCAGAACAATTGTCTGGACAATCTTCCGGATGAAGCCCGGACTGCGAGGGCTAACCCACTTGCACAAATTTCACACATCGGGCCTCTAGTACAGTATTATAAAATAATACTAGAGGCCCGGTGCACAAAAATTTGTGCACTGGGGGCGGGGGACCCTCACAGTCTGGGACCCCTTGGGGGATGACCATCTGCTGGTTCAGGCCCGCTCCCTGGGGAATTTGGCCTAAGCTGGCAGTCAGACATCACTCTGGCAGCCCAGGAGCCCTCAGGGGATGTCCACTTGCCAGCGGGGATAAGGCCTAAGCTGCAGTCGGACATCCTTAGTGCTGCTGAGGAGACAGGAGAGGCTCCTACCACCACCGCTGTACTGGCAGCCATCAGCCTGGCTTGTGGCTGAGCCAAGCTCCCCCTGTGGGAGCACACTGACCACCAGGGGGCAGCTCCTGCATTGAGCGTCTGCCTCCTGGTGGTCAGTGTGTGTCATAGTGACAGTCATTCCCAGTCTTTCTGCTGTTAGGGTCAGTTTGCATATTACCCTTTTATTATATAGGATAGAGGCCTGGTGCATGGGTGGGGGCCGGCTGGTTTGCCCTGAAAGGTGTCCCGGATCAGGGTGGGGGTCCCACTGGGGTGCCTGGCCAGCCTTGGTGAGGGGCTGATGGCTGTTTGCAGCTGGTCACACCCCCTTCAGGGTGGGGGTCCCCACTGGGGTGCCTGGCCAGCCTGGGTGAGGGGCTGATGGCTGTTTGCAGGCTGGTCAAGCCTCGACCCCCCCCCCCCCCCCCCAGTGGGGACCCTCACCCCATGGAGGTTTGGCCAGCCTGGGTGAGGGGCTGATGGCTGTTTTCAGGCTGGCCACACCCCCTTTAGGGTGGGGGGTCCCCACTGGGGTGCCTGGCCAGTCCTAGTGAGGGGCTGATGGCTGTTTTCAGGCTGGCCACACCCCCTTTAGGGTGGGGGGTCCCCATTGGGGTGCCTGGCCAGTCCTAGTGAGGGGCTGAGGGCCGTTTTCAGGCTGGCCAAGCCCCCTGGCAGCAGAAGCTCCCAGCCTCTCCTTTTCTTCTTCTTTTTTTTATTCTGGGATTTATTTACTTTCTATAATTGAAACTTTGTTGCCTTCAGTGGAGCTCAGAGCCAGCGGGGAACCTTGGCTTCCTCCATCACTGGAGCAACCAAGCCTCCTACTCACTTCAGCTCTGTGGCTGCAGGCCGCCATCTTGGTTGGGTTAATTTGCATATAGTTGCTGATTGGCTGGTGGGCATGGCTTAAGGCATAGCGAAGGTATGGTCAATTTGCATGTTTGTCTTTTATTAGATTAGATAAGAAATTATAGCCTTAAATAATCTTTTGAGAGCTTGACAGGTTTTACTGTCAAATGAGTTACAAAATAAAACAAAAATTGTTTTTGATAATTCTTTGGGGTTTGAAATTGTGAATTAAGGACTCTGAGCTTCTACCAACTTCATGGAGTAGTCATGAGGAATAAAGAGGATGATGCATGTGCTTGGCCAATTCAGTTGTTGACTGTCAACCCCTCAACTAAAAGGCCATGGGTTTGATTTCTAGTCAGGGCATGCCCGGGTTGGGGACTCAATCCCCAGTAGTGGGTATGCAGGAGGCAGCTGATTGATGTTCTCTCTCAGTGATGTTTCTATCTCTCTATCCTCCCTTCCAATTTCTACAATAAATGAAATTATATTAAAAAAGAGGATGATGCATGTAAAGCTTATACTCAGACCATGACAATAACAACTTAATAAATGGTTACCACTGCTATTGCTGCCATACTTTTAGCTCACCTTAAACTTGGGATCAACTTCCTGCCCTTTCTTTTCACTCTTATTGGTAAAATATTTCTGTAGTATATATGGAATTTATAGGAAACTTCTGAGCTGCTCTTATATGAACTATTTTTAAAAGAATAAGCCACCAGCATTGGAAACCACCACCATTGGGCCCAGACAGTTGTGAGCACCTCCCATCCAGGTTTCTTTGTTGACAGAGCCCTGAGTCTCACTTTCAGAAACTTTGTT
Source organism: Myotis yumanensis (assembly GCF_028538775.1). Classification (NCBI taxonomy): domain Eukaryota; kingdom Metazoa; phylum Chordata; class Mammalia; order Chiroptera; family Vespertilionidae; genus Myotis; species Myotis yumanensis. The sequence goes on along the minus strand of NW_027223756.1, from coordinate 23,297,938 downwards.
CTTCTCCCAGCCTGGCACCAATTCTTTTCTGGCAATAATTAACTCGATGCTCAAACAGAGAAGGAAGCATTTTAGTTGAGAAATGTAAATGTTTACTGGAAGAACAGAAAATGTTTTTGTGACATATGAAAACCAAAAAGAAAAAAAAATCCATAGCTAAAGATAGAGGCATACACAGTATTTCAGGGCAAAAGATCAATATATAATTAACCACTTTACAAATAAGGAAGTACAGGGTGGGTATGGAGCAACCACAGCAAGAGAAAGAGAGAATATGAGAAGAAAATGAAAACAATTGGAGCGATTCTGGTTTCTGGTCCTACTACTCTTAAACTAATCTCTCACACTTTATTAATGAATTCATTCTTGACAATTAAAATTATCTGTTTAGTCTTTCTCACATCTCTAGAGTCTCCAGACTCTCCCTGTCTTTATTCTACCTAGAACATTTCTGCTGACACCTTGACATCATTTCAAGCATACTTTATAAAACAAATCTGATCATCTTTCTTGTGAGTCCTTCTTTCCCAAACTTCTGTTCTCTTGAGAGCATCCACATCATTGGCTCCCACTTTTCCATGGCCCCTGATCTAATCAACAAGAACTAGTTCACTTTATATCTACATCCTTCTTTTTATTCCTATTTTGTCACTCTGCCCCATGCCTGGATTATTCTGCTATGATATTTCATATGGGCTCTCCTGTATGCTACATGCTATGAATCTAATGGTCTCAAAGAAGCAGAGGACCTGGACTATGATTTAGTTCAGTCACTTACCAACAATGTAATCTCCGTCTCTTCTCAGTTTTCTTTGTCCCCTAACATAATCACCAAGTCATGTTGAAACTACATTCAAAGTCTTAACTCTCACGAATAGTATTCCACTGCGTATAAATATACCACATTTTCTTTATCAATTAATCCTTTGATGGACACTTCGGTTGTTTCCCTGCCTCAGCTATTGTGAATAATGCTTCAATGAACATGGGAGCACAGATAGCTCTTTGAGATAGTAATTTCATTTCCTTTGAATATATACTCAGAAGTTGGATTTCTGGATTATATGGTAGTTCTATTTTTAATTTTTTGAGGAACCTCCATATAGTTTTCCATAGTGACTATACCAATTTATAGTCTAACCAACAGTGTGCAAGGGTTCCCTTTTCTCCACATTCTTGCCAACACTCTTTATCTCTTGTCTTTTTCATAATAGTCTTCCTAACAGGTACAAAGTGATATCTCATTGTGGCTTTGATTTATATTTTCCTGATGATCAGTATTACTGAGTGCCTTTTCATGTATGTTGACCATTTGTATATCTTCTTTGGAAAACTGTCTATTCAGTTCCTCTGGATTGTTTGGGGTTTTTTGCTATTGACTTCTTATGAGTTGAAAATACTACTATGAGAAATTTTGACCTGAAATAAAGAAGACTTAGGATAATGTAAACTTTGAGAGGTTAAGGACTGTATCATTTCTTCTGTTATACCCTTCTAGTGACAGGCGCAGCTTCTGATAGAGTTTGTAGTAAGTAATTTTTCTGAATTCATTTAATAAGTAAATAATTAAAAACATGTAAGCATGATGTGAGTGGATATAAGATATATTTAAAGGGTTATTGAGTCAAATGGAAGAACATTTTCCTTTGTGCCCTCAGCAGGTAGAATTAGGTCCAATGAGTGAAAGAAGACAAATATTTAAAACTACTTGCTCATACTCAGAACTGTCTAAATATGTAATGAGCTGCCCAGGGGTATTTGGGAGAGGAGAGGTGGCCACAGGACAGAAATAATTTTACCGGGATATGGGTGGGACATTGGGTCAAGGCCAAGCCTTAAGGGTCTTTCCAGCTAGATTTCCCCCCTGCGGAATCAACGTGAACATGGAGAGAAAGGCATATGCCTAGAAATGAAAAATTGGAAAGATTTTGAATCTTCCTTTTGATTACATGTGTGTTCAACTTCTATTCTCATTTGGCTTCTCCCCTAAATATGGGCTTTATCAGAGCTGATTGGAGAATGGTCCTTAGACAATGGTGGTCTCTGAAGCTGGTTAAATGCCTGATTCAATATATTACATAATTATATATATACTGAGCAGTGTAGTAAAAATATATATATATATATGTATATAAAATCTAACCTCTGAAAATGTCTACCTCTGAAAAGGCACACTACATTATTGGTAATTCTTTAGTCTAGAAAGCAGAAGTACTTCTTTCTCATTAATAATAATGGCAAAACCAAAAAATAATTATTGATAAAAGCACCAGTAGAAATAAAATTTTATGGAAAATAATTAAAAACAAATAAGTAATAAAAAATACTCATTGCATGCCAAGAACTATGCCAAATACCATGGAGCTCATTTAATGCTACGAAAACACTTAAAGGACTCTTATTAGCCCCATCAGCAGATGAGAAAATCAAGGTTATGTAGGTTAAGACTCTTGCTTACCACACTTGAGGCTACATCATTAGAACTGGCATTCAACAACAGATCTGAGTGAGTCCACAACCATTTTCTTCAACATGCTAGAAACCATCTTCTACCTCTTTCTCCCCACTTCTCAATATTGGTGCACATAAAACATTTCTGTGTGTCTCTGGAAAATAGGTTATGCCTTAATCATTTGAGCATGTTGTTCTTTTTCTGTATTGGAAAAACACTAAGGAGGAAATCTCTAAAGAACGGCATGTTGAGTATTAGGTTGGAATTTGCTCAAAGAGTTCCTTGGTCAAACACTACCTTGTCCACTCAGTGCAGGGCAAAGACTGGTGCCAATGAAGAGTGTTAAAATCCCATAAATCACCCGTTGAACTTTACACAGAAACTTTTAACAAACACCATTAATCCAATGTTTACCAAAGGAAACAACTTTTTCTGAAGATGTTTATGGAAAGGATCCAACCTTTAAAAACATTTTCAAAACAGGTTTTAATTTTAAACCATAAAACATGTTCATGATATAAAATTTGATAAAAGAAAAGAAGTATAAAAAGAATATTTTGTTAGAAAAGCCTTCCTTTTTAAGCTCTTGTGGATCATCTTAGTTCTATCTATTTGTTCCGGCTCAGGCTTCTGACAAAACATGGAGCAAGCCCACCTTCTTTTCCTTTTAATGGCCCACCATATACCTGCGGGCACTCTCCAGGCTCCTTGTCAGGCTGGGTCTTCTCTTCTACAGTGTAAACAGGATAATAATGAAAATGTGTTGAATGGAGGATTTGGGCTTTAAAGGTACAGGGACCCTCTCAGGGGAAAAGGTAATGTATTAGGAGGGATTCAAATTGGTGCTAGAAATCTCATCAGAAGCTGAGATTGCTTTGGGATCAGCTCTTCTTTCTGTTCTCTCTTGTGGGTCACAAGGTTGCCATCTTTTAAAGCAACTTTGCTTTCTTTGTTCTCTTTCTCTTTGGACAGCAACTTCTCTGTATCTTTTCTCTTATCTTAAAGTTTCTGCTTCCTATAATTTCACCTTGCCATGACCCTTCTTGACTCAAAGCAGTCTTTGGTTTTCATCTTCTACCACCCATTATTTCATTTTCTAGTATTAATACTTTCATGTTCCTAAAATAAAAATCCTGACCTAGCTGTGTGTGTGTGTGTGTGTGTGTGTGTGTGTGTGTGTGTGTCTGTGTTGTGTGTGTTGTAACCAGGTCACTCCATAGTTCTCAGGCCAGCCTGCAGGTTGACTGTCGTGGAGCTAGGTACATAGTGCCTGGATAAATCCATCATTGCCTTGGGATTGGGTCTTCTGGTCAACTTCATGATCAGGTAGTAAATAGGTTGTGAGGAAAACAGCTTCCTTTCATCAGCACAGCAGGCATCCTGAGGCTTGGCCTGCCCAGCAGAATCATAATCCCTTCCATTTCCTTAAAGCTTTTCATGTACAAAATGCCCTCAAATAACATGACTTATTTATCACCAACACTGTGAGGCAGCTACTGTTTCTAATTTTAAACAAAAAAACAACTAAAATGAAGTATCTGGCTCCAAGCCACCCTGTTAACAAGAGTGGTCTAGAATTGTGGTCTGTCTGATTTTAAGACAGGTGTTCTTTCTTTTATCTCAGAGGTTCTCAAAATTTAACATACATCAGAATCATTTGGAGGGCTCCAGAGTTTCTGATTCACTGGGTTTAGGATAGAGCCAGAGAATTTGTTGACAAGTTTCTGGAAGAGGTTCTTGTTTCCAGATGTTGTTTGGGACCATACTTTGAGAATTACTGTAGTGTATAAATGGCTTCATCCGAGGCTCTCACTAATAAGCAATTGTAAGGTGCCCTTTGCTCATGTCTATTACCATTCTCCCTCTACATTAAAGAAGGGGAGCATCTCTTCTACGTGCCAGACAGTGAGTTACTGTAGGCAAAGACTGTCATCCCCAGCCCCTGGCACAGTGCTTTCATGGTTCATAGCACTGGCTTTAACTGATACTAGTACCTCTTTTGCAAAATATACTTCTTATTAAGCATTTATTTCTCACCACACAAATAGTTTCCAAAAATTCATTGAAAAGAATGTGGCCTTTCAATGCTGTTTGTCTCATTTAATATTTTTGGTTTTCAAGCCTTGTTGAAGAAATATTTTTAAAATAATGCATTAGTCCTTGTTCCTATTTACTGTGTAGAGTTTAATGAGCTTACTTTCTTTGATGATGAAACACTAGCCAATTTTTTAGGATTGGGGTTAGGGTGAGGTGTGTGTGGTTGAGTCATTCAGTGGCAGAGTTGAATCCTATCTCTATTTAAAGTTTTATATTTTATTTATCATGTTTTTACATTAATTTTGATTTATAATTTTGATTAAATAAAATATTACATTATTTATCTTGCTGCCGAGTTTTTGGTGTCCTTGTAAAATTTGAACCTAAGGTGAATGTCTTTCTAATTTCACCCTGGTACCAGCCCTGCTAGTGTTCTGATTCCAAACACCATTATTTTAATTGTTTCTGGTACAAATTTGACTGAATGTGGGATCCCACTGCTACCTGAGTTTTTATATTTCCATGGAAGGTTATTGAGATAGTGTAGTTGGAATTCTTTATGCATTTCTTGCCTCCTGCCATACTATTTGCCCTCACCCACTTTTACATTCTTAGGTTCTGCCCATTCTTCAGGCCTGATCTAACTTCCCACTCTCCATGAAGACTTTCTCACACATTGCCAGTGTGCCTCATCTTCCCATCCTGGGAACACTTATACTAATTCCCATTCCAGCAATCACAGTTATTTCAGCTGGACCCCGACTGTGCCCCATTTCTGAGTTCTAGTTTTTTAGGATTTACTTCTATCTTTGAATTACAGATTTTCAAAATGTTTTTCTAGATCGTAACTTTAAGTATCTGAATTATGCTCAAGCTTGACTATGCCATTGGTTATCATTAGTTTCCTTAAAAACAATATCCTGTGGGGAAAACCTATGAACATGATTTTTCCTTTTCTCTTTTGTAGCAGCATCATTCCAGCTCCCAACCCCTTTTTAGTGATTAGTGATGTTGTCTGCAGTAGATTTCCTGTTGTCCTCTGAAAGTTTTCCTTTGTCTGATCAAGGGCTTTTGATATTATTTTCTGTTGTTTTTATTTCCTTAGCAATAAGTCAATTCTGAAGTGGAAACAGATATCATGAGCTAGTAGTTAGTTCATTGAATTTGGCCCAGAACTTCTCTCTTTTGCTTCTGAAATGCTATATTGCAATCTTTATACCTCCATATTTAATCAATCCTGGCAAGGTTCTAACCTTAGAACTGTTACCCAGGTATATCATTCCTGACATGACAGGGTTCTCTTTGAAATGGCAAATGTCTTCTCTTTTACCTCCTGCCCACGTAGTAAGGAATTAGTCCTCATTTTAGTATCTGCTTTATTTTCTCTCTAGGTCTTTTCTCTGTATGTGTTTAACAGAAGCAAAAATGACCCTCTGCACCACTTATCACTCAAACAGGAGCTTTATTCTTTATAACCCAGATAACAATATGTATAACAGATTATTACATACATAATCTGTTACACTGCGTATGTCATAAATGTTAAACAGGAAAGACTATTGATTTAGGCTTGCAGACTATTACTTGCTTATTAAATTCCCCTCCATACCCTCTTCAACCAAAGTTATTTAGGAACCAATATCAGATTTTTGGCAAATAGCCATAAAATGAAATTTGGAGCCTGGTAGTCTGATCCTATATGGATATACTGGCTAAATCTTTATACTGATGACTCTCAGTATTTGTTGTTGTTGTTCTGATCAGTTTTGTGTTTTCTGTAGAAATGGAAGACTCCCACTGTCCATTTATTCATTGGTTGGGACAAGAATGGGACATAATCCCTCTTCCACTTGCTATGAGATGGAAGGGGTAGTGACCATAATTACCAAGGTAGCTGACAGGGACTGAAACAGGTGCTCCTAGAAATCATGCCCAGTGAAGAAATAGAGAACCAGGTTGAGGCAGCTGTTGATAAAGGCCATAGCTGATATGAAGGGGTCTATAACTAAGGCCACCTGGTGTAGGTCCTCTCTGTTCTCTTGATAGGAGGCAAAGTCCAGCCATAGGGACACTTGTAAGGACCATAGCAGAGAAAGAAGGCAATCACTACGGTTGCAAGGACCTGCAAGGGTCAGCTGAACCTGGCCAGCTGGCTTTTAACTTCAAGGCTACAAGGATATAGCAGCAGGTGATAATGGCCAGAGCCAGAATGAAGCCAAAGACACAATGGCTAGAGATCAACTTTTGTTACTGCAGAATAATTATTTCATTCAACAGTCGATGACTTCCTTGAGTTTTATTTCAAAGGTCACATTGTTTGAAGCAATAGGTGACCCACCATAACTATTTCCTTGAAGTTACAGTAGGGTACATAGAAAGAGATTGCCAAAAGCTATGTTCCCAAAGCTTCCAGAGCTACTTTAGCTTGTGTGTGGTGGTTCCAGGATTGGATTCGCCAGAAGATTATAACACAGCAGTTCATGGAAATGAGGGTCAAAAGAAAGATACTGGCCAGAAAGTAAAGAATAGACATGGTGCTGTTGAACTTACAGAGCAATTGGCCAAAGAGCCAGTGGTAGTTCAGAGCCAGCAAGCTGAGCTGGAGAGGCAACAAGAAGATGATGGTAAAGTCAGTCATGGCCAGATTGAGGTTCCACACCATGTTGACTGTGCAGGTCATGTGTAAGCCGGCCACTCAGATGATGAGGCCATTGCCAGTCAGACCTAGGAAGAAAGTTACAGATTATCATGGAAAAGATGTCAAGAGGAGAATTGACTCTCTCCAAAGAATCATCATAATAGTCTGACATAGGCGTAGAACTCTCCATGGCCAGCAGTGATAACATAGATATTTTTCCCACACAACCGTAAAAAGAGCCAAGGTTTAGTTAGACTCAAACTTCCACAACTACACACATTGCTTAAATTCTTACCATCTCCCTTCTTATAACTACAGAGAGCTTTCATATCCCTGCTCTAGGATGCATATTTTTCTACTGACGATATTTCTTCTCCTCCTTGGTCTGCTCCTCCTCCTCCTCCTCCTCCTCCTCCTGTCCCTTCTCTACCTCTTCATTTTATTTTTATATTCAGTTTCTTTGTTACATTTACAGCACTTATTCTGTGTGACCTACTTTCCATAAGATATTGCATATAATGATTTAAACACCTACTATGAATCCAATGCTTTGCTCATATATTGCATTTAATTTATTACTCACAACAAATCTGTGATGTAGAAAGGAATTATTATGGATGAGGAAAAAAGGTTTAGAGAGGTTAGTAAATTCCTGAAAGTCAGATATCCAGTAGCTAAAAAAAAAAGCAGAACTGAATTTTGAGCCTAGTGCTGCTTAATTAAAGATTCATATTCTTGACAGTGTTCTTTGATTCTCTCCTCGGTGTAAAGGGGAGGCTCAGCTTTATTTTTTCAATTTTGTTTACAAAGGAACTTTCCTGTACTTCACAGTATTTAATAACTCCCAAGATGGAATGGTTGGCCAATCATGTTTTATTATTGATCTCATTTTATATATATGAAAACAAAGACTCCAGGAGGCTGCTTTCATGTAGCTCATGACACTTAGAACTAGCAGATCTGGGTCTTGAACTAAGACCTCCTGATGCCAAACCCTATCTTTTCCCCACCTCATCACAAAGCTTCCTTATTATGGGGAAAGGGTATCTTGAAGCTGGTGTCTAGAGGTGTTGGACTCTCTCCCAACGAACCCTGAAGTTCTCTTAAGGGACTAGGGTCCCATCAGCTGCATTTAGGAGCTGGATATGAAAGTAACATTCTTATGAATTAATTACTTTTTCAGTTTCTTATGGAAAATTCAGTAAGTTTTGCCTCACATTGTTGATATTCCTGTCTATTTCTGATTTTTTTCTCTGTTTCAATTGTTACATCCCTCAAACTGTGGGGATGGTCTTCAATCCTATTAATACCCTCATGTTTTGCTTACACTGTTCTTACTGCCTAGAATGTCCCCACCCTTTTCTGTCAGTGAAATCCTGCACAACATATTCTAGTAGATTTCTTTGCGTCTTCCTCTGGTTGCTCCTAGTATTTGGTATCTGCTTAATTCCAGCAGTAATACCTATTTATCAGAAATCATTGTCTCAGTATTCATCATAGAAGCCACATCTTATTCTGCTTCTATCATTTAGCATCTTAGGCAAGAGATTTACCCTCTATGAGTTTTATGTTCTTCCTCTTTAAAATGGATATATAATATTTATACCTCATAGGGTTGTTGCCAAGCTCTAAAGGAGTAATCCTGTGAAATATTTGGAAGTATCTCTGATATATCAAAAATACGGTTGATAATGTCAGTTATTATTTTTGTTGATGTTACTGTTATTACTTTATTCCATAAGCATTTATTTGTTTATTATAGTGCTGATCAAGATTAAATGAGATGATATATGTAAATATGGATTATAAAATCTAAAGAGATATATAAAGCAAAAGCTTTCTCCTAGAAAGCACTCATTTCTTTTATTGTCTTATTTGCTTATTTACTTAAGTGAAGTCTCTCTTTTCTTTTCTTTTTTAATTGACTTCAGAGAGAGAGAAAGGGGGGAGGGAGAGAGAGAGAAAAGAGAGAAACACCCATCAGTTGCCTCCTGTACACGCCCTGACTGGGTATCAAACCCTCAACCTGAGTATGTGTCCTGACAGGGAATCGAACCCGCCACTTTCTGGTGTATGCTTTAACTAACTGAACCACACCAGTTAGGACAAGCCTCCCTCTTCTTGACCAAACCCAGCTTCCCACAAGCATTTCCCCAAAAGGCTATCCCCAAACACCTGTTGAGCCCTCCTGTGCCTGTGTCAGGAGCGGAGCCCACACACACTCACCTTGGCTAGCTTGGGGCCCTGCCTCCCTGCTGGGGCTTTTGAAACAGACAAATCCTTCCTGGAGGTCTTTCCACTGTTTGGGGCTGTGGGATTCTAAGGCTTCTGTGTCAGTTTTCGGGCTGGAGAAGACTCTACTAAGGAACTAAATAATACACTGGAAAAGTGGAACTTAGAGATATAAGCATGAAGGTTTGTCTAAAAGCCTAGAATTCTTTCACAATAAGAATGTTTTGTTTGTTTGTTTTAACTCCTTGGGGACTTGAAGTTTAGTGGTCTTTGATTTAGGTTAGTGGCCGGCAAACTGCAGCTCACGAGCCACATGCGGCTCTTTGGCTCCTTGAGTGTGGCTCTTCCACAAAATACCAACTTCTGCGCATAGGCCACGAAGTTTCAATCGCACTGTATGTGCGCACCCGCATGTGGTATTTTGTGGAAGAGCCACACTCGGGGCCAAAGAGCTGCATGTGGCTCGCGAGCCACAGTTTGCCGACCATTGGTAGGTCATTGAAACTTTTAGGAAATGTTAACCTTATCCTTGAAGGAATTTGTGTCTAAGCTTTTTAAGCAAATGTATAAAAAATAATTCAAAAGTACATGAGCATAGTAAAGCTTGATGTTAATGAAAACAGTAACAGTTAACATTTGTGGAGTGCTTAGTATAGGGCAGCTTTCATCTCTTTTGTCTGTGCTTTGGCAAGAGCAGTATGATGTGATGGCATTCTGAAAGACCACATCAGAGAATGTCTTATGGAGATGGAAGGGGTGATGGCTTGATCACAAATGGCAATAAAATCACTGGACTTCGAAAGCATTTGAGTCTTAATTTTGAGACCAAGCTGTAAAATGAGCTTAACCTCATTGAGCCTTAGCAATAAAATTAGTGTTGATTCTTATAGCTTAAATAGGTCCAGTTAATGAAAGCAATTTGACAACCAGAAAACATACTATAAATGTGTGAATTATTACTTGATTTAAAATAGTTTGATATTATAAAGATGTAATGTTTGTATTTGGAATGGCCATCTCCAAGATGAGAAAACTGAGGCTCAGAGAAGTTCTCTCTGGCCCTTCCACTGTTGAGATGGCTCATTCATTGCATCTTAGAAATATCTAGTGACCTCCCCTACATCCAGAAAGTCGGAACTGGATACCTCCCCAAAGGTGGGAGGGGTACTTTGTGGGAAGACTGAAAGGTGAGTGAAGTTTTAAAATTGGAAGATAGGGGAAGGGGTAGCATTAGAAGTAAAAGTTGAATATAATTCTGAATATAAATATGTTAATATAAATTATGAGTATGAATCATGAGTCTGCTGTGGTAAGCCGTGACTCTGTATTTGCCCATCTGTCTTTGCAGTCTTGAGGACAGCAGTTTGCTACGTGTCTTCCTTCTCTTATAGATCCAGGAAGAGTTGTTGATTTTTTTAGTCTGTTTAGCTTTTTGCTTATTGTTAGGACAGAATGGTGACTTCCAAGCTTTTTATATGTGGAATCAGAAAGCAGCTCTATCCTTTCTCAGTGCTTTCTACTATGGTCGATGATAAAATCTTAAAAGTCCTGCATTTGGCATCCATGACATAGGAATGTCAGGAGGATTGAATATGAATGTAACCTGTGTTCACCAGAATGTCTATCAAAGTTTTCACATGATGGAAGGATCCTGAAGCTCTCCCTCTGCACTGCTAAATATTTAAGGCTGCTGTGAAAGCCTCTTAGGATTAGAGGCTCCCAATTACATTAGTCAGTTTGACTACCCTGCTGTCATTCTGTGTATCTCACCCTACACACACACGCACATGCACACACGCCCAAATCCACTGTAATAGTTGACATAGTATTTCTTGTAGCTGGATTATCATCTGAGAAGTGAAACAAAAACAATAAACCTGCACCTTCTCCTTTTTGACTTTAAAATTTATTTTTTCCTCTAGTATAGAACCTGGCACACAGAAGGTATTCATAACCAATTGTCATTTTGCTTTGTTTCATAAACAGACTGTACTCCTCTAAACTGGTCACAAGAGGGCACTTGTAAACCATTTTGAAAATTTTTCATGTTCAACATCAAATTTCATAAACCCTCATCATTTCCCATGGCTTGAAAGAAAAAAAAGTACAGTTATGGAGCTTCTAAACCAAAGAGGCATATCAGCCATAATCTAATCTAGTTTGTTAATTTGGTAAGGCATTGCAAGTTATTTTAAATATTTCAAAAAAGAAAAAAATTAAGTATTTAAATTGGTATTGAAGATATCAAGTGTCTTTGCTTTTGACTTAAATTATTATAGCTCCACTTACTTGATAGGCAAAACATTAAAAAATTGGAATTTATAGGGAAACATAATTTGTCAATCAGTATTTACTGAGCCAAAGACTTTGCTTGTGGTACAGTTCTAGAAATAGTAGGAGAGAAGCTTAAGCTATTTTAAAGTGGTTTACTGCAGTCTTGAGCACTTTTAGAAAAATATTTTTTATTTAATTTGAGAGAGAGAGAGAGGAAGGAAGAGAAACATCAATTGATTGCCTTCTGACATGCCCCACCCAGGGATCGAACCTACAACCCAGGCATGTACTCTAACTTGGAATTGAACTGACAACCTTTTGGTGTACAGGATGACACTCAGCCATATGAGCCACATCAGCCAGGCATTGAGCACTTTTTTTAAAAATTAAGTTTTAGGCTAAGAAAGCTATCGGGACCTACGATCATAGAATTGGAAAGGGTAATGAAAATTATTTAATGCATCTTCTTACCCATTATGAGAAACTTTTCTACAGTAAATATGACATTAGTCCATCTCTATTTGTGGGTTTCAATACTGAATCACTAAATTGTACATTATTATAAGTTCTAATCACATTAAAAAAAAACAGTCCTCAAATTCTATTCTCTATCCAAGTCTATTCTTCCTTCATTGTGATAGCCTTGCTGTGATAGCAAGTATTTAAATAGTATCTTAAGGTTTCCTTGATTCATCTTATCTCTGGCTGATGTTGCCATATCCATAAAATGTCCCTAATATAATTCTTTAAAAGCCTGGACACCCTTTTTTTATTTCTTAAAGTATTACAAAGAGTATTACACCTATCTCCTTTTTTCTCCCCCTTGACATTCCCCTGGCCTCCTCCACCCCCCAGTGTCTTGTGTCCATTGGTTATTCTCATATGCATGCACATAAGTCCTTCGGTTGATCTCCTACCCGCCCCCCCCCCCAACCTTCCCCAGGGTTCCCACTGTAGTTTGACAGTCTGCTCAATGCTGCTCTGCCTCTATATCCATTTTTGTTCATCAGTCTATAATGGTCCTTATTATCCATAAATTAGTGAGTTCATGTGGTATTTTTCTCAGCTTCCCAGGGGCCGTCTCAATCTCACAGGGGCCGTCTCAATCTCACAGGGCCATCTCAGCCTCACAGGGGCCGTCCCAGCCTCACAGGGGCCGTCCCAGCCTCACTGGGGCTGTCCCAGTCTCACAGGGGCCATCCCAGCCTCACAGGGGCCGTCTCAGCCTCACCGGAGCCATCCTAGCCTCAACCTCACCGGGGCCGTCGCAACCTCACCAGGGCCGTCTCAACCTCATCGGGGCCGTCTCAACCTCACCGGGGCCGTTCCAGCCTCACCGGGGCCGTTTCAGCCTCACCGGGGCCATCTCAGCCTCACGGGGGCCGCCTCGACCTCATGGGGGTCGCCTCGGCCTTAGGGGGTTCATCTCGGCCTCACAGGGGCTGTCTCAGCAACACGAAGTTTGGCATTCTGTCCTTTGTTGGGTGGCTCCTTGCTGGACAAAATATCTAGGCGTTCCTGGTGGCTGAATATCTGGTATGCTTGCTTGGATTTCGTTTTCTACTAAGTGCACAGACTGCCTGTCTGCTGTCTCCCAGCGTCCCATGTGAGACTGGATCTGATGGACCTGCCTGTGCATTTGCTGGTAAGGCAGTTCCACATCGCCGGCCCAGCTGGGTCCGGCTCTGGCTTCCTCCGAACCTGATTCTGCTTCTTGAGTGTGTCCCTTGTGTATACCAGGAATTAAAATCTGCATTCTGCTTGGCTGGGCTGCAAAAGCACTGGTCGTTCCCTTTGTGCCACTGGTACAGCTTGGGTGGGGATATAAATTGAGTAGGGCGGGGTCGCATCCCTGATTGCTGGCGAGCAACTCCGCGAGACAGCCACTCTCGCTCTTCGGCCCGTTGCAAGGCCATCCCACCTCTCTCCGTAGGGGTCTGGGACGTCAGGATCCCGCCCCAAACAAGCTCAGTGGATTTGAGAGTCTGCATCCCCTTCCGATTGAAAAAAAACACGCATCCAGTTGCAGCCCACCTGGCGCGCGACTCCGTACCTCCGTTCTTGGAGCCTTTGCACCACCTACTCAGTCTCAGTGCTCTTTCTTTCCTTCCAGTTGTAGAGCTTCCACTGGGACAGCTTTCCCATGGTTCTGAATGATAGCTGTTTGTCTTATAGTTGGTAGTCTCGATGTTGTTGTGGGAGGCAGCATGCACAGGTCTGTACCTTACGCCGCCATCTTGGTTCTCCAACGGAACTTTTCTGGACACCCTTTTTAAAAGACGGGTTTGCTGTGGTTAAATATGGCCCGTATTGTTTACAACTCCCCCCACCAAGAAGTAGAGTCTATTTCTTCTCCCCTTGGATCTGGACTGGTCCTATGGCTTGGTAGGAATAATAGAAAATAGCATAAGAGATGCTGTGGATCTTTTGAGGCTAAGAAGTAGGGCATCTGCAGTTTCAGTTTTCATATCTTGGAATGCACTTTCTTAAACTCATGGGGACAGCTCCTGCTGAGCTCCTAGCCAAAGCCAGCCACAAATGCCAGTTTTGTATAGTATAAGTGGATGGAGCTAGTGCACTGAGGTGAGTAGGGACAGAGCAAGTTCCTTCACTGGAGAACTGATTTAACTAACAGAGGAGAGGCATCCATGGGTTTGGCCTGGCATGGGGAGTCAGGGGCCAAGTAGAGTATGAAGGGCATCCACTGAGCGGATAAATAGCAAGAGAATCCAAGCCCTTGCAGAGTGAGGAGGACATTTACATATATACACGTATATTCCATAGCTCTGTCTACTGAGAGGGCCTTGGAACTGGATACCCCAATTGAAATGAGCAACCTAGTACATGAATTATCTCACAATATTAGTCTTCTATTAAAAATAACTAAGGCTCACTGTTGGAGAGAGGGTTGATTCAGGGTTGGGGCAGAGACAATTAAAGATGATCCTGGAATCTTATAGTACCAGAAAGCAAGGAAGTTCACAAAGAATGATGGGAACCCACCAAAAGGCAAAGAGAGGCCCGCTTGAAGGGGCTCTCATTGGCAACAATTGGGTCAATTTTGTTATCAAATAAAACATTATAGAAATGGATTATAATTCATTTAATAGAGCAGGAAAGCATGAATCCATTCTGATATTTTAAGATAACTTGAAAGATTGATTAGAAATGGGATATTTACATAGTGTCAAAGTACTTTCCCACAGAATACTTAATTACACAGGACAGAGTACCATGGAGAAGTCTGGCAGACTCTACCTTAATCAAGTGATCAAGATGACAAGTTAGTAAGGGGACATATCCTGTGCCAACTCCTAATAATCCACTGAGAACACAGATTGGGTTCTTGCATAACTTGAACCTAGTCATAAGGAAACATCAGACAAACCCAAATTGAGCAGCAGCCTACAAAAACACTAAACACTGGCCTGTAATCTTAAAAAATGTCAAGGTTATGAAAGTTAAGGAAAGAGCAAAGAACTCTTCCGGACTAAGAAGACTAAAAAGACCTGACAACTAAGTGATCCTGAACTGGATCCTTTTGCTATAATGGACCTTTTGAGATAATTGATGAAATTGGAACTAGGTCTAAGTCTTAGAGTTGGTTATGTTAGATCCCTGATTATGGTCGTGTAGCAGAATGTCTTTGCTTGTAGTATGCACTAAGTATTTGTGAGTGATGGAGCATTGGACAGGCATTTTACTCTCAAATGGTTCAGAAAAAAAAAGTTATTATTATTTTTTTTACTAAGATATTTTCTATAAGTGTGAATTATCTCAGATTAAAAACCTTATACCATAAAAAATTCTCCAGAATTTGTTTACGTGATACAGTGGTTATCAACCCCTCCTTCTATTGTATAGCAAGCCAAAGAAATATGAAATTTATTGAAGTGAAAATTATAAATAAAATCACTCAGAATTAAATAATTAAGAAGTAGTGTTCATGAATGTGTTGGTAATGGTGGTTGCTTTGTTTGAGGTTATGTTTAGGAAGCTAGAAAACTAAAAGTAGAGATGGAGAGGGTGGAATAATCCTATATAATAAAGAGGTAATATGCAAATTGACCATCACTCCAACACACAAGATGGCCACTCCCATGTGGTCAAAGATGGCTGCCCCCATGTGGACACAAGATTTCCTGCAGGGGAGGGCAGTTGGGAGGGACCAGGCCTGCAAGGGAGGGCAGTTGGAGGCAACCAGGCCAGCAGGGGAGGGCAGTTGGCGGGGACCCAGGCCAGCAGGGGAGGGCAGTTGGGGGCGACCAGGCCTACAAAGGAGGGCAGTAAGGGGTGACCGGGCCAGCAGAGGAAGGCAGTTAGGGGTGACCAGGCCTACAAGGGAGGGCACTTAGGGGTGACTGGGCCTGCAGGAGAGGGTAGTTAGGGGCAACTGGGCCAGCAAGGGAGCAGTTAGGCATCGATCAGGCTGGCAGGGGAGTGGTTATGGGGTGATGAGGCTGGCAGGCAGAAGCAGTTAGGGGCAGTCAGGCAGGCAGGCAGGCGAGTGGTTGGGAGCCAGCAGTCCCAGATTGTGAGAGGCAGGGATCAGGCCTAAACCGACAGTTGGACATCCCTTGAGGGGTGCCAGATTGGAGAGGGTGCAGGCTGGGCTGAGGGACACCCCCCCCCCATGCACGAATTTTGTGCACCAGGCCTCTAGTAATAATAATAATAATGTCATCTAACACAGGAGTCGTCAACCTATGGTCCACGGACCACTGGTGGTCCGTGAGGTCTGAAATGTTGGTGACCACTGATCTAACATATACCAAATGCCCATTCTGAGGTCTAATTTTTGTAAGTATTTTGTGTTTGTTAACTCATTACTCCTCATAACAATCCAATAAGGAAGATACTTTTGTTAGCCTCATGTTAGAAGATGATAAAAACAGGCCCAGACAGGTAAATTAACTTTGCCAAGGAGGAGCTGAGATATGGATGCAGACAGGATGGCTCCAGGACCAGTGCCCTTAATCACTAGAGAAAGAATAAGGTCATTCAAGGAATAGAAGAACAGCCCAACCCTAGGAAGGTGTGGAGAAACTGGAGACATTGCTGAGCAAACAATATCTACTATGCACATTTGTATGAGACTTGCCAGGGGCCAACATGCCTTATAAAAAAGGCCTCCCCACCCTGTACTTCATTGGCCAGCAGAGTCATAGTATAAACTTTTGGAAAGAGGAAAAATGATTTATAGTTGAGACACTGAGTGAAGACCTATAACATGGCCAAGTACACCATGAGCTTTCGATGTTCTTGGAATCACACCCACATGGAGAACATGCAGTCTGGCTGTGTATTGACAGCATGTCAAACTCACACATACGGGACAAGGCAAAGCCAAGGCCTGATTGAAAGGATGCTAAAGATTCAGCGAACCACTTTTATTTATTTATTTATTTATTTTCGCTTAAAGTATTACAAAGGGTATTACATAAGTGTCCTTTTTTCCCCCCCGCCCTTGACAAGCCCCTGCCCTCCCTTACCCCCCAGTGTCTTATGTCCATTAGTTATGGTTATATGGGTGCATACAAGTCCTTCGGTTGATCTCTTACTCCCCTCCCTCCTGTCCCCCAACCCTCCCTGGTCTTCCCACTGCAGTCCGACAATCAGTTTGAGGCAGCTCTGCCACTGTATTTATTATTGTTCAAAGGTTTGTAATGGTCTTAATTATCCATGAAAGAGTGAGATCATGTGGTATTTTTCCTTCATTGACTGGCTTGTTTCACTTAGCATAATGCTCTCCAGTTCCATCCATGCTGTTGCAAATGGTAGGAGTTCCTTCTTTTTAACAGCAGCATAGTATTCCATCCTGTAGATGTACCACAGTTTTCTAATCCATTCATCTACTGATGGGCACTTAGGCTGTTTCCAGATCTTAGCTAACAGCGAACCACTTTTAGATTTAGACACTTTATCACTTATACCAGGGGTGGGCAAACTTTTTGACTCGAGGGCCACAATGGGTTCTTAAACTGGACCGGAGGGCCGGAACAAAAGCATGGATGGAGTGTTTGTGTGAACTAATATAAATTCAAAGTAAACATCATTACATAAAAGGGTACAGTCTTTTTTTTTTTTTTAGTTTTATTCATTTCAAACAGGCCGGATCCGGCCAGCGGGCCGTAGTTTGCCCACGGCTGAATTATACAGTCAGCAAAGAGAGGCGTAAGTCAGAAGTGCCAGTTTTCTATCATCTTGGTCTCACACATCTTGTTTGGCACCCAAACAAGAGGGACTGGATGATTGCACACCAGTTGTAGGATGCCCTGTTGCTGAGGAGGCAATTCTAGTCTGCAGCTAGGAGGGTTTGGTTTTATAATCTGCTGCCCTGTCCTGAGAGGGGCAGGGCAGATAGTCCCACACCTCATAGAACCTGGGAGGCAGTGAGGGACGTCTATGATAGCCTCCCGGAGAAGATGGGAAGAAGAGTGGAAGATGGCTCATATCTTTTGCAGGCCTCTCATCTCATGTTCCAAGAATATCACAAGGTGTTCCCCTGAGACTCAGAGAAGCCATGGTCCCACCTTTTGCCTCTGTAGATCCCTGCAAGGTTACCATGGTACATGGTGAAATCATTCCTCTATAAAGGGCAGTGGAAGGCAGGACTTAGGACAGGATCATGGCAAGGAGAGTGCTTGCTGGACACGGAAGATCTGTCCTCTGTGAGGCTTGACATTTTGCTGGAAGTAAGGGTAGCAGATGCTGTCCTGGTCCCCTCAAAAGGCAGTGAATTAGCTGTGAATGTGGGAGTAGGCCATGGATTGGCAGTATGAACATCTGGGCCCAGAATCCAGGACACTGAAAGGCCTTTCTGCCTCCCCTAGCACTAATTTGCTTTATAAACTCCTATGGTCAGGTTTTCCCCTGTTCAAGAACCTATATTGATCAAATATTGCCAGATAAAACTTAGAGTTTATCCTTTTGTAGCCATTCATTTGCATCAGACTCATCTGACACAACTCATTGATTGTTTGATTGTAAACTAAACACGTGCTTGACACCTGCTGTGGTCAGATAGTCCTGGCACAGAAAGATAAAAGACACACTGTGCATGCATCCTTCTTTTCAGCCCACCTGATTGTCTCAAATTGTTTTCTAAGATAAAACATTGCAGATACTGGTTTTATTTCTCATCCTCTGCTTATCCAAATTTGTGGATTCAAGAACCACTTGAATTCAGGAAACCTTCATTGGAAAATCAAGCCTGGACTCATCACTTATGTTCCTTCTGATTGTTCCCTAGATTCTGCTTCTATTTGGTCTTGGTCATTTCTTGTATGAAATCCTCCTGTGCTCCCATTCCATTTGGATTTCTCTGCAGTGCCTAGAGAAGGAGCTAAAAGTTAGCCTCAAATGACAATGGACTGATTTGCTTGCACTAAATGGGAAGGATCGATGTGGAAAGCAGCCAGGAACAGAGAGTTTTGCTTTTCTCCAAGCTTTATGAAGGTGGTACAGTGAGCTGTGGCATTTGATTATATGTTATATGCTTGTGCTTTTAAAGACAAATTTGAAGACAATTTTTTCCCTTTTTATGTAGACTTAAGTTTGGGTGACTTTTGACGGTCCAGTTTGCAGCAAGTAAAGAAAATACAAGGCAACAGTTTGACATTTCTGATGACCATCTTCTTTTAGCTAGAAGGAAGAGAGAGAGATGAAATCTCAGGCTGAGTTTTTTCTTTTTCTTGATCAGTGTCTTGCATCTACATGCAGGTGACCTCTTTATAATTGCCATTCCTCTTACAGAGGGAAAAAATAAAGACTTACCGACTTGCTTCTAACAGTGTCCATTAATTAAAATGAGACAAGGTCCATGCCCAGTTTTCTATTGCTGCATTCCAGAATCTACCACAGGGCCAAATGCACCAAACATGCTCAACAAATAGTTGTTGAATGGAATAGCTAATTGAATTTCCACTCCCGATTATAAATTTAATCTCCACAAGAAATCCATTCGAAAAGCACATCCAAAATTAATTTAGAATCACTGACATTCATTTCTTTTTCCTTTCATGTCTCTTCATAAATTAATTTGTTTCACAAATGCTTACTGGAAATGCATATTAATTAAATGTTTAAAGGTAAAGAAATACAAATCAGAAAAGAAAGGACTCAAGTTCTGGCCATGTTATTTATGTCTGAGTGACCTTGGCAATTAATTCATTGCTTCCAGCTTCAGACTATCATGTATAAAATGGGAAGAAAGCTCTTATCATCAGTGGTTTTGTGAGAATTAAATGGAAACCATAAGCAAAGTGTAGTGCTTAGCACAGATTAGTGGTTCCTAATAATATTACCAAGTGTATAGGATCCAAACATGAACAAGATAAACCCCCCTCAAGATGTTTACAAATTAGTCCTGGGAAAGAATACATTCACATAATTATGCTGCAAAGAGAAAACATCAGTACAAGAAAAGGCTACGTGGCTGTTTTAAAATATATTTTATTATTATTCAGGCTAACAGATCAGGAGATGACTGCCATTGAAAAGTTTGTTAAAATCACAGATCCCTAGAAAAGGGGCGGGCATGCCACACAGGAAACACCAGGTTTGTCAGGTGGGGCAGTAAGTGGGCACAGCCTATATTGTGGTTCCCATGGGAAGGGATGGGAGAGACAGGGTAAGCGGGGTTAGGATAGGCTAGTTTGAATAATTTCAATGGGCTCAGGGTGAAAGGGCTGTCCCTAGTTTTCTGGTACCTGGCCCTCAAGGCCAGGGGAGAGGGATAGTAAACTAGAGGGTCAGAGCTCCATAAAGGAGGGGGTTGACAATGTGAGCTTTGGATTGGTGGGTTTGCATTTGAAAGGTCACTTCCAAATGCATTGTTTGCTGTCTCTAGGAATTAGCTCACCCTGCCAGGGGCATTATCCCCAGGATCAGCAAGTCCCCAAGATAAAAAGATGTGATTAATACAATGACTCAGTTCATAGGAAGGATGGAAATAGCCATATTAGCCATGTCCAAGTCTCCTTTTAAATCGGACTGGACTCCCCATCCACTCATTCACTAGCATATCACCCTATTTGCTTCTTCATAGCACTGACCTTTAGTTCTTTTCTTTGTTTACCTGTTTACTAGTATTGTCTGTTTATCCCATTGCACTTTCAACTCCATGAAGGCATGAAGTTTGTTTGCCTGGTTTACTCCTCCAGCTCTAGTTTCTGGTATGGTGCCTAGCACACAGTAGATGCTCGATAAATATCTGTTAAATGAGTGAAAACTAGTGCTTGATGACTGTACAGGTGTGTTTAGTGTGGAGCCGGTTCTAACCTTTAGTGTAAGCCACCCATGTCTACTATTAGGTTTTGGCCAAAACCGCATATCTATTTGATAGGCCCATCAGAACTTTATTAGCAAAGGGGTCTAGGAAAGAACTCACCTCTGGGACCAGCAGACAAACTTGAAACAGTACAAAGTGCTGCAGAGTTTGGGAGGTAGAAACATCTGTGTGTGTATAAAGCTCTATTTCTCTTGGTTGAGTGTTGGCCCTGCCCCTCATGGATTCATAACTTGGTGCTTGTGTGAGAAAGACCTATGTTTTAAAAAGGAAAGATCTGTTTTTACCAAAAGTGGTACAGTATTTTAGGATGCATCATTAGTCAGAATCCAGCCAAGAAATTAAAACCTTACCAGGTGGTCAAACAAGAAAAATTTAACTTGGATGATAATGTACAAGATGTTAGAAATACAGTTAAAGCAATAGGGGTGGTGGTGGTAGTGGTGGAGGTGAGTCTGTCCTAAGATTAGAAAATGCTGGAGGCTGTTCCCTGCTTCTTGGCCTAGAGATGCAGAGTGAGAAGCTGGGGCCAGAGCTGGAGCCACCCAGCAGAAGCTGAGACAGTGGTGGATCGGCCTGGCTTGGGTGGGAACACAGACAAAGGGCATTTTTGGAAGGACAGGGAACCATGGGGAAGATTCAGCCTCCACCAGTGCCTTCCAGTATCTAATCCTAACCAGACACAGTGGACAAGGAAGTCTGGAAGCCACAGTATGACCAACTCAACTTCCAGTATAGAGCAGAGCAGAAGAGGGGAAATGTAGGCAAATGACAAGCACAGATAAGGGCAGTGTTGATTAGTGTCCCATAAAAAGATTATAACATACAAATAAAGATGGCATGGACTCACCACCCCTGTACCACACAACCTTGCTTTTTGAGGGTTTGGACACATCAGTGTACCTGGTGGAGTGGTAATACCCAGGAAAAACAGAAGCCATCTCTTGCAGAGAAAGCAGTAGAAGTAGCAGGACTGAGTATGAGTGGCAGTAATACTACATGATCTCCTACATGCAGCTTACAATGCAGCAGAAACATAAAGAAATAGCCATGGTAGCTCAGTCACTTATAGGAGTTAATAATAGGAGAGGCTTATTAAGTGTTAATCTTGGTTTGGTTCATTTGCATCCTTTGTCTACATAAATTCATTAAATCCTCACCACAATATGACATCCTCAAGTTAGGCCCCAACCCCTAGCCTTGCACCTTAAGGGGACTGTGCCATAGCATATCTTCATGAAAGTGTTCAGAGTCCTTCCTAAATAGTGAGGATTGCTGGGACCATTAGTGCCATTTGGCCAGGGAACCCTGTTCTCTGTTTCTTGCCTGCAAGGTTCTTTTTGTCCTCTTCCTTGCTTATGAGGCACCAGGTTCCCTAAGGAGCTCCAAGACTTGGGCTTCCTAACAGGGTCATCCTGAGTCCCCATTACAGTCCTGGTTCCAGGAGGGCAGCCTTTCCAGCAGATTGTTTCTGTGGCCAGCTCAGCATTCCTTTTGCATGATTGCAAGGGCTTGAACTACCAGATGGTTCTAATAGGCATATTTCAGCAATTCATCTTGTTTATATAGATAGGGTCTGGCAAAATAAAGTTTTTCTTAGAGTTACATCTTTGGGACTGACCTGCTGTTAATGTCCCCATTTTAGATAAGGATACTAATACTATAATGTAAAATAAAAATGTCTAATCCAAGATTACACAAGGAGAAAATATTGCATCCCAAGTTTTTAAAAAGGCATTTTTATTTTAGATCCTGAGCTTATTATTCCATCTGAGGGCACAGAGAAGGCACACCCTAGGGTTTCCCAAAACAACTGGAGGCACTAGCAAAGGTCAGAGATCTTGCCATAGTAGATGTGTGAGTGGAGCTGGGATGGGTGGAGGTAAGTTCTACAGAAATATGGCACTAGATGTCATTAAGCTAAGTCCATATTATACCAGGCCGATGGGACCTCCAGATTGCTTCCTCAACTGGGTAGTTCACTGGGTAATGCGATTCTCCAAACTTTAAATAAGTAGAAAGGTGGAGGAACAACAGAACTTCCACTCCTTCTCTTGTCAATGCAAAACCTTCCCTTATTTTTCAATATTCTTTCAGAAGAAGGATTCTTAGAGCTCTTTGTCTACCCCTGGCATCCGTTTTGTTTTGTAAGGGCTTCTGCAAGAGGTCCTTGAGAATGCTTTAAAGTAGGGCTTTGTTTCTCATGAGAACATGAGGGGAAGACGGAAAAACCTCCCATTTGTTTAAGTGACAAACATGACCTTCATGCTCTTTTTTGCTGCAGCGAATCAAGTGGCAGCAACTGAAATTCAGGCCCTCGGTAGGTGTATAAATATGCGTGTGTGCAAAAGCCACTGTTACACTTGCCGAAGCACGTGAGACCCCTGCCTTGGCAGATTTACTTTTTAACTCCAGGCAGAGATATCACAGGTAACCTACCATGAAGCTAGTCACTGTATTCCTGCTGGTGACCGTTGGCATTTGCAGTTACTCTGGTAAGTAGCTTGGAACGTATGATATTTCTCTACCTTTCTCTTAATAGGACACAACTAGTCAGCCCAGGCTTCCAGTGGTATATGGTGGAGGGAGTTTTAGAATCACAGAATGGTAAAGTTGGAAGGGATTTTAGATGTACTCACCCCAATCTAAACCCTAGCCCAGTGGTCGGCAAACTGCGGCTCACGAGCCACATGCGGCTCTTTCGCCCCTTGAGTGTGGCTCTTCCACAGAATACCATGTGCGGGTGCGCACGTACAGTGCGATTGAAACTTCGTGGTCCATGCGCAGAAGTTGGTATTTTGTGGAAGAGCCCCACTCAAGGGGCCAAAGAGCCGCATGTGGCTCGCGAGCCGCAGTTTGCCGACCACTGCCCTAGCCCAGTACCCCAGTGGCTATCTATTGAATGGCTACAACTTGTTGGGCACTGGATAAGCATTGGAAGATTCAGAGGTGGATCAGACATAAATATTGTTCTTAGGGTGCCTCTAGTGTGGCAAGGGGGAGAAGACTTCTGCAGAAGTGAGTACAGTGGTATTCAGCTAGAGCCCTGGGAGAGTGAGGGCGAACTGTTCAGTGTCTGGGTCGGGTGCAGAGGCTGGCTTCTTGGAGGACAATGGGAACTGACACATTCAGTGATGGTCATTGCTCATTCAGAGAACAGAAAACATTGCAGAGCCTTCCCCCAGAAGTACATAACTACATACAGAGAAGATACCAAAGTGTTTAAGAAGTAAAGAGATCAGTCATGAGAAACTAAGTGGCAGCTTATGAAATTTTTGGCAAGTCTGTAATTTCATCAGTTTCAGCTATTTTTGTTCTTTAGTTTCCAGGGACAAACATCCATTGACAGAAGTGACCACTGAAAGATGGGTGGAGGGAAATAAATATCGTTCACTGGAAGGGAATTCTGGAGGGAAAATAGGTGGTGGTAGAAGGTGAAGGTGAACAGACTCAATATTTTTATGATTTGAACGGGTACATGAAAAGGATTCCAGAGGAAAATGAACTATGGCAGGGTCTTAGCCAGCAGGAGAATATGTAATAGGAATTCTTATAAATCTGTTCATGCACAAGTATGTTTACATATCTGCACGCATTTTATAAAAATACACATATTTTTCCATTCTCTATACTTTTCTTTTTTTTTTTTAAATATATTTTATTGATTTTTTACAGAGAGGAAGGGAGAAAGATAGAAAGTCAGAAACATCGATGAGAGAGAAACATCGATCAGCTGCCTCCTGCACATCTCCCAGTGGGGATGTGCCTGCAACCCAGGTACATGCCCTTGACCGGAATCGAACCCGGGACCCCTCAGTCCGCAGGCCGACGCTCTATCCACTGAGCCAAACTGGTTTCGGCAATCCTCTATACTTTTCTACTGACTCGTTTTCTACATGAAAGTTACATTTCTAAAACTGAAGATATAAAATGCAGTTGTCTCATATAAATGCCTTGATAGTTTCCCATTGCCCTCAGGAAACAAACAAACAAGCAAAAACAACACCTCAAACTCATTAGTATGTCATTCAAAGCTTTGACAAACCTGACCTCACCTGAATTTTGCAGCCTCACCCCCTTTATCCCTCTTCATCACACCCCACCGGAGTTCTGCACTCCAGCCATTCTGGGCAGAAGACTCACTACACTGCACATGTACTTTCATTTTAATATCTCAGTGCCTTTGTTAATTATGTTCTTTTAAAAATTCTGTTCCCGTCTTTATCTTGTGATTCTGGCATTTTCCAAGAATCCTGCAACACTCACCCACAGCAGAATTAGTCATCCCTTCTTCTGTATTTCCATAGAGCATTGCCCATAATATGCAGCACTGTGGTGTGCACAGATCTATATTGTCCACCAGACAATGTGAGCTCTCAGAATGGAGTGTTCTTATCTTATGCATCTATGTAGCTACACCAACTTGTACAGAGTCATTGTTCAATGATGTTTATAGCATTGAGTTAAATTGGTTGGGAACAGTTTCCTGGGCTGTGGTTGGATCCATTCCTGGCCCCAAGTGGAGTTTGCTTATGGCATTTCAATTCACATGTAAAGTACACCCCTATTCAGTCAATCACTAGTATCGTTTAAGTGCTTACTACCTGCCAAGGTGCAGTACGGTGAGCTAGGATGGGGTGCAGTAGTGAGTAAAACGTAAGTTCCTTTCCTCATGGAGCCTACATTCTAATGAGAGGAGGGAGGCAAAAACAAAAAGATTTAATATTCTAGGTAGTGGTAAGAAAAAATAAAGATAGAGGGTGACAGGCGTGCCATTTTTGATACCTCTCTAAGAATGTAACTTTTGAGGAGAGACCAAATAATGTGAGGAAAGACCAAATAATGTAGCTACCTCGGGAAAGAAAGTTCTGGGGAACTGGGACAGCAGGTGCAAAGGCCCCAAGGCAGGAGTTTTCATGGGCAGTCAAGATGAGCATGGCTGGAAGGGAGCCGTGATGGACAGAGTGGAGCGTGTTGAGGTCATAGACAGGAGCCGATGCTCCTCTTTCACTCGGTTTCCCTTTTGCCCTGCAGCTACCGCCTTCCTCCTCAGCAGTGTCAAGAATGCCGTACCTTTACCTCTGGATGCAATCCCCCTTCTGGATCCATTAAAGCTTCTACTGCAGACTCTGGGCATTTCTGTTGAGCACCTCGTAGAAGGGCTAAGGAAGTGTGTGAACGAGCTGGGCCCAGAGGCCTCTGAGTCCGTGAAGAAACTGCTGGTAACTACAGCTGGTGGAGTAGTTTGTCACAGGCAGGGCTCACCTACCCTGAATGCTTACGTGGCTCCTACCTCACCCCATTCACACTGGTGGATGTGTATTTCCCCCTGACTGGTGGCTCATATGAAGTTTGCATGTTCAGTAATCTTGAGAAAAGTGCAGTATCTACATTTCCAGTAGGAATATGTGAATAACAGAGACCTGTGGGTTTAAAGAAGAAAATGTTAATGTATAAATTGATTTTAGAGAGAGAGGAAGAGGAAAAAAGAAAGAGAGAGAAAGAAACATCAGTTTGTTGTTTTACTTATTGAGGCATTCATTGGTTGATTCTAACATGCACCCTGACTGGGGTTCGAACCCACAAACTTGTTATATTTTACCAACTGAACTTCGTGACCAGGGCAAGACCTATTCTCTAGTTGTGACTTTGCCATTTACCAGCTCTGTGATCGGACTTAACCACTTTGAGACCTTGATTACCTGTCAGTAAAATGGTGGCTAAATAGGAGTGACTATTTTTGGGAATGTGCTAATTACATGTAACCTGCTCTTATTTTTATTACTGTCATTCTACCTTTCAGGGGGCCCTTTCACATTTGCTGTGATGACAGGATAAAGCGAGAATGGAAGGAGGAGGATGGTCTTCTCCTCCCTGGCTGAAACTTGTTCCATCCTAAAATGTAGTGACTCCTGGAAAGAATGAATAAAGCAATGAATAGATTTCACTGTGTCTTATTATTTTTTTTCTGGGGCCTCTGTTCAGAAGGGCCTTAACTAGATAACCTTTCCCTTGGGTCATAGACTCTAGAGAGCCTGTTGTTCTAAAGGTAACTCACCTTTTCAATAAGACATGATTTCTTATCTCTAAGGTAAACATCTCCATTGTTTTTTCTCTGATAGTGTTTCCAGACCCCTTACCCTCCTATCCCCCTACTTCTAAAGAAACTTTAAAGCATGAAATGAAAAAGCATTTTCAGAGTATTGTCCGACAAGTCTAGGGCCTCACAAATCTCATTGGTTTGGAGTCTGCACCGCTAGAATGTGAACCTCTATTAAGTTTGTAGTTACGGTAGGACCACTCCAAAGCTTCACTGACCCTCCCACCAAGTTAGGCCTTTACTACATCAGCCTTTGGCAAACGGGTTCTAACCTATCCTTCCCCACCCCCCATGATAACATCTATAACGATGCCAGCATTTTCTTTTCAAGACATAATTTTGGTTCTATATGACCACCTATAAAATAGACTTCAAGCTCCTTAGCATGGCATGCAAGGCCCTTCATGATCTCATCAATATCCCTTTCTTCACATGGACTCCAGTCCCAGCCATGCTGAAAAGATAGCCAAATCTCTTTGCTGTTAACACTTTTATGCCTTAATGAAAAATCAAGTTTTTTCCCCTACCCAAAGTGTTTGCCATAGTCTGCCTTCAGACTTGATCTAGTGCCAGCCTTGGGGCTGTTTGCCCTCAAATTCATTCCCCACTCTTCATCTACTCTGCTCTGGGTGGGGGGAAGACAGAGGGCATGAGGCTGAACCCTGCAGGTTGGCTTTCTCAGGTTCCAAGGTCAGCTGACTCTGGGCCTCTGTTCTGCCCCTGGGAGTCCCAGGCAGGAGATAGGTGGTTGGAAAAGGAGAAAGCCAGAATGTGGCCTCCTGTCCCTCTCTATTTGGAAGAAGTCTCTGGAAGTGCCTGTACCATGTCTGAGCTGCTAGGTCCTTCTGGATAGGTTTGCCTTGGTTCTAGCTTTTGTCAGTTGACTGTAGTTCCTGGCTCTGCTTATAACCCCTCTTTTCTTTCTTCTCAGCTGAGTTGGTAGTGACTTCCTCCTGTTACCAGTTCCTAGGTTATCTCACCATCACCTATTTGACTTTTTAGGTCAGTGATGGCGAACCTTTTGAGCTCGGTGTGTCAGCATTTTGAAAAACCCTAACTTACCTCTGGTGCCGTGTCACATATAGAAATTTTTTGATATTTGCAACCATAGCAAAACAAAGACTTATATTTTTGACATTTATTTTATATATTTAAATGCCATTTAACAGAGAAAAATCAACCAAAAAAATGAGTTCACGTGTCACCTCTGACACGCGTGTCATAGGTTCGCCATCACTGTTTTAGGTCTTCAGTCATTCATTGAATTAGTAAGTTCTCCTTCTTCTCACATAAAAATAACAAAAGGAAACCCTATACAGACTGAAAAAGCAGTGAAGTGAAAAACAGGACTTTAGGCTCGCACAGGTTTATGTTCACGTTCAGGCGCTAGGCTTGCACAAATTAGCAATTTGAGTGATCTTGGACAGGTCCCGATTGCCTCTGAGGGCTTCTCCACATCCCTCTGCTCCTGAGGGGCGATCGAGGCAGCAGCAGCCACTTGCACCCGCTGCTGGCGCTGGCCCCAATCGCTCCACACCGTCAGTGGGTGTGAGCAAGGGAGCAGTAGCGGCAAGAGCAGGGCTGCTGGCCGAAGGGACTCGGTCCACAGTGGGAGGTGCCCCTGTGCCCACCATAGCCTCACGGCCCACAGTTCCTTTCAAGGTGCACTGGGCCCTTAGTTTAATAATATAGCTTTTTCTCAGAATGAGATGGGATATAGTAGAGTGACTTGATTTAATTTGAATTATTTTTTAATAGAAGTACTCTTTATGCTCAGCATCTCTGTAACATGAAAAATGTAAATTTCCTTTAGGACTGATGCCTTGGTAGGAACTTTGGGATTGGGGACAGCTGTGGATTGTCTTCAGGGTGTTATTCACAAAGGGGTGCTGTGTTGAAGGCTACACAAACCTGATTGAGTTCCCACTCAGCCTATACTAGCTCATGTATCTTCATGTCAGTTATCTCTCCTGAGCCTCATTCTCCTCCCTCACCTGTTATATAAAGAAAATAATGCCTGACCAGCGTATTTTAATTTTATTGCAGTTATGGCATTATGGTGAGATAATGTGAAGCGTTCATGAAAGAAAAACACTCTGTAAATGCAAGAGATTCTTAATCTTCAAAAACAGGCTGTAGAGAGGGGTCTTACCGGAGGACAGGAAGAAAAGGCAGCAAAGGGTATAAAGAGGAAACATGTATTGAAATCTTCAAAATCTCTCTATTACGCTGGAGATCTCGGACAGTTACTTCTTAGTGGTGCATCAAATCCAGGACTGATTTGGCACCTGTTTCTTTTGGTGTGTTGTTGTTGTTTTGTTTTTACTACCATCTTGGAAGAGTAATTTTAAATTGTACAACAAAGAGGTGAATATAAAGACAGAGAAACTCTGATAGGACATGTTTTTTAAACCTAGGTAATATGATTACTACAGTTACAGTAAATGTATTTCCGAGGCACAGTTAGGCACTCAGTATATGAAAAGGAATTTGGGGGATTTTTGTTAGGGAAAAACAGTCTGTCTGTCAGAACTTGATAGAGTAGAAATCTTAAGTGATTTTGCTTACGTGGAACTAATAGTTGAAATTAGCATAGTCTCAAAACAATCAATGAAATAAAAAGGGAATCTATGGAATGGGAGAAAATATTTGTAAATAATATATCTGATAAGGGATTAGTATCCAAAATATGTAAGAAACTCATACAGTTCAATAACAAAACAACTTAATTTAAAAAAGAGCAAAGGACCTGAATGGACACTTTTCCAAAGAAGACATACAAATAGTCAACAGACATGTGATAATGTGCTCAACATCACTATTTATCAGGGAAATGCAAATCAGAATCACAGTGTTTACCAGCTTACACCGGTTAGAATGATTGTTATCAGAAGACAGGAAGTAAGTGCTGGCAAGGATGTGGAGAAAAGGGGACCCTTGTGCACTGTTGGTGGGAGTGTAAATTGCTGCAGGCATTATGGAGGCTCCTCAAAAAATTTAAAAATAGAGCTACTATATGACCCAGCAATCCTACTTCTGGGTATGTATCCAAAAGAAATTAAAATCACTATCATGAAGAGATATCTGCACCCCCATGTTCACTGCAACCATAGCCAAACCGTGAAAACAACCTAAGTGTCCATTGATGGGTAAATGGATAAAAAAGTGATATATATATATAGTTCAGCTTTAACAAAGATGAAAATCCTGTCATTTGTGACATATGGATAAATCTTGGAGGGCATTATGCTAAGTGAAATAAGTCAGACAGAAAAAAGAAATACTGTATGGTTGCATTTATATGTGGAATCTAAACAGATTGGAACTTGTTAAGACAGAGAGTAGATTGGCAGTAGGTTGCCTGAGATGGAGGGTTGTGTGTGGAAGGAAATAGGTGAAAGTGACCAAATGGTAAAAACTTTCAGGTATAAGATCAATATAAGGTATATTTTGTAATCTAATATGCAACATGGTGACTATAATTAACAATGCTGTATTATGTACTTGAAAGTTGCTAAGAGAGTAGATTTTAAAAGTTCTCACCACAAAAAGTAATGGCAACTATTTGAGTAATGGCTTTGTTAACTAACCCTATTGTAGTAAATATTTAGCAATATACAGCATACATATAGCAAGTCATCACTTTTATACTTCAAACTTGCACACCGTTATATGTCAGTTACATCTCAATAAAGCTGCAGGGTGGATTGGCACAGTCTCTGGAAAATGCAGTGTGTGGGTTGTCTGAATTTGTTGTAGAAAGTAATAGGCATTTTTCATTATTTTGTAGGTGTTCACTCTTTGTTTAGTCATTTATGTGATTAAAGGGTCTTTGTGTTGCATGAAAACCTATTGTGGCTGTGTAAAAAGAGGAAGACAAACAAAATGTTTATTGGACATACACTGGAGTTGCTTTCAGATTCAAAGTTCTTGGGAGGACAGGACTCAGGAGGACAGCTCTTGAGAACTCAGTAGCAGAAGCATGTAGATCTTTTATTCTGGACTAGAGCGCAGCCTTAATTGTCATCATGCTCTATGAATTCAGTCTGGTCTTACTCTGCAGGTTAAATAATTCTGGGAGAATCTTTCTGGCTCAGCTGGGTCAGGTTTTGCAATGGTCTGATCCTCTGTGACTAATTGGCAAGAACCACAGCAGTGTCCACTGAGGAGCCACCTCTGTGTCATGAGGTGATAGAAGCAGTGACAGGGCCGCACTAAGACTTTTCAGTCTTCCATCTGCACACTGTGCTCCTCTATGAGAATAATAAAGCCTCTGTGCAACAGCAATAACCTCATTCTTTTTTTTTAAATTTTTTTATTGCTTAGAGTATTACAAAGGGTATTACATATGTGTCCTTTTTTCCCCCGCCCTTGACAATCCCCTGGCCTCCCCTACCCCCCAGTGTCTATGTCCATTGGTTATGCTTATATGCATGCATACAAGTCCTTCAGTTAATCTCTTACCCCCCTCCCTCCTGCCCCGCAACCCTTCCCGGCCTTCCCGCTGCAGTTTGACAGTCTGTTTGAGGCAGCTCTGCCTCTGTATCTATTATTGTTCAAAAGTTTATAATGGTCTCTATTATCCATGAATGTGTGAGATCATGTGGTATTTTTCCTTCATTGACTGGCTTATTTCACTTAGCATAATGCTCTCCAGTTCCATCCATGCCATTGCAAATGGTAAGAGTTCCTTCTTTTTTACAGCAGCATAGTATTCCATCGTGTAGATGTACCACAGTTTTCTAACCCATTCATCTACTGATGGGCACTTAGGCTGTTTCCAGATCTTAGCTATGGTGAATTGTGCTGCTATGAACATAGGGGTGCATATATCCTTTCTAATTGGTGTTTCTGGTTTCTTGGGATATATTCCTAGAAGTGGGATCACAGGGTCAAATGGGAGTTCCATTTTTTGTTTTTTGAGGAAACTCCATACTGTCTTCCATAGTGGCTGCACCAGTCTGCATTCCCACCAGCAGTGCACGAGTGTTCCTTTTTCTCCACATCCTCTCCAGCACTTGTCGTTTGTTGATTTGTTGAGGATAGCCAGTCTGACAGGTGTGAGATGGTACCTCATTGTTGTTTTGATTTGCATCTCTCGGATGATTAGTGACTTTGAGCATGTTTTCATATGTCTCTTGGCTTTCTGAATGTCCTCTTTTGAAAGGTGTCTATTTAGGTCCTTTGCCCATTTTTTGATTGGATTATTTATCTTCCTTTTGTTAAGTTGTATGAGTTCCCAATAAATTTTGGAGATTAGGCCCTTATCAGATATGACGTTGGCAAATATGTTTTCCCACGCAGTGGGTTTTCTCGTTGTTTTGTTGATGGTTTCTTTTGCTGTGCAGAAGCTTTTTATTTTGATGTAGTCCCATTTGTTCATTTTCTCTTTAGTTTCAAGTGCCCTAGGAGCTGTATCAGAAGAAATTGCTTCGGCATATGTCTGAGATTTTGTTGCCTTTGGATTCCTCTAGAATTTTTATGGTTTCCTGTCGTACATATAAGTCCTTTATCCATTTTGAGTTTATTTTTGTATATGGTGTAAGTTGGTGGTCTAGTTTCATTTTCTTGCATATATCTGTCCAATTTTCCCAACACCACTTATTGAAGAGACTATCTTGGCTCCATTGAATGTTCTTTCCTCCTTTGTCAAATATTAATTGAGCATATTGGTTCGGGCCGATTTCTGGGTTCTCTATTCTATTCCATTGATCTATATGCCTGTTCTTGTGCCAGTACCAGGCAGTTTTGAGAACAGTGGCTTTGTAATACATCTTGATATCTGGTATTGAGATCCCATCTACTTTCTTCTTTCTCAGGATTGCTGCAGCTATTAGGGGTCTTTTTTTATTCCAAATGAATTTTTGGAGAGTTCATTCTAGATCTGTGAAGTATGCCGTTGGTATTTTGATGGGAAGTGCGTTGAATTTATAGATTGCTTTGGGTAGTATGGACATTTTAATGATGTTGATTCTACCAATCCATGAACACGGTATGTTCTTCCATCTGTTTATGTCTTCCTCTATCTCTTTTTTCAACGTCCTGTAGTTTTCTGAGTAGAGGTCTTTTACCTCTTTAGTTAAGTTTATTCCTAGGTATCTTAATTTTTTTGGTGCGATGGTAAATGGGATTGTTTTTATAATCTCTCTTTCTGAAAGTTCACTATTGGTGTATAGAAATGCCTCAGATTTCTTGGGGTTAATTTTGTATCCTGCTACCTTGCCAAATTTATGTATTAAGTCTAGTAGCTTTTTGATGGAGTCTCTAGGGTTTTGTATGTATAATATCATGTCATCTGCAAATAAGGACAGTTTTACTTCCTCTTTTCCAATTTGGATGCCTTTTATTTCTTCTTCTTGTCTAATTGCAATGGCTAAAACTTCCAGGACTATGTTGAACAGGAGTGGTGAGAGTGGGCATCCCTGTCTTGTTCCTGTTCTTAGGGGAAATGGTGTTAGTTTTTGTCCATTGAGTATGATATTGGCTGTGGGCCTGTCATATATGGCTTTTATTATGTTGAGGTATGATCCTTTTACTCCCACCTTGCTGAGAGTTTTTATCAAAAATGGGTGTTGGATTTTATCAAATGCTTTTTCTGCATCAATTGATATGACCATGTGGTTTTTTTCTTTCAATTTGTTTATGTGATGTATCATGTTTATTGATTTGCGGATATTGTACCATCCTTGCATCCCTGGAATAAATCCTACTTGGTCATGGTGTATGATCTTTCTGATGTACTGCTGGATCTGATTTGCTAAGATTTTGTTGAGGATTTTGGCATCTATGTTCATGAGGGATATTGGCCTGTAATTCTCTTTCATTGTGTTGTCTTTACCTGGTTTTGGTATTAGGGTGATGCTGGCTTCATAGAATGAGCTTGGAAGTGTTCCTCTTGAATTTTTTATAGTAGTCTGAGGAGGATAGGTTTTAGTTCTTCCTTGAATGTTTGGTAAAACTCCCCTGTGAAGCCGTCTGGTCCTGGGCTTTTGTTTGCTGGAAGCTTTCTGATGACTGCTTCAATTTCTTCCATAGTTATTGGCCTATTGAGATTTTTAGATTCTTCCTGATTGAGTTTTGGAATGTTGTATTTTTCTAGGAATTTGTCCATTTCCTGCAGGTTGTCTAGTTTGTTGGAGTAGAGCTGTCCATAGTATTTTTTAACAATCATTTGTATTTCTGTGGGGTCTGTTGTTATTTCGCCTCTATCGTTTCTGATTTTGTTTATTTGGGTCCTCTCTCTTTGCTTCTTGGTGAGCCTGGCTAGAGGTTTGTCAATCTTGTTTATTCTTTCAAAGAACCAGCTCTTGGTTTCATTGATTTTCTGTATTGTTTTTTTGGTCTCTATTTCATTGATTTCTGCTCTAATCTTTATTATCTCCTTCCTTCTGCTCACTCTGGGGTTTTCTTGTTGCTCTCTTTCTAATTCTTTGAGTGTAGAGTTAGATGATTAACTACCATTTTTTCTTGTTTTTTGAGATAGGCCTGTAGAGCTATAAACTTCCCTCTCAGGACTGCTTTCATTGTGTCCCATAGGTTTTGGATTGTTGTGTTTTCATTGTCATTAGTGTCCAGGATGTTTTTAATTTCTTCTTTGATGTCATTGGTAACCCAATCAATATTTAATAACATGCTGTTCAGCTTCCAAGTGTTTGAGTATTTTGGGTTGTTTTTTTTGTAGTTCATTTCTAATATTATGCCATCGTGATCTGAGAAGATGCTTGGTATGATTTCAATCTTCTTGAATTTCGGGAGACTTTGTTTGTGACCCAATACGTGGTCTATTTTTGAATATGTCTTATGAGCCCTTGAGTAGAATGTATATTCTGTGGCTTTGGGGTGAAGTGTTCTGAAGATGTCAATTAAGTCCATCTGACCAAGTGAGTCATTTAGGATTGCTGTTTCTTTGCTGATTGTTTGTCTAGAGGATTTATCCAGAGATGTCAGTGGTGTATTAAAGTCCCCTACTATGATTGTATTGTTGTCGATCTCTCCTTTGATATCTTCCAGGAGTTTTTTTAAGTATTTGGATGCTCCTGCATTGGGTGCATAAATGTTTACCAGGGTTATATCTTCTTGTTGTATTGATCCCTTTAGTATTATGAAGTGGCCTTCCTTATCTCTGGTTATGGCCTTCACTTTGAGGTCTATTTTGTTCGATGTAAGTATTGTTACCCCAGCTTTCTTTTCCTTTCCATTTACCTGGAAGATATTTTTCCATTCCTTCACTTTCAGTCTGTGTGAGTCCCTTCTAATGAGGTGGGTCTCTTGTAGACAACAAATGTATGGGTCATGATTTTTTATCCATTCAGCCACTCAGTGTCTTTTGGTTGGAGCATTTAGTCCGTTTACGTTTAAAGTTATTATTGAAAGGTACTTGTTTGTAGCCATTTCTTTTTTTGTGTGTGGCTGTTTTCTTTCTGAGCTTTTTATTTCTTCTTTTTACACCAGTCCCTTTAGCATTTCTTGCATTGCTGGCTTGGTGGTGATAAACTCCCTTAGCCTTTTTTTGTCTATGAAGCTTCTTATTTCCCCTTCAATTTTGAATGATAGCCTTGCTGGATAGAGTATTCTTGGATTCAGTCCTTTGCTTTGCATTACTTTGTAGATTTCTGTCCATTCTTTTCTGGCCTGATGTGTTTCTGTTGAGAAATCATTTGATAATCTAATGGGAGATCCCTTGTATGTAACTTTCTGTCTCTCTCTTGCAGCCTGTAAGATTCTCTCTTTGTCCTGAACATTTGCCATGGTAATTATGATGTGTCTTGGTGTGGGTCTTTTCGGGTACATCTTGTTTGGGGCTCTCTGTGCTTGTGTGACTTTTTTCTTCCCCACCTCAGGGAAGTTTTCTGATATTATTTCTTCAAGTAGGTTTTCTAACCCTTGTTCCTCTTTCTGTTGTTCTGGCACCCCTATTATTCGTATGTTGTTTCGTTTCATGTTGTCCCAAAGCTCCCTTAGGCTCTCCTCCTGTCTCTTAATTTTTTTCTCCAACTGAAGTACAGTTTGGGTGTTTTTTGCTTCCTTGTCTTCTAATTCACTTATTCGGTCCTCTGCTCTTTTTTTTTTTTTTTAATAAGTCAGTTTTTCATTTACTAGCCCAGGAGAGTGGGCTCAAATATTTTTGAAAGACTTTCCAAAAAGCATATATGAAACTTTGATCTCTGAAACTTCATGCATTTTGAGGGGTTAAGAAAGTATTCTTTGGAGTCAGATTAAAATCTTTTTATCATTTACTGATCTGTGATTTGGGACTTGTTACTTTATCTGGGCTTTTAGTTTCCTTATTTTGGACCATTCTTTGGTTATTCTTGCTAATAATAATTCTCATATTACTTAATATTTTTGCAGCATTGAAACTTTCAACATGCTTAGGGAAATTAGCACTGTCAATAAAAATGTTCTCAGTGAACTAGAATGTGACCCCAAAGAGGACACATTTATTCTGGCTTCTAGAAGCAAAAATGCAGAGTCAGGGTGTTCAAAATTAGCTGCATTTGGTGAAAGCCAGGGCCTGAATCTTTAGGAGATGCTAGGAGGTCCTTCAGGATGTGTGGAGCAGAAGAACTGGAAGAACAGGACTTGGCTGCTCTTGTATTATTCAGGGAGCCATGGAGGTGTGTCCTTAGAAACACCAGCCAGAGAGAGGAAAACTTGCCAGTTACAGAGGGTTTAGGATTTAAGAAGAATACAAAGATCTTTTCATCTTTTAGATGTTTATGCCTCTGCACTTTAGCATGTGAAATGATTTATATTGAAATTAACTATAATACATATTTGAGGAAATAGGCAGCAACAACAAAAACAAAATGCAAGATAGGAAGAATGAGTAACAGGGAAGAAGTGCAAATTCACATAGGTTAGACATAGGCATACACTGAGTCATCAGTTTCACTTTGAGCTTCCAGCTAGAGAGGAAAATAAGAAACAGATCAAGTTATATAAATATTATAATCAGAAAGGAGACAGTCCTTAGGAAAGGCAATTTGTTTTTTCCT
Source organism: Myotis yumanensis (assembly GCF_028538775.1). NCBI lineage: Eukaryota > Metazoa > Chordata > Mammalia > Chiroptera > Vespertilionidae > Myotis > Myotis yumanensis. The sequence goes on along the minus strand of NW_027223756.1, from coordinate 23,260,918 downwards.
CAAAATTCTAAAATTCTTTTCCCAGAAGACTTCATAGAGAGGTTATTGAGTGATGTCATGCCCAACTTCAGTTTTTCTCATCAGTTGCATGTGAATTACCTATTAAATTTACTTTCTCCAAGGCATGAGCGAGGCACTTTTAGACATAACTTTTGATATGATGAGACAATTATCATACAAATGAAACTTTTAAAACTACTGATTAAATGCACAGTCACTGGGATTTAAAGAGGTACACCTAATGAATCCATCCAAAATTTAATCTCTGCTCTAGAGGCTTTCTTCTCTCAGATTCCAGTTTTTCTATGTCCCTAGATTGAGCCATTTCTCCTTGCCCATTAGGGCCCATTGAATCTAGTCAAAGCTTTCTCGGTACAGCTAAAGAAGAAATTCCTGAATTGAGACCTGGGACAATTAAGTCCCTCAAATTTTTAATGTTAATAAGAAGCAAAGGGAGGCTCAAGGACAGGTGACTCCCCCTCGGGCACATAATCAGTAAGCAGCCAAATTAGAAGTTGATTTGCTTCTCCTCTATGCCTTTTGCTCATCTTAACTCCATGTTGTCTGTCTATTGGACTGCTTCGTACATTGAATCTCTAGAAGGGCACTCCCAAGGATTTGGCTGGTGGGTACTCATGAGTGGAGGTATGTAACAGCAGTCTGAGTGAAGGCAAAGGGCTAGGACACCTGCAACAAGAGGTAGGTTGTTCCCTGGAAGATGGGAATGGGAAAATGCAAATGTGAGTGTTTTTAGGAGCTTAGCTGCCTTTGGGGTGAGAGTCAGAAGTGTCAGAGTGGAGTGTGTCTTGATTCCAATGCCCAAGCCTGATTTCTACCCTTCAAAGCTTATGGAAGAAAAGGGTAGACTAAGTTCAGGAGTAATATGACAGTGGCTTTCTGAGCTTACACTAATCACACCCAAGTTATGAAATGGAGCTTGTGGGGAAGAGGTGATTTGCCAATCAGATACGGAATGGAAGTTGGGAAAGGCCATATTTCTGGAGATGCCAATAAGGTAACTCGACTAACCAAAGGTGTAGTGGTTTCTTTCTGTGGGCACTTGAGGCATGTCTCAGGTGAAATAGCTTAGTCACTGTTTCCTCTGCTTTCTCCTACGCTATAGTAGCACTAGGGCTTAGTGAGAAGGCACAGATTCTACAATCAGGCTGCTTGAGTCAACTCCTTCCCTCCTCCCTTATAAACTGGCCCCATCCATGAATCTCCCTGAGCCTTGGTTTTCTTATTTATAAAATTTAAGGCTAACAATACCTATTTTAAATAGGGACGTTAGCATTAATTTAGGTAGCACATAAATAGCACTCACCTTAATGCCTGAAACAGAGTGAGTCCTCAGTTTGTGCTAGATGCTGATATAATTACTTTTCCAGTGCTATATTTCTGTTTTTGTATTTCATTATCCATTTCAGGAGACAACTATTTTCAATAAGAAAACAGCAAATATTTCTTGATTCCTCAAACCATAATGTTTGTACATAAATCTGACTGTGTGGGATTGGAGAGATTGCTAGTCCTTCCTCCTGGAACTAGGTTCAGAAAATATTACCCTTCTTGTGGGTGACTAATAGTATGATTACATGGGCCCTTAGATTTTAGTACTTATAATCCCCCCAGTTCATAGGCTGGATGTGCACAAAACAAGTTCCTAGCAAAGTGTGACAGGAACTAGGTCTCCTAACTGCTAGTGCTTACTTGTTTCACCCCAAAATTGTGCCTCCTCCCTTAATCCTTATGTCATTATCTTCTTTAAGATGATAAAAAAATCTCTTTAAAATTAATCTTTAAAAACTCCAGCAAGAGCAAAGTAAAAACAAAAATCATACACGTTTTCTGTTTATAGGTAGGCATGGATGTCCAAATTCATGAAATAAAATCAGACCCTTTTTTCTCTATCCCATATATTACTATTTCAGTTGTAAATTGTAAGTTAAAATCACCTGGGAGGTCACATTGATGAATATTCTCAATTATCATTAAGTTCCAAAAATCCTCTTGAAAATAATGGGGGGAAAAAAGAATTAAAAATTAGACTAAACAGAAATGCTAGAAAGATCACTAGGGCATCTTATAATGTTTTAGCCATACTTTTTTCCAGATTTTCCTATTTCTGAAAGAAATAGAATCTAAGATTTATATAATAGTTCATAGTTGAAAAGCCATTTATGCATAATTATCTCTTTAAATATACAAACAAATCTATTAATTAGGTGTCTATTCATATATATACTTCATACATACATACACTTTTATGTATTTGCTCAGTACTATATCTCCAACACCTAGAACAATGCCTGGCATAGTATAAATTAATAAGTATTTATTGAATGGAAAAAATGAATGATTTTTATTTTTTACATATAAAAAACTTCTGAAGCTCAAAGAAATTAAACACCCTGTCCAAAATTAAACACCATTGGTGAACTGCAAAGCCAAGTGTAAAGCTCATATATCCAGAATCATTAATTAATGCCAGAATCACTATAGTCACAAGGTTTGGGTATGAGATAGCTGCTGAGAAGGTGAAGGATGACTTAAATGTGATCTTTGAGTAGGTTACAGTCTAGGAGAGAAAACACACATTGAGATATAAGTAATTTTAAAAAGGGGGTTGGGGAGGAGAGGAGGAACTCTCTTAGGAAGGATTCTACAAAGCATTAGGAAATCCCAGAGTATGAATACCTGAGTTTTTATATTGTAGATGTCTGTGGTGTCTCCAGAGAGCTTGTCTTTGAATTGGGCTTTAGGAAATTATTAGACTTATCAGATGAAGAGAATGGAGTTGGGGTTGGGGCCCCACATTGCTGTCAGAGAGACAAGCCTATGCAAAGATATTGGTAGTTTATACAAATACTAGAGACCCGGTGAATGGATTTGTGCACTGGTGGGGTCCCTCGGCCTGGCCTGCGGGGATCGTGTGAAACTGGCTTCCCGACATCCCCTGAGGGGTCCCGGATTGTGAGAGGGCAGTTCTTGGGTGACGCACCTCGGAATTGGGCTCCCTCCTCTATGGTTCCAGGTGCATCACCCGAGAACTACAGCTGCCAAGTCACCGCAGCTCGGCAGCTCCTGCACTGAGTGTCTGCCCCCTGGTGGTCATTGCGCATCATAGCTACTGGTTGAATGGTCGGATAGTCGCTTAGGTTTTATTTATATAGACTAGAGGCTCAGTGCACAAAATTCATACATGGGTGGGGTCCCTAGGCCTTGCCGGAGATCAGGGCCAATCAGGTTCCCTGCCTCCCCGCCTCCTCCTTCCCTCACTGCCTGCGCACCACCACCATGCAGTTCCCCGCCTTCCCCCCCACTTCCTTCCTTCACCGCCTGTGTCCACCACCACCAACCTCCAATTCTCTGTCCCAGCCCTGGCTCCAGCCCCAATCAGGCAATTGGGACCTGCCAGCGAGAGGGAGGGACGGGTATGTTGGCAGGCAGGCCCCATTGGCGATTGGGGCCTGTGGGCTGGGGGCAGCTTCTGCGTTGAGCGTCTGCCACCTGGTGGTCAGTGAATGTCATAGCACTGGTTGTTCTGGTCATTCCGTCATAATGGTTGCTTAGGCTTTTATATTTATACTAGAGGCCCAGTGCACAAAAATTTGTGCACTCAGGGAGGTCCCTCAGCCTGGCCTGTGCCCTCTTGCAGTCTGGGACCCCTCGGGGGATGTCTACCTGCTGGCTTAGGCCTGCTCCCCAGGGGATTGGGCCTAAGCTGGCAGTCAGACATCCCTCTGGCAGCCCAGGAGCCCTTGAGGGATGTCCACTTGCCAGCGGGGAGCAGGCCTAAGCTGCAGTTGGACATCCTTAGCGCTGCTGAGGAAGCGGGAGAGGCTCCGCCATCACTGCTGTGCTGGCAGCCGTCAGCCTGGCTTGTGGCTGCGCAGAGCTCCCCATGTGAGAGTGCCCTGACCACCAGGGGGCAGCTCCTGCATTGAGCGTTTGCCCCCTGGTGGTTAGTGTGTGTCATAGTGACCAGTCATTCCTAATAGTTCTGCTGTTAGGGTCAATTTGCATATTACCCTTTTATTATATGCCTGGTGAATGGGTGGGGGCTGGCTGGTTTGCCCTAAAGGGTGTCCTGGATCAGGGTGGGGGACCCACTGGGGTGCCTGGCCAGCCTGGGTGAGGGGCTGAGGGCCGTTTTCAGACTGGCCACACTCCCTTCAGGGTGGGGGTCCCTGCTGGAGTGCCTGGCCAGCCTGGGTGAGGGGCTGAGGGCAGTTTGCAGGCTGGCCACAACCCCTTCAGGGTGGGGGTCCCCCCTGGGGTGCCTGGCCAGCCTGGATGAGGGGCTGATGGCTGTTTGCAGGCTGGCGAAGACCCCCAGCAGGGACCCTCACCCCATGAGGGTGTGGCCAGCCTGGGCAAGGGGCTGATGGTGTTTGCAGGCTGGCTACAGCCCCTTCAGGGTGGGGGTCCCCGCTGGGGTGCCTGACCAGCCTGGGTGAGGGGCTGATGGCTGTTTGCAGGCTGGCCATGGCCCCCAGTCACCCAAGCTCCCAGTGGAGGCTGGCTGGAAGCAGGTATCTGGGGTTTATTTATCTTCTATAATTGAAACTTTGCCTTTAGTGGAGACCACAGCTGGCCAGGGCAGGCGGGAAGCTTGGCTTCCTCCATCACCAGGTCAACCAAGCCTCCTGCTAGCTCCAGCTCCGTGGCTGCTGGCCACCATCTTGGTTGGGTTAATTTGCATACAGTTGCTCTAATTGGCTGGTGGGCGTGGCTTGGGCATAGCAAAGGTACAGTCAATTTGCATGTTTCTCTTTTATTAGATTAGATATATATAGATGACCTGCCCTGAAACAGGAATCATTTGTCATTAGGGCATTAGGGCATTGGGGCTTGGCTTTAGGAGTGAGAAAGATGATTGAAGGATATATTAGCATCATGGAAGGACCTCTAACATCAGCTGAATGATTTTGTAGGCAAAGGAAATTCATGAAAGGGGTTTAAGCACAGCAGTGATAGAACCAAATATGTGATTTTGTTCTGTTACTCTCGTAATAGATTAATGAAGGATTGGAGTGACTGTGGACAGAAACAGGGAAACAAATTGCAAATCTAACTGGAAGATTGTAAGAGATGATGAAAGACTTGACTAGGCCAACAATTCAGAGTTAAAGAAAAGGAATGGCATGGGGGGAAATGTCATAGGTAGAATTTTCAGAATGGGATGAAATTGGCGATGAGCAGGAAGGATCCCAGAAGACCCTGAGGTTTCTGGATTTTGGGTGAGAAGGGATGTGACAGAGATGAGGAACATGGGAGGGAGTACAAGTATGTAACTGAGACAGTGGTCTTGCATTTAGATCAGTTGAATTTGAGGTGTTGATGAAAAATCTAGGTGGGGTTTTGTAGCAAACAATTCATCTTGTTAGTCTCTAGCCTAGGAAAAAGAGTGCAATAGATGTCTGAATTTGGAACTCATTAGATTATAAATAATATTCCCAGTGTGGAAGCTGTGATGTGAAATACCAGACAGATTACATTTGGAGTTTTGAGGCACAATGATGCTTAAGGGGCAGATGCATGAAGAAAAATCAAAGAGAAGAATGACTAGAGGTAGGGAGAGAACCAGGAAAAATGTGTCATGGAAACCCAGGGGATGGGGGGAAATTCACAAGAATTGAAGGCTTCTCAAAGGTGACCAGAATCCAGTTTGCATACCTCTAAGGCAGTGGTTCTCAACCTTCCTAATGCCGCGACCCTTTAATACAGTTCCTCATGTTGTGGTGACCCCCAATTTCATTGTTACAAATTGAACATAATTAAAGCATAGTGATTAATCACAAAAACAATATGTAATTATATATGTGTTTTCTCATGGTCTTAGGCGACCCCTGTGAAAGGGTCCTTCGACCCCCAAAGGGGTCGCGACCCACAGGTTGAGAACCGCTGCTCTAAGGTAATCCAGAAGGCAGCATAGGGAACAAGTGGAGGGAGTGAGCTGGTCTATTCACTGTCCTAAAAGCATATATCTAGCCCTAACTGGTTTGGCTCAGTGGATAGAGCATTGGCCTGCGGACTGAAGAGTCCCAGGTTCGATTCCGGTCAAGGGCATGTACCTTGGTTGCAGGCACATCCCCAGTAGGACGTGTGCAGGAAGAAGCTGATTGATGTTTCTCTCTCATCGATGTTTCTAACTCTCTATCCCTCTCCCTTCCTCTCCGTAAAAAATTAATAAAATATATATTTTTAAAAAGCATATATCTAGCATTTATTATGTGCCTGATATACTACTTAGGCATCAGAGATATTAGAGTAAATAAAGCATTGTTTTCACTTAATGAAGTTTCACCATTCCTGTCATTCTCTCTAATCAAATCTCTTTGAGTCCTTTAAGGCCCAGATTTCTCACCTTTACCATAAACACTCCCCTAAGCATGCTGGCCCCAGTAAAGGTTCCTTTCTCTAGATATTACCTGCAATATTTGGCTGACATTTATATTATTTAGCATTTTAATTATCATTGCATTTGCTCATGTCATCTCACCATAACAACTGCAAATTATTTGAGGAGAAGGGTTTTATAGTTTAGATTTTTCCTTCACAATTACTGCCCCTACTTTTCTGTATTAAGTGCTTAGAAATACTTCTGAATGGTCTCCTCCCATTCTCCATTCCCCTTTATACTTATGGTCTTCTTAGACAGGGAAAAGTCCTGTGCTATAGCAATGAGCTAGATTAATCTGATCCCTACTTTCACATTAAAAATATTTGATATTTTATATTAAAAATAAATTATTTGAGATGATAATATATGTTAAATGACACTATGACAAGGTAAAGTAATAGAGAAAAACCAGGAAATGAAAGAAGACAGTGTGAACAAGAGTGGTTATCGAATAGTTTTCTGAGGAGGTGACTTTTAGATGAGCTTCAGAGCGAAGAACTAGCCATGAGAAAAGCAGAAATGAAAGCAAGGACTGAGGGCCTAAAATGTTTTTAAGTTCCAGGAACAAAAAGAACATTATTTACTTAGAATATAATGAAAGAAAAAGATAGTAGAAGATAAGGTACTGTTTCTGTACCCAGAGCTGGCTGTGATCCTTTAGTATTTCAGATAATCAACTTTCAGGGTTAACAGAGAAAAAAATGCTATTTTATATCTAGGGAATTCCTCAGGGGAGGAATAAAAAGAACTATTATTGTTCCAACCCCTTGCATTGCTATTGTTGTGATTCATAACAATATGAAATCAACTGGGCTTTAATCTGTACTTAATACATAATGGGTGTTACTCTCATTGTTTGTCAGTTTTATCCTTGTTTACATTAATAATCATGGGGACACAACATTTGCAAAAGCAGCCACAATAGAAATAATAACAATGAAAAATACACATCTGTAAGTTTCAACATTCTTGCATGATGATTGTATGTAGACTCCTGCCCATCTACATAGTAATATATTGACTTAAGCAAGCCAGAGATTATAAAATACTAACCCTGATTACTTCACTACAGAAGTAATTCGAAGTCAGTTATTGGTCATAGACCACTTTCAGAAGCTAATAAAAGTTAGAAGCAATTTTCCTGGAAAAAATGCAAATAGTCACATTTACACAAAATATGAATAAAAATTTAAAGGCTATTTAACAACCAGCCATGTAACTCAGAATATCTAATCAAGGGCTATCAACATTATTGTACTAGAGGCCCGGTGCACAAAATTTGTGCACTAGAGGGGTGGGGGTTGGTCCCTCAGTCCGGCCTGCGCCCTCTCGCAGTCCGGGACCCCTCAAAGGATGTCTGACAAGTGGACATCCCTCTCGCAGTCGGGGGCTCTTGCAGTCCGAGACCCCTTTTTACTGCCCCCCTGAAGCGGAGGCGGGAGAGGCTCCCGCCACCACCACTGCGCTATGCTCGCCAGCCGTGAGCCTGTCTTCTGGCTGAGCGGCACTCCCACTGTGGGAGCATAGTGACCACCAGGGGGCAGTTCCTGTGTTGAGCTTCTGCATTCTGGTTGTCAGTGCGCATCATAGTGACCGGTCATTCTGCCTGTCATTCCGCAGGTTGGTCGATTTGCATATTAGGGTTTTATTATATAGGATATCAGAATCACCTGAAAGCTTGTTAGAAAGCATATCCTTAGCTTTGTCCCAGGAAGGTACAAGGTGAAAAGGAGGAACTTGCATTTTGTGTAAGTTCTCCAGGGAATTCTAAAGCAGTTAGATAATAGATCAGTTTTCCCAAACTTTGCTTAGGGGTCTATGAAGGAGAGAATTGGAGAGCAGAGGCTCAGAGAAGTGGAGATTGAAATTACCTGGAAATTCAAAATGAATTGGATCCTGGAGAGTTGAAATTGAGGAGATTAATAAATGGGGAAGAATGAACAGGGTGAAGTAGAAGTAAAAATCAGAGCTATGTAGACTGGAGCAAGATGTATGAGAAGTTGGGCAAAGGGGCTTGGAAACAGATTGAGGACATAGTGGGGATTCTCAGGTGTGTGATCTGCCACCAGGGAAATCCCTCACAATCAAAACAAACACTCATATAGATTGTCTATGAGGAGAGATTAGCCATTGTCTCTAACCCTTTTGAGTTACTCCAATGAGAAAATAAAGGCAGGAATTATCACAACTGTAACCACTGAGCACACCATTACCCACTACCTTTACCAAAGAATTGCAGTGTCTGTGCTGGGGTGGTCCTGTATTCCCTTAACTGGATACATAAGCAAACTGAAACACAGAGATCACCCAATGAAAAAGCACTTGTTCAAGACCAGAACCTGGTTTTCTGTCTCCTGGTCTGGTGATCTTCCTTACTTGGTCCTGAGATTTAAAAAAATATTTTATGGAACCAGTTGATAGGAATGTGCTCACCCCAAAGAGCTCAGGGAAATTTCATTCAGGTGCAAATGGGATGTAAGGTAGGGCAACACTTTTTAATTAAAATCATACATTGGCATGCACCAAATTTTGATTCTCATTCATTTTAATGCAATGTGGTCATTTGCCAACAGCAAACTGGACAAAAGCAGGACTTGTCTCAGTGCTTACGGGTTCCTCTCTATGGAGCTGAGGATGAACGCCACTCCATCCTCAATGATTTCTGTGCCCAAAAGGGTTAGGAATGTCCTCACATCCTCTTGTTCTTTGTTTGAGGCATCTGGCTTGTCCTTTGGCTTGTCCTTTGGCTTGTCCTTTGGCTTGTCCTCTGACTTGTCCTCTGGCTTGTCATCTGGTTTGTCCTCTGGCTTGTCATCTGGTTTGTCATCTGGTTTGTCATCTGAAAAACACAATAGAATCTCAGAGGTGATTCTCAGCAACAAGAACAGAATGTCTCTCTTATTTGTAGGAAGCACCTAGCGCCCATTGTACTCCCACTCAGTAACTTAGGAGTATCTTATAGTTGCATTTACTTAACACTTCCTACCCAGTGAAAGCCTTCACATGTTTTATATCACTTATTCCTAAAAACAATCAAGCAGACAAAGAGGCATTGATCCTTTGATTCCCTTCCTGGAAGAGAAGACTGAAGTTCATGGAGGTTAAGTAATGTGGCCCCAGTAAAGCTACTATCTGATTGAAATACAGAATTCCTGGTTTCACTTCAATTACATGGTCTCTCTCTCTCTCCGTGTAATCCCTGGGCCCATGGTAATGATAATAATGAAGATGAAATACTAATGACTAGCATTTGTTGACCACATACCTATGATAGGAAATCCACATACATTGTCTCATTTTATTCTCAAACCTATGAGGTAGGCAAAATCATTATGCCGAATGAAGGTAAAGAAATGGAATCTGAGACAGGTTTAGAAGCTGGTTCACAGCCACAGTGTTAGTAAGTGGCAGAGACAGAATGCAGTCTCCTGTCTGTCTGGTATTCAAATCTGGATCCTTAAGCACTCAGTGATGAGCTGCATGGTCTTTGACAGAAAAGTTGTGATCTAACTACAAGTGTGTTATAAGATTGAAGGCGGTATAATGATGACAAGGAGAAATTCTATCACTTTTACATTATCTATCTGATAGTTCTGAAAATAATGGTTTTACAAAAGCTGTGTAACTTTACCCTTGATCAATCTTATGGGGTATGTACATTTTTGCTCATTAGACTAAGAAACTGAAAAGATTGGATGACTTGCAGAAGACTCACAAATAGCAAGAGAAGATGAAACTATAACTGGGAGCCTCTTAATCAAGTGCCCTTTAGAATGAGGCCAAGGAGCTAAAGCAGAGGTCCTCAAACTTTTTAAACAGGGGGCCAGTTCACTGTCCCTCAGACCGTTGGAGGGCCAGACTATAGTTTAAAAAAAAACTATGAACAAATTCCTATGCACACTGCACATATCTTATTTTGAAGTGAAAAAACAAAACGTGAACAAATACAATATTTGTATTTGCATGTGGCCCGCGGGTCGTAGTTTGAGGACCCCTGATCTAAAGAGTGAGGTTGGAGGTTGGTGACATGTAAGTTTCCTTGGGAGTGGGGGGTGGGCTTTACTTAGTGGTCTAAATGATTAGGAGATTAGATGGAATGAAAGAGGGGCAATTTGCAGCACATATGGCCTCCTCACTGGACCTTAGTGCCAGAATGGAGTAGGATCTTTATCTTTTTGTTTTATTAGAGCCTCAGGAGTTGTGCTGGCAGATCTGGTAAATTAAAACACAGGATGCCCAGTTAAAGTTGAATTTCAGATAAACAATAGTTTTCAGCATAAGAATGACCCATGCAATATTTAGGACAGGCTTAAATAAAACAGTTATTCATTGTTTATCCAATACTCAATCTTAACTGGCTGTCCTGCATTTTATCTGCAACCCCGCCGCAAGTTTTGACTCGAGAGGTCCCAACTACTGGACACCGTACCTGAGGACTCTGAATGAAGGAGTAGTAATTAGCTTTTTGTGTGGAGGTTGTCAAATTATGTTAGAAGCCTTGCATCTGTATTGTATCCTAAAATAGAAACTCTAAGTAAAAAAATGTGGCTTTCAGTTGTACAAACATTTATTGCTTACCATGCCATAACAAAAGATTGGAGAGGAGCACCAATCCAGGACATGTAACCAAAATCAATATACTAATCACCAAGTATTCATTCATTCATTCAGTTGTTGGGTGTTTTTCTGTTGTTGTTGTTCAACAAAGGTATTTTGAGCCTACTATTATATACACAGCATAGGCTAAGAGTTAGGGTAAAAGTGGACATTTATGGACATGACTCTCACATAAGGTGCAGGGCAACCACAGTGACCAGAACAGCTTTGTTTTTATCATGGGAAGGGGAGGAAAGAGACTGTGTATTTGTGATGCTGTGCCTGTTGTGCGGGGGCTGGGATTGTGCTTTCATAGCATGCCTTAATCCTTATTCAGGCCGACGATGATAATATAGTCTTACAAGAGAGAAAACAAGATGCTTAGAGAAATTAGATGACTCACCTAAAATCACACATCTAGAAAGTGGCTGAGTCAGGTTTTGACCTAATTTATGTTTAACTCCACAGACCTTGTAACTTATATGATATAATACAGCCTTCAAGCAGTTATCCCCTGAAGACATTTACCAGGTGCAAAACAGGTTCCTTACATGAAAAGTGAATTCTTTTTTTTTTCCTGTGTTCCTATCTGCCTACTGGCATAACCAGATTTTTATTTTATTTTAATATGACACCAAGTGGTAGCTTTTCAATATGCAGGGAGCTCTGGGTTGGAGTGTGTGAAGATCCGATCGTTGGCCCCAGCCCTTGGACCACGTACATACTGAGTGGTATTAGGGTCTGGTGGATCATATGTCTTAGAATCCTATATACTTGCACTTGATTCATGTGTTCAAAAATTATCCATGTAACCTTACACACAATATTTAACCACACTCTCAGTTTCCTCATTGTGTCATTATAAAGATTAAAAAATATTTCATATGTCTTTCATATATATCATATATGTATGTATATATGTGTGTGTGTACAAATATTATGTTCTATATATACCACTTACAGTACCAGCCCCAAGGTAAGCTCACAGTAAGTTATTGTTATATTATTATTACTATTATTAATAATAATAACAAAATGATTTGTAGTAGCTTTCTCCTCTAGTGCTTTTGGAAATGATGCAAATTAGAAAATGTTGTTAAAATATTAAGAAATTTGAGGAAAATAAAATAAAAATACATAACAACAATAATAAAATTAAGAAATGTAGTATACTAGAAACAAATTATCAAAGCCAATAGTTGAATATTTTCTCTTTTCAAATATAGGATAGCTCTTATTTACATTAAGAGTTTCTTAGTCAATTAAATAATAAAGTTCTGAAAAAATACTATAATAATGATAATGTCCAGTTTTTATAATTTACAAGTGATTACAAAAGCTTGTTCATTTGATCTGGTGAAGTTTATAGTTATCCCATTTTACAGATGAAGAAACTGAGGTTCAAAGCAGTGAACTGATTTAACCAGTTTCAGAGTTCATAAGAGACAGAACTTGGACTGGCTTTTAGGATATCAGTCTCACCTTTTACTTTACCAGGGGTATTACTTTAGGAGTGGATGGACACAGTATTCTCTGAGACCATCTCTACAGTAATTCTGTTGGAGTGTCTGCCTGTGTGTTGTGCCAGTGGACAATGGGTGGCTGAGGGTGTGAGTTCTGCTGAGTTACATTTAGAACAGTTTCAAGAGCAGTCTTTGCTCTCTGTGTTTTCTGACCATTCTGAATAGAGAGGGGTCAAGAGTTCACTGTCTTCTACAGATAAGAAAAGTAATTTATGAGAATTCTGCATGCTGCTTTGTGGTTCTCTGTGTGCTTGAAACAGACATGAAAGAAATAGATGCTTAGTTATAATGGGAAGAACTGAGGGATTTAGGTTTTAGTGCCAACTGTGCCACTACCAGTGTCTATGATCAAGTAAGTTTTCCTTTGCAAGTGGTTTGTTAACCTGCAAAAAGGGCAGTGGTAAAACTGTGCATGCTTACATAAAAGGAATGTTATGATAATTAAATGAAATAATACGTGATAACAATAACAGCTAATATTTACTGGTGCTTACTATGGACTAAATACTTTTAAAATTTTTGTCTCATTTAATTTTCATGATAAATGTATGAGAAAGTTAACTATTGACATTTTATTTTACATGTGAGGCCCAGAGAAGTTAAATAAAATACATGAAATCACATTTCTGATTAGTTGTGAAGTCAGACCTAGGAGTCTTATTTCAGTGTTGATAATCTTCACCTTTGAGCAATATTAGTTATAATCATAAAAAAAACCTCAAAACACCCCAGCTCTCCTAATTTATAATATAATAGTGTTACTATATCACACAAGTATATGTAAAAAAGCCATCATTTCAAACTTCATACATTCACTGAGGACAGAGGCTGTAACTGAAGCACATTGAAGAAAAATCCTACTTGCTTTTTGCCAGAAGATCTGTCTTTGGTCTCCTATTCCAGTGCCCCAAAGTCCCTCCCCCTCCCTGACCTTTATGTTCTGGGTCAGTGCCACCAACTTCCTCCAACCATGGCTAACCACTGCACGAGCTGTCACTGGAAGCACTTACCAGCATGGCAAGTCAGGATCAAGGCAAGCAGTCCCAGGACAACTGTCATCCGAAGCACTGAGATGGCCATGATTGCAGCTCTGGGTATTGGTGCAGATAAAGCGTTACAGTGCACCTGTAGCCTTGCTCCATTTATAAGTCATTTGCAGGTGACATCATCTGCTATGGAATTTAGGCTGTTGCACAAAATGTCTCCACAGCATGCTCTGGGATCTAATGAGCCCTGCCCAATCTTTCAAACCTAAAGTTTTTCACATGGGGAAGAAAAGCCCTTTTTGGTTTTTCTAGTGTATATTTACCAATAGCATTGTAATAACTCTTTTGGAGGTACTTCCTATGCCAGCATTAACAATTAGATGGGTATCGGGCAGAATTATTATTCAGTGCCAAGAAGTAAGCATTAAATCAGATTGGTGAGGTGTGCCTACTTTCGTCCCTGAGCACTCTGCTTCTTTCCCCATGCTCTGAGCTAATTACTTGTTCCTACATGGGCATGCCCATTCATACCCAAGGGCCTCTGTTCACGCTCTTTATTTTTTCCTGCTATTCATCAGGCTCCGGTTCAAATGCCCCACTTCTCTATGAACTTTTATGATGACCCTTCCACTGTACCCCAGAGAGTTAGTTGCTCCATCATCTGTCACATAGAACGCTTGGACTATTTTTGGAGAACTAAGTACTTTAATAGATCTCTTCTCTTTCAGCCTATGGATCTCTTAAGGGTCAGAATGTTTTATTCAGTCCTGAATCCTCAGGGAGCCTAATATTGTGTTTGGCATTGGCGTTAGCTTTGACTTCCTTGGGAAACTTGTATGGTTTTTCCAAAAAGAACTAGGTGTTTATCTCCTGTGCCTAATAGGTACCAGAATATATGTCTCCACCAATAGGCTGTAGGCTCCTCAAGGGCTAGATTGTCTTTTTCAGAGTTGAATGCACATTATTCGAGGTATATAACAAACAAATAATAATAATAATAATAATAAAATTACTGCACACAATAAAAAGAAATATTGGGTTTGAGGTGCTGATGTGTATTTTAGATGTAAATATCCTTCCTTTTGGATATAAACACTCAAGGGGATACAATTTGTTCAAGTATAGATACTGGTTATCCTCAGGGATGCTGTAAGTTCAGTTAGTTGAGATGAGGACTTGGGGGTTCCTAAACTTGTAGCTTGACCAAAACTTATTGTGACTGTGAGAGGGCCCTTTTAATAAATGGTGAGATTAACTGAGGTCTGGGGAAAGGAGGCTTGTCTGGTGTCACAGAGCCAAGGTGAGGACATGGCCCTCTTACTCCCAGTTCTGAACTCTTTACAAGGCGCCAAACTGCACTTGAAAGCTCTGCTTGGATCCTTCCAGTCTCTCCATTTTAGCTTCTCAAGAAGACTCTGATACAGTCTCTCCTACAGAGTTGTGATCCGGAGATAGTGATCCATGGTAGGAAGTGTTCAGCAAGTTGGGGGGATGCCATCAGAGTCAGTTAGAATTGAGCACTGTGCATGTCCAAGTAGCTAGTGCAGAAATAACATTCAAGTGTCCCCTGACTTGTGGCTTTACTTACCTGGGAAAGGGTAGCAATACCTCTTACTTTGCACCAGCTTTGAGCCCTCAGGGTTAACCCATCTTGTGGGGGCATAGTTTTTAAATTCCCTGTAAGAACACTGTACAGGCAAGCAACCTAGGAGAGAGGGCTGCTGGCTTCTCAAGGATATCAGCTACAAGGGCCATGCAGTATCCTGAATCAGATGCTCTAGGTCAGTGGTTCTCAACTTTCCTAATGCCGAGACCCTTTAATACAGTTCCTCAAATTGCATAGAGAGATTTTGAAGTGTGTGTCATGGTTAAAAACATGGGTGTTGGGATCAGACAGAACTATGCAGACTAGTAGATAGAGAGCAGGTGGCGGGGGGGCTGGTTGGAGGGGTGGAGGGATTGAGTAAAAAATAAAAAATTGAGAAAAAATTCATGTATATGGACAACATTGTGGTGATTGCCGGTGGTAGGGGAGGTAAGGGGTGGTGATGGAGGTATATGGGGGATAAATAGTGATGGATGGAGACTTGACTTTGGGTGTGAACACACAGTGTACAGAATATGTGTTATAGAATTGTGCACCTGAAACTTGTATAATTTTGTTAATCAGTGTCACCCAATAAATTCAATTTTAAAAAAAAGAACTGAATTTCAGCTTTCAGATTTGCCACTTACAAGTTGTGTGATCCTGTGACCTTAGAAATATTTTCTAATTTCCTTATGCATTGAATCCAATGTCCACAAAACAGGAATAAGGCCATCTCTCAGAGTTATGAGGATTAGTTTTGAAAATGCATGCAAACAATTAGCACAGTGCCTTGTACATGCTAAGTGAAAAATAAATGGTAGATTTATTCTGTTCTGTTCTGTCCTGTCCTGTCCTATCCTATTCTATCTTGGGTTGTTCCAGAGGAGGGAGTGATAGCCATGCAAGCAGGATTAGGGCTAATAATAATAGTAACAACAATCCTATCTAATAAAGAGCTAATATGCTAATTAGACTGAACAGCAGAATGATAGTCCAGATGACCATTCAGACAACCTTCCGGACGAAGCTGGAGCTGCGTGGGCGGAGGCAGCTGAGGCTGCAAGGGCCGAGCCCCTTGCATGAATTTCATGCATCGGGCCTCTAATGAATAATAATAGGCTATTGGTGTTAACTCTGGCCAAGTATCAAACTAGGTGCAACATATCAACAAAGTGTTGGGAAGCTGCTATAGTTATCCTAATTTTATATAAGGAAATGTAAGCTTAGATAACTTAATTTTTCCTGGGTCACAAATTCTGTATGAGATAACGCGGGGGATCGAACTTAAGGTCATGTAACTTTGAAGTCTGTGCTCTTAATTATCACATTATGTCCTGCGGGCACATACTCAGTGCAGCTACTGGCAAAAAGCCTGGGTCACACAAGGAATCCTGCACTCAGGCCAGTTTGTCCACAGATGCACCTGTGTCTGCTCTGTTTTCCTCATTTGTCTCTATATTTCCCATTGACCCACATCATTCACCTCTGTTTTAGCTCAGTTTGAAGTATCAAAGTGCAGGTTACAGAGTGCCCTCATGTAATCCTTGGCAAAAAGAGAGTTGAAGATAGGGCTGCAGAATATAAAATACAAGATGCCCAATTAAATTTGAATTTCAGGTAAATAGTGAGTAAATTTTCACTATTACCCAAATATTTCTCTTTATTTGCTGAATTGGGCAACCCTACCTGGAGAGGGCCTCTGGAGTGTTTTCTTGCATTAGACCTCAGATAAGGAGTAAAGGACAGGGAGGTCAAATAAATAATTGAAAGGTAGTGTGTGAAAAGTAGAACTCATATATGGAATGTGGAAGTTATTGAAGGACCCGAGCTTATCTGTGATATTACATCTGGGGCATGTTCCCCCCCCATCCCCAACCCCGTAGTTCTCATGAGACAATAATTAGCTCCTCTCTTGTTCTTGGTTTACTCTTGCTCAAGTTTCATGCCAGCCCTGGAAGAGGTGCATGCGGCTTCAGGAAGGCCTCCCATTTCCATGGTGCCATGTGCTGAGGGGTGACCACAGTCTTCGTCACCCCAATCACCTTTCTACATATAGCTAATAACTTAGCCAATCCTCATGTCACCAGTCAATTTATTAATTTTTTATTCAGTGGACATTTACTGAGCTTACACTATTTGTCAGGTGCTCTGTGAGGCACTGGGGGCAATATTCAGATGATGTGTTTTAGAATTATATACCTGAAGCCTATATAATTTTATTAACGAAGTAGAGGCCCGGTGCATGAAATTCGTGCACTGGGGTGGGGGCTCCCTCAGCCCGGCCTGTGCCCTCTCACACTCCGGGAGCCCTCAGGGGATGTCCAACTGATGGCTTAGGCCTGCTGGGAGCAGCAGACATCCTTAGCACTGCTGGGGAGGTGGGAGAGGCTCCCACCACCTGCGCTCACCAGTGTGTGCCTGCGTTGAATGTCTGCCCCCTGGTCGTCAGCGCATGTCATAGCAACCTGTCGTTCCTCCATTTGGTCTATTTACATATTAGCCCTTTATTATATTATTATATAAGATGTCACCCCAATAAAGTCAAATAAAATAATAATAAATTGTATGCCCTTGCCTCTGTTGTGGATGCAAACATGTAACCAAATAATTGCAGTTAAATATGAGAAATGCTAATGGAGTTAATGAACATATTCCTTTGGGAGACGATTAGGGAATGGTTCACATAGCCTGGTGAGGCAGTCATGGAGATATCATTTGTTTGGAACATTGAAAATTGGGTTAGCAGGTGTTCCCCCTGTGAGCAAGGTGTGGAGAACATGCTTGAGGTAGGAGGAATGGCATCTGCAGGGCACAGGCGTGGAAGAGCACAGCATATTTCTAGGAATGAACCCTCAAATTCTTGGGTATTGATATTAGAAGTAAAAATTATGGTGAACTAACTGAATCTTGAAAGTTGTTTTAATTAATGAACCTGCTAGGAAGAGATAATGAAGAGATCTAGCCAGAGCCAGGGGATAAACAAAACAAAATAAAGCAATTATCTTGCACGCTACTAGACATCCTGCTCTCTGTCTGTCTTGATTGAATAGCTCAATTCAGTTTAGTAAGAATAATTCTCACTCTTGGAACTTTTCCTATGTGAGAACTCATGCATTTCTCACAATTACCTACCTGAAACATAGGTCAGAATGGGCATAATTATCCTCATTTTGGAAATTATTACAAAGAAAAAACAATCTAACAGCAACACTGACAAAAACTGAAGTGTGGACATAATAATTCACTAATATAATGTCACTCTACTATTAAGGGGCAGAGCTTAGACTTGAACTCAATTCTATATGATGCTAAAACCAGTGATAAGAATGTACTTGATGAGGTTCTAGTCTGAAACTTGGGAACCTGGTTACTTCTCATGTACTTATTTATTCATTCCTGCATCTACTCATTTGTCAAAAAATAGTTTGTGTCTTATACCCAAAGAGAGGACTTCACATAAGCTATAGAATTAGGAGTCATCAATGAGAAATAAAGTCATGGGAGTAGATGAGACTAGTCAAGGATAGTGGGTAGAATTAGAATAATTAAGCAGGAGTTTGAGATACTCCAACATTTAAGGACCCTGCAAAGTGAGAGGAGCCCTGTAGAAGTTTAGAAAAATCTATCGGAAAGACAGAAGGAAAAAAAGAGGATATTTAGATACTATGGAAATCAAGGGAAGCTTTATGGAGGGGATCTGGTCTGCTGTGTCAGATGCTGCTCAGAGATCAAGGAAGGTCAGGATTGTGATGTTATTAATCTAGCAACAATGAGGTATTTGGTCACTCACAGGAGTGTTAGTGTGGTGTGGTGGTGACAAGCCTCATTAGATGGTGTGAGTCAAGACAGGAGATTCCATGGGGATAAGCATCTCTCAGGGCTGATTGCCTTATCTGTGAAACACAGGTGTTGACAGCCCCTCTCTACTTCAGATACATATGAAATTTAAAAGCCTCTAATGTAAGGCCGAAGGTGATAAAGTTAATGATCTTGACATACAGAGGAAAAATCATATTCTGCTCTTGCTAATTCTGTTTCTCCCATCATAAATGCCCTGATTAACCCATCATCGCATGTTATAAAATGTTTTAAAATGTAAAGTCTCATGAGATTGGAAAGGCTAAAATCAGGGTTGTAATTGTTTAAAGATTTCATTCAACTCCTCATCATCTGCTTAGAGCCTCATTCTACCGTCCTGCCAAGTGTGCGTGCACCCTTTGCTTTTATACTCTAAAGATGGGCAGTTCTCAGAACAATTTAGTGGGTGCTATATGGCATACTCTGAAGTCAGACAGGACTAGGTTTAGATGCTTCTCTTCCATTGATATCTTGGTCAAATTACTTAATCTCTCTAAATCTCAGTTTTCTTATCTGTAAAATAAAGATTATAATACCTAGCACAGCCTCTGGCACAGATAATATGTTTGAAAACCAAGTGATTTTTAAAAAACACATTGTTTTCTTTTTGACAACTTTGACTAGTAGAATAGTTCTTATTTGTTTTAGTCTAAAATGTTTTCCTCTAATTCCCATATATTGGCCCTTGTTTTTGCTCTTGGACCTGAGCAGCAAGTTGAATCCCCTTTTTCCTAACAGCTCTTCTATCATTAGATTTTATCTCCTCCATAGTAAACATCTCAATTTCTTTAAACTTTCCTTAAAGGCCATGTTTTTAAAGCCCCTCTCCATCATCGTTGCTATATTTTGAATTTGAGGAAGCACCAAGCAAAGATCTGAGACAGTGAAGGGTTAAGCTGCTGTGGGATGGGAAGTGTTTGAAATTAAGCTTGAGAATATAGGTTAGGTCAGATCAAGGAGAGGCTTGGTGCCTTTTTAAGGAATGAATTCTATTCAGTTGACAACAGTGATTCTTTAGTGTTTTTGGAATGAGTGTGAGCCACAATCAGATAGTCATTTGGCACATTATTCTGGAACTGGTATATATGGTTTACATAAGGGAAAAGAGAGAAAGAAAAAAGGCAATGACCCCTGTGTGTGAAATGAGAACCAATACTAACAGTGGTGTGACCAGGAAGAGATAGATGTAAGGTCTATGTAAGCAATTCATAGAGGCATTGTAACTTTCTCTGACTCTTTCAGTATCAAGTATGGACACACTTGTCCATTTTTTAAAACAGATACTTACTAGTATTATTTAGTTTTACAAAACATTATTTTAAAATGCTAGGAATAAGAAAATAGAAGTAAAACATTAAAGAAGTTCACAGTTAATGTGTAGTGTGATAAAAAAATCTTCATACGTAGAACAGGAGATATTTAAACTTGACTTATAAGGATGGCTATGTTTTAACTATGTGAGGAGAGACAATAAGGCACTTCATATGAAAATGACAAAGTAAGCAAAGAAGGTGGAAAGAAAGCTGCAGGCTAATATCCCTGATGAACATAGCAGGGAGTAGAATGGTGGATGCCAGGCCTGGAGGTAAAGGCAATGGGGAGATAGTGGTCAGGGTGTATAAAGTTTCATTTATGCACCATGAAAAGTTCTGGAGATCTGATGTACAGTGCCATAACTATAGTTAACAATACTGTATTATATATGTGAACTTTGATGATTCAATAGAGCTTAAGTGTTCTCACCACACACAAAAATGATTGTAACTATGTGAGATGATGGATATGTTATTTAGTTAGATTATGTGATCATTTCACAATGTATCTGTATATGAAGTCATTGAGTTGTACAACTTAATGGGGAAAACACAGTTACACAAAAAGTAATGGCTTTGAACTATTAAGGAAAGATTAATGAGAAACTTATAATATATACACTGTCATAAAAGAGGATCAAAATAAAAACCATGACTATGTGGCTGAGATTTATTATTTACTCCTACTCTCCAAACTATTCATGTGACATAACAATTAAACACATAAACACATTTTTAAAAGAATTAAAAATTTGTATCAAACAAGTAAAGAACTGAGAACTTTAACACTAGAGATCTTTGGATTAGTATGAAAATAATCAACTTGCCATTCAGAAGAAAAACTTGCCTTTTTATATTATGGAAACTTTTTTGTTATTTTAAAAGTAAGTTTAAAACATTATGAACAAAATTACCATTTCACCCTGAGTAAATCAGTCATGTTCTTAATTGCTGGCTAGTAATGGCTAACAAGAATTTAAAAAATGAGAAAAAATTAAGATTCCAAAGAAATTCTTAGGGAATTTGCCAATGGGATCATTAAGATTTTTCTCCACATACAATATAATCATTAATGGCTAATAAAGCTTTTTTTGGATCAAGACAATGTAAAATAGTTAAACACATTCTTTTTATAAAAGTTACACTTTACTTACTTTCTATAGAAATATGTAATATAGTAATGATCATTCTACTGCAAAACCAGGAGCATTTGGGGGTCTAGTTTTAGAATTACCTAGTATCTCTTTGTTTCTTCCTTAGGATCTTGTTTCTGCTTTTCCCCTGAAGACCTTCTCCTTTGTCCTCTATTCTCTCCTTGTCATCATAATATGCATCTTGAGATTTTTCTTTTTTTTCTTAATGTGAGAAATCTACTTCCTCTGCGTTCTTTCCCAATTCTGAGCTTGCTTCATCTTACCCTCATTCTCCTTCTCTCTCTCATGTTCTCTGGATAGATCAGTTCCCTCTTCCTCATTGTCTTCATTACCTTTATTTCCATCTTCATCCTCTTCCTATATAGAGTTGATGTTTATTATCTTCCTTACCCAAATCCCCTATGTATGCTTTGATGCAGCAGATAAAAAATACTTTCCTAACTTTTAGGATCATAATTCCATAGTTCAGCAAGTCACGAATTTTCTAATATTTTGCATAACATGGACTGAATTGAGTACTTTGATTCTGTTTAGTTCTGCTTTAGCCATATTTGGAAATACTAGTTCCTAAAAATAATTATGCATGCTTTCAATTTCCCAATTAATGATGGCAGTAATTAGGCCCAATTTTGTCACTCAGTCTTTATTACCCCTTCCTCCTCTACTACCATGAGTTATATTTCTTCTGTCTTGCCTCTCACACCATTTCCAATTCCAAAATTTGCAAGAGATTTGGAAATGAATGAAAGGGAAGATGAATATACTAATCACTACCAAAAAAAAAGCTGAAAAGATTAAAGAACAGGAAAGGAGTCCAAAAAAGGTAGAATGTTAACTTTGCTTTCCCCTCCTCATTCATACACATTCATAGTTCCATTCCCTTCAACAGTAGTTCAGAGACTGAATGATTTGTTAAGAAATATAATGTAATCAGAAATGTAATTTTGGAATATTAATCTGATGGTCATGTGTGTATAGAGAGAAGAAAAACAAGAATCAAGAAATTAGTTAGAAAATTATTTTATTAACCCCAGCAAGAAAAAAATGAGGAATTAACAATCTTGTCAGTGGGAAATGAGCAGAGGATATGATTACTAGTGGTATCGTGAAGCCAGGATTTGTTAGACTTGGTTTTGGGCCTGAGTGATTAGCAGCAGAGCAATGGTGACTTAATCATGTAAATAAATTAAAGGAGGAAGATGAGGGGAAAGATGTGGTTTTAGTTGGGCACTTAGTGACATTGAAGGGTGGAGTTTCCCTATAGCTAGATGGCAAATGGAACTAGAGGAGTGGAATTGAGAGTGAGTCCCAAAAATAGAATGGCTAAAGCCTTGAACAGATAGAACACTTTGGATTACCAATTTAAAAAAATTATTATATCTAAGGTGAAATACTGAAGAATGAATCTGACAAGAACCAGTAAAATAATTTGCAAGAGAATCCTGGGAGTGAATTATCTAGAGGCTGAAAAAGAAGAGAATTTAAAGAGGTAAGGGATACCTATCTTAAAAGAAAGGAGTGAGACTGCGAATTAGAATTAGAATCTAGTTTCAAAAAATAACCAGGTGATTTATATGCACATCAGGATTTGAGAAATACTGAGATAATGCACAATCATAGTTACTTACTAGCTGTATGAATTTGTGATAAGTTACTGTCCTTTTCTGAATATCAAGTTTCTAATCTGAAAATTATAATAATTTTAGGGTTGTCGTGAAGAGTCAACAAGACAGACTCATTCTGTATTGTAGCACCTCCTCATTAAACCAAATACTGATGGATGCCTTCAGTGTGCCAAGCTAGATGTTAAATAGTTTAAAAAGTAGAGTCCCTGGACTCATGAAGCTTACATTGTTTTTGAGTCCTATGGACCAAGGTTGTTCCTGTTCTGGACTGTAGCAGCATGGTGTTATGGATTGATAATTGGTATCAAAGGCGAGAGTACATGGATTTCAGCCTTCCTTTACTTATTTTTTCCAGCTTTATTGAAAAATAATTGACAAATAAAATTGTATGTATTTAAAGTGTAAAACGTGATTATATACACACACATACACGCATATATAATTATTACCACCATCAAGTTAATTAATACTTCTGTTACCTCACATAGTTAATGCATTTCCGTGGTGAAAATGCTTAAGAGCTGCTCTCAGCAAATTGAAGTATATAATGCCATATTGTTAACTAAAGTCATCAAGCTGTACATCAAGCATGTCAAATTCAAAGGCTAACATAGGCCAAATGAATGAGGCATGCGGCCCGTGGGCTCTGAGTTTGACATGCTTGCTGTACATTAAATCCTCAGATCTTATTCATTACGTAAAGTTTGTATGCTTTGACCTACATCTTCCCAATTTTATCTCTCCCTAGCTCCCAGCAATCACCATTCAACTCTCTGTTTTGTTTGTTTGCTTGCTTTAAATTCCACATAGAAATGAAGTTAGGCAGTATTGGTTTCTCTCTTGTCTGGCTTATTTTACTTAGCATAATGCCTTCCAGGCTCATCTATGTTGTCACAAATCAGTTTTCCTTTTAAATGCACATTGTAAGACCTTAAACAAGTAATTTCAGCTTTCTGAACATTGCAATTCAGATCTTAAGAATATTGGGCTACATTAGCTATCTGAACTCCATAAAACACCAAGTATATGCACTTCTCTATAGAGGGAATAAAAAGGATAGCTGTCAGAAATGCTCAATAAGCAATTGAGTCCAGCTTCTGAAACTTATTTCCTCACTAGTGGCTCGGTGCATGGATTCGTGCACATTGAAAGGAAATTAATTAGAAGAAATATTTTAATATCGCTATTCGCCCTTTCTCTATAATAGAAGTGTCAACCAAATTCATGATTGACAATGACAGGTCGAAACACATGCGTGCAATTGGCGCCAGTGAGAGCTTTATATATATTGCACATGCGCAAGTCAACTTAGCCTTTTATATATACAGAATAAACTTGCTTAATTAGATCTGCTCTCTGATTTAGCTCAACTTTTTCCAGCCCAGTGAAGCACACCAACTTCTCTTTCAGGTCATTGTCAGCAACACAGCAGTAAATATCAACACAAAGCAGATTATTGTTGTAGATCACGCAGGGAGAACAAAGGGTAAAATATTTAACTGCAGTAATGTTTGACTGTATTCTGTGCAGTGAGAAAGCCTGAAGTCATTTTAAAGGTCCACCATTTCTTACTTCTTTTCAGTCGGGTCAAGTTTCTAAACTTTGTAAATCTCTGTTTTCTGGCTAGTGAAAAGAAAATAGGATTCCACGGAGTCTCCTATCTACCTACTCCAGGACTCCTGTGAGGACCAAATGAGATGAGGCATAGGAAAATGCTTCACAGACATTTGGTTAAAGTTTAAAATGTTTGCACCTGGCTATAAAGCAAGTCGTGTTCCTGGGCTGAAGAAACTGCAAGGATGCTAGTTGCTAGGGAGAGGAAGCTGGGCGTTGCTATGTGACACCATTACCTGGTGCCCACAGTTACCATTTCCAGGTTGGGCTGGGCTGTGGGCCGCATTTTGTGCCATGGGGTCTCTGCAGCATTGGCTGTGACTTGGTGGGCTGTTGCTCTGGGGTGGTGGTGATGGGGCCTGTGTCCCACTTGGGGGAAATGGAGTGTTGCTTTTTTGGTGCCAGGTCCATGGTGCCGTTTCTTTGTAAATGGCCAGTGTGCATCATGGCAGCTCCTGCACTGAGTGTCTGCCCCCTGGTAGTCAGTGGGCATCACAGTGACCAGTGGGATGGATGGAGGGACACTTAGCATATTAGCCTTTTATGTATATAGGTTAGGATGTCACAGTACCCTTTTACCATATTAAAGGCTTAAAGAAGTACCAAGTAAAACACTTCTTTAACTTGGTATAATTGAGCATTTCTGACACTTATTAATAAAGATTTCTTTTTTCTTTCCCCTCCTTCCTTTTTTTCCTTTCTTTCTGTCACAATAATTTGGGGACACTTATGTTGTCTTTCTGAGGCCATTTATGAATATGATCATTTGTGGATCTTTTTTTTTTTTTTTAATATGGAACGCTTCATGAATTTGCGTGTCATCCTTGCACAGGGGCCATGCTAATCTTCTCTGTATCATTCAAATTTTAGTATATGTGCTGCCAAAACAAGCAGTGTGGATCTATTTTAGAAAGGCAGGAGGGAAGGAGAGTTTTGCCAAGGGCAGTCCTCTATAGCTGCTAGTCAGGCGACTCCCTGGGTTTGCCAAGAAGAAGCATCACATTTTAATAAAAGGGCAGGAGATTAGGAGCACAGTCCTTAGGAGTTGTCTGACATTGAGCAAGTCTCTGGCTCTCAGTTTCTATGTCTACATTAGGGTGTGAGGATGAGCCTGGTGACTCTGTAATAGTTTGGAATGCTAGGGTTAGGTTTGAGCTGTGTAGGAACCTAATGTTGGGAATGCCTACTTCCATTGGGTGAGGAAAGAGCCATGTTTTGGCACCCAGGAAATCCAGAGTGAACTCTAGTGCTCTTGATGTTTGATTTGGAAAAGGTGTTTTTCCCAGTGAAAGCTGGGCTTCCTCTCCCCGTGTAAGAATTTTTGGAGAGTCCTACATTTGGCCTACAGAGAGCCTACTGACAGATTAAGTGCCCAAACCTGTTCTACTTGCTGAGAATGTGGGTTTCAGAAATATGGCCACAATCCAGAACAAAGTCCAAAGCTCGTCTCAACAGGTATTTTGAAGTTGTCTCCTCTTCTACATAAACATTCACTATTAATCCTCCACGAAACTCACCTTGATAAAAATATGAAATGAAACAAAACTGATTCTTAGTGACTCTTCACTTTTCTTCTCTTACTTTTAGCTCTATATTTTATATTTTGACTCAATATTTGTTTTCTGTTGAAAAACACTCTCTTTTCACTTCTCCATTCATCTCTCTCTTCTCATGTACCAATACTATATGGGAGATATTTGTAATACTGTCAACAATAAAAAATATATTTAAAAAAATGGACCAGAAGCAGAACTGGAACACTATGAATTGACTTTTTTTAAGTTGGGAAGGAATTGAGGTCTAGTAAAAAATCCAGAACAATGCAGAATATATATTTTTTAAATCTTTATTGTAGAGATTATTACAAATATCCCTCTTTTTACCTTCCATTGTCCCTCTCCACCTGGTTCCCACCCCACCCCACCCCAGGCCTTCACTACCCTATTGTCTGTGTCCATAGGTAATGCACATCTATATATATAAAAGCCTAAGCAACTGAATGACTGGTCGAGTGATCGCTATGATGTGGACTGACCACCAGGGTGCAGACGCTCAATGCAGAGACTGTCCCCTGGTGGTCATTGTGCTCCCACAGCCAACCTCCCATGGTCAACCAACCTCCTGCGGTTTTCCCCCCGCCTCCCCCGCTGCCGGCCAACCTCCCATGGCCCCTCCCCCCTGGCCAACCTCCCACAGCCCTGATCGGCCCAGATTGCTGGCCAGGCCAAGGGACCCCACCCGTGCATGAATTCATGCACCAGGCCTCTAGTATGCATATAAAATCTTTGTTTAATCTCTTCCCACCTCCTACCCCCCTTCCCTCTGAGAATCATCAGTCTGTTCCATTTCTATGCCTCTGATTCTATTTTATTCACCAGTTTATTCTGTTCATTAGATTTCTTATTCTTTATTTTTATTTTTAGATTCAATTGTTGATAGGTGTGTATTTATTGTTCATATTTTTTATCTTTTTCTTTTTCTTCTTTGTCTTCTTAAAGAATACCCTTCAACATTTCATATAATACTGGCTTTAGCTTTTTCTTGTCTGTGAAGCTTTTTATCTAACTTTCAATTTTAAATGATAGCTTTTCTGGGTAGAGTAATATTGGTTATAGATCCTAGATATTCATCACTTTAAATATTTCTTGCAACTCCCTTCTGGCCTGCATAGTTCCTGTTGAGAAATCAGCTGACAGTCATATGGGCATTCCCTTGTAGGTAACTAATTGCTTTTCTCTTGCTGCTTTTAAGATTCTCTCTTTGTCTTTAGCCCTTGGCATTTTAATTATGATGTCCCTTGATATGATCCTCTTTAGGTTCCTCTTATTTGGGACTCTCTGTGCTTCCTGAACTTATAAGTCTATTTCTTTTACCAGGTAGGGGAAGTTTTCTGTCATTCTTTTTTCAAATAGGTTTTCAATATCTTGCTCTCTCTCTCTTCTTCTGGCACCCCCATAATGTGAATGTTGGTATGCTTGAAGTTATCTCAGAGGCTCCTTACACTATCTTCATATTTTTTTATTCTTTTTTCTTTTTGCTTTTCTGGTTGGGTGTTTTTTGCTTCCTCATATTTCAAATCATTGATTTGATTCTCAGAATCCTGTACTCTACTGTTGAATCCCTGTGTATTACTCTTTATTTCAGTCAGTGTATGCTTAATTTCTGACAGGTCCTTTTCCATTTCTTTGGAGGTTTCTAGAAGATTCTTGAGTAACCTTATAACCATGGTTTTGAACTCTATATCCCAGTGATGGTGAACCTTTTGAGCTCAGTGTGTCAGCATTTTGAAAAACCCTAACTTAACTCTGGTGCCGTGTCACATATAGAAATTTTTTGATATTTGCAACCATAGTAAAACAAAGATTTATATTTTTGATATTTATTTTATATATTTTAATGCCATTTAACAAAGAAAAATCAACCAAAAAAATGAGTTCGCATGTCACCTCTGACACGCGTGTCATAGGTTCACCATCACTGCTATATCCAGTAGTTTGCTTTCTTAGATTTCTTTCATTTGTGACATGTTTCTTTGTCTCAGCATTTTGGCTGCTTTCTTGTGTTTGTTTCTATGTATTGGGTAGAGCTGCTGTGTCTCCTTGAGTTGGTAGAGTGGCCTTATGTAGTAGGTGTTCTATAGGGCCCATTGGCTCAGCCTCCACAGTCACCTGAGCTGGGAGCTCCAGGTGTACCCCTTTGTGGGCTGTGAGCACAGTCTTGTAGTTGAGACTTGATTGCTGTTGGCGTTACTGGGAGGAATTGACCTCCAGGCCAATTGGCTGTGAGGACCAGCTGTGACTACAGTGGGAGAGCTGCTGTGCAAGAGACATCTCTATGGAGCAGGACTTGCTTCAGTGGGGCTTTGGTACTCACTGAGTCTGCCCCTTGAGTGTGTCGCTTATGGATGTGTAGAGTTATAATGTGGTATGGTCTGACACTCACCACTGGGTACACTGGCTCTTGGGTCTCCAGGGAGGTGCAAAGTCAGCCACTGCCTGGGACCACCCAGCAGGAGCTACAGAGAGATCTTCAGATTCCTCCTCTGTATCGGGTTTGGAAGTGCCCAGATGAGGCCCAGCTATGAAGCAAGGCAGGCTGGTGCTGGTGTGGGGTCTTGTGCCTTTTATTTATAGGTTTGGGGCTCCCTGACCTAGCTATAGCTTGTTTGAGAGATTTTAGCCTGAGCAAGGATAGGCCATTCATATGCAAAAGCTGCTGCACACAGCTTGGGTGAGGTTGTAAATTGGATGAGGCAGGGTCTTAGGGAATAACCAGGGCAAAGCAAACATAAATGGCCACCAGTCAGCGCTAGGAGCAATTGAGAAGGTCCCAGCATAGGAACAGTGATCCCTGCGAGCATCTCCATCTGGGAGAAAGCCACCCCTGAGTTCTGTCCTGATGCCAGACAATCCAGTTCCTCCTCATATGTATCTGTGTTCCCCAGAGCCTCGCCCAGGTGCGGAGGAAGCAGGACCTTGTAAATTAAGTTTGCAGTGCCAGCCTTTTAAGAGCAACAGCTGGGTCTCCAGCAGTTTCACTGAGCCCCAATCCACATTGGTTTTTACAGCCCATAGTTCTTACTTCCCATAAGGACTTATTTTCCCAGATCTGGGACCCTGGGCTGAGGGTCTGGTGTGGGGCTGGGATCCCTTGCTCCTCTAGGTGGCCTCCTCAGAGGTGATCTCCCTCCTAATTAAAAAAGTGGCACACGTGGGTGCCAGACCAGCCCATTCTGCGCCTCCACACCTCCTACCAGTCTCAGTGTGCTTTCTTCTTTACTTTTCTAGTTGTAGGACTTCCATTCAGCCAGTATCCAGTGGTTCTGGGTGATGGTTGTTCTGTATTTTAGTTGAAATTTTGATATGGTTGTGGGAGCTGGTGAGTACAAGCATTTACCTACGCCACCATCTTCAAATCTCCCCTCAGAATAATCTTTCATACATTGGGAAAGGTAAAAGATAATGAAAACACAAATTAATATATACATAGTTTAAATTTAGTATAGTTTGTTTTCATCTCTCCAAGGGAATGATTGAATTAACAGTGTAGATATGGGGATGTGAAATTTGTTATGGGACCAGACAAATTGTAGGAAGTTGCTTATTTTTTGGTTAACACTCAAAAGTTTTTCCATCATATTTTTCTAAGCATTTAAGTGGGTCTGTTGTGCCCTAAATTTGTGCTACTAATCAAATCACCTCTCTCTCCTCCTCATTATTATTATTTTACTTTCAAACACTGTATTCAATACAGTATTTTTAACTATCGTCACTGTGCTTTACATTACATCCCATGACTTATTTATTCTCCTTAAATACTGCTCTTGGAGGAAAATGCCTTTGTCAAAAATACTGGCTCTCCACCATGGGCCTCTCTTATTGCTGAGCGCCACCGTGTGGATAAATAATGAGCTATGATGGTGAAATTGGCATGTTCTAATTTGAGCTAGAATTCTTGGATTAGAATTCTTGCTCTATGGCCTTCTAACTTTGTGGCTGTGGGCAATCTACTTAAGGTAACTGTGTTTCAGTTTCCTTTGTAAATGGGGATAATCCACCAATCCTATGGTGTCCTTATATATCACAGTTTGAGGGCATTGTCAAATAAGAGTAGATTGTTAGGTAAGAGCAATCATAATAACAAGTATTAATATTATTATTAATAAGATAATGGTGGCTATCATTTACTGAATACCTACCAGTAGAAGACACTGTGGTTTGGTCTGTACATGAACTATTTCGATTAATCCTCATAATAGTTCTATGTAATGAAATACCCTTATGCTCAATTCACAGGTGAGGGAACTAAGATGCTGAGGTAACTGATTTGCCCATAGTTACATTTCTAACAAAGGCAGAATTGAAATAAAACTGAAGTCTGATATTAAAACATATCATCTTAACTATTCTAAGATGACTGAGAGGATTGGGCAGGGAAATAATATTTCTTAGGGAGGAGATAAAGTTTATGTGTGTACATGAGTGTGCATGTGTGTGTATATGTTACACACAAAGGGAGCAAGAGGAAGGAGTATAGTAGAGTTATGGTAGTTGTCTTCAAATTGTTAAATAGTCTCACAGGGAAAGAAATACCATGTTTTTCCCCCAAATGACTCCAGATGTTGTAATATATAGAGTGATTAAATTTTTGCCCATTTACACAAAATTTTAAATAATTAGAATTGATTAAATATGAAGTGATCTGTAATCGGAGATAATAAAGTCACTGTTAGAGTTTTTTAAACAGAGTCTGCTGATACTTGTTAGAGATCTTGGAAGGATTGTGTCTTATTGAGAGGGATTATTAGGATATTTTCTAACCTTAGGTGTCAATTTTTCAAAATACATTTCAAAATGCAATCATTTCTCTAGACTGCAGTAGGCTTTAGGGAAGAATCAATCTTTCAGCTGGACTTGTGCATTAGATAGTACACTTGGGTTACAAATCATAGAATAAAAACTAGTTTAAGAAAAAATGTTAATTATCTCAGGAAATCCTCAGGCAGGAGAAAAATAGGGTTTGGAATATCATCTGTTTTCTCTCTCCATCCCAGTGACAGATCATACTGTCGTCTTCTCTAACTTTTCTGCAGAACAGTTTTCTCTCTGTTCCCCTGCCCACGTGGTACACTGTAGATACCCTTTAAATTGTTTCTGAGCTGACACGTCACAGAGGCTGCAATCCTGACAGAGAGAAATTTTATTTTTGGTTCTAATTCCAACATATTTTGGGTGATGCATCTTTTTAAAATGGAGGTAAAATTCACATAATGTGAAATTAACATTTATTTATTTATTTATTTATTTATTTATATTTGAGATGAGAGATTTTATTTCAGGCAAAAAGAGAAAGGAGATCTTTTCATTTCATGTTGTTTTCTCATTTTCCTTTTGTACAAATTTTTATTTTATAGTCAACAGAGAGTTATAAAAGTCATGGAATTATTTAGCGGTTTGTCCTAACAGTCACAGAGTAAAACCTACCTAATCAGAATTATTAATCTTTTGTTCCAATATCCATTTTAAACTGTGCAACTCAGTGGCATTTAGCACTTTCACAGTGTTGTGAACCATCACCTTTATTTTAGGTCCAGAATATTTTTATGACCTCCAAAGTAGACCCTTTCTCTATCTCTCTGCCCCCAGGCCATGCAATCACTAATCTGCTTTCTGTCTGTGCATTTGCCCATTCTGAATATTTTATATAAATGGGATAATAGAATATGTCACCGTTTGTATCTAGCTTCTGTCACTTAGCAAAATGTTTCTGAGGTTCATCCATGTCATAGCAAGTGTCAGTATCCAATTCCTTTTTATAGCTCAATAATTTCCACTGTATGAAGATTTCACAGTTTGTTTTTCCATTTGTCTGTTGATGGACATTTGGGTTGTCTATGCTTTTTGGCTGTTGTGAATAGTCCCACAGTTTTTGTTTGTAATTCTTTTGAGAATATTTCAGGAGTGGAATCACTGGGTCATTTGCTAATTCTGTAGCATTCTGAGGAACAGCCAAGTTGTTTTCCACAATGGCTGCACTATTTTACATGCCTACCAATATACAAGGGTTCCAATTTCTCCACATCTTTGCCAAAACTTATTTTCTTTATTAAAAAAATTACCATCCTAGTAGGCGTAAAATGGTATTTTTTTGTGGCTTGAATTTGTATTACCCTAATGAATAATGATATCAAACACCCTATTTTCCCCTAGTTTTATTGAGACACAATTGACATAAATCACTATATAAGGTATACAAAATAATGGTTTGACTTACACATATTGTGAAAGTATCTATCTCTCTATATAAAAAGCCAGCAACTGAAATTCTGTAACGACCAGAACGACCAGCCTCTATGATGCCCACTGTGGCCAGCGAACCGGCCAGATCTGGGGGTGGGGACGGCTGGCCAATCTCCCTCGGCCCTTCCCGCTGCCCACATCTGATCAGCCTCTCCCACCCTGATCAGCCTGCAGTCCCTCCCCCCAGCTGGCCCTGCCCCTGATCACCCCCCCCCCCCCACACACACACCTCAATAAGGGGCAGGGCTTGCCGGCCAACCTCCTGCAGCCCTTCCACCCACCCGGCCCTACCCCAGATCAGCCCCCCACCCCAATCAGGGCCAGGCTGGCCAGCTAACCACCTGCAGCTCCTCCCCCCAGCTAGCCCCGCCCTCAGTGGGCCCCCCACACACCAACTGGGGGTGGGGCTGGCCAGCCAACCTCCCACGGCCCCTCCCCTGGCCACTGATCCCCGATCGGCCCCCTCCACTACAAACGGGGGTGGGGCCCGCCAGCCAATCGCCCACAACCCCTACCCCCAGCCAGCCCGGCCCTGATCCACCCCAATTGGGGCTGGGCTGGCCAGACCCCACCCATGCACGAATTTGTGCACTGGGCCTCTAGTTACTTACATAAGTTTAGTTAGCAGCTATCATCTCCTATAGATACAATAAGAAGAGAAGTCAAAGAAAGAAAAAAAAAATCTCTTTGTGATGAGAACTCTTAGGATTTTGTTACCTACAGACATCATGCTGTACATTGCATCCCTTGTACTTACCTTGTAACTGGAGGTTTGTGTCTTTTGACCACCTTTCTTTCTCCTATTCCCCCTGCCCCTCCTCCCCACCTCTAGCAACCACAAATCTGATACCTTATAGAGTCTACATATATGTAATACCACACAGTGTTTGTGTTTCTCTACCGGATTTATTTCACTTAGCATAATGCCCTCAAGGTCCATCCCTGTTGCAAATAGCAGGATTTCCTCATTTTTATGACCAAATAATACTCAATTGTTATATATACCACAACTTCTTTATCTACTCATCCATCGGTGAGCATTTGGGTTATTTCTGTGTCTTGGCTATTGTAAATAATACTGCTATGAGCATGAGGATGCGCATATTTTTTCAAGTTAGTGTTTTCATTTCCTTTGGATCACTCCCAGAAATGTAATTGTTGAATCATATGATCTATTTTTAATTTTTTGAGGATCCTCCGTACTGTTTTCTATATTGACTGCACCAATTTACAATTCCACTAACAGCACTTTTTAATGGACTTGCTTGTCATTTATACATATTCTTTCTTGGAGAAATGCCTCTTTAAATTGGTTGCCCATTTTGTTGTTGAGTCATAGCATTTATATATTTTGGATGATAGTCCCTTATCAGAGAGAGAGGTGAATCTCCTTATTTACAGATTTTATATTTGCAAATTTGCCTACTTGGTAAAATTTATTTAAAACCCCCAAATCAGTACAGTTTTTTAGTCATTTTAAGACAGCCAGAGCAGTGAAAATTTTAGTTGCCAGAGGTGCGCATTCCCAGATATCACTCTGCCTTCCAGGATGGAGCAGTGCAGTGCCAGAAGCTCCAGTGGGTCCAGTTGAACGGGGTTTGAACCCCAATTCTGGTGCCTGTTAGTAGGATGGTCTCCAGTGTAAGTCCCTTCACTCTTCTGAACCTTGTTTTCTCTTTTGTAAAACAAAGAAAATATAATCTGCCAGGATGAGTTGTTCTTACAATCTAAGAATACAATCTATGTGATTATATCCCTTCTTCCCTTTTCTCTCTCTATATTACAGTGCAGTGTTTCAATTTTTTTCTAATTCAGTGTTTGTAATGACTTTTAGAATGTAAATACCACTAATGAGAGTAGACTATGATTTGTAAATATTTTATCTCATTTGGTAGGTTGTCTTTTCATTTTGTTTGATGGTATCCTTTGATACATAAAAGGTTTTTATTTTAATGAAGTCCAATATGTCTGTTTTTTCTTTTGTAACTTGTGCCTCCAGTTCCAACTGTTGAGGGGATGTGACCTTGCTTAGTTCAATCGTAGGTGAAGCAACTATACTTACATGTGAGGGGTCCCACTTACTGATAAACTAGAGGACCAGTGCACGAAATTCATGCATGGGTAGGGTCCCTAGGCCTGGCTGGCGATCAGGGCTGATCAGGGCCTTCCGGCCGCCGACCAGAGCCTTCCTTCGTTTTGTGCCACCTCCTGGTGGTCAGTGTACATCATAGCGAGCAATCCAACTCCCGGTAGAACTCCTTAGAGGACACCTTGCATATTAGCCTTTTATATATATATGGAGAGAGAGAGAGAGAGAGAGAGAGAGAGAGAGGGAGAGAGAGAGAGAGAGAGAGAGAGATGGCTGCAGAAGTACTTAGGAGAGCAAGTTAATTGATTACCCAGAGTTATACAGCAAATGAAGGGGAGAGTTGAGAATCAAATTCACCCCTGAAGATGAAACCTGTAGACTTAACTGCTCTAATTATGCAGAGAAAGGATTATTATGGTGAACTAAAGAAAAAGTAAAGGGTGATCAACTTTCTCTCAAAGAGTACTTAGTATTTAGATAAAGAGAAAGGAAACACTTTTGTCTGTAGAGGGTTCATGTTTGTAGAGGATGTGTTCAATTAGAATAGACCAGTATAAGTAAGAAATGACAAACCCTTATCCCATCGCAGCTTCTTTTTTCCACGCATTTCCCACCCACTGACTTAAGCCTTATTAGACATTCCTAATAGTTAGGGGGCATGACTGTTGTGATCACTAATTATGGACACAAGAGGGTGCTAAAAGATACCTGTTCTCCTGGTAATTTAGGCCCAGGTGTAGAAAATCCATATTCTGTTCCATTAATGCTGTGGAAAAGGACTTAGATTACAAAACTCAGGAAAATCTTAATAGAAATAATGAAAATGCAGCCTAATATACAAATATTTAGATTGAAAATAAACTGTAGTCCCAGAGTTGTTGACAATTTGGTACTCTTTTAGGTGAATGTGGTAGAATTTCAGAACTAGAAAAAGCATTTGAGAGCATCTTCTTTTCTCCCTTCTTGCTCTACCTTCCCACTTCCTTCCTGGGACTTTCCAGCTTGGAAAACAAAACATAATATAAGCAAAGCCATTCTCCTTTAAATGGAGGTAAGTTGCTGAAGCCCAGTCTCTGATCTTACCTTTGTACCATGGCAGGTTCAGAGGCATGTCTGGGTACCCCAGTGTGCCACATTAAAGATTTTGAAAAATCATTGCTGAAAGTCAAGTGGTTAGCAAGCTACATTCTTGGATAAAATCCTGCCCCCTTCCTGGTTTTGTACAACCTGCGCGCTAAATGGTTTTCACATTTTATATGGTTGTGAAGAAAAATCAAAAGAAGAAGAATATTTAATGACATGTGAAAATGATGTGAAATTCAGTTTTAGTGTTTTAAAATAAAGTTTTATTGAACATAGCAATGTTCATTCATATATTTAGCCAGCTCTGCTGCAATTACAGAGTGGAATAGTTGAGATAGAATCTATATCTCAATTTTTGTAATATCCATAAAATTATATAAGGTAATGATTGTAATAGAGTAATGTTACATTTTTAACAGATATGTAATATGCATAACAATAATAACACACAAAGGTTAAAGTATAGCGCTTATAGAAATGACATTTCTATGTAAAGAAATAAGATGTTGCCTGGCCAGTGTGGTTCAGTGGTTGAGAGTCAACCTACGAACCAGGAGGTCACAGTTGGATTCCTGGTCAGGGCCCATACCTGAGTTGTGGACTTTATCACCAGTGGGGAGCATGCAGGAGGCAGCTGATCAATGATTCTCTTTCATCATTGATGCTTCTATCTCTCTTTTCCTTTCCTTCCTCTATGAAATAAATAAAAAAATATATAAAGAAAATAAATAAGATGTTACTAGATTTATTTCTGATATAATCAATAAAGTATATTTATCATTCAGAAAAAAGAAGAAACATTTCTATAGCTCATGTCAATTATCTTAGTATAAATCTGAAGTAGATTGTGATAAATTGAAATGTATACAATAACCCCTAGAGCAACCAATTGAAAATTATTAAAAGAATTTAAATATTACATTAGCAAATATTCACTGAGTGCAAAAGAAAGCAGTAGAGGAAGAAGAGAAGAAAAAAAGATATGAGATATATAGAAAAAAAGCAAAATAGCAGATGAAAAACCAAGTCTATCCATTCATAACATTAAATGTGAATGGACTAAACAATCCAGTCAAAAGGCAGAAATTTAATCCAGTCAAACCAAGTTAAAAACCAAAATCCAACTATATTCTCTGCCTATAGGAGACACACTTTATTGATTTTTTAGAGAGAGAGAGAAACATTGATGTGAGAGGGAAACATTGATCTGCTGCCTTCCACTGGCCCCCTACAGGGGATCGAGCTTACAACCTGGGCATGTGCCCTGCCAGGGAATCGAACAGGTAATGTTTCGGTGCACGGGAAGACACCCAGCGAACTGAGCCACACCCATATTGACATCAGAGAGATGTGGGTGCAATGCCTGGCTTCATCATTGGGAATTATTGTTCTAAAGAGGGGTAATACTTTGGAATATTGTTTATATAGCTTCTTCCTCCCTGCCCTCTTTCTTATGTACCCTTCCTTATACCTCTTGCTTTCACTGCCAGCCTATACTGTTAGGAGTTTGAAACTCAAGGCTGAGAAAGTAGTATGAGAAAAAGGGTTTTGAGTACCCAAAGTCTGGTTTTTAGAATCAAAGGCCAGAACATCTGTAAGGAGGTACTAGAACATAAACATGTGCTAAAACAATAGGTTTGGAAATATAGAGTGGGAGCCATGCTATACTACCCCCTAAGACCAAATAAAAATTCCATGGGCTAGAGGTTAAGGTATGGAGAAAGACAATGTTGAGGGAGGGGGTTGATGGAGCCCAGGCTGCCTGGGGCTCAATGTGCCTGGAGGAACCAGGGAGAGAGCAGCAGAATCAGCATTAAGACTCAACAGCTCCCAACAGGGAAACACCATCTATCACAAGGTGGGAGTCAGGTCATTAATGAAGATCATGGGCCATGTGTTGTAAAGCATCCACGCCATAGAGATATATTAGCTGCCCTGCTATGTCCTGTGAAGACCTCCTGCTGAGCCACCAGCAGAGTGCTGCTCATGTCCTATGAGAGTTACAGCTCCTTGGAACCTAAATTTGCTCAGCTCCATCCAGCTTGTCCTGTGTGGAAACAACTTGTTCACTAGGTATGTGCTAAGGCCCCGCTGAGGTGACAGGAGGTGTCCTGAACACCTGTAGGAGGAGTGATTATATAGAAGGGTAGCCTCACATCTGTGCCTTGGTAGGAATGAATGGAACTGGTTTGAGGTCCAGTCCGTTCCTTCCCAGTTGCTCTCAAAACTGCAATTGTGTTACATGTTAACCATTGTTTTACCCTTTCCATCCAGTTACAGTTAATTTTTTAGATTTTTTTTCTTTTGTAGATTATAGCATTTATAAGTATTTTACAAGGTTGCTCTGAGGTTAAATGTCATAATGTATATATGTTAACATGTTGATTGTCTTAGGTTATGTTCAATAAATGGAAGCTATTATTATTCAAGAGGTCATGAGATCATAATCTCTTTAGGTGTTCCTGTGAATCTGAATGATGACTTAGTGTTTATGGGGTGAAGAACATGAAATTTTCTGAATGGGGTAGTGGTCTCAGTGAGTGACTTGTTAGATATGACTCAGTATTTTTCAATGTTGTGCATGGGCCAGTATAGGCTTGCTGTAGCAGGATAGCCTGGGGTAGCTTAACAAAAAACACAGAAGTCTGGGCCCAAATCCAGATATTCTGATTTAGTGTATCTAGAGACGAGTTCAAGATTCTTTCTTATTAATAAGCTGCTTCCTTCCGGAAGCTCTAGGAGAGAATTCATTTTTGTGCCTTTGCCAGCTTCTAGAGGTGACTTGCATTTTGGTTCATGGCCCTGGTTCTATTTCCCTTGTCACATCCCCCTTTCTGAGTCTGACCCTCTACCTTCCTCGTGTAAGGAGCTTTGTGATATATTGGGCCTTCCAGGATAACCCAGGGTAATTTTCTCATATCGAGATTCTTAATTGCATCTGCAAAGTCCCTTTTGCCATGCAAAATAACATTCACAGATTCTGGGGGTCAGAATGTGGACATCTTTGGGAGGCCATTAATCTATCATAGACAATAACCTGTGTTTTGTTGTTGTTGTTTTTGTTGTTAGGGCTATAAAATACAGAGAAATATCAATTTATTTCACTTCACCTAAGTCTACATGAGCTTTTACTTTTATACCACCACCTCTCTAAGTGCCCATTTCATCGGTGCACACGTCTCCTAAGAGGCTCATGAAGAGTTGGCAATTCTAGGGTAAGACGGATGGGAACAGAACAATCTGAAGAATGAGGAGGTGAATGATGATCACTCCTGCTAGATGATCAGTGGGGTAGGTGCTGACTTCTGTCAAAGGGATGACCTCACCATAGCTACTCAGAACAAGCAACATATAAGACGACGTGTCCAAAGGCAGTAGCTTCTATAACTGGCCGTGGCTACACTGGTGCACACTCAAATGGAGACTGGTCATTCTCTAGATGTTGACTCAATACTGCCCTCGTGCTCCCACTGACTCTTGACTATGTCCCCTCATTGTTTGTCCAACAATCTTTAAGTCTCTTCTATCCCTTATTTCTCAGCCTTGGGAGTCTACTCTTTATCTTGAAAGTAGGATAAATTTCTCTGATCAGTCATATCATCATCATATCACCTGTTCTTTCAAAACCTCATGTTTCTGTACCTCATGAGCCATAAATGTGGGTTACTAAATGCAAAATCCAACAACTAACTCTTTTTTCTCTGCTTTCTGCTGTCAGTTAGTGTCTAAGGCAATGATAGAGAAGGCTTGGCTGACTGAATAAGAGAAGAAACAAAGGTTGAAGCAAATTTTGGAAACAAAAGCATATCAATTAACATTTCATAGTAGTATCCATCTTCATGATTTTTAGGACTCGTTCCAGCATTGACATTCAAAGACACGGTTCCTAAGTCCACAACTAGTGCTTTTTCTACTGGACCACATCCCTCTGTGCTGTCTTTAGCTTATTTATTTCAACAATTTTTTTTTTTTTCAGAAACAACTTCAAGACCTTGGATTTCCAAATTGGCAATGACATAGTCCACCTTCACCAATATACACCCACTGTTACTACATCTCCACTCTCACTATGTGAGAGCACCCTGCTCTTCCACTCCTGGCAAAGGCTCAATAGCAAGAGCTCTGCACCACCCTGAATTAAGCTGCTGGTCTGCCTTTTCACAACTTCCGCCAACTCTCTCTCTGACTCAGCTCACTGCCTACAATACCAGGCAAAGACTTGTAGGCAACATCTCTTACTGCTTCTCTTCTCCCAGGGAGAATAGGATTAGCATGCAGTACACCGAGGACAGGGCAGCTCCTTTTCAGCTTGTTTATCTGGTATTAAAAGGGGATGGGAACTAGCTTAAGGTCTGAAATGAGTTCCTTCCCACAGATACCTGCCCACCCTCTAATACCCAGGTACAAGTCAAGAATGTGGATTCTGCATGGCAGTTCTACTGGTCCAGCTTCCTTAATGCAAGTGGCTGCTTGTCTACCTCTGTCTCACCATTCCAGCTCCTCTATTTATTTCATAATGAAGTAGTCAGTACAGGGAGGCAGCCTAGATTAGTGGGTAAGTTACTCTGTGTTTGCATCAGAAAAAATGTGGATTGAGTCCCAATTCTGCTTCTTAATAATTATGTGACCTAAGGCAAGTTATTTAACTTCTAAAGCTTCTATTTGGTCCTCTATAAATCAAAACTGAAGACATTTACATCACTGGATTGCTATAAAGGTAAAATAAAATATGTAAATCCCTTAGAGTCATGCCTGGCACATGTTACTCCTTAAGTGGTAGTCACAGTTAACTCTGTTTTATTTAATTGTGCTGGGTCCTTATGAAAAATACCAAGCTTGCTACTATGGAAGTAGATGAAAAAGGAGACATGGTCCCTGTCCTCAAAGAACATTGCAGACTAATGGAAGAGGCAGGATAATCCATGGTAAGTAAAGGGAATGGATGAATGGGGATAAAGTTAGAGGGAAAGAACTGAGTGGAGATGAAGTTGGAGCTACACACTGCAGGAGGGAGGGTTCAGAGGAAACTTCATTGCAAAGTTATAGAAAAAGTCAATTTGGCAGCCTGTCCCATCCTGTGGTCACCTTTTTCCCATGTCCCTGTGTGAGACTCTTCTACTCAACAGCAATGCATCGGAACCATGAAAATGTATGCCTTTATTATTCTGTGTTTTGGGGGATTGCCATGGGTTAGAGCTACAGTGAGTTAGGGGCGTCTAGGAAAATGAACAAAGAAACATCTCTTTCTTCCTAGCCCACCTGTGGTGATCTGGTTCATAATTAAAAAGCTTAGTTTGTTTGGGCTAGATGACATTTAATCACATAACTTACTGGGTAGGTTTTAGCCGTCTCTAAAATGTGGGGTAAAATGAGCTAAAGTTTATATATGTCAAGCTGAAGGCATGGATCCCTCTCTCTCCGAAATAAAGCATGCTGATTCCCTGAATGCCTGACCAGATGGTCATCACGTGTGTGGACTGAACAGCACATGGGGAGCTGGCTGGGTCATTCCTCAGCTGACTAGCACAAAGTTACAACATTCCCTTGTTCCCCAAATGTCAAAAGGAGGAAGTGGAGTATTATAATGGGAGTGGGGCAACCATAGTATTCTAGTGCTAGCCCAGCTGTGACAATTGTGTGTGAAATCAGGCAAATGTCCTTAATTGCTTTTTCAATAAGCAAAAGAAGTGACATAATTCTTGTCCATAGTTCTGTAGTACACAAATGTAATTTTCTTAGCAGAATTGGATACTTTTTTACTTATTATATGGTAAGAAATGATAACTTCAGCTTGGACCACTTCACTTGGATATGGTGAAGATCAGATGGATATAAAGAAAATGTACTGGCAACTCTATCTCCAAGACTGGATTTTAAGTGTCTGAAAAGATTGGCTATATTTCTAGTAAGATTTTTCCAGGTTGGTAATTTCCTGTTCTTTCAACCTCATAGGACAGAGTTTCTAAGTCTCTGCGGACCCTCCTAAGCTGGTCCCTCTAGGCTGGTGAATGGGTTGTTATCACCCACCAC
The DNA here is from genome assembly GCF_028538775.1 of Myotis yumanensis. NCBI lineage: Eukaryota > Metazoa > Chordata > Mammalia > Chiroptera > Vespertilionidae > Myotis > Myotis yumanensis. The sequence continues at coordinate 23,219,254 of NW_027223756.1, read as the reverse complement.
ATATGCATTTAGCAGGACTTTAATCAGCGACAGGTTTTCCAATTCTAGTAGGGAGACAATAGGAAAGGAAGTGTCTCCCAGGATTTGAGTTTCGCCAAATGAGACATTCTCTAAATACGATAACTACATGTCAGTGTACGTAGGCATTCTAATGACTTCTCGGACTTGGAAAAAAGTCCAGGTTGTTACCAAAGACTGTCAGCATTCACATTCTCTGGCCCTAGCCTACCTTGGGCAACCTGCATTATGATCTGATTGCATGGGCCTTCTTTCTGTTCTTCATGCATGACAAACCCATTCCTGCCCTAGGGTTTCACTACTGCTCTTCCCTCTGTCTGCAGTGCTCCCCTCCTAGATTTTTGCATGGCTGGCTCTCATTCCTTCATTCTTATTCTTGCTTCAACTCAAATCTCACTTCCTCAAGGGGGCCTTTCCCGATCATGCTATCGATGATTCCCCCCTCCACTCCCATCACCAGCTCATTCCTTTATAGCTCTTATCACAATCTGCAATTGAATTATGCATTGTGTCATTCACTTGCTTACTCTGTATCTTCTCCATAGAATGAAACCTGTTCTCCCTGAGTGATATGACAAATATTCACAACCAGTATCACATAGCACTAATCAGCCTGAGTTGACACTGGCCAGAGTCTTGAAACAGGGTTTAGGAAGCTCTTCTATCTGCCCTTTATCCTTTAAGTTGCTGGTGTTTGGGGAGGTGTAGGAGTCCTGAGGGAGGGGTTGGAATAATTAGGGCAATACATGTGAACTAGAAAATTCAGGAAGTAGCACTGTACCCATTAGTATAAAAATATTTTAGTATTTAAACAATCAGTATGACCTCTAGTTTATACTGGTTGAATACCATTCCTAGTTGGCTCCCACACTCAACACTCTATGTCAGGGTCTAGAACAGTGACTGGACCATGACAGTTCTTCACGCGGTAAATTACTTGAGCGTCATCAAGTCTTGTCCACATACCATTTCCTCCATCATGATGTTTTCTAGTAGAGCTGTAAGGTGCCTTGGGTTCTTAAGTTACATTTGGCCATAGTGTCTGATAACTAATATCTGTAACTCTTCATAGTTTATAAAATTGATACATCATTTGTCTCATTTTATCTTCATAATCATCCTGAGAGGCTAGCAAAACAAGAATTATTATATTCATTTTCAGTTGAATAGACTCAGGCTCCTGTAAGTTGACTGATAGCTAAAGAGTGGGCAGAACTTGGGAATAGCTCATGTCTTCTGGGCTGGAACTATGTTCTTTGCACTAGGCTGGCCTCAGTCCTGGATAGAGCAAAACCTGGCATAGAAGCAACTACTACTGGATGTAGATGCAGAGATTCTGTAAGTTCTAACCAGGTTTGTATATGCCCTTATAGAACAACAACTGTGGCTGGCTACAAAATTGGGTATATCAAGCAAGAGTGACCAGCCTATGAGGGTCTGGAGAAATCAGAAACCCTGTCCAAGAGGCTGGAGGAATGGGAAGTCTGTAGGTTTGTCGTTAACTAGATATTGACAATATCTCCTAAGTGGAGATATAGTTAATTTCCTTAGATACTTAAAAACTAGTCTTGACAATAAAATTGCCAGGACTTGTCCTCAGAAAGCTCACAGGACAGAGTTAATACCAATAATGAAAAATAATTACATAAGTCAGTTTTTTTATTAAAAAATATGCATTTAAACATGAGAAGTAATATAGCTTAAGACATTATTTACCATACTATATGATATACAAAATGATGCAAGAAAGGTCTTTCTACTTCAAACATGGTTAAACATTGGAAAACTTTTATTAGTTATGAATTTATCTTAACATATAATAGGGAAAACACATAGCTAGTAGATAAATTTTGTGATTACAAATATATCACAAGTAGTTAAAATAGGTATTTGTTTTTTTTAACAAAACAGGATAATTTAAAGAGAAATTTTAAGTGTGTATTAGTAAAGATGATTCTCAGACATATTACAAAAAGAATGATAGATGAGCAAATAACATTGGAAATTTTTATTTGTGAAAATCATTATTTCTTGACGCACACTCTCTCACTTTGCATGACCTGGAACACATTCTTAAGATTATGATGCTTAATTTCCTTACCTGTTCAATACGTCTGTGGAAAGATTTAGGTGTTCAATGCATGGAAAGTATTGAGCACAGTTTGGCACATAGAACTCAGTAAATGTTAGCTATTGTCTTTCCTTTTTATCAATAACAATGAGTACTTTCAACCATGGAAAGCCTCCTTGTGAAGCAGAGAGCTCCTCTATATCGAAGAAGTGTAAACAAGACCAGCTGGGCATTTATTAGGGATGCTGCAGGAGACATGCCTACATGGATGGAAAGCTCAGCTGGAATTTTGAGGTGATTCCAGCTTTTTTATTAACTCCAGGAAACAGGAGGTACTTGGAATTAGAGCTTGCCTCCTACAGCTCTGGAGGACACAGCTTACTGCTCAGTAGGCCTCAAAGAACCATTGCTCTCTGAGCACCATTGTTGGCTGTGACACCCGAGCTTGGTCTTTACACCAACCAAGTCGCTGTCTGAGAACCACACAGCTATTGTCTTGTAGTTCTTGCTCAACCAGGAAAAACTACGTTCGTTCTGTCCTCACATTCTTCCTAACAACCGTGGGAAAGGTTATGAGGATCTTTTATGGGTACAGAGGGTTCCGTCCTGTCTAATTCTCACCCAGAACCTGACCTTTTTCAGGTGACTGCTGACAGGCAACCAGTTCCACCTTGAAAGCTCTGGGTATGGAAAATCCTCCTTTAAACAAGCCGAAATATGTTTCTCTGTAGCTTTCATCCACATGCCCTAGTTTCATCTCCTTGAACCACAAAGAACAAGTGTCCCCATTACCTCCCATGCGAACCCTTCAGAAGGTTGCAGACTGATGGAGTGTTTGCCCCGTGGTTGTTGATTTCTATGTCATTCTCCATTGTTCCCATGGATACACTGTTCCTATCTGGCATATAGTTTCTAGTTCCCTCCCCTCCTACTCATCAACATCACGTTCTAATACGGTGAGTCTCTGCTCTCATTGAAGGCCAGCGATTGTGAAATATGGGCCCCTTTTTCTTCATAAAGGGAGCTGCTCTCAGGAACAGTTCAGTTACAAGGATCTTGTAAATGTACTTACGTGAAGCCATTCATGATAGATCATGGTGTATTGGGTGCTCTTCCGAGCTCTGGCCCCAATGTAACCACTACCCCAGCTGCTAACACCAGAGATTTCTCTTCTCTGTTTTTGAATTTTAATTAAGTAAATTCATAGTGTGTGCTCTGTTTGTGTTTGGCTTCTTTTGCTCTGCTTTTATTCTTCATTGTTTCTATATTTATTATACACTACTAGAGGTCCGATGCATGAAATTCATGCAAGAGTAGGCCTTCACAGCCCCGACTGCCTCAGCTGCCCTCGCAGTCCTGGCTTCATCTGTAAGGTCATCCAGATGGTCATTCCGCTGTTCGGCCAATTTGCATATTATGTTTTTATTATTATAGATTGCATGTAGCAGTTATTTTGTTCATCCTCATGGCTATATAGTACTACATTGTATCTACATTTTATATATGACGATATAAAATTTTACTGTAAGGATATACTACAATTGATTTATTCCTTATTGATGGATATTTATACTGTTTCCAATCTTTGATATATAAACAATGCTGTAATGAACAACTTTGAATTTATATCATTTTGTGCATATATAACTATAGAATAAATTTCTAGAATTATAATTGCTGGGCCAATAAATATAGGTATTTATAATTTTGAAGGATATTGACAAGTTATCCTCTATATAGGATAGTCCCTTTATAATCCCACCAACAGAGTATTTGAGAGTTTATTTTCTTAGCATGTTAATGCTCAGGGCTTGGAGACTTAAAAACTTTATTGTAGAGCCTGCTCATCCTACTTGGAAAGAAATGGAAGCCCTTAATGGTGAAAAGACTTGCATAAAGTCACAGAGAAAGTTAATCATCATCCTCAAATGCTAGTCTCATGTATCAGAGAGAACCAACAGAGCCTCACACATCCTGTTCTGCTCACGGCTATTGGCATGCAGCCTTTCTCCCCACTACTCTTTCCCAACTGCCTTCAAAGCACAACAAAGCCCAGCCACACAAGTCAGGGCCACCAACCTAAGAGATCTCCAGCTCGGTGCTCTCGTTTCCATCCACAGACCGAGGCCTCTCATACCTGATTCTAAAGTATTTTCTTTCCTGAGTTCCAGGAGAGGGTATAGTGCCCTCCTGGATATCTGGGCATGAATATCTAATAGGTGTTTCAGTCTCACCAAGGTCAGAATTAAACTCATCCACTTTCTCTCAGTTTCTTCATCTCTGCAATGAGGATAATAATAGTGCTTAGTTCGAGTGTCATCCTGGGCACTGCAGGGTCGTGGGTTCAATTCCCGGTCAGGGCACATACCTAGGTTGAGGGTTCAATCCTAGGTCAGAGCACGTCGGGGGAGGCAACTGATCCATGTTTCTCTTTCACATCGATGTCCCTCCACCCCTTCTCTCTTTCTTCCTCCCTCTTGAAAATAATTTTAAAAATAAGTAAATAAATATTAAAAATAATCATACTTGCTTTATTACAAAGATTAAATGAATGAATGCGCATCAAGCTCTTAGGATAGTAACTGATGAATTTACTATGTACATTGTTTTTATTTGTGGGCATAGAAATAAAAACAAACAAAATATAATATGCTGAATGCTAAATGGTGATGTGGGGAAAAATTAAAAAGAAGAAGTTTAGAAGTGCTTGTATGCATATACCACAAGGCAATTTTGGAAAAATGATTCTGTTTCTTAGTATCCTTCTTGTGGGAAATAAGTGTCTGAGGAAATTCTTGGTAAATAAAAAGCTTCACCAAATATAAACCATTATGGTTGTCTAGTCTTTCTGAGAGTTTCCAAGTTGATCAAAATGCTTAGCATGTGGCATCTTCTGCCCTATTGTTAAAATCCATGGAGTAAGAGTCTTGGAATAGCTGATTTTAAATTTCCATTTCAGCTTTAAAGATGCCACAATTCTAAGAATACTAAATAATGTTTTAAAAACAAAAATTAACCGAGTAAAATCCTATGCCTTGATTTCCAGCCAAATAATCCCGCTTTCTGGTCAAAATTAACCACAACATAGACCTGAATGTTTTTCTTCAGGTCCCCATAAGAAGCATATCATTTTCTTTGGGGGATTCTCTCTCAGTCGGCATTCTGCACTGATCTCTTTTTCTTGCTGCTCTTAGATTTCCTCCTTGAGTCCAAATATTTTACAGGGAAAACCTTCCTGTGCTGGGTGTTCAAGGACTGATGATATTGAATTTGCCAAGAGTCCCTCTGAGGATGTCCTCTGAAGAAGATCTAAGAAGCCAGCATTATAAGGAATTTGGGTTTTATTCTAGAGCAATGAGAAGACATAGGATGAGGTTAAGAAGAGAAGTGACATGATATGGTTTATGTTTTCAATATCACATTGGCTGATTTTTAGAGATTAGGTTATAGGGGGCAAGAATGTACACAGGGAATAGTACAGAGACTAATGTAGCAGTATCGGCAGGCTGCAATGTGGTTTTCCTTAAGGGACATAAAGAGTATCATGCATTGCTTATAGGTCCTAGATGTGGCTTCTCTTGCTGGGTTGGGACCATAGTTTTTTTGTTTGTTTGTTTTTTTAATGGGGGTATAGGCAGTAGTTTGTAGGAGTTAACATTAATTCACAAGAAGTCATAGCTTGGAATTATTGCCAAACGTCCCATTCATATGCAATCAGAAAAGGTGTAGGTAAAGAAAAACTAGACACAGAGCGTCCAAGGGGAAAGGCCTTTGATCCTTACATCTCTTCTATTTAAAAAACAAGTAACAAGTCCTGGCCAGTGGTTTTCAGTGGTTAGAACGTCAACCTGCAACCCAAAGGGTAGTGGGTTTGATTCCCGGTCAAGGGCACATACCTGGATTGCAGGTTTGATCCCTGACCCCAGTCAGAGCATGTGCAAGAGGCAACTGATAGATGTGTTTGTCTCACATTGATCTTTCTCTCTTTCACTCCCTCTCCCTCCCTCCTTTCCACTCTCTCTGAAAAATCAATGGAAAAAGTATCCTCCGGTGAGGATTAACAAAACAAAACAAAACAAAAAAAAGTAACAAAAGTGCTGCAGTGTAGAAGCCAAAAGTCATCCCAGACTAAGTGCTGGCTTAGTGGGTTCCTAGGCCCGGGGCTACTGAGAAGCTGAAGAGGCCTGCTTTTGTACATCAACTGCCTTCTGTCACGCAGACCCTGCATTAGCTGACTCAGCATCAGAGGGCATGGAGCCATTCAGCACATTTTATTTTGGACTTTATCCAAGGGTTTCACAGGGAAGTAAAAGACTTAGTTGAAAAATTAAGGACACCACCCAGGTAAAAAGCATTCTTGTGTAATACAGTTGATTGAAGATTTCCATCTTGGGGAAGATTCTACTCCACAGTTGATCAAAATCAACAACTACACATGGAAGAGAATAGCTTAGGGTGAGGAAAGATTCCAGGAAACACATGAAGGGAGGCAGGGGCAAGTGATGCCTGCAGCCCAGGCGTTGGAATTCGAGCTGAGATTCAATTCCCCACTCTTTCCTCTGCTGGCTTCTAACTTCAGCTTCTTATCTAGTTATCAGAGGCTTTACTCCCTCTGCAAGATGGGGTCATTGTACATCACATGCGTGATGTGAGAACATCTAATGAGAACTAGATGCAAGTTTTGTAAACTATAAAAAGCCACAAACAGTTTGTTTATAATAATAAGGCCTCCCCTGAATTGCATCAGACTATATCAATACTATTTGAGGAATTCATGGAGCTCGCTTGGTCACAGCACTGCTAAGTGAAACTTGAAACACACTGTGAGAAAACACCTGTAGGTGTGAAATTGCATAATGTATAAATATGGTGCTTTTACGTGTATGAATGCATGTGTGTACGTGTTTGTACTATATCAGTGTTATATTTATGCTCAGATATTAATTCAGTTTTGATGAGATAGCATCAGAGGTAATATGGGACAAAGGTTAGAGCAAGAGAGTTAGAGTCAGAAAGTCCAGCTTACAGGCTTGGTGACAAAATTACTTAATTTGTATGAGCTTAGTTTCATCATTTGCAAAATGATGATGGTGTTATCTAGTTTGTAATATGGATGTAAGAATTAAATAAGATAAAGAATATGAAACATTTACAAGTACTGATAAAAATAGAAGACTCCCATAAGTGCAAGCTGTTGTCATTGTTGTTCTTATTATTAACTAGAGGCCCGGTGCACAAAAATGTGTGCACTCTGGGGGGGTCTCTGAGCCCAGCCTGTGCTCTCTCGCAGTCTGGGAACCCTCAGGGGATGTCCACCTGCTGGCTTAGGCCCGCTCCCTGGGGGATCAGGCCTAAGCCAGCAGTCAGACATCCCTCTGGCAGCCCAGGAGCCCTCGAGGGATGTTTACTTGCCAGCGGGGAGCAGGCCTAAGCTTCAGTCAGACATCCTTAGCACTGCTGAGGAGGCAGGAGAGGCTCCCGCCACCACCGCTGTGCTGGAAGCCATCAGCCTGGCTTGTGGCTGAGCAGAGTCCCCCTGTGGGAGTGAACTGATCACCAGGGGGCAGCTCCTGCATTGAGCGTCTGCCCCCTGGTAGTCAGTGTGTGTCATAGTGGCCAGTCATTCCCAGTCGTTCTGCTGTTAGGGTCAATTTGCATATTACCCTTTTATTATATAGGATAGAGGCTTGGTGCATGGGTGGGGGCCGGCTGGTTTGCCATGAAGGATGTCCTGGATCAGGGTGGGGGTCCCGCTGGGGTTCCTGGCCAGCCTGGGTGAGGGGCTGAGGGCCATTTTCAGGCTGGCCACACCCCCTTCAGGGTGGAGGTCCCTGCTGGGATGCCTGGCCAGCCTGGGTGAGGGGCTGAGGGCTGTTTTCAGGCCACACCCCCTTCAGGGTGGGGGTCTCCACTGGGGTGCCTGGCCAGCCTGGGTGAGGGGCTGAGGGCAGTTTTCAGGCTGGCCACACCCCCCAGCTACCCATTCTCATAGCCTCTCCTTTTTTTGTCTGGGATTTATTTATCTTCTATAATTGAAACTTTGTAGCCTTGAGCAGAGCCGAGGGCCAGCCAGGGCAGGCGAGAAGCTTGGCTTCCCCCATTGCCGGGGGCAACCCCAGCCTCCTGCTCGCTCCAGCTCTGTGGCCACCGCCATCTTAGTTGGGTTAATTTGCATACTTGCTTCTGATTGGCTGGTGGGCATGGCTGGTGGGTGTGGCTTGAGCATAGCAGAGGGATGGTTAATTTGCATGTTTCTCTTTTATTATATAGGCTAGTAAAGTCCACTTCGTGTGTGTGTGTGTGTGTGTGTGTGTGTGTAGATGGGTAGAGAATTTTGCCTGAGTAACAGTCCCTGAACAGGCAGTCAGGTATGGTCACCTGTGTGAGGAAGAAACATCATTTCTGGAGTCTGCCCCTCCCTAGTTTGTGGAGGAAGTTCCATAATCAGAACCAGGATTTGATACTCTATAGCTTTCTCTCTAGCTTCTTCTAGAAATGAAAGAAGCTTATGGTTTCTAGTAATTATGAATGAGAAAAACTAGGAGTAAAACATTTTTCTATAGCCTCTTCTAAAATCATGCAGGGAATTAAGCAAGACCAGCAAAGAAGGCAATGGTAGTGACCCCATTGAGCAAGGAACGGAGAAATGACACATAGACATAGTTAGGACCGTTGGTGGGGCTGTCCTTAGTGATTAACATCCGGCAAGGCTGGGTTCAAATTCCTGTTCTACCACTAACTATGGGTAGTTGGGTAGGTTACTTAAATTCTCTGTAAAATATGAAATGGAAATAAAAATTGCACCTTTCTCATTAAGTTAAAATATGAAAAATGTTTGGCAAAATGATAATATTTTTTGTTACTTTCAATAGCTGAGAACCAAGAAATTTCTCCTTTCAAAACTTGTTTAATTTTATTCCCTAAAGTTAATATCTTGTTTTCTTCTTTTTTATCTTTATGGTTGAAAATATTACAGATGTTCCCCCTTTTCTCCCATTGTTGCCTTCTAGCCTGCACCAGCCACCCTTCCTTCCCGCCCCAGGTCTTCACTGCACTATTATCTGTGTCCATGGGTTATGAATATGTGCATACAAATTATTTGGTTAATCTTTCCCCACCCACCACCTATTTCTCCCAGAATCAAACCAGGGACCTCTTAGTCCGCAGGCTGACGCTCTCTCCACTGAGCCAAACCAGCTAGAGCATAATTACAGCTTTTTATATGAGGTTAACAAGTAAGACAATGGTACCACCATGCTAATTTAACCTCAGCCAGTGGTCTACTCTCTTCTGCCCTATTTGGGTCAAACTAGTGATTCTTGCAAGCCTGATTAAATGGTCTTTCTTTTGAATTAGTGTTTCTGGTAAATTTAATAATCACTTTTCTCTTTTAAATGCATCTAATTAAAATTCTCCTAACCAGGGCATTCAAAATAAAATTCATTATTTTAATATTTTGATTGTTTATACAGATACCAGGTAATCGTTTTGCATCTGTACTGTATTTCATGGCTAACCAAAGGGTAGAGCATTATGATTAAGAGCTTGATTTCCATCTTGGCTCTGGCACTCGGGGCTATTTTGCAGCATGTTTCCAGGGGCTACAGTACATAGATGACAACATCAATGGTGCCAACTGGAATTTTACACTATGGTGGTTCTCACTGGCAGATTATTTAATCACTTGTGCCTTGGTTCCTTATTTATTTATTTGGAAATTCATCAATATTATAGGTTTTTGTAAAGCTTATTTAGTGTATACAGAGAAAATATTTAACACAATCTTTGGCACCTAGTAAAAATAAATAGGAGCTATAATTATTGTGATCAGTATCACTGTCTCCCTTAAACGTAAGGCAATTCTTTCAACTCCATAGCTATTATGGCCACTTTACAAATGAGGGAACTGTGGCACCAAACATTTTTTTCCCAAGCAGAAACAAACTGTGCTTCTACACAGAGAGAGATTTTGCCATAAAATTAAATAATATAATATCATTTGCCATAAAATTAAATGATATAATATCATTTATACACTTAATATCTTTTAGATTGTGATTTTTTAAAAAATTTAATTAGGTGGCGTTTTTTGATATTGTGTGAACCTATGTGAAAACTAGGGTGGAAACTCTCAACATCAAAATAGCTGAGTGGCTGTGTTACCACTTCAGCGATGGAAATTTGCTATCATCCTCACATTCCTGAACACCAAGAAACCTTAGGCGGGTTGACTCCCAAGACACGTCACTCTGAATGTTGCTTTCTCCTCAGGACACCAAATGGAACAATTCAAGCGCTGACTATGACACTTTGGCCCTTTATGGAATAATGTGAAAGTACACATCGGGAAACCATTTCCTTAGTCATTGGATTTTTTAATGGAAAGCATTAGTACATGATGGGTTAAATGGTTCATTTATTGCTGAGTTGGTGTTCTGTAAGTTTCCTATAATTACAGTGAAAGAATTTGTAATATTTAGTAATGGTGGGAACAGAATGACTCATCAGTGAGAGATGTGAAGAGTCAAGAAAAAATAATTTGTAAGAATGTTGAGCAGGTCAGCTATGTATTAGCATGATTTCTTCACAAGGTTTCAATTTTGTCTTTTCTATTAAATAAGAAGGCTTCTTCTTAATTGCATATTATTTCATCAATTTGAATACTGTTTTAAATACTTTAATAGAAAAGTTTACTAAGCACCAACTACAGGGCATGTACTTGTCTAGAAGTTGGGGACATGTTGTGAGAGGAAATAAGACACAATTCTTGCCCTGACAATCAAGCAGGGAAGACAGATACTTCAATGATTTAGTTGATCTTGTCCTGTGGGTCATAGAGGACCATGCCTGAAGAAAGCAATTTGATATCTAAAAAATGCGCAAAAATTCTCTACATCCTTAAGGCTGGTCTGGTTTCCTTCATTCATTTACTCATCCTTTCTTATGACAAATATGCATTGTTTTCATACAGTGAGACATGCCCTATTCTAGGCTCTAAGGACTTAGGAATAAACAAGAGCTCCCTTTCTCAAATGAGGAAATAAATAAACAAGTAAACAAATACAGAAGGTAACTTCAGGTCCTGGTAAACAATAAAAGGGAGAAGGAGGAGAAGAAAGCTATAACAGGAAGATACAGCGGTTCTCAACCTGTGGGTCGCGACCCCTTTGGGGGTCGAACGATCCTTTCACAGGGGTCGCCTAAGACCATTGGAAAACACAAATTTTCGATGGTCTTAGGAACCGAGACACCGCTCCTCTATCTGTCTCCAGGCGGGTCCGCCCACATACAGATATGCCCTCATACGAGTACCTGGCGTGATGACATCAACAATGAAAATACATCCTGCATATCAGATATTTACATTACGATTCACAACAGTAGCAAAATTACAGTTATGAAGTAGCAACAAAAATAATTTTATGGTTGGGGGTCACCACAACAGGAGGAACTGTATTAAAGGGTCGCGGCATTGGGAAGGTTGAGAACCACTGTGTTAGGGGTTGATTTGGGAAGGTCTCTTTGAGGGGATAACATATGACCCCCAAGTTAAGAGGAAATGTCCATGCAAAGGACCTTTTTGTCATTCTCAGTATTTCACCTTTCTTCCCTTATCTAAAAAACTTCTGTAAATTCTAGCCAAAAATCCTAGCCATGGATGTTCTGAGTAGCAAAAGCAACACAGTTTGGGGAAAATTACCACATCAGCTGATGCCAGAAGAGAATAACGATGATGATCTCCTCTGGACATCAGCTGTATCCAACAAAATAATAATTTCCAAGCGTCATGGGCAATAGAGACTATGGAATGGTAGCATGATAGAGAATTGAAGGCAGAGGGACTAGAAGTTCTATTTCTTAACTACATAAATAGCAGTAATGGGGAAAGCCCCAAAAATACTTGAGGGACTTATGAAGGGGAGTTGATTTTAATCTTACCACAATTTGGTTATAAAAAGGTAGTGTGACCTTATTATATTGTCATATCCAAGTGAAGCCTAGAATATGTAAATTACACTCAGCCATGAACAGTTTTATTCAACATACATTTACAGACTACTTTTGTTGTAATAATAGCTAGCACTTACTGAATGTGAGCTATGTGTCACCCTCCCATCTGAGTGCTTATATAAGTCAACTCATGGAATACTCATAGCATCTCAATAATGGAGCTGCTATTTTTTTTTTTTTTTTTTTGTATTTTATATCTGAGGCAGAGAGGAATTAGAGAACCTGTCAAGCTTCACAGAATTGTTAGAAAAAGTTCCAGGGGTCAAGCACAGGGAGTCCAGACCCAGGGCACTTAACTCATTTTGTGAACCTGTTCCTTGTAAGCCACATCCTAGATTGTTCCCCTCATCAGCCACTAGGTAAGCATCCCTGTGTTATTCTTGATGAGGAGTGAATTGAGAGAGAGGGTGAGATAGAGAGACAGAGAGGATGAGGGAGAGTGAGCAAGCATGTGGAGAAGTTGCAGCATCAGAATAACCCCTCTAAAAAAGTCTGAAGAGGAAAAAGAAAAACAAATTTTTAGTTTATTCCAGGTGAAGTCTTATTTATCTTAAGTCTCAAAGCAAGCAAGGTATTTTTAGTCCTATTTTACAGATGAGGAATTAAGCTCAGAGAAGTTCAGCAAATTGGGTCTGCCTTATACCTAAGTTTAAGCCCCTGATGGTATTACTCTCTAGGGATGTTTGTAAATAAATGAAAAGCAAAAATAAAGTCATTACCTGACCTGTCCTCCAGTGTCTATAATGCTAAGGTAGGCTTTCCCCCACAAAGGAATAATACAGGGAGCTGTTTATTAGAGATTGCATAAAGTATATTTGACCTTACAAAAGTCTACATAATCCACTACCAGAATACACTTCATGGAAGAAGTGAGGACACTGCTATGTTCTCAGTGTGACGCTAGGAGCCTACTAGTCTCACATTGAGGATGCAGGAGTGTCTTTATTTATTCCATTGGTGCCAAGTACGTATATACATGGGGATAATGAAAATTGTAGCACACAAAAAAGGACATGTACATAACTAAGTTTTGAGAAAAATATAAGCCATGTAAAAGGCTTAATATACAAAGGTCCTTTCCTTAATTTAGGAAGATCTCTAAATATGAAACTACCTCTATCATAAAATATAAAAAAGAAAAGAGAATCACCTTAACCTACATTCCTTTATTATTATTACTTTCAAGTTTGTTCATCTTGCATTATATTTTTGATATTCTGGATTTGTTAAAATATAAAGTCATTCATGTTAATGGCACTATTTCAAAAAGTCATATTCTTTTAAGTGACCACTTTTCTAATGTATCCTCCCTTCAATATTATAAAATTTATGTTCCTGCTTTTTACTTGATTCGATTCCATAATTTCAGTCTATGTTATTAGTTACTAGAGGCCCGGTGCACGAAATTCATACGGGGATGGGGGCTGTCCCTCAGCCTGGTCTGTGCCCTCTCACAATCCAGGACCCCTCATGTAGGGTCCCTAGGCTTGACTGGTGATCAGGGCCTATCAGGGCTTTCCTTCCCCTGGCTGCCAGCAGCTGGCCCCACCACCACCGCTGCCAGTGCTTGCCATCTGTGTGGTGCTGCCCCCGTCCCCCCCAATCCCCTGCTACAGGTGACCTTCCTCTGTGGGCAACAGGTGTGGGGTGCGATCACTTGGCTGGCCTGGGCCTCCCTCTGCGGGCTGATCACTAGCCAGCCCCGCACACCAATCACAGCATTGCTGGCCGGTGGCCTGGGCCTCCCTCTGTGGGGCGATTGATTGTGGGATCCCCAGATCGATTGCCCAACAGAGGGAGGCCCCGCCCACCTGCCGCAGTGCTACCAGCTGGATAGCCTGGGCCTCTCTCTGTGGAGCCCCATGATCAATGACTCCGCAGAGGGAGGCCCCGCCCACCCAGCCAGGGTTCCACAATCGATGGCCGTGCAGAGGGTGGCCTGAGCCTCCCTGGTTGTTCTGCTGTTCGGTGGTTTGGCTGATTTGTATATTATGCTTTTATTATTATAGATATTTAAGGTACTGGGCTTGACCAATTTAAATGTGCTTATAATTTCTAAGTTAGATATAACAGTTTTAATATAATTGATTTTCTTTTATTATTTTCTTGTGATGTGATCTTTTATTTTTGTTCTAATTCTTTGATTAGATTCCATAAATTCTAGTATGTAGGATTTAAACTTTAAATATTTTTAACAGTATGTTTTTGTCACAGATTTCTATTTCATTTGCAATAGATTCCTCGTTTCATTAATTTAAAACTATTCTAATCGTTCTTTAAATATGCACACATGTTTTGCTTTACATATTTCTTTCTTCATAATGTTTATATATTTTATATTATTATAACTTTAATTATTATAAAATAAACCTATGAAACTTGCTTAATATGTTTTGTTTAATTTCTTTTTCTTATTCCTTGAGGTTGATATTGGCAACCTTGTTCCTCTTTTGTTTCAGCATTACTCCTCCCCCCCTCCCCCCAGTCTTTTAAATTAATTAAATAACAAATTAATTTGTAATTTTGTTTTAGAAATGTGTTTAAAGCCAATGTTGGTAAATTTCTTTTTAGATATATTTGGAGACTCCTTGCCCTTGATTAGGGAAATTTAGATCATTTATATTTACTTAACAATTTTTATAATGACTTTTGTTATCTTTTTATGTACCTTGTTAGATTTCTTTATATTTATTTATTGCATTATAAAAGGTTAATTTGCCTTAAATTATTTATGCTTTTTAGGTCAATAATCCCGCTCATAAATATCCCACTAAAAAATGAAGACAAGGAAAAATCCTTCTGTACAAAAATGTTTATTTTAATACTGTATTATAATAAGCATTTGAAGTTACTTAATTTAACCTTCAAGGCACTTAGGGTGAATTCCCTGGACATATGTTGTCTGGTAAATCTGAATACCATAAGAGTATGAGGGATGTGGACAGCATAAGTGGAATTCAGTACACAAAATTATAGGAGCACTGTGATTATAATGTAAAATATGCGTGGTCACTATAGGGCTAGAATAATTTACAGGAGAATGGAAGCAGTTCATGAAGCAGGTTGCATATCATGAGTACATTTTTAAACAATTTCTGTAAGGCTGTCAAGAGGTTTCTGCAATGTTTGAAACAAAATTAGGTCAGATTCCCAAGCATCTGGGAAAGGGTAGGTGTGGACCTCCTTGATTCTGCTTTTCTTTCACCTGAAATCTGCTGAGCTTTTTATTAAGTGAAGGGTGAAATCTTCAATTGCTATTGATGAGAACTAAGTGAATTATATTGGGAGTAGACAGGCTCAGCCCTTTCCTCAAGGTGATGACTAATTAATTGACAAACCCTCCTGACTAGGTGTGACCTAGGGTTGACCCTTGATGACTGGGAATGGATTGCATACAGAGTGCTCACTTTTCCTTGCTTTTCTATGAGGTTTCAAATGTGACTGGTCATTGTGAGCAAGAAGGAATGACTAGATGGTTTTAATAAAAATATTCATACTAAAGGGACCAGAGATGATAGTTTACTAGTAGTTATAACGTCAGTCCTATTATCCACTGTGGAAATTCCTCCCAGTGCCATGTGAGAGTTCACCTTCTTGCCTCTGCTTGTCAAATGTGTACATGTGAGCACTGAATGTAGCTATGTTTGATAAGCAAAAAACTTATTTGACAACAGACCACCCTTTCATGGAATACATCCTAACAGCACTGTTCTCTGAAACATAATTTGGGAAAGACTGCATTATAAACAATTCTTTAATCCTCCTACAAAGAGCCATCTTACATAAAGAAACTTGGGTTGGCCCTAGCCAGGTTACTCTCCCTCTCCCTCTCCCTCTCCCTCTCCCTCTCCCTCTCCCTCTCCCTCTCCCTCTCCCTCTCCTTCTCCCTCTCCCTCTCCCTCTCCCTCTCCCTCTCCCTCTCCCTCTCCCTCTCCCTCTCCCTCTCCTTCTCCCTCTCCCTCTCCCTCTCCCTCTCCCTCTCCCTCTCCCTCTCCTTCCCCACTTCCCTTCTCCTTTCCCCCTCCCCCCCTCCCCCCTTCCTCCTCCCCTCTCCCTTCTCTCTAAAATCAATTAAAAACATCCTCTGATGAGGATACACACAAAAAAGAAACTTGGAATGTAAAAGAGGGATTGGAGGGACTGTTAATTTTTCAAGGTCCCAGATGATTAAAACTAGAATAAAAGGACAGAATTATGTTATTTAACTCTCTAAAATGATGGCTTTATTCTAGAAGTCAGGCTTCCCATTACTAGTAGTTCTCAAACATGGGTTTACTGATTATTTGTTATAAATATTATGGAGAAGATTCAAATGTTAGGAGATGAGAAATTGGAAGGTTATTGTGACATTCAGCCTTGACTGAGCATCAGAATAATCGGGGACATTTCTTTTAAAAAAGGGGTTGGGGGGAGGAAAGAGAAACCCGGGTCCTATCTAAGCCCCACTGAATTGGGATAGCTGGATTTGGGGCCTAGGCATTTGAATTTTTAATTGCCTAGAGGCTACCAAATGCAAACCAATGGCCCAGATTGCTTTTAAAAGGATACCTGCACCCATAAAAACCTATTTTCATGGTACAAACAAATAATATGGCAAATTAGGCATCTAGGGATGCTAAAGGGTGGCATCGCTTGTCTTCTGGGAAGCAGAGTAGAAAGCCAGGTTTTGAGATTTCCAGTCCAGGCACAATGAGACCATTTCTCCTGAATTTCTTATTTAAGAGGTAGATGGAAGAGATGAGAACCAGGAAAGGAGGGGGTGGCCTGCGAAGGCAGTTTTGGAAGCAGCCTTCTCCACCCATGTACAATCCCTTCCTTGCACTCCATTGTACAAACCTAAGATTTTGATTGCTTGAATCTGTAGCTATTGCTTCATAGAGTTTAATGAGCTTCACCTTACACGGAGAAGCCACAGGACTTTTCGATGGCTCAGCAATCGATTTAATTGCTCCTCTGCCCAAAAAGAGTCTGGCAGGATGTGCAGCCAGACTTCCAGCTCTAACAGTGCCCAAACCGGAAACCTTAGTTTTGCCTGGTGTTATATGGAGATCTAGGAAAAGGGGCAGCCACTTGTGGAAAAGTGCACCTACGTGCTGGTCCTGGAGGTGGCAACCGGGATGCCCCTCCCAGAAATCTCACGTTCTTTACCCAGGTATGTGGGAGATCACTGCTCCCCAAGGATGCCTAAGATCTGGGCAGCTGGAAGGTATTTGTCAGATCCATTTATCCACTTACTGATCTGTATTTGTCAAGTGTCAACTATGTGCTGTTCACTACACTCTAGGGCAGTGATGGCGAACCTTCTGAGCTCGGCGTGTCAGCATTTTGAAAAACCCTAACTTAACTCTGGTGCCGTGTCACATAGAGAAATTTTTTGATATTTGCAACCATAGTAAAACAGAGACTTATCTTTTTGATATTTATTTTATATATTTAAATGCCATTTAACAGAAAAATCAACCAAAAAAAATGAGTTCGCGTGCCACCTCTGACACGCATATCATAGGTTCGCCATCACTGCTCTAGGTACTGAAGATGAAATAATGGGTTAAAACAAACAGCCAGGAGTTCACAGTCTGGTGAAACTTCTGCCTGGCTCTGACTGACTGGAGCTTGGCTAGCTCCTCCTGGTGATCATCATAACCTTGTCATTTACCTAACAGTAGCTAACATTTATTGGCAGCTATGAGCTAAAACTTTTAATGGCATATTCCTAATGAGGTAAGTGTATAATTATATCCATTTTTTTCAGATGGGAAAGTGGAGATACATAGAAAAGGGAACTGGACCAAGATACATCATGGCATGTATCTCCCCAAGGCATGGGGAGCAGAGGTTTAGTACTCATTCTCCATATTCTGTGAGCTTGGATCTTGTTTGTTCTGGGATTAGGGTCTGAACTCCACCAGGCTCTATTAGTATTTCATTAACACAATCCAGTCTGCAACCCCACGGAGGCTCATTCCAGGGAACAGGGGTTATATTCAGGCTTTGAATAAGAGAAGAGAAGTGCTTTGGAATCTCAGGGAACCAAATAGGTTCAGGATGGATAGGAAGGTTCTCAGAGTTGGGAGATGGTTTTTCTTTGGTGGACCAGAGGGTGAAGCTCTTTTTACTAAACTCTTACACTCGGAGGAGTCCACAGGACACCTAAATCTGACTTCCTGGGTTCAGAGGGTCAGCTGGACCTCACCCCAGTGGGTCAAGGAGACTGGACAAACCTGAAGAGCAGGGTCTTAGCCAAGTAGCTTAGATTTAGTTTTGTCCCTGTAATACTGAAAGAGTCTCATGGATGTGATTCATTTTAATGAGATTTAGGTGAAAGGCAACAGAATTGAGGTTCCTCCAATTTGTAAACTCTAAACTATTTTATGAAGACAGTAATATCTTATTGTGTAAATCACTATTCTCATTTTAAAAGATCATCCCTCTGTTATCAAATTATGAACTTTTTAGCTACTCCTTCAGATTTATCATATCCTTATATATAGATTATGTATTTCTTTTCACCAAGCCAAAGATAGCATGGCCTTCTCTACAGCTGCATTCAAATACTTACTGAGTAGGTGTTTTAAAAACAAAGTTGGACTCATTATACTATATGTGATTTTGTATTATTTTCTCCCTTAGCATTCTAAGTGATATTCCAGAATGTTTTCTTATGTCAGTAAAAAATATAATACCCATAGTATTTTGGAGAGTGAATAATGTTTTGTCCTTCAGATAGACTATAGTTATTTTACAATTTATTTTTACCATTTCCAAGTTTTCCCTCTTTAATTTTACTACTCACTTTATAACAGTGAAAAAAAAATCAGGAACAGTCTGAATGCTAACACTCTTTTGAGTACATTTGTCCATAAATCTTTCCAATAAGTTATTATACTAGGTCAAATACTGGTACTTTAAGTTTTTTTTGTGTGGTGTAGAATCTAATTGTCAGATGGTTGTGTTACTTTAATTAATGATTGGAAAAGTTTCTTAAACTAATATAGTAATAACAATAGTACTTAAATCATAGAGTTGATATATGGAAAGTACTTAGAACAATAGATGTAAAGTATTTAGAATGGCACATTCTATATAACTGCTATTTTTATTATGTTCCTACCACAATGTACATTTAATGCCATTTTTTTTCTGTGGCAAGTTTGACAGCTTTTTAATTTGTATATTAAAAAAATACTAGTTAGCCAGGCTGGTGTGGCTTAGTGGTTGAACGTTGACCTATGAACCTGTCAGGGCACATGCCTGGGTTACAGGCTTGATCCCCAGTGGGGGAAACGCAGGAGGCAGCCAATCAATGATACACTCTCATCATTGATGTTTCCATCTCTCTGTCCCTCCCCCTTCATTTCTGAAATCAATAAAAATATATATATTTTTAAAAACTAGTTTAATGGACAAAAGTAACGCCCATTTTATTTGCACTTTTTTGATTACTTTGATTACTTCCTTGTGACGTTTGACGTTTTATTTTGTATTTGTTTAGTCCCTTATATTTCTTTTTCATGGATTTTATTCCTTCACTGGATTCTTATTGTTCTTCTTACCAATTTTATGAACTCTTTTTTATGGTGACTCTTTGCTGTCATGTATATTACAGAAATTTTCCTGGTTTGTAAGATACCATTTGCTTTGCCCTAGTTATTTTTTTATTGTGGCTCTGAGGGGACTGAGAAGGCTTCAGGGAAAAGGCCACACTAGGGCTTCTTGCTGAGCAGAGGTGAATGGACTTTGCAAACTGCAGGGGCAGTGACTGTAGTTGGGGAGAAAAAGTCCTGCACCAGTGATCAGAGACCATAGTTTTGCTCCAAATTTTGTCCCTTGCAACAAGCTAGTTAATATCTCTGAACTCTAATATACTCATCTATAAAAGGGCCTCTTATAAATGACTCCACAGTACTCATCAGGATCAAATGAAATAGCGCATACAAAGTTTCCACATAAACTAAACAAACCCCATGAAACTGTGAGCTTCTTTTTTTTTTGTTTTTGTTATATCCATACTTAAGAGGAAAGCCACGTTTGCATTTAGAGCCTGTTGTGCTTGCTCCAAATGGGCTTCCTATACCTCCTGGCCTGGTTAGCTTGATAAGCAAATATCAGCTCTACTAATTTCTGCTGGAATCCCCCACCCCATCCCCATCATTAGGCCAAATCTCACATTAGCACTACATGCCACTTAGTTGTAGCTACGATTTTAAATTTGCTTATGTGACTACTTGAAAAATGTCCATTTCTCCCTCTACACTGTAAGCTCTGTAAGGACAGAGACCATGTTTTTTTAGGGTTTTGTTTTTTTGTTGTTTTTTTGGCGCATCATAATGTTCTACATGTTTACTATGCCTAAGTAGGCCCTTGTTTAATATTTCTCTAATAAAGAATAAGTGGGATGATTGGATATACATAAAAGCATCTCAGAGGGCATAACAATGTAAGGGACATGCAAGGAATGAATATGTCATGCTAGAGTGTTGATGAGATATGGAAGTCTGGATTAGAAAGCAGTATATGGAGGAGAGCCATGGGAGAGGCACTGGGAAGGGGGACTGGGTTTGATCATAGAGCCTTGTGTACCAAGGGGAAGAGTGTTAGGAATGAGACATGCAGTGGGGAGCCATTGAAGAATGATGAGCAGGTGGGGCATATAAGAGACATATAAAGAGGATGCATGAGGCATACAGAGTAGAGTGGAAGAGAAAGAGTGGAGACAAGGAGACCAGTTAGGTATCTGTTGCAATATTTTTTTTAAAAGCTACTGAGCACTTGCTTCAGTGTGCTACCACTGGGTTGGGGAAAAGTGGGCAAAAGTGAGTGGCATTTCCA
Organism: Myotis yumanensis; assembly: GCF_028538775.1. NCBI lineage: Eukaryota > Metazoa > Chordata > Mammalia > Chiroptera > Vespertilionidae > Myotis > Myotis yumanensis. The sequence continues at coordinate 23,198,325 of NW_027223756.1, read as the reverse complement.
GGAAAGATTTGATGATTTTTTGGCATTATATGACGGGGTGGGTGTGGGTGGGGAAGACAGGTATTCGTTCTGAAAGGAGCCTATTAGATCATCCCAGATAACATCCTCAACTTCACAGTTGGGTTGTTGGAGCCAAGGACTAGAACTGCCAGTGCTGCAGATGGGGATCATGAAGACAGTTTTCCTGAATGACACTCACTGTCATTTTTTACTCAGTGACTGAAGGAATGTGCCTTTGCCAGAAACAATGGAGGTGAGTTAGCCGGGGGATTATGGATTATTTTGTACAGGTTGGGTTTGGAAAAATGGTGAGATAATCAAATGAAAATGGCAGGGATTTTATCATGTGGTAGGAGGGGAGTCTGGTACAGAGGTCAGAGCTGGGTTACATATTTGAGACTTGATGGTACAGAGATGGGGACTTCACATGAGCTGAAATTTCCCAGTATGAATTCAATTATTGCCCATCTTTGCAAAAAAAATAAATAAATATAATATTCATAGAGATTTACTGAGCATTTACCATATGACAAACACTTAACCAGCATCTTATCTAATCTTATCACAAACTCCATGAAGGAGATACTATTATCCTTATTGCTCCATTTTACAAATGAGAAAGCAGGGTCAGAGAGATCAAATAAATTCCCAGTGTCTATCAAGTTCCTAGCAACCCTTTAAAGCAGGTTGCTCAATTGCAGCTCTGTGAAAGTTTTGGGGTGGGAAAGTCTTTGTTGGAGGAGGGTGGGGGAAGTGGTCCTGTGCATTGTGGGACGTTGATCAGTTTCTCTGGCCTCTACCCACCAGGTGCCACTAGGATTGAGCAGCTGTGACAACCAAATAGGTATCCAGACATTGCCAATGTCCCTTGGCTGAGTCAAACAGCCTCTTCCATTAAAAATCTTCACCAGAAATTTCAACCTTAGCTGACATATTCTTCTGTATTCTTGTGCCCTTTATTTCCAAATGTTAAAATCCTTTTCTTGTGTTTTGTATATATTTTGTCTTTCCAAGAAGCTTCTGAAGTTTTTAAACACAAAACCTCTTACATTAATACAACGTTGAAAGCAAGCACCTTTCACCTTTGTTCGCTCCTCTTCTTTCCTTCTGTCATTTCCCCTCCCACTTTAGATCCTCATAATTCTTACCTACTTGGTTGAAGTAATTTAGCTGTGGTCTCCCTGCCTGTAGTCTTTCCTCTTCAAACTATATCATTTGTTCATTAACTGAAGACTACTCCTAAAACATAAATATGATAATGCATGATTTTTATTTATTTATTTGCTTGAAACCTTACTGAGAAGCGCATCCTTAGCCAAAGATCAAAGGTATTCCACATTCTGGTCTCAGTGTATCTTTCAAAAGTGATTTTTTTCATGACTTATTTATGTGTGAGCTCAAGCCAAGAAAAGATGTTCACTCTGTAGGCCTTTGGCTTCCTGTCTCCATGCTGTTCCTGTTCTTTCTCTTGAAGTCCTTTGATTTCTCTCCATCCTTCAAAGCTAAACTCAAATACCACAGGTGCACAGTCCCTCCTTCTTCCCTCAAGCAGGAAGGGATTCTGTACTTCAGAGACCTCTCAGACCTCTCACTTCCACTCTCATGTGTATGTATGTGTTTTTTTTTTCCTTTTGCTTCATGGGTTTTAAAGGTAAATAGAACAGCATTTGAATCCTGGTATTCACTAGCCATGTTATGCTGGGCAAGTTACTTTAGCTCACTAGCCCTCAGTTTTATTTCTTTATCCTTAAAATTCGTATAAAGTGTTAGCTATCCTCTTTTGTTCTTTGAGATTCAATAAAAATGCAGGACATGTGCTTAACACAGACCTTGGCATATAGAAAAAATAGTAAGTGCTCAATATATATTACCTCCAAATTTTAAGCATAAGAATAATTATTATTGTCAGTGTTCTCTGGAATAAGCAGGCTAGAACAATTTGTGACAAGGGGTGAGAGATTTAATTGTGAAGACTGACAAGGAATGTGTCAGGAATTTAAAGTTACTTATTACTGTACCAACGCAGAGGTGATACATGCCAATAATCTAACTCCTCAGAGGGAAGCAGCTTTTGGAAAGGATTTTGCAATAGAAATGCAGGGATTTAGTGGATAATGGGGCCAGCCCTGTTGAGAACACTCACAGGATCTGATTGGAAGGTTCCCATGGCACAGAGAACGCTGTGAGGTAAAGCAGATGGCACAACATCAGAGAGCAGTGGGTGGGTAGTGAGCATAGAGTTGAAAGGCAAAAGACTGACTGGGAATGCGTGGTTCAGGGAACTTGAAATGAAATCCCAGTCTTTCAGTTCAAAGTAGACAATTCCACTTGGCTGCCAGAATGTTTGTGAACAAAGCTTTTTGTCAGGCCAGATGATGCAAATTTGTGGTCAGAGTCTTTACCAAGAGCACAGTTGATGGATCCATCACAGACTTATATCAGAACCAAGGCTAATAATCCCAGTGGAACAGGATAGAGCAGGAAGAGCTGGGATTTTGAGACTTGATACACCTGTGAGGAGCAGGACATATAATTTAGGAGAGACTCAAATGTAGGATACAAGAGGGCTATGATATGTGTAGGCAGTTCTGGCCACATACAATGTATAGAACTACAGTCAGGGTTTGTGGGGGGCTTCAGAAAACAGGGCTAACCCACATGAATTGACATTTGGGGGGCAAGCTCCTGGAGGAAAGGTCATTATAAAATTTATTGAGCAATTACTATATACCGGCCACAGTTAAGAGCTGTGTATGCAGTGTGTCATTTAACCAGCACAATAACTCTGTGAGTAGGTGCTGTTGTTATCCCATTTTAAAGATGTGCTAAGCAAGGTGAGTGGCAGAGGTGATATATGAATCCAGATTATTTTTATTACAATACCTCTGCTCTTAACCTCTCAAATCATTGGTGTTCAATAGAAGAGATTGAGAGGTCTGTGGTCTAATTTTTTAATTCTATAAAAAAGTTAACTAAAATTCAAAGGCAGAAACCACTGCCCTAAGTTTCACAAGGAACTAACCCATGGCAGAATTGGAGTGGAAACCTCAGACTCCCTTTATATTACACTCTAGGGAGGAGGCCTAAGCTGGAGACGCAGAGGACTCCCCTGACCACTCAACCTCATGACCAGGACCATGGCTGGCCCAGAGTCTGGGCAGTGCAAGCCTGAAGGAGCACCTGTATGACAAGGACGTACAGATTTAAGGCTGCACATGCAGAAAGCCCACTAGCTTGCCCCTTGGTGGTGGCCAGCACCGCGGAGGAAGTGAGACAGAGGGCAGACGAGGCACTGATCCCTGTGGTCCTTGTATTCTTTTTCCTCACTTGAGTAGATTGCCTCATGAATGATCAGTCGCACCTTGTTTTAATAGAAAATTTGAGCTACAGACTCCAAATGTACCATCATTTCCCAATTGGAGAGAAATTTCAGTACCCTCTGCAGGTTGATCCCTTTAGGGTACCGAAATTTCTCTCCAAATGGGAAATGATGGCATATTTGAAGTCTGTAGTTAGTTAAAATTTTCTAGTAAAATAAGATCTGATGATCATAGGAACCACTGTGTTCTTTGCAGCAGTGTTTACAATAGCAAAGAATTGGAAGCAGCCCAGTGTCTATCAGTAAATAAATGGCTTAAAAAAAAAGTGGTACATTTACATAGTGGAATACTACTCAGACATAAAAAAGAAGGAAATCTTACCATTTGTGACAGCATGGATGGACCTGAAGAATATTATGCTAAGTGAAGCAAACCAGTCAGAGAACGACATGTACCGCATGATTTCACTCATATATGGAATCTAAAGAACAAAATGAACTAAATAGAGAGCAGGTTGACAGCTGTTGGGGGGCAGGGCTTAGTATGGAAAGTGCAGGGATTGATAAAAAAAAAAAAAGAAAGCACTCATGGACATAGACAATAGTGTGGCGATTGCTCTGGTTAATCTTTTTTAAAAAACTGTCTCCTGTCCAAACTAGCACTGAAATTCTCTATTATAAAGCTCATGAAATTATATTGTAATTCAGATTAGGATCTGCTTAATTATCTATCTTTTCTTTTTAAATATATTTTTATTGATTTCAGGGAGGAACAGAGAGAGAGAAACATCAGTGATGAGAATCATTGACCGGCTGCCTCTTGCGTGTCCCCAACTGGGGATCAACCCCAGGCACGTGACCTGACCAGGAATCAAACTATGATATTCTGTTTCATAGGTTGACACTCAACCACTGAGCCACGCCAGCCAGGCTAATTCCCTATCTTAAACTCAAAGTAACAGCAAGCCCCCTGAGGACAGGACTAGATCTCCTCTGTATAAGAATAAATTTACTCTTCAAAATCCAGCTCTAACTTAACCTACATTATGAAGTTCTCATCAGATTCTAATTGATTTCATTGCTGCTTCCCTTTGTTTCTATTGTACTTTGTCCTATTAGAATAGCATTTGTTATAGGGTATTAGTAGTTAAATGTGTCATGCTTTTAGCCATATGCTTAATTTATTTTAAACAAAAAAACTTTCTTATTCATATTCTCAGTATAGCACCTATAATATTTTGGTGTTTTGAACTTAGTAACTGGACTTACCTCAGAAATCTCTCATTTAGTGTATTCAGTTTTAATAATGATTTTTACCCCTAAAACATGCCCTCCCATTTATATCCCTAGGGTGGTTCATGGAACTTCATCTACTCATTCCTTCATGCCAGAACTCTGGGACTTAATTCTTTCTACCTTTCACCATCCACTCTCTACATCCAACTAGTCAATAAATCCTATGAAGTTTACATTCTAAATAACATTGTCTCCATTCCTTCCATTTCTGTGGTTACTTGACTAAACTGAAAATGGTCTGCTCTTTTTCTTTTCAGCTCGGTCTCTAGCCCCAGTCTTCCCCTTTAACACATATTTGGAAAAATTGTCAAATTAATATTCTAAGGAAAATAAAATCAAGTATTTTTTCTGCTTAAACTTCTTAAATACTTTAAATCCCACCCCTTTACCTATAAAATTCACCCAATACTGCCTACCATGGTAAGTAAAGATCTTTATGATTCAAATACTTTTTTTCATTGATTAATGCCATGGACCCCACTTTTTCATCCTACAAACATTCATTGGATATTTACCTTGTATCCATTCTTTGATAGCCACTGGGCAAAGCACTGTGTAATATCTGTGTAATATGATATTGAATATCATATATATTGGGCATATCAAGATGCAAAGGACATGGTGAAGGCTTTGAGAAGCTAATTCTAGTAGAGAAGACCGCTATATAAACTCACATATGACTATAAACACGCAGTTTCATGGGCATGAGGGGAGAGATGTCTCTATTTCAGGAAGTCAAGGAAGACATTTGAGTAGTTAAGTAGAAATTGTCAAGGGGACAGAGGGAAGGGTGTTATTCCAATCATGGGTGATAGCACAGACAAAGACAAGTGATCTCTAAGAATTTATCATGGTTAAGGAAAGAAAATGTCTAGTGTGTGAGAGTGTAGGTGGTTGTAGTAAGGGGCAGTTGCTGGAGAGGAGACTGGTAAGGTCTGCTGGGCTAGATCTGAAGGGACATTTATGCAACACTAGTGATTATGAACTTTCTCTTACTTAAAGACCTCTGTAGTTCCCTATTACTCACTGGAAGAATAAGGAAACAATAATATTTGCATGCCAGATAGATAACCTTGATGCCCCTGTGTGGGATGAGAAGGAGGAAAGAGACTGGGAGCACAGAAATCAGTATAGCAATGATTGAAATAGGCTTGGGTTTTGAGAAGAATGAGAATGTGAATTAAGGTGGTATTGATGGCAATGAGGAGCAGGTGATGGATTCCAAACAGAATCCAAAGTTTGATTCATCAAGGCTTCTTTAAATTTCAGTGTATTCAACGTGAACGAAAAGGAAGAATGTGATATGATAGATGCATTAAGCTGGTGGACAACATGAAAAGGAGGCATGGTTTTTCATTAGGAAACACCAACCCTGAAGGTCCTGGATCTTTAGTTCAATAAGCACGAATTTTAGTTGTTGAACAATGAAACAAAACACAATGGGAAACAAAACAAAGTGAATATCCAAACAAATTCAGAAGGCCATCTTCTCTTTGTAGTACTCACAATGACAGAAAAATGAGGATTACTGTGAACTATTTTAAGACCCCCAACAAGGGGGGGTAGAGGGGGGGAGAAAAAAAAAAGACCCCCAACAAGATGAAGGTGAAACTTTTAAGAATATGCAGATAATTACAAAGTGAAGTGAAGGAAAAGTAAATACTAATTAAGTGGAACTCCTACCCAACAGGATTTTCCAGAAATATGTATAATCTTGCTATTACAAATCTTATATCACTCCTCTTTTCACACCCTACGCTCAGCCATAATTAAGTATTTGTTTCTTCAATTTGTCAACCTCTCCTTACCCGTGCACAAATTCTTCTGTCTCTCTGCTTATAGTCGTATATTTGGAGCATTATCCCTTATGCTGTGCTGAGAAGTGAAAAAGACAGTTTCTCTGCCAGAGAAGAAGGTGGATTTCACCCTGGAGAGTGAGAATGGAGTTAGAATTGGTCCACTGCAATGAAAACTTTAATTTAAAAAATCAGATGTGTTATTTTAATCTATGAAATCTATGAATTATATATACACACCTATACATATAAATTTTACACACACACACACACACACATACACCCAGTAGTCCCTCTTTATCTGCCTGCAGGGGATAGGATTCAAGACCCCTAGTGGATGCCTGAAACTACAGATAGTACCAAACTATATATACTATGTTTTTTTCTTATACATATACTAGAGGCTCGGTCCACAAAATTCGTGCATGGGCAGGGGGCGGGGGGGGGGGGGGCGCGCTTTCCCTCAGCCTGGCAGCAGGATCGGGTCTAAACTGGTAGTTGGACATCCCTCTCGCAATCTGGGACTGCTGGTTCTTAATTGCTTACCTGCCTGCCTCATCACCCCTAACCACTCTGCCTGCCTGCCTGCCTGCCTCATCGCCCCTAACCACTTGCCTGCCTGCCTCATCACCCCTAATCACTCTGCCTGCTTTCCTGATCGCTCCTAACTGGTCATCTGCCTGCCTGATTGCCCTAACCATTCTGCCTGCCTGCCTGATTGCCCCTAACCACTCATCTGCCTGCCTGTTTGCCCCTAACCACTCTGCCTGCCTGCCTGATCTCCCCTAACCACCTCTGCCTTGGCCCTCGCTGCGGCAGCTTAGTCTGGAAGATTGTTCGGCTGTCCAGTCTAATTAGCATGCTTTTATTATAATAGATACCTCTGATAAAGTTTAATTTATAAATTAGTCACAGTAAGAGATTATCAATAATAAGTAATAATAACATAGAACTATTATAACAATATACTGTAACAAATGTTATGTGAATGGCTGTGGGGCCATGATTAAGTAAAATAACTCATGATACTTCATCAGTCAATCTGATAAACAAGATGACTGCTTGAGGAGGAATATAGGGGGCAACCTGGTGGTGGGGGGTGGGGGAGGCTAGCAATCTGAATCTGTGCCAGTGAGCAGTGTCCTAGTGCACATTCTTATCTACACTAATAAAAGAGAAAGATGCAAATTGACCATACCTTCGCGACGCCCACCAGCCAATCAGGAGTGAGTGTGCAAATTAACCCAGGAAAGATGGTGGGTTGATTTGCATAGGCAGGCACCAAAAGGCTGGGGGCAGGGCGGGACGCAGGCATTCTGCACTGCCCCAGCCGCTCCAGGTCTCTGGGCAGCTTGGGAAGGCAGAAAGGCAGCTCCAGCCAGAGCAAAGTTGGTGTCGGCAGCCAGGGGAAGGAAGGCCCATTCTTGCATGAATCTTCATGCATTGGGCCTCTAGTTATCCTATAATTAAGTCACTGCCCCTTCCTTAGGCAATAGTCTGTTTTCCTGGGTGCTCCCAGTTTGCAGGGACCACGGACCAGGAATTTGGCAGCTTGGCCAGAGTGGGGCGGTCGCTGGTGCCACCCAGGCCAGGCATTTATATACAATCTAAGTATCTGACTCAGGAGGTCTGTGAAAGCCTGCCACAAAAGCCCGGAAGTAAGGAAACAAAAGAATTTAGAAATATATATATAAGGAGTAATATCATTGTAGAAGGAGTTCAGGCTTTGAATCTTCGAATTCCCTGAGCCAACAGCGCTGCCTTAAATAAAGAATTTTTTCCTTAATCTCCAGTACTTGTGTACTTTCTGGTCGCCTGGTAAATTCTGCAACATACTAAGTGACTAACCCCCAATATCTCTGAGGTATTCCTGTGTATAGTAGTTTGCATTTTCTTGAGTTTTACATAAGATCATGCAGTATGTAATCTTTTGTCCAGTTTCTTTCTCTTGGTGTGGTTATTTTGAGATTTACCCATGTTGTAGCATGTATGATCAGTTCATTTATTTTTATTACTGAGTTAAGTATTCCATTGTATGACTATAACACTTGTCTTTACCCATTCACCTGTTGATGGACATTTGAATAGATCATTATTTGACTATTCCAATAAAACTGCTTTGAGCATTCCAATACAAGTCTTTATATAACAATACAGACATACCTCAGAGGTATTGCAGGTTCAGTTCCACATCACCACAGTAAAGCAAATATCACGATAAAGTGAATCACAGATTTTGGAGGTTTCCCAGTACATATAAAAGTTGTGCTTGTACTACATTGTAGTCTTTTGAGTGTGCAATAGCATTATTTTACTAAACAATGTACATCCCATAACTAAAAAATACTTTATTGCTAAAAAATACTAACCACCATCTGAGCATTCAGCAAATCATAATCTTTTTGCTGGTGGAGGCTCTTACCTTTAATTTGTAAAAATTCAGTATGTATGAAGTACAATAAGTGAGATATGCCTATATGCTTTCATTTCTCCTGGGTTTATATCTAGGAGCAAAATGGCTGGGTCGAATAGTAGGTATATGCTTAACTATTTAAAGAAACTGCTAAATTATTTTTCAGAGTGGTTGTTCCATTCTGCAGTGCCACCAACCTTGAATGAGAGTTTTTTCAAATCTTCAACATCAGTATGGTAAGTCTTTTTCATTATAGCCTTTCCATTAGGTGTATAATCATATCTAATTGTGGTTGTACTTTTCATTTCCCTAATTACAAATGATGGCAAGCATCTTCTCATGTGCTTGTGTGTTATTTGTTTGTTTTGGGGTCAAATATTTGTTCAAATTGTGAATGAAAAAGGGCCACATGCTAACTTGACTGACTCTGGGAAGGCCTGTGTGGCAGCCTTGCAAACTCAAGACACCTAAGGTAACCACAAAGGATGGTCTGAAATTAAAAACCTTTAATTAAAAAGCATTTATAGTGGTAGTCATATCCTAGGCCAGTGATGGCAAACCTATGACACACCTGTCAGAGGTGACACGTGAACTCATTTTTTTGGTTAATTTTTCTTTGTTAAATGGCATTTAAATATATAAAATAAATATCAAGAATATAAGTCTTTGTTTTACTATGGTTGCAAATATCAAAAAATTTCTATATGTGACATGGCACCAGAGTTAAGTTAGGGTTTTTCAAAATGCTGACACTCCGAGCTCAAAAGGTTCGCCATCACTGTCCTAGGCCAGTATCTTCCTTGGCGAAGATAAACTTCGATCTTTACTGAACCTATTGTCTTTTTGCATCTAAGATAACAAACTCATGATGCGTTTGGGTAACTTGTAACTTCCCTTTTCTGGACCCCTCAGGGCACAATCAAAGCACCTGGGCTCTGAGATGGAGACCACAAATTCCTTCATTGTTATTGTTATGTTAGTTGTTGACTGGTAACTATCCTGTACCACCTAAGTAAAAGAAGTATGTGTCTATCATTTTACTTTTTATCCAATCCCAGAGGTTTCCCCACTTTGCTTTCTCCCGCTTCCTTAATCTATCACCAATGAATTTCATGGTGAAATCCACTTACGTCTCCTCCTTTAGTTGTAATGTATAAAGCAAGGTAAAAAACCACCATTCTCAGTAGCATTATCCCAACACATTTATTACAGAAGACCAAAGAAATACCAAGCACGCTTCCTAGAGAAAGGGAGGGACCCTGTTTATTAACACTAATGGACTCCGGGAATAATTTCCAAATCAGAGTGAAGTAACATGCAGAGGGCTTCACTTTTTATAACCTTCTGGGGTCTTTGTCTTGCAGATATGGTTCCGCCCCCTTTCGTGGGCTTACAGGAAGGCCCCCAGGTATTGGGGGTCCCCAGGCCATATCCGATGATCTGTTCTGGGGCCAGCGACAACCCCCCCCCCCCCTCCCGCAGCAGTGCATTGTTCACAGTTTTTATGGCCTGACACGCCTTGCAAGACCAGTTTCCTCCTCACATTGAGATTCTGCTTTCTGGTAATTATCTACAGTTTGGCTCAAATAAACTCAGAAAAATTCTTTACAGGTTTTAATGTTTTTACGTTAACAAAATCATTTGCCCATTTTTCATTTTGGCTTGAAATTCCGTTCTTATTATTGACTTTTGAGGATTCTTTACAAAAGAGGCATGGAAAACTTTGGAAGTGAGGGACATGTTCATTATGTTGATTGTGGTGATGGTTTTGATGGGGAGCATAAGACATTTTGGGGGGACTAGCAATCTGAATTTGTTCCAGTAACCTGCCTTCTACTGCACACTCTTGCTAGCCGATAATTAACTCCATTTGTGAAAGAATGTAGGAGACTAGCAGCCAGACTCTGTACCTACTTAATCAGTATCCCTAATGCACATTCCTGATCGCCTATAATGAAGTCACTGCCCCTTCCTTAATTATCTGGTCTTGTAAGACCTATTTACCTAAATACTTCCAATATACAAGGGCCATAAACCAAGGATGTAACAGCTTAACTTGAAGGAAGTCACTGGGGCCATCCAGGATGGACATTAGATACAATCTAAATTAACCATCAAACTGACTCGAGGGGAGCGCTGTGAAAGTCCACCACAGAAGCTTGGTAGTTAGGAAACAAAGAAACTCAGAAAATCTCATTGTCTAAGTTGTTCAGGATCTAGATCTTTGAGTCCCCTGAACCAGCAGCGCTGCTTTGAATAAAGGCTTTCCTGAACCTCCCTGTCTTCTTTCACACCAATTCCATAACAGTTTCACATATGTAAATATATGTCCAAAGTTATGAATTTATATATTTTTTAATGTTTAAGGTATGTCAATTATATTTCAAAGAAAGAAGGGGGCTATGCATATATGTAATTTTATATGTTTATAATAAACAGGGAACTTTAGTTAATTGAGAATGAAAAGGAAAATGGGGTGGGGGGACTTGCAACCTAGTTCAGTGTCTGGTTAAAACTGTAGTCTCACTTCCCCACTCTGGCTCACTTGGGTGGAGCTGCAGAGCCTAACCCCAGGGCCCCGCCACAGCTGACTTGGGCAGCACTGGGGAGCATGCCTCCAAGGTGCAGCCAAGACTGACTTGGGCGGAGCTGTGGGGACCCTCAGGGGCCCTCACAAGAGGAGATATATAGATCAGAGCCTCCCCGAGAGTTCAGTTCAGGCTTTGGGTCCGGAATTCCCCTGGACTAGCAGATCTGCGAAATAAAGGTTAAACTCTGCCCCTAACATCAGTAATGCAATAAACTTTCCTTCAGAGTGCTGACTGATCGATCTCTTGTGCATTCTGCCACAATAAAATAACAATTTTAAATAAATTTGAAATGGTTATTCAAGTAATTGATGTACACTTATGTCTTCAGGTTGAGATCTTGTTATGTAGTCTCAGTGTAACCAGACAATCAATTGGTTCGTGCTTCCTATCACTACTTGAGCCAATTAAGCAAAGACAGGGTTGAATCATATAGTATGTGCATTTATTCCAGTACTGTCAGCAATATGGGAGAGCAGCAGGTCATCCACAAAAATCTGCTCTGCAGCCCCCCATAAGCCAGCTGCTTATATAGAGTAGGACAAAGATTACATGGGGAAGTAGGAATTATAGGCATGGGTAAGTAGGCAGTGTGGGCTAGAGTGGGACTTCATTGTTTAGGCAACAAGGTTGTTAATCTTTCCATGATAATAGGCGTTCTTGAATGAGAATGGACCACATTCCAAAGTTGACTCCCAGGTCCAAGGTTGGCTCCCAGGTCCTGGGGGCATACAACTGCCAACCAGGTTAGAATGTCCTTTCTTCCAACACAAGGCAATCATGGTTAACAGAGCATGATTAATATTTCTCATAACCATAGCTAGCCCCCAATATTCTATTTCTGCCCCTAACATCAGTATTGCAATATATAAGATAGGTAAGTTTGTCAGTTTTACTAAATTTATTTAAAAATCATTAGTACTTAAAAAGTACTCATTTGTTAAATCGACCAATTAAAACTCATTTGTTAAATCAACCAATTTGAAAAGGAAGTTAAGTTTATAAATGTAGTTTTCAAAGCTTTATGGTATTTAATTGACTAAGTTTTAAAAAGATATCAAATAATTTTCAGAGGCTATTTTAAAGTGGATTTTAAAATTTGGTTAATTTAAAATGCTTTATATATCGAACAACAAGATTTACAAACTAATTTGATTGCTTAAAAGGCAGCCTGTGAGATTTTACTGGCGTTGGCATTTTTAAACTGGTGGGAAAATCTATTACTCTGTGGTTTCTGTAGCAGACCACATAGTGCTGCAAATAAAAGTCTGGTGACCAAAAATAATCTCAGCACTTGTAGTATTTGACCAGGAAAACCACAAAGCTAATAGTACCAAAGGCACACTTTCCCCCCTCACTTCTCACTATCCATCTCCCCCAATGATCTCCTACAAGGATGGTCAACAATTACCCCATCACTATGACATTTATAGCCACAAGGATATTAGATGTGAATATGTTGATTGTGTTTATCTACAGACTGGGGAATCAAAGATGAAGAAATCAGCCTGCAGAATATGACAGTGCCTTTTGTCAATGACAGGGGTGGCAGTGGTTGAGGGGCTGGAGCTTAAAACCTCAACAAAAGACATCCTTAATAAATAATGTACCCCCTTTATAGATTATATTTTTTTACTAGATGAATTCACAATTTCTTCCAAATATATATTTTTATACCCTTTCCAAGTAGCTCTTTAGACTTTGCTACTTATGGTTACATGGCTTACCTTTCTCTCGCTTTTCTCAGTTTCCTGAGGTCTCTTTTCCCTGTCAGTGCATTAAGACCTCTTCTCATCTCTTGGCAAAAAGGCAATCTCAGAGGAGTACTTAGATAGTAATTGTGTATGAAAGTACACCTATAACTTTGATATTTTAAGGAACTGGGATGAGGTGGTTAGTTATCTTTCCTGGCTGGGCAGCACTGATTTTCTTCCTCCCAGCAAAGCAGTTTAAAAAATAATTTAATAAAGGATACAGTTCTTTATTTGCCACCACAGAAACTCTAAACAGTTGAACAACATAAAGCAAATCATGGGGGATGGGGCACAGTTTCATTTTAATGCAAAAAGCATTGTGCATGGAACCCATGGCCAGATACTATCAGGACATCAGTTATTTCATCTGTGCAAAGAAGAGGCTAAGGACAGATTTAGCACCAGCATTCCTTGACCCTGATGAAAACACATAGCAGCATGGGAGAAGGGGGCTGCCAGCAATGTTATATGCATTCAGAGATTCTCAAGTTGGTGGAAAGCAAGAAGGGGGAAAGATATTTGAGACTTAAGTGAAACTGGAAGGCTAGGGTGAATAAAGATTTTTACTCTGAACACCCTTCTGAATCCCAAGTATATTCATTACAGGAAACAGATTACCTCCCTTCAATGAGAGCAGTTTTGTTTTTGTTTTACGCCACCAAACTAAGACCTGGGAAGGTCAGATTCACCAGGAAATCTTTACCTTTTTGATTAACACTTCCAAGAGCAGAGGAAGGATTGCAGTGAACTCACTCCAATCTTCCTAAGAGATCTAGACTTGAAGTCTAGTCCTAGTCACATCAGCAAACCCTTTTGTAAAGGAATTTTAATAAATATTTTTGGCTCTGCAGATTGGAGCTACTCAATTCTGTCATCTTGGCACCAAAGTAACTGTAGGCAATATTTAAAAGAATGAGTGTAGCTATTTCCAATAAAACTTTATTTATAGAACTAGACAGCAGGCAGATTTGACCCATGAACCATAGTTTTATGATCTCAGTGAATTTAAAAGACCATTGGCATCAAAATCAATTTGCTGGTACTGGTAGTCTGGTCTTAACCCTGCTCTCAGCCAAGGATATAACTTCAGGGAATTCCCTTTCCTTGTCTGGAACTCATATTTAATATTGATTAACCCTTTCTTATATTGCTATAACTTTATAGACTGCAGCTATTTAATGCTCATAGCAGCCCAACAAGCAAGTGCTGTTATTAGCTTAGAGCACAGTTAGTGAGTTTCAGACTGACAGTTTAAACCCAGGTCTGTTTATCTCTAAAGCACATATTCTTAATTATAACTAAACTTTCTCCTTGTAAATAAGTGGATTTGAACTTAATGTTCCCTATTAATCTTTTATAGCTGGCAGTTCGTTTTTGATGGGAATGGAGTTCTCTGTAGGATGTCAACTTTTCCTTAAGAGATTTGCTGAATTTTTGTTTTGTTAGCTCTAAGCTTGTTTTCACATTTGGTCAGCCTCTGGAATGACAGACTCAAAGGAAACACATGCCTCTCTGCTGAAAACAAGGTTAATGAAGCTTCCCCACCCTCTATAGAGCACCTTGACTATGGCTGCCTCTTCCTCGTGGTGACACTTAACTTGCACTGGAAATCAGCATCTTTGTGTTCCACTTTTTAGGAAACACCATTACATTTTTATATTTCTAAGCTAATGAGAGATGAGGCATAGACATTCATTAAGGAAGCCACTCTCAGGCCTCTAGGAGGTCATGCATGATTTTTGCATCTGAGACCTACAGACATCCGGTATGCATTCAAAGGGCAGTAAATATGTAAATGCTCTAATTAGTCTGTGCTCATTTGAAAGCAATGTTTCCCATCAAATATCTTTAGGAATCTGTAAGTGTAGGGTTAGATAGGAAAAGCAAAGGCTTTGGAACTTGAGTAATGCATTGGGCAATGTGTACCTATTAAACTCTCAAGAAATGACAAGAATACTTTTTGCATTTCTTTTAGGTTTTAATTTAAAGATAATTACATTTGATGAAGTTTCTCCTTTAGAAGATATGCAAGATGTAAAAAGCCAGCTGGAAGATAATTTGCAAGTTTACATTACTATGTATGTGATATGATTTTTAAATCTATTGCCTTTAGATTAAATATTTCAACATTTAATTGAAAGGTCTATTAGGAAAAAATGTATTCTATAGAAATTCTTTTCTGTCGTTTTGGAAGTTGAAAGTTAGGAGGTGGATGTCAGGTAGGAAGTGGGATAGAAGGTGAAACTTGAAAGATAAGTAAAAGTATGGCCAGGGAAAGAACAAAATAGTGATTAAGATAAAAGTAATTCTTCTGGAAACTAGTTGAAAGAGGGATAAAAATGAGACAGAAGAAATAAAAAGAAAATTAAGAGAGAGGGACATCATGGAACCTGTTAAAAGGCAGGAAGAAATGTAAGAGAAAAAGAGAAGTTGAGAAATAAAGAGGAAGTCAGAGAAGAAAGGGAGATGGAGAGGTCAGACAAGGGAATGGAGAAGAAACGAGAAGCTGCCTTGGAGTGAACAGGCAGGGCTAGACAAAGAATCAGAAGCTGGGAATGAGATGTGCAAATGGGAGAATAATCACCGAGAGAATTAGCAAGGAGAAAGAAGAAACTCAAAGGAAAGGGGAGGAGGTGGAATGTGAGAACAGACTACAGATGGCTCTCCCTAACCTCCTCTTTTTAAATTTCCCCTCCCACACAGCTTCCTCACTTCCTCTTCCTGCTCCTCTTCACTTGTCTTAGTTTCAAACCTGACTGCTAAAAGGGAGCAAGTTGGTGAGACACTTGAAAGTAGGGCAGAAAGGCTTCTGGGAGGAAGGTAGTAATCATAGTGTCTCATGACCTCCTTTGAGTTGTCAAATGAGTTTCAATTTAAATGTCATCTTTGATTGATGACAATGTCCCTGGCATGAAGGAGCCACATGGGCTCAGTAGAAAAGGGCAGAGGGATCAGATTGGGAAGCTTCTCATGCCCTTGGTAATGGGTCATGATGTCATTTGGACAAGTATTTGTCATCCTTGGGCTAAAACCATAAAGGCACTGACAACTCTCTTAAGACACTGGTTTTGTCTTTTTTTTTTTTCATAAGTTTTTTTTTCTGGGTTGATAATGATTTTCCCAATTTCTGGTGTTCTACCCCCACATGTAGGTAAGTTAGAAGTCCTATTTTTCAAGGATTTTGTCCCCTGAATCCTTCTTAATTCTAACGCCTCATCTCACTCATTTATTGAACATTAAGCCTTTTCTAGATATCAGACACATGAGATTAAAATAAAGAATTAAGAGGAGCTTCTGCAGCTGAGTCACTTGTAGTTAAGTAACATAGTCTGGCCAATATAGGGCAATGACAGTATCATCTCAGGAATGTAAAACATGGTGTCCTTGGGAGGTCATAGGTGGGACATCTCACCCAGACTTTCAGAAGTGAGGGTTAGAGTGCAATGAATGTCTGTAAGAAAGTAATATAAAAACTGAAAGATTCATAGGAATAGAGCCAGGGATAGAGGAGAAGGAAAATAGTGTTCTAGGCAAAGGAATAGCATAACTTACTGGAGAAAATAAAGTAATTCAGTATAGCTGAAAAGAAGAGAGAGGGTGTGATTAAATAATGTGTGGTATGGAGCAGTGATGTGTTGATAAATCTGTTCTTAAAAAAAGAAAAAGCCTTTCTTTGTAACATCTGCCAATTTCTGTGGTGTGAATATTCCCACCATGGCCTAATTCAAGCTACCAACAGTTTGTCGACTTCCTTGTAAAACTCCTGCATACTTATTTATTTTTTAAAATTTGTTTTTAAAATTTTTTATTGATTTCAGAAAGAAAAGGAGAGGGAGGGAGAAATAGAAACATCAATGATGAGGGAGAATCATTGATTGGCTGCCTCCTACACGTCCCACACTGGGGATCGAGCCCACAGCCCGGGCATGTGCCCTGACTGGGAATTGAAGTGTGACTTGGTTCATAGGTTGACACTCAACCATTGAGCCAGAAAGCCAGGCAAAAACTCCTGGATATTTAATACTTGACTCTAAAAGGTCAGTAGGAACCAGCCCTAGCACATCTAAAGTAAGCAGTAGCCAGATCAAGATGGACCTCTAAGTCCAAACTTTATCCCAAAAGCTCTGAAAGATATTAAATCTGAAAGTGTCATGGTTTTATCCTTCCATTAGGAAGGATATACTTCCAGCTCTGTAGGAGAATGGGTGGATGGAGGACAGACAACCTTTTAACCAGTTTTTCTGAGCTCAAACCTTAATTCTGAAATTATATGGAAACATTTTGTTAGATACAAAATTAGTAAATCAGCCTTCCTTTACTCTCCCCTGTCCCATCCCTTTCTCTTCCTCTGTCTTCCTACCACTCCCATAATTCTCTGCTCTGCATGTAGAGAATGCATGGTATTGGGAGCAAGAATGTCTTAGACCTGCACATCTGACTTCTCTGTTCCTTTATGTCATGGATTCGATAACTGCCTCCTAATTCTGAAGAGACAAAAACATTTGCTGAAAAAATAAAACAAATGAAATTTTGATTTATTAATTAGCTATTTGTTTTGTGCAGAGAGGATGGATTAATTAAAATGATTAAAAGTCGATGCTTTTTTCAGTGGGACAAGTGAGGCATTACTTCTGATTCAGTGAATAAGAAAGTGGCCTGTAGACAGAGTAGAGTGTGAAATTCTGCTACCTTTATTTACTGGGTGATTTAAATCTTGGAAATTCTGCCACCTATGTCAATATTTTCCTTGGCTGGTAACACAGATACTTTTGCAAGGCATGTATCAGAGTTAGTTTATAATTTTTGGAAACTTGGAGTAACACAGTGGTTTGTTTCTGCAAAGTTGAATATTTTGTTTGGGTTTTAAAAACCCACCTGGACTCTGAAATGTAAGGATTATCTCTGGATATGGGAAATCTCCCAGAGGTATGCAAACAGACTCCAGGGCTATTTCCTACAAGGCCATAGAGCAGGGTTCTTACACCTTTTGTGTGTGCTATGGACACCTGTTGAGGTGTGGGAATGCCTGTGGTTTTTGTCTCAGATGCTTGTAAGTGCATAACATAAAATGAATAGGATTATAAGGAAAGCAATTATATTGAAATGCAGTTATCAAAATATTACAAATTGGTGATCTGGTAATTCATTTGCTTCTTTAATATGCTAATAACAACCATAATTTCTAAGTAGTAAAGAATATAAATATTTCAAGTAATATGATGTGAAAATATCTGTGATTTATATTGGTGACAACATCAGAGTACTGCTTATACTACTTATATTATTGCCTGTATACTAAATTTTAGTATGAGATTACTGAAAGCATTTAATAATATTTTTAAAAATGATCAAAGACCACAAATCATAAGGTTAAAACCATAAAGGTTAAAAATACTTTTAGAGGAAATTTAAGTTTCAGGTTTTGGGGTGTAGAGATGGTAACATTGTGTGAATGCCTATGGTTTTTGTCTTGTAAGTTCATAACATAAAATGATTTTTTTAATATTCCCTAGATTTTATCATCTGTGACCTTAGAAGATAAAATATATCAACATTCCTCAGCCAAGGTATCGTTGGTGCTGCCAATGTATATAAAATGGCAGTTAGCACTTGTTGACAAGCATTATGGAAAGAGCTTGCCCACGACTCTTTTATTAATCCTCACAACAAGCCAGGGGTAGGCACTACTAACATATCCATTTTGCAAATGGTAAAAGTGCATCACTGCAACATATATGAGCTACCTCAAATCTTATACATCTAGAAGTTGGTGTTGGAAATTCAAGAGTGTTTGACTTCAAAGTCTGTGGTGTGAACCATTTTATCAGTTTCCCATACTTTAATCATTCTGATAGCAGGTTTGTGAATTTTAATCATACCATCTATACTATTATTCACTTAATATTTTCACTTAATATTGTAAAAGGAAAATTCATATCACTATCATATTTGGAAAACTTACATCATTTGCCATAAAGAGAAGGTGTTCATGGGAATAAAAATACAATAACAAAACAAACCTGCCCACTCTCAATTTCTTAAAAATGGAGGTACTAAGGGTATATTAATACCATCCTGAGAGTTTTTCTTTGAAGTAAAAAGATTTTAAAAATTGATAAGGGAATTATTTTTTCATTTGTGATTCAATGTTACCTAAAACCAACTGAATCGTCTTATAAGCTATCAGGAGTTCCCAAACTGAGAAATACTGCCTGGCCCTGCACTAGGGCCTACGCTAAGTTTACTGCCCTAGAGAACACACAGCAGCTATAGTAACACTAGCACTGTGTTGAGGAAGCAAAGACTAGAAGGAAGACATAAGCATTCATCACATGTAATGGAGTAACACAGGAATATTCCACTGGGTCTTGCCTCTGTCACTCACTAGCATGTGCCCTCACCAGGAATTGAACTGTGACCTCCTGATACATGGGCCGACACTCAACCACTGAGCCACACCAGCCAGGCAAAATGCACAATCTTGGATCCATCTCAGAGATCCTGACTTGGTGGGTCTGGGTAGAGCTTAAAGAGTTTGCATTTTTAACAAATATCTCAGATGATTTGATGTTGATAGAGCATGGACCACATTTTGAAAACACTAGTTGAATCATTAAAAGTACAGGCTTTGGAGACAAAAAGAATCTGGACTCAGTTCTTTCCTCTGTCGTTAGTTATATATCTGGGGCAAATTGCATACTCTCCTGAGTTTCAGTTTCCTCATCTGTAAAATTGTAATAATAATAATAATACAATACCTATCTCAGGTGCTTTCTGAGGATTAAATAAGATTGTATTTGTAAAGTGTCTTTGTAGTTAATACAAGGGGTTATAATAATAATAATAATTATTATTATTATGCTATCTAAGCTTTGATTCCATTTTACATAATCAGATTATTCTTTACAGAGAGGTCTCTGCCATGTCTTCAGTAAGTATAGCTTGTAGTTAGCTAGCTGTCAGCCCCACTGGTGTTGTCAGAGCTTCACTTGGGAAACTAGCCATGCTATCTGTCTATCCATGTCTACGCAGTTCCACTTTTCAACTGGAATATAATGTCCATAATACTTAGGGTGTAGAAGTCACTTTTACATAACAGGTCAACAATGAAGATTCTCCATTCTACTGCTGCTAAGATGAAAGTATGCATGCATTTATTATATTTATTCATTATTTCTCATCATATATGTACATTGCCATTTCTCAGCCTTGACCTAATGTGTTAGACAGTCCTCCCATTCTACTTTGCATATGATAGGAAGAAAAATGGGACATTATAGTAATTTGCACATCTGTTTCCACCCCCCTAGCACATACATTGATGAATTTTTGTTGGATATTCATGTCTAGAACACTACCCAGCATGTAGCACTTGCGCACTGACTGTTAAATTGATCAGTGAACTTGGTGAATAATTGCTGAAAATAATAAGCTATTATTATTTTAGATTTATTATAAAATTCTTACATCCTTTACCAATGATCATTTTCTGTCATTCAAGTTAAAAACCATGGAAACATAATCACTATATTGTCAGTCTAAAATGTCAGGTATTGGCTTCAATTCCAAGTAAATTTGTAAAGAAGATCCTATCTTCTAATCGTAGGACTTCCACTGGAGAGTTCTTTAATGTGGGTCCTCTTCACACACTGCAGATATGCCCATGTGTTGGCCTCTAGTGAGGATATTGTTTCACTACTCAGTATTCTCCTCTCCTCCCAACTGAAGGCTGATTTTGTTCTCTGTCCATCTCCTCTGAGAGCCCAGTGCCTCTGGAGAAGCTGACCTGACCCACTGAGTCTGATTGATGTGAGGCCAACACTATTCCCCTTGTCAGTGATTAGCTCAGGAACAACCTGAACTAGTGATAGCTAATGGGATGTCGGTCATGGGCTTCTGGGATAGGTTTCTCTCTCCTTCGAGGATGCCTGAAGATGATCCTTTCCTCCTCTGGCTCAACGCCAGGAAATGCTGTGGCCCTGCTTGAGGATGATGCAACCTGTGCCAGTGAGTCACAGCCTTGAAGACTGCTCCACCTCTGGACTTCCTGTTGTGAAAATAATGACTCCCTTTCCGAGTAAGTCCTTGTCATTGAGACAGGCTCCTTTTAAATAGATCACTTTGCAAACTGTAAATATAGTGGTTCCCAGAAAGAGGGCTCGAGGGAGAAGGACCTCAGGTTTGACCAGCTGCTAAGGAGTCCACAGGGACAGTGGTTATTGTTGTGAGACTGTGTAAATGAAGATATAACTTCTGACTGTGGAATCCTGAAATGATTTGGTGATTTTAAAATACGGTTCTCTGAGAACATCAAAGAGTAATGAAACAACTGATATTCAGTCCTGGGAAGTAAAATTTATGTTTAAGAAAAAGTTCTTAACTAGCAACCTAGACTTCTCCAGTCCCTATCCAGGTAACCTTAGATACCTGTTTGTAAAATGAGAAAAATACATAATTGACTCATCTCCCTAGCACTGTTGTGAGGATGAAATGAGATTCAGCAAATCAAAGGGCTTCATTAATTTTTTTAAAAAGCACACTCCATGTGGAGAAGGTGATTTTGTTGCTAAAGCTAGTAATTTACTCATTCGGTATGCTCCCTAACTCCCACCCATCTCCAGATTGGTTCTTTGCCACCGTTTTCCAGGTAATCATTTGAGGAACTTTCCCCTTTTCAAAGTTTGCCAGTGTTTCCATTGACTTTCAGTGCTAATACTTCAGCATGAAAATGTCACTTCATCAAATCCGAACTCCTAGCCCAGGCTCAACATTGTACATATCCAGAGGATTATAGCTGATTTTTCCTGCCTCATCTATAAATTATAGAATCATTAAAATGATCCCATCATCAGTTCAAAGACTTCTAATTCACAGGTTTTGTATCTAGGATTGGTATTTGAATCCTATAAGGAAAAGATGCACACATATTTTCCTACAGACAATCCTGGCAGGTCTGGGAAAAATAAACAAACAAAAGAAAACCTATTTTTAAAGTTAACCTGAAACACAAATCACAAAACAGAACACTGAAAAACAGAATCCTAAGCCTTAACCGCCAATAGGCTTGGGAGATGCGATGCAGGAATGTCGGGTGTGTAAACCTTGGCATATGCGTGCAGGAGGAAGGGGAAGGAGATGACTGTTCATAGGAAGTAAAATTAGGGCAGGTACGGTACACCCTAGATAACAGGCTATAGTTGAATCAAATTGGGCATGGAGAGAAAAACAGAAATATATGAATATACACATACATGCATGCATCCATATATATGTATATCCATGTACATATATACATACCATGCAGTACCTGTGATTTTTGTAATAATATGCTAATATTAATGCTAACAGGATAGAATATAAATTATTGCTAAATATATGATCTCATATTTTTCTTATAAACCTAAGGCTCAGGTAAGGATGATTAGTCTTTTCATGTGAATAAAGAAACTGTAATTCAGAAAGGTTGTCAGGGTTTGAGTTGGAATTTCAACAGATATTTCTGAACTCAGAGTACAAGGTTCATTCCACACTCGATCCAGGATCACAGAGTTGCAAATGTTTCCAAGGATCTTAAGTGATTTAATCTAATTCACCTTTAGTTTAAGGACTAATCCTGCATTTGATCAGCTAGTAGATTAGTTCATCATTTTATATTATAAAGACAATAGAAATATAGTTATGGTAACCAAAGAGCTGTATCAATTTTTCACTATCTCCTCTCACCCCCCGAAACATATTCATAATACTAAAAGACACAACAGTCATCCTAGTATCTTGCTTTCATTTCTTCTAGCTCATACATGATCAGGTTTCATGCCAGGCTAATAGAATAAAATAATATCAAGAAAAGCTTCAGTTACATAACTCCTGAGAGGAGGGAACCCCACACTGGGTGCTGATGCCCTAGCTTTGACAGTGACTCACTGTGTGACGTTGGGCAAGTCAGTTATTCTTTCTGTGCATGAGTTGTGTCATCTGTAACATGAGGTAGTTGTAAGAGATGACCCTTGAGGTCCTGCCTACTCAAGGGAGTTCTGAGGAGCTGAATGGAGGTGATTGTGTTTCTAAGCAAGCACAAAGAATGAGTGGCTTCTGGATGCTTCTGGAGCTTTCTTGTCCCCTTATAATTTTTTTTAAATAAAAAATGGCAGAAGTGGACAGAAGCCTTCATTATTTATTGAGTCCTTTTCAATGATGTTGATTGTTCCTATTTCTCTGGGGGAAATAACAGATGTTGACATGGCTCAGCCCAAACTAGAGGAAAATGTATTTTACCACATTTCAATCCCATTAACAAAATATTTTCTGATTCCTATCCAGTTCGACCCATGGATTTCTTACTTCACTGTTACTTCATTCCTTGTTCCTCTCCATTGATTGTATAATTTCATTCAAATATACTGGGTCATTGGTTCTGGATCATTGAATGTGATTGCTTCATGCACTGAATGAATTATTGTTCTAGCATAAGAGTTAATAGAGGTGGTGAGTTAGGATGAAGAGGTGATAACATTTTAGCCTCAAGAAATTACACAGAGCTGGATTGCTATGTATTGCAATGTTGTGATGGATTGGACTTTGTGTGTATTGTTTTCCATATTCCTTACCCCTTAAATGTTTTGAGAGGAACTTAATGTACAGTGATTTGGTGTTTGAGTCAGGAAACCTGTGTCTGGTCATGGTTTTGCCACTTGCTAGGGATAATAAACCCAGAATATTCAAGGTAATTATCTGTGCCTTAGCCACCCTCTAGGCAGTGGGGCGTATGATCTAGGCAGTGTCAATTTCACAGAGCTTTTGGGAGGATCAAATAGATGATGTCATATAATTCCAAGAATAGCCTGCTTATGTTCAGTGGGATTTAATGACTGGGAGAGGCTGGAACCTGTGGAACTCCATCCACCCACTGGATGGGACAGTGGTGGGCAGACACTCATCTGTAGATGGTGCAGTTAGGAATTTAAGGCCAATCAATACAGTTCATTATTGATTAGAAGGGCATGGTGAAAGGCAGGTGGTGGTTAAGGTAGACTCTCTGGCTGACTAGTTAAGAGCATGGCTTTCAAAGTTTAACGGATCTGATTAAAATTCTCTTGTTAGCTGTGTAAATTGAAATACGTATTCTCCCTGAACCTCAGTTCACTTATCTGTGAAATGAAAATATAGTAATAATATTTTTTCCTACAGTACTATTATGAGGTAATACATATAAATCCCTTAGCAATCTCCTGGACGTAGTAAACTGTATTGCTGTTATTAAACTGCTAGCATTAGGGGAGTTTAGTATTAAATTTGGGGGAGTGTCTTCTCATGGAGGAGGGTTAACATTACGGCAGGAAGTTGAGAGGACATTACTTGGGCACCCATCAAGTGACAGCATCAGAGAACTATATCAGCAAGTTGTTGGACTTCACCTAATGTTCTTGAATTGTGGAAAGATAAGGAGAAAGCAATGTAAATCTCCAAGCTTTAAAGGGCTGGGACTTTATTGAGGTAATAAGACCAGGGGCCACAAAGAAGCCAAGTTAGCTGCGCTGGCCTCATGAAGAGTCCTGGAGCATTAGCCTGGGATGGGTCTAAATGAGATGCCCAGAAGCCTTGACAGCTACTAGAAGAACATAGCAACTAAAAGCGAGCTGATGAAAAGTCTTTGAAGACCTGTTAAAAACTACAAAGTGCTAAACTTATGTAAGACAGCATTAGGTTAGCAGAAGGAATGCGGACAAGTTTCTTCCCAGGAGAAAGAGGACAATTGGCAGTGTTTGAAGTGGACCTGTGATGTCATACACACACCTGCAAGGAAACATCTGCTGGGAAAAGGATTTACATAGGTAGGTAGATAGTAGTCATGGGAGTAAGTTCCCGAGGCACCAAAGATTGGATATGATACTCTTCTCTAAGGTAGTTTCAGTGTCTCAGTCTGGTAAGAGATGTGTGACCTTATCTTCTCTTCTTTCTTAAAGAAAATATTGATTTTGACTCTGAAATGAATTAAGCCATATAGATAGGCACTGACAAGCACATGTCCCATTTTTTCTCACATCATAAAGACAATTTTAAATTTCACCAGTACAATTCCTTTATGTGACAGATGAGGAAGTTGTGATGCAGTGAAAAGGAATTTTGACCTTGCCTCTTAGCTGTGTGACCTCATACAAGTCACTTAACCTTGTGAGGCTATATTCTCCTGATAGGAAAAAGGAGAAGATAATTGTGCTGATATATTTCAGTGTCCTGTTTTGATCAAATGAGTTATTATATGTGAAAGTGCTTCTAAATGATGAAGTCTAGATAAATGGTTAATCATCATATCTAGTGAGATATAAATCTACACTAGAGAATCTATTTCTTTTCTGCTTCTGGGCATATGTTAACTGGTATTTGCTATTTGCTTTTCTAAATTCAGTTAAAAGTATAAATCCTTACTTTTTTCTTTCCATTCACATAGGACTGTGCTTTTCAAATTTCATATTAGTGAGAACTATCCAGGGAACTTATTAAAATACAGTTCTTATAAGCTTTTCATAAGAGTTCTGATTTAGTAGGTCTAGCTAGTTAGGGCACAGGATTCCAAAACTGGTAGACCCTGGACCTCAGTTACAGCAATAGGAACTGAAATGCATTCCTAGTAAATTACTTTGCTAGTAAGTGCTTGGCTGCCCATGTTGTAGTACATGAGCCCAAAGCTGGGAGTCTGGACACCTGAAATATATTCCTGTCTTAGTTTCCAAACCAGTACTTAGTACAAGTCAGAGTTCAATATTTACCATAATGAATGAGTGAGGTAACTTGTCCTGTGGATAGGTATCACTTCCACTCTCTAGGCTTCAGTCTCCTCATCAGTAAAATGAAGAAGTTAAATGCTGGGTCTGACCAGCAGACCCTGAGCGATGGATGAATGGATTACTCCTATACAACTGCTGTGAAAGAAGGCTAAGGGGCTGCCTGGCTAAAGGAACTGGACAGCATCGATTGCCTGCTTCCGTAGGCTTTTATTGTACCAGTAGTTTGAGATAAAGTTTATCTTTTAGATACAATCAGTAAGGTAAGTAGTTTTGGGAGGACACATGTGTTTGTAATGTCTTCTAAACAAGGACACTCAAAAAATTAAGCATAAGGATTCCAGTAAACACCCGGTAGTCTGCCCATGCACAGACCTGTTTGGAAAGGTCAAGAAATAATAAGAAGCACCTCCTTCGGTACTTCCCTAAGTCGGGATTCCGATAAACAGGACAGGCGGCCTTCTGCATACTTCCCTTTTCTTAGAATGTCCTCCTTACAACTTTCCAACCAAATCTCATGCTTCCCCACAGCTAAACTTGATCATTTCTAATATCCTTTCCAGCTTTGAATGTTTTTGAGCCCTCCAACTCTGAGGCCAGCTATGGAAACAAGTAATAACATCTAGAAAAAGTTGTTTAAGCATCTGAGAAGCTGAACTTGTTCTTTCTAGCAAGTGAAGGTGTTCAGCAATATAACTTAATTGCCAAGTTGGCATCCTAGAGACCTGAGTTATTGCAGTTTTTCAGTGTGACTAATTTCATTTCAGAGAATCTCTTCAGCTAATGGAAGAATATTATGGTAAATTTCTCAATATAAGGTGCTTAATTTTTAGAAGTTTAGACATAACACCTTTAAAAATCCCCATACTTTTCTCATGTTATTAGTAAATGAGCATGTTTTTCCCAAGTTAATGTGTAGCTTTGGGCTTTGGTAACTAACCCACATTTAATAATTTAATATCAAAGACCAGAGAGATATAAAAAGGGGACTAATTAGTTTGGTCAAGCTACTTTCTTAGCCCAGAATATATATAGTATTACAGATAGCTCCCATTTTAGGATCCTTATATTTTTACCACAATCTATCCTTTATTCTGCTTTCATGGTTCTTTCCCAGAAGTGTGTGTGTGTGTGTGAGTGTGTGTGTGTGTGTGTGTGTGTGTGTTTGAATAGTTAAATTTTCAGTGGCTTTCTTAGGATATTTGAAAGGTCTCATTATTTATCTAAATTCTCAATCCATCCCCTTTTGCAGGTATTCCTTTCTTCAGCAACACTGGGACCCTTAAACTTGAATTGTCCATGTTTTAATTCAAGCTGTGTCCTGTACTCAGAATGTCCCTTTTTTGATTCTGTTTCTACTCCTCAGAACTTAAAGCCTAGTTCAAATGTTGTTGGGGTCCAACCCCAGCAGGTCCAGGGGTTCCCAAAGGTGTGGACGGAGTTGGCAAAGAAGGAATGACATGGAGACAGCATTCAGTTGATCAGCAGCCTAGCCAGGTTCTCTAGCCAGGTTCTAGCCAGGTTCCTTCTTTATTCTCCTGTTACATCTGTATTTATACCATTTGATTTTAATCCTATCCATTCTATTCCAAAGGTTAGGGCGTTTGTTATCTCCATTCCAAGGTCACTACTCTACTGTTCTTGTTAAGCTACAAGGAAGTAACTGAAGGAGATTATCCTAAGTAAAGATTATGTAGCTTAAGCATGATTGTTCGTAGTTAAGATGATTAACTACCCACCTGGCACTTAGTTAAGGGATTTTACTGATTTATTCCCTTCCTTAGTCCTGTTAATCCCTAACTCCAGGGAAAAATCCCCACCTGGGGAAACAACCTTTCTCGGGGAGGTGGTCCTGGTTAAAACACATAGCACTAAGAGGGGGAGCAAACATATGCCATATACGCCACGTCCCTTCAAACATAAGCTGTGCAGATGTTTCTTCCCTGCAGCAACTGTGTCAAGCAGCAAGGGTGGACCCGCTTCCAGCAAAATGTCACATCCACTTTGTGGCCTTCCTTGGTTACCCAGCCTGAATTTAGTTTCCCTGCTCTGAAATTACACAGTTCTTTTAGAAAGAGTAAGATTCTACGAGGTGGAAAAGGAAGGTCATTTCAAGCAAAAGGAATGGCAAGAACTAAAATATGAACAAACAAACAAAAAATAATTACTATATAAAATGATATAATAGGTGGTATAAATTTAAGCATTTACTATATATTTTTAAATTTATTTTGTAGTGCAGTATAGTTAGCATACTATATTATATTAGTTTCAAGGGTACAGCATAGTAATTTGATATTTATATATTTTATGATGTGATCACCACAATATGTCTAGTATTAATTATGGTAATAGTAATACTAAAAATATATACAGAGACCAAGCTTGTATAGAAAAACGAATATATAATGAAGACTCAAGTACCCACCATTCATCTTAAGAAGTAGCATGTTACCAAATATATTAAAGCTCTTAAATTTATGGCCTTCTCTTCCCTTCAGAGATAACCACTAGCTTGAATTTGGTGTTTGTAATTCCTTTCCTCATTTTTTGTTAGTTTTTTTCTTTTGTTTTGTTGTAATCCTCACTCAAGGATATTTTCCCATTGATTTTTAGAGAGAGTGAAAGACAAAGAGAAATATTGATGTGAGAGAAACATTAATTGGTTGCCTCGTGCACGAGCCCCGACCAGGGCCTGGGCTGCGGAGGAGCCTGCAACCAAGGTACGTGCCTTTGTTCCCCTTGACTGCAATCCAATCAGGACCTTTAGGTCCACAGGCCAATGCTCTATCCACTGAGCCAAACTGGCTAGGGCAATTTCTTTCCTCTTTTTAAAATATGTTTGTTCCTTACAAATGGTCATCTAAATAATTTGTTTAGATTTTTGTGTGTTTGGAACTGCATATAGTGTTATTGTACATGATTTTATATTTCTACCACTTGTATTATTTTTTAAAATTATGTATAGTTGGTATACAATATTATATTTGTTTCAGGTGTACAATATAGTGATTTAACATTTATATACCATACAATGTGATCACCCCACTAATTCTAGTAATCATATATCACTGTGCAAATTTGTCACAATATTACTGACTATATTCCCTTTTACCTTTTCACCCATTCACCCATTCCCCTTCCCTCAGGCAACCATCAGCTTGATTTCTGTCTCTATGAGTCTCTTTTTGTTTTGTTTTATTTGTTCATTTGTTTTGGTTTTTGTTAGGGTCCACACATAAGAGAAACCATACGGTATTTGTCCTTCTCTGTGTGACTTACTTCACTTATAATACCCTCTAAATCTATCTGTGTTGCTGCAAATGGCAAGAGTTCATTCTTTTTTATGGATAAGTAATATTAATATATATATATATTATATATAATATACATATATTATGTTTTCTATATCCACTCATCTATTGGTGGACACCTAGTTGTTTCCAAATATGAGCTATTATAAATAATACTGCAGTGTATATAGGGATGTAAATATCTTTTCAAATTAGTGTTTTCTTCATTTTTTTATAAAGAAAATGGGATTGCTGGGTGGCATGGTAGATCTATTTTTAGATTTTTGAAGAATTTTCATACTGTAAATTTCCATAATGCAAAATTGTACCAATTTGCTGTCCCACCAATGGAATATACTATTGTAAGGGTTCCTTTTTCAGCACATCCACTTGTTTTTTTTATTTTTTTGATAATAGACATTCTGATTGATGTGAGGTTGAATCTCATTATGAATTTGATTTGTATTCCCCTGATTATTATTGATGTTGAGCTTTTTGTTTGTTTGTTTGTTTGTTTTTGTTGTTTTTTTTGTTTATTTGTTTATTGGCCATCTGTATATCTTCTTTGGGGAAGTTTCCATTTTTTTTATTGTATTGTTTAACTTTTTGTTATTGAGTTGTATGTGTTTCTTATGTATTTTGCGTATCAACCCCTGATTGGATATATCATTTATGAATATATTCTCTCATTCAATTGGTTGTCTTTTCATATTTTGATGGTTTCCTTCTCCATACAGAAGCTTTTAAATTTGATAACGTTCCATTTGTTTATTTTTGCTTTTGTTTCCTTTGCTCCAGGGGACATATCCACAAAGATACTACTAAGTGCATTATTTCCTAAGGTTTTACCCACTCGTAAGATTTTGTCCATGTTGATATGTGTATTTCTACATATATCACATTTTTATTGTGATATTCCTACGATTCCATTGTGTGAGTAAACCACAATCTCTATTTAAATTTCTTACTAATGGGTATTTGTATAGATTTATTTTTTCTCTTCTTTTATTTTTCCATTTAAAAAATACATTTGAATATTCTTATCACGTTTTCTGGTACAGAGGTGCTAGAGTATCTCTGAGGTATAAATTTAGGATTTGCAGTGCTTGCTCATGAAGTCTATGTATTTCAACTTTGATGGATAGTGTTTTTTTATAGATGTGGATATGAACAAAAGTGACTCCATCATTGTATCCCTCCCACTTTCTTTCTGTTCAAGATTTAGCTCTACCTAACCTAATTGGTCTCAGCCAGTAAAGTCTCACCTAATGAAGAGCTGTGTTCTGTAATCTTGCACAACGTTAGGAACTAGGATACCTGTCAGTAAACACCAGAATGGCATAGCAACAAAGATAAATATCAAACTAGGTGCTGGTCTCAATAGTAAGCAATTATTTGTCATAAGTCCATTAGGAAGTATGGCTCCTATGGCTTTCTTTTGTCCCTTTGTCTTGTCAATTGTTAGTAGTTTAGCTATATTGTAAGACATTTACAGTAACAACAGTCTAGTAATGGAGATTATCTGCGCAGACCGTTGGAATCACCTTCTGCTCAGACTCCATCCTTGTACAGAGGTGCAAGAGTATCTACCCTGTAGTAACTACCCTTCAATAAATCCTTTTATATTCTATGGAGTTGCCTCCAGTTACCTTCTTGGTTTGGTGGTCACATACCTTCCTTCTGCTAGTAGTCATTTCCCAACGGGCTTTAGGAATGGAATTGGTTATGAGTAAACCATGGGAAATAAGCTGGAAAGGACGGTTGTAATCAGACTCTGCAGTAAGTTTGCATTTGGATTTTATTCTAGAGGCAAACGGAAGCCATCACTGTGAGACCCTGTAGGTTGCTTACCTTCCCTAAATCTTCGTTTCCTTTTCAGTAAAATGGGGACAATAACATCTTCTTCACAAGACTATTGTGAAGATCCTGTCATTTAGATACTATATTACTATAAAAAACAATTATGAAGTAGACATGATGTAAACAGATTTATATTTTAGAAAGCTAATGGCAACTGGGTTGAGAATGAGTGCTTTCAGGAAGACAGGAAGCTATTGTGGTCATTTAGATGATGGGAAATCCTCATGAATCTTTTAAGATCTATTTCAGGGTTTCTCAACTTGGCACAATTGCAGTTGTCAGGGGCATAATCCTTTGTTTGGGAGTTTCTGTTGTGTGCATTGAATGATGATCCCTGGTCTCTACCCACTTGATGCCAATAGCAATCCTTCTCTTCGCCAGTTTTGACGATCAAAAATGTCTACAGACATTGCCAAATGGCACCTGAGGGGCAAAAACCACCATTTAAGAACCTCTGATATAATTCAGAAGTTTGCTTTTCCACGAAGCCTTCCTTGTCTTCTCTAGGAAGACTGAATTATTCTCTGCCCATAATTGCCTTCTTAGTTTTGTAGTTATTAATTGTCTGCTTCTGTATAAGTCTGTACATTCTCACAAATCACACTGGTTATTTTTTTATTACCTCATGCAGAACATAGGTGGACCTAATGTAGATATTAAAAATGTGAATTATCAAATAAACGATAAAACAATTATTACTGAGCATGTATTTTGTCTTAGGAACTGTATCAAGTATGAAGCTACAATGTTGAACAGAAAAACATGGTCCCTGGTCTTATAGAACTTATAATGTATTGGAAGGGAAGCAATAGACATGTAAACAATAAATTAACAAAATAGCTCCAGATAAGATAAATGCCATGACGGAAATTCAAATGGTGCTTTGATAGAAAATAATGAGGTCCTTCACTTTAGATTAATTTTTCAGGGAAAAGAGTGACATTTAATTTGAGACATGCAGGTTAAGATAAGAAATAAGTTATGGGAAGAATCAGGTAGAAGAAGAGCTTTACAGGCAAGAAACCAACAGGAATAAAAACCCTGAGTTAGAAAAGAGATTGTGATATCTCAGAAACAGAGAGAAACATAATGCAACCAGAGCCAAATGAACAGTAAGAACAGCACATTAGGGAGATGAAGAGCTAGGCGAATTTGAGATCATACAGGACATTGGCCAAAGTAAATAATTTGTGTTTAATTATAAATATAACACACATTCGTTGGATGGTTGCTAAGAAGACACATGACCAAATTTTATTTAGATCTTTGGCTTTAAACAATCTACATTACCTCTGAGCCTTGGATCTCAGAGTTATCATAAAGATGAAATTAATATGTATAAAGCACTTAAACAGTGGTTGGTATATGCATGTATTCTATGTGATGATGATGATGATGATAATGATGATGATGATGATGATGATGGCGATGGTGATGGTGATGATTATGTTTTTTTAATGAAGGCAGTTTGGCTGTGTATAAAGAATAAATTGAAAGGAGGTTATGGGTGAAGAGTGATAGTAGGACAACTACTTATGATTTCAAAATTTAGGTGAGAGACCTTGGTGGCCTGACTCAAGGATGATAGTAGAGGTGGGGAGAATGTCATATTGGTTTGTGATGATCAGAAGGTTTATCTTTAAGAATAGATGATGGATTACATGTGACAGTTGAAACAAGTGGAAAAAATTCCCAGGTTTTTGGCATCATCAATTGAGGGAATGGTGGTGTAATTTACTGTAATAAAACAGACTGCAGGTAAGGATTAGGTTTGGGTGAGGAAAATCAAGAATTATATCTTGAATGAATAAAAGCAAGTACTCAAGCTTGCAATCATTTCTAATGAAGATAATACAGGCATTGATGTAGGATTTTATTAATAGAATTGATAACATGTTGTGACTGATTAGATATGGCTGGATGAAAGGATGTTAAAAATGATGTGTAGGTTTCTTGCTGGGGGTGGGAAGCTCTAATTATAGGAAACAAAAGCAAAGGAGATGTGGGTGTGAGGACAAAGTACTGAGTTTGTTTTTGGATATATGAGTAATAATGACTGATAGAGGGTTAGAAGTTTGGGTCAAGAGGAAGATTGAGATGGGAGATAAATATTTAGAGTTATCCTCATATAGCTAAAACTTAATGGGTCAGAAATTAAATTATAACACATCAAATTTAAGAGGTGAACCATGAAAGAAAGGAAAACAAGTACAGGACATAGAGAGAAAAAGTATTCCGTGTGATAGAAGCATATTTGAAGAGAATAGTACCAAAGAAATGAAAAGCAGAGAGAGTTCAGAGAAAAGTGTAGTAATCATGTCAAATTTTGATGAGAAATTAAAGAAAAAATGTTAAATAGATAAAGCTTAATAATTTTCTGTAAAATTGTGGGCAGGAAACTAACTTAGATTTTTTGAAAGGTAAATGAATGAATGGGAGGCAAAGAAGTAGAAGCTTTAAGTAGACACTACCCTTTGTTTTTAATTTTTATTAAATTTATTGGGGTGATGTTAGTTAATAAAATTATATAGGTTTCAATTATACAATTCTATAATACATGATCTGTATACAGTGGGGCCTTGACTTACGAGTTTAATTTGTTTCGTGACGGAGCTCGTAACTCAAATTACTCATATGTTAAATCAACAGTGAATGAGTGAGACACGTGATGCTGGGCTGATGTTGTGGCGTTCACTGTGATGTTCGCTGCGCTAACTAGCGGTGGGGTATTTGAAGCTGGCTCGCAACTCAAAGCAAAAAATCGGCCGAGTGACGACTCGTATCTCGAAAAACTCGTTAGTCGGGACACTCGTAAGTCAAGGCCCCACTGTATTGCATTGTATATTCACCACCCAAAGTCAAGTCTCCTTCCATCACCATTTATTACCCCTTTACCCTCCTCTACCCCCCATCCTCTGTAGACACTGCCCTTTAAAGGAGCTTGGCAAGATGAGAGGCAGGGATACATCGGAGGAGTAAGTTACAAGAGAAAGATAAAACATGTTTGTAGGTTAAGGGGAAAACATCCTGTTGTGGTGAGAATGCTATAAGGAAATTTGATAAGGCAATGCATTGAAAATGTGGGAGTAATGGAATAGATAGAAGGGGTGGGAGATTAGCCTTGGAGAACTGTAGTCATCTTTCTCATGAGGCAAAATGGGAAAAGGATAGGTCAGCTGAAGTTGTAGACATGTTTTGAAGAGGAAAGAAAGAATTGTAAGTGAAATTAATGACCTTTTCAGTAAAAGGATTAAAGAGGATAATATTAATTTTCATTTAATAAACAATCATTTGCATCTGATTTTTGTCAAGACAATCTGCTGGGGTCATTCTCAGTAAATCTGCCATACGTACAGAACTGAGGCACAAGGAATTTAAATGGCCCCAGGTCATAGAAACAGTAGGTAGAAGAACTTGAATTTAAAATATATGTGCCTGAATCTGGAGCCTAGTTTCTTAAATATAAGTTATGCCCCCACATGAAAATAGCTGACCTTTATCAATTAGGTTTGGAATTTTGCAAAGAGAAGTAGTAGAAGCTCAAGGTTATGTGGTACTAAAGATGAGATCGTATCTGATATTCCAGCATTGAATTTGGGTTGGAATAAAGAGAGAACCAAGCTAAAAAGGAATATTTAGCAAGAGGAAGGAGGGAAGGGATATAGAAAGAAGGTGATTGATCAAAAAGGGGACTTTAGGTTTTGCATCTTAGAACTGGAGGATTTCTATGTAATGATGAGGGCTAGGGTGTGGCTATGTTGTGTAGGTTGCTAAGGTAGAGAATTCCACAAAGAAAACTTTTAGGAGCATTCAAAGAACACATAAATAGGGGTAAAACAGTGTAGGACAAACAACCCCACATACCTTCATAAAACCCAGAGACTATAACTGTTTTAAACAGTTGTCAAAGATAGATTAAAATATGTGGGTTATGTTTTTATTCAAGAAGGCAAAATGTGTGTGTTTAGAATATTTAATCCCAGACCATATAACATACAAAGGGTAAATTCTCAATCATTCAGACATCTTGACCATATTGAATAACTCATTCTCTATAATACTGGCTTACTGATGTCACTTTATTTAAAATTATTCCCTTTACCTTTATGCTCATTAATGTGCTGGCCCCATTGTTTAACTGATTCTTTTATTACAGATGGCCAAGTTGGCTATGCATCTGCCAGGTATAGTGCCAACAGGTGCAGGCGTCCTCAGATTCCCAAGAACCTTCTCTGTTCTTTGGTGATATCTCAATTGAGCTTCCCTTCTACCAAGTTTGTTAAGTTCTTCCCTCCTTCAGCTAATGTCTCAGGAAATTCCCAGCCACATTCCATCCAAGAGTCCCAGTTGTTTCTTTCCCATTCAGATATTTTTAATAGCTCTAAATATATCTTCTGCCATCTATTTTCTGTCTTCTTGCTACAAGTAAAATTTCTCCAGTAATGAGAGCAATAACAAATCTATGGTAGTTTTCAAAATGCTTCCATAAGCACATTTTTCTCTTGACTCCAACGTGAGAAAGCTGGAATTATTTTCAATTTGCTGACTGATAAGAGAAGACAAATGGCTTGTCCGAGGTTGTTTCTCCTAGTAAGTAAACATGACAAGCATGAGAACCTAGGTCTGCTGAAGTCAGATCTCATCCGCAAGAGTGTCATCCTTTAAAGGCATATGGATTATTTGAGTTGGAAGAAAAATATTTCAGGCATCCTCAATTGCAACTTTCCATTTATTGCTATTATCCCATCCTTAATATCCTTGTAGAGGTGGGCAGTATATTACCTCTTGAGGCAGGCTGTTTCATCTTGGATTATTTGTTTTTCCTTATAATGAGCTAATTTTTATCCATGGATCCCAGTTCACCTTCTGTAGCTACACACACTAAAGGAATGAGGACCCACTTTCCCTAGACAACCTTTTAGTACTTTCTGTACTCTGGTACAATGTAACTTTTTTTCTATTATTTTACAGGACATATTTTTCAAGGTTTTTTTGTGGAAATAACTCTCCTCTAAATATCAGCTTCTTAAAGAAACTGGCATTTAAACTAAATTGCATTAATCATATCTCTAAAGCATGGAATCTACAATTGAGCACAATATTTTATTATTTTATTATCATTTTTATTGATGGGGTAATTTTATTTATTTATTATTTATTTATTTATTTATTTATTGTTAATCCTCACCTGAGATTTTTTTCATTGATTTTTAGGGAGAGTGCAAGAGAGAGGAAAAGACACAGAGAAACATCAGTGTGAGAGAAACACATCACCTGGTTGCCTCCTGCATGAGTCCCTACCAGGGTCCTGGCTGGGGAATAACTTGCAACCAAGGTACTTGCCCTTGACCAGAATCGAACCCGGGACCCTTTGGTCTGCAGGCCACTGAGCCAAACAGGCGAGGGTGATTGATTTTATTTTTAAAAAAATTATCTTTATTGTTGAAAGTATTACAGATGTCCCCCCCCCCCCCATTTCTTAAATATTTTTGATTGATGGATTTTCAAGAGAGGAGAGAGAACAACATCAATTTTTTGTTTCACTTATTTATCCATTCATTTGCTTCTTGTATGTGCCCAGACCAGAGATTGAACCTGAAACCTTGGGGCATCAGGACAACACTCTAACAACTGAGCTAACTGGACAGGAATCAAGCATATACTTTAGATGTGTTCTGTTCAATGGGTTGGAGCACAGTGCAGCTATCACCTCTTTTGTTCCAATGCTGTGCTACTATGAATAGTCCCCAGGTCACATGGACTTTTGGGGGTAGACACTAGTGATTTCATGTTGAGCTTAGAGTCAATTAGAAATTTGGATGATTGAGTTTCTTATGATAATCCTATAGCCATATTACCTCTAAACCCCTAGAACTGATAAAGCCCATCAAGAATTTTGTAGCAGAAATTACTGAACTAGTAAGGGTGACAGTTAGAAACTCTGAAGTTTAATAGTTGGAACGTTGTGTTTCATTCATGTAAACTACAGTAATAGGTCGTACCCCTTATTACCTATTTAATTTTATTTTTAATTTGATTATAAGTGTAACTTGCTAACAATGTTTTCTATATCTCCACATTTTATTTTTCTTATTTTTATATTTTAAATTAAAACAGAATTATTATGCTCTGAAAGAAAAATTAAATTTAAAAAATAATTTATATTAATATCCAAGAGGAAGAGAGAGAGAGAGAGAGAGAGAGAGAGAGAACATCAGTGATGAGAGAGATTCATTGATCAGCTTCTTCATGCACACCCCACTCTAGGGATTGAGCCCGCAGCCCAGGAATGTCCCCCAACCAAGAATTAAACTGTGACCTCCTGGTTCATAGGTTGATGCTCAACCACTGAGCCACACTGGCTGAGCAGAAAAATTAAATTTTTGATTCAGTTATCCACATAACAGTTATTCTACTACCCCTTTTAACAAGTCACTCTTCCCACTTCCAAAGTTAGAATCTATTTATCATCACTAAATGTTGATTTTTAAAAGGTTTTATTGTTGTATCAAAAATACATAACGTGCATGTAACAGGATTTTAATTAGACTCCCCAAACTAAACATACCTGATTAAACAGTATTTCTTCACACTCTCTTCCAATAACTTCCTTTATCAAGGGTGACCACTCTTTTTATCATAATATCATAGAGTACTTTTGCCTCTTGATGAATTTTATATAAATGAAATTATACTGTAATTCACTTTTATGTTTTCACCTTTTATTCAATGTCATATTTATGACATCTAAATTTGTGCTTATATTTGTAGATTGTTTAATTTCATTGCTATATAGCATTCCATTGTATGAATATGCCAAATGCATTCTACAGCTAATGGACATTCGGGCAGTTACTTGTTTTGGACATTAGGCATAATGTTCCTGTAGACATTCTAGGACATGTATTTTAGTAACATATATATGCATTTCTGTTGGTAATCAAGAGTGAAATTATTGTGTGTCTTATTTCTCTTTTCATTTGTCAGTATGCTGATTCCATATTACACTACTCAAATTCTAGCAGGGGGCGTTATTTAGCTAAAATAATGTCCCTTGGCCCTAGTCAGTTTGGCTCAGTGGATAGAGTATTGGCCTGCAGACCAAAGGGTCCTGGGTTTGATTCCGGTCAAGGGCATGTACCTTGGTTGCAGGCTCCTCCTTGGCCTGGGCCCTGGTCAGAGCTCATGCAGGAGGCAACCAATTAATGTGTTTCTTTTACATCGATGTTTCGCTCTGTCTTTCCCTCTCTCTCCCACTCTCTCTAGATAAAGTAATATCCCTGGGCACAGTTATGCAGAAGTCTTTGTGGAAAGTATCCCTAGCCTATGAATTGACTGTCCTTGGACTCTATGTCCACTTTTGTCAAATTAGTGGCCAGGCCTCTCCATGCTCAGAAAACAACCTAGAGCTTTTTCCTCAAAGAAATCAGTGAGGCAATTTCTCATAAACATGTCAGGCATCCTGGAAGACAAAATTATTATTGTCATTTGAAATTAGAAGTCATTGGTCTATTTACTCTATGGCATACATAGTAATCTCTGTTCTGAGATGACAATGCAGTTTGTTCAAGGCCAGAGGACTTGTAAATAGTATCCAATTGTATTGCCTGTGTCTAGATGTCTACTTCCGATGCTTCTCTTATACCCAGTATTAGCAGCATGGTAAAACATCACGGATAAGGAAAACTAGCACATGGCAACACTATTTTTAGCACTCCCAATCTGTTATTGCATTTATCATAGCAACTGTTATCACCACAGAATGGGTAGATAGAAATAAGTACAGATAGATATACAGGTATACTTTAAAACAACAGCTTGCAGCATTCTTTTTAAACTTTTAAATTTTCTTATTTTACTGTTTTCAAAATACTATTCATAAAGTTTGGCTCATTTCCAGTAAAATTGCTTATTCAGTTTCAAGTCTATGGCTTCCTGTTGTCAGGCCTTATTGATAAAATGGAGATATTTGAACATACTGGAATATACAAATGGTCATTTCAGTTCAAGGAATATGATAATTTATTACTTTTCATAAGTATACACCTAGTTCTTTGGGTATTGAACTCTCAAAGACTATACACCTCAAGAATGTTGAGTGTGTTTTCTTGTCAAGGTCTTACCTGACCTGATTTCCCCTTGTGGTTGCTGGTTTTCCCCCACTTTTCCAAAGAAGGCTTATCCCTATATCGGCCCTCACTGCTTAATTCCATGAGAAATGGAAGGAAAATACTGCTCCAGCAAAGGCATCTATTTTGCCTTAAGACGTTAATCATTTCCCCCCTCTGGAGAGGAGACCTGAGGCTAAGCAGTTTGGTTTATGCAGACACTTTGCTGAACTCAGAAATGTAGCTTAAATGGGCCAGGAATCAAGGGTGAACTTCCATGGGAATCACAGAGCCCAGTTCTCTCTACTCGCCTCTCTTCCCAGAAATCAGAGACTAGTCTGCATTTCCGCCATAAGTAGGCTGCCATTTTTCATTGCATCACAAGTCTAAGATGAGAGTAGACTAACTCCCAGGAGTTGTTTTCAGAGCACACCAGTTAATTAGGTGACAGGACAACAGGGTGGAGTGATACTTTATTTTGCTGGCTGTCTCCACACCCACAGCGGATTTGGCCTGGTGCCATAGCCAGCCACCCTCAGAGCAGTGGCATCTTACAATGCAACCACGCCTAGATGACAACAAGTTGTATTTTTTAGCTAACTTTAATGAAAAATTCCACACATTAATTTAGGGACAAAAGAAGAAAAAGCGTCAGCTCTTCCCTCCTCCCTCTCTCTTTTCGCACCTCCACCCCAATTTTTCTCGGTGCGTGTGTGTGTGTGTGTGTGTGTGTGTGGGGTGGGATTTTGAGATGTAATGAGCTAACCTTGTAAGTGAATATACCTGATAAAGAGGTAGTTTAGGCACACAATACCAATCTGGACCAAGATCAGTGACCGGCTTTTGCTTAGCACCTTATAGCTCCTGAAGTACTTTCACTTATATTGCCTAATTATATCTTCACAACAAAATTGATATGTAGATGGCAATATTTTTGTATTTTATAAATGAGAAAATAGTCTCAGAGTTTTAAATAAACATGAATAAAATCACTCGGACACTGTTTTCCACAGTTGTTTTCTAAGTGACTTAATGGTAGAATGTTCTGATCAAAAGAGCCATCAATTAGTTCACTACATATTGAGTGCTGCTATGCTCCAAGTAATGCTGCCTTTGAAGACAATATTTAAAAATATATATATTTAATGGACTTTATTTTTTAGATTAGTTTTAATTCACAGCAAAACTGATGAGAAGGTACAGAGATTTTCATAAGCCCCACCCCCAAACATGTATGGCTTCC
This sequence comes from Myotis yumanensis, assembly GCF_028538775.1. NCBI lineage: Eukaryota > Metazoa > Chordata > Mammalia > Chiroptera > Vespertilionidae > Myotis > Myotis yumanensis. The sequence goes on along the minus strand of NW_027223756.1, from coordinate 23,157,873 downwards.
CCCATATTATAAATCTCCCCCACCACAGTGGTACATCCTATATAATAAAAGCGTAATATGCAAATCGACCAAACAGCAGAAGGACTGGTCAGCAGGGGATGGGGGCGGCAAGCAGGCAGACCAGGTCAGCTAAGGAGCGTGCCAGTGGCCAGAGGGAGGGAACAATGGCAGGGGGGGCAGTGGCGACCAGCAGCAGCAAAGGGGAGATAGGGGGTGGGGTTGACCACTTGCCAGCCGGCACATTCCCCTGATCAACCTACCCAGTCACCTCCCACAGTGGGAGGCCACTAGTGGAGTGGTGAGGGGTGGGGCCGGCCGCTTGCCGCCAACGCTGTCCCCTGATTGGCCCACCAGTCACCTCCTGAAGAGGGAGGCCAGACTGTCAGTTGGACATCCCCTGAGGTCTCCCAGACTGCTAGAGGGTGCAGGCCAGGCTGAGGGACCCCCTCGAGTGCACGAATTTTTGTGCACCGGGCCTCTAGTTGATTATAACTGATGAACCTACATTAACACATCATTATCTCTCAGAGTTCATAGTTTACATCAGGGTTCACTATTGGTGTTATACATTCTATGGGTCTAGACAAATGTACAATGACATGTGTCCACCATTTGTAGTATCATATAGAGTAGTATCACTGCCTTAAAAACCCTCTCTGTGAAGGCAATATTTTTATGACATTGGTTTATATACTCAATTAGTACAGTTTAGTCGGCCTACCTTTATTTTGTCCCCATTGTGCATTTTTCAGTATGCCTCACCTCATGAGTAATTTAGAAATTTAATCTGCATTCACAATCTTGTTTCAACTAAAAGTGAGGACTGGAATTAACACACAGACTTCCTAATTCCACATCAAATATCATTATATTCATGAATTTGCTAATGAACTAGAGACATAAAAGGGGATGATGACAGTAAGAAAAGGCATTCCCCCACTCCCACTTATGGGTGGATATAAGACATTTCCTCTCTTTTAAAAATGGGAAATATTTGAAAATTTAAGAGCTTAGAGTCAGCTTTTGATTTTCTGACCTATTTGAAAAGGTGTCACTTTTTCATGGCTCAAATAACCTGCCACTCCATCCAGACATGTGTGTCTGTTGTTCATTGAGAGTGACCCAATTCCTTGCAAAGGCCTCCCACCTGGAGTCCAGTAAGCTGTGCAAAGGAAGGGGAATGGCCTGGCTGGCATAGCTCAGTGGTTGAGCCAGGATGTCACAGTTCAATTCCTGGTCAGGGCACATGCCCTGGTTGTATCTCAATCCCTGGTGTGGGGTGTGCAGGAGGCAGCTAATCAATGATTCTCTCTCATCATTGATGTTTCTCTCTCTCTCTCTCTCTCTCTCTCTCTCTCTCTCTCTCTCTCTCCCCCCCCTCCCTTCCTCTCTGAAATCATTAAAAATATATTTAAAACACACACACACACACACACACACACACACAAGGAAGCGGCACGGATGAGGCAATTACTCCTCTACCCTGGAGGCTATTAGTTTGTGCCCCTAAGATTAGACACTGGTTGCTGACACTTTCCACAAAATGTTGAATACTTTAAAAGGCCCAGAAGTAGATTTCCCCTTGTAATCTTTAATTCAATGTAGTCAACAGGCTAACAACGAAAACATTTCTAATAACAGCTGAACACGCTCCATGTACCAGATACCATCTAAAGGCTTTACATGAGTTACTCCATGTCATTCTCATGATAATCGCTATTGTAATTCTCAGCTTAGTTGTGAAGAAAGTGAGTTCGAGTGTTTAGGTAAATTGCCCCTTTTTACAAGGCAAATAAGCTGGTTTTTGAACCCAGGTAGCCTTGCTTCAAAATCCAACAGGTAACTTCTAAATTACATCATCCTTCTAGCTCTCAAGTAGACTTCACTATGTATGACTTAAATTGTTACCAATAATAATAGTTGCTTCAGCTTTTTTACACAATTGTCTCAATCTGCTCAATAATCCTATCAAGTGGATTATACTCTTATCATGATTTGCCTGAGGTCAAATGCCAGCAAGTCACACATTTCCAAAAATAAAATCACTGGTCTCCTTTGGTGCCAGTTGGAGAACTGGTCTTCTCTGTCTGAACACTGTGTGGATCCATCTGCAGGAGGTGGTCTGGGAAAATCCTGAAACACTACTTTGGCACTGTGAATTGGGAGTTTTTGAAGGATGAAAATGGCCCTCATCACATCAAATATATTATGACATTTGCAGTTAGATCATACAGCTCAGAGGATGGGGGTACTGAGGGTGTGTGTAACTTATTTTAACATTTAAATAATTAGAAAAATAAGTCAGTCTGAGTCCTCATACCTTCATCTGTAAACTAAAGAGGAGAGTTGTCTGACTTTCAATATCCTATCTAGCCCTAAAAATATTAAACTAACTTTTTAAAATCACATTTTTGTTTTTAAAGATAATACCTACTTAGTGCAAAACACTTAATAGATGAGAAAAATAGTGAGAGAAATGTAAAATATCACAAATAATTCCACTAGACAGAGATAACAAATAGAATTATTTTTAGTCACTCTGTGTCTATCTCCCTTAATGCATAAATATATAATGTTGTAAAAAAATAGTATGTTATTGAATAGGAATTTTTTTCTAAAGTCATATGAAACTACCAGCACCATCAAGATATGGATTATGGCCATCACCCCAAAATATAGGGTGGGGCAAAAGTAGGTTTATAATTTAGAGTAAGGGAAACACAGAATTTACTCTTGTACTATTATTTATTAATTATTTTTAAAATATTTTTATTGATTTCAGAGAGGAAAGGAGAGGGAGAGATAGAAACATCAATGATGGGAGAGAATTGTTGATTGGCTGCCTCCTGCACGCCCCCAACTGGAGATGGAGCCTGCAGCCTGATCATGTGCCCTTGACCGGGATTGAACCCAGGACCCTTCAGTCTGCAGGCTGACGCTCTATCTACTGAGCCAAACTGGCCAGAGCTATTATTAATTATTGTATTATTTTCCATAAGAACGTTGTAAACCTATTTTTTCCCCACCCTGTATTTCCATCTGCACCTTCTTCCTTGATTCCCAGCCTGGCAACTTGATCTGATTTATGCCCCTATAATTTAAAAATGTCGTATAAATGGAATCCTAAATAGCATATTTTATGTCTGGCTTCTTTCACTTAGAATGATGCTCTTGATGTTCATTCCTGTTGTAACAGGTATAATGGTTAATTTCTTTTTATTCTTGAGTAGAAATCTGTTGTACAGATGTACAATAGTTTATCTGTTCCCCAATTGATATACATGTGGATAGTTTCTGGATTTTAGTGATTATGAATAAAGTTGCAATAAATATCCTTTCATAGGTTTTCTATGGACATGTTTTCATTTCTCTTGGGTGAATACCTAGGAGTGAGATTTCTAGGTCATATGGTAAGTGTATATTTAACTTTATAGAAAGCATGTAGGATTTTGTAGTCTATATTTTTACAAACTCTTTTGGGGGAAATAATTACAGATTGACAGAAATTTGTAAAGATAGTATAAGAAGTCTTTAACCAGTTTTCCCCAATAGGTAAATCTTACATAATTATATCAAAAATAGGAACTCTACCTTGACTAAAGGCATGTGTATAGTTCAATGTTATTTTACTGTATGCATGTATTTGTGTAACTGCCACCACATCGCATATACAAAGATCTTTCTCATGCTACCCTGTATAGTCACATCTAACCTGTGCCCAACAGCCATCCTTAACTTCTGGCAACCACTAAATTGTTTTCCTTGTCTATAATTTTATAATTTTTAAAATGTTATATAAATTAAAGTATATGAATTTTGGAGATGGGCTTTTTTACTCAGTCTTGAGAGCCATCCAAGTTGTTGTGTATAGACATAATTCATTCCTCTTTATTGCTAAATAGGAGCCCGTGGTGCAGTGTACTAACATTTGTTTAACCAGTCACCCATTGAGGGACATTCTGGTTGTTTTCAATTTCTGGCTATTACAAATAAAACTACTCTGAACAATTGTGTACAGGTTTTTGTGTGGTTCTAAATTTTCATTTTTCTTGAGTTAATGCCCAAAGTGCAATACTGGGTAGTATACTAAGCATATATTTAGTTTGTTAAGCAATTGCCAATCTATTTTCCAGAGTGGCTGGCACCATTTTACATCCACCAGCAACATATGAGAGGTCTGGTTTCTCTACTAGTATATACTTGCCAGCATTTGATTTGTTTACAGATTACAAAATCCTATTGTTCATTTTAGCCATCTAACACTTCTACTTGTCTAAAACTATTTTCTACTCTTTCCTTTTTCTATCCATGCAGTCAAAAAGTACTACATATTCTGTCATGGAGATCCTACATTATTTTGCCCCTGGGACTTTGCTTATGCTGGAAAAATCAGTCTCATTCTCATCCCCACGTGTTCAAATATCCTTAACCCTCGAGGCCCAATTCAATGGCCACATCTTCCAAAAAAGTCATTGCCTATCTCCCAGATAGAAATAATATATCTTCCTGGACACTCCATCTGTACATTTATGACTCTTTATGTTGTATATTCTATTGAATTACTTATTTTCTGATAGAAGTATTACCTTCCCTACTACATGCCTAGATTATTTAGAGCAAAACAGTCTTTTTTACTTATTTTTTTCTCTCCTTTCAGCAATGTTTTCAAGCTTTCAATTGATAAAAATCAGCATTACTCCTACAAATTGATATGAATCTAAATGTTGTACTACCATTAATATCACATGGGCATTGTCATTCAAAATAAACAAAACCCCACTAAATGTAAAATAATGTCTATATTCAATTTTAAATTCAACTCCTGCCCTCTGCCCCCAGATAGTGTTAGATAACTAGCTAGTGATATAGTGGAAACTAAAAATATCAGATAAAAGAAATTATCAGAGGAAAAATTTGGTTTTCATAATTACTTTCGGATAAATTTAGTCTCATTAGCTGAATTTTTCAGATAGATGAAGCTTTATATCTTTTTAATCCTGTCTCTTTTATTTTTAGAATTTAGCCTAATTTCATCAGGGCCTCTCCATCTAGAAGCCAAATATCTGTATTATGTGCTATCTTAACATGATAGACATTTTTTAAATATATATTTTTTATTGATTTCAGAGAGGAGGGGAGAGGGAGAGAGAAAGAAACATCAATGATGAGAGAGAATCATTGATTGGCTGCCTCTTGCACCCCCCACACTGAGGATCGAGCCTGCAACCTGGACATGTGCCCTGACCGGAAATCAAACCATGGCCTCCTGGTTCATAGGTCACGCTCAACCACAGAGCCACATCTGCCGCGTATGATGGACATCTTTTAAAGAACATGTTCAGAGATTCAGTTGAATAATGATTTGTATGATTATTTTTTACCTCCTCCAGTAGACTGTAGTCTCTTAGATATTGATGTTGGAGACATATCTCCTTTTTTTTTTTTTTTACAAGTTAACACTGGGCTCTCACACAGTCCCAGGCAAATGTAGGGATTCAGGAAATATTTGTCGTATTCATGTGGGGAGTATTATGGAATTGATTGGATATACCAAAACCCCTGCCTTTGGATTTCCATTTTTAACTTTTTAAATCACATTTTAGTCATTTGGTTCCATACCTGAGAATTCTCCGATTTCATATGTATTACTCATTCTCTTATTCCTTTTATCTGCCTCATGAATCAAGATCGTGGCATGACCCAATGATTAGTGCTATTCAATTTGTTACTTGATTTACTAAAAACATTATCTTCAGACCAAGTCTTAGCTTGATCACTTGCAAACTATGTGGCTATGCACAGCATTCCTGGTGTCTCTCTGTGTGTCCAAACTGCCTCCTCTGATAAGGACACCAGATAGTTTTGGTTAGGGCCCACTCTAATGGCCTCACCTTAACTCAATCACTTCTTTAAAGGCCCTATCTCCAAATATAGTCGCATTCTGAGGTACTGGGATGAGGGTTCAAGTATGAATTTTGGAGGGACACAATTCAGTCCCAACAGTGAGTATCTGAGATAAGTTAGTTAAAGATGTAGTGTGGTCACTACAGTGTATGGTACTTAAGAGTTTAGGCTCTCGGGTTTGACTGCCTTCATTTGCATTGACTGTTCTCATTTGCATAGACCACTGCTTACAGGCTGTATAACCTTGGGAAATTTATAGACTACCACCTTCAATTTATTTACCTGTAAAAAAATAAATGGAATGATAGCCTTTAGGTTTATTGTTGTACCTGTCACTTAGTAAGTGTATAATAACTGCTAACACATTTCATATTTCTATGCAAAAGTTTTATAAAGATATATGGATTACTTTTTTTCTAATTTTGCTTATAAATCTAACAATGTTGGTCTTGCTTATTGTATATATACATAAATATTTTACATATAAAATATACAGTACTTTTTTGTCAAAATTCAGTATACTAGCTAAGAATGAAATTGTGATTTTTTAAAAAAGACTGTAGCTTTGTAAACCTCTGTTTTCTATAGTCAAGATTAATCCTAGGAAACTTTATAATGTACTAAATTTTCAGGTGATGGTGCCATAGAGCAGGGGTTCAAGTGGCATGAACTTTAGGGAGAAGCTGGACATTATATTTAAGAACCAAATATAATCTATAATAATAAAAGCATAATATGCTAATTAACTGGACAGCTGAATGTTCTTCCGGACAAAGCTACGGTGGCTGCGAGGGCCAAGGGCAGGCAGCCGCAGCGGCCAGCAGTAGCGGGGTGATGGGAGGCAGAGCCTTCCCCTGATTGGCCCAGTTGCCTCCCACAGAGCAGGCCTAAGCTGCCAGTAGGACATCCCCTGAGGGCTCCCAGACTGTAAGAGGGGGCAGGGCGGGCTGAGGAATCCCACCCCTCCAGTGCACGAATTTTCGTGCACCGGGCCTCTAATCCAATACACAAAACTTAATATAGTTAAAAATTAGACATTAAAACTTCTGTGTTTTCTTAATCCTAATCTAATAAAAGGAACAATTATATCTATAAATAGCAGGGTCTGTATACTCAGTGATCAAACGGTGCCCATCCCATCTGTTCTTAGATAAAATGAGATGATTATCTCTATAATTTCTTAGCCTTTCTAGACAAACAGAAGGAAATTCTCAGAGGGAGTAAAGTTAGCTGTTGAAGATTTCAAGGTAATAAAGTGTGTAAAGGCTGTTTTCCAATTAGTGTCTTTCATAAAGGAGAATATAGGAGAGACATGTTAATAGGGAAAACACAAGACTGATAGGAAAGACAATTAAAAATTAAGAAACTATAAAAGAAATTGCTTCATCTTCTAAGGTCTGCTGGGACACATACTTTTCAGCCATGGTCACAACATACCTTTCCCCACCAAATCATTATGAATGTATATGTGTGTGTGTGTGTGTGTGTGTGTGTGTGTGTGTGTGAGAATGTGTGAGAGCAGAGGATTTTAGGAAAGAGCTACATTAGCAATAGAATGCTGTATGTAATTTAAAGCTCCATCATGTCTGGGTTCTCTTTGAATTGCCAGAAAGGCTTTGAGATAACCACATAGGGTATAAAAGGTGAGAAAGTGACAAGCTGGGATTACCATCCAACCTAGTTCCTACTTGGGGTTTTGTTAATCGTATCATTTTGGGCCAGTAAGGAATGGATAATAACACCTACTCTGCTACCATACAGCGTTGTGTAACCAAATCAAGAGAACTAATGAAGCAGATAGTTTGGAAAGGTGTGGAAGGTGGTTTGATGGTAAGGGATTATAATTATATATTAAACTATCATGATTAGCAAGGATATCTCTATATAGGAAAAGAGAAGATTTGAGCAATGATCTGGTAACTTTGAATTTTTGGAAATAACCTTTGTCTTCAATAAGATTATTGGTCTGCAAAATCTTGTTTGCTTCATACTTTTCTCATCTGCTCCTTCTGTATCAATATCCTTGATGTGAATACAGATTCTAGGTCACTCAATACAGATGTTGAATCATAAAATCTATATTTTTTTATTACAGCTCTATTTCTTTTTAATGAGATGAAATAGGATTTTACATGTTTGATGAATAATGAAAAGAGCTGAAAAGAAAATATGGAATTTAGAATTTAAGAAAAAGTACTCTGATAACCTAATATAAAATTATACTGGTAACCCAAACCCTCATTCTCAAAAGCCTCAGTCCCATTCATTTGAATTTAAATGTCTTGGCTTTCCCGAAATAAGGAGTAACTAACAGAGTATGAATCACATCTGGATTTACAACATCCCTGAAATGAAATGGAGGAAAAGCCCTGATGCCATGTGCCAGCTGATACGTACGTCCAATGCTGGGAGTGCTCGCTGAATCGTCTCTTGACTACCTTCTCCTGCTGGAAGAAGTTATCAGTTCCTCTTATTCATCATTTCACAAGGTTCTGGGTGTCAGTGAGAAGCTCTTTCCCCGTAAGAAGGAAACCAACTCCTTCAACCTTTCCTCATAGCAGAGATTCTTTAGACATGCAATCATATTTTGGTTCTTTTGTTCCACCCTAGTACCACCTCCACTCCTGGGAATATCCATTTGGGTTTGATTTGGGGTTCATCAGAGCATATTACACAGTCACCAATTATTTTGTAAGGCATTATACTTTCTTACCACTGATAATAAGTGTGAGTGGTTGGGACACATTTCATATAGTCAGACACAGAAGATGAAAGATGAAAAGTTAGCATTAGTATGCCAATATTTAGAAGAGACTTTTATAACTGGTGATAGGGAATCAATGATGCTTAAAATCTAAAAATGACTTTTGCAGGTTTTAAATGACTAATGCTTTGATTTAGTTTTGGTAGCGTGGTTTAGAACATAGCAAAATGAAAAAGAACTTACATGTTGACTTTTAAATTCATATCATGATGTGCTGGGGATGTTATTCTATGATACGTAAACCTTAATCTGTTGTTAAAGGTCCATGTTCAAGAGATGTTGACTTTTCTTAGAATCTCAGAAATTACCTAGTACAAACATATCATTATAATGACATAAAATGCAAGACCAGCTATCTTTAACTACATAGCTTATCACATGTACTTATTCTAAGCATTATAAACTCACACATACACATGAATTACCTCTACCTCTTACAACAGCTTTACAATGTAGTTTTATTATCCCCATTTTACATATTAAAAAATTGAGGCTGAGAAAAAAAATAAGCAACTTGCCCAAGGCAACGTAACTAGTCAAGAGTTGGACCCAGATCTATCATATGCCAAAGTAAGTTACATTTCCATTTTTCTATGTTGTTGCAAAGCAGGGATAGAAACAAATTTCCTGACTCCCTGTTCCATTAGCTTTCTATTAGGTCAGCAATTTTTAACCTTTTTCATCTCATGGCACACATAAACTAATTACTGAAATTTTGCGGCATACCAAAAAATACTATATATTTGCCTGTCTGACTAACAACTAAGTATAATTTTGATTCATTCTCACTGGACAGCTATCATTATATTGGCTGTTGTCATTTTATTATTTTACAATTTAAGGGAAAAGAGGTCAGTGCCCCTGACTAAATAGTCATGTATTGCATGTTTTAAAAATTCTTGGCTGCACACCGATTGGAAATCGCATCAATTTTCTTTCCTGTAACAGTAACGCAATTTGAACTTGCTTTTTAGGTCACTAATTTTACTAAGCAATTGCAAATAAGCAAAGCTAATAGTGCTGACCTGGAAACTAATGATTATATTTTCACAGGAAATGAATTATTTCATAGAAAAGGGAAATACTTTGGCTTTGATGTTATTCAGAATATTGACGTGATTCCAAAGTCCACTAGCTTTAGATTAGCTTTTCTGAAACAATCTTTAAAAGGGTTTTGATCCAATAAAGTTAAAAACTCCCTTCAATAGGTGTGGGACCATGTGGAGCACTGGAACCCAACCTTTGGAACCTGGGGAGTAATGGGCTGTGTGGAAAGTTAAACTCCAGGTTTAACTAATGTTCCTGAAAATGATGTGTGATTAACTCTAAAATTAAACATTAGAACATAAATTAATCCTTCAGATTGAGGATTTTAAGAAGTAGTTATGTGCCAGCTTTGATTCCACAAAGTTTCTGCCTTTACTGTCTGTGATGGTGAAGCAGTGTATGGAGCTGAGAAAATACTGAACTTGTGTTCTTCTTTCTTTTACTTTCTTTTCTTTTAAATTCTCACCTGAGGATATGTTTTTATTTATTTTAGAGAGAGGGGAAGGGAAGTGGAGAACAAAGGGGAGAGAGGAAGAGAAACATCAATCCGTTGCCTCCCATATGCTCCTTGACCAGGGATTGACCCCCAACCCAGGTATGATGCACCAACTAACCGAGCCAGCGGGCCAGGGTGTTTGTGGTCTTTCAAGTCCCACCTCTGCCCTCTTCGACCTAAACTGCATGTCCTTGGCAAAGTCATTTTTCCTCCTCTGAGTTTCTGTTTCCCCATGTATTCAATGCTAGAACTTTTCAGGGTTATCTTTTAGGATCATTCAACTCTAACTTATATACGAGTATGTGACAGTGAATGGAGACATCTGTGGTTGGAAGCAACAAGAATCCTTGCTTCTCTTACTATAAAGCAGCTTTCTCCAGAGGTGGTGAAATCTTTCAGTGTTTACGTGACTGGTAGTGCAACCAATCTGTCTTCTTCTAGAACTACTTTGGAAGCAGACATTATCTGTTCAAATCTGCCCCCTTGACAGGATCCTAAAGGATGGAAGAAGCTAAATTGATGTGGTATCTTAAGTCTAGCACGACCTTGAACAACTGGTTTTGTAACGTTGACTGTTGTGGGTGGGTGTGTGTCATCAGGTATATATAAAGTAAGCTGCATCGCCATGGGTTCAGTCCTCGAGCACAAGCTGGTGAGCAATGCACGGAGCAGACTTATAACCAGCTTACATCATCTTCATCATGAAGATAACCACGGTGCCAGTACTTCTGAGCCTAGCTCTTTGCCTCATACAAGGTAAGCAATTTGCATGTAATCTAAGCCTCTTGCCACAAACCACAAAGCCCTGGGGAGAGACTGGTCTCCCTCCCCCTGCCCATACTTAGTATTCAAGATTACATAAATGTATGTAATCCTAAAATATCTTGCCAGATGCAGAGCTTTAAAGAATTATATATGTGGTTTTATAACGATGTTGTTATCTTTAGAAATGGCAAGGAGTTTGAGATAATCTGAATTTTACCCATGAGAAATCATTCCAGCAATTCTACATTAGTACTAAAAAGCTAGTGGATTCTTCTTTATATGACCCTCTTAGCAAGCATATCAATTCATACTTATAGGAACTATGTATATAATAGATATTTAAAACTTCGATGTATGTTTTATATATAGGTATATATATTTAATAGCATATTTATAAAAATATTAACAATTTAAATTCAATCATCTATTCTTATTTTAAAGCAGTAGTACCCTCTAGCATATTTTATTTGTGCTAAATGGATTAAAGGCACTTCTTATAAAGGGGAAAGGACTTTTGTGGGAGCTCAGAGGTAGGTTTCTGCATTTGCTACTTGAACTTGGAGGGAACACGAATTGCTTAGAGCTATCTTGCTGTGAAGCATTGACATGTTTTAAAAAGAAACCCTAGATGGAGTTTTAAACATTATGCACAAATGATGCCCACTTTTCTAGGATAAATGTGTTGGTGCAAAAAGTTGTCTCATATTGACGGAGTATAATATAGTCTGTGATTTTAATTAAACTTAATTTTTATCATATCTCTAATTTTTGTAGCTGTCATAAGGATGCAATGTAACCTGAATTCAGAAAATTTAATTTTATGTGTATATATGATCTAAACTTTCTGCTACATTATACTTTCAAATTGTAATTGTTATGATATAATTGATATTTAGGTTATAATTTTAAAAGAGGTCTGAAATACTCTGCTAATGAAAGGATTTTAGAAATTAGATATTTTGAGGGGGTCAGGAAACATATAAATATTATTTTCTAAAGTAATTGGACCTTTCTGAGTGTATACACTGATCTCCTGGGGCCATTCCCTCATTTCATTTCAATGTGTTCAAAAATAATTTGTGGTTTTTTAACATATTTCCAGTAAAGTGAATAAGGAACTGCACTGAGCTAATTTTTTCTTTTACTTATTAAATATTTTAGATCCCTTTAACTTTGTTTTTTGTGTGTTGTTGTGTTCCAGATGCTGCCAGTATGAATGAAAATCAGGTCAGTCCTGCTTTTTCTGTTCATTGAATTCATTCCAAGATCTCTAAAGAAAAATGTTTCCTGGCCAACACCTTGATGTTAATAATGCAGACACGTTATACTGATAGAGGCTACTAGCTTTTGCTAAAAACACAGAAACAGGTCTAAATGAATTAAGGCATGAATCTCAGACACACACATATCACTGTATTAATGATAATGGGTGTGAGCAAGAGGGGATCTACCATGCTATAGGAGTGCTTTAAAATTCCACAAACACACCAGTGAATTAGTATTGTTCTGTTTAACAGCTAAAACACACACAGGAAGCAGAAATTAGTTTTCTTGTGATTATTATGTTAAAAGGGGGTTGGCTATATCTTATATAATGTCAGTGTACATACTTCATTCAATAAATATTTATTGAGCATGTATTATGAATCAGACCTTGTTTGAGATGCTGGAGATATTACAAAGTAAAGGAGAAACACAAGAACCATTCTGTCATGGAGCTTACATCTCAGTGGAGGAAAACAGACAAATCAATTAGTAAATTAATAAAAACATATAGTACATTAATAAAGATTAGTCTTAGGAGAAAAATACAGGAGGATGGAAGAAATGAATTTCTGGGGATGGAGGTGGTATTAGTTCTTCTTGGGATAGTCAGGTAAGTTCTCCCTGAAGCTAACAATAGAACAGGGGTCTACAGGTGGTGGGGAAGGTCATGAAGATGTTTTTTCCATTTAAAGCAGACCAGCCATGACAAAGGCCCTCTTTACTACCTCTTTTTTAGAGGCTTTTTGTTTGAGAGCTAAAAGAATTGTTTTCTATAGAAGTTAATCATTTTATATATCTGGAAAAAAATTTAAAAGGGCCAGTTACATGCACACACACACACACACACACACACACAACTATGCCATTAATTCAGCACTTAAAACAGTGCTATGTATATAGCAAATATTTGCTACATCTCCCAAAAGTCATAAAGATTAAGGTACTAAAACAGTAAAACAACCCCTTTCTACAATGAAACTATTAGGACCATGGTAAAATACTCTCTTGCTATGTTTTATTATAACAATTTTTTAAAAGAAATTTTTTCCTAGGATGTTCTAGAGAATTTCATCATAATCTCTATTATTTCATCTGTTTGCCGATTAAGGAGAAGTGGAGAAACCTCTATAGTTTAAATAGTGGTATGGTAGAGTAGAAAAGGAAAAGGCTGTATTTGGGGAAATTAAAAAGCTTGCTCATTGGGATGTTTCATAGTGGTAAAAAGAAGGGTATTGTGCAAACTTCATTTTCAGGCAGCCATAAGTTGTTCTTAGAGTTTCTGACAATGGGCGGCGGTTTCCAGTGGATATATCCAATCCTGCACTGATACTTTTTTATGGCTTTAAACTCTATTTCACTAAAACATCAAAAACCTAAAGTTAGCCACCTCTCATGTTGGAATAAGCAAGGAAAACACCAAGAAGTAATTATTTCTCTGGAAATGTTTCTGACCACAGTCCTTGGATATTTTGTCAGAAATGAAAACTATTGATTTAGTCTTTCTTGCGGTGCTGGGAATTTTATTTTTCAAGCTCAGTCCGTAACTTGTTGAAAGTTATAAACATGAGCCAGAGCAGCATGGAAAAGTCCTGTAGTAACTGCAAGGATCTCTACCATGTGCTTATATTTGTCATCACAGAGGGTCATTATAAAGCCAAAGCAACCTTGTTAGTGCTCTAACACAGACAAGGAATGATGCCAACTCCCTGGGACATTTTATTATGATGCCTGGGGAGGGACAATGGAAGACAATGGGCTGTAAAGCAGCCACTGACAGAAACAGAAAGAGCTTGGCCCTCGAGGGCTCCAGTTTTCCTGGGCTTTGGGGAAAACACAAACAAGAGCAACAATAACCAAACAAAGCGAGCCAAAAGCCTGCAAGTGAGACTGCAAGTAAACAGTTGCTGGGATTTCACCTCCCCACCTCCCCATGCCTTTTTGGTCTGGATTGGCTCCTTTTTCAAAACCCCCTTTATTATGGTGATTGGGAATATATTATATTTTCCCCAAAGAAAAACCCAACCACTGCTTTCAATTTTTACAGCCTTTTTCTGTTTCATAAAGAGAGTGTTGAATCTCATCTTAACTAGTTAAACATTATGAACAAGTTTTTTAACCTATTTTCTAGGCCTGAGTTGTTCATTTGAAAGAGAAAAAGAAAAAAAGAGTGGGTCTTTGTAGGAATTAGGGGCTCATCTAATTTTGACATTAGAGAAGTCTGATTCAGGAATATCCTGATTGACAATGTTCTTATTCAATTGATTGCTAAAAACTACTTAAAGCTTTATTCCAGTGTTATCATGAATCTTGTCTTAAATACTTTAAGACCTACCTCACAAGGAATGTATTTCTTTTATTATTATTATTGATTGATTGATCTTTTTGGAAGAGAGAGCGAAGCATTTATTAGCTGTTCCACTTATTTATGCTTTCATTGGTTGCTTTTTGTATGTGCCCTGATGGGGAATCAAACTCAAACCTTGGTGTATTGGGGCGATGCTCTAAGCTAGCCGGCCAAGACTATAAGGGATGTATTTCTATTACAAAGACACCAGGGTCTTCTCTGATTCTATGACAAAGTTTCTACTTAGATTTTATGGAATCATTTATATCTGGCATGCTAAGCAGTAACTTGCAGTGCTGGCATAAGATACTATAAAATTAAAGACCAGACACAGACCTCAGAGGCCCACATGTCAGTCTGTTGTCAGAAATTATTACTGTGCCACTCAGATAAGATCACTGGGTGGGGACCATAAGTTTAGAGATATTTCAGTAGGTTGTCCTTTGCAAAATTTCACAGGGCTTGTCTCTTACATTATTTAGTTACCATTTTTTTCACTATTAATCATTTTTCAACTGCCTCTCTGTTTAAGAGGCTAGGTTAAATACATCATTACCCACTAGGTGGTAACCAACATGTAAAGAAGGATTTCTCTATATACTGTTATATCTATGGGACCTGGCAAAGTAATTTCATAAGTGTTTATTGATTGATTGAATAATTATTGTAAAGATATAGGAAGCTGAAAAGAATTCCATAATTAATCCTTTGGAAGAGGTTGTATTGTTGGAGTTGGAGCAAAGACTCGATTTAATTTTTTTCCTGATGCAAGCATCTCAAAGCAAGATTTTATTTATTTTGCAAAGGAAAAACTTAGATTTTTAAAGACTTGCTCTAAAGAGCCAGTGGATTTGCAAAACTAATAGGGAATAGAAAGCATTTTAAATAATAGAATAGGTGGAAATAAGGACAGTAGACAGATCTTTAAAAGTGAGGGTTCTTTCTTTTCATGCATTTCTTAATTCAATGTATTTTATTGGAGAACTGTATGTCACTCAGTCTTTTTAGGAGCTTAAAATTAATGGTACATTTGCAGTACCTGGTAAAATATTATTCAGAATGATTTCCCCTCTCCTCCCTAACGTTGGTACAGTGCTTCCGTCTGCATTTAACAAAAAGAAAGCCAAAACCAAAACATAGCACTCCATGTCTTGAAGGATATCACACAGAATAGTAAAATAGTAGTTCCAGAGAATATACAAAAAATATAAATAAACTAACTAATTAACTAACTAACTAACTAACTAACTAATAAATATAGAACTAGGCCTCCCCAAGGATGTGATAGTGAAGGGCCTGGAAACTGCAGGGGAAGCTAACTGGAAGCTAACTTTGTTAGCTTTTACTAGTAGGTCAGTTCGTTGGATCTGAGGTTAATTTCATTTCAGAAGAGGAGCTAGTCTATAAATATGTTTTCCAAACATATATGACCAAGGAGTCCTTTCATTCAACTTTTAACTTGTTTTCCACTTTTTAATTGAACAACTGTTAACACTTCCGGGAGTTGGTGTCTTGGATACATCCTTTGCTGACACGGCAGAGGCTCTTCACAGTGTCCAGTTCACACACTGTCCCAGTCCTCCAGCAACTTTTCAAAGTCCTTCTTACAGCACATGATGACCCACTGTATGCTAGATGTTTTATATGTGCCATCAGCATATTTTCCAATAATAATGACAACAGCAACAAAAACAAAGCAATAATAATAAAGGAGGAGGGAGAGGAGGGAACGAAATTCGACCTATTAAATATCTATAAGCATCAGGCATTCTTTGAGGGCTTTTTACATGTTATGTTTCATCCTCAGAAGACCTGTGAAATGTATATATTTATAATCCCCGATTTTTATTGATAGGGTAAGTAAGCCTTTGAGAAGTTAATTTGCTAAGGCTATTGGACTTATAAATGAGAACCATGAAATATAAAGTTTTTGATTCCCAGTTTCTTGTTCTTTCCATTCCACTAGTTGTTTTAGATGAATGCTTATTAGGTGAATTTGCATCTCCAATAGACATTATACAATATACAGAGTCACTGTTTTTGTTTGTACTATTTATAACAACTGAATGAATGTCTTCTATATAAAAGGGGTAGTGGTTATTAAGTAATATCATTCAAGGAAGTTTTTTTTAGAAGGTCTTGCTTTGATAAGGTTTCAGTAAACACAACTTTTTTCACCTTTCCCTTAGGATGCATGCAGTGAATTTCGGGTATTGATGAAAAATGGGAAGCTGTTCTGTTCCCAGGATAAAAAACTTCTTCAGAGCCCTGATGGAATAATGTTCCTCAACAAATGCGCCACATGCAAAATGATACTGTGAGTAAAGTTTCTCTTCCTGGTGTTTGAGTTACCGGCTGATCTCTGAACTAGTAAATGTATTCTTTTTCCAAACCGGTCAGGGCATATTCTTTTTATTTTTTGGCAAATATGTCTTTCTAAATCTAAATGGTTAAATAAAAATAGTTTGTAGATCACTCTGGCATCTCTCATCAGATAAAGTTGGGTAAATGCCACCCACCTGGAAAGGTTGAATCATCAAACATATGGTATTCCAAAACACCCAGAGGGCCCAGCATGAATACCTTATGTAAAATTTAATAATCTTTTGAGGATGTAATTCCAATTTGAGTTTCCTGGCTCTGAAAAATTATTTTAAGAAAGAAAGTCAGATTCCGTGGGCCTGTTAAGACCTGATCCTGTTGTACCTTAGGGACGGAGAAAAGCCCCTTGGGAATGATGTCAAACTTTTCTTGTGGCAGCCAACCAGGAGAAGAATTTAAGCAGGATACACCCTGCCTCTGTGAACTGCCGGTGTTTTCAGACATTTGGGATTATACTAAAATGAGATGGATTAAAAAGTTAATTATATCTTGCAATTACCTGTAATTCAGAAAGAATTAGTATCCAGGAAGTTAACCAACATCTATGCAATGCTTCTTAACTTGACTTCCTTCTCTCCAGTGACACCTCAGAAGTAGAAGATGGCTTGAGCTATCAATTGCAAAACCTCAAAACAAAGTGTCCTCATTTGTTTTTGAACAGGGAGGTCATTCTCAATTTCTGACCAACATCCAAACTTCAACACTGGTATCAAGCCAATAACTAAGCTTACCTGTTTAAGATAATTAGCTTTTTAAATGCCAGCCTGGTATGTGTCAAGGGATTTAATTTGACATAGTCAATAATATTGACATAATGAAGTTCTGGTCACTTCACATAATGAAGTCTAAAGAAGAGACTGTGGGAAGATGAGGGAAGGCAGGGCAAGATGGAGAGTGGGGTGAGGCCCAGGGAAGGTTGAAGAATCCTTTCTTATTCTCTTGGAAGCTGAATGTAAGCCAGCAGGTCTATTATTCACCATAAAGTTTCCTTCTTGTTTCATTGGGTGTTTTGATAGTAGACCGATACTATGAAATAATAAGTTTACTGAAAACTAATTTAAAACAAATATAAAATGCCTTAAGACACATAAGGCAGTTTATCACTTTGAAGCCACTCACTCCATTATTATATTTATTACCTATATAAATGAGTTGGAATAAATTTTTTTTTTTAACCTGGAAAGAAGGAGACTGTATGAGGCATAAACACTATCTTCAAATTTCTAAAGTTGTCCTATGGGTCCTCAGAGGTTGGAACTGGGTCCAAAACAGGAAGGCAGAATTTTACACATTAAGAATATGGTCTTTCTTTTTCTTTTGTTTTCCTTTTTTAAAAATTGAATTTATTGGGGTGATATTGGTTAATAAAATTATATAAGTTTAAGGTATACACTTTTATAATACATCCTGTGTATATTGTATTTTATATTCACCACCCTAAGTCAAATCTCCTTCCATCACCATTTATCCCCCCTTTACCATAACTCTTCTACCTCCCCCCACCTCCATTTTCCTCTGGTAATGACCACACTGTTGTCTGTCTATAAGGTTTTTTTTCCTCAATCCATTTACCTTTTTTTACCCAGTTCTCCCCTACCCTTCCCCTCTAACACCTATGAGTCTGTTTCTATTTGTTAGCTTACTTTGTTCATTAGATTCCTCATGTAAGTGAAATCATCTGGTATTTGTCTTTCTTCAACCAGCTTATTTCACTTAGCATAATACTCTCCAGGTCCATCCACACTGTTGCAAAAAGTAGGATTTCCTACTAATTTAAAAGAATATATGCACCCTTATGTCCACTGCAGCGGTATTAACAATAGTCAAGATTTGGAAGCATCCCAAGTCCCCATCAGTAGATGAGTGGATAAAAAAGCTGTGGTACTTGCCCTGGCCAGTTTTGCTCAGAGGATAGAGCGTCAGCCTGCAGACTGAAGGGTCTCAGGTTCGATTCCAGTCAAGGGCATGTACCTTGGTTGCAGGCACATCCCCAGTAGGGAGCGTGCAGGAGGCAGCTGATCGATGTTTCTCTCTCATCGATGTTTCTAACTCTTTCTCTCTCCCCCTCTCTCTTCCTCTCTGTAAAAAAAAAAAATCAATAAAATATTTTTTTTTAAAAAAAAGCTGTGGTACAGTTACACAGTGGAATAGTACTCAGTCAATAATACGGTCTTTCAAAGAGAGCATTCCAACAATGGTACAGACGTCTTTAAAGTTGGTAACCACCTGGATGTTGGAAGTATTTAAGGGGGGGATAATCTGCTGTGCAGTTATACGCATAGATTCTTGCCGCCAATAGAACCACGTTTGAGATACTTTTCAGTACTGAGAAGAGATTTATGGTACCTCTGCTCATTTCTGGTCCTGCCAGACTGGGTTGAGGAGAACAGTCAGAATTAAGTTCACCATGTATGCTGTTATCCTTAAAAGTTGGGCAGGTATGTCTAAGCTATGCTATTTCTTGCTCTCTTCCAGGGAAAAAGAAGCCAAAACCCAGAAAAGGGCCACACATTTAGCAAGAGCCACTGGAGCCACTGCCCCAGCAAAGGTAAGAGACTATTTGGAGTCAATTTACCATATTAGCTTTCAAGATTATGTTTTACTCTATGTAGAATTATTTATTTCCTACTTACTAGCATACCTGTTGTGAAGCCAACTGAGAAAGGAGGGAACATGGTTTAGTCCATGGGTGGGCTAAATATCTGTTACAGCTAGTCCGTAGGCCCAACCCATGACCCAACTCTGCAAACATTTTGGGTACCTGACAGATACTGAAAGGAGGAGTAAGTCAGTGTGACGCCTGCCTTCCATCGTCCCTTCTCATTCCTCCTGTTCTGTATTAGCTCCAACAAGAGCCTTCATGGGACTGTACAACTCAATTCAAATCTCAGAGCTCTTATTTATTGTCGTTGTCACTTGGACCATTTATGTCTTTCTCAGTCTCATTTATTTCATCTTTGAAATGGAATGTGGGACCAAATGAGAAACCAAGTTTAAAAAGCCAGCTACAGTGTTTAACATGTGCTAGCAGGCATTTGATTCATTTTATTTCCTTTTACTTTTCTTCTTTTACTTCCTATTGCCTATCTTTTCCAATACCTGAAGAGTTCTAATTTAACTTGAGTTGTTTGTCTTTATCTAATTTCCAGATTGGGATGTAGGCCAATATTTGTTTGAGAAAAGAAAGTGTTCAGAGGTAAAAAACAAAACAAAACTTTTTAAAAAATAAAAAATGATATAAAATGAAAGAAGCTGCACAAATACAACCATTTCACTTTATATTTTTTAATGTATACAAAATATTTTATTCATACAAAAGAATAGAAATTCTAGGTCCAGATTGAAGAAAATTTCTAACCTAGAAATGTCTCACAATAAATTATTGACAAGCGGGGCTTATTGCCAGGTATCCCGACAACTACTCACACCACTCCAGGTCTTCTATTTAGCTTCTTCTCCAATATCTTCTTCCTCTTCTTCCTTTTGTGTGTAACAAGTCATGGAAATGATCAGTCATGGCAGACACACCCAAATTACTTTAACATCCCTTCTCTAACTAAGCTACCATCTTCCTTGTCAGTGTTACTTAGGAATGTCTGAGAACCTCAGCCTCCGCAGAAAGTCTAGTCAAATTCTTTGCTGGGCTCAGCCAGTCTCACTTTTAAAACAATAACACAATCACCACTCAGTCTATTTGAAATCCTTTTTCTGAGCAAAAAGGACCTGCTTCTCTACTCTAAAAAATCACTGGGGGTCAGAACATCTTACTCGTAACAATCAAATCTACCTTTGTCACATTTAGAGAGTGACTCATTCTGTAAGATTTATTCTCTTCCTTCTCCTCCTCTTTTTCCTTTATTGAAAAACTGGTACATCAGTGGTGTTTAAAAATGCAAAATACAAGCAATGACAAAAAATGACACATACACATCCCAATCTTAACAAACCTACTATTTAACAAATATTACAAGTCAGATGTTTCATTTGTAGACATTTACTGAATTTTCATCAAATAGAATTATTGAGAAATAAAATTACAGAATTTCAAGAATGTTAATGTTTTATGCCTGAGTTAGAATTTTTACCTCTAGTAAAGTTCTTAAGATTACATGTTTTGCTCTCTAGGAAACTACTTACTTATAAATTAAGACAATTAATGTTTGGCCATCTGTCTAGATTTTATTTTCAGTGTTTGAATGGATTCATGCAATTACACTGTGTTTGTTTTTGTTATTTCTCTCTCCACTGTAAAAGAGAAAAATCTACCCACTTTTTCTGATTAGATTCCTCCCATCAAAAATCAGCCTTGATACTCACTCTCAGAATAAGGTACTCTACCTGTTCAAGCATTTTCCTCCTACAGACATTCTCTCTCTCTTGCACCATCAATTTCTTCTTCACTAGGCTGCCGTTCTTTCACCTCCCAACTCTAATGTCCAATCCATAAATAAGTCTTGTTGGCAGTCCCTAAAATATTTTATCCAAATTTGATTCCATTTCACCATTTTTGTTTCTATCATCCTAGTCAAATTCTTCATAATTTCTAATGTATTCAGTCCATGCGAGACTTGTTTTTAATTGATTGATTGATTGATTGATTGATTCAGTGTTTCTCATTGATTTAGGTTGGCAAGTTTATCGGATATTAAGCTCATATGTGTGTATTTGTGTTTTTTGAGTTCTTAATTCTGCTCAGATTAGTTTATTGCTTTAATGACTAATAGGGCAAGTTTTCTGTCTTAGTTCACTTTTTTCAAATGTGATTTACCTATGCATAGGTTTTTTTCCATATAATTATTAGAAATAAAAATATTACTGAATTTATGAAAGCCCCCAATTGAGTATAGGAACCAATGTGATTAGGATACAAAGAATGTATAAGTTAGCTGGAGTAAAATTCACTTCTTAGAATATTATCTTGCTCCAATCAAAAGCACACAATACTTTCTCCTTAATTTCTATACTTTCTGTGTATTTTATAAGATTTAAAAGTATTCTCTGCAGGTATTTTTATAATTTTTGCTAATACCTAGAAAATTTGTAAATGTATTGTCATTTTGATTGGTATTTTGTTGTTTATGGTATTTCTATCTGGTTATTGTTGGTATAAACAAATTCTATTGATTTCTATAGATTGATCTTATATTGAACAACTTTATGATAACTTCTGTTAATTCTTATAACTTATTTATTAATTCTATTATTTCTTAGTAGTTGCTTACATTATCTGCATATAATATCAGATAATAGACATTTTATAACTTCCCTTTCAATCTTACCACTCATTTATTTCTTTTTCTTTCCTTATATTATTGGCTAGGATCTAAGAGTTCAGTTATTAAACAGTAGTGATAATAATGAACATCAAACTACCCTCTCTCCCCTATTTTAAAGGAATACATCTAAAGTTTCTCCATTAAGTATAATATTGACTATAGGTGCCTTTTCCATAAATTGTGGCACATTTAGGAAGTTCCCTTCTTTTCTTAATCTTATGAATATGTTTTGGTCATTATCAAATTCAGTCTCTTCAACTATTGAAATAATTTTCTGACTTTTTCTTTCAGTCTAATGAATTAAATTTCTTAATAAATTTGCTAATGATTAAACTATTATTCTTTCTTAGGGTAAATCATACTTAATCATAATGTATTTTAAATATAATATTGAATTTAGAAAGTTAATATTTTATTTAGAAATTTGAAATTATTTTTACAAGTAAAATGAGCCTATACTTTTCTCTTTTTAATTATTCTAATGTGGTTTTAGAATCAACAGACAATTACCCTGAGTGGTCACATTTCAGGTTATGGCTGAATAAAGAGGTCAGCAAATCTTTTCTCCAAAAGGCAACTATAAATCTAAATAAATTGAACAAAACAATCATTATTACCACTCTGGAAACTGAAGAGCAACAGCCTGTGTCCATCTGACAAGCGTTTATGCTTTGAAAACTGCTAACCTTTGGATTAGAACAGTGGGAGTCTGCAGTGCTCTTGTTTAAGGACTACATCTTACCTCTGTTGCTTCCTTGTTGCGGAGGATCTACCAAAGCAGGGTAGGATGTGGGGGTCAGCACTGCTGTTGTTGAAAGTAGCTTACCTAATTTTGGGTAGGAGGCTACAATCATACTCAGAGATGTTTTCGGTATAAGTCATGACCTTCACCAAGAGTAAGGGGGTGGCCCGAGGTTGTAGCATGGTTGGGGCAAATATATTTCTGGCTGAGTTCTCACACATTGGCAGCAGAGCGATTCACATGGTTCTGGTTGACTATAAGGCTGTGCACAAGCCTTTAGAAAACACACACACGAAAAAACCCAGTGTAAAACAAATGCTGCAGTAGATGCAAGAATGGCCTGATCTTTGAATGCCCTCCCCAGTGCACACTAGGTCCATCTGCACAGGGTAGAAGCCTCACTGGCTTGAGGAATTTGAGCACAAACTGTGTCTAATCATTGTTCTGCCACAAGTCATACAGATACAGGGGGGGAAAATCCTAGAAATCCATGCTTAAGAATAAACTAAGAATATTTTTTAGCAGACACATCAACAGCAGCATATTATGGAACAGGAAGAAATCAGAGATTTGGCCCAAAGATACAAACAAAAACAAAACAGGAATATTTTACAGTAAAATCTTAATTCTGAATCATTGCAATATATTATCCAAAATGTCTAGTTTTCAACCAAAAGTATGAGCTATGAAAAGTAATGGGGATGTATGACCCACTTTTTCAGGAGAAAAGAAAAGTGAATGGAAACTGAGTGTCTCCAGGTGTTAGATTCAACAGACTTGAAGCAGCTACTTAAAGTGTTTAAATGCTAAATAAATCCAAATTTTAAAATTTCTTTAAAAGGTATAATAAAAATTAATAAACAAATCGAGATTTTCAGTGAAAAAATATATATTTGGGTTAGAACAATAGTTCTAATAACAATTTAAGACTTATGGGTTTCTGCTAAAGTAGTATACAGATACATAGATAGAACTGGAAATTCTAGAGCTAAAAAGTAACTCAAATGAAATATTCAGTAGAGACTTCAAAAGCAGCTTTTAGATATCATAATTGACATGTAGAAAGATCAATCAAAATTAACAGTGGAAGTACAGAGAAAAAAATTGATGGAAATGAACAGTCATGGAGTCCTTGAGATAACAACAAGCCTGACAATACAGATAGGAATACAATAGAAATATCAGAAATAGACCAGACAGAAAAATAAAAAATTTATTTGAAGAAGTAATGACCTCAATGGTGTCAAATTTGATGAGAAGACGATCTTTACATTCAGAAATATCAATAAGCCCCAAATAGGATTAAAAGAAAAAAAATAGGTAATTCAACAATAATGTTTAGAAACTTTAATACTCTACTCTCATAAACTGATAAACAACTAGACAGAACATCATCAAAGATAAAGAATACTTGAACACTATCAGTTAATTGAACCTAAACTGAAAAATAGAGAATGCTTCCCCAGTGATTGCAGAAGGTACATTTTTTTTCAAGTAACAGTGGAACATTCTTCCAGATAGATGATATAATAGGATATAAAACATATCTCAATAAATTAAAAGTAATTAAAATTATACAGTTTGATGTCTGATCACAACAGAATTAAATACAAAACCCCCAAGAAAAATAAATTATGGAAATTTCCAAATAACTGAAGGATCAAAGAAACAACATGACAGGAATTAAAACATAACTTGAGCCCAACCAGTGCTGCTCAGTGGTTGAGCATCAGCCTATGAACCAGGAGGTCACAGTTCAATTCCCCATTCTACATATCTGGGTGGTAGGTTCAATCCCCAGTAGAAGGTGTGCAAGAGACAGCCAATTGATAATTCTCTCTCATCATGGATGATTCTCTCTCTCTCTCTTTCTCTCTCTCTCTCTCTCTCTCTCTCTCTCTCTCTCTCTCTCTCTCTCTCCCTTTCTCTCAAATCAGTGTGTTGTGTTTTGTTTGTTTGTTTTTAAAAAAACCAACATAATTTGAACTGAATATAACAAAAAACACAGTAATTCAAGAGTTAACAGGTTTTAGCTAAAGTGTAGTATACAGTCATACCTCTGTATCCATGGGGGATTTCACAGATACCAAAATCCACAGATGCTCAAGTCCCTTACTTAGTCCTCTGTATCATGGATTCCATATCCATGGAAAACGGTAACATTTTAATAATCTGAGCTTCCACATATAGAAAGATAGAGGGGAAAAGAGCAAATGAAACCCCAAGCAAACAGAAGGGACATAAAGATTAGAGCAGGAATTAATGAAGTACAAAACATAAGGAATAAAAAAATAATAATAAATCAAGTCTAAAAGTTGGTTCTTTGAAAAGATTAACAAGCTGACAAACCTTTAGGTAAATTGACTTAAGAAAGAAAGAATAAACAAAAATTTCCAAAATAAGGAATGAAATATGCAGTGTAAATATGTATCTTAGAGAAATCACGAGGATTATAATGGAATATTATGAACACATTTATGCCATAAAAGTGGACAGCTGAGATGAAATGGACAAATTTCTCCAAAGAAAGAAATTATTAAAAATGAACCCAAGAAGAAATAAAAGATCAAAATAGACCTATAGCAAGTAAGATAATTAAATCCATAAGAAAATACCAGATCTAGATGACTACATTTGTGGTTTTCATCAGATATTGAAAGAAGAAATAATACCAATCTTTACAGACTCATTCAGGAAATAGAGGAGTAGGTTACCTTACCAGCTCACTCTAAATGAAGCCAGTGTTATTCCAATACAAAATCCAAAGGAAGACATCGCAAGTACAGGGAAAACTGACAAATATCCCTCGTAAGCAGAGATGGAAATATTTTAAACAATATATTTAAACGATCTTTATATTCAAGAATATATTTAAATGATCTTTACATTCAATAATATATTTAAAATATGTAAATAATATATTTAGTGAACATAAAAGAAGAAAACCATGACCAAGTAGGAATTTTTTAGGAATGCAAGTTTGGTTTGACAACAGAAAATTTGATACACCATATCGATAGAATGAAGGACAAATTACATGTTTATTTTAATAGATGAATAAAAAGCACTTAACAAAGTCCAACACTCATTCAAGATAAAAATTTACACAAGAAAACTAACAATAGACAAACCATCTCAGCTGATAAAGGGCATCTATGAAAAACCTACAGCTTACATTATACTTAATGGTTAGAAAGTGAGTACTTTGATCGTAAGACTGAGAAGAAAGCAAAGATGTTTGCTCTCACCATTTCTATTTGACACACTACTTCTATTCAACTTGAACTGGAGGATCTAGCCAATATAAGGCCAAATTTCTTAATTAATTTGAGACATCATGATTGAAAAGGAAGCAACTGTCTTTAATTATAGGGATATCACATTGTATATAGACAACCCTAATGATCCACAAAAAGAAAAATTACTAAAACTAATAAAAGTTTGGCAAGGTTTCAGTATATAAGATTAAAACTCTAGTGTATTTCTATATACTAGCAATAAACAATCCAAAATGTAAATTATTAATTTCAATCATAATAGCACAAAATAATAGAATATGTAGAAATAAATTTGCAAATGCAAGACTTGTACATTAGAAACTACAAAACATTGAAATGAAAGAGCTAAGTAAATGGTGAGGTAGTCCATGGTAATTCTCCCAAAATTAGTCTCCAAATGCAACATATTTCCTATGAAGATTCTGGCAGTCATTTTTTGTTCTTTTTGGGGGGTAGAAATTCACAAGTTGAATCTAGTATTTATATAGAAACGTTGGGACACTTAACGGTAACTGACTTCAAAACTTACTGAAAGTAATTGTGATCACAACAGTGTGTTATTTGGTATAATGACAGACATAAAGATCAATGGAATAGAATTGAGATATCGTACATTTACGATCAGTTAACAATGCTTAAAAAATTGAATAGCTATAACCATAAAAATAAACTTAGATTCTTACCTTATATCATACAAAAAATTAACTCAAAATGGATTATGGTCCCAAGTATAAGAGCTATAGCTATAAAGTTTTTATAGTAAAACATAACAAAAAATCAGGTATTTGAATGAGTGGTTTTAGATTTGAAACCAAAAGCATGATTCATGAATATAAAATTAATAATTTGGAATTTATCAAAATTAGGAACTTTTGTGTTTGAAATGAGATCACTGAAACAATTGCAAAGCACGTAATAGGCTGGGGGAAAATGTTCACAAATCATGTATTGTAAAAGACTTCTATCCACAGTATATAAGGACTTCTTACAACTCAATTATAAAAAGATGAACAACTCAACTAAAAATAAACATTACACTAAAGGTATATTAATGTTTAGTAAGCACATAAAAATATATTCTACATTGTTATTACTTAGGGAAATGCACATTAAGATCACAGTG
Source organism: Myotis yumanensis (assembly GCF_028538775.1). Lineage (NCBI taxonomy): Eukaryota > Metazoa > Chordata > Mammalia > Chiroptera > Vespertilionidae > Myotis > Myotis yumanensis. Next base: position 23,130,486 of record NW_027223756.1, on the reverse strand, counting down.
AGATAGTTACACTACCTCTAGAGTGGCTCTAATCATAAAGATAGAAAATACAGAATATTGTTAAGATTGTGGAGAATCTGGGACACTTCCAGACTGCTGAGAGGAGTATACAAGGGTGCAGCAACACTGAAACACAGTTTGGCAATTTTAAAAGAATTAAACATGAATTTATGTTTAATATCATATGTTATTTTATGATGTTATGCTAATATTTACTGTGTTTATTATGATGTTATGTTAAATATGAACTAGCAAATTCAGTACTAGAAATCTACACCAATGAAGTGAAAGCACGTGCCCACACAAAGTCAGGCATGTGAATATTCATAGCAGCATTGTTTTAAATAATCCAAAACTGAAAACAATCTAAATACTTAAATGTCCACTAGTGAATGGATAAACAAATAGAGCTACATTTTTACAATGAAATATTACACAGCAATTAAAAAGAAATGTACCACTGATGCTGTTAAAATATGGATGAACCTAAAAAATATTATGCAAAATTTAAGAAGCCAGAATCAAATATATATTTATGAGTCCATTTATATGAAATATACAGAAAAGGTAAATTTATAGAGTCAGAAAGTTCAGTGGCTGCCTAAGGCTGGAGCTGGGAGTTAGGATTAACTATAAATAGATACAGGGGAAACCTTGGAATGATGGAAATATTATAAAATTAGGTTATAGTGATGGTTGTATAACTCCATAAATTTACTTAAAATTAAATATTACTTTTAAAATTAGTGAATAATATACTTTCATTGTATGTATATCCAATATTTATATCTTTTTCCCAATAAACATTGCATATATTTTCATCTCTTTCTTTCTGTTTTATAAGTCATACTAGAAATCTATCATATCAGCTTTTTTGTTAATCCCCAATATATTAGTTTTTGAGAAGTGTGTGCCAAAATCTCTTACTCCAGTTGCTGATTTATCTATCATAATCTGTTGGTTGTTGACATATTTAGAACCTGTGATTTAAGCTAATGATTATTTTACCTTTCCCCTTCTTCCTATTACTTTATATAATGTCCTTTTTTTTTTCCTTAAGATGCATTTTGGACTCAATTCTGTATCTTAAGTATTAATATTGCTGCTCTGCTCTCATTCATTTTTACCTTATATATATATCTTTTTTATCCTATTGTAATTTTTGAGTGCCTTTTTAATTTTTCTCTTGTGATCAATAACTCTGTTCCTATACTTAAAATCTAAACAAAAATTATATTTTAATTTGTGGGGTTAGTCAATTTACACTTTTTGTTACTTGTTTTACTAGGAGTTGGTTTTCACAATTTTTCATATTTTTAGTTACTAGACTTTTTTTACAAATTATTTTTGAAGTAGTTTCTCCCTTCATCTTTTCTTTGATGATGACTTAAATGTAACATATCTTTTTGTTGTTCTCATGACTATCCTAAATCAAATATCTGTAATTATAATTTATCACAATTGCTAATGTCTGTGTTTATTGTTAATATCTCTTCTCCCCTAATATGTTAGTCTGCTCTCAGTTCATTTTGTTAAAATCCCCTAAACTTCCACAGTTTTGTTATTGCCCAGATTATAGATTTGAGTTGCTATGGCTACTTTTCTTCTTTCACTTTTCACGAATTCTAGCAATGTCCCCTGTTTCTTCAAATATTCTTTCTGTATATGTTGAACTCTTCTTGAAGATTTCTAAATTTATTCTTTATGGTTTTTTTAGATTTTTTCTATTTTAAATTAGTTGTTGTATTTTGTTTTGGTTTTTTTTTGTCTTCTATGTGAGTTTTCTAATCTGATCTTCTGGTTCATAAATTCATTATGTATTTGTACCTATCCTATTTTTATTCTTTATATTGGTTTATTTATTACCATTTAAATATTTTTTCATACCTAAAGCTTCCACTTTTTTCTTCCTTTATAACTTCTTTTTTTTCTTGCTTTATATTGCAGTATCTTCCCTCATCTCTCTGAAGCATAGTTATGTTCTCAGTAAATTATTTTTCTATGCATTCCAATAGTTCTGCTTCAGTTGATACTGAATATTGTTCATATTACCATATCTTTTATGTTGTTTTACTCCTCAAATATACAGATATTTTTACTGTAATATTCCTTGGTGGCTTTAGTTGTGTGTTTTTTCCTGCTAAAGTGAGTTAGATAATATTGAAGGCCAAGCTTTAGTGGCTTTCTCTCCAGTGAGTGTAAGGACAGGAAAAGGGAAGGCCCACAGCTGAAGGTTCTGGAGCCAGTGTTGCACACTCTGGTTCACTGCCACCTCACCAGGTCAGGAATCCGCCTGTAAGATCTCAGCAATTGTCAGCATTAAGAAGAGGTGTTCTCTGTAGGTTGTGCTCCACCAGCCCTTGGGGTTTGGAGGAGGAGGAGGTGGAGTAGTAAATGCTTGCACCTGTTCTCATCACCTCCCAGCTGGGCTTTGACCTGTCCTGTCATCACTCTGCTGACACCTGTGACCTAGTATGCTGTGGTTGATTTTTCTGTTGAAGAGGGATAGCAGTGATTGTGGAAATTAATAACTTTGATTCACATTGCTGAGGCTTCTATAGTTTCAACAAAATGATTATTCAGAGAAAATTAGCAGCTCCCTGTTGTTGTTGTTGTTGTTTTAAATATGTTCTTATTGATTTCAGAGAGAAAGGGAGACGGGTAGAGAGATAGAAACATCAATGATGAGAAAGAATCATTGATCGGCTGCCTTCTGCACACTCCCTACTGGAGATCAAGCCGCAACCCGGGCATGTGCCGTGACCAGGAATCTAACTGTGACCTCCTGGTTCATAGGTCAAAGCTCAACCATTGGACCACACTGGCAAGGCCCCTGTTGTTTTCTTATACTCCATCCATACTCCTCATCTTTTTGCCCAGTGAAGAGAACAATCTAGTTCTTATCACAAATCCTTTGCAATAGGAGTTCTCTATGCCTAGAATGTTCTTCCCTCAGATCTTCAAAGGCCGGCTCCTTCTCATTAATCTCATATCACCTCAACTATTACCATTGCTGAGAGATCTTTCTTGACACTATTTAAAATAGCCACTCTTCTAGGTGCTATCATATTGTTCAGTATATTTTTCATAGCACTTTCTATAATTTAAAATTCTTTGTATTTATTGCCTATCTCTTCCCACTAGAATGTAAGTTTCTTAGAGTATGTATTTCTTTTTATTGTTGTTGTTTATTTTTCTTTTCTTTCTTTTTTTTCCCTGTGGGAATGTGACAGTCTATGGAATGCCTAGAGCCTAGTGAGTGTGTAATGTCTTTTAAGTAAAAATAAGAAACTGAATGGATGAAAATAACACATATGGCCATTAATTATCCTGTTTTCACTCTATTTTTTTACCTCTTCCTAAACATATGCATGAATAGTAGGGTATGTCCTATAGCTTTTCTTTTCTATTTTAATTTTTCCCTCTTTGTTGTCTTCTTTGTTTCTCAATGTAATCTTCTGTTTTACAAATTCATTATATATTTGTATTCGTCCTACCTTTGTTTTTTATATTGTATGACACACTAGGTTCAGGTCTATATTTTAAATGTTTCATATATATAATTAAATATTTTATTATGACAATCTTGACATCAAAAATTTTTTTTTTGCAATGTGACATCATAAAGAAAAAATCTCCGGTTTTATTCTTAGATTTTAGAAAGAAAGTAAATTCAAGTTAACTCTATATATTTTTTAGTTAGCTTATGTCACAATAGTGAGTTGCCAAATGTTTCATAAGTATTCATTTTATCTTCAACATGAATCTATAATGTGAATAGGGTGTGAATTTCCATTTTTCAGATGAGGAAAGTGAAGTTCAAAGAGGTGAAGTAGGTGGGTGGCTGATCTGAGAGTTAAACACTAGTCTTTAGTTATTACGTAGTGCAGTTGTTTTTCTCATTGTTCAAGTTTGTCCCTGAGTATATATCATATTATGAGAGTCATGATTTTAGGATTTCTCCAATTATCTCTAAAAGATGTTTAATTTTATTGGTTTGATTGTCAATAGAGAAAACAACAGGGGCAAGAACAACAACAATAAGTGGTTATGATGTACTGGGCACAGTTTTAAATGCTGCACATGTATTAATATATTTAAATCTCTTTATAATCCTGAGAGCAGTCTATATGCATTTTTCAAAAGAGGATACTAAAGCACAGAAAGGTTAAGTAACTTTTCCATATCACATAGCTAGTAAATGGCAGAGTTAGAACTATGAACCTAAAAATCTGGCTTGTGATCATTACCATAACTGGTAATAACAGAAACTTTATTGCAGCTTATAGTTTACAGTGAGCTTGAAAATGTATGATCTACAATACCAATCTGTAAAGAAGGCAAGCAGGATTTTAGAGACAAACAGTCCTAAGTTTCAGGGAGGTGATTTGGTATCTTACACAGACAGCAAGGAGCTAAAATTATACTGAATTTCTTCTCAAATCTAATTATATCTCTGTTCTTGAACCATGTTTTATTATCCCCGATTTTATTATCTCAGTGTGGTTTCCTTAATATGTGTTTCTTCTCCAGTGAATTATATTGTTGTGGGCTTAAAACAGACCTATGCCCTACCCGTGGTCAGCAAACCGCGCCTCGCGAGCCACATGTGGCTCTTTGGCCCCTTGAGTGTGGCTCTTCCACAAAATACCTCGTACGGGCGCGCACGTACAGTGCGATTGAAACTTCGTGGCCCATGCGCAGAAGTCGGTATTTTGTGGAAGAGCTGGTGTTTTGTGGAAGAGCCACACTCAAGGGGCCAAAGAGCCGCATGTGGCTCGCAAGCCGCAGTTTGCCGACCACTGCGCTTAGCCGGTTTGGCTTAGTGGATAGAGTTTAGACCTGCAGACTGATGAGTTGCAGGTTCGATTCCAGTCAAGGGCACATGCCTGGGTTGAGGGCTCAATCCCCTGTGGGGGTGTGCAGGAGGCAGCTGATCAGTGATTCTCTCTTATCATTGATGTTTCTATCTCTCTCCCTCTCCCTTCCTCTCTGAAATCAATAAAAATATATTAAAAAAAAACACAAAAAAACAGTAAGTACCTAAGGAATATTTTCTCTCTTAATGTTCTTTAACTACATCTCTTACAGTTGAATTGCGATGATTTCAGGAAAGGAGAAAGAGATGGGGATTTTATCTGTACCTTTGATAATGCAGCTGTGTGTGGCACAGATGGGAAAACTTACAGCAACAGATGTGCCCTGTGTGCTGAGAACATGTGAGTATTCTCTGAAGCAGGCTTTCTCCCTACAGCATTTTCTCTGTATAATTACATGACACATTTTTTCTTATGGTCTTTAATGATTCATTTTGTAGGAGTTAGTCATCCATAAATTATTAGAACCACTTCTTTTACTACCCTTAAAGAAAAATATTTATATCACTTTATATTTTACAAAGCACTTTTGTGTGCTATTTATCAAATGGTTCTCACCACCTCTATGAAGCAGATATATATTATATGTATATATATATATATAAGCATATATCTATACATACATGCAATGTACTACACACATTTATCTATTTTCTATTTATCTATTTCTGATTGTATTCTGTTCTACAGGGAATTATTTAATCATCAACTCATATTAAGTTCTCAGTAATCTATAGTATTAGAGTAGGTAATTGGGGCTCTTAATGTTGAACTTCTTTCAATCTCTTTAACCTTCACCACATCAATAGAGCATCTCGCTGTCCTATATTTTGTCCCATTTGTTCCTTCTCCACCCTCAATACTAGGTTTGGTTATCGATTGTATTCAGCTAACAAGATAGCATACTTGCTTTGCAGGTTCTGGCTTGTGACCTCAATCTTTAATTGTCTGCTCTACAGTTTTTGTAAATATGACAAACGATGTCTGAGAAGAGTGGTAAAGGCTATGAAAGAGATTTAGTCTTCAAGGTCCTGCAAGCTTATCCCTCCTTGTAATAGGTATCTTAACCAAGGCACCACTGGATTAAATCACTCCAGTCCCTCACATGACTGCATTTTCAGAAATACACTCTAAAATTAGATCCTCAACTCTTACCAAAGGACAACATAAAGAAACAGAAAGCAAAAACAGACATGGGAAGAGCATACTGGTTTTCATTAATATGTGTTTTGTAACACTGCTGTGAGCACACTGCACATTTAGTTTCTACTCTGACTTACATGGGGAATCCTGTGGTAGATTCTTTAAGTCTCTGGTTCAGGTGTAAGTTTCTCTCCCATCGTTTCTGGTATGCTTCATGTACTGTGCAGTGAGAGTCATACTGCTCATTGCATTTCTTAGCTCGGTTTACTAGAAGACTCTGGAATCACGTTGGAATTTAATATTTTTGTTCCCTTCAGCTGATATTTTTTGATATAACACGTTTCTTATCACTTTACTAAGTTCTTACTTTTCTTGTTTGTATTGTATTTTTATTGTTATATAAATGCTTTAGTGGCAAGCTGCCTTATCTTTATAGAAAGTAGGAAGTGTGTCCTACATTTATGGTTCTATGTTTTCAGATATGCTTTAAAGCTCTATTAGATGGAATAAGGTTAATTATTAAGACTTTATGAACTTTCCATGAAAAACAAAGGATGGTATAATGGGATGCTAGATACTGTAAACTTGAATTTGTTTATTAAAACCAAGAACAACAAAGTTCCTTGGGGGGGCATCTAATATCTAATTACAAGCTTTACTTTTTCCCACAATTCTGATAAGGTCCCCTCTGGACATAGCAAAAGAAATCTGGAAATAACATTTACAGGTGTGCATCTTATCTTCCTGTCGATGTGATTTCATTTCTTTGACTCCAAGTTATAAACCTAGGCTCTCCTTAGAGTAAATAAAGAAAATAATGCAATGTGACGCCTGTTTTCAAGAGCAAAGAATCATAAAACAATGAAGATAAGTTAACACTCGAATGATGAGAAGTTCTGTGATACTAAACTGCTATGTCCCCGAACTTTCAATTCCAGTAAAACCAGGTCCCAAGTCGGCATAAAAAACGAAGGGGAGTGTGAAAGCAGTAATCCAGAGCAGGTGAGCACAAATGTCAGAGGGTGGGAACAGTGGGGCCGGGGCGCTGACTTCGAAGAGAAAGAAGGCTCTTTGCTCCTCCTTCGTTGGTGGGGTGGTTGGAAAGAAGTAATTCTTGCTGTGCTTGAACTGGGGTACTGCTTGTTTGACGAAAAGCAATTGATAGTTTCTGAAACTAGACCAGGTTACTTTAGTAGTTAGACCTTTCAGCTCTATTTCAGCTTTCTATGGAAAGACAGCAGGAAGAGAGGGAGGGAAGGAAGGAGGGAGGGACAGAAGAAGGGAGGTAGGGAGGTAGGGAGGGAGGACGGAAAATTCATGAAAAGTGAACTACCTGTGTATAAGGCATAATGTTTTGAAAATCAAAGGTCACTACACTCCTGTCACTCACCTAAATTGAAAGCCCGGCATTGTCACTTGCTGTCAGGAGACCTTGGGCAAACCCCTTAACCATCCTGTTCCACTGTCTCCATATCTAAAAATGAGATTTGGGTTAACTAGCTTCTTTTTATGCTAAAATTCTGTGAGCCTTTGATGTTATGGGAAGGAAGTGAACATCTCACTATATCACAGTTGACTTGTTCTCACTGAATGACTTTTCTAAGTCAAGTTTTGGTGCGCTATAGGCACCGGCAATTACCTCCATCAAGACTTTTAGCATGTATTTTAAATCTCTCTTTGTCTGTGTGACCCAGTAGATTGTGAGCAAGCTGAGGGCAAGGACTGTGTTCTACCTTAGTCCTAGTACACAGTAGGTTATCCATGTTTATTAATAAGTGAATTAATAAGTAAATGAGTTCCATACTTCACCACGTGAATTATACGGAGCTACCTCTGAGACTGCTCTTGGTGGCTAATTTGCATTGGACAGAGAGGCACTGAGTTCTATAAAATTTCTGAAAGCAGCATTGTAAGGATTACAATCAAGGTGGCAAATGTCACATTTCTTCTCCTGTTCTAGGATGTTTGTAGTGCCTTTCGGCCTTATGTGAGGGATGGAAGACTTGGATGCACGAGGGAAAATGATCCAGTTCGTGGCCCTGATGGAAGGACGCATGGCAATAAGTGTGCGATGTGTGCTGAGCTGTTGTGAGTATCACCGTCCCCAAGCAGGCCAAGCAGGTGGGCTTGATGAGGATGCCCTTGGTGGCTGTCCTAAGCACCACTCCACAGAGAGATCAAATCCTCATCATGCAATCTTTTGTCTTCATTAGGCAAAATGGCCCTTGCTCCCAGAGTGGCCTTTCTCTTTTTAATTCATATCATTTGCTCAAGTTTCTTAAAAGGAGTGGATAAGGTGGTTATGTTAGTTAGTTATCAAATTCAAGACTTAATTTGTTCCATATAATGACTTGAAATTGCACAATGTCTTATAAGGCATAATGTTTTGAAAATTAAAAAGCACTTTCATATGGAATAACCTAGTTCAGTCATTTGACAAGCACTGCTTTTTTGGGGCAGGTATTAGAGACTTACTACAATGAAAGTCTAATTTAAAATAATAACAATGATAACAATGTCATGTGGCCGAATTTATTGTTAGTATAAAAGATGGAATTTATGAAAGGGAAGAACTGTTAGGTTAATCTTTCCCAGGGTGCCTGACATGATTCTGAGCCCTGAGACCCAGGTATGAATATGATCCAATGAGTCTTTAATATTTTGGATGTTCAACAAGATACAGACTCTAATCCATATGCCAGCAAACCTTATAGTGCTCTGTATATATCTCTGGGATCTCTAAAAGCTGGTCAGAGAAAGATTTACAGATTAATAAACTTCACACCTGCTTTTGAAAATTAAAGTGCGCTGTTGTAGAATTCAAGGGCATGTCTTAACAGGTTTACAATATAGTGATTATAACTGGTTTCTAGACTGGAAATCAGCCAAATTTTCACTTGTTTAGAACTAGGAGACATGTGCATTTAGTGTTCAAACCTGTACTAATTCTTCAGCTTTCATTTTCTCTTTATGCACTAGCCAAAAAGGAGAATTTGACCTCCATAACTCTTAATTTCTTTCTCTGTAGAACTAAGATAATAATGTAGGAAGAGACTGTAATTAGATAATAGATGATATGAAAGGACTTAGAAGCTCAGTTTCATGTAGCTTTTATTAACAATAGTGCTTTTACATAAAGGCAAACAGAATACTTTACAAGGTATAAAAAGCTATACATAGGGTGTGGGTGACAATATTTCCAATACTCAGTCTGGTTTCACCTTGTCACAGCATTGTTTTAATGCTCTTGGTTCTGCCTGTTAAAGGGAATTCTTCTGACAATATGTTTGTCAACCAAGGAGTCACACCCATGGAGTTACACAGAACAAAGCTTCTAATTGACTGTGAGTGAGTCAGTTTCACACCCTTCCTTATCTTTAGTAATTTTCAGGCTCAGACATTCAAGAGAGAGAAAAGCTTGTCTAATGTAAGTGGATCAGTTTAACAGGTTAGGGCAAAAGATATAAAAGTGCTTAACACAGAACTGGACACTGAAAATAGGATCGAGGTATAAACTGACCAATTGTTTTCTTTCTTCACAGCTTAAAAGAAGCTGAAGAAAATAGAAAGCGACACGATGAAACCAGAATTCCACGAAGTGCTGAAAAGGTAAATTACTCACCAACACAATTGGGTCCTTGTGGCTATAAATCTTAATAAACATATGCTTAAACGTTTGATGTCATTTAATAATGTTATTGTCCTTCATTATAACATTATTCTTTCCCTTAATTTCACAATTCCCCAAATTCACAATTCCTAGTACATTAATAATTAAATTCATTTTTAAAACAGCATTTCTCACCCAAAGCTCAAAATATGCAATTTCCTCTTTGCTTAAAAAAAAAAGAATGTAAGTCAGAAAGTTTAGGCAAATTAAATTCCACTTAATTCTCATCAGAATTCTCTCTGGCTTTCGTGTAAATTAATCTTGCTTTGAATAAATTATAAAAAAATAACCATATAAATTAGACAGGAATAACTTTAAAAATAATTTTTTTGTTATTTAAGACCTTTATTAACAGCTTCTTACAGTTTGTTGATTTTTGGGGGGGAAACCAAATTGTAAAGTTTTATTACAAATTAAAAATGAGGTTCTAAGTTAAAAAATTATAACAATAATTATAGTCTTTTGAACAAAATATATCCACTAGTATATTTTATGTATAATCCCATTTACAAAGGCCTTGCTTCTGTTACATTAAAATTTCAAACAAATATTGAGCTTGTGGTTTTAAAAATATACCCACAATTAAGTTTTTAAGAATTATTAGATGATTTAATTTTCCATCTAGCATGAAAATGATATTCATTTTGTTGATAGAATAGGCATTGTAGGTAATGCAGCCTGATTTCTTAAATCACAAAGGCTAGTAAACCTACTTTCATAAAAGTGATAGCAGTTACTTTGCTAAATAATTAAAATTATTGATGCTAGCCTTTTGTTGAGGAGTCAGAGCACCTAAGTTTTAGACTGAGCTCTGTCATGCTCTTGTGTGTGAAACTGGGCCAGTCATCTCTTCTCTCTGGGCCTCGATTTTTCTTGGCAGCAGAATAAAGAGGTTGATTAAATGATCTCAATTCTGCCTTCCTGTTGGTTTGGGATTCTAAGTCTTGCACCTTTATGTGCTAATACAAGTATAAAATTCTTGTGGATTATAGGGCACATGTTTTCCCAAGGGAAACACAGATCCAGTTTATGGTAGTCAAGGCCTGACCTTTCACTTCATATTGCTATTCAATGTAGCAAAAATCTCAACTTTCATAGGGTATTCAGTGTTTCAGTTAAGAAGCACGAAGCATTCAGAGTTGTCAACAATTTGTTCAATACTCACTGAAATTTGAAAAGCAGTTCTTCAGTGGTGGTTGTTAAACTTCAGTCTGAAACCTTGGGTCACCATGTGATAGTCAGCATTTTACTACTTCGTAAACACAGAGAGTTCTTTTCCCTTGTCTTTCATCACATCTTGGCTATTTATCCCTCATCCTCTCTGTGGCTGGGGTCATTGTTTTGGTAGGGTCATTGGACAAGATTATGTTGAATAGGACAGGTTTATAGTGATGGCTCAATATCTGCCCCATAATTAAACTGTCAGTGGGTTGCTCACAAAAGTATTTCTACAGAATCTCCTTGGGTGAATCACAACTTATAAATTGAAATTATCATTGTTTCTCTTACGGGAATCATTGAGCATTGATTTTATTGCCATGTTATGATTACCAGGTGACTTCTGTGTCTGTATTCCTAGATTGTTACAACCAGGAAGTTTGGAGCAAACCCATTGCTCCTCCAAAAACAAATATCTTCTTATTAGGAGGTAATTAGGATTCCCTTTTAAAGTGTCCTAAGTAATATGTATTTTTTTTAAAAAGAGAGAATTCAAATTTTTTAAAAGGTTCTAAAGAACATCTGTTCCAAAGCCTTCATTGTGTAGGTGGTGGGATTTGGGTCTCGAAGGTAGTAAGATTTTATGATGGTCTCCCAATGGGTCTGAAGCACAGTCCAGCTGCCCAGGTCTCTGACTCAAACCACACTTTATGTTCATGTTTTCTTGGCTGAAATGGAAAAATGAAAGTCGCACAGTTGAAGAGAAGGCTAAAGGGAAGCCTTTTTGTAGGTTATATTGTAGTAATATATGTCATCACAAAATATGTTTATTGATATAGAGATTCCCAAGTCTAGAGTAATGTGTGTGTGTATAAACTTACCCCACATCAAATAGTAGTTTTCAAAACACAAAGAAAAACCAGAGAATACTGAACCAAAGCATCAAGAAATCAGTACAAACCTTTCAAATTTTGCAGGGAAGTCACAATCTTTTTAAGGTTTTGTAAATAAATATTCATCTTGATATTCTATCTCTCTAAGAAGGGGAGTGAATGAAAATTAGACTCACTCTCTCTAAGGTGTCCACCTATCATATTATAAACAAACATCTATAAAGGAGCAGAGTAGATAAAAACGATGCACGATTCCATGGAGAAAACAAACTAACGTAAGCCAAATGCTGTTGGATACCATCTTATTTTTTTTCCTTGACAACTAGTTTGGATTATTCTTGACTTGATCCATATTAAGTATCTCGCCTCATAGCTTCTATATTCTCACTGTCAATTTTTATTTTATTTTATTTTGTTTTGGCTGCTGCATTTTGTTGGAACGCCATGAAAGATCTTTTATTTTCTATTATATTTTTTCATAGATTTGGAAGTTAACAAGAACTATCTAGTTTTAGGAAAGACTTTCTCAACCTTATCCTTTCTAAGGCTCTTTTACCTGTTAATAAATATACCACATAGCAAATACAGGCACTGAGTAATTTCACAATGTAATTACTATTTTTATTAATTCTCATTAATATGTAATATGTGTTTACCAACACCGTTAAGATCTGACATTCTTTGACTATGAAGTTTTGGTATAAATTTTCTGTATCAAAATGTAGAAACGTGTTCAATGTAATTGCTTGTCTTTTTAAAGGATTTTTGCAAAGAATTTGAAGACCAAGTGAAGAATGGAAGGCTTTATTGTACCCGGGAGAGTGACCCAGTCCGTGGCCCCGATGGCAGGATGCATGGCAACAAATGTGCCCTGTGTGCTGACATTTTGTGAGTACAGATGTGGTTTCTTTGGAGTGATTCAGAAGGTGAAGTGGCAGTTGATTGGAATGATGCGTAAGAACAGTGTTGAGCTCTAACCGATTTGGCTCAGTGGATAGAGCATCGGCCTGCGGACTGAAGGGTCCCAGGTTCGATTCCGGTCAAGGGCATGTACCTTGGTTGTGGGCATATCCCCAGTAGGGGGTGTGCAGGAGGCAGCTGATCGATGTTTCTAACTTGCTATCCCTCTCCCTCCCTCTCTGTAAAAAATCAATAACATGTATGTGAACAGTGTTGAGGTGAAGATTTGTGTTCAGATTTTTCGAGCAGTTTTATGTTCTCTACAAATCATAATACCACCTACTAAGTAGATCCTAAAGATGTTGTGTATTTCTGATTACGAATGGATTTTATTACCCGGTGAGAAGGCTGGATAACAAAATACTTCTTAACATTTCTTCTCATGAATTTTGTAAGCCTTCTATGAGATAGTCTTAATACAAAATGAGGGTAAAAGCAGGTACCAAGACTTTGTTTCCTTCAGTAACTTTCTCATTGTGATCATCACACTTTCTTTAGATCCTTGAACTCTCTATGTTCTTTCTCTGTGCTCCCCTATGCCAGCTTGTCTCAGTCTTGACCAGTTAATGTCTTTTCTTCCATGGATTGCATTTTAACGTTATCTTTCCTTGGATAAGACCTCCTAAAATCTCTAATTGAGATTCAATTCTTATAATTCTTATTGATTTTATTTCATAACAATCATGGCAGTTGGTAACGAAAATTTTTTCTATGACTGCTTATTGACTGTCAGTCTTCTCTACTAGGCTATAAATTCCAAAAGACAGGGTATGTGTTTGTTTTGTGTACTACTATGCTATATGCCCAGGCTAATGCTTGCCAAAAAATAGTTACTAAATGTTGAATGACTATATGAATGAAGCTTAAGGCTAAGTAGCATAAGAAAGCCATGGATATGCGTGCGCGCACACACACACACACACACACAAACACACACACGGTACAACCAAATGAAAATGTACCATAAGAGGAGAATATTCAGGTATGAAAATACGATGACAGATGTAGGACTCATTTTCACTTTGAGGTTTAAGATATCTTCTTAAAGAAGGGAGAATTTAAGCTAGGGAGATTTAGAAGAAAGGAAGATGATTTTTTTTTTAAAAAGATAATTACAATGAAAGGAAATGGCATACATGAAGGCAAAATGAAAGAGAGGGATTCTTTGGGGAAATAGTGGAGATTTCAGTTTGATAAGGGACTTTAAGGTGATCGGAAAGTGTTTGTACAAGAACTCAGGAATATCTAGCTGTTTTTCCTCTTGTGCCTAAATGACAGTTTTATAAAATGAAGATTTAAAGCATTATAATCATTTATTTGCTTTTGTTTCTTTCTGCAGAAAACGGCGTTTTTCAGAAGAAAAACATAAAGCAGATGAAAACCTGAGAAAGGCTGAAGAAAAAGTTAAAGTTAAAAGAGAAATCGAGGTGAGGATTAGTTTGATCAATCTAGTTAGAACTTTTATGGTATGTATATGTATGTATGTGCATTTTACTCTGGAATACATTTTCAATATTGGTTCATTTTTTCTTCACTACTAATAGGTATTCTGGAAACTAATTTATAGTTATTATTTTATATGAATTATAAGAATAAAATAATAACTATAATATTACAATTTTTAAGCTTTATTTGGAGGAAATTAATCAAGTCATATTAGTAAAATGGTTCCCTATTCCTAAATGAAGGTATATATCAAAGCATTACCTGACTCCAATTTTTCCCTTCCTTTCCTTTCTTCCTTTCTTTTTTTCTATAGTTTTCCTTACTTCAGTCTCTAGTCACTCAAGTCCTCCACATATCTCACTGGATAGTCTTTCTAAAACAAAGGTTTGATTGTATTCTTCTCTGCTATAAATATTTATCGTTTTCCCATTTCCTAAGAATAAAGTCCAAATTCCTTTCAAAATTTAGGGGTCTGGTTTTGACTTATCTTCAAGGTCTCCTTTTTGACCAGTTCCCAAACCTTTCTCTCTTTGCCCACTATTTCTTTAGCCACTATGCTCATGACAACAAAGGATTAGCTTGAAATAACATGTCCTTTTATGCCTCTATGTCTTTACATATAATTCTTCCTCTTGAAGGACTTTTTGCCACATTGTGTTCCTGGAAATTATCCTAATGATACAAATCAGATAAAAGCTCTTCTCTGAACTTCCACGAATTATTCTTTCCTTTGTGCTTGTGTGCACTTAATTCTGACTTGTGCCATCTCTTAGCTTTTTATATTGTAATTCCTTATCTTTTTCACTTGAATGATAGAAGAGCTGAGCCACATTTATATTTATATCCCCTTAACTTAAAAATTTGAGGATGAGCCTAAATCCTAAAAGTTTTATTTTTATTCTTAATTCCTCTTTTTAAATATTTTTTTATAAAGAGAATCCAACCTATGAGGGAAGGTGGGGGGTGAGGAAGTAAGAGATCAACCAAAGGACTTATATGCATGCATATGAGCATAACCAATGGACACAGACCAGTGGGTGAAGGGGTGTAGGGATATGTGCTGGGGGTTAGGGTAGCTGAGGAGAGGTCAATGGGGGAAAAAGGAGATTTATGTAATACATTAAACAATAAAGAATTAAATTAAAAAAAAAGAGAATCTAAAATTTATAAGCATGAAACTGAATCTCAACTATCTCATTTTCATTATTCAGAAACTCTGCAGCGAATATAAGGGTCATGTGAAGAATGGAATACTTTTCTGTACCAGAGAAAATGACCCTGTCCGTGGTCCAGATGGGAAAATGCATGGCAACTTGTGTTCCATGTGTCAAGCCTTCTAGTGAGTATAGAGCTTTAGATTGTCAAGAAGTAAAGGGACCTTACAGCTAAACTAAAAAATCAACTTGTTTCACATATGAGGAATCTGTGGCTTGAAATAGGAAAGTGAGTTGAGTAAGTTACACTGAAAATGTTAGTAACCACGATGGGAGTAAGTACCTAGAGCTATTTATTCCAAGGTATCTGTTTTGCCCTCATTTGTCACTCATTCTCTTAGCACTGGAACATTCTGATAAGCATGAACTTGTACAAATACCAAATTTTTCCTACTGTTTAAATTTCATATTTGAACAGTTTATACAAGTTTATAGGCATCTCAACTTCCAGAGGCATAAGGGCCCAAAGTTAGTAATGTAGAAATTGATTACTAGAGTTAAAGTTGCCCATGAAACAACCATGAACCTTATAAAATTACAATACATGATGCTTTATATAACATTTTTCACTAAGTTACAATTGATAGCTTACTTTCAAAATTTGGAGCTACTCTTAATTGATGTGATTGAACTTAGTTCAAGTAATTGATTCACATTTAGAATCTATGGCCTTTTGCTTGATTGCTAATCATGCATGGTTGAAATAACATCAGTTAACTATACGTATCATGCAATTCTATTGTTCAAAGCAAATTTAGGCTCATTTGGTTTACCATGGTACATGTGGCCTTTTTCTACCCACCATACATTTTGTCTTTAGATAACATAGCTATGAGTAAGCAATACATTTGAGATGAATTAATAAAGTTAGTGTGCATGATGAGGTAGATAGTTCATAGACTTAAGGGGAAAGACCTTGACTAGTTGTAGTCATACCCTGAAAGTGTAGCCAAAACTCTCTCTGCCTCAACCTCCTGTCATGAAACGAGGGGACCAGTTGATACGCTTTGTTACGGCCACCTTCAGCCTCCAGGTGTAATGTCACCACAGTACTAGTTTTGATAATCTCCTTTATGGACATTAATGTTGTTTCTTTTCTGACCACAGGCAAGAAAGGTAATTTAGAGAAAGCAAGTTTTCCAGATGCACAATTACACTCTTTCTCTCAAAGTTAAGCAGAAACTATGAAGAAGTTATGGTATCTTGCCATACTGGAGGCTGATTTGTTGCTTCTCATTGGTATGTAGTGATAAAAGGACAAAATCGCTTCTTCCTAAGGAGGGAGGACAGTTTAGCAATGCAGGAATATCGAGAAATTATTACCTGTATATTTGGTCCTATGGCTCCTCTCATTTTCTCTCATTCAGCCAAGCAGAAGCACAAGAAAAGAAAAAGGCGGAAGCAAGGAATAAGAGAGAACCTGGAAAAGCACCTTCATTTGCAGTGAGTTGAATACATGCAATAAGTCCTACTTAGCATGATAATTGGAACATACTTCAAAGAGCCTAAAGGTTGGAATGTTGCCCTATAAAAACCCCAGAAAATCTTAACCCTTCAATCTGGGGATGACATTGACAAGAATGCTGTGGGAACTTGATCAATTCTTGCTGCTTCTGAGACTAACCATGTACAATAAAAATAACTTATCCAAAGCCTGAAAAACTGAGTTATAGTTTCACCAATTACAGACTGTGCTGACTTTTGCTTACCACCTTTCAGAAACTCTACATGCATATTTTCTACATAAGAATTTTTGAAATTTCACATCTGAGATAGGATAAAAATACCTTAATCCCACACATCAAAAAAAGCATAATTTTTAGCGTGGCCAGTGTTTCTCAGTGGTTGAGCATCAACCATGCACCAAGAGGTCCCCAGCTCGATTCCTAGTCAGGACCCATGTCCCAGTTGCTATTCAATCCCCAGTGGGGCATGCAGAAGGCAGCGGAATGATGTTGTTTCTCTCTTATCGATGTTTCTATCTCTCTCTCTCTCTCTCTCAAATCAATAAAAACATTTTTTTTAAAAAAAGCATGATTTTTACCTCTGAAATGTCACAATATCTGTTCCCATAGCCTTATGTAAGTTATTATCACCTATTGTTTTGATGAAAGTCTCCTAATCTTTCATCTAGGTTTTGTTTTATCCCTTTTCCAGCTGTCCTCCCACACACAGCCAGAGTAACGTTTCAAAATATTATTCGGGTCACAATACTGCTCTGCTTAAATCCACAAATAGCTTGTTATATATTTGATCAAGGATACATCTCAATCTCCTTGTCTGCTTATTTGGCTTCCTTTTTTTTCCATTGACTCATTCCTCCCCACACCCATCCACTCTCCAGGCCTTCACCCCAGTGTTGTCTGTGTCTATGGGTTATGCCTATATGCCTATAGCTCTTCGGTTGATCTCTTCCTCCTCCCCTTCGCTCTGAGGATCCTCAGTCTGTTGCATGCTTCCATGTCTCTGGATCTATTTTGTTTGTCAGCTTATTTTGTTCATTAGATTCCACATAGGAGTGAGATCATGTGATACTTGTCTTTCTCTGACTTATTTCACTTAGCATAATACTCTCTAGATCCCTCCATGCTGTCTCAAAGGGTAAGAAATCTCTCTTTTTTACAGCTGCATAGTATTCTGTTGTGTAAATGTACCATGGCTTTTTTTTATCCACTCAACCGGTGGGCACTTGGGCTGTTTCCAGATCTTAGCTGTTGTAAATAGCACTGCTATGAACATAAGGATGCAAATGTTCTTTCTGATTGGTGTTGCAGGCTTCTTAGGATATATTCCTAGAAGTGGGATCATGGGGCCAAATGGCAGCTCCATTTTTAATTTTTTGAGGAAACTTTACCTGTAATCAGAAGTTGATGTTATTTTATATGCCATATATGCCATGTAGTTTTCTACTCGTATTTCTCAGCTTATCTTAACAATCCAGTATGCATATTCTCTAATGCATTAAAAAAGGAGTAAATCCTATTTACTCTTCATGGTCTTAATCAAATTATTCTTGTTCCCTGACATCTCCCCTGCTTTCTACAATCAGATTTCATGGTCCCAACTTCTTGAGTTCTCAGATTTTATTGTACCTCTATGTTCACACTTATTTTATTCTGTTCAGGTTATAGTGGAGTTAACTTGTTTATTTCTTTTATTATATTGTGACATCCTTTGTATGTCTTATTTGCTCCCATCTCTTAGCAACTGATGAGTATTATTTGTTTAATTGAACTTTACATTTGAGAGAGAAACAGCTAAAATCCTGGGCTCAAAGAAACCTTACATTAGTTTCTGCCAATGCAGATGTTTTTATCTACTGCTTTGAATAGATATGAAACATATGTCCCACTTATTTCTCTGTTTTGACAGGAGTTGTGCAGTGAATACCGCAAGTATGTGAGGAATGGCAAACTGCCTTGCACCAGAGAGAACGACCCCATCCAGGGCCCAGATGGGAAAATGCATGGCAACACCTGCTCTATGTGTGAGGTCTTCTTGTGAGTAGAGCTGTAGCTGGAAAATGTGGGAAGGTTTTGTCCTTTCTTCAGTTTCCTTATTTTTTTAGCTTTGATATTTTATTTTTTAAATTGGGTTTGTTTCTTTATCAATGGCATTGTGCCACATTTTTTGCACCATGTCATAATTATGTAAGAATAATTCCCATATCTCGATCACTGATTGGTTAAGCTCCCACGGAAGTGAGAAAAGATGTAGACCAAGGACCTGACCTGTGCAGAGTGGAGTATGAAGTTATCTGAAATCACACCACTGATCCCCAAGCAAACAAACCAATATGCAAAGCAGTGCCTCAGTCCATACACAGAACCTGGAGGAATGACTTAGAATAAGGAATGACTGGGATCTGGTGGAGTTGACTCCTCTCATGTATCTTGTCAGCTTAAAGAGCTTTGTTGAAACCTACTCTATGCTCCTACCCCCTAAATTTCTCCCTCATAGTAATCACAGTCAGTAGTTGTAAATTTATCCATGTGACTATTTGTTTAACGTTTCTCTGTTCCACTAGATAATTATTATTATGAAAGGGATTCTAGAAAATGTAAGCACTGAGTTCAGATTAACTTTCTGCTTCATTACTATGTTCAATTATGAGAGAGCCACTTCAACAGGAAGACAAAAACATATTTAGAGGAAATGGAGAAATGCATGAAAACCATGGCCTTTGACAATTATGAAGGCTTAGCACACTTAGCCAAGGGAGAGTCGCAGTCTGGAAATGTCCAAGTAGTTTTTGTCTTTAAATGTGCAAACAGGACTAGTTCTAGGTTGTCTCCATGCGTGAAAGTGGGGCCAGTGAGTGGAACCTGTGGGAGACAGGTTCGGCTCAATGCCAGGAGGCTCTTTCTAAAGCTGAGGACTTCAAGGATGAAATGACCTAGCATGGGATTTCAAGGATGAGATAGGTAGAAAATTGATGGGCAGATTAGAGCAAAGCTAGATAATAACCAGAGATACAGTTGTGAGTACTGGAAGTTTAGAAAACCACCTCTGACTAGGTTTGACATCCTTAGTCTGAATTTATTAGTTCTATGTCCTGTCAGTTTTCTCATCTGTAAATTTAGCTTAAAATAGTACTTCCGTTACATGCACTTGTGAGGATTTCATTAATATGAGTGCAAGGTTAGGCACAGAATTAAATTACTATTAACTATAGCAATTAAATGATATTTGAGATCAACTTCAACCTGGAGATTTTATGACTTATTTCTTTCTTTCTTAATCACTCTCTTTTAGCCAAGCAGAAGAAGAAGAAAAGAAAAAGAAGGAAACTGAATCAAGAAATAAAAGACAATCTGAGACAACTTCCTTTGAGGTGAGGGGACCTTCTCCAAGTCAGAGGCATGTGGACCTGGGATCCATAGATGGCATTCAGTGAACCCATAAGTTCCCTGAGACTGTAGGAAACATGCGGACAGTTTCTGTTTGTGTGTTTGTTTACATGTGTGCATAGACACATATGTGACTATTTTTCAGTTGAGGATCCATTATTTCATCACTTGAAAATATTCATGTCTTCAAAATTAAGAACTATTCTAAAATAAGCCAATTGCTGATCCCCACTTAAGAAAAAGTCCAATCACCAGTTATTCTTGCAATATGATCCAACCTGTGTTCAATACCTCAAACTTGCCTCCTCGATTTCACAGGAATTGTGCAGTGAATACCGCAAGTATGTGAGGAGTGGCAAACTGCCTTGCACCAGAGAGAATGACCCCATCCAGGGCCCAGATGGGAAAATGCATGGCAACACCTGTTCCATGTGTGAGGTCTTCTTGTGAGTAGAGCTCAGAGCTTCTGAAGGAGTGGGGAGATAGAACTAAGAGAAATTGTCAAACCATTGCAAAAAATACATTTTCCTCTTCAGTGTAGCATTCAATTTTGGGTGTCACATTTAAATAAGCTAAAAAAAAAAAAAAAGCACAACCCCAAAATAGCAAGTAGAGAGCTTTCAGGTAATTATTGTGATGTAAAAAGAAACAGAATAATTTCTTTTAGGATATTTCAGAACTCAGAATCTTTCATTCAGTAAAGAAAACACTCTAAGATAATCTTACTCATTGCTTTTAGTTTTGTGCAGGATTACCAGCTGAAATAGGAAATGGAGGAGATTACATGTAAAATATCATTATGGTACACAGCAAAATTTAGAAAATTTTATTTTAATTTACTACCTGTCTACTCATTTTGTGTGACCTCAAGGAATAGAATTAAAATGGATGAGAGCTATGGGGGACAGGTCTGAGTGCAACATGAAGATGAACTTTTTAACCGTTAGAGAAGGAGAGGCTGCTTCGGGAATGGTGACTTTCTTGTGTAGGAGTTGGATGCCCGTTTAAAGGGGACTAAGATATAACTGTACAGTAAATGACATGCTGTGTCCCCCGAAACAAGCCTATGATTCTGTAAGTCTTTTGCTCTTTGTCCAAAGGGATACTCAAATTTATCTTCTATCTGCCAGAATCTCTGGATTTAGGATTTAGTCATGCAATCTTTTCTGGTAGAAAAGAACAGAACCCAGAAGATTGATCCCATAGTATTTGGACCATGGAAGCACTAAACATCTGTTAGATGGAAGTCAAGATAGTGACCATGTATTCATTGTCATCAGCATTCATTGAATGCATATAATCGTCATGTTCTTGCCAAGAGCTTTGCTACCTAATCTCATTTAATCTTATCAACAAACATGAAATAAGTTCTGTATTATTATAAGTTTTAGATGGAAAATTAAAGGCTCAGAGAGGTTGTGAATGATAGAAAAATCAACATGATCAACCTGTGGTGGTTGTATTTAGCTGTATGTTGGCATGTGTCAGTCTTTTGTTCTTTACCTCTACATTAATCTCCCAGAGACAGGAAGTCATTCTGCCATCTACTGGTCAACTCTGGTACTTCCTAATAATTTCTCTATATGGGAAGAAAATGCTTCTTGAATTTTTTAGTCAACTCAGACTCATGATAAAGTTTAGATCAGTTTTCCTTTTAAATAAGTATGAGAAACCTCACAATATTGGAGCTATATAAATAATATTCTCCCATCACTCTCAAATTTCATATCCAAAAGAAACAAAGTTTTTTCACCTCATATTTTATGGATATGTTAGTAAAGGGTATTGACTTTCTTGAGAATCATTCTTCCCTCGATAGCCTTTTTTTTTTTTTGCACACTTCAAAATCATATTAAAACACTCTTCAACTTTTAAAAAGTTTTAATTTGCCCTAACCGGTTTGCCTCAGTGGATAGAGCGTCGGCCTGCAGACTGAAGGGTCCGAGGTTCGATTCTGGTTGGGGGCATGTACCTGGGTTGCGGGCACATCCCCAGTGGAGGTGTGCAGGAAGGAGGCAGCTGATCGATGTTTCTCATCGATGTTTCTAACTCTCTATCCCTCTCCCTTCCTCTCTGTAAAAAATCAATAAAATATATTAAAAACATTAAATTATAAAACTTTTAATTTGATTAATGGGCAGGTCTTACGTTGATTAGAACATAGTAAAACATTTTCAAAAGTTATTTTATATTTATCTGTCTATATAATATGATTAAATTGCTTATGTTGTAGATTCAATTATGCCATAGATCCATTCACTGAACTCAGCTTGCAACCTGTTAGTTATCCAAAATGATTAAGAACTGTCACTCTCACTTCACTTACATCATATGCCAGTTTTTGGAGAAGTCACTGTTAATAATGATTACAATGATGAGAATACCAATCACTTATACCACTTTTGTCAATCATTTTGTTATGGACCAGATACTTACTCTAATTGCTTTAATGTATCAACTCATTTCAGGCTCACAACAGTCTAATGAAAAAAGTATTCTTACTACCTTTCCTGTCTCTCCTTTATCCTCCCCATTTAAAGATGAGGAAGCCACAAAGAGATTAAGAATTTTTTGTGCTTCTTATGCAATCTGGCTTGAGTTTTTCCTCCTAACTGCCATGCTATATTGCTTCTCAAAATCCAAATATTACCAATTTATAAAGAGTGGTTGTAGATGCAAAAGAATCAGCAAATAAATTCTTATTGCAGTGTATTTGCTGGGAAGCTAAACAGATTTATTCAGTAAGGGACTTTCTCTTGCATCCCATTCTCTTGAGGAGAGGTGAGTCATTCTAATCTATTTCAATAAAATTACAAACAACTATGATTGGATCTTTGGTGTTACTTGAGAATAGTCAAAGCAATGAATGGTCAACTGGTAAATGTGAAGAATCTATTCAACTGTACTAAGATTCATTTCTTCTCTTTCCCCCCATACTCCTCTTCCTGTTACTTATAGTCAACAAGAAGAAAGAGCAAGAGCAAAGGCTAAAAGAGAAGCTGCAAAGGTAATTTTCTCAGGAATGCTAGTGCTATGCCTTGGCACTGTTTTTCTCTGTAATAGCATTCTAGCTATCTCATCAGCAGAAATGTTTTCCTGTTCAATCTTCATGCCTGAAATGAACAAAAAGAACCTTTAACCTGAGGGAAAATGATCTTGATTAGGAGTTTGCAGAGGACCAATTTTATTGCATGATAATTCAAATTTTTAGTTTCATTTCATGAAAATTGGAGTGTTATTAACTTTGTACGGGATATTCTCCATATTCGGCTTTTCTTCATTTTCTGTTTTCAGGTACATATTATTAATATCAATCTTTTTAATTTACTAATTTCAATTTATGTAATTCAAATCTCTGTTATTTATAATACAAAGTACAAGACTATAACATTCATATTAGTCCAATTTACAAAACTTTGCACAGATATTTATCATGTTTGTTCTTTGTCACTTCCCAAATATGGAAGAAATACTACTATTTTCACTCCTAGTTAATGATTAGTACATACATTTTTGACTTTGACTTTCTAGTTATTTTAATCTACTGTACTTTTTCTACGTGCTTTTATAATTTTACTAGAGGCCCATTGCATGACATTCATGCAGGTGGGGGAAGGCGGCGTCCTCAGCCCAGCCTGCCCTCTCCCAGTCCAGGACCCCTCGGGGGATGTCCAACTGCCAGCTTAGGCCAGGGGATCAGGCCTAAGCTGGCAGTCAGACATCACTCTCAAAATCTGGGATCCCTCGCTCCTTACCACCCACCTGCTTGCTCCTTACCACTCAGCTTGCTGTTCCTTAGCTGCAGGCTCCTTACTGCTTGGCTCGCTGCTCCTTAGAGCTGCTGTGGAGGTGGGAGAGGCTCCCACCACCAGCATTGTGCTCAACAGCTGTGAGCCCAGCTTCTGGCTTAGTGGCTGCTCCCCCTGTGGGAGCACACTGACCATCAGGGGGCAGCTCCTGCATTGAGCATTTGCCCCTGGTGGTCAGTGCACATCATAGTGACCAGTCATCCTGGTCGTTCCACCGTAACGATCGCTTAGGCTTTTATTATATAGAAGATAATTTTACAAATAGCAGAACAAAATCTTTCTATATGTAGATGCTGGATTACTCTCATATTAGAGTTCTATACAATATTTACCTTTATGTATTCTATCTCCTAGCAATAGCTGCAGAGTATAAGTCTAATAATTTATTTGGGGAAAGTTGACACAGTTTAAAAGTTTACGTTTAAACTGACTCACTTTCTCAATAACTTTCTGTTAGCTGAAACCATTTTTTGTTGGTAATTTAGAATTGAAAATTTGTTTTATCCATAATATCTGATGAGTTGCTAAGTTGTTTTAGATTTTTCAAATGATTTTAACACATTCCTTTTTCTCTCCACTCCTGTTGTTGTTCTCCGGTTTTAAGTCCACATGCCCCACTTTAACAAGTAACTCCCTGAAAGGTGTCACCTTTTCCAGATGTCATACTTGTTCTCTCTTCCATATCTTTATTTCAGATATTTCTTTATTTTTTAATTGAGCATATTTTTCTCTTTTTTTCTCAGACTCTAAAGACAAATAAAGGTTCAGCAATATTCTTTTTTTTTGCACATTATTTTAATTTTATTTTTTCCTAGCTTTCTTGAGATATAATTGACATATAACATTGTATATGTTTAAGGTGTACAATGTGTTGATTTCAAAATGATTACCACCTTAGTTTTAGTTAACTCCTCCACTTCACAGAATTTGTGTGTGTGTGTGTGTGTGTGTGTGTGTGTGAGAGAGAGAGAGAGAGAGAGAGAGATAAGAATGTTTAAGATCTACTCTTAGCAACTTTCAAGCATATAATGCAGTATTGTTAACTGTAATCACCATGTATGGTAGGTCCCCAGAGCTGATTTGACATATAACTGGAAGTTTCCAGAAGTTAGTACCCTTTGAATGACATCTTCCCATTTGCCCCCCGCCCTCCAATCCCTTGGTAACCATTCTACTTTCTGTTTCTATGAATTCGGCTTTTTTTCGTTTCCACATAGAAGATCAAGCAGTATTTGTCCTCTGCCTCACTTACTTTACTTAGCATAGTGCCCTCAAGTTTCATCCAAATTGTCACAAATGGAAAGATTTCCTTTCTCATGAAGGCTCAGCAATATTATCAGTTCCTCTCTTTTGAGGCCTATTGATTCTTCTCACCTTTGATCTTTCATAGCTTTAATAGACTGATGTGCAACACAACATATATATTTTTCTTTATCAATTGTGTCAGCCTTCTTTTACAACTGGATGGTAAGCACGCTCAGGAGAATGATGAGGATGTTTACAGACCCACTTTAGTGCCAGGACAATTCTGAGTCTGTGATATCAGCTTTGAAAAGATTTACTGATTTTTCCTTCTTACTCTTTGCCTATTTCTCATAATAGGCGAAGGTACAGGGAGGGTAGAAAACTGCTCTGAGAAAGTATTTTCTTCATTTTCCAGGAGCTCTGCAGTGAGTTTCGGAGCCAAGTGAGGAATGGAATGCTCATATGCACCAGGGAGAATGACCCTGTCCGTGGCCCAGATGGCAAAATACATGGGAACAAGTGTGCTATGTGTGCAACTGTGTTGTGAGTATCTACCCTTATCTCCCCCATGGAATTTCTTCATCATTAATCATCCCTGAATCTCACATTTTTTCCCAGAAATGTATAGATCATATACTTTATGCTAGGTAATTTTAAAAGCACTTGGACAAGACATTAGGTAAAGTTGAATCAAATAGTGACAATATTATTCTCTGTTCAATAATCCTTCTATCTTCTAATTAAATAATGGGGGGGAAGTCTTAATTTAGTGCCAAAATTTCCTTAACATTTGATAATTAACATTAATAACAAAGAGAGAGCAGAATTTTGATAATCTGGATGGGATGATCTCTTTGGTCTCTCTCCAACCCCTGACATTTTACGATTCTGTGAGTATATTTAGATATTGGTTAAGGGAAAACCATTTAGACAAAGGTCTGTGGGTCTATTATATAAAGGCTCTTAAAGTAACCTGAATAAGAAATGGACTAGAGAGAATCATATTTATTCTTTCAGAGATATTACTATACATAGGTGAAATAAATATTCTGAGAAGTGGTTTAGTGTAGAGAGTTAAATCCCTAAGAGGCAGGCCCATGTCATAGCTATTTATTAAAATGTCTTCGAGGTAAGCCAGGTCCAGGGCCTAATGGGCCACTGTGCTACTCCATTGTGTGGGACAATATAGGAGAAGCTCATCCTAGCCAGTGTGCTAGGTGGTTAGAGCAGCAGCCTGCACACCAAGAGTTGCAGGTTCAATTCCTGGTCAAGGGCACATACCTGATTGTGGGTTTTCTCCCTAGGCCCTGGTGGGGGAGCGTTCGGGAGGCAGCCAATTCATGTATCTCTCTCACGTCGATGTTTTTTTTTTTTCTCTCTCTCTCTCTCATCCTCTCTCTCCCTCTCCCCCTCTCTCCTTCCTTTCTACTCTCTCTGAAAAGCAATGGAAAAATATCCTCTGGTGAGGATTAACAAAAAATAAAAATAAAAAAATACAGGAGAAGCTAATGACATATTACCACCTCTAGTTCTTCTCCTTCTTAGGCTCCTAATCTCCTACGGAGCCTCCAAGTTAAAATAAATTTTGAGAAAAATATTTAAATAATATCTCCTGGAAGAGGTGCAAACTCAGTGTTGCTCCTTAACTTTCACATGTCTTTGTCCAGTGTTAAGTATAAGATTTAAGTTCCTTAAAAAAGAGATTAACAGGGCAGGGCAGAAATTAGGGCTTTTCTCTCACCTGCTGGATTTGCTAGTCAAGTGATGACTAGGTTAGACGAGATAAAGGCTAAGGGTTTTTTCCAGCCTTACTATGCTTCATGTAGTAGAAAATGGCAAGAATGCCAGTCAGGCTCATGATCAACCTCCAAATATTAGTTGTTGAAACTTCTTGGGCTTGAATCATTATTGCGCTCTAAAACTTGAATTTCAACTTGAATGTTATTAAATGCCATTAAAATAATACTTATAATTTTTATGTTATAGTGAAACATGGTTTATTTTGATTATGGACCCATTATTTGACTTGGTCTCATCCCTTGATTTCATCATTGATGTGGTAGTTATTTAAACAGGAAAAGTTTCACAATTTTTTAAAAAATCAAGGCAATTGAGGCTATATTGGTTGAAGTCACTGACTAATAGAAAAAAAGACCACCTGAAGTTCACATACTAATAAAAAATCATGCTGGCTTTAATTTTTAAATGGTGTTGGAAACTACTGAATTTATCTGCATAAATGGGCAAAGTATTACCACCTCTTGGACTGGATAAAATTGTACTGAAGACTGAGTCTAACCTTTGGTCTGAAAGATCTTCATTCCTTCTGAAAATACATTACCAAAGAGAATGAGAAATTGTATTTAGCTTGCATTTTATTTTTTATTACTGCAGTGAGCTTGAAGAAGAAGAGAAGAAAACTAATGACAAGGAAGAAAAGAAGAAAGGTGAAGCTGAGAAATTTAAGAGAGAAGCAGTACAGGTAGGTATTTCCGTTCATCAGAGTTGCTCACCTATTCCATTCTCATTAGGCCAGGCCTCACTCCCTCCTTCCAATCCTACTGTCTGTAGTGACTTTGCAAACTGAGAAAATGTATTTGGATCCTCATGTATATGAAGATCCCTTCTTCCGGTTCAGTTTATTCATAACAAATTTGATCTAGTTGCTTGTGCATTTGAGATGAGGTCAACCACCCTTTTCTCTACTAAGCATGTGAATTATATTATCCCAATGAAGAAGTACATGCAGATTGTCTTGTTGTCTGAATGCAATCCAATAGAGGCAGATTTTAGATTTCCCCTATACCTTGTCATATAAAGGTGTTTAGTTAAAGAAAGAAAACTACCTTGGTTTTCATCCCAATTCCCTATGAGATTTTGGAGAAATTACTCCATAGTATCATTTAGCCTTGGGTTTGCTTCTTAACATCTCCATGATGATGATAATGAAATGATGAGGAGGAGGAGGACAACGATAATGATAGTGGTGATGGCTATTAATTATTTCATTGCTACTGTATGCAATGTGGTCTAACAATTTTATGACTGATCTTTGTAGTAATCATTCAAAGTATGTATTACTATTTGTATTTTATAGAAGAGGATTCAGAGGCTCAGATAAGAAGTTCAGGAATGTAAATAATTAGTAATTTGAGAGCAAGCAATTGGACCACAAGTTCTAGTTGTAATGCCCATGATGTACTTTAGATTTTACATACTCTTTCAATTTGTAATTTTCCCATAGGCTATGCCTCAGATCTTTATTACTTATTTCCTTTATCCTTTTCTAATTTGGAAGATCTCATTTCTTCTCCCTACTCTTACGTTTGCATCCTACAATCTACTCTCAACTCTAAAGCCAAAGTAATTATTAAAAAATATAAGACAGGTTAAGCCACCCAGTGTCTTCTCATCTCACTCAGAATAAAAACCAAGGTCATTCTAGTGGCTTACAATGCCATACACAATCTGACCTCTGCCACCTCTCAGACCTCATTTCCTACTATTCTACCCATTGCTACCCTGGTCCAGACATACTGATCACCTTGTTGCTTCTTGACAAGCATTAATTCAAGGCTCCAATTCTTATGGACTCAATAAAGTTGAGGTTAAAAACATGACTCTGGACTCAGACTGTCAGGTTTCAAATTCTGACTTCATCCATCTCCACACCAGTGGTCAAATGGTTGACATGTTTGTGTCTTAGTTTTCTCATTAATAACATTAAAGGACACTATTTTATTATTTTTTAATGAAATCTCAAGGTACTTATCCATTAATATATAATAGCACAGTCCCTCACATATCTAAAGTCCTCAATATTATATATACAATGAATTTTACCTTCTACACGGTCTTGCTCATACTCAGTCATGAATGTCCCTTTCCTCTGTTTATCAAAATTCTGACCAATTTTCATGGCTCAGTAATAGGGGATCCCTGAAGATTTTCTCCATTTATATAATATACTTAATAGTTCTATCATCTTTTATGCCAATAATTTTTCTTTATTTATCAATTATCTAATTTGTTGTATTTTAACTTATAAGTGCTTCTATGTATTTATTAAAAATAAAATAAGAATTCTTTGCTCTAACAAATTACCACAAGCTTGGTAGCTTAAAAACAATACAGACTTATTGACTTATAGTTCTTTAGGCTAGAAGTCTGGCACACATCTCACTGGACTAAATCAAAGGGTTGGTAGGGTGTATTCATTTCTAGATTATCCAGGAAACAATTTGTCTCTTTGCTTTTTTTTAGCATCTAGAGACCATTCATGTCTCTTTGCTCTTGGACCCCTTTCGTCATCTGCAAAGCCAACAACATTGCATTTCTATTTTTGCTGTCACATCTCCCTCTCACTATTTTGTCTGTCTCATTCTCCCAGTTTTAAGGATTGAACTCTGTGATTACATTGGGCACACTAGAATTTTCCAGAATAATCTCCCCATCTCAGTTTCCCATCTTTAATCACATTTGCGAATTCCTTTTGCTCTAAAGTGGTATATTCACAAGCCCTGGGTATTAGGGCTCATACAAATTTGGGAGTTGGCAGCTATTGTCCTGCCTACCACAAATTTCCTTACAAAAGGAACAGTAAATTATTCTTCTTTATATCTCTCCTGCTGCCAAGTAGAGAGTAATATTTACATTGAATTGAAGGTTTTCTAATAAGATATGGAACAACAATCTTATATTCCAAATAATGTGTGACCTGGGCCTCTGAAAAGCATCTTGGCTATTATCAATCTTCTGCATCACCTTTTCCATTTATCATTTATGTTTTGGTTCATTACATCATAGTTTTCAAAGGGGTAATGTGAGGAAGCTTTCTAATACTTAGTTACCTGATTGTTGGCAGGAGCTGTGCAGTGAATACCGTAACTATGTGAGGAACGGACGACTTCCCTGCACCAGAGAGAATGACCCCATTGAGGGCCTGGATGGGAAAATCCATGGCAACACCTGTTCCATGTGTGAGGCCTTCTTGTGAGTAGATCTTCAGGCACTGCTTCTGCTGATTGGAGAAGATATCTTCATCTGGGGCGGGCAACAGAGAGGATATTGGAGGTTTTCTCTAGGAGGTAGAAAATGAAGGCTATCTTTGAATTGAGTTCAGTGATTTCCTATGATAAAGCCCTAGAGTTAGTACATTTCTTTGTAGTGTTTTCAGTGCTCTGAAAGGCACTTGAATCGCCATCAAGAGAGGACCATGTGCTAAGGGGAAACTCCCCCGAGCTAATGGCATACAAGGACGGGATTTCTGTTCTCTGCATACATACTGTCATGAATAACCTAAAGATGTAATCATTGGGCCTATCGATTGGAAACTTGCTAATATCTAGTCACTGTTTTGAAGTATTCTAGCTGCATTCTGGGGAGAAGGACAAATCTCTGTTTTCTAAAAGAAATATGAAAATATATTTGCTGACTCACTGTGGCGTATTTTATTGTTTAAGCAACACCAAAAGCAAGAATAAGACGGGGGGTGTGCATTTGCCTTTTTACTCCCAAGCTAAGTTGGTTATGATATGGAAGGAATGGAATATTTCTATCTGGAGAGACTTCCCCTTTAGGAAAATATGTACTGGGTGCTGGGAATGATTCTTTCCACCATTCTCTCCTA
This sequence comes from Myotis yumanensis, assembly GCF_028538775.1. Taxonomy (NCBI): domain Eukaryota; kingdom Metazoa; phylum Chordata; class Mammalia; order Chiroptera; family Vespertilionidae; genus Myotis; species Myotis yumanensis. Next base: position 23,099,592 of record NW_027223756.1, on the reverse strand, counting down.
TAGCCAGCAAGAAGCAAAAGAAAAAGAAGCTGAATCCAGAACAAAAGTTAAGAGAGAAACCAAAAAGGTAACTGTCCTGGAGTATTCAGACCTGGAGTGAAAGAATGAGGTTTTGTAGTTTCTCTTTAAAAATAATTCATGAAATTACTGAAGCCTGTGTGAGAGAACTCGAGGTTCATTTAGTCTTGAGGTTAACAGAATTTTCTTAGAGGGCCAGAAAGTAGATATTTTATATAGTGGTTGTTCAGTCTCTGTCACAGAGACTCTAGTTGCTATTGTAGCTCTAAAGCAAATGGGCATGGATGTGTTCCAATAAAACTTTCTTTGCAAAAACACTGGTGGGCCAGATTTGCTCCCAGGCCATAGTTTTACTTGCAAACTCCTAATTTAACTTATTCCCATATTTTTAAGTGACGATTTAAAGCAGATAGAAGTACTTGCTTAGAAACCTAATGGGAATATTGATGTCAGAATCCACGTCTTCATATTTCAGTTTTTACAATTGAAACATGGAAACAGTGGAATTCAAACCGGACTCCCTGATACCGACCTAGCATTATTTCTAACACACCATGCAGGTTTAGATGGCCACATTTGTCAAACTGGGTTTGTTTCTTGCTTTACCCTTAAATATTTCTGGTGCCAGCAGTTTGGGGGAAAATAGGAAAGCAACTTTACCAAATAATATTTTCTTGATTTAAAAGGACTGATTCCAGTTAGATTTTTTTTCCCATTTGGGGTTTATTTTTTTGCCCCCATCAAAAACTATTGACATTAAAAGTAATTTCTAAACAAAAGCATCACACTTGGAATTCTGCAAGATTGTTTTGTTTACAATTTTATTTCCCACAATTGTGGGTCTGGATTTAAAAATAATATGATATGCTCATCTGATTCACTTTTCAATATTTGCAAGAGAAAGTTCTTCAGAATCAGATTATTTCATCTTAGCTACTACTTACAAACTGTCCTCTCATACCACATTTCTTTTCATAACTATGACCAGTTAGGAAATCTGGCAGCGAACCTTAAAGCAGAGTTGGGAGAAAAACTCAATTTTGTTCTCATTGAGTTTCAATTTGAACTTAAAGATGCAAACAAACAAATAAAGCCCCTCAAAGTCAATCCTAAGTGCTAATCTATGATCTTAAGTGATTTCTTACTCTCTATTAATTCCTCATATAATTCTGGAGCGAACATTTACTGAGTACTTCCGAGATGTCAGTCATGTGTATTATCTCATGTTATTCTCTTAACAACCCATGACATATATGGAATACTTAATGCATATTGGTCTTTATTATTTTAACCAAGTGGAATACACTTCCGTTTTATAGATGAGGCAACTGCGGCACAGAGAGGCACCCCCCATCTGAGGTCTCTCGATGGCAGACTGGAATTGTAATTAACAGTATGGTGTAGCTGTCAAAGCGTTAGTGCCTGTCTAGACACACCTGAAACATTATATTAGATTCTTTAGGAAAGGGGAGGAGTTCAGAATGAGAAATGGTACTGATGATTGAAACAGAACGACTGAGTATCTGGCATGTTTAGCTCTTGGAAGAGAACACAGGGAGAAGGACAAGGAAAGTTTCTCCAAACATGTGAAGAAAATTGTTCTCAGTTTCTCTGAGGAAGTAAAATACTTGGACGTTGTTTACGGGTCTAACGAAACATACTCATCTTAATTGCAATGACATCTTAGAAGAATCAAACCTAAGATTAGGGAACCTATAGGATTTACTATTTTGTAAGATTCCCCAAAAGTAGCACTATGGCTAATTTGTTGGAACAATCTAATAGAAATTTTGGAATCAACTATATGGAAGGTAATGGACTCCTTATTGCTGCAGGTATTCCAGTGCAAATTAGGTAACTTCTTGGCAGGCATGATATAAAGGGGATTGAGATATAGTATGGGTGGTTGGACCAGATAAACTTTGAAGGTCTATCTAAACCCATTTTTTTTTATTCTATGATGTGTTCAGTGCTTTGTGTATTATTTTTTATTATAACAGAGATGGACAATAAAACCCAGAGTAAGAAATGTGACCAGTCCTCAGAGACCCACTTTATTAAAAGATTACTCCTTGTTTGTGATTGCAACTTCAGTCTGAATTCAGGGGCTAAATCTCAAGGGGGGAGGGGGGAGATATACCACCTTTTAAGTCCTGTGTGCTTAGTAGGAATTGAGCAAAACAATTGCCAGAAAAAAAATCCTTAGGTCATTTTCTCTTTTTTTTTAGGAAGCACTTAGTAGGAACCCAACAAAGTAATTTCCAAGAAAATACCCAAGCTCTTACCTTTTCTCCTCCTTTTAGGATACATGCGGTGAATTTCGGAGCCTTTTGCAAAATGGAAATCTCTTTTGCACACGAGAAAATGATCCCGTGCGTGGTCCAGATGGCAAGACCCATGGCAACAAGTGTGCCATGTGTAAATCAGTCTTGTGAGTGCACAAAGGAAGCCCCTGCTGTGGGTCAGCAGAGCTGGGGAGGCAAAGAGCTGGGGGGATAATAAGTATTGCAATTCTAGAAATAGACAATATATTAGATTGTTATTATATTCTCTGGGTGGAGCCTATCAATAGATCACATTTGTCTCGATAGAATTGTTAGTCCTTTGCTATCATTGTATCCCTTCTCTGGATTATTTTTTAATTTCCTCTGGGAAGAAAACACACCAATTTAAAAACAATCTAACTCCTCTGTCTATACTTTTGAAAATACCACATTTTCAGGAAATGAAAATTAGCTCTTTACACAATGTTTGGAAGTACAGCTAAATTATTTCTTATTCAACAGTCATTTACGGAACATCTACAATGTATAATGTGTATAATGGTTATACAAAGATGAATGAAAGAATCTTTCGAGAAATCATATAGTTCATTAGACATTAGACATGGGCATTAGTTAACATAATACACTGCTAAATGACAAATGAGGTAGACAGTATGTTATACTGCTTCAGGAAAGGGAAAGTTAATAGCTTTATTCAGCTATAGAACTTCACCTTAAATCTGGATAATATGAGGACAGGAGTGAAAAGAATGAGAGCAAAAGAAGGGAACAGCATAGGTAAAGATCTAAAATCAAGAAAGCTGTCATATGTACAGTAAAGTGCAAGTTTTTACATTTAGTTAATACTTAGCCACTTCACCAGCTTTGAATGCCAGATCTAGGATTTTTTATTCTATCCTATATAGAGTGGAAAGGCTGCTAAATTTTTAGGTAGTAGATGAATATGATTCCTTTAAGAAGATTCCTATGTCGGCAGTATAAAGGAGAATAACAGAAGGGAGGGACTAAAATTAAGAAGGCTCCAGGCGGTAGTAGGGGTTTGCAAAGACCCAGTGTAAAGTCACTAGAGCACGGGAAGTAGGATAGAAGGTGAGCAGGGTCAGCATGGGAGACACTGAAGGTGAAATCAGTGTCATGTGGCAACAGCTATCTGAGCCGACCATGAGGGAGCAGCGAGAGGTGACTCCAGTGTTTTGTTCTTCATGGAAGGGAGAGAATCCAGGAGGAAGAACACATTTGGTAAAGAAGATAGTTATTTTTGGACCTCTTAAATATGAAGTGTTTGAGAGAAATACCTGGAGATTCAGTGAGCCTTTATGAAATGCTAATTAAGTACTCACCTGGTCTCATTTGTGATTTGTAAACATTGGTTTCCTTCTATGGCAATGAAGACTCTGCATAATTCATCTTTTTATTTTCAAAGAAGGCCTGCAACATAGTAGATGTTCAGTAAGCGCTGGTGAATTCTGTACCAATCTAATTTGACCAAAGGATGAGAAACGCATAGGCATGCACTCCACTCTGTAATCTGTTATCCCCTGTCTCCCACTTTCTAATTTCCAGCCAGAAAGAAGATGAAGAAAGAAAGAGAAAAGAAGCAGAAAAGCAGAGAATTGCTACAGAGCATGATTCCAACGGTGGTGGTGGTGGAGGGAAAGCTCAGGTGAGAGATTCCTCTAATTTCATAACCAGGGTGAGCTCACCTCATTGACAGTAGGACCATGGCAAAGGCTGTGTGGTACAAAGTGAATGTGTGTAGTGCTGAGTGTGAAGATGTCCTTGGAAGAACAGTGGGTCGTCCCCTTAAAACTTTAGGGTAGCACCTCAGCAATTTTTAGTCTCTGCAGGGCTCATTGTGTCCTCTTTAAACCTGGCTGGAATAATTAATGTGATGGCCTTATCCCAGTCTCCTGGCTTCTCTTTCTACAGACTAGCCCTCATGTCAATATGGATCACAGGAGAGAACATGGTGTAAACGTGGTTTCCCATCAGTGTCACATGCTCTTCGTTTTCTTTTATTTTTCTTGCTTTCCCTGAATGCAGTCACTTTGTTGAGGTATATTTTCTGTTCGTCCAAGGCAGCATAATATGGTGAAAGAGCATAGGTTTTGGGATCAGATAATTTGGGGCAGTGGTCGGCAAACTGTGGCTCGGCAAACTGCAGCTCGCGAGCCACATGCGGCTCTTTGGCCCCTCGAGTGTGGCTCTTCCACAAAATACCGACTTCTGCACATTGGCCACGAAGTTTCAATTGCACTCAAGGGGCCAAAGAGCTGTGGTTTGCCGACCACTGATTTGGGGCACAACTCTGCCCCTTTCACTTAAGACTTGTGAAGCATTCGATCAGTTACTTCATCTCACTGAACTCTAGTGTCCCTGACTTAGCAGTACTCTTACAGTGATAATATGAAATAATTTAGGCAAGTGTTTAGCATATTTCCTGAGATATTCTTAAATGTCAGCATGACGGCGTTGCCTATAAGCCCTCGCCTTGAGTGTGTGAACACAATTTCATAAGATTATAGCCACCCTATTGCTCTCCTTACAACCTTGGGATATCAAGACCATTTCTTTGCTTCTAGATCTGACAGAGGCCCAATATTTGCCTTTGACAAATGTTGGCATTTTTGTTTTTCTGTCTTTGCTCCTTTAGAAGGCTGAGTTCTCATTCTCAAGTAATAGAAATATAAAGAAGCTTTGTCTGTCTTCTCCATAATTTGCTCAAGTATATCTTCCTTGGCATTTTGCATAACTTTATGCTTTCTCCCAGCATTTCATTTTCCTTCCTACAACAGAGGTCAGCAACTTTTTTAAAGTCCAGATAGTAAATATTTTGGGCATTGTGGGTTATGTGGTTGCCGTTGCAATGTTCAACTCTGACATTGTTGTGGAAGAACAGCCATAAATAATATCTAGAATGAATGAGGATATTTCAAATTTTATACATAAAACATTATGTATAGGCAACAGGACAGATTAGTTCTATAGGTTATGTAATTGCTGACCCTTGATCTAAGCTGTTAAATTTCACCAACTTTGTATTTTCCTGTGTGGAACAGTAAAAGCAGCAAAATTAGGCATGACAACTGACCATCATAGGATATGGGTGGTCCCAGCCCACTTTTTCCTGTAGATAGCAAGCCTAGATCTTATATTCCATGTAAGAAAAGGTTGCCAAGAACATTTCTTACTCAGATTATTTAACAAATTTAATAACAATACAACAGACCATGTAAACCAGAAGACCTGTCCTCTTTTCTCTTTTCAGGACCAATGTGCTGAGTTTAAGGATAATATGAAAAATGGAAAACTCAGCTGTACCCGGGAGAGTGATCCCGTACGTGATGCTAGTGGCAAAACATACAACAATAAGTGTTCCATGTGTAAAGAGATACTGTGAGTACTTCCATTAACAGGCATGTCTGAAAGATAACCACATAGTCCTCCTGGATGAATGCCTAGTTCCCTACATGAAAACTATTCTTTTTGCTAATTCCAAAATATCATTTCTCCTGCTTCCCCTAAGAAATGATAAGAGGTTAAAACACATGATGCTAAGGTATTTCTCAATCTTCTATCATGGGCTCCATACTTTTAAAAAATAACATTATAATAAGTTGACCTACAAATCAAGATAGCAGAATGATGAGTTAATGGGGAATTAAAAATTACAACTTATGAAAAGGTTAAATAACTGAGGAAGCTGGCCTTTGAGACCTGAAACTTGCTTTAAATATCTGAAGGGTTAATATCAGAAAGATGTAATGAGTCAGCAGGCTTATTCTGTGTTGTCCTGAAAATGTGAAATAAGACTAAAGGATGGAAATTATAGGGAGATATATTTGGACATAAATAAAGGAGACTTTAAAATTACTTGAGTTGATCTACCTAGAATATCTACCTGTGATGAAGAAGCTTTTTTAAAAATGTTTTTATTGATGTTACAGAGAGAGGATGGCAGAGGGATAGAGAGATAAAGACATCGATGAGAGAGAAACATCAATCAGCTGCCTCCTGCGCACCCCCTACTGGGGATGGATGGAGCCTGCAAGTTGGGCATGTGCCATAACTGGGAATCGAACTGGGGACCTCTTGGTTCATGGGTCAACGCTCAACTACTGAGCCATACCAGCCAGACAAGGAAGCTTCTTAATAACCCAGCTGGCTGTCCATGATGGGGACATGCAGAGACATTCTCTGTTCAGGAAGAGATCTAGGATACATAAACTCTAAGGGGCCTTTGAAACCTGGGTACATGTTAACAAGATGACTCTTGACTCTTTTCTAGGGAAAAACAAGCAGATGGAAAAAATACGCATTCTGGCTATAGAGCAAATGGGACTGAATCAGCATCAGGAAAGGTGAGTTATTTACTTGGTTTTGGCAAGAATGGTCTTTCTGTAAGTCAACATTTGACTATCAAAAATATGGAAAGAAGGTGTCATTGTTGCCAACCTAGATCTTGCCCTTAGATCAGAAGCCATCATTAATGTAAATATCACTGGCAACTTGGTCAGTGTGGAAATTTAACATCAAATGGAAATCTTTCAGTCTTATCCTTTACAAAGCACTTTTATACATAGTAGTTTATTTAATTCTCTCAATAGCCTAGTAAAATTTTGAGTCAAAATCTTCAGTTCTTCTTCTTCTTCTTCTTCTTCTTCTTCTTCTTCTTCTTCTTCTTCTTCTTCTTCTCCTCCTCCTCCTCCTCCTCCTCCTCCTCCTCCTCTTCCTCCTCCTCCTCCTCCTCCCCTTCCTCCTCCCCCTCCTCCTCCCAAATACAAGCAAGAGTTTATTTAGAAAGTCATAGAGGTAAGAGAAGTGAGCCATGGAAGAAGTGAGCCAGCAGAGCTGCATGGGCTCAGGGAAAAAGTTCCAGAGGCAAAAGAAAGGCCATTGGAACTTAGGAGAAAGAGAGAAACAAGGAAAACATGCCTGAGGGGAAGGGAAAGACATGGGCATGCTCCATAGAGAGAGCCACCCAAATCTTCAGATTTCAAAGCCCAATCAAATACTGTATGAAAACAGTCATTCCTAATGTAGTCTTCCCTTCTTTTCAGGATCCCTGTGATGAATTTAGAGGCCAAATGAAAAATGGACAACTTCTCTGCACCCGAGAAAGTGATCCTGTCCGTGATTCAAATGGCAAGACACATGGCAATAAGTGTGCAATGTGTAAGGAAAAACTGTGAGTATTTTTTTTTTAAATGGGCCTTTGAAATAGAACCAGAGTAATGGAAGCATCAAACAGACTGTTCTACCTATGAGGGAAGATGGGGGTGGGGGAGGTGAGAAGGAAGGGGGTAAGAGATCAACCAAAGGACTTGTATGGATATGAGCACAACCAATGGACACAGACAGATGAGGAGAGAGGATGAGAGCATTTGCTGGGGATGGGGGTGGCTGGGGAGAGGTCAATGAGGGAAAAGGAGACTTATGAAATACTTAAAACAATAAAGAATTTAAGTTAAAAAATGGGCCTTTAATTGTGAGTCTTAAAATATAATGATCATTTCTCATCAATTTGAGAAAATGACACATTTTTAAAGACAGATATAGTAATTAATGAGGTGGTTGTTCACTTTGGTTGAAATGTTTCTTTCCATTCTTTTCTTCTAGGGAAAGGGAAGCAGCTGAAAGAAAAAAGAAAGAAGACAATGACAGGCAAAACACGTCAGAAAGGAGCAATGAAAAAGAGGTAATATATGTTAATACTTAAATCTGGATGGTTGTTTGTATGGTTAATTTATCCAACAAATATTTGTGAAATGTCTTACTCTGTTGTAGTCATTATCTACACTAATAAAAGAGAAACATGGTAATTAGCGTACAATCGCTACCCTTCCCATTGGCTAATCAGCATATCCTTATGCAAATTAACTGTCAGCCAAGATGGCGGCCGGCAGCCAGGCAGCTGGAAGCGAACATGAGGCTTGCTTGCTCCAGTGACTGCAGACTCCAACGTTCCCTGCCTGACTTGCCGGCCTCTGAGCTGCAACTCTAAGAAACATTGTAACAAATATAGAAGCTAAACAAAACCCCAGAAACCAGCTTTCAGCCGGCCGGGATCTCAGAGCTGGAGTTATACATTGTTTCAATTATAGAACGCAAACAAACAAGATACCTGCTTTCAGCAGCGGAAGCCTCAGAGCTAGAGCCAGAGCTAAAGCTGGCCCAGAATTAAAAAAAAAAAGAAAGAAAGGAGCAGTTGGGAGCTTCAGTCAACTGCCAACCTGAAAGCAGCCCTCAGCTCCTCACCCAGATTGGCCAGGCACCCCAGTAGGGACCCCCACCCTGAAGGGTGTGTGACCAGCTGCAAACAGCCATCATCACCTCATCCAGGCTGGCCAGGCACTACAGTGGGGACCCCAGCCGGCACCCCAGCTGGCCCCCAGGCCTCTATCCTATATAGTAAAAGGGTAATATGCCTCCCAGCACCTGGATCAGCAGAGCCACAAGGCCTCCTGGCATCGGATCAGCGTGACAGGGGGCAGCGCCCAAACCGGCTGATCACCCTATGGCTCTGTGTGTGACAGGGTGCGGCGCCCCAAACCCCTCCCCACAGGCCCTGCTCTGTGTGTGACAGGGTAGAGCCATAACCTCCCCATCGGCCCTGCCCTGAGTGTGAGAGTGGCGGCGCCACAACCCCCTGATCGGCCCTGCTCTGTGGGTGATAGAGGGCGGCGCCCTAACCCCCTGATCCACCCTGCTGTGTGTGTGACAGGGGGCGGTGCCCTAACTCCCCTATTGGCCCTACTCTGTGAGTGACAGGGGGGAGCTCCTCAACCCTCTGATCAGCCCTGCTCTGTGTATGACAGGGGGGAGCTCCCCAACCCCCTGATGGGCCCTGCTCTGTGCGTGACAGGATACGGAACCCCAACCCCCCTAATGGGCCCTACTCTGTGTGTGACAGGGGGCAGCGCCCCAACCCCCTGATTGGCCCTGCAGGGTACGGAGCCCCAATCCCCCTGATGGGCCCTGCTCTGTGCGTGACAGGGGGTGGCGCCACAACCTCCCCATCGACCCTGCCTTGAGTGTGATAGGGGGCGGTGCCCCAACCCCCCAATCAGCCCTACCCTGAGCGTGACTGAGGATGGCATCGCAACCTCCTGATCCGCCTTGCTCTGTGCATGACAGGGGGCAGTGCCCCAACTCCCCAATCAGCCCTGCCCTGAGCCCGACCAGGGGCTGCACCTAAGGATCGGGCCTGCCCTCTGCCACCCGGGAGCAGGCCTAAGCCAGCAGGTCGTTATCTCCCGAGGGGTCCCAGACTGCGAGAGGGCACAGGCCGGGCTGAGGGAACCCCTCTTTCCCCGCCCGAGTGCACAAATTTTTGTGCACCAGGCCTCTAGTAACTATAATAATGGTAAACAAGAAAGACATGGTCATGTCCGTGCAAAGAAATAGCATGCTCATCAATGCCCTAAGAGCACCTCTGATGCAAGTACGGCAATCTGTCGGGCCAGTGACAGTTGTCAAACTATTGTTGCTTTCAAGTGAATTTCTTTTCTGAAGATTTAAAACAAAAACAAAATAACCAAGCAAATAGATACCCAAGTTACAAATAAGAAAGCATGTATCATTGGAGCTCATGATGATAAATTCTTGACTTGGCATTACAGTGCCATCTTGTGTTCAGTTTTGTACTTTAACACAAGATGTCAATGCTTTACAACACCTACATAATATATGACACAGCTCACTCTCTGCTAACCCATTTATGAGCTCCAATTAGAAGAGTGAAATTTCCCCATTAAGGTTTTCCCATTAATGAGGCAACTTTTCATTGTCTATACTGACTAAACAAAATGAAACTTAATAGTAGTTATCATTTTAAAAATATGTTGGGGATATCTGCAATGCATTTTGGTAAATGAATGGTTTTGCGAAAAGGCTTTATTGTACAACTTCGATGGTATCTACTGGCCATTTATTCTACTTGTAATCCTGGTTAATTTTTTTTCAATTATTTATTATCTATTTTAAGAATGGCAAACAAAAAATTCTTCCTCTGTATGTATATATAGAAAATGTCCAGATATTGTGTGTGTGTGTGTGTGTGTGTGTGTGGCAAAAAGGGAGCTGTGGAATAAGCAAAGTGAAATAAGCTTTACAAAGCATTTGCATTATCATGTTTAAACCATCCCCAAATCTATGTAGTGGCTGGTATTTTTCCAGTTTTACAGTTCAGAAAAACTCAGAGACGGTAACTACAGACAGATAATAAATGGAAGATCCAGACATTGCACCCATAAAGCAAAGGTTGCAATACAGAAGGTGAATGCTATCATAAATATGTATGTATTGGTATGCTGGGCACTTGGAAAGGGAAATCATTCTAGTAGCTTTTAAAAATGATAGCTGTGAAGCATTTAATATGTTAATCAGATATTGAATTCCAGAAAAAATTTTAAATGCTCAGCAAAGGCAGGTCTAGAGTTGTCTATGGACATCACAATTTAAAGAAAGAAAGATAACTGTAATCTAAATTACTAGCAGTATTTGTAAGGTAATCTTTCCATATATCTACTTTGGCTCTTTGCGCTTAACAGAAGTTCAAGAAAAACCTCTATTGATGTCCAAAACTTCTATAGATGTTTCAACAGAGGCAAGATCCTGTGGACCCAGTTCCATTGGTTTCTTTTTAGGAACAAAATAGTTTCATCTTCTCACAGACATATAGGAGTTTCATTTTCTGCCAGGTAAAAGCAGTGGAGAAAAGGAAAACAGTGTGGTTGTGAGCAAATTTTTTATCACAAATCCAGCATTGACTTTAGTTACTTTTTCTCTCCAAGCCTTACTTTTCTCATCTGTAAAATGGGAATAATGCCGTTTATTGTGTAGGGTTTTTATGACAACTAAAGGAAATCCATCAGAGCACCCAACAAAGTACCTGGAATATAATGCAGATTTGATTAAATTTTTTGTTATTGAGGAACAAAGCTAAAAGTTTATATCTTAGTATGTTTTGCCCAAAGAGCATCTTTTAGTTCATTTTGGGGTTATTTTTTCTGTGTGAAGTAACGGGTACAGTTGTAGAGAGACAGGTTTTGGGCTCAGCCTAATAGAAAACTGCATAAAAATGGTATGGGCTGCTTTAGAAGGCAAATTCCATTGAGGAAAGTCAGTTATTTGAGAGGGATGTTGTGGAGAGGACCCTAACTTCCTGCGCATATATTGAAGAAAGTGCCTTTAAAACATGTTCCATTTCTAACATTTCATTTTCTCTAGATATTTTCCTCCCTCAAGTGTTTTGAGTTTAGACCTTACCAACCAATTCTGTTTTCAGTTCTTCAGACCAGACTATTAACATCTTGCTCTGCTCCTTTTGGCAGGACCAGTGCCATGAATTCCGGAGCATGTTAAGAGATGGAAAGCTCATCTGCACCAGAGAAAACGACCCCGTCCGAGGTCCAAATGGGAAGATGCACGTCAACAAGTGTGCAATGTGTCAGAGCATCTTGTACGTGAGGAGGTTTATTGATCAGTTTGATGTGTTGTGCCTGATAGCCAAAGAAACCCAACCAGTTCCTAAGTTAAAACTTTAGGCACTTAGAATCACATGTGACAAATATAACAGCTCCTCACTTGAGAAGAAGACAATAAGTTTGCAGAGCACTTTCACAAGACATTCATTTTGATGTTGAGCAGCGTAATTATACCTGGAGCCTGTGGGATAGGAGGGAGAGCTAGTGGATTGTGCCCAAATTATTGGCTTTCAAAGAGGAAGCGTATCAGCTAAGTAACGTGGGACAGGCCAATTCACTTTACAGAGCCTCAGCTCCTCCTGTATGTGAAGGGAACAATAATTTCCCAATGCAGTTTTTATAGGCATTTGAGGAGATAATATTAAACATGTTTATAAACTTTAAGCACTAAAACTATATAATGAACAATTAATACTGGAGAGTTTAGTTGTGCTTTAATTAGAAAAGTAAAAAGGAGAAATGAAGCAACTCTCTATATGAAACCCATAAATAGATTCTACTAGGGGAAAAGAGTAATGGCCTAAGAGGATCATGTGATTCTGACAGCATAGTAATTGGATTGAGGAAAGTTGAAAGCATTGCCATAAATTGTGAAAATTCCAATAAGCAGAACTCATTAGTAAAAAACAAACAAACAAACAAAACTATTTTAGATATTTTTGAAACATGAGAAAACTCTTAGGTTTGTTAATGTTTAGAACTGGAGAAATACTTGGTTCAAAAAATTCAATAATAATCCTTGAAAAACTACCCTATCCTTTTTTATTCTGCAGTGACCGAGAAGCCAGTGACAGAAAAAAGAATGATGAAGAAAAATCACACAACAAAACTACAAATGATAAAAAGGTTATTTCTTTAAAAAATATGAAGAAAACTATTTTACTTTTCATCCTCAGATCTTGAATTCTACTCCGGTGTTGGGATAATGAAGATGCTAATGTTTTACCTCAAAGAAAGTTGATTTTGCCCATATTGTCACTTTGGGCATAATAAGATTTTTTTTTTTCTGGCTCTGAGGTTTCATGTTTTTCTCAGTTTTGTAGAGAATTCTCCTACAGTGTGTCATTACTTTAGTCTTGTCTCTTGGGAGAAATGTGGGTTGAAAAATAAAGGGTGAAATCCTTTTCCTCCTTCCCTGCATGCTTACCTCTGACACTAAATGTGAAAGGAGGCTTCAGGTGGCTTGCTGACATTGATTTAACAGCGCAGGTAATACTATCTAATCGCAAAACCTCCCCCTTTGTCCTTGATTTCTTTTTTCTGTTTTCTCCAGATGATTTTCTCAGCATCAACAAATCAATAGCGTGCATGCATGATGCTGCCTTTTCTTGTTTGCTTTTCAAGACTCCGAAGAAGACATCGCCATTCAGCCCTTTAACAGTGATAACCAATCCCATTTGTAGAATTAAATTCCTATGAGAATGTCCTTTGGCCAAGGGTACACCTCATGTGGAAAATAGGGGAAAGGAAGGATGGAAGGAGAGGACATGAGAGACCAGAAGGTCTATCAAGCATTGTTTTATGTTTCCTTGCATTTGCAGGACCAGTGCAAAGAGGTTCAGAAAGGAACAGAGAATGGAAAGTCTGGGCATTCCTTGGCCTCCATTGCCAGGATAAGTGCAGTGAGTCTGAGCCCAGAGCCAAGAGAGGACCTCCTCAAACCCGGTGTGAGAAAACCACCAAACCAAAGGGAAACAGCCACGTTCACTTCTTTCTCATTTTCCAGGACGAGTGTGCTAACTTCCGGGGGTACCTAAGGAATGACGAGCTCCTTTGCACTCGGGAGAATGACCCTGTGCGTGGTGCTGATGGAAAGTTGTATAAGAACAAGTGCTACATGTGCAGAACTGTCTTGTGAGTAAGGGTACCCTCTGAGCCCTTCAGCATGTGGAGGAGCTGTATTTGTAGAAACTGCTGTTTAAATAAATATGGGCTCATGAACCTTGAGGTCCTTAAACTACGTTTTTAGATTCAAGATCCTTAATTTGACAACACCTGATATAGGAGGAAGAATGCTTGGATTTGGAGACAGGAAATCCAGATGTAAGATCTAACCATTATATTTACTAGCTGTCAAAGTTTTTTTCATCTCTCAGGATCATAATTACAAGAAATTATTTCAGAGTTTTGTTCCAAATTAGATCAGACTCAAAAGAGAAATATATATATAAATATATATTTATGCCTCCAAATATATAAAGTCAATCTCTAAGGCTACGGAATTTGTTTTTGAGAAAGGGTTTCTAAGTTATGATGGACAACCATATTTGGGGACCAATGTGTGTGATAGATAATGATAACAATGATTACAATTATCACCATCATCATCATCAGTATTCATTTAGCTCTTTGTAGAATTTTTTTTTTGAGGAAGGAATTACCAATACTACCTTTTTTTATGTTCTAGAAAATCTAAGCTCAAGGAATTTAAGCAACGTGTCTAAGGTCACACATCTATTACGTGATAAGAGCTCTAACCCAGAGCCCTGCTGTACTTTCCTTAACATGTCACCCTGGTCACTCTCTATGTTCTGTGCTTTGAACAGAATATTCTATGGTTTCATCCTATTTTATTAGAATTGCTTAACTTCCCACTGGAAGTTATAGGAGCTAATTTTTGTAGACATATCTTTAAATAACTTTTTATTTTCTTTTTTAGTCAAAAAGAAGCTTTGGAAAGGGCAAGACTTCAAGAAAGGCCATCCCAACCTAGATCTTCCTGTGAAGAAAACAGCCCAGATTCCCCCAAATCTTCTCTGGTAAGAATGACTCTTTCAGGAAAGCTACTTATTAATTTAATTTGCATATTAGTGGGGGGGGGGTGTTGCCACTGGCCCCCTGTAGATCTCATTTCCATAGAAAGGCCGGGAAGGGCTGATTCAGTACAGCCTCCAGTCCTTTTGCCCATTTTGTCACTTGTGATTTCAATAATGACTTTATTAATTCAAGAAAAATAGGACTTATAACTTTCCCTTAACTCAATGCAAGAACTGTTAAGACTTGTTAGTCTATACTTTCATTATCATTCACTTCACAGCATTTCTATAGTCTGATTACTTTGAGTCATAAGTTATATAAAAGCGTGTTATTTACTTTCTGATTACCTAGAGACCTTATCACTGTCACATTTATTATCAGTATTGTCCCACTGTGATCATAAACTTATATTTTATGACTTTAATTTCTTTGAAATGTATTTACACTTGTTTAACAGCCCAGTAAAAGGTTTATTTGATAATAATTTCATATGTACTTGAAAAGAATGTGTAGTCTGTAGTTGTTGGATATAGATATCTATGAATATCACTTAAGTTAAACTGGGTAATTTTGTTTTTCAAATATTCTATATATCTTATTTCTTTTTGGCTATGCTATCAATTACTGAAAGAAGTATATTAATATTTCCTTTTATGTTTATAAAGTTACCTATTTCTACTTTTAGACAATTTTTACCATATATATTTTGAAACTATATTTTAGGTACATGCATATTTGGGATTGTTATTAATGACACTATTATTTTATCATTAGAAATTATCTTCTTTATCTTTGCTAATACTTTTTATCCTAAATTCTACTTATGTGACACTAATATAGATATCTATCTAGCTTTTGTATAATGAATGTTTGCGTTTATATATTTTCCATCCTTTTAATTTTACCTATTGGTTGAAATAGAAATATTTATTTAATATAATATATTTATACTTCTTATAAATATTATATAGTTGAGTCTTTTTGTTTTCCCAGTATGATAATCTTTAACTGGAGTGTTTATTCTTACTATTATTTAATGTAATTACTGACACAGTCATATTTAAGTCTTCTATAATTCTATTTTTAAGTTTGATTTTTCTTTTGGTCCTATTTTCTTGAATTAATAAAGTTATTATTGAAATCACACTTCTAAAAGACTACAAAGAACAAATATGTTCCCTCTTCTACATGAAAGATATATCTTTAACTTTGGGAGATATACTAACAATTATCATATACTGAGCCCTTATTGTGTGCCAAACACTGTGTTATGCATGCATTTAAATGCATTATCAGATTTGATCCCCTAAAACACCAATATGAGACAAGAGCTATTATTATTCATGCTGTTCAGATGAGAAACGAAGGCTCAGAGAAGTGAGGTAAACCTTTCCTCCAGTTTAGTGGCAGAGCTGGGACTCAATAGCCCATGCAATTAACTAGTATTTGCCTCTGATCAGTATTTTCCTTCCTAGATTGTATATAACCAGTGCCTTCATTTAAGATAAAATAATATTATTTTTTGCATGATTACCATCCGAGAATCCTTACTATGGATATGTCTCATTTATTTGTGCCCAATATCATGTAGAGTTTTGGCTTTCTTGTAGCTTTGTTCTTCCTTATGTCTTGATTTAGCTACTTATCCTCCCTAGTCTAAAGAAGCCAAATCCGGGAGGTTAAATTTATGTGATAATGGTACGAAATAAATAATGTGAGTTGTTTGACGTATGTGACAGCTTCTTTACTAGTCATGTATTCAAATGTGATGGAGGAAATCAAGGGGACTTTCCCAAGCTCATCCCTCTTGCGTGCCATGGAGCAAAGCAAATCTGATTTATGTTTTGCTTGTTCAGGATTCTGAGATGTGCAAACACTATAGAGTATTGCCCAAGATGGGTTACCTTTGCCCAAAGAATTTACAGCCTGTCTGTGGTGATGATGGCCAGACATACAACAATCCATGCATGCTCTGTCATGAAAACCTGTAAGTATACAAGTCTCACCATCATATCTTCTAGTCTAGAAGCTCTTGTCTATAGTGTTTCCCACGGCAGTGAATGGATAGCAATTTGAGGTGTGCTGCAACCAGATGACTAATCATTGCAGTTCAAATCACATTTTGTGATCATCATCTAAAATAAAGGAGAATTGATATTATCCCTTTATTGAAATTGGTTATATATTTTACTGAGTGAAAGAGAAAGGAAAAAAATGGTAGGGTTACAACAATTAGAGAAAATCTCTATAAGCTCGTGTATACTTACAGGAGTCACCCATCCTTTGTCTAAGAGAAAAAGTTGAAAATTATTGCTAAACAAAGTTAGCCCTTATCGCTTCTCGGCCTTTTGGCTAAGATCAAGTGCAGAGTTAGCCCAGCCTATAATCACTAATGGGCCTTATGACTACCTGATATTCACAGATTTCCTATCCTTCCTAAATCTCCTTCTTGGAGCAGGAAGTGTTATCATGCAAAAGAAAGCTCACTGGAGCAAATGGCAGACCTGCTGTCGGCTTTGGCTTTCAAGATTTGTAACTATCTGTGCACCTGTGGGCCTATTAGCTCATCATTATGAGGTTCAGCTGCTTCATTGGAGAAGCGGAAACAGTTCTTTGAGTCAACTGACTTTACAGGGCTATTGCAAAGAATTATTATTTTAAATTAAATACAAAGGATTTGTTTTAAGACTGCATATATCGGAGGTAGCTTTGTTATTGTTTTTCTGCTCAATTGCTATCTGACCCTCACCTCTATCCATATTCCTAACCTTTTCCCAGCCTCCATTTGACTAGCTTTAAATGAGAGCCTGGTGATAAATGTTAACTTTTCCCCCTCACTTTTCCAGATTTACATGACAATCTATGGGTATTCTGTCCTTCTCAGGACACTATAAGCAAGGTCCAGAATAGGAGGATGGGCCCGATATCCTGCTTTTCAATTATAGAGAAATATTTGAAATTACATTTATGTTCTTTTAAGTCAGATAACTCATAAAAGAAAAATCTACTCTACACTTCATATACTTAGAATAAAATCTGAATATAAAAGCTTTATATGATCTCACATCTGCAGACTAGGCACTTTCACATTCACCCCTCTCTGAATCCTCACTACCTCTCATGGAGTGGTGATAGCTTCATTGTACAGAGCGTGAATCTGAAGCTCAGAGAGTACAGGTAATTTGTTTAAAGTCACATAGCTAGGAAGCAGATCAGACAGGATTTTAACCTTGTTGCTTTGGGGATAATACAGTTTTCTTTCTGCTACACTGCTGTTATATGCCAGGCAGTACTTCCTTTAAAAATTGGAGGTCAAAAATTCCTTTGATAATATGAAGAGAGTTAGCACTTTTCAGAAGAGAAAAGAAAATGATGTGACATTAACCATTTTTATGCATATCATCTATGGACATGTTGATCTCTTGAAGTCCATCCATGGGTCTTACAGAGTTTTAAGAATTAAGGAATCTCTGTTTAAGGGATGAATACAACCATTCAGGAATTTGTTACTATATAATGCCTTATCTTTAGCCCAGAAATTCTTCAATTTCTCCTTACTGTAAATGTAGCCAATGTTCTTCAAACATTCTATTAACTATATAAATCCATAACAAGTGGATTTCTATTTCAAGGAACTTTATAGTGAGAAATCCCAATGATAAAAATATTAATAAAAGCATGTTTCAGGAAGGATTGTTTAGCTAAAGATAATAGAAACTGGGAGTATATATTATGAAGAGAAAATTTAGGCTATCCCAGGCAAAACAAAACAGTATTGGTTTCTGTTGTCTTAGAGTAATCTAGAGGGAAGCAGTTTCAACCTGAGAATGCCCAAAGACAAAATGAACTGTCTTGTTAGACAGTAAATTTCTCATCACCAGTAGATATTTGATATGTAATATTTCTTAAGAGGCCTTAAAAGTCATATCCTTTAAGTCTTTCTAATTCTAAAATACCGACTATATGATTAAGTCTTGTTATACTTTATAAAATATATTTATATATCTACATCCTCTATCTATTTTATATGTTTATATAAATACATTTATATGAAATATATTTTATAATCCCCAAGTCACATTATCAGTATTCAATAAAGTCTAATTTCTCTCTGGGATCCCATTTCCCCATCTGTAAAATAATGGCTTTTGGACTAAATGATCTCTAAGTGTATTTCTAAAATTCAACAACTCTGAGTATATTGTGATTGAAATGTGACAGAATAGATCCAGGGGTTGGGAAAAAAAAGCTGGAGCTAAGTGAGAAGAGAGAGACTAAACGTGATGATGCCTACTAGAAAAGAGCTGAATGCAGATCCCAGGACCTGCCCCTGATTTCAGTTTGGGTTTGATGCTCAAATATCACCCACATTAATCCTTGTTGTTTTCCTTTCCCCATCTCTGAAAATTACTCTGTTGTTTTAGAATACGCCAAACTAATACACGCATACGCAGCGAAGGGCCGTGTGAGAATAGCACCCCAAAAACAACACCTCTCAGCGTGCCAGCATCTGTAAGTACATTGGCATCCGTGATTGCGGTTTTTAGAGCCAGTTGATGAAGATAATTAAGTAATTGCTGAAATATGTGGGAATAATAATGTAGTAGTTAACATTTAAAAATGTTTCCTGGGGATCCTTAATAGATTTTTTTAGTAGTGATGTTCCTAACAACAGTTTCACAGAGTAGGTTTTCTTTTATGTGGTCTACAATAAAAAATGAGACAGAGACCAAAAGAGGTCAGATAGCAACAGAACTGGATTTAAACCATTTCTCTGTAACCCCCCTATCCTTGCATTTTACATTGTATTAAATGATCTTCCCTAATGAAAAGTTGACCTTTTCATTTAAAGTCTTATAAGGATGTTTTGACACACATTATTGAGTTTGACATTCTCCCTGGTGCTTTCATTTGAGGAGTCTCTTCCTTTAGCAAGATGATATGTAACTTGGGGGAAGGGGAACTGAGAATATTCAAATAAGATAAATTTTTTTTTGTTACCAGATAAATATGGACTCAAATTTCAGTTTTTGATGGTCTTCATATATGAGACCTCTTGCAAATCACATAAATATTTAAACCAGCAATTTTCAACTACTGTGGCAGAAGAATTTTTAAAACATGCAACACCTGACTATGTATTCAAGGGCACTGACCTCTTTTCCTTTAGATTGTCAAATCAAAAAATGACAACAGCCAACACCACAATGGCCATCCGGTGTGAAAGAATCAAAATTATACCTAAATTTTTGTCAGATTAGCAGAAGATATATATTTTAGTATGCTGCAGAATTTTACTAATTAGTTTATGTGTGCCAGGAGATGAAAAAGGTTAAAATCACTGATTGAAACGAAAAATCTTACTGAGTTACTAAAAGTATTCAAGAAGTGCTGACTTTTAAGCATTTGGCACAGTGTCTACAAATTCATGGCATTTATTGTTATTATCACTATTATTATTATTCCTAAGAGACCAAAGTATGAATTTAGAGAAACATACCCTGGCGCCGTGCTTATTTTTAATCACTTTAGTGAATTCTCTCTTAATAGATTTATATTTGATATTCACAAAAAATTTAATTAAAATAAACAATATTTAATGAATAAATAATTATTTATTTTTATCCACATTGTTATTTTACTTCCTTCCATAGCCAGCTTTGGCAATATGGAGTTGGAAACTGTTCTGCCACATTTGAGAATCTTAAGTAACACTACATGAGACCATACTCAAAAGAACTACTCAGTGATGCTTGATATGGGAAACTGGAAAAACAGGAGCTATAAGCTGTTTCTGCTTTCATACTAACAGCTGGAAGGCAGGTAGAATAGGTGGAGCATGGGCTGAAATCAGGACATTTTAATTTCTTATTTGGGCTTGAGAAAGTCATCTGTCTACTCTGGGTCTTTACATGTCTATAAAGAGAGGGTTTTAATTTTTGCTCCACTCCCCATATTGTGTTGGCTCTCTTGTTACATATAAACTCTTAGTGACTTGCCCCTCATTTTATTGACGGACATACTGTCCCCCAATCTCACAAACACACCTGGTCACATATATTCTAGAACAGGAAGGGAGAAATAATCTTTATATAAATTTTATAGGCTACACCTTAGGCACACCTTCTCATTTAAACAACTTGACAAAAACTGCTTTAGGGGGAAATTGCCATAGGAGCATACGATAAGATGTATTTGTTCAAATAATGAAGAATCTTGCCAGGCTAAGCACAAAAGGTTTGTAAGGGAGTTCCTTCCTTTCATTTTTGGGTGTATTCTTTCCACCAGAGGTATATATCAGGCATTATTAATGACAGGAATTATTTATGATGTTAGCTGATGGATCAAGTCATTAGAACAAAAGGTGTCCTGGGTGTGATTTCAGTTCCCTCTATGATTCAGTGCTGTGATTTTGGAATCACCAAGGTGGTATGGGTGGGTCATGGCTCAGCATTGCTCTGATAACTACTCTGGATTCATATCCAAGAAGTTGGAACCTATTGCCTGACCATTGTTCCTGGGTAGAAGATAATCTAAGAGAACCTGGACTCCCAAGAATGGAATAAAAGGCTTTTCTGGAAAAATAGATTGAAGTTCCTGGAACCCATACTTTTGCTTACTATCTAATAAGGACTTTCTATTATACAGTAATTGCTAACATGAATGTAACCCTTTAGAGTTACATTCACAATGGCCCTGTAATTAGGGCAGAGATCATTATCTTTCCCATTTTATAGAAAATCATCATGCATGAAATCCTGCAATTTATCAGGGTTATTCAGTATTATGTCTTGAGTCCAATGTAGATATTCTAACTTTACTTCTTATGTTCTGCCACCATCCTTTAAGTTCAGGAGATTCTAAGCACCTGGGAATCTGGAGAAGGCATTATCTCAATTAAATAAAAATTAGCTACTTTGGAAGGAAATTACTATGTTAAGGAAAATACCAATACTATTTTCTGTGGTGAATAAGCAATGCGTTTCAATTTAATGACAAAGATTTTCAAGGATTTAGCAAGACCATAGCTTGAGATTTTCAAACCAAAGGAAGTCTCACAATTTTAATTTCAATGTGAAAGTTTAAATGGAGGTTTGAGTTTGGAATGATAGTGCTACTAGGGCTCTAGGTGGTAATGTATAGTTATATGGAAGATTCCCTGAGGCACTTGACCCCTTTTTAAAAAATGTGTGTTGATTTAATGTTTTAAATGTTGATTTAAAGAGCATATGAATATTGGATGCATCAGACAAGGAAGATTAGCTGGTTAATTGATTCTCATGGCCTAAGACAAACAGTGAGTAAACCATTAGTGTTAGAGGAATTGGATTTAACTTCTGACCAAATGTGTGACTTTAGGAAGTCACTAAACTTCTCTGAAGCTCAGTTTCCTCCTCTGTGAAAAATGTTAATAGCACCTATCTCTTTGCATGAGGGTCACATGTAATAGAGAGTAGACTATTTCTGCATCCACCTCAACAGGTAGTTTGTACTAGGTGCTCAATAAAGGCTCATTGAGTCAATTGAATAAAATGTGAAAGTGATTTTAAATTGTGAGTCCTTGAGAGTGCAGGAATCTATGGATTTCTTTGATTATGGTACAGCTATAAATGTACAATCCTCATTTCTACAACATCTCTGAATTTCTTCCATTTAACCTCCCCATCTTCTCTTCTAGGTCAAATGATGTGAGGATTGGTGAAAGCCATGAGGGACCATTTATATCTTGATTCTGAATTGCCTACCTTCACCATCTGTATATACAAAGAATTCTTCAGAGCTCGTCTTATTTACTGTAGAAAACAATAGAGACTGTTGGGGGAATGGACTCACTGACTTCCAGTCTTCTCCATCTCTTTCCTCCTAGATTCTGCGATCAGAGGGCACAGAGACATCCCCACCCAGTCTGTGCTCTGCAGACCCCTGATCACAATGCTGTCTGTCCAATTACTTGTTCAATAAAAGTAAACCCAGCAGAACACCCTTTTCGGGATTTCTTTGCCACTGACAAATAGGAAATTGTTTTTTACAGAAGTTGAATAAACTCTACCCTTTTGTCTGGCTAAGCCCATTGGTGAATAGAAATTGCTCACTTTTTTTCTGATTCAAGTTGTTGTCACAGTTGGAAACAGAGGTGGGGAGGTATGGGCTCCCAGGCAGCCAGCAGCTATATAAAGTCAACCAACTGTGAATCAACCTCACCTTTACCAGCTCCCCTATCTGACATCTCTATTTCTGTGAATAGTATAATTACCTCTCAGTGAATAGGCCTCAGTCAATGACACAAACCAGTAATTTTTCACATCTAATCTTGTTGCCTCTTGACAATGAATGTCTATATCAGGGCCTTGGTTGCATATTCTGGGAGAAGATAGGAAATGAGAGTTCCCAATGTATGTATATCTCTAAAGTAGCACTGTCCAATAGAATTATGAGTCACATATATCATTTCAAATTTTCTCATAGCTGTAAACCAAAAGGGTAAAATTAATTTTAATAATATATATATTTTTTAATTGTTTAAAGTATTACATATGTCTCCTTTTTCCCCAATAGACCCCCCTGAACCCCCTTCATCCCATACCCGAGGACAAGCCCCCTCCACCCCATTGTCTGTGTCCATTGATTATACTAATATGCGTGCATACAAGTCCTTTGGTTGATCTCAAAGCCCCCCTCCCCTGCCATTTGTCTCTGAATCTATTTTTGTTCATCAGTTTATGTTGATCATTATATTCCACATGTGAGTGAGATCATGTGATATTTATCTTTCTCCAACTGGCTTATTTCGCTTAGCATAATGCTCTCCAGGTCCATCCATGCTGTTGCAAATGGTAAAAGTTCCTTCTTTTTTATAGCAGCATAGTATTCCATCCTGTAGATGTACCACAGTTTTCTAATCCATTCATCTACTGATGGGCACTTAGGCTGTTTCCAGATCTTAGCTATGGTGAATTGTGCTGCTATGAACATAAGGGCGCACATATCCTTTCTGATTGGTGTTTCTGGTTTCTTGGGATATATTCTAGAATTGGGATTACTGGGTCAAATGGGATTTCCATTTTTAATTTTTTGAGGAAACTCCATACTGCTTTCCATAGTGGTTGCACCAGTCTGCATTCTCACCAGCAGTGCACAAGGGTTCCTTTTTCTCCACATCCTCGCCAGCACTTGTCATTTGTTGATTTCATGATGATAGCCATTCTGACAGGTATGAGATAGTATCACATTGTTGTTTTGATTTTTATTTCTCAGATGATTAGTGACTTTGATCATGTTTTCATATGTCTCTGGGCCTTCTGTATGTCCTCTTTCAAAAAGTGTCTATTTAGGTCCTTTGCCCATTTTTTGATTGGATTGTTTACCTTCCTTTTGTTAAGTTGCATGAGTTCTCTGTAAATTTTGGAGATTAAACCCTTATGTGAAATAGCATTGGCAAATATGTTCTCCCATGCAGTGGTCTTTCTTGTTGTTTTGTTGATGGTTTCTTTTGCTGTGCAGAAGCTTTTCATTTTGTTGTAGTTCCATTTATTTATTTTTCTCCTTAGTCTCCATTGCCCTAGGAACTGTATTGGTAAAGACATTGATACTACATATGTCTGATATTTTGCTGCGTATGGGGTATTGTAGGATTTTTATAGTTTCCCATGTTAGGTTTAAGTCCTTTAGCCATTTTGAGTTTGTTTTTGTGTATGGTGTAAGTTGGTGATCTAGTTTTAATTTTTTGCATGTATCTGACCAAATTTCCCAGCACCATTTATTAAAGAGACTGTGTTGACTATATTGTATGCTCTTGCCTCTTTGTCAAATATTAATTGAGCATAATGGCTTGGGTTGATTTCTGGGTTCTCTGTTCTGTTCCATTGGTCTATATGTCTGTTCTTGTGCCAGTACCAGGCAGTTTTGAGAACCGTGGCTTTGTAATATAGCTTGATATCTGGTATTGTGATCCTTCAACTTTGTTCTTCTTCCTCAGGCTTACTGTGGCCATTCAGGATCTTTTTTTATTCCAGATGAATTTTTGGAGAGTTTGTTCTAGATCTTTGAAATATGCTGTTGGTATTTTAATGGGGATTTCATTGAATCTGTAGATTGCTTCAGGTAGTATGAATATTTTAATGATGTTGAGTCTACTAATCCATGAACATTGTAGGTTCTTCCATTTGATTATATCCTCCTCTATCTCTTTTTTTTAATGTCCTGTAGTTTTCTGAGTACAGGTCTTTTACCTCCTTAGTTAAATTTGTTCCTCAGTATCTTACTTTTTTTGGTGTAATGGTAAATATGATTTCTTTTCTCTTCTTTTCTTTTTTTTCTTTCCTTTTCTTTTCTTTTTCTCTTTCTATGAGTTCATTATTGGTATTTAAAAAGGCCATAGATTTCTGGGTGTTAATTTTGTATCCTGCTACATTGCCAAATTCATTTATTAAGTCTAGTAGTTTTTTGATGGAGTCTTTGGGGTTTTCTGTATACTGTATCATGTCATCTGCGAATAAGGACAGTTTTACTTCTTTTCCAACTTGGATGCCTTTTATTTCTTCTTTTTGTCTGATCACTATGGCTAGCACTTCCAGTACTGTATTAAACAGGAGTGGTGAAAGTGGGCATCCCTGTCTTATTACTGTTCTTAGGGGAAATGGATTTAGTTTTTGCCCATTGACTATGATGTTGGTTGTAGGTTTGTCATACAAGGCTTTTATTATGTTGAGGTATGATCCCTCTATTCCCACTTTGCTGAGAGTTTTTATCAAGAAAGGGTGTTGGATTTTGTCAAATGCTTTTTCTGCATTGATTGATAATATTATGTGATTTTTGTCTCTCAGTCTGTTTACGTGATGTATCACATTTATTGATTTGCAGATATTGTACCATCCTTGCATCCCCGGAATAAATCCCACTTGGTCATGGTGTCTGAATTTTCTAATGTAATGCTGGATCTGATTTGCAAGAATTTTGTTGAGGATTTTAGCGTCTATGTTCATCAAGGATATTGGCCTTTAATTCTCTTTTTTTGTGGTGTCTTTATCTGGTTTTAGAATTAGGGTAATACTGGCTTCATAGAAAGAGCTTGGAAGTGTGCCTTCCTCTTGAATTTTTTTAAATAGTCTGAGGAGTATAGATTTTATACTCCTATACTTGAATACTTGGTAGAACTCCCCTGTAAAGCCGTCTGTACCAGGGATTTTGTTTGCTGGAAGATTTTTGATTGCTACTTCAATTTCTTCAGTAGTTATTGCCCTATTCAGGTTTTTGTATTCTTTCTGATTGAGTTTTAGGAGCTTGTATTTTTCTAAGAATATGTCCATTTCATCTAGGTTGTCCAGTTTGTTGGAATAGAGTTGCTCAAAGTATTTTTTCATAATCCTTTGTGTTTCTGTGGGATCAGTTGTTACTTCACCTCTTTCATTTCTGATTTTGTTTATTTGGGTCCTCTCTCTTTGCTTCTTAGTGAGCCTGGCTAGAGGTTCATCAATCTTGTTTATCATTTCAAAGAGCCAGCTCTTGGTTTGTTGACCTTTTGTATTGTTTTGTTTTTGTTTTTTGGTCTCTATGTAGTTTATTTCTACTCTGATTTTTATTATTTCCTTTCTTCTGGTTACTCTGGGCTTTTCTTGTTGCTGTCTTTCTAATTCTTTGAGTTATTAGGTTACATAATTTATTACCACTTTTTTTTGCTTTTTTTGAGGTGGGCCTGTAGAGCTATGAACTTCCCTCACCAGGCTGCTTTCACTGTGTCCCATAGGTTTTGGATTGTTATGTTTTCATTTTTGTTTGTTACCAGAATGCTTTTTATTTCTTCCTTGATTTCTTTGGTAGCCCAAACATTGTTTAATAGTCATGTTTTCTCTTCCATTCAGCTACCCTATGTCTTTTGATTGGGGAATTTAATCCATTTACATTTAAAGTTATTATTGATAGTTACTTGTTTGTCACCATTTTTATTCTTTATGCCTGTGTTCCTTCTTCCCTTTCTATTACTTCTTTTTACAGAAGTCCCTTTAGCATTTCTTATATTGCTGGTTTGGTGGTAATAAACTCCTTTAGATTTTTTTTTTGTCTGTGAAGCTCCTGATTTCACCTTCAATTTTGAATGATAGCTTTGCTGGGTATAGTATTCTTGGATTCAGACCCTTGCTTTGCATGACTTTGTATATTTCATTCCATTCCCGTCTGGCCTGATATGTTTCTATTGAGAAATCAGTTGATAGTCCCTTATAGTTAACTTTCTGTCTCTCTCTGTCATCCTTTAAGATTCTTACTTTGTCGTTGGTGTTTGCCAATTTAATTATAGTGTGTCTTGGTATTGGTCTTTTTGGGTTAATCTTGTTTGGGCCTCTGTGAGTTTCTTGGACTTGTGGGTTTTTTCTTCCTAATATCAGGGAAGTTTTCTGTCATTATTTCTTCAAACAGGTTTTCTATTCCTTGCTCAGTTTTCTCTCCTTCTGGCACCCCTATTATGTGGATGTTGTTTCATTTTGTGTTGTTCCAAAGCTCCTTTAGGCTCTCCTCCTGATTTTTTAAGTTTTTTTTTTTTTTTTTCAGTTGTTGCTCTGTTTGGGTATTTTTTCCTACCTTGTCTTCTAGCTCACTGATGTGTTCCTCAACTTCTTCTAGTCTACTGTTGATGCTTTCTATTGTGTTCCTATTGCAGCTATTTCATTCTTCATTTCTTTTTGGTTCTTCTTCATTTCCTCTTGGTTCTTACACATGTAGTTGAATTTGTCTTCCATCCTTTTCAGCATCCTTATTACCATTGCTCTGAATTCTTTCTGACAACTTGCTTGCCTCCATTTCATTTACTTCCTTTCCCAGTGCTTCCTCCTTTTCTTTAATATGGGGGCTGTTTCTTTCTCTCCCCATTTTCACTCTTCTCAGGATGTCTGGTTATGTGGCTCACTCTCTACCACGTTGACTTAAAGATACAAAAATACAACTCGACAAGACACAGCACAGGGCACAAAATGCAAATGTATTCACGAATACCCCAAATAAAGGTGACCACCATAGCAAAGAGAATTAGGGGTGAGAAAAGAGTGCAAAAGTGATATTGAGAAAAGGAAAAAAGTTAATAGAGAAAAGAAAAAGAAGAATAAAGAAGGGGGGAAATATATGTATATGGGGAGAAAACTCCAAAAAACCAACAACTAATCCAAAAAATATAAACAACCACCCAGAAAAGAAGGAGAGAAGCTGAATCTAAAAAGGCAAAGCTTATATCCAGAAGGTAAGGTCAAGGAATTTAATGAATGAGGAAATGGCCACAATTCAGCTTAGAGGGGATAGAAAGAGAATGAGTGTATAAGAAGAAAAGTAAAAAAACAAAATACAAAAAAATAGAAGAAAATAATAATTGAAAAAATAATCATTGAAAAATATATATGTTAAAACTACCTTGGTGGAGGCAGCTGATCGATGTTTCTCTCTCATTGATGTTTCTAACTCTCTCTCCCTCTCCCTTCTTCCTTGTAAAAAATCAAAAAAATATATTTTTTAAAAAATAAATGAAGCCCTAGCAAGTTTGACTCAGTGGATAATGGGCGTGTACCTCGGTTGCAGGCTCCTCCCTGGCCCTGCTTGCAGAAGGCAACCAATCAATGTGTTTGGATATTTCTGTCTCTTTCTCTCTCTAAAAATCAATGGAAAAATATCCTCAATGAGGATTTTTTAAAAAAGGAAATGAATTTACATTATGTAAATAAATATGCATGGTGTATTCCAATAAAACTGTATTTACAAAATTGGTGGTGGGCCCAGTTTGACCTGTGGGCTGTAAACCAGTAAGCAGTAGGAATCTCACTCTCTCTCTTTCCTTCTTTTTTGTATCTTAATTGTCATCTTTTGCTCCTTTCTATACTATTAAATACCAGCCACACTTCTCATTCCATGATAATGATAATAGGAGCTAATAAATGTTGACATTTCTAAATACTTAATTTGAGCTTGAAACTGAGAAAAACAATTGGCAAGATTCACATTTGTACCCCAATTCAATACTCTTTCTGACCTTCTTGGGTGACTTTGACCAAGGCCAGTCTCCTATACACACATAGCTCATAGTAAATGAAGTGAATGTGTCCTCAAATAACTCTTCCTGTGGCCTTTACTAATGACAGGTGATATCTGTTTTCCAAATAGAAAAAATTATAATAAGACATCTGTTTTTTTTCCTAATACCATCTTGGCACACAGGTAGATCCCTTTTCTTTTCCGGTATTGAAATTAAAGTTCTATCTCAATAATATGTGACTGTAAATCATTCTTCAAGCATGAAGAGAGAACAGAGAAAAAGCTTTGTCCATTGAAGATCAGTTTCAGGTAAATAAATCAAACTATTTGTCATCCTCATTGGAATTTCTTTGACCAAAGAGGTCCTTCTGCGTTATTCTGATAATCTGCCTTCCATCAAGCCACGCTGTTACAGTGCTTGTAAATATGTTCCAAGCCTGTAGATTCCTTGCATTTTAGCTGGTTTTTCTTCTTTTAGAATTTTAGACCTTTTTTCTCTTCAGTGGCCAAACAGATTTGAATGTCTCCATCTTTTACAACTCTTTTTGTTTGTTTCATCTCCAAATGACCACTTCAAAACACAGATCCTTTCATTCCCCAATTTAGACTCTTGGAAAATTCCTACAAGGCAGCTGCACTGCAGTAGAGCAAAGCAAAATGAGACTAACCTGAAATCTAGTCATTGTCTTCCCACTTCTCTTTTATCTTCCATAGAGTTCATCACCAAATCTGGTAAACTTGCTCCAAGTCAACATCACCCTTTCATGATTGACCACAACAGCTTTAAAAATGATCTTCCTGCTTCAGTCTTGGCCCTTCCATTGCATTCTCCTCTCTAGGCAGAATAATGACCTGAAATCCAAATTTGATGATATTATACTTAAAACCCTTAAGTGGCTTCTCTAGCTCCCAAGATGAACTCCAAACTCTTGACACACAAGGCTTCTGTTCACCTCTTTAGCTTTAACTCTTGCATTGCTTTCTATCTCTTATACCTTGAGTAATTATCTTGAACTTGTTCTTACATGTTTCCTCTTCCTAACATATCCTCTTTATCCATCACTGATCCTTCTCCCATTTTTTCTTCTATTTCACAAGGTCCATTTCTCCAAACTCTAGACTAGTTTGTTCTCACCTCAGGCGAGGTGCAGGTGGTCTTTGGAA
This sequence comes from Myotis yumanensis, assembly GCF_028538775.1. NCBI lineage: Eukaryota > Metazoa > Chordata > Mammalia > Chiroptera > Vespertilionidae > Myotis > Myotis yumanensis. Next base: position 23,069,873 of record NW_027223756.1, on the reverse strand, counting down.
ACTTTCTATAACCTTTTTTTTCTCAGAATGTGAATTAGTTATTCCTTTGATATGGTCCTATAACATGCTGTCCTTACACCTATATTACCAGGTGTCACTGTTTTTTAATTGCTTATTTACAAGTCGATCCTTTCACTGACCTATGACTCCTTTATGCAAAGAGACAGTTTGATATTCTTGTTTATATCCCTGGTGCATAGTACAATACCTGGCATGGAGCAACATGGTATTAAAAGTTTTTCAGTGAACCTAAGATAATAATTGTAAAAGGAGGCTGGTCAGGGCATGGCTCAGTGGTTGACTGTCAACCTATGAACCAGGAGGTCACAGTTCGATTCCCCATCGAGGCATATGCCTTGGGTCGCAGGCTCGATCCCCAGGGTGGGGCATGCAGGAGGCAGTTGATCAGTGATTCTCTCTTATTATTGATGTTGCTATCTCTCCCTTTCCCTTCCTCTCTAAAATCAATAAAAAATATATATATTTTTTTAATTTTAAAAGGAAATTTAGGACAGATATTCCCAGTTCTGGCCTATTGACATAAAACCTACAAGAATAGGGGAGAACCATTATTTCTCTAAGAATTTAGAGAATTTTTGCCTTCCCTCCCTGGTACAAATTAAAAATTGCTGGTGCCCTGGCCTGTGTGGCTCATATAGTTGAGTATTGTCCCTTGCACCAAAAAGTTGCTGGGTCGATTCCCAGTCAGGCCACATGTCCAGGTTGCAGCTCAATCACAAGTAGAGGGTGTATAGGAGGCAGCTGATTGATGTTTGGCTCTTGCATATCTCTCTCTCTCTCTCTCTCTTTCTCTTTCCTCTCTCTAAAAAATCAATAAAAATTGCTGACACCAATAGTTGGAAACAAGCTAGATACATGAACATAGAACTTATAAAATGTACCCTCCCACCCCCAGGAAGGCTAGGCTCATGAGGTATTTTTCAGAAATATGAACAAATGCTAAAGCTAAAAAGGAATGCAAATGCAGCATGAGACCATAAAAATATACTGTGAAATATATTGTTGTAATTAGCATTGTGCTTTCTACTAATTAATTTCTTTTTTATCAGCTAAAATATGGTATGTAGTGATAAAGACAATCTCAATCAGGAAAAGTTTGATAAAACCTTTTAGGATGATAAAATCCTAGACTGACAGAGCTAGAAGAAAATTAGAGATGATTTATACGCATATTTAATATGGGGGAATACTGAAGCCAGGAGAGGAAAAGTAATTTTCTGAGCTTACCTAAAGTGGGTATAAATCAGAAATACAAATTCAAGTATATGTTTTTTTAAGCTCATGTTCCTTACATCAGTCCCTCTGGCCTTATGGGCCCCAGTTCTATGCTCTTCATGCAAATAATATTATCTAACTGATTATGGTTTGGGACAAAAGAAATGGATTTTTTAGTCAATGATCCTAGAAAATTGTTCATTATCTACAGAAATGGTCACTTCTGTTTGTGGGATATTTCAATTCCAAATCTATGGAACATGTGGCAGGATAATAGTTTAACTGCTGAGATTTTAGCATATAGTAGTGAGATTAACAGTGAAAAGTGACTTCCAATGCCTTGACTTATATGAAAGGAGTCCTGGGAGCAGTGCTGAAATGAACAGTCAACAGTTTATTATGTTCTTATCTCTGGATCTACTTTGCTCTTCAAATGTTAAGTGAGAAAGTTGCCAGAACTATTGCCAAGGTCTCTAAAAATGAATGATTGACAAGTTGTGTCCACAAAGGATATTTGCTTAAATCCAGGTCTTGGGTCACAGGACAGACATTGATGAATCAAGCAGGAAATACCCACCCTTCCCCATCCAGAGGCTGTTCCTATGCACTCAGAAGAGCTGTAGGCCGTTGGATGAGTCCAGTTTTTTTTTAATATATTTTATTGATTTTTTTTTTTTTTTTACAGAGAGGAAGGGAGAGGGATAGAGAGTTAGAAACATGGATGAGAGAGAAACATCAACCAGCTGCCTCCTGCACACCACCTACTGGGGATGTGCATGCAACCTAGGTACATGCCCTTGACCGGAATCGAACCTGAGACCTTTCAGTCCACAGGCCGACGCTCTATCCACTGAGCCAAACCGGTTAGGGCGATGAGTCCAGTTTTAAGTGCCCACTAAAGGATTTCTGGTGGAGCTGCTTAACCCCAGATCAGCACTGACCTAAAAGCACAAAATAAGATTCTAAGGAAGAATGAAACTGTGATAGTAATTTTAATGTCAATATTTCAAACAAGAAGTAATAACATCAACAATGCAAGCAGTATTTAAAAGCTATTAATTAGTCTTTCTTGTATCTCTCCTCTGCATTGCAAAACTAGCAGAAAAAAGTATGTAATTGACTTAAAGGATATTTGAGTTAAACTGAACAAAAGCATAAATTATAGGAAAGAATTACACTTTGTAACTTGACTACTTTCAAAAGTAAACAAAACAGAAGGTATAAAATTTTCAAGAAAAATGAAAGGGGCTGAGTTCTAATACTGACCAAGACTGTTGCTTGATCACATCCTGAAAAGGCAAAAGACTACTGAGTGTGTGACTAAAAACATGTTTCACAAACCCTAGATTCAGGAGTTCTCAATCTCAAAAGTCACCCTGCCCCATGTGTGACACAGAATCAAGGAGCAACCTCAGAGAAGGGAACCATTTATGGCTGGTTTAGACCACCAGAATGCAGGATACAACTAGGACTGTCCAGATCAGAGGGCCTGCTCTCATTTTTTGATCACTTATTTACCATGTTAAATCCTCATAAACTCTAATAGTGAATGGGACCAAACCTCCTCATATCCAGGCAGAGTGGAGGGCTCAGAATTGAATGTAATTTTATATAGAGGCAGAGAAGGACTAGATAATTTTGTACAACTATATTTATTGATGGAAATTCACACCTACTGTGTGGGGGACCACAGTGGGGACTGCTAGGGAGTCATGGCAGTACAGACCCACATTTAGGGCTGGCTGCCCTAGTATCCCAGCCAATCAATTTGTTTTGAAACAAAAACCTTGAGCCTGCTAAGCAACAGGCTTAATAGAAATGGGTGTGGATCCTTTGAAGTGACTTTTAATTTGGGCAATGTATTGTGTTGATGCTGACTTCAGCATAATTCTATATACTGTTTTCAAATCTTTAGTTATTGAGTAGGTGACAAAAGGAAAAAAGAAAAATGAAGTCATGTTAGAATTTATTGATGGTTAATTTCTTTGTCATGCCTATGAGAGTTTCCAAAAAGGGAAGAACATGGGAGGTAGATTTCTAGACAATTATTCTTGAACTGTGCATTAAAAATAAGGAAATAATATTTTAAAACTTATAATTTTCCTGGAGAGGAAGGTACACACAAAATAAAACTTAGTTGGTGGAAGATTAGATATGAATGTTAAAATTAGAGAGGAATAAAAACTCCTACATTTTTCTGTATTGGTTACCACTGACAAAGCTTACCAGAGTGAAACTGGAGAGGAGCCATTAAAAATGGGAATTGGCATGAAGATTTCTGGGGGAAATGTTGACCTTGAAGCTGCTATGGATATCCAGAAGGTGATGTCCAATAAGTAGTGGAGAACTGAGTCTAGGATCAGGTGGCAGATCCTCGCTCATCTTCTTTGGGAAAGTAAGTAGAGGCAGAAATCTCATATTGACACAAGGGTGGGTGGTGATGTGAGAAAGTATGGCAAACCAGAAAGAATCTTGTACCAGTTTCAGGGGATCTGATTCACTGAGTGGTCTCACTTCCTCTTTTTATTTTATTTTACTTTTTATTTTATTTTATTTGGAATCTAGTTTAGAAGTTCTCAAATGAACTTACATGCAACCTTGAGGTCTGTGCAGAAAATGTAGGTATTCATGAGTCCTAGCTTGCTTCTATTTAAGTTACTTCCTTTAAAAATATCTGTTAAGTTTATTACTGGCCTCATAAAATTACCTTTGGGAGGAAAAACGCTCCATTTCTTAAGTAAACAACAGCAATGAAAAGTTTGGAAACCACAGATCCTGATGCTTGTTCAGGGCCCCACCAGCTCTAATATCCTGTGAACCATTGTTCTTATTTCTATCTACTTAGAACATGGTCAGTCTAGTGAAATGCTTCACTCTAACTTGAGAGGAAGATCACTTATCCCATTCAGAGAAGCTTCTAGAGAGCATTTCATTGCATTATGCATATTTCAAACATTGATGAAGCATTGAAATATGGGTGAGGTAATAAGTATTCAAATTTCACAATGGTATTACTGAGATTATACGACTCTACCTGAGGGAAAGAGGTGGCATTGGAAAAAATAAATAATATGAGTGAGAGAGACACTCCTTAAAAAATTAGAAACAAATGCAGTGAGTGCTGTGAGATCATAAGATCTGAAATTAGAAGATCCAGTTTGGGTCAAGATCCTATCACTCAGTAGCTGTGTGCTTTGGGAATTTGCTTAACTCCTCTAATCTTTGAGTTTGTCCTTTGGGAATTTACTCTATTTTAATTCTATCTTCTGGAACGCTAATGTGAGGACCACATGAGATAATAGGGATGAATTTCTAAGTAATTGGAAATTATTGGATGGCCATCAGGTGATCATAGGCTGCCAGCTGGGGAAAGGGACCAAGAGATGGTCAGTATGCCTCATAGTGACTGGTCCAGTGGTCGTTCTGCTATTAGGGTGAATTTATATAGTACCCTCTTATTATATAGGATAGAGGCCTGGTGCACGGGTGGGGGCCACCTGAAGGGGGCCCCAGATTGTGGTGGGGGGTTCCCATTGGGGGTGGGGCCAGCCTGGGTGAGGGGCCGCAGGCAGTTTCCAGGCTGGCCACACTCCGGCTTTGTCAGAACGGATGTCAGAAGACATCCAGTCTAATTAGCATATTACTCTTTTATTAGTTTGTGTTAAACAAAATATCATGCTTATAATCTTAAGAGGCATGAGAAAGAATGCTAAAATCAGATTATTCAATACCCATTTTAGTTATTGAAGTAACATATCCTAATAAAGGGAAAATGTATTTCAGGAGAGAAGTTAAGGCCTAGGATTTTGTAGAACTAGCTCTCCTGACCATGAACTATGTGACTAAGTAGAATACATTAAAAAAAAATTTTTTTTTATTGATTTCAGAAAGGAAGGAAGAGGAAGAGAGAGATAGAAACATCAATGATGAGAGAGAATAATTGATTGGCTGCCTCCTGCATGCCCCCTACTGAGGGTTGAGCCTGCATGTGCCCTTGACCGGAATTGAACCCAGTACCTTTTATTTCGTAGGCCAATGCTCTATCCACTGAGCCAAGCCAGCTAGGGCTAAATAGAATACATTTAATCTTTCTGAGTTTGTTGTCCCATCTGCCAAGTAGCAACAATACTGGTCTATAAAATTCACCAGTTTATTTTAATCATTTAACAAACCTTCATAGAGCATTGTATAGTTCTTCATACTCTGAAAAATCAAGGTGTTACAACGCTATCTATTCCTGTTGCCTACTATTGTACATTTTAAAGAAATGTTGCTTTTACTTTCTATTTCAACTTTCCTGTATTTAATCTAACCTTTTAAATGTTTTATTTAAGTATAATTGGTATATTAGTTTAAATATATTACTTATATTAGTTTCAGGTGTACAACATAGTGATTTGACATTTTTATGTCAATGAGATCTAGTGGTTATTCATCACCTTGCAAACTTATACCCTTTACACATGTCATTTTAATTTTTATTTCTTCTTACTACACCTATGATATTTGTTCTCAAATATAGTCATGCCATTGTATTTGCTGATAAATCAAAAGATTATTACGTAAAACACCTTTGGTAGATGAGTTTCAGGGTGTAACTGTACCAACTGTCTATAAATCAAGATAATAAGGAAGATTTCCTTGACCAATGAAAAAATACCCTAGCTTGGGTAAACAGCCAATCATCATTGTAAAGGTCAATTTTTAATGAGGGTGGGACCCTGCATTGCATATGTGCACTATATATACACACGAGTGTATTAGGCAGATTACCTTTTCTCTGTCTCTCTCTCTGGACTTGTTGCCTCAGAGCAGCAGAGCCCTAGACCCTCATTCATCCCCATGATGAAGACCATCACTGCTCTTGCCGTTCTTGCTCTAGTAGCTACTACATGGGCTGTCTCTCCACCTGGTGAGTTAAGAATCCTTTTAAATACTCGTGCCTTTATGCTAACTGCAATATATTCAGCCCTTAGTAAGAGTAGAATGCTGAAGTTAGAAGAAAATTTAGGAAGTATCTATTTGGATTGGTCTGATTGACAAAGTGGGAGAAGGGTCAGATCTTCAGGAAAAGGAAGAGAGATGGAGAAGATTAAAAGGATTGTGGGCCCTTCACCCAGTTCCAGATCAGGATCCCTCAAGATTCTGACTTGCCCTTTCAGAAACCACTCATGAAATGTTGAGACCATAACCCAACCTTGCCCTGGGCATGCCCACAAGAACTCTTGAAGTCCTGTGACAGCCCTTCCTCCAAAGACCAGAGATTTCCCCATGGTTCTTCCCCAGAGATCACATGCATCTCTGTCTCCACCCTGACTTTGGCCCTGAGTAAAGAAGTGACCTCTCTTAGGTCTGGCCTGGGCAAGGGATGTTGGGAAATGGTGTCCGAGAAAGAAAGGGGAGTTTATCCCTTAACCGTGCAGGTACTCGGACATTTAAAGCAGTTACAAGCAAAAAGACTGCTTTGGGCTGGTAGGACCGTGGCAGGCAATTTCATCTGACCTTATATTAGTATATTTATGACTGCCGGAGGAATTATGCCACACAAATAGTTACAGTTACAATCCACACAGCAATTTATTCTCCTTTTATCATTGCCGTGGGCACCAAGCTTATCAGCACATAGCACACTGTTACTCAAAACTTCCCTGGTGCCATGGGTACAGGCTTAAAGGGAGCTCCCAAAGCCTGGCTTCCTCTCCAGGCAGCAGCGGCACCTTCTCTGGCTGGATGGTCAGGTCAGGAACGAAGTTTCAGTTTCAGGGCAGCGCTGCCTTCAGAGATCCCTGTGGCATGGAGCGAAGCGGTGTGGGAAAGGGTCTGCGCCCAAACTGAAGGCAGCGAAGAAAAACTTCCCGCGATCAGAGCCACCAGTGCAGCGCAGGGATCAACGCAATCAGCGTTTACCAGGGCGATCTAGCGGGGATCAACTTGCATGGTGTTCGGGGACCCTTTAAATAGCCTGTAGTACCCACGGCAGTCCAGCTGGGGGAGTAAGGGGATTCTGGTAAACAAAATGCATAGCAAGATCTCAAGTTCAACATTAGTTCCAAAGGGCATATCAGAAAACAAACTTGTCAACACTTGGTTTCACTCTGGGGAGGGGGCGGCATATAAGTCATCAGACATATGGTTATCGTGGCAAGTCACTCTAAGTCAGTAATTGAAGTTCGAATCCTTCAGGGCAGTGGGGAACATGTCCTTAATATCACACTTTAAGTTTCAGGAAAGTTAACTCAAACATTTTAAAACCTTTTTAACATTTTTTGGCATTTTTAAACGTCTTTAAACATTTCTATATTTTACTACAACACATGGTTTTAGTTACTGTGAACAATGAATCCAGTTTTGCATTTCTAACCATGGAATTTGCTTTCTCCAATTCCTTCTCTCCAATTACATCTCCTTCCCCTCTCTTTTGGTGATCAAGCATTTGGGACAGCGGTGAGTACAGCCTTCTCTGTGTGGTCTTTGTACAAACAAAATCAGAGCTAATGTGTAAATGAGCTAGGGAGGTAGCTAAACTGGCTCACAGTAAACCAAAATGATTCCTCAGGGGGTGATACTGTTCCTACTCTTCTTTCCTGGTGGCTCTTTCTTAAAAGGTTACAAAAGGAGTCTCCTTGCAAACAGGGAGTAACAGATAAAGTAAATTTTACTTTTGGGCAGCATATTAAACTTTTCTGATTATTTTTCACATTAATTATTCCTTTGGACTTGCATTATAACCCTAAAAGGAGAGAATAATATTTTCTTCTTAAACAGCCAATTATTTGTGTGTGGGGGGGGGGGGGGGGCGGGGGGGAGGGGTATTCTTCTATGTTGCCCTGACTAGGGATTGAACCTGCAACCTTCTTATCAGAATGATGCTCTAATCAATTGAGCTATCTGGCCAGGGCTTAAACAGCCAATTCTTATTTTACTTAAGGAATGTCCTAGGTCTGATCAGTTTTTGTAGTGCAGCACCTGGTCCAATAGAATATCTTCTGGATACTCCTTCCACTCTCTTCTCTCTTTTTTCCATTTTGATATGAGAATAAGTACAGAATTGAAGAAAGAGAATGTAGGACATTATTTTTCTTCCAATTACAGGTGGATTGCTCCAAATACCAGGGTAAAGGCTCCAAGCCTGCATGCACAAGGGAGTTTAAACCAGTATGTGGCACAGATAATCAAGCTTACAGCAATGAATGCATGTATTGTTTGCTAAGACAGTAAGTATGGTATTCAATTTGGAGCCCAGCTCCAGCCCCTTTAAAGATCACAAAATCCACATTGGCCCAAATCTGCTTGGTTGTTAAACACGGGGTTTGACGAATCCTACCTTTTGACCATCCTCTTTGGGCATTGCTTTGTTAAAATTTAAAAAAATTAGCTATATCTCTAAGGAACTCAGAAGATAGTTATCTCTCTGTAGGCTGTTAGCCATGGACATGATTACAAGGCTTTGTTCTATCTTTCACACACCAGAGGAAATTCATGTTACTTCTCATGGTTGCCTGGAAAAGTCTGGCGAAGAGAGTGGGAGTACAAATGGTAGTTGGAACCAGTTGGAATCCCCACTGCCACAAGTTCAATATATACTCTTCACTGGAAACAACCTCTCAGCTTCTAGGAGAATGGTTATTACCAGCCATTCTAGCTATTTTAATTCACTATTTGATGATTAGTTGTTAAAATCATGGGCTTTGGAGTCAGACATATGGATTAGAATCCAAACTGCATTTAGTTAATCTGTAGCATGAGATAAACATCCAATCCACTAAACACTTCAGTATTCCCTTATAGAAGATATAAATTACAACAGTGTTTAGAATTTACTGTGATAAAAACATGTCAATCATTAGCTAAGCAGTAGATATGGAGTAAATACACATAGAAATGAGCTCTATTTTCTCCTCATGATTTTCTTCCTTATTTTCTCTCGTTTTCTAGCCCTTCTGAAATGGATAGCCAAGTGTAATAGCAATTGTTATTCAGGATATAGTCTTTAGGATATGCAAACTCATACGCCACTAAAACAATAGGAGTTTAAAAACTGGGGAGATTTTATGGATTATATTATCTCATATCTCATATCCTCTTTAAAGAAGTCAGGAATCTAACTCAGAAAGGAGAAATAGCTGTAACAAAATTACCCACACTAATGTCAGAAATGGATTTGAGCATTTTTTCTTAATTGCAAAAATGTTCTCACACTATACTATTCCTTTGATTTTTATCTGAATATTCATGGACTATTTTTTAATAGTCCTTTTAGTGTTGATCTTATTTTCTTATGTTTTTATTTGATGGATGTTTTATTACCCACCAAAGATATTAATGGTCAATATTAGTCAACTGGAGTAGACTATTAACCAGAACACCTCATTCTCAGTCCCAGTCAGACAACACCGAATGACATATGACTGTATTTTATTCTGTAGGTTATGAAATATCAAGTAACTGCTTTACCCATTAGATAAAATTTTCTCTTTCAGAGAACAAGGACGTATACTCAGAAAACTTCATGATGGGCGATGTGTAAGTATATTCAGAAATTTTATTTATTCTTAATATAAAATGTTACACTAATTCCTCATTTTCCTATGGGAAAAACTATTTTAAGATATGTCATTTAAAAATTATCTATACCATGTATGGTCATAGGTAAGACATTTGGCCAGCCTAAACAGATGACCTGAAGTACAGTTAATTTATTTACCCAGAGGAGGACTTCAGAAACTTTACTCATAGCCCTTAATTGGGGCAGGTTGGTATACATGTGCTTCTTTTCTTTTATTTTTTAAAAATATTTTTATTGATTTCAGAGAGGAAGAGAGAGGGAGAGAGAGATAAAAACATCCATGATGAGACTGAACCTGCAACCTGGGCATGTGTCCTGCCTGGAAATCGAACTGTGACCTCCAGGTTCATAGGTCAACACTCAAACACTGAGCCACACTGGCTGAACCACGTGCTTATTTTCTAACACTGCAACTAATTAGCAGGTTTCAAAAAGGAGTTCAAGGGAATTAGGGACTCACGGTTATTCTCATAACAATAAAGAAAGTTATTTTTTAAAAGCACAAAAAATTCAAAAGAAATATAGAGATAATTTAGGGGTAAAGAGCTATGTGAGTGGGATGTCAATAATTAGAATAAGAGAGGAGAACTGTTAACATGTAAAAGACAGTTTAATTTAAGGAGAGGTACCTAACCCAATTCCATGGGTGGGAGAGAGAAACTTATAAAAGTCCGTGACCTGACTTTAAAGGAGGAACAGGAGCTGGGTTGATGGATAAAGTGGGTAACGTCATGTAAGAGGAGAAACACCATAAGCAAAGTCACAGGGACTTTCAGGAGCAGGAAACTCTCAGGGAATTCAGTCCTTAAATGGCCTCGCGTAAGTGGCAGAGCAGATAAGAATGGAGAGATGAGCACAGGTCATGAGGGGACTTTCTGTTGATGGGGAAGTCCGTTAAGTTTTTGAAGAACAAGATCTAAGTTGATTTGTTAAAAAAAAATCACTCTGCATCAATGTGGAGGAGGACTGAAATCCCCAATAAAGCATGGAGGCTGGGCAGTACATTGGCAGATAACTGCAGATGTGTAGGCAGGACCTGTTGAGGGCTGGATTAAAGGGAACGACAGTCTGGTAAGGAGAGGACTAATTTGGAAATTAAGTACAAGATAGAATCCATAGGATGTATCTGTCACTCTAATGTAGAGGAGTGAGAGGGAAGCCTTATACCTGAACTGAGCTCTCCCTTGCTGTGATGATCATCCCACCATTGTTAGGTCAGATTATATAAACTTTGGAGAATGTTCTTTTGCATATGGAATTCTGAACTAAATAATCCTTGAAGGTCTTTCAAAAGTTTATTTTCTATGGTTTAATGATCTGAAATTGTTCTTTCTTTTCTTTTTCTTTTCTTTTTTCTTTTTTTTGGGGGGGACATGGGCAGGTTGAATGCACCAAATTCTCTGAGGCATGCACCATGGAATATATGCCTCACTGTGGATCTGATGGAGTAGAGTATGCCAACAAATGTTTGTTTTGCAACGGTGTTGCGTAAGTGCTGAATTCAAAATATTATTTGCAGAAATAGCCTTTCTCAGAGAGCCAGAGACAATCTTGGCTTCCAAATAAGATGCTGCTATGAAACATAAGAGTGAGATGGTTCACTGATGATCATAATGTTTTATAAAAAGAAGAAGGAAAGAGAGAGGAAGAGAGAAAGTGGATAGTAGGAAGAAATGGAAGCTAGAAAATGAGAGACTTCTTACAGTATTTTTAAATGACAGACAAAAGAAAAATTCACAGAATTTTTGCGGGGAGGGGGCTCTTGACACTGGTTTTTACTAGCACATTGAAGTTTTTTTTTAATTAACCTTGCTTAAGCTTAGTGGCTAACTGTTCATCTTTCATGCTGTGTACTCATTTGACTGAACTGATCTAAAAATATGAAACTTTTAATTTAAGATTTCCAAAACCTTTACCTTTCTTTTAAAAAATGATTTCTTTTGTAGGAAGAGCCGTGGTGCCCTTTATTTGGCCAATTATGGACGATGCGAGTCTCGCTGATGCTCAAGCTCACCAAGTTTCCTTTAGCAGATTCCACATAGAGAACCTGTTTCCCGGGGATGCTGTGGGACAAATATATGGGTTTAATTCTTCAATAAAAGAATCTCAGCAGTAACTGTCTGGCTTGTCTCGTGTATGTGATTCTTGTCTTAAGGAGAGTATCTGTGGTCGATTTCCTGAACTATAAATCACACAAAAATATTTCTTCTAATCCTACTGAAATTGGGAATGAGAGAGGTTATAGACATACTCGTGAGTGAAGAATATGCTCATGGCATCCCATTTTAAAACAACTCAGAATTTTTAAGTTAATGTGTCAAAGGGTGGATCTGACCATAGTCTTATATTATCTTTTGCTACACCAATGAAAAGTGGAAAATTCAGGTTTGGAGAAGGATAGAGTGAGAACACACAATACTATAAACTAATCAGAACAGACTAGGAATAACATATATACTTTAGGCACCACCATTTAAAGGGAACTGAGTCACATATGGGCATCTGCAAAAGATCAAGAAAATGTCACAGTACATTTCTAAGTGGAAAAAAAGCAGAAAACAATATATACCACAAAAATGTGATTAAATATGACAATAGGGACATGTACATGTGCTCCTGAGTGTGGGATTGCCTTCCCTGTAGCAGCCTTTTCAACCCTAGAGAATTATGCATATAGGTTCCAGAGCTTGATCAAGGAACACATTGAACTGGAATGATATAATAATTCAATATATATTTAATAGTTATTTTGGGGTTTTAAGATTTCACATCTTCATTTTTTTTTTGGTTATTTTCCTATTTTCTAATGTTAACATTTACTCCTTGATATAAGAACAATTGTTCTTTACAAAAAGGAAGATAGAGGCAGAAAGTTCAGGTAACAGGAAGAAACTCAGGTATGATAACATCTCTTCCCTGTTGCACAACTGCAAAGACACTGGACTGCCAATGGCATCCATCACCTCATCTGTCGCTGCCACCTGCTCTGTTCTTCAGCTGCTTCCACATTTTGCATTCTGGCTGAAGGTGCTCATTAGCATTGTGGAACATGATATGCTCTTTCTACTGTGTTCGTTCCTACTGTTTCCTCATGCTGTTGCCTCTTCGGAATGCCTGCCAAAGGCTACTCTGCCCACCCGCCAAGTCTTCCAGACAGCTTCATGCTTTCTTCACCAAAGCCCCCTGCTGAGGTTTGATGTTGATGGATCTAAATGTTGGGCCTCCCAAGGTCTGCTCAGCCCAGCACACAATGCCTCAGTGCCTTCCTCCCACACAGCTACTCTATCCCCTCCTGAGGCCCTAACACATGCTCCTTAAATGAGTTACCAGTCACAAAAGCAGGTCACATCTCCCTTCCTTTTCTTTTTTTTCTAAGGTGGGTCAACTGGGCCATATGCTGTAGGACAAGTGAGCATCTGGCATTGTGCATCCATACAGTTGGATCTTCCACTGTTTCTGTTCCGTTCCTGCAGGAATCGAGGCAAGGGCCTCAGGGAGAAATGGGGGAGTACCTAAAAAGACATGGTGTTTCCGATTGTCTCAGGAGCAGGCAAAGGAGACAGCTCTGGACCTTGTGCCAGGGACCTCCAACTATCCTGGGCAGTGGAGTATTGAGGAGACCTTTCATGTCTCAGCACAGCAGAGCAGCAGAGAGTTTATGTGAATTTCCTATTGACATATACTACAGAGCAGAAAAACAAAGGCCCAAAGGACATAGGGAGGACCAGGGCACTTTTGCAGGATTAGAAAGATGGGGACAGTTCAATATGGTCCTTGATCAAGCTCTGGAACCTGTATGCATCGCTCTCTAGGGTTGGAAAAGCTGCTACAGGGAAGGCAATCCCACTGGAGGATTTGCTCACTGATGTATCCCTTTCTGTGTCTGGATAAAAAGAGCTTTGGGGCCCCCATGAAATGGCAGGTAATGGTTTTTATCCCTGTGGACTCTCCAAGAATGCTTTAAGATAGTCCAATATTCCCAGTCAGAAGATTTTTCAGCATAACCAAGGATGCCTGGAAGATTAGTAAACTTTATCTTAATCCAGGGATAGCCTCTGCTTCATGAACAATACAGACATGCTTCCTCTGTTGAGAAGATTTGTCTAGAAGCCTCTAGTGGCCTCATCATTTTCTCTGTAGCTTCTTAAAGAAAAAAACAATTGGATGAGTCTTGAGCTAAGAAGTTGACTTTTCAGGACACTTTAAAATGCCTCTATACTAAAATAATGCAATTATGTTCAAAGAGTTATCGCCGACTAACTTCTGTCTTCTGAGTAGTCACAGATCTGTCACTGAGGTCTATACTTTTATTTGTGACTAGCCAAGGTTTAACTTTTCCCGAGCATTTGTTCTTGGGGAAGGGTGGCATTAGGCATTCCAAGTGCCATATGCAGAATTTACAATGGGCAGACTAGAGATGGATATTCACTTCGAAGCTGGTATTCCAATTATATCTACTTTGGTGATTGCAGTAGAGAACAACGTCCTGAGACATCTCAGAGCATCATTTTAAGAACACACCAGGAGGAAAGATGGCCAAGTCTTTCCCAGTATTCTGCTCATTATTGTTCTTCATGCTGATCCATAGGGTGGTACCATTTGGTGAGTAATTTGGCTGGTTCTGGCAGGAATGTAAAGTGGATTTGTGGGCTCTAACATTCATTGTGATCTGAAATAGAATGCTTTGAAATTCTTATTTATTTATTTATTTATTTATGTCATTTTACTGTATCTGTATATAGAAAGAGAGACAATGGAGTGTGGTCCACCCCCCCTCCCCCTAAAAAAAAAAAAAAGGCTTTGGGCTAAGGGACAGGGGCTTTGGTTTTTCCACCTGCTAATGCAGATTATGAGACCTAATTCTTGGGGATCAGGAGCTTGGGTAATTCAATGAGGTGACCTGTGAAAGTGACTGACAATGTGCCTACATGGCAGCACATCTCACAAATTCAGTACTGTTGAAAATGCTTGAAAAAAAAAAGAAAAAAAAAAGCTTTTCCATGTATCTGAGTGGGTCATTATTTTTCAGGTCCTTTTCTAGAGAAGAGTCATGTAGAGAGTTATAAAGTCACTGAGTCTCAAGGACTGAAGAGCTTGATTTTTTACATATCTGTCATGAATTCCTGGGCATTTCATAACAAGGGCCTTTCCCCTTTCTGTGAAATAGGGGGATTGGGCTTAAAGACCTCTTTAAAATTCTAGTATTTCTTAATTTCTTTCACACGTGGGCTGCCAGTTCTGAATCCACTCCTGTTCTTCAAAAGTAATTTGATATACTGGATTGGCGATGTTTATGAGAGTAGCAAGGCATCTACATAGTCTTCTACTGATTATCTATCAGGAGAAGAGGGGTTGTTCTGCATTGTGAGAAAAAATAAGTTAATACATGGAAAAATAAAACAATGCTTTAAATGATTGCAAGCTTCCTTGGTAATAATTTAAAATTCTTTTATTCCAGATTAAGAATTCTTAATCAGCCAAAAGATTAAGCTATGATTTACCAGATATTAGATTTTGTAACTATTTTCAGTTATGTCTTGGTTTCAGTCCGTCAAGAATGGTGGCCACCACATGGAGATTTCAAGGTAATGTTTCACTGGGCTTGCCAGGACGGAGGTTCTAATGGAGTTTTCTTTGGAATTGCGATTTTTGAGCCTTACTGCAGCAAGGTCATCTGTCGCATTCTTAGAAGACCAATCATGTGAATATGACAGGTACACTGCAGGTGTAGGAGCCCAGAGTAGAGTGATTCAAACTGGGAACCAAGCTGAGATTTGGTCATATGTACATACACCAGAGAACCTTCATGGTACCTGGGAAGTGTTATGAGCACCCATGATTGCCAGGGCAAGGGCAGGGTCTTAAGAACCCTCGGACTTGGGCATAACACAGTTTTTGCTCTCAAGGAGCTCACAGTTTGGGGAGGGGGTGCTCCCAAATGCTCTGAGACATGCAGAGAATGACTACGTAAGTTGTGAATAGGGAACATCAAAGATGTGGACTGAGGAAAATGTGCAAGAATATGAGCAGAGCATCAAATTGTGTTTGCAACTTGGATGAGGAAAAATGAAGGGGACACCCTTTTCATTTTAACCTACTCCTCTGAGGATTAAATACATTGTGAAGCTACTACGTGTTTGATAAATGATGGAAATGGGTGATGAGGGATTACTTTTTTAAAATATACATTTGCATCATTGTACTCTTTTACTTTAGGAGTTTCTGTACTTTTAAGTTTTTGTCTCATTTGTAACTTTTAAGTTGTACTTCTTTTAAAAAATCAGTTGTGAGTTGACTGGTGAGAAAGGCCTTTTGAGGGGAGGTTGGCCTTCAAGATACCTATAGTTTAGAGTGAGAACCTGATAGAGGCTGTAGCTCCAGCAGAAGATCACAGAGCCTGTCTAGGATTTATCCTCTGATCTCAAAGAGTTCAGTTCTAGCATTTTACTCTCCAGAGCTGCCTGCAGGAGGAGTTCTCCCTCGCCCATCAACTTACTCATTCTTACTTATTTCTTTAAGGAATATTTACTTATCTTCCGTGTTATGCCTTAGGATACAATAGTGAGGAAAACAGACATATTGCCTTCTCTCATGAAGCTAATAAGTAGCCAGAAAAAAAGGAAAGGGACAACTATTATTTGTAGTAAATTCCATACATACAAGAAGTAAGAGGGTATGAGAGATCTGAAGGGCAAAAAGCAGCCGCCTGGGTGAAGAGTGGTGAGGAAGACTTTCCCTGCTTATACTGATTGAACACTTGGATGACTGGGTCACAGAGAAGGAGGGGTGTGCAGGGGATGCTACACTTATGGCAGTAGATTGGGACCCTCCCCTGATGAACTCCTCTCACTCAAAAGAAAAAAAAGTTGCATTTATAGACAATGATACTAGCTATTCTTGATTTTTATTTGATTACTTTATATTTATTCTGATTAAACTATTTTATATCTCACATACTTATATATTTGATGTTTATATATCAAACACTGATTGGAGGTATAAAAAGAAAGAATGAAGGGTTGGGATTGTATTTTGAAAAGTATCTCTGAGACAGTAGGTTGTAACCTGAGTTCTGAAGGCAGAATGAGATTGGGTTCAGGGAAACAAATATGTTTGTTGGGGGTGGTCATGACAAACCAGAAGACCCTGAGATGGAGTAGTGGGGGTGGGGAGTGCTAAAAGGGCAAAGAGCCAGGTGGTGTAAAGGTAGGTGGGAAAAGTTGGGAGGGTCCAGATCACATGGGGTATTCTATCCCATACTAAGAACAAATTTCTTAATGTGAAATGATGTGTAATTAAAGATTTCTTAATAAACAGAATAAAATTATTCAATTGATATTTAAATTATGGAAACTAGAGGACAGGGGTAATAGAGGAAGTGGAAGGATTAATTGGGTGACAGACACAGGAGGTAGGTGATGGTGGCCCGGCCATGGTGGTGGTGTTGGATAGATAAGGAAAGGAGGGAGAGTTTCTAAGCTTAAATATGATTTTTCTATCTCTAAATACTAAGCCAAATAACTGTCATTGAGTGGTTTTAGTAAAGATGATTATTTAAAAAAAAAAAAAAATACTAAGCCAAAACTCTCTTCCACCTTGTATCAGAGGTACTTTATCTATTGTATGGCACTCTTAGAGCCCCTGAGACTACCATCCTCAAGCCATCACCTTAGAGTCACTGCTTCAAGACATCACCCACACCAGCCTTGCAAGTAGACATGGGTTCTAATCCCTGATGACACATGTTCCTTCCCTTATTTTCCATTTTCCCTAAAAAACCAGCGAGTTATTCTAAATGATCCCACATTTCACAACTTTAAGCTAAGAGTTGGCTTGGCGATTTTGAGAGTAGATAAAAAATGTGGTAAATATTTTAAATCAAGGCATATGGATTTAAGCAAAGCATTTTTTCCAATTATGGAGCTTTAGTTTTCATAGCTGAGTTGGCCTAAAAAAAATCTCTAAGAATACTCCCAGATCTAATAGTCTTGGAATAAAGGAGACTGAGAGAGAAGCTGAATTTCCCAAATAAATTCTATTTATTCATTCTTCCTTTTCCAACTCTAGCATAGCAGGCCTCTGTTCTCTATTGCTGTCAGGAGGTATCATGTTGCTATCAGATAGGATATATGTAGGTTCTGGTTTCATTGTTTCGTGGAGGGGAGAGCTGTGAGAGCTGTGGGGAGACTAGAACATGATCTTGGCTATGTTTAGATTTCCCTAATGAAGTGCAGAGGTGAGCTACCTATCTATGAGTGTGATTCTAATGGTAACATTCTTCTCAATTCAACTGCAGGTGAAATGTCCATATAAGGAAGTAGACTTGAGCTGGTTCAAAGGAACATTGACGCCCTGCCGTGGTATATATCATCCCATCTGTGGCACCGATTTGGTAACCTATGAAAACCCCTGCATCTTGTGTATTGAGAGCTTGTGAGTACTGTTCGGGGGAAGGTGGGAGAACAATGAAAAAGCTTAGCCCACAGCAATTACTATCTACCTTTTCTACCAAGTACCATCAGCCTTGATGCCAGGAATTTGCTCTAGTTTGCACAGATAATGATCAGTCCCCACTGAGAAGAACTTGTGGTCATATAAAGTTCACTGGAGTACAAAGCAGACTCATTGTGCTCATTATGCTCAGTGTGCTCCTCGGGTCCTTTCTTCTCTCTGAGCCCTCACATTCAGTGGTTGGCAAACCCATTAGTCAACAGAGCCAAATATCCACAGTACTTCTTCAAAATAGACTCGCCCAGGCCGAAAACCGACTTCTGCGCATGGGCCACGACGTTTCAATCACACTGTACATGCGCCTACACGTGGTATTTTGTGGAAGAGTCACACTCAAGGGGCCAAAGAGCTGCATGTGGCTCGCGAGCTGCAGTTTGCCGACCACAGCTATGCCAACTGATGGATTTTCACTTGAAGCTTCAAATACCTTTTAGAGTCCTGAAATTCTTTGATTTTAAGACAAGTTGTGGTTTTGCCTAATGTCAGATATCTTCAACCTCTATGTTTGAATGTGTTTGAAACTCTGAGCTAGAATGAGGGGACAACAAAGCTTGGGTCCTTTAAGAGTGAGTGTTTAGTTTGTTGTGGTTTGTTGTTGCTTTTGTTTTGTTTTGGGTGTGTTTTGTGTGTGACGGGGGGTTGGATTTCTGTGACATGATTTTCAGTTATTAGATGCAGAGGTCTCACAAAACCATGGCTTCGGTTTGATCTCTGTAGAAGCCAGTACATTTCACAGGAAGAGAAATTATCCCTATGGCATCAGACTGGAGTCCTCCGCACAACAATTATTTTGTAGTTTTGTGCATAGGGCGAGGACAGGAGTGTGAAACCCCAGGTCATCCTCACTATTAAGTAATTTAGCCAAAGTGTGAGAGTATTGACAGAGAAGATGAGGGTTAACATGCAGGACTGATTCAATGAAAAAGCTTATGATTCAATAACCCATTTTCAAAGAGACTGTTGCATAGGTCATAGTATCGTCAGTGATATTTTAGGATTGTAAAAGGATAACTGGGTGGGAAAGCCAATAACCTAGTTTTTGTTTGTAGTCCATTCTCCCTTTTGCTCTGGCTCTAAGTATTCTCAAATATAAAATAAGGGTGTTCAATAAGATAATTTTAAAGTATATTTGTAGCTCTGACATTCTACTATTTAATGAAATATTTATTCTTACTCTTTCTTTAGGAAATCTTCTGGGCATATTAAGTATCTACGTGATGGAGCATGCTAGTTAAGCAGACTTGGATGTGAAAGAACATATCTTCTTTTTCTCCCTCATGGCAGTCCTCCTCTTGCAACTCACCTGTCCTTTTTTCCTCCTTGCATATGTTCTTGGTGACAGAGAGCTGCCCCTATTGAGCTTGTATCAGATAGTGAAAGCTTCCTTCTTTAGTCCTCTTCCCTCTTTGCCTTCCACATTCTTCCTAATAAACGTTTCTGAAAGTATGATTTCACTTGGGTTTTTTATGTATGTGTCTCAAATCTCAAAAGTAGACCAAATTAAACATTTGAGCCAAGGATCCAAGACAAACATTGGGATTACTCGGCTCTATAATACAGTGAACAGTGGCGTAATCTATGTAAAGCAAGCATGTCATACTCAAAGGCTAACACGGGCCAAATAAACAAGGTTTAAGTTTATATGGGCTGCAAAAAAAAAAAGCTTCAATTTTCATAGAAATGTAGGTTTATTTCAATAGAGTCATGCTGAATACAAAGGGCGGAAAGAAATGAGTAATTGTTAACATAAAATAATAGAACATTTTAATAAAAGTTAATATTTTTTCTTGAACATTAACTTACCAGACACTGAATAACTGTACAAATTAATAAGCCTAACACAAATAAACCTATTTTTCTTGTTCCCTGAAAGCAAAATATTTCCTGTTGTGCACACCAAACAAGTCAGTCCACGACTAATGATATGGCGATCGGCTGCTAAAATATTCACTGCTAGTATTAGTGGAGAGAAATGGTGCACCTGCGCATTAGGTGCATAAAGGAAATGAATGCAACACGATTATAGTAATCAGTCATTAGCGAACATTGTAGTTCATTATTAATAAGTATATTAGAATATTGTAAAAATTAAGTTACAGAATTTTTATTAAAACATTTCTTATATACCGTTATATTGGCTGGGCTGCAAAAATATTGGTTGTGGGCCACATGTGGCCTGCGAGTCGCGAGTTTGACATGCTTGATGTAAAGGTTCCAGGTGTCTTCTGAGAAACATGACAGAAATGTCTCCTATATTCCTTTTGGCATTAAAAAAAACAAACCCACAATTAATAGGAGGTATGGAGCACTATGCACTTTCTGGTCATACCTTTTGCCCACTTTCTGTAACCTCCTCATTAAACAACCTCACTTAAAGACTCATCCTTGAGACAGAGCCATTTGCCCATGTCTGGCTTAGATCAACAGAGCCCAACACTTTCACTGGCATCATGTTGCTCCATAGAAAGAGGCCTGTAGATGGTATCCATGAATGTTCCATTGGTTATCGGTCTTTTTCTTAAATTCTTTTGACAGATTTTTAATCTCTGAAACATAGGGACATGTTCTTCTTTAGGTTATACATGTGCGCATGTGTGAATTTTTCTGCTATGGAGAGACGAAAAATATATACTAACTAGAGGCCTGATGCACGAAATTCATGCAAGGATAGGCCCCGCAGCCCTGGCTGCCTTGCAGCCCTGAGGCCCCACCCCCTTACCCACCAGTCATTTTGGAAGGTCATTCTGGAAGGTAACTCCACTGTCTGATCTAATTAGCATATTAGCTCTTTATTATATAGGAAACTAGTATGCTCTCTTCCCTTCAGCAGCTTGCTCCCTGCTGGCTTGGGAAAGAGCTTCTTCTGCCTCTGAATATGCTGTAAGACTATTGTCAGAATGTTTGTATGTTCTGTTAGCTCTTTGACCTTTACTAGCATGCTGATAACATGGTAGACACATGTTTCCAGTAAAAATTAAAGTCACCTTTAATCTATCAGCTTTAAATTTGAAAAGCAAACATCTCTGGGAAAAATTAAATATTCCCTCTATCTATAAGGTGTCCTTGCTCTGAGTCTGGGGCCAACCAGGAATACCAACAACTCCAGGGGAGACTGTTGTCCAACATGATTGCTTGAACTTCCGGGTCACAAATCCTTTCTTCTGCAATAATTAATCTGTCGTTAATGTCATTCAGTAGATTTTTTTCATTTCAAACATTTTAATATCATCTCTACAAGTTTGATTTATATCTTCCATACTTCTAACTTTTAAAAAAGGTTATTATAATTGGAATATAGTTATAATAATTATTTTTACCTGCTAATTCTAATATCTATCAGTTCTGGGTTGGTTTTGGGTTGTTTGATTTTCTTCTCATTATAGATTACTAGTAGCCCTGTGCACAAATTCATATACCAGTAGCTCGCTGCTGCCCTCCAGTAGCTCTCTGCTCACTGCCCTGCCCTCCTGTAGCTCCCTCCACCTCGCCTCCCCCTCTTCCTCCTCATAGCTTGCTGCCCTGCCCCCTCCTGTAGCTCTCTGCTGTCCACTTGTAGCTCACTACCCTACCCTCCTGCTGATCCTTGATCCGGTCATTACTCGGTCAGTTGTTAAGCTTCACTGCGTAATGACCATTTGCATTTTACATCTTTATTATATAGGATATCTTATGGTACCAGAAAGTATGAATTTTATCTTGTTTGGTTCTTAATATTTTTATATTTCTAGAAATGAAATTCTTGAGTTTTTTTCTGAGACACAGCCAATTACATGGGAATGATTGAATCCTCTTTGCTATTAAGAGTTGTTAGGTCAGCCCTGGCCAGTGTGCTCAGTGGTTAAAGCATTGGCCCCCACACAAAAGAGTCGTGGGTTCAATTCCTGGTCAAGGACATGTTTATGGGTTGCAGGTTCCATTCTGGCCCAGCTGGGGTGCTTGTGGGAAGCAACCAGTCCATGTCTTTCTCACATCTATGTCTCTCTCTCTCTCTTTTTCCCTCCCTTCCTTCCTCCCCTGCTTCCACTCTAAAAATCAGTGAAAAAAATAAATGTCCTCAGGTGAGGATTAACAATAACAAAAGAAGAGTTGTTAAGTCAGACCAGTGAATTAGCATTCACTAAGTGGGCTAATTATTCCTCGCTACTGAGACAATGCCCTTGGAGTACCTTACTCAATTCTCTTCTGTGATTTTTTTTTTTGGCTTTGGGTAATTTCCTCATGTACAAGCACCGATCAGTAAATTGCTGAGCTCTCTGTCCAGCTTTCCAGGGCTGTGGTCCTGCAAATTATAGCCACTTTGATTTCTCTTCTCTCAGCGCTGTGTCTGCAATTCAGGGAATCCACTTGCTCCATCTGAGTTCCCCTTTCCTATTTCTAAAATCTCTTACAATGCAGAAACCAAGGGCAATAATAGATCTTACCACATTATTTCCCATTTCTCAAGAATCCTTGTCTTTTATGCTTTCATATATATTTATCTGATTTTTTGTTGTCTTTTCCAGTTTGAGGTATATCTGGTTTTTCATACTCCACATTATTTGAAAGTAAAAGTCAGCTTTATTTTTATCACATCATTGTACAGGTTGGCCTTTTGTATCCCCAGGTATCCCCAGTAGTGGTTGAAACACTACTCATGATTCCACCAACTACAGATCAAAAATATTTGAGAAGATGCTACATTCATTATTGCTGATGTGTATAATATGTAGTTAGGCCTTTGATGGTTGCCTCTGTACTGAACAAGTACAGTCTTTTTTTCTTATGATTTTCTAAACAATACAGTAAAACATCTATTTACATAGCATTTACATTGTGTTAGGTGTTATAAGTAATCCAGATATGATTTAAAATACAGAGGTTGATGTGAGTAGATGCTATGCAAATACTGCCATTTCTTATAAGGGACTTGAGTATCTGTGGATTTTGGTGTCAGCAGGGTGTCCTGGAACCAATTGCCTGCGGAAACCTTGGGACAATGGTAGTCATGTCTTCCTCTAATACAGCGGTTCTCAACCTGTGGGTCGTGACCCCTTTGGAGGTTGAACGACCCTTTCACAGGGGTTGCCTAAGACCATCGGAAAACACATATATAATTACATATTGTTTTTGTGATTAATCACTATACTTTAATTATGTTCAATTTGTAACAATGAAATTGGGGGTCACCACAACATGAGGAACTGTATTAAAGGGTCGAAGCATTAAGAAGGTTGAGAACCACTGCTCTAATACCTTCTAAAGCAGTGGTTCTCAACCTTCTGGCCCTTTAAATACAGTTCCTCATGTTGTGATCCAACCATAAAATTATTTTTGTTGCTACTTCATAACTGTAATGTTGCTACTGTTATGCATCATAATGAAAATATCTAATATGCAGGATGGTCTTAGGCAACCCCTGTGAAAGGGTCGTTCGACCGCCAAAGGGGTCGTGACCCACAGGTTGAGAACCGCTGTTCTAAAGTCTAGGCTAAATTACAAGGTCAATCTTCTAATTTTCTACGAATTCCAGATGATAAGACTTGTGCTCTGTAATAATACAAATTTTTCCCATGAATAAGTCAAGTATTTACTTAAATTTGGTATACACAACAGTAAAAGGACTTTCATACTGATGTTTTTTCTGTCATTTGATACTATATACTTCCTAAGAAAGAAAGGCGGTCAGCATATTTATTTAGATGCAAGACTTCCCTCTTTCAGTGCAACCCCTATAAGCTGATCATTTCTACCCATATCCTGCCACGGCCAACATAAAGGAGCTTCCCCCTTAGTATTCCTGGCACTGACAGCCACTGACTTCTCTCTCTCTTTCCCATTCTCTTTCCTGCTCCCCCCACCCCCTGGCAGGTGTTTTGAATTTTGAAATTCTTCTGTCTAGTTCCCTTTTTTTTTATTCTCTGACTTAAGTCCTATATTTTCATCCTAAATGTGTTCCTCCATATTTTCATTTATGAAAGTCAATGTTACTATTTTCTTTGAGTCCTTTCTCACTCAAAATAAATTCCAATAATTCCTCTCTCTCTCTCATTTTATCTTAAATATAAATAAACCCATACACATATATTTAGTCTAAATCTTCACCATGTTTTAATAGGTTATTTTTATATTCTTCTTAACTTTTACCTCGGCCTACAATTTATCCTTTCAATCATTATCCTGTCTCCAGTATAATATCACTAAAATATAAACTGTTTAAAAGATCACTATCCTTTATGAGTTGTAACAGAAACATCTTAGTCTGACTTATAAGACACTTTCATCTGCTACAGGCACTCCTGAAAGCCCAACTGCAACCACAGTGAATCTTATAGGACATGTAACAAACCTTATTTGCCCACAAGATGGCAGTAAAGCACAGTTGTTTAAACCAATAAATTTGACCAGACTTAGGGCCTATTCCTCATATACCAACAATGTAATTTTGAGCAAGTTGCTAATGTTTAACGAGTTGTAGATTTCTCATCATTTAAAATAGCAATGATATTTTACATGATTTTGAGGAGAAGTCAAGCTCCAAAAAAGTTTAAATAGGGAAGTCCAGGTGAGTAACTGAACAAATGGGGCAAAATCTTGAGTAAAAGCAAGAGGGCACTTCTTCATTGTCTACTTATGAATCCCCATTTCTGAAACCAAAAGGGGGAAGATTTTGAGAAGGAAAGAGATTTTAGCCCTTTCTGATGTTATATTTTTTCTTCTCAGGAAGGTGGAATCTTCTAACATACTCCATGTTGAGCTCTTATTCAGGTCTCACATTGGATTAAAAAGTTGGAAAATGTTTCTATCTAACTAATGGGCTAAACGGTACTGGTATAATTCTTTGGAGCTCTTTTCTTTCTTTCTTTAGATGCTTCTTATCTAAGGAAAGTTAATCAATTCAGAGAAACAGTCTGAGTAAACTGTTTACCATATATTTTCCCCAAACAAAAATTCTGTGTACCCAGCCAAAGAGGTTCATTGAAATAGCATGCAAACAAGCAGATAAACCTATACCTTGGTTGTTTTAAATTTAATTTGCATTTTAATATTATTTTGCCTTGAAAAAGTAATATATACTTTTTAAGAAGGATTAAAGCATACGGAAAAATAAAATTAAGCAAAACATTACAACCAAATCTATTGTCATTAAATTTAGGTGAAAATCTTTCCAGATTAAGAATGTAATAGAAATGATATCATAAAAACAGGATCATACCATAGATGCTACTTTTGAAATGAGAGCTAACAGAATATGCAAATTAAGAAGAAATGATATTCTAAATGTGTGCAATAAATAAATTGAAATTAAACTTATTTAAAGATTTTATTTCCAAGAATATCAAAACTAGCAAATGTATAAAGAAAAACAACTCTAACAAAAGGCATGTGCAATCTCTGAATGTTACAAAATATTAATTAAGTTTTTTTTTAAATCCTAAACCATAGAAATATGTACCTGTGCATTATTTTAAAAATTCAATATTATAGAGTTACAGTCATTCTAAATTGTTTTATACATTCAGTGTAATCTTATTCAAATAAGTAATAGGTGTTTTTTTGAGAAAATAACAATATGATTTCCAAATTCATATGAACTTCTAATTGGAATAAAGAACAGATAAGATAACCTTGAGAAAGAACAAAGCTGAAGGACTTACACTACCAAGTAACAAGACTTAGTCTCAAACAATAATATTAACGAGAACAAATTGTTGCAAAGATAGGCAAACAGACCAGTGAAATGGAATTTACAGTCCAGAAACAGACCCACACCATATGGTCATTTGATTTATGACAAAAGGCACTATAATGAAATTATGAAAGGATGTTCTCTTTATTAAATTTTGCTGAGTCTATTACACATACACACAGAGTAAATTAATCTTATCTTAATTTCAATTTGAATTTATATTCAAAAAGTCAATTCAAAAATATTTTGGAAGGAAATATATCTTTGTAAACTTGAGAGTATGCAAATATTGCTTAAAATGGCAAAAAGCACTAAGTATAAACACAAATATGGTAAATAGTGCAATATGAAAATTAAGAACTTCAGTTTATCAAAATACATCATTAGTAGAGTAAAAGGTAAGCCACCAACTAGGATAAAGTGTTTCCAATACACATATCCAACAAGTGGCTCATATGAGAAATATATGAAGAACTCCTACAGAGAAATAAAAACACAAACAGTGTGATAAAATGCTGTGCAAAATGTAGAATGAGGGTATCAAAATAGCTACTAAATATATCCATTATCTTCATTTTCCTTTGAATTTCAGTTGTTTTGAAATCATCTGGTTTTTAAATCCTGTGTTAAAATTAATCTTGTTTTTATGCGAGGGTGAAGTACTGAAGACATGTAATTTGGTTCCTTGAATTATATTCACTTTCGGACAGTGCTTGTCATGTCTCTTTTGTATGACGTATTGTTCTCTAATAACCACGCATAAATCGACAATTCTTTGGTAAAGGCCCTGCACTGCTACCTGGGAATAATTATCTGTTGTTTTGGGGTCTGTCCTCTGGTCTCTTGGTTATTCCCAATGAGTCACCCCCCTTCATCTCAACCACAAAAAAAAATGGCCTGTGTTCACAGCTGAGCAGTCTTCTTCCTTCGCATGGATGTGTTCTATCAAATTGCACAAAACATGGCCTCTTCATTTTTGACTATCTGTCCTCTTCAGTCTGGCCTTGCTTAATTTGTTAAAAAATGTTTTGGGCTCTTTATGCATCATTTTGCATTATACTTTATTAGACAAAAGGCATACTTCAAATCTTTTCAAGGGAAGCCCTACTAAACCTTCGGTTCCTGTATGATTAGTGCCATTTAGAGGCTCCATTGTTTCACAGAGAGTTTCTGAGCTATGTCCGTAGGGTCCTTGGAAGGTCGTGGATTATTGCAAAAGGCCTGAAAACAATCTGAGGTTTAAAAGGGTTTGACAGTTCCATACTTGGATATATCTTGACCTTGAGATATTTCACTGGCAGCAACCAGGCTTTTATTTTTGTCTCAAGTTTCTTTTCTGGGAGAGACTGGGGGTGAGAAATAATTATGGTTTGAAATCCAGGAAGTCCTAGGTCCTTTTCTTCCCTCTAAATTTTGCTTGAGAACTGACTAATTGCTTCTTTAGTTCAGCTCTCTTTTTCTATACCATATGATGAAATCAGTTGATATGTTCAATCTTTAGCCTGGAAGTCTCCTTAGCAAGAGCTATCAGTTCACTAGATCACATTTTCCCCCAATATTTTATGTTAGTCCAGATCTCAGTTTTGCTTGACTTTTCATCACGAAGTAAGATATGTCTCCTTTTTGCCACCTTCCCGTAACATTTTTCTCATTTTTATTTAAGCCCTCTCCAACAGCCTCCCTGGGGCTCATCGGGCTTCTGCTAATCACTTCCTCAAGGCCCTTCTAGCTTCTGCCAACCATCTAGTCCCAAAGGCAATGCCACATGTTTAGATTTTTGTTCGTGCCAAACATGACTTCCAGACATCAAATCTGGCCCCACTTATTAATCCTGCATTATAAATCAACTTTAAATTAGTGGTATAAAATAACAACCAACATAGTTATTTATCTTCTACTTTTTTTTTTCTAGTGGTTATGAAGGATATTGGCCTGTGTCAAAAAAACCTCTGCCCTCAAAGATGATATTGTATTTTAAGCAATAACGAAAAACTTCTATGTGGTAGATGTACATTCATAATATACCACATTTACCAACATAAGCCACAAATGGTAAAATGTTGTTTTATTTTAAGTCAAAAGAGAGAGAGAGAAATGAATGATTCCTTCTTTGTTAAACGTGGAAAACCTTATAGAATAGGCTTTATTTCGCTTGGCCAGGAAATGAGTCAGATTCTGATGGGCAGAGGTAGCAACAACAGGTTTGAGACACAGAAAATATTAATGGGCAAAGGTGCAGAAAGAGAAACATGCAGATTGCTCAGGATTCTAGTGGTTTGAGTCTCCGATGTTGGGAAAGGAACCGGGGAGATGAAATTGAGACAGAAGGTATGCCTGGTCACAGGAGAGCCTTGAATCCCAAGCTAAAGCTCTCTCATTTCATTGGCTAAGCTTTGTTAGGCAATGGAGAGGCACTCCCCATTATTTTCTCCTTGGGGAAGCGTGTCCAGACCAGAGTGGAGAGGCTTGGGTGAGGTCTGTATAGCTGAAATAATGTTGTTGTATGTAGAAATAAAAATTCTTGCCAAGGCTTTCCCCAGAGTTTAGGGAAAATGTAATAATGACTTGTTGGGACTACTAGTAAATCACCTGACCTGGGCAGTACTGCTTCCTTGTGATTTTAAAAGACTTTGGCCAACTTTTCCCTCATATTGTGGAGTATGTTAGCAAACATTTAAGAGGTTTCCATTGATGGTTATAATTAAGCTTCAAAGGGAATAGGCAACGCCAGACATTTAGTTGGACTGAAACTGTTTCCTTCTTACCAAACTACACTTCACCCTAGTTTCTTTCCCATCGCATTTGGAGGGTGTGAATATACATTTCAATTTAGGATGGCAGCGAAAGTCAGTGTGCCAGCAAGAATTTTTACTGCTGTCTGACTCACTTCACCTTGGGCCACTGTACACTCTGTGAACAGCATGATGTTCCAGGACTATTTGGCCCTGGCCTGTTTTTGGTCTCCTTTTAAGCCATCCTTACCAGATACCCTATGCTCCAGCCCACTGAACCATTTGATGTCCATCTAATCAACATTTTTCACACATTCCTGTCAATTCTCCTGGCTTTTAGCTTGCTTTTATCTCTACCTGTGTGGCCTCCTGCTCCTCTTCAACATCCTTCCTCCCCTTTCAACCAGTTTTGCCACAGAACTTTTATTGATCCTTCAAAACTCACACTGTGCATGTGTATCTTCTTTTTATTTTTTATAAAACCTCTGATGACACCACCTAGCACAAGTTGAATATTTATGCACTCATAGAACTTTGGAAAGATAAATTTTCTAGAATGGTATAACATTATATGTGACATATGGTATATATCTGACTTGCTAACATGTGAGCTCTGTGAGTTCAGAGATAACACAATGATATGGGGACTATAGTCAAGGCATATGCAAATCATTATGAGAACACGGAGGAAGCAAAGCCAAACAAACTTACTGAAACCATTGAAGAACCTCAACATACAGAGCGTCGCAAAGAAAATTAGGAGGCAGTTTAGATATGACCAAAAAGTTAACAGGTTAAAAAATGTAAATAAATTTAAAAACAGTTTGCATTTTTTCATTCAAAAGTATTTTATTACCATGGGCTCAGCCCAGGGAAATCAATAGGAGAATTTAAAAGAAAAAAAAAAAGGTAAAATCCTGTCTTGCTTTCAAGATCATTATAATCTCACTAGAGGCCCAGTGCACGAAATTTGTGCAAGAGTAGGCCTTCCTTCCCCCAGCTGCCGGCACCGGCTTCCCTCTGGCACCTGGAACCCAGGCTTCCCTCGTAGCCCCAGCTTTGTCTGGAAGGACATCCGGAAGGATGTCCAGTCTAATTAGCATATTATGCTTTTATTATTATAGATGTTGTAGGTAAAACTACCAAACAAAAATCAATCAGTAAATAACCATAGCAATTCAGTGCCAACCTCTGTAGAAAGATTTATAAAAGTTCTGTTAAGAGAGAGACAAATAATCATAGGAATAGACACAAGCCATGTTTTCTTAAATACTTTATTAACAAATTTGATGCAATCATTGAAGGTGGGATTTCATGTCAGGAGTCAAAAAGATTTCTGAATATTGGGCATAATGACTGAAAAAAATTAACAAGATGAAACACTCTCTATGTAAGTGAAGAAAATGAACCACAAAAGGAGAGAATAACAGAGTTGTGACTTCATTTTTAAGGCATGCTTTCTGTATCTTCATCTAAGTCACTTACAAAAGTACTGACTGGGATAGTATTCTGTTCCTCCTGGTCATATTAATTCATCCATCAGCAGCTTTTTGTTCATTTCTTCAACCAGTTACAATCATCTACTCATCATTTTGATCCTTTCACAATTACAGAATGAGAAACTTTATCTAATGCCTCCCTAATGTTTCAATCCATTACGTCTACTATATACCTCAGACCTACCAGTTTAGGGACCTTGTCAAAGAAGAAAACAAAGTTACTCTGACCTTTTTAAAATTTTTGACACTTAAGGAGATGGCATCCTATATAATAAAAGGCTAATATGCAAACTGACCAAATGGCGGAACAACCGGTTGCTATGATGCGCACTTACCACCAGGGAGCAGACGCTCAATGCAGGAACTTCCCCCTGGTGGTCAGTGCACTCCCACAGAGGGAGCACCGCTCAGTCAGAAGCTGTGCTCATGTCTGGCGAGTGCAGCTGTGGTGGTGGGAGCCACTCCTGCCTCTGTGGCAGTGCTAAGGATGTCTGACCGCCAGTTTAGGACATCAGTCAGTTGGACATCCCCCAAGGGCTCCCGGACTGCGAGAGGATGCTGGCTGAGCTGAGGGACCCCCCTCCCCGCCCCCGTGCACACATTTTGTGCACTGGGCCTCTAGTGTTTTCATAATTGTTTCTAAATCTATACTATAATGGTCTTTTCTGGGATCTTATTCAGATTAATGCTAAGCTTTGACATAAGATATTTGAGGAGGCTTAATATAAAATCAGATACACAAAATTCAGCCTTAAAAATGAATTAAAAAAAAAGAAAATTAGGAAGAGAAAACTCTTTAAATGAAACACAAATGTTCTTAATTATACCATCAGTTAACTTTCAAAAGTTTTATGTAGCAAACTATATATTATGGCTTAGTTTGATTTTCACATTGTAGCTAAATTCAAAATTCTTGATTTTAGTCTATTGTATGGCTAGTAATGTTAACAAAATGTAAAAAGCCACTTCATAATTTAATGCTGAGCAGTGACTTCCTTGATTAAGGTGGTGCCTGTTCTTTTTTAAAAACACACCTCTCTATCTCATGACCTGTGCTAAATAGTGGCAGGGCTCAAGGGCTTAGAGATAAGGACATCAGTGTTTGAGAAGTGATATTTTAAAATAACACATCATACTACATATGAACAATATTGGGGGGTATTTATATAAATCAACAAAATGTTAAAACATATAAACAGGTATGTATGTGTATGCCCCTGGGCCCAGACCTAAGCTTTCTAAAAGCAATAAAGCTGCACCTCAATAGGAAAAATGACATTGCAGAACCAGCAACAAAAATTATAGAATCAAAAGCATCCTCAACTGTGCCAAAAAAAATCTCTTATATCACAAAAATTATAGAATCAGAATTTTTAAAATGTAGATGATTTTGTGTATTTGGCCCCGAATAATATTTATGAGTAAATGTATTGGGTTTATATGATAAACTGTACCTGGAAAATATAATACCACAGTGTTTTTGTCTTTAATTACATAAATGAAAATGTGCATAGCTAATTTTTGGAAATTAACTACATGTCTGCTGAGATTGCATTCTACTGTCTGTAAGATGGCTTGACTTTCACTGCTTTCTCCCACACCCCCTTTTCTTTTCATTTTTTTCTTTTTTTTCATGATTTAATTCATTGAAACTTACCTTTATTTATTTATTTATTTTTAAATATATTTTATTGATTTTTTACAGAGAGGAAGAGAGAGGGATAGAGAGTCAGAAACATCCATGAGAGAGAAACATCGACCAGCTGCCTCCTGCACTCTCCCACTGGGGGTGTTCCCGCAACCAACGTACATGCCCTTGACCAGAATCAAACCCGGGACTTTTCAGTCCGCAGGCTGACGCTCTATCCACCGAACCAAACTGGTTTCGGCGAAACTTACCTTTAAATGTTATGATTATTAAATCTTTTTCTATTTTCCTTTCAGAGTGCTACAGAAAACAAAATTCAAACTGCTCTCATCTTCTTACTCTGCAGCCAAAAGAGTAGAATTATACACAACTTTAAAAGTGGTCAATATTGCCTGTAACTTCTCAGTAACCTCCTATTATCTCAGCTTCTTATTTAAGGAGTGATTCCCACAGAAGGTTTCTTAGCTGTTTCCTTATGTTTTATAAAAAGAAAAGAAAAAGCCTGTCTTTCACGTGGGCTCAGAAACCTAACAAAAACTACCGTTCAAAGTACCAGTCTTCTTAAAATATATATCCTTGTGATATAATATTCTCTCCCCAATACCCGCCTAGACTCAATACTTGTTTCATCTTCCATTTTCCCAAGCTTTGTTATGAAGGGGAGGGTAAGTGTCTAAAAAAAAAAAAAAAAAAAAAAATTGAAACCATTCAGAAATAAAAATAGATGAGAATCATTCTATCAAAAACACCTGTTGAAGAAAAGCTCTTGGAAAATGGGGAGGTAGGGAGGGATAGCATGGAAGATGAAGAGAGAGAATAACATTTAGACCAACAGTGATTCTGAGAGTTTAGAACAAAGGATGAGAAGCAACTACCATAAATGATAGGAGGAGAAGAAACTCTCATTCTGATGGAATGCCATGGCTCCTACTCTTACTTTTGTGTATTTTTTGTTAATTCTTTTGAATTTGTTGCCATTTTGGGACATGGGGCTATGCTTAGACTGGCCCCAAATATTCTGATCAGAAAGGGGAAGGAAAGGGAGAACGCAAGAGGGAGGAGGAGGCATTGGGAGTGGGATGGGGGAGAAGGAGGAAAGCAGCAGTACCTAAAACCAAGCCTATGGAATATGTCCAATTTCTGAGCCCGGCTCTTTATCTTATCTCATTCAATAAGGCCAAAATAATTAAAGATCATATCAAGTAGACAAAGGTGTTATGTGAAAATTCCATAGCTTTTCTTAAGCGATTTCCCAATTATTCTGTTTTCTAAATATTCCCAGATTACTACTCCCATAAAGTGTTTATGAAAAATTTCAAAACAGCTTGTTTTTTAGGTTGTTCATTGGTGTCTTTGAAATTTTTAGTGTCTAACATCTGTCCTATAATTTTATGTAGGACTTTAAGGTTACCTATAAGTGAGTGTATGTCATCACACTACCTTAGAATGAAAATACTTAATAGTTGCCAAGCACAATAGTTCCTTCTCTCTTATTCCTTTCCACTCTTTCCTGACTGTACTCCTTTTTCCTCTTCCCTTTAAGTTCAGGTCTCTTAAAACTGTCAGAGAAGCAACTTCTTCTTATTTTTATCACAATCATGCTTCATTTTTTATTAAACAGTAATATCTTTTGGTTGTAAAATAAAATAGATTCCCCCTTCTCAAAGACAGAAATTTCATTCTAAATTTTGAGATAAGTAAAATTAAATATTTAAAAAATATGTACTTTCCAGAAAGAAAACAAATGTCCTGAAGAAAAGGAAACAATATCTATACTATGTATATATTTTCTCAAAGTGGCCAATTTAAAAGGAAAATATAGATGTAGAGATGTATTTAAATCTATAATTTCTGAGTTATTTGTACAACATTGCAATAATCACTTGAATTTAAATTGGGCACATTTTTGTATATTCTTCCCATATTTTAAATTATTGTACTTTTTCTTCATGATATTTTTAAGTAGTTGATTATGATTTGAGACAGATCTTGTCATTATCACTATAACCATTCTTTATTTATTTTTTGTCCTCCCCCCCCCCCCCCCAAGAAATCTATGGCATCCATCTTTTGCTCTGTCCGCAATTAAATTGGCCATGATAGGTAATGGAATTCATCTAACTTGTAGAAAAGCATATGTTCAAGGAGTTGAAACATAAAGAGTTTTATTATAACCACTTCTTTACTTTTCAGGAAAAGGGGAAGTATTAAATATTCCTTAATTCAGTAACTTTTACAAATTAGTAATTTACTTTTTACAAATTAGAAAAAATAGACCTTGCCTCCTTTGTTCATTTTGACTTAAAAATGGAAAATCACTGCCATTTGACTACAATCATATTTTAAAAAATTAACAGGCTGGTTTCTGCTCAGAAAATGTTTTTACTGATGTGGTTCTGGTGGCAATGTAGAATACCTATCTTCTTTAGGTACATCTTGAGTGATGTGGACTTTAAAAATCCTAGTTACACCCAAGATTCCATTCCTCTGTGGTTACTCACCTGGACCACAGACATGTAGGGCCTGTCTAAAAGAGACATAACATCAAGTGTGGCCCCACCAGTGACTCATGACTTTAATGTAATGAAACTATAGAGGGAAGAACAGGGAGGATGTATGGGTTGCTAGGGAAATCTAGCTTACCTGTGGAAAATGACATCCTGTATTAATAAGATCTAAGGTACGACTCACATAATTATCCTAATTTTAAGATTGATGGAAATGATGAAGCATTTCTTTACATCGGGGACAGGTCATAAAAAAATGTCTAAATGTACAGGACTGCATATGGTTTTAGAATGTGACTTTGTAAAGAAGGTGGAGATCCCAACTCCCTTTCATGTCTCTATATATATGTCCAAGTGTGTGTGTTTTAGTGCTCTGGGAAGTGCCTTGACAGAGAACCTGAGTAGGACAAAGCAGCCTGGATCTGAGTGAGCTAACTGGCACCATGAAAATATCAGGTGTCTTTCTGCTCCTCTCTCTGGCTATTTTCTGCTTTTTCTCAGGTGAGTTTTTTCTTTAAAATTAAAATCCAATACTTATGCTGAACTGGACATGACAAGTATATTTGCCCACCATATTTCAAAATTCTAACAATTTTGATATGAAAGACCAATTCTGAGAGATTATCATAATGATGATAATGATTATAATGATGAAAATGGTAATAGCAATAATGATAAAAATAACTTTCATTTGTTGAGCATATACTATATTCGAGGCATGTACTAAGAGCTTTTATGCATTATCTCCAATACACATAGCTAGCTATTCCTATCTATATTCTACATACAAGAAAACTGTGGCACAAAACGTAAGAAAATTGGCAAAGGACTTACAACTCGTAAGTAGAATTTGGAATTTGATCAGATCTTCTAGACATCACAGTTTATGCTTGTTCCACAAAACTAGTCTGGGGAATGGCTAGTTGTCTTATATATTTACTTAAATATTTAAGTATTTTCTTCTAAGACAAAGGAAAGCTTCCCTGTACTCATTATTCTTATACAGTAATTGGAACTCAATTAAAATTAAAACAAGGGGAAAAAGGAAACTCAGTTAGAAAATCCTTCAGAAAAAGGTATCCAGTCTTAGAATACTGAAGCATATATGTTGTTGGGGAACTCAACAATTGTTCAAGAAGGGGAATATCTTTGGGCACCTTAATGAGCAATAGTCAAATATTCTATCAATTTGGATTGTTCAAAGGACAGCTGTACTTTGATTCAATGTTTTTCATTACAGGGCCATGCGAATGAACAGGATACTGTATCTCTTTCCTTCCTTCTTTATTTTTCCACCCAATGATGTTATAGTAGACAAAGAACACACTAGAGTCTCTAGACTCAAGACCTAGACCCATGTCTTCCATTTATGACTGTGTCAACTGGAGACAGCTCAGCTCTCTGAGATCTTCTCTCATTTATAGAGTTCTAGAAATAAGACTGGATCTTGGAAACTTACATGTGTGATCTATCATTTGCTGTGACAAAAGTCATTGAATTTGGGGGCTATCAGAGATATTTCCCTGAGATTGAATAGGTAAAGAAGTCATTTTTCACTGGAAACTGGTTATATTTAAATGAACAAATACATTTAGAAATATGAAAAAAATTACTGTGATCTTATAGAATAAGTTTGACTAATAAGGCTAAATAACCTGAAATGATGTTTCTGTCACCTACTAAGATGACATAAAATAGATGTGACTGTATAAAAATTTTCTGGCTGAGATGCTCTCAGAAATTAATTGATATCCTCGTTGCTTCTCTTTATGATCTTTTCATTGGATCTTATGTACCAAGACACTCAATTTACCAAAACATGGTCCTTCATAGATAAATCTGTGTTTGGGAAGGCCAATGCCTACGTGCCTTAATGTTGAGTTTCAGTCCTAGCATTTCCATTTTATAGTGTGTGACCTTTCTGAGTAGTTTCTTCATCTGTAAAATACAGCTATAAAAGGAATATTCCTGTGTGTGGAATTAAATGAGAAAATGCATGTAAAGTGCTTTACATAGTGGATGGGATCTAGTAAGCGTTTAACAAATGTCTATTAATATTAACATGATTAAACTTCAATAATATGACCACTGTATTGAACTCAGGTGTTGCTGATGTTAATCATCCTGCTGCCCTGGTAGTTCTACATATAAGATGGTGGGCAAAATCTCTCCTCTTCTGATCAAAGATTTGTATAGTGAAGAAATGGCTGAGAATTGTATTAATGAGTTTTCCTGGGTCATAAAACTCACTTTCAGTGCTTACAAAAATATAAACTTCCAGGCCCTATTTGGTCTTATATAATGAAATTTTCAAGTGATTGTCCTAAAAATCTGTATTTTTAATAATACTGCTGCAATATGGTTGGTACTCACTACAGTAGATTGCCATCAACTTTATTTCAAAATTAAAAGCCCTGTTCTCGCCTCATCTCCATTAATAGAGAATGTACTTGAAGGTATTTCCAATTGTCCTCCTTTAAGTATGACACTTACTCATACTTTCTGTCATCAAGGAGGCTTTTGGCTAAACATGCCAGGTGTCACTGGCATTAGGAGTTCCCCAGAAATGACCAGAATTCAGCTCAGAGCAGAACTGAACCAAACATTTTTTATTATTTCAGCATTTAAAACCATTGAGCTAATTAGCCACAACCCAAAATCACAGACATAGCTACATAGATGGAGGGGGAGAGAGAGAGAGAATCAAGACTGTATTTATAGATTGTTTCCTCTTTCAGGAATTTAGAGAGATGTAGCAAAATAAATGAGTTTGTCCTTGCCAGTCTATATTTTGGCCAAGTCTTTAAAGCTGAGTATAGAGGACAGAAAAGCAATTTTGACCTCAGAGAACAAATAAAGTTAATCTCTTCCTGAAATGCCTATAACAAAGGCAGTGCAATGAACCTGGAAATGTCAAAGTTAGAGGAGACTTTCCAACCCAAATTCTCCAAAGACCAGAGATGAGGTCATTTCCACGGTGGATTAGTAACTGGGCCAGAACTCTAACATGAATGTCCAGATTATCTGAAACGATTTTCGTTCACCTCCCCTCCCAACCTCTAAGACATATGATCTTAACCTTGTCCATCCCCTTTCATCACTTCCCAAGTGACTACTGCTCCCTGAGAAGTGAACAGGTATTGGAAAATCAAACAATCTTGCCATGACTTGTTGAGATGACCAAGAACCAAGAATAAATATCATTCCAGCCTTGAGGGTTTCCCAATTTTGCAAATCCCACTTTTTCCACATTCAGAAATTACAGTGTTCAGACTTTGTGCTTTTTTTTCCAGGTGTCTTCAGTCAAGGAGAAAAGGTCAGTGCATATTTTTATCTATTCTTCAGACCTGGGTGGTGCTTGGTTGGTATTCCCAGCCCAATGAGAGGCTTGTCTGTGGGCAAAAGGGCAAAAACAATGAACCAGCAGGCCAAATGCAGAAATCAGTGGGAGAAATAAAATTTTTAACTACAATTTCTCTATGAGTTAAAAGAGCTTAAATACCCATTCTCAGGTTTTGTAAAAGTAAAGCAAGTATAAATGAAAACAAGATGAATCTATAACACTCATAATCTATCACTGCTTTCACTGTGAGATCTTGGGCAAGTAACTCAGGTTTTCTGAGCTGCAATTTCCACAACTGTAAAAAAAAAATAAAAGGATAATCTTATTCACCTCACAGAATTGTAGTCAGATTGAAATTATATAAACTATGTGGAAGTATTTGGTAAACTATAAAAAGATTAGTTGTTGATTAATAATTAACAGCTTCTGAAGGATTTAGATCAGAGGTTATTCTTCCCTTTATAGAAATAAGGCCACCAAGAGTAAAAAAAAATATTGCTTATTACAAAGGTTGTTTACTGCTCTATATTGCGTATACATAGACTGTTTCACTTAAATGTAAGTACAATTTGGGTTAAAAGTTGGAATGGGGATAAATTATCTTCATTGTCTGGCTGCTATTTTTTCCAAATTAATCCATCAAATTTCCTCAGATTGCTTGTTCTAAGCATCAAAAACCACAAACAGGTGGTATTTGCTCAGCTAGTCCTACTCCTGTGTCCATACAGAAAGAACATTTCTACTTGACCTTGGCAGTTGTTTTTGTTAGCCTTTGTGTGCCCAAGAACCCTTGACATCAAAAGTTTCCAGATACTACCGCCAACTGGTTCAAGTTGGCAAAAGAGCTGAAAACCTCTTCCAACTCTAGTATATTACATCAAACTTTTTCCTTCCAATTTTAAACTCTCATAAATTGAAATGCATCTTTCAATGGATGATGCCCTACAGTTAACTCTCAATGTATGTGCATGTGCACTTGTGTGTGCCACATACATACACATGTGTTTGTACTTGTATATAAAATTGTATATCTTAAAATTGATTTCTTATTATGTTTAAACACATATGGTAGCATAATCCATGTTAAATATTAAAAGAAAAAAACAATGAAAGGACCTGGGATCCAGCCAACCCATTTTGTATCTCACTAGGTAGTAAAATATAAAACCATTACACACAGATTGAAAATATATGAAATTCTCATTAACACTCAAGTCTCTTCCCTTATTTAGGTTTTGATCTCCAGGATATTTAATGTTTCCCAGATTTTCAGTGTTTTCTAAAGTTCACTTAAACTTTACTGATTCTATTCCTTCGGATAAGCCTAAGTCTAATAGTGGACTTGCTTTTGGATCACTGGAAATGTTTTCTAATATACAGATCCCCAACACCATGCCAGACTTACTAAATAACAATCACACATGGGGAGATTTTCAGTCTGCATTCTACATAATTATCCAGTGCTGGGGAGCGCTGTCTTTGCTCAAACATCTTAGAGACAATATACATGAGTTCTAATTCAAATATTTACTGCCTGTGTGATCTAAGAGATGTCTCCTCCCTTGTCATTGCCTTTGTTTCCACATCTCTAAAATAAAAATTTTGATTCAATGATCTCTAAAGCCCCATCTGACCTTAGCTATCTGAATCAGTATGAACCAAGCCTGCCTTGCCAAGACCGCTGTCTTTTTTCCACTCAAGTAGACAGGGGAGGGAGGGTGCCACCTTTCAGATGGCATCAAGGCTACCATTTCTCTTCTGTTTGGCTGGAAGGATGGTGGCGGTCCAAATGACAAGCAGAAAAAGTTGAAACTAACCTTAGGAGCATGCCTGCCTAATTCTGATAAGGCAAAAGGAAGAAAGATTTCCTCCAGTACTTAACTCAGTCTACTCATGCCAAGAAGCCTCTCCATGCTGAAGCATCTGAGGGTAGGTTATAGTTAATAATCTAAATTATAGACTTATAAAAGGAGACTTTTAGAATAATTCACTAATATATAAATGAGTATTAATTATGAATTAAATTATTATCTAAAGTTGGTCCTGTATGTTTCTAATAATTTTGATGAAGATTCAAGAAAAAACAATGCCTAAGAGTCATCAGTATCATCTAGAAATATATATGCTCTTAGAGAGGGAAAATCAAGTATATAAAATTTTCTTGAAAATGAACATAGTGAATAGTCAGGAAGAAAATAAAAAATGATAAAAGGAAGAGAGAAGAAATAGTTAGAGAGTCCGAGTATTGACATGTTACAGAAATCAGGAGTTTCAAAAAGGAGTAACATATCGTAAAAAATCATGAACATTTTATAAGTAGCTAATGGGTGTATTCTGAATCATTTTGTAGAGCCATTTTGGTAGTATGGAATGGGTATAAAAGCAGGGGAAGTAGAGCACAAGTCATGGAGGGGTTTAGAAAACTGGTGTGATTAAAAAGGAGCTGATATAACCACCTGGGTAGTAGTAAAGGGGAGAACAGATGAAGTCCTACACCCTAGAGCTGTGTGTGTGTTTGCAAATTTTCATTAACTTTATTTTTAGAACTGAAATACTAGACTAAAACATCAATGACCCTGACTTCTAAGTTAATTTTTGTGATCATATAAGTTCATTTTCCAGTGAAGTTAAATGCTTTTGTAGTTTCCATTAGATGACTAATCTGGGTACTGAAAGTGTCCCTGTATTCCAGAATATTTTTGAAGGTACAATTCTTTGAAGAGCCACAAGGGGTCAGGCCGATACTAAACTTTGGTACCCAAGTACCTAGAAGTAGTCTCAGGAAGCTGGACTAAGAAAATAAGTGGAGGCTCTTGTTAAAGCCAACACCAACCTAAAAAACACCAAAACAGAACAAAGTTCCTCATTAAGTAGGGTAAGAAATAATGGGCTCCAAAATTCTAGAATATGAAACAATGTACATTGTTAGTGCCCATAATATCAATCCTCCACATGATACTTGAAGCTTTACAAACTGTTTTCAAAGGACTATTCATTTACAAGAACCCTAGAAGACAGGTATTGCTGGCCTCCGGTTAAATATAAAGAAATTTCAACTCAGAGTAGTCAACAATTTGCACGAGGTAATGCAGGTAGTAAGAGGAAGAAGCAAAATTCAAACCTAGGTCAGTTTAATACCATCTACAGTACAGTTCCCCTAACATTATAGAGCATTGGGCATTTTAAATAAATTCAGGGGATTTTGGCTGTCCTGGGTCTCTTGGAGGAAACTTGAAGGAGAAAAGATACCACCCTTGGTCTAGGCCTGCTTTTTTATGTCCACTAAGAAACTAATTGTCTGCGTTCTATTTAAAGGAGACCAAAATAAAAATATAAAAGAGGACAGGAAATTTAGACAGAGGAAAGGCATGCCATTCTTAGCCTGCTTCTCCTTAAGTTGAGAACTGTGGGCTACTAGAACTAGATATTCTGATGTTCTCCTGTCTCGTTGTTTGTCTCACAGAAAGGATTTCTGGTTGGCTCTGCAAAGTCATTCTTTATCTTTCCCAATGGCCAGGGCTCTCCGAGAGTGGCCCTTTTCTGTCCCCATCAGCATGCTAAAATCTCTCACGCAGTGTGAGTGAAGAAAGCCTCTAGATATAACAGAATCATTCAGGCAGTAGTTGTTATTTCTCACACCCAATTGAAGAATTAAGGACTTAGCTTAATTTAAGCCACTTTACTGAATGAATCACTGCTAAATCTTATATTATCAAAGCTGGAAAGGTCCTTAGAGACCATCTAGTCTACTGCTACTGAACACTCATTTGAAGCTCCTTCCAAAATGTGGTAAGAGCAGGTCTACAATATGAACCTTATTTTCTGCATGCCTAGTCCAAGACTATTTCAAATACTCCATGCTGACTTTCTACAACTCTAATATGACCACATTTGATCCTCATAACAACCATGGGAATGAAGCTTGACAACCGTTAATGAAAAAAAACATTTTGGTTAAGAAAATTGAGATGCAGATAGTGAGCGCTTTGTCTGAGATGACACAACCAGACAATGGCGAATGATAGGACATGTTCTGAAACATGGTTCTCCAGCTACACCAGGGACCCTTGAAGGACAGGACAATTTAGAAGCATGAAATATATCTACATTCTAAGGAAGTTTGTTCATATACCATTTGATTGATTTGGTTTTATTTATGGAAATTCTTAGCCCTACCTAGTCTCGTTCCCAGGGGGCAGTGGAAGGGGGAAGGTGGGTCTGGGCACAGAAGTGGGGTCTAGAAGCTCTCAAAGTAAATGCCTTCCAAGTGCCACTTTCGTATCTGCTTTCTAAAGGACAAAAGAGCCTGGATCACAAGATCAGAGGGTCGAATGCCAGGGAAAGGTGGCTTGAGAAGGCTTCTCTTTAAAGTAAGAGACTTTTGTTTCCTTTCTCGCTGATCTGACTGTAGAGACACCCATACCTCTGACTGAGATGCCCTTTCTCGGCCTGCACATTGTCCCTGTTTGGCCCACTGGGGTGTCTCTCACTCATTGTGCTGTAATTATCTGTGTTCTTTTCTGCTTTCCTAATTCAAATAAGATGGCAAACGTTTGGAGATATTATAGCTGACTCCTTTTTGTATCACCAGCACCCAGAACCATGCCTTACAAGTATTAGTTGCCCATTGGCTGTTGGTGGAATAAATGAAAATATCAGTGATAAGTCTATGGTTTCCAGTCTGTTTTTGACGCACACAATTGCAAATGTGTATGTTCATGACTTAAATACAAAATAAATTAGCTTTTGAGAAAAAAAAAATCCTATGGTTAATCATGTCCTGAAGATTTCTCAGCTTACTTTTTATTTGGGGACCTAAAGGAAAGGTTACTATCCCAAAAGTAGTGTGAAAGGATGGAGTTCTCTTTACGAGCAGTAAGAAGAAAGTGGGGCTATAGGGAGGACTATAAAAAGCCTAGACATCTTCTACCCAACCAAGCCTAAGATCTCTGATAAGCACCATCCCACCTAGCCTCAATAGTACAAAATGTGAAATTTCATAAAAAATTTGTGTTTAATAGTCTCAGTTGCCTTAAATCTGATATATGTGATATTTTGTAACTCAACTGTGTGACTCTTTTGCTGAGCTTTTCCCCCATGCAAACCTTCAGAGAATGTTATCAGTATACTAGGGCCGGTGCACAGATTTGTGCACTGGTGGGGTCCCTCCACCTGGACTGTGGGGATTGGGTCGAAACTGGCTCTCCAACATCCCCTGAGGGGTCCCAGATTGCGAGAGGGCTGTTCTTGGATGACACCCCCCGGAATCAGGCTCCCTCCTCTCTGGTTCTGGGTGTGTCACCTGAGAACCACAGCTA
Source organism: Myotis yumanensis (assembly GCF_028538775.1). Taxonomy (NCBI): domain Eukaryota; kingdom Metazoa; phylum Chordata; class Mammalia; order Chiroptera; family Vespertilionidae; genus Myotis; species Myotis yumanensis. Next base: position 23,026,847 of record NW_027223756.1, on the reverse strand, counting down.
CCAAGTCACCACAGCTGCCAAGTCACTGCAGCTCGGCAGCTCCTGCATTGAGCATCTGCCCCCTGGTGGTCAGTGCACATCATAGCTACCAGCCAGGCAGCTGGTTGGCCAGTCAGCCGGTTGCTTAGGCTTTTATACATATAGATAATGGTTTACTAATATCTTAAAGATATTATTCCTCTTATTTGTGCCCACACACTTCTTTAATAAGGTATTTCAATAAAGCTTACTTGCCCTGACTGTAACTGGGGTCAAGAGTACATCATGAACTTGGTCTTTATTTCTCTAGATGAGGATATGTTGGAAATCAACCATAATAGATAGTTGGAATCAGCAATGAGAAGGAATATGTTCAAGCACTGGTTTTTAATGCTTCCTGGTGTGTGGCATTGGGAAGCTACTTAATTATCCTGAGGATCAAACTGCTTAATATAATTTGTTCCACATGCATCTCAGAGTTATTTCAGCTGAGTTAATCCATATGGTTTAAATATTGGGAAGCATTAAATAAACATAAGACATTATTAATGAAACTAGGAGAGGGGTAAAGTATGGTCCCTCTATTCATGTTAAAGGGCACTTCATTCCACACAGTTGATATTTGGAAAAGTGGTTCTACCTGTTGTGTATTGTCTGTACCTTGGAATAAAATGGCTCAAATGTCATTTGCATACCAAATATTGATTCAATTGACATTGAATTGAAAAGAATTTTAAAACTCCAGGCTATTTTTGAGAGACCACTATAACTGAGGGCATATATTAGTAGCATAGGTGCTACTACCATTCCTTCTACAGAGCCCATGACAATAATCATTAATTATCATAGCATGTGTTCTCACCAAGGCTGGATGCAACCTCAGAATCCTAAATAGAGCAACTTAGTCACAAAAGTTCAAATACTACAGAGTTTGAGACGGAGTAAGTTAATATAAAGACATTAAAATGTTGTTTTCAAGAGAATAAATGGATGTAGTAACCACAAGGAAAACTAACAAGCCATCACGTAACATTTGGAAGCTCTTTGCAATGATCATCCATATCTTTATAACAAAACAGGAATGCTATTAGAGTTAGGTTAATACAGTAAAAAAAATGTGTCACTTAAAGACCAAAAACTACTCTAAACTGGAAAATTTAGTGTTGAAACGAAGTCATACCTATGGCATTTGCCTTACTTCTTACATTTGTAAGGAGTAAGTAACTGCCTTACATCATTAACTCAAACAACTCACTTCTGAATACTGTGACTACAGAAATGGTTATCCTGTGTCTCAAAGAAAAAGTCTCAGTTATGTTTAACACATTCTAGATAAACAGACAAAGTAGGTCATTTTCTATTTCAGGAAGCTTTACATCACAAATATATATATATATATATATATATATATTATAAAAACAGATTTATATACATATACTTTCATATAAATATATAAAGTATTTATATATTAATATGACTATATAAATGAATATTTATATATTTATATATAACATATAAATATGTATATACATATATGGGGTATGTGTATACAAAAAAGTATACACACTTTGAATAATTATAAAGGCAACGTTTATTAAAATGCATTTCAAAATTGTGCTATTAGCTGTTAAAGTGTGTATACATTTTTCAGGGGAAATATATATATATATATATATATATATATATATATATATATATAATTTTATGTTTGCTATCTAAAGCTTCTATTATGTGGAACAGTTCCTAAGACAGAATGCACTAATGTCCATGTCACTGTGCTTACTTTGGTAGGTTGACTGTGCTGAGTTCGGGGATCCCAAGATCTACTGCACTCGGGAATCTAATCCCCACTGTGGCTCTGATGGCCAGACATATGGCAATAAATGTTCCTTCTGTAAGGCGGCGGCGTAAGTATCATACTCAGAAACCTGTCCCTTGCAAGCACAAATTTCCAGAATAAGACAATCACACTTTCCTTGAAATAGTCTAGAAATTTCTGTTCATACCCACCCATAGAGCTAACAGAAATAAGCTTCAGGCAAATGGATTGAAAACAATTTGTTCAAAAACTAATAACAATTTGCATAATAGATTATTTGAAAGCGTAATCTTCATTGTAATTATTAAATGTGATTAATCTTAGGGACTTTTAAAAATTATGCGTCTTTAAGTATTTTGATACATTTTATTTTTCCCCATTTACTTCTAAATAAGATTTTTAATAATTATATCCAATTATGTTTTGTTATGATTAATTTCAGAAACAATAAATTTTAGCAATATAGTTACGTTTGAAAATTCATCAAAATCAGAAACATAAAAAACTTGTGGGAAAATTTATTACTAACAATAAAAGTTATTACTTTATCCACATTTTCAAGCATTTTATTTTATACCAATTTCTATGTTGCTAAGGCAACAATTTCCATTCATTCCTCTCTTTTCCACTGATGAAAAGGGCCTTTCCACAAAGAATAGAGGAGAGGATCATTCTTTACTATCCAGACTATTCAAACTTTACAGAGAGTATACTAGGAAGATTCTATCAAGGACCAATATTTATTGAATTTATATGTTTAAAGGAACAGAACAGGTACTATAGATTTTAGCAAATAGATTGTGAACTTCCTGATGAGACATATTTTATAATTAATAAAAACTTATTTAATCAATCAATCTCTTAGTCTGATTGCTCTAAAATCAGAGGAATTATAGCCCTCTTTAAAAGTAACCTCACTTCTTCACCACTGTCATTCTTTTCTTGTATTAGAATTTCTTCTATGAATGTCTTAATTTTCCTCAACTTTGCTGTAAGATTCCTAAGCATGGAGATTATACAGCTCCCTATCAATAACTGGAAGGCCAAGCACATGGAATTAAATGAATAAATATTGAATCAATGCATAATAAATATTTCTACATTGGTGTATAACTCTAGAGGCCTGGTGCATGGATTTGTGTACCAGTGGGGTTCCTAGGCCTGTCCTGTGGGGATCAGGACAAAACCAGCTCTTCAACAACCCCCAAGGAGTCCCAGATTGCGAGAGGGTGCAAGCCAGGCCGAAGGACCCCACTGGTGCACGATTGGGCCGGGGAGGGACCACAGGAGGGCTCTAGGGCGTGTCCTGCCTGTCTTGCCCAGTCCCAATCGGTTGGACCCCAGCAGCAAGCTAACCTACCAGTTGGAGCTTCTGCACCCTGGTGGTCAGTGCATGTCATAGCGACTGGTCAAAGGAACGGTCAAACAAATGGTAGGACACTTAGCATATTAGGCTTTTATTATATAGGACTAGAGGCCTGATGCACGAAATTCGTGCAAGAGTAGGCCTTCCTTCCCTGGGTGCTAGCACCAGTTTCCCTCTGGCACCCGGGACCCGGGTTTCCCTTGCAGCCCCAGCTTTTGTCTGGTCTAATTAGCATATTATACTTTTATTATTATAGATACCTACTAATTAATACCAAACTTTTTCCAGGATAAGGGCAGTAGGGTAAGTTGAGATTGCATATGATGAACACTCATTACTGAGAAGGACTAAATATATGGTCTACTATAAAAGGCCAAATGCCTGAATATTTGGGTTAACATCCTCCATTTTTTATTAGGACAGAACTATGACACTATAATCTCTTTGCCATTATTTCTCCTGTCACTTTTACCTTTTCCAGTTGTATATATATTTATTCCCAGAGAAGAAACAATTGAAATCAAAAGATCTATGCCTTATTAAATTTTTTTTAATATTCATCCTTTCTGTAATTAGGACAGATGTCACCTCAAAGTGAATTTAATTAACTTCTGCCACATTGTCAACATGGATACCTGTAGAATCAACTAATTACATAGACAATGACATAGTTAAACGCTGTCCAATGTCTGCAATGAATACTAATTATATTGTACTGAGCATATCTTGTCTTTCTCTTTGATAGGAAAAGTGGTGGGAAGATCAGCCTAAAGCACTATGGAACATGCTGAATTGGAACCAGTGTTTTGTGCTAAGCTGCCGGCTCTCTCAGCCTTCTTTTCTTGGTTCTGCTTTGATTTTTCTCTAGCAGAAAGCTTAAATTTATAAAAACACACCTTCTTCTCTGCCTGGGTCTTGGGGAGTTCAATATATAATATTTTCCTTGATTTGCTTAACAATAAAATAAATTCTGCAGAAGCCTGGCCTGTGTTTTTACTTTGAGATCAAGAAAACATATAGATACAATATTGAATAATTGACCTGACATAAATGTGGATCACCTGTTTTTCTAATCTAAATCAACCATGAAGTCATTGTGGGATCTTGGGAAAATCCCTTCCCCTCTTTTATTCTTGGAATTTTCATATGTATAATGAAGAATTTTCTTTTATAAAATCTACTAGAGGCCCGGTGCACAAAAATTTGTGCACTCGGGGGGGAGAGGGGGTCCCTCAGCCCAGCCTGTGCCCTCTCGCAGTCTGGGACCCCTCAAGAGATAACAACCTGCTGGCTTAGGCCTGCTCCTGGGTGGCAGAGAGCAGGCCCAATCCCTAAGTGCAGCCCCTGGTCGGGCTCAGAGCAGGGCCGATTGAGGAGTTGGGGCGCCGCCCCTGTCATGCACAGAGCAGGGGGGATCGGGAGGTTGCGATGCCACCCCTAGTCATTCTCCGGGTAGGGCTGATTGGGGGGTTGGGGCACCGCCCCCTGTCACACTCAAGACAGGGTCGATAGGGAGGTTGCAGCACCACCCCTTGTCACGCACAGAGCAGGGCCGATCAGGGAGTTGGGGCGCTGCCCCCTGTCACGCACAGAGCAGGGCCCATCAGGGGGGTGGGGAGCCCCCCCCCTGTCACTCACAGAGTAGGGTTGGGGCGCTGCCCTCTATCACCCACAGAGCAGGGCCGATCAGGGGGTTGGGGCGCAGCCACTGTCACACTCAGGGCAGGGCCGATGGGGAGGTTATGGCTCTACCCTGTCACACACAGAGCAGGGCCCGTGGGGGGAGGGGAGGTGGTTGAGGAGCCACACCCTGTCACGCTGGTCCCGGTGCTGGGAGGCATATTACCCTTTTACTATATAGGATAGAGGCCTGGTGTACGGGTGTGGGCAGGCTGGTTTGCCCTGAAGGGTGTCCTGGATCAGGGTGGGGGTTCCCACTGGGGTGCCTGGCCAGCCTGGATGAGGGGATGATGGCTGTTTGCAGCTGGTCACACCCCCTTCAGGGTGGGGGTCCCCACTGGGGTGCCTGGCCAGTCTGGGTGAGGGGCTGAGGGCCATTTTCAGGCTGGTGGGCGACTGAAGCTCCCAACCTGTCCTTTGTTTCTTTTTCTTTTTTTATTCTGGGCCAGCTTTAGCTCTGAAGCTTGGCTCCAGCTCTAAGGCTGCTGAAAGCAGGTATCTGGTTTGTTTGGGTTCTATAATTGTAACACTGTTGCGGTCCTGCTCACTCCAGCTCTGAGATCCCCGCTGCTGAAAGCAGGGATCTGTATTTGTTCTATAATTGAAACAATGTTGCAGTCCTGCTAGCTGAAGCCGGGCTGGCTGAAAGCAGGTCTCTGGGGTTTTGTTTAGCTTCTATATTTGTAACAATGTTTCAAACTGCAAGCTCAGAGGCCAGCAGCAGCAGGCGGGGAACGTTGGCTTCCTCCATCACTGAAGCAAGCAAGCCTCCTGTTCGCTTCAAGCTGCCTGGCTGCCGGCCGCCATCTTGGCTGGCAGTTAATTTGCATATTGCCCTGATTAGCCAATGGGAAGGGTAGTGGAGGTACAGCTAATTACCATGTTTCTCTATTATTAGATAGGATAATAATAAAAGCATAATATGCTAATTAGACTGGATGTCCAGCTGGATGACCTTCCGCACAAAAGCCAGGAACTGCAAAGGAAGCCCGGGTCCCAGGTGCCTGCTGGCAGCCGGAGGGAAGCCTAGGTCCTGGGTGTCTCCTAGCGGCTGGAGGGAAGCCTGGGTCCTGGGTACCAGAGGGAAACCGGTGCTGGCAGCCGGGGGAAGGAAGGCCTACTCTTGCACGAATTTCATGCATTGGGCCTCTAGTCTATTGTATAAGGCTTAGGTGAGGTAATATTGGTTCTCTCCAATTTGGGGGAAAGTATTTTAGGTAAAAATAAAACATTTTTCCTCTCTGGACCATAGTTTTACATCTGTATGAATTGGTGAGTTTGGACTATATACTATGTGAACACATACATTATTTGTTTTCCAAGCAATATCATAGAGTCCAGCGGATAGCAAGAAGTAAATAAATATTCAATAAATAATGAACATCCAGTCCTAGCCGGTTTATCTCAGTAGATAGAGCTTTGTCCTGGGGCCAAAGGGTCCTAAATTTGATTCAGGTCAAGGGCGCATACATCAGTTGCAGGCTCCTCCCCGGCCTGGCCCTAGTCCGGGCACCTACAGTAGGCAACCAATCGATGTGTTTCTCTCACATCGATATTTCTCTCTGTCTTTCCCTCCTTGGGTGAGAATTTAACAAAATAAATAAATAAATAAATAAATAACGAATATCCAATCAATAATGAATGCAGGGAAAGTCTGTAAAACTGTGCACATTTAAAGAAAGTAGCCAGTTGATCTTAATCATGGAATGAGAGAACTAGATGAAATATAAGGAATCTTAAGGCCCAGAGAAAGTTTAACTAGTTACTGCCAAAGAAAAACGTAGTAGATAGAAGAACCAAGGTCACAACACAGCCCTTTCAATAACCTACTCAGTCTCCTACTGGGTGGGAGGGAGCAGGACAGCCTGAGATCAAATCACACTACTCAGAACAGTGAGAAATTTAAAACTTAGGAACTCTTTATTTCTGGAATTTTCCATGTAATATTTTTGGACCATGGTAATTGACACTACAGAAAGAAAAACTGTGGATAAGGAGGACTACTGTATATTAAATTTCCTGCTTCCTAGGGAAAGTGAGCCTTTTCTCCTTTGTAGTTTCTCCCCCTGAAGTGATTTAGCTACTTCTAATGTAAACGTGTGGAGGACCACGTGTAGTTAGAGAAGCAAGTCACTGCACATCTTTACTAAAAGCATTGCCGTTCCACGTGACCTCCTCCTCCTCCTCTCTCCTGCTGGAACGGGCTCCTCCAGCCAGGCCAGGTCCCTGTCAGCTGTCCACACGAAAGTGCATTTCCACCACTTTGCCCTAGGCTGCCTGCAATGCCTCTGTGCCACCTTCTGCCACGCAGCCTATCCTTTCTCCCTCATACAAATCTCTCATCCACATCTTAAGACTCTGCAATTTACTTCATGGCTCATTTCAGGGGCCTTAACTGAGTAAGTGATCAAAATACTGTCTACTGTCTAGTTCTGAGCTATTCTTTGGGGATGAAAGGGAAGCATATAAACAATAAAGCACAGAAGATCAGAAATCTCGTATCTCTTAGAAAGAAGAGGCAAGTCACATATAAAAAATCAACAGTCAAACTCCAGAAGTTTTGGCTCAGAATGTATACATTTTTCCAAACCTCAATGAAAACACATATAAGATTTATGTATATTATACTTTGCAAACTTTACATCAAAAGAAAAGAATGGAAACACAGTGTAGTCTTTAACAGGATATGCATGGCAAAGTTTTTAGAGAGAAGGGTACTGATGTCTGCAATTTACTTTAAATTGCATCAAAGATGGATTAATGAATAGATGGGTAGATATATTTAAAAAACATGTATAGTAGCCCTGGCTGAGGTAGTTCAGTGGTCAGAGCATCACAGGTTCAATTTCCAGTCAAGGGCACATACCTGGGTTGCAGGTTCATTCCCAACCCCAGCCAGGGTGCTTGCAGGAGGCAACCGATAAATGTGTCTCTCACATTGATCTTTCTCTCCTCCTCTCTCTCCCTTCCCAACCCCCATTCTTTTCCCCTCCCTTCCACTTTCTCTAAAAATCAATCGAAAAAATATCCTTGGCTGAGAATTAACAAAAAAACCCCACAAGTATGTAAAATATCAATGGAATAATCTAAGTGGTGAGTTTATAGGGGTTCACTATAAAATTATTTGAGCATTGCTGGGCATTTAAGATTTTTTATTAAAAGTTTTTCAATGATTTAAAATAAAACAGAGACTCTGCCAAGAGGAGCAAAAATTCATAATCCTGTTTTTGCTCCTCATTATTGTGAAATTCTTGTCTGTATCAATGTGAAGATTTCTTAAAGTGGAATACACAAACTGAAAAGAGGAGCAATGCGGGGGGTGGGGGGGTAGCCAGAGAAAATAGAAACTAGACAAAGACTGAAATAAGCCACCACGAATACATTTAGCCAATTTACTGAGTACTTCCCATGTTTCCTGTGATAAGCACACAAACATTATCACATTTAAATTTAGTAATAACTGTGAAGTTGTTGCCCCGTTTTATAAAAGAGGAGCCTGAGGTAGAAGAGATATAAATTATTTGTCCACGGTCTTACAGCCAGCAAGTTGCAGAATCTGAATTTACTCAAGAGGATTATACCAATTCCAAATTCCCCAACTTCCTATCACATAATCATAGTAATTTGAATAGCTTGGATGTAAGTGTTGAGTTGGAGGATTAGGCCTATAAACTTAGATACATCAGAAATAGAAGTATTCATGGTTCAACACTATTTAGGCAAATGCACTGGTATAAAGGAGGTGACATGTATATATCATAATTCTTAACATGTGAACAATTACGTTAATTTTGTGAGGGGGTTACAGCGTTAGCCTGAGAAACCTGGTTCAAAGGGGCTACTAACTCTGAGCTAGGCATTAATTGAAGTGTTCTCTGTCTTTCTCTCACTTTCTCCTTGTATTTTCCAGAACTACTGTCTGTGACTTTATACAATTTTGGTTCATTTCAGTTCTGCAGTTTGACTTAAGGGAAAGTAAGTAGAACAGATTTCTCCTGCTTTAGTTTGACAAGATTTAGAACTAACCTAATAAGAGAAGGCTATCATTGCATTGCCCTCTTTAGCTCACTACAGTTCCCCTTCAGATTTGATAAGATGTTGTATATTAAAATAATGCATATAATAAAGTACAATTCCATAAGTTCTGATATATTGTGTTTCCATTTTCATTTGTTTCAAGTTGTTTTTTTTAATTTTTCTTTTGATTTCCTCCTTTGGCCCACTGGTGTTTTAGGAATGTGTTGTTTAATTTCCACCTATTTGGGAATGTGTTTACCAGTTTTCCTCCTGTTATTGATTTCCAGTTCTATACCACTGTGATTGGAAAAGATTCTTGGTATGATTTTAATTTTCTTGAATTTGTTAAGACTTGTTTTGTGGCCTACCATATGATCTACTCTGGAGAATGTTCTGTGTGCACTTGAGAAGAATGTGTGTACTATGTTGTTGGATGAAATGTTCTGTTCCATCTGGTACAATGTTGTCTTATTGAATTTCTGTTTAGATAATCTATCCATTATTGAAAGTGGGACACTGAGTCCCCCAACTCTTATTGTATTGTGGTCTATTTCCACCTAAAATTTTATTAATATTTGCTTTATATACTCAGATGATCCAATGTTAGCTGCATATCCAGGGAGAGTCCAAAGTACATTTACAGTTGTGAGTATGCAAACCACAGGGTCTGTTCTTGTATTTTATTTATTAATTATTATGTTATTTTCCATACGACTAACTATAACCCTACTTTTACCCCACCCTGTATGTTTATAATATATATTCTTTTGATGAATTGACCCCTTTATCATTATATAATGACCTTCTTTGTCTCTGTTAAGACCTTGATGAAAGAAATTGAAAATACAAATAAATATAAAGATACCCTCTGTTTATAAGTTAGGAGAATTAATATTGTTAAACTATCCATGCAACAGCTGGCATGGCGCAGTGGTTGAGCGTCAACCTATGAACCAGGAGGTCACGGTTCGATTCCTGGTCAGGGCACATGCCCGGGTTATGGGCTTGATTGCCTGTATGGGGTGTGCAGGAGACAGCTGATCAATGATTCTCTCTCATCATTGATGTTTCTATCTCTCTCTCCTTCTCCCTTCCTCTCTGAAATCAATAAAAATATATTTTTTAAAAATGTGGAGTAAAGGGAACCCTTGAACACTGTGGGATTGTAAATTAGGATAGTCATTATGGAAAACAGTATGTAAATTCTCCAAAAAGTTAAAAAATAAAAATAACATATTGTTTAGAAATCCCACTTCTAGATACGTATTCAAAGAAATAAAACCTGGATCTCAGAAAGATATACTAGTATGCACTCCCATGTTCATTGCCATATTAGTCACAGTTGCCAAGATATGGAAACAACGTAAGTGTTCATTGACAGATGAGTAAAGACTTTTTGATACATACTGTTAAAAGATAAACTGAGGCATATTAAAATTGATGAGAATTTATTTGGGAAAACATCTATTCAAATCATCCAGCCGTGAATAGAAAGTAGTTAGGAGTGCAATAGAAGTTAGGGGAAAGGATTTTTTTTATAAAAGAAAACATGGAAGGAAAACCCCCAAAATTTATTTGATTGTCTATAGCTTAACTGGTCACCTTATTTGAGAAAGTGTGGTTGGCTGTTCATGATTGTTTTTCTTAGGTTTTGTTTTCTCAGATTTGGTTGCATTGACTCCGGCTTAGTTTAGGTTTGCTTACTACACAGGCTACGAAGGCAATAGAGTTGCCTCAGTCCAATGGCCTCCTTGTTTAATTACTTTAAGAATATATATAATTGAATATTATTCAGCCATAAAAAAGAAGGACATCTGACTGTGCCAACATGGCTGAACTTGAAGAACATAAAGCTAAATGTTGTAGCCAGGCACAGAAAGGCACTTATATGATCTCGCTTACATATGGAATGTAAAAAGTTGGACTCATAGAAACAAGAGAAGAATGTCCGTTGCCAGGAGCTGGAGGTGGGAGATGGAAGGGAGAGATTCGAGGATGTTGGTCAAAGGGTACAAACTTCAATTATAAGATTATAATGGTAAGATTAATACATTTTGTAGATCTATTATATAGCACTGTGACTATAGTTAATACGGCATTGAAAAGTATGTAAGTAAAAAGTATGTAAGATCACCTGCTGAGAAAGGGAAGCAGTGGTGAGAGAGGGCACCACACAAGTCTCAGGTCAGAGCAACAGTGGCACTTAACATGAACTATTTTACTTTTCATGTGAATAGTTGGATTTGATAACTATAGTCCTCAAGTTCTCATTGTGCATGAAACTTCTGACCCAATAAAACCAAACTCATTTTTGTGGTCATTTTATTAGATGTACAAGGCTTTCAAAATCAGTTTTATAGACTTACACAGACACCATAAAATACTCTCTTGCTCACCATTTCAAGAGGAACTGAGCTCTTCCTACAGGCGTCATAGCTAATTATAGGTTCATTTGTGGAACTTACTGAAAACCTTTAAACTCTTTTATGTAAGTGAAACCGGCAGAATCTCATGAACACGTCACCGCATATGACTGCATTCCCACCTCTCCAAGGACACCAAGCATTTTGTTCCCCAAATCCTAGAATCTGGGAAGAACTTTGCCTGTACTTTCTCATGAGCTCTTCACGCGCCTGGTTTGAAGGACACTTGTATCTTGCTGCCTAGAGGAGAAGTTTGATACTGCAAAAACACACTGAGAGGGATGCTGTGCTTAATAACAATGCGTAGACTAGCAGTCTAATGAGCAAAAAGATGGCAAAAGGGAATAATCACTTCTTTTCTGCTCCTCTAGCTCAAATGTCACCTCCTCAACGGGGACATAGGCAACCGTTGTCCTCACCATCAACCCTATCTGTACTAGAAATCACTCTGTCTGTGCTCTTGCTACATCTGTACTATGAACAGTCCTTCTATTTTCTCCAGGGATGTTGAGCCCTTGGAAGGAAATGGGTCTGGAGTTAGACAGATGTCTTTGGTTTGGCTCCCATGAGCAATTTTAGGTTAAATTATACTTGCTAATCCTTATAGTGCTGCATGTGCAATGATGGTGAGACTTCACGGGTGTAATTTTAGAAAAAAATGAACATGTATAATGTGTATAAAATCTCTATGCATACTGTATCTTATACCTGTAAGGAATTATGCTTTTAATAATAGTTTTGAAGGAAAATATCTTCCAGTCCTAGGGCAACAGCCCTGAAATACACTCAGTAGTCTTATTGAGAATGAACAGGATCTTCTAAGTATTTTTAGTTTTGTCTTTAGTTTCTGTCATCATTTTCCTTCTTTTAAATGAATAGACTTTATTTTTAAAGTACTTTTAAGTTTATAGCAAATTTGAGTGGGAAATACAGAGAGGTCCTAAATATACCCTCATCTCCTCTCCACCACCAACATCCCCCACCAGATGGGTACACTTGTTAAAATTAAAGAATCAACATTGACACATCATTATTAACCAAAGTCCATAGCATACACACTTTAACAGCTCAATTTTGAAAATGAAATGTATTTTAATAAATACTATCTTTATAATTATTTAAAGTGTGTATACATTTTTGGGAAACACCCTACATATACCTCTCTATCTGTCTATCTAACTGTTTCCTGTTTCCAAGTAACTTACCTGCATACAAAGACAGAGAAAAAATTCATAGAAATAGGAAAATATCCAGTGTCCAACAAATAAAATTTATAATTTCTTGTATTCAAAGAAATAGAAAAAATTACCCTAAATCTGGAAATATATTAATAATATAAACAGATCTAGAAAAGATACAAATGATATAATTGATAGATGAGGCTATTAAATAACTTATTTCTTATTTTCTGAAAAGTAGAGGAAAAATAGAGTATATTAAAAAAAAATCTATATATTTAATCTATTTATCTTTATATATATAAAGCAAAATGAGAAGTAAAATATACCACATGGTATCAACAGCAGGTTAGCAATTGAGAAAGAAAAGATTTTAAGACAGCATTAGAAATGAACAGAAATTAAACTGAGGGTGTGGGGGGGGGGGGGCACCTAAAAAAAATATTGGAGAAAGCATTAGTAAGTTGTGGGACAACTTTATGCAGTTTGGGAGAAGGGTGATTTGAGGATATTAAAATTTTTTGAAGAAATAATAGTTGTTTAATTTCTAAATTTGATAAAAACTATAAACCGGTGCATCCAGGAATCTAAATGGACCCGAAGTAGAAAAAAAATGACAATCCTTAACCTAGCCTATAAACCCTTTATCTGAAGCCCTGTCTCAGCATTTGAATCTAACCATTACTCTCCTTTCTCAAAATATTCCTTAGTTCTTATTTGCCTCCTTTCATCCTTATTCTTGGAATGCTGGTTGTCACTCTGTGCCTCTGATTTTCAAATAATTCTGAGAGTCAGATCCATTGTGAATCCTGGTCATGACCACATCCTCTCTGCCATTCCTCCACCCACTCAAATAAATGCGCTCTCCTCAGTGTTCCCCTGAGTTATACACATATTTGTGTGTACATTTAATGACATGTTTTCTTCTCCATTAGCTTGTGAACTTCTCTTACTCAACTTTAAATTTCCAGAACCTAATTAAGTTCCTGAATCAGTAAGTTCCACCCAGCAAGTATTCGAGGAAAGAATGGAGAATGTCAGCTCTATGAATCTCTCTTTGTTGTCATTATATATCTTCAGCATCTAGTAATACTTAAAATAATTGGAGGTCAATTATTATTTTTTCAAGGAAGGAAGGCATTTTTATTGCTTAACATTTGTAAAGTCAGAATGATTGGTGGACTTCTATGTGCAAGACATTATTCTGTGCATGGAGACATAAGTAGTGGTAAAGATCCATCAGCTTATATTTGTATGGGTGATTGTATATGTGTTTATTTGGTGGTGGGAAATATACAAGTGAATAATTAAATAACAAAGATCATCTTAGGTATGGCAAAGCACTGTGAAAACAAAGTCTATTGATCTGATTTGGGGTAGGAGTATTTTGAATTGTTAGGGAAATCTTCACTGAGCAAATAATATTTGCATTTCTATTTCTAGAAAGAAGAAACTAGCCATTTTAGTTTCTAGAGCAGTTTCCCAGTAGAGTAAACAGTAAGATCTAGAGTCCTAAGGTGAAGACTACATGGTGTATTTGAGGAAGAGAAAGAAGATGAGTGTGCAGGGCATTTTTGCACAATGACTAAAATCCACCTGTGAGATACTTGTTAAAATAAGAATGTTGCATAGGAACATCATGCATATGCTGCCTAAAAGGGAAGGGTTGAAGAAAACAGCCCCCATTCACATTCACCTTGAATATCTAGAGTTTTTAATTCCGTGACCATTAGGAGTATGCTCTTAATCTGTCTAATAAATTCCTCACCTTAAAAACCCTCACATCAGCATTATTATCTTCCTGGAAGAGATTATTAATATTGTGCACAAATTGTATAGACTGTCCTACAAGTTACTGCCAGATGAAAGCTGTCAGCCCTAAAGGCTTTGCTGGGGGAAGATCCAAAATATACTAGTTGAAAGAAAATGACTTGATTGCAATTATCACCGTATGCTGATGAGAGCAAATTCTGGGTATGTTATGTGTAATTCATTTCATTCTACCTAAACATCATAATTGACCATTGTTCCTGACTGTTTTAAAAAGGCATGAAATAAGCTTCTTTGGTTTCTGGTGCCTTTAATCGCCGAGGAAATAGATTACAAAATCAGGGTGGAGAATCTGGCTGGCCTCCATATAAGATATTTAGATGCATGCATATGGATCCACTTATAAATACAGCCTGTAGAACACCCACAGTGCTGAACCCTATTCACATATTCCCTACAGATCTCACGGACCTCGTTGACATGAAGCCATCAGGCCGCCTTCTTCTTTTGGTCAGCATGGCCTCTTTGTTCCTCTTTGCTGGTGAGTACTATGTATGTATTCGAAATGGAATCCTGGACCAGACTGGTTGATGTCAGCAGTCATGATGTGATAGTGTTTATGATAATGATGATGATGACAATGAGGATAAAGGTTATAATGATGATAAAGAAGGTTAGTGATGGTGACTACCCATCACACTTTTAGAAGGATTTTTACTTACAAATTAGCTACTTTAATTATATCATATCTCACAGATGGCCTCTTCTAGGTCACATAGGCCCCAAGTGGCTAATCTAGAACTTCTAGGCCAATTGTGTTCCCCTCAGCAGATCACAAGTAACAGCATAAGGCTACAAATAAGCTTCATTTTTTCAAGTAAAAAATTTATATTTAAATTAGAAATTTTAATTTAAAGTCACCTTCAAGAAATTCTTATCTAAAGAGCTTTAATACCAGAATTTTTCTGAGATGTTTTCATTTTGCTGAAAGCTGAGTCATTCTTGCTTACCCTCTAAGTAAGGAGAGTAAAGAGATGATAGACAGATGATGATAGATAGACAAATTAATAATAATAATAATAATAGATAGATCGAGTAGAAAAAACTCAAGACTGGGATTTTAAGATTTGCCTTCTAATTCTCATTCTGCTACTACCTTTCTCTTTAATATTGAACAACTCACTCCCTTTGGCTTCTGTTTCATCACATGAAAATAGAATGTGCACCTTATATATTCCAAGACTTCTTTCAATAAGAGGTTATGCTTAAGTACATTGGCTTTAGGGTCTAGGCGACCTGGGTTTGCCTCCTGGTGCTGCCATTTACAAGGCGTATGTCCTTAGACAAGTTACCCAAGAGCTCAGTTTCCTTATCTTTAAAACAGAAATATTAGACTTAATGTAAATGAAATTTAATACAGTGCTTAAAATGTAGAACTCTTGCAAGTAGATGGCAAACATTGTTAGTGTTAGTGGAAATAGTGATAAATCATATGATTTTTTCAAATACTCTCAAAATTATTTTGTATTATATTAGCACCTGGTTTTCCAGTTGTCTTTATTATCCTTTAATTGAATGATTGTAGATTTTGGAATGTCAGCCTCTTTCTGGTTAAATATAGGCCTCTTTGACAAAGAAGAGATCCAGAGTTTGCCTTCTTTTCTTCAGGTATATGTTTTATGGTAACATTATAAAGAAGTAAACAACATATTGGCTAAATGTCACATAAATTATAAATAGCAAATGAAGTAGAGAGAGCTTTGTATTGGCCATTTGTAATGTGTCCTCTAGCTCAGTTGTGTAATTAACAAGGTGAATGACCTGGATGAGTTTTCTTCTCTTTTCTGGGCCTCAGTTCTTCATCCACAAAGCAGGACAAGTGTAATGGAAGTTCTCTAAGGACAACTGTTAACTATAAAATTCTGGAATTCTTATGAGGTGTGATTAATCAGTGTCTGTTTTCTCATTGCAGGGGCTGTGAGCCAAGGAGGCTCTCTGGTAAGTGCTCTTTGGTTATGACCATTTCTCAATTACAAGAGGTTCTTTCAACAACAGTGATGTGCTAGGAAGTTCTGTGGCTATTTCATTAAGATTTCTGAGTTCATTTGGTTGGTCTTGTGAGAAGGTGGAAGAATGATAATATGACACATTGATCTAGATAAAGTGTCATTGTTAGTATAGATGCATTTTTTAACAGTGGAAACGGACTTGAAAATGACCTCCAATTTTCTTATTAGTCAGATATCACATTTCCATAATAAGGACTTTATATGTAGTCAAACTTTGAAAACAGAAGAGTGCTTATACAAGTATGGTGTGAATGTTATTTATTTTCCAAATCAGGATAATTTTGAGAGTGAAAATAGTACTTATATGAATTATAACAAGAAAATCACCATAAACTGAGAGTACCGTAGGCAACTCAGAGTATATAGTTACTCTAGATCTGAACACTTTGTTCATAAGTCACTACAAATGCTTCATAAAATGCATACAGTATTTATGCTCTTTATATATACATGTTAGACCTTCAATTGGACTGGGACCTCTAGGAGTGTTGAGTCCTAGGAATCTACATTTAGGAAGCTTCCTGACATAGCTTTGTAAGTGATGGTTCTTTTTTGTTCATCAATTTATTTTGTTCATTAGAGTCCACATATAAGTGAGATCATGTGATACTTGTCTTTCTTTGACATAATACTCTCCAGGTTTCTCCATACTGTTTCAAAGGGTAAAAGATCCCTCTTTTTTACACCTGCATAGTATTCCATTGTTTAAATGTACCACAGTTTTTTAATCCATTCATCTACTGATGGACACTAGGGCTATTTCCAGATCTTAGCTATTGTAAATAATGCTTCTATGAAAGCAGTGTAGAGTTTCCTAAAAAATAAAATAAAAAGGTTAGCATATTTTTTATCCCTTGAAAGAGTTAATGATGTCAATATCACTGATCATGAAACAAAATAAAGAACTTTATTTAAATCACAGGCTTTCTGCAGCAGCTATGAGAAAACAGCTACAGGTGAAAAACCTTGTCCCAAGATCCAAAAACCGGTGTGTGGTACTGATGGGAAAACTTACAACAATCGCTGTGAATTCTGCAAAGCAGCTATGTAAGCACATGAAAGCAGATATTGGAATAGCACTTAGTTTGGGTCAATGGGGAATGAGTTGGGGAAATTATTTATTAAGCCTCTATTATGATAAATATTTTACATATAATTCCTATTTAAAATAAGACAATATTATTATCCCCAACAAAAGCTAGGTCCCCATTCAGTTCATTCAGTCTGAAAAAACCCATTTCCACTGTATCTCATTCTGAGCACCAACTTCTTTCTTTCAGGGAAAGAAATGGAAAGCTTGGTTTCAAGTATGAAGGGAATTGTTGAATCCGCTGGAGTTGCAATGTTGGAAGGGCCTTCGGTTTGCCTTTTGCTTCAGAAGATTTATTTCCTGATACCCAGTCTCCAACGCAATGTAATTCCCACAAATAATTCATCATAAAAAAGCTATTTTAATAAAGGTCTCTTGGCAGAACTTCTACATTGATGCTCTTTTCAGGTAATAATGGAGCCACCTTTGATTTAGTTAGTTAAGCTGCTCAGAGAAAAGATACAATTTGAAAACAAAGATAGGGCATAGTATGTATCACCACGCTTAGTGCACCCAGAATTCTTCATTCAGTACTCTGAGTCTCAATTCTTCACAATTACAAAGATGATGTCAAGAATAATAAAGCTCCATCCAATAAGAGAAAATATACATCATCTGACACAAATTAGCATTCTTGGTATGCTTGGGAAGTGTTTTCCCCCGCAGGACACATTGAGCTTGTTTTAAAGCATCTCAACAAGTATGCAGAGGTGAGTAAGGAGCAAATAAGACTAAATTTTGGTCACTTCTGTCATCAGGGCCGCTGAATAGGTTGCAGGACAGCTGAAGTCTTTAGTCTAGTTGATTCTCGCTTTATCAGTTTACCACAGTGTACTGCATAAAATCTTATCATTTTCTATGTGTGCTAAGTGATTCCAACGAAGTTTAGAAGTATAGGTTTATTGAAAAAGCTCAGAAGTATAGGTTTATTGACATGTGGGTGCTTAAAATCTAAAAATGGATTGAGAAACCTGGCATTTTCAGAGTGTATATAGACTATTTGGAAAGTCAAATGTATATACTAACTAACTAAAATATAGTTTGCTATTCTTCTGTCTATAAATATACCAGTGAATGAATTGTTCCATTTATTAATTGCACAAATAACTATTCAATGCTTATGATATACGAGATACCACTCCAAGCATAGGCAAATGAGATCCCTACTTTAAAGGACTTCATGCTTTAGTGAATGCACAAGGATAAATATTTTAAAATATATTTACAGTTACTAATAGATTTATAAAAGAAACAAAATTGAGACATATAATGAAGAAAATTGGTAAAGTTTGGAAAGAGGATTTATTTGAAATTGGTCACTTTGAATAGAATAGAGAGCAGAAAAGGGTTCAGACATAAGCAAATTTGGAGGAAGATGTTTTAAGCAAGCAAAAGAACCACAAACATAAAAACAACAGGCCGGCCAGTGTGGCTCAGTAGTTGAGTGTCCACCTATGAACCAGGTACAATTCAGGGTCAGGGCACATGCCAGGGTTGTGGGTTCCATCCCCAGTAGGGGGCATGCAGGAGGTAGCCAATCAATGATTCTCCCACCGTTATTGATGTTTTTATCTCTCCCTCTCTCTTCCTCTCTAAAATCAATAAAAATATATAAAAACAAAACAAAAACACACACCCAGTAGTGGATATAAGGTTGGCATGATCAGGGAGAGAGGTGCCAATTCATAAAGAGTCTTGGGAGCCACATTAAAGCATTTGGCTTTTATCCTAAGAATTCTAGGAAATAATTGAGTGTATTAAGAGACTTTAGAGAAGGGATGGCATTTTAGCTAATCCATGGCATGGAAAAATTTTGCCAGTTCATAAAGGAGAGAGTATCCCTGGGCTGCTTTGCTCAGTGGTTAGAGCATCGCTGGTCAAGGGCATGAACCTGGGCTGTAGGCAGAATCCAAGCCCAGGACAGGGTGTGTGCAGGAGGCAACCGATCAATGTGTCTCTCTCACCTCACTGTTTCTCCTCCCCTCGCTCTCCCCTCCCTCCTTCCCTTCTACTCTCTCTAAAAATCAATGGAAAAAAGATTTACAGGTGAGGATTATAAAAAAATAAATAAAAAGGAGGGAGTAACAGTTTAAGCAGAAAACAAAACAACCGTCCCTCCCCCAACCAGAAACATTGTGAAAAATGGTACCTTTGAGAGGTTTGTTTCCAAAGTCCCACATTGAGTGTGTGAAAAAAATAAGATCAGAACTCATACAGGGCACTCTAATATTACCTGCTTTAACATGGTGCTTCTATAGCAGAGGTCTCTAACTAATGATAAATATGTTGGGTGTGGCTTAGGGATGGTTCTCTAACTCACAAAGTTATTTTCAGTTAGATGCAATACTTAAAAATTTAAAAACTTCACATAAAAAACTGGATTGCTAAAAACTCTTGGAAAATGAGAAAATCTGCTTAATAACCAACAATTGGGTAATTTCTGACTCTAGCTGAGTCATTCACACAGTGCCCCGGATCAGCTTCACTCTTGCACATTAGCTCCTGGTTCCTGATGGCATGTAAGGTTTATATCTCTACTTTAAGGCACAACTGTCTTGAACATCTCATTGAATACTCTTGATTTTGGAAAATTCACAATCTAAAGTACCAGCCCGCTCCATCAATAAAAACAATTCCTTTCTAACGTGTTAGTATTTACCTCTTTATCACTTCCACCAATTGGCAATACTTTGTTCAGCTTTGAAATTACATATGAAAACACGGCTTCCAAATCTTATACACACACACACACACACACACACACACACACACACACATAAACTTGCACTTCCCTTTTTACATCCCCTTCCTTCAAATATCTCCTAGACTTACCTTCTTTCAATAGAATATCATCAACTGTCTTAGCAAGCTTTCTTTAAAATCCCTTGTTCCAATAGTGTCAGCTTATACTAGTGATCAAATTAGAAATCTAAACAAAAAGTAATAGCTAACATTCATTGAGTCTTCTAGTATTATAATGTGCCAGACGTTGTTCTAAGGACTTTACATATTTTTAAAGTTTTTTTTAATTGATTTCAGAGAGGAAGGGAGAGGGAGAGAGAGTTAGAAACATCATTGATGAGAGAGAATCATTTATCGGCTGCCTCCTGCATGTCCCCTACTGGGGATTGAGCCAGCAACCTGGGCATATGCCCTTGACCAGAATCAAACCTAGGACCCTTCAGTCCGCAGGCTGACACTCTATCCACTGAGCCAAACCAGCTAGGGCTATATTTTTTAAACTGCACAACAACCCAATGAGATAAGCATTATTATTGTATTTATCTTACATAAGGGGAATCTGAGGCACAGACACTTGTGACCAGTCACCAACTTAATAAGAGGCAGAGACAGAATCCAAACTGTCTTTCTTCTTCTTATTCCCCTCCTTCTCCTCCTCCTCCTCCTCCTCCTCCTCCTCCTCCTCCTTCTTCTTCTCCTAAATATCTGGGCCATTTATTTAAATGTTGAAAAAACCAAATATTAAACAAGTAATTTTTTCTGCTTTGAGGAAGACTGTAACTCTTTTGGCATAGGTTTTTTAATAGGGTCTCTCAGAACACAAATATACATTATTTTTATTTATTTATTTATTGCTTTTTTGTTTTTTAATATTTCTCTTTTTTAAGTGTCTTTCAATGTAGGAATTGTGTAAACATTTATTCATGGACTTATTACCAATTAGTGTTAAAGTGTTCTGAGATACCAGTGAAAAGCAGAGGTAGTAAATAAGCCTGAATATTTGAATTGTGCTTACTAAATCTGCAATACTAATTATGAAATATCCAAGGACACCCTGACACATCTTGAAATATTATATTACACCATGGTGGGTAACATCTGATAAAGGTGAGGAGCTTATTGCATTGTTTAAGTTCTAACACAGGCCAGTATTTTTTAAAAACTGTAATAAAGAGGTAAAATTTAGAATATGGACTCTGTAACAATATAGTTCTGTGACATTAGTCTCTCTTTTCTCGTGGGAGAAATGAAGATAATATCAGCTATACAATTGGTTGTTTTAAAAGTTGAATGATATCACTCATGTAAAGCACTCTGCACAGTGTCTGCTCCTGGGTAAATGTATAATAAACATTAGTTATTTTTAATATAGAGTATATAAATTGAAAGTAAATATTAGGAAAAGACCAATAAATCAGGATATGAGTGTGACAGAGGTTATATGAGAACCAACAAGCTTTATGTCCTTGGGCAATCTGTTTTCCCTCTCATAGATGTTATGAGAACTATGAGGACCCAGATAGCCTTGGCTCACAATATCGAGATCTCCAAGTCTTCTAATAAAAAAGTCTGGAAAGCAGCCTTAAGTATGTGATGGCATCAAAATGTCATAGGCTGCCTGTATCTGACCTGGCCAGAGAGTTTAAATGGTCACATTTACTCATAATGTGACTATTTATATTCTGTGGCCATTATCTAACAAACAAATACATGAGGAGTGAACACTGTAATAGGAATCAAATCCAAGCTTTGACATTACATTTGGAGTTTTGGTGATTTTTTTCCTCAATCTTCCCTTTCCCATAAGTGAAATAAAAAATGTGCTCTAGATGTTCTTCTCTAAGGTACTTATAGTTGTGATAGTCTACTATTTAATTGCCTAAATATCCCAAATTTCCTTGTGATGTGTTCATCGGTGTCTGAAGCACTGAAATAAAAAATGTAACCAAAAATCCATGGATAATGTGGGATAGAAGTGTTGATACAATGTTTCTTAAACTACTAAACTGGTATTTCTGCTATAAGGTATGTAATATGATCTATTGAAAAAAAGTTAAGAGCTACACATTTGTTTTACAGTGGATTTAGCAAAATAAAAGTAGCCCATAAAACAAATCGTATTGGTTAAAATAAATGGCTCTAAATATAAAAGTTGATCAATTTAAAGAAAAAGTATAAGTATTAAATAGAACAAGTAGTATATATGTATATATACTACTATGTATGTGCCAAACAATTATATGTTTTATTCAAGAAAAACTGATTTCTTTTTGGAAACCCCAAATCAATAGATTATAGAGTTGACTTGTTTGTTTGGTTTGATAATGGCCATAAATTCTTTGAAAATGCAATGTGATTTATGAGCTTGCTCTTGAAGAAATATGTCTACATACTCATAAAATTTAATTCTACTGACTAATGGAACCATCTATCTCAAATTAAAAATGACTATGCTAAAAAATAAATCACTATGCTAGAAGCTGGTAGAGTTCCCCATAACCCTCCTGAGCAAGAACTTGACCTTGGCATCAGAAATGTAGGCTGTTAACCTAGTGTTAAAATGTGAGACATGACACAGTGTATACCAGAAGAGACTCAGAAATCATCTCCATGTGGTGAACCAAGGCTTTTTTGAGCCTTTACTTGGGTTGGAATCTTAGTTCTGTACTGCCAAAGAGCAATTGATCTTCAACTGAGGGATTTACAAATGTTATTTTATAAGTCTCTATTTCTAGGAAGGACATTCCATGTTTCTAGACAGTCGGGAATGGGGTTGCTTAGATAGATATGTTAAAATATGTTTACTAGGGTAAACTGTGTAAAAATACTTATTTAACAACCTTGTGCTTGAGCTTACTCACCAAATATTTACCTGTAGAGTGTTACCAAAGTATTGTTTTAAATATTAACCCAGATAATGCATATAAAATTCCTCAATAAATGATAACTATTATAGTTATCATGGGGTGTTAATTCAATGTGGAAAAGTAATTATTGTCTTATCAAAAATATATCTATTGCTGCATAATAAATCACCTGTAACTTAATGGCTTTAAAAATAAGTCATTTATTTGTCCACAATTCTGCAATTTGTTCATATTCATCAGAAATGGTCTGCCTCTGCTCCATATTGTGTTGGCTGGGTGGCTCTATTGGGATCCAGAATGGCTTCAGTCACTTCTGATGTTTCAAGGGAGTCCCTAAAGAAGCTTCTCTCTGTCTCTCTTTTTCTTTATCTCTCTTTCTCCCCCTCCATAGTCTCTCATCCAACCCTGCCAGATTCTTAAGGCTTAGACCTAAAAATGGCATGTTGTCAGATCCACTGCATTCTATTGGTCAAAGAAAGTCACATGATCAGCTCAGAGTCAAGGTTAGGGGAAATGGACTCTTCTTCTGTAGGAGAGGGATAACTTTGTAAAGAGAGATTGTGAGGGCTTGTTGGTGTTGATCTTTGTACATTATTCTAAAAATAAATTATTTCCTTTAAAATATAACTATAAGACTGACTATGAGCAAACTTTATATGGAGGGTGACTAGAAGTAAAGTTTGAGAAAGGAGTTTATAGAACACCTAGACTTGAATTGCTAAAAATAATAAATCTGATGATCAACATGGGACCATATTGTGTAACTTGTCTTCTCTTAAGTATGAAGACAAGGTTAAAAAAAGACACTGCAATTATTTAGGCTGGTGGTGGTAAGGAGGTTAATTTGGAGGTGAGAAAGACATTATATTGCAGATTTTTTCCTTAGAATTTTCAAACTTGCACATCAAGATTTCCAAATAATAAAAGCCTCTGGATAAGTCAACAGATGCAATATTAAATAAAGCATAATTATAATAGTCATGGACTAATTATGGACTAACTGGTTCATGACTACCAGTATTATAATTATGCTTTATTTAATAATGCATTGTTCTCTGGTCACCACCTATGTATGCAACTAAAGTGAAGGTGGCAGAGGTCAAGTTTCCAATGCTTACACAGGTATAATGACAATAGCTAACATTAATGGAACATTTTAATAGGTGTGTCAGATACATGCATCGACTCAATGAACAATGATGAAATTAAATATACAGTGGGGCCTTGACTTAGGAGCTGAACTCATTCTGTGACGGAGCTTGTAACTCAAATTACTCGTATGTCAAATCATAAAGTGAACGAGTGAGACACGTGATGCTGGGCTGATGTTGTGGCATTCACTGTGACGTTCGCTGCGCCAACTAGCAGTGGGGTATCTGAAGCTGGCTCGTAACCCGAATTTTAGCTCGCAACTCAAAGCAAAAAATCAGCCAAGAAAACTCGTTAGTCGGGGCACTCGTAAGTCAAGGCCCCACTGTACTTACATTTTAGTTTGCATTGAAATTTTGTGTGTTGAATGAAAAAATTTAGGCCAAAACCAAAAAATAAGTTACCCAAGATTCTATCTCAAGCATCTGCTACCCACTAGGACTCCACATTCTGAAAATAATAACTCCATAGGGGTAAAGATTAGGTAAATGATTAAGTATGTTAGTCAACTGAGAAATGGCAAAAGGGCCTTAAGTTAGGTAGATATTACCTAGTGCTTACCCTTTGGCCTCTTTCTTAGTAGGACTGTGAAGTATTTGATGAGACTTGGTCACCAACTGGCACTGAATTTAAGAGTCATTGTCTTCCATGCAATATGAACTATATTTAAAAGACCAGACCAAACATTCAATTTGTCTGCTGGATTCAGCTCAACCTATTTATGTCTGTGTCTGAATAGCTTAATGAAGGCTATGTAGCTGATACCTTCTATCCTTTACTATGTATGCTCAATCTTCACACACCTCCTGAGGTTCAAAGAACAAAACTTGACATGTGCCCGAGGAAGAACTGAAAGGAAACATAGTAGCGAAAGTATTTAGCAGGAGAAAACAAATAGGGAGTTCAAAGTTCCCTACCCTTTAGCTGCATGACAAATGGCTTGTTGAGATGGAATCAGGTAACTGGGCACAGGATGCTATAAAATAGCTCACAATCAGAAACCAAAGTGATTAAACTGCAGATAGGAACTTTTCCCACCAAACCACAAACCACTTAGGATAATTTGACTCTTTCAGTTGGCTATTATAATTTTAGAAATAAGAGGAAAGGGAAATTGAACAAAAGTGAGAGAGAGAGAGAGAGAGAGAGAGAAACTCGCATAAGATCACATAGCTTAAGAAATAGGAGACAAACAACTTGGGTCATTTGACTTCATTGCTGCTGTTTCCACCCAAATATGGTGATTTCTGGAAGAATAGCCTTGACCTAGAATCCCACTCCAAGATACTGAGACAGCCTCTCCCTTTCTCTAATATGTGGCTGTGGCAAGCATTTTCTGAGCCTACTCCAAAATAGAATTTTGACCTTTCTCCCAAATGTAAAGGGAGATAATAATGGAAGACATTTCTAAAGGTGGGAGAATTCTCATCATAAAAGGAGAAATCAAATATTCTATTTAATATAATTGAAGTATTAAAAATAATTATTAAAAAGTCCTTTGGAATGGTTTGGAGAATAAGCACATAGTGAGTGCGCTGCCTTACTCAACACAACACCTTCAACTACTCACGAAGGCCGTCTCTGAGACCTCAGAGCATAGGCTGCATGAGCCTGTCTTCCCACTGCAATATCCTCACATACAAGGCACTCAGCCCTATTGGTTATTTATACATGCCACTTGGAAGTATGATATACTGAAGTTCAGAAAAAAGCATGGCTAAGAGAGATGATGGTGGTATTTAAGAGATAATTGTCCCGGAAAAATGCAAAGCAGCTATTGTACTCTATTTGTTGATATTTGGGGATGTACTGCTTTAAATGCTAAAGATGAGTTTCTATATGTAAAATTAACTGTCATCATATTTACCCCGTTTGGCCAATATATAGTAGAGCAGATATAGCAAAATATTAATTAAAGAATCTTGGTGGTGTGTATATGGGTTTTCACCATGTAATTCTTTCAACTTGTCTGTATTTTGAAACTTTTCATAATGAAATTTTGGTAAAAGTCACCTGATCTTTAAAAAATGTCTATATACATATACACATTATGGGGTATACTATATGGGTTATAACATATGGGATATATATATATATGTATATATATGTGTGTGTATATATATACACACACACACACACACATATATATATATATATATAAATTCCAGCCATTATAGAGAATAATTATGTACAGGGCAAGAGTTACCTTTTTACTATAATAATGTATACTTTTGTCTTTTTTGATGCCTTAAAATTGTTGGCTTGATTAAATAAAATAATTTATCATTATCAAATTTGGCCTTCTAAATAAGCTAATGTGAAAACCAAACATAATTCAGAACCCCTAAATCTGAGGACCTTAGAATTGGAAGGGATTGGAAGAATCATTTTGTTTACCTTCCTTCCCAAAGCTGAAATTTGAATTCTTTAGAATTCAAAAATATTTATCCTGCACTTATATTAGAATGAGTTCTGTCATCCGGAGCTACAAATTCTATCAAATTCTATCACCCTTCGCCATTTAATGCCCTTCATATGATGAATGCAATGCCACTCCTAAGTCTGTCTTTATTCATGCTTCTATTTCTTACTGCCATCAACAAACTTTATGCTCTCTGGTCTCCAGACCTCATTTTACCAAGGTAATTTTCTTTTGAACATACTTCAATTAATTCACATTTTTCTCATGTGGAGCAGCCATTATTAAAGACATTATTCTAGGGCTTTATAATATTATGTTTATGACTGACTAAGTATCCCAAAGTGACTTTCACATGAGCTTCTGTTTGGCATAGTATCTTGAGGCAAGAAGGCTCAGAGTGTAATGTTATTCTCAAACATGAAATC
This sequence comes from Myotis yumanensis, assembly GCF_028538775.1. Classification (NCBI taxonomy): domain Eukaryota; kingdom Metazoa; phylum Chordata; class Mammalia; order Chiroptera; family Vespertilionidae; genus Myotis; species Myotis yumanensis. The sequence goes on along the minus strand of NW_027223756.1, from coordinate 22,999,851 downwards.
TATTGTCTCCTCTTACCTCATAAAACTAAATTACCCGTCATTATTTCCCACTGGGTGTATTCATCCCTTAGTAATTGCCAATGCTCAATGTGGTTTTACTTGCTTTTAAAATATAAATTGAGGTAAATAATTGGCACCTAATTTACTTGCAGTAAAAGGTCATGGGAATGTCTATTGTAGACATATAAACTTACAGGGTCAATAAGACTACTGACTAATGATAAATCCTTTCATAACAATTAGAAAGTGAACACTGAGTTTACTTTCCCAGATGGATTTCTTCATTTTTATTTAATTTTTTCTGTGAGAAAAATATCCTATTAAAGCATATTAAAGTTTGGGTATTTATGGGAGTTGAGGTGTGAAGCTAATTTAAAAAAATGACAATCACTCAAGAAGCAACACCTTACAGTTTGCCAAAGTTACTCTGTAATTTTATTTTCTCACAATGACCATGTTTAACAATTAGGGTGGAGGAGTTTTCAAATATATAACATGGTGGTGATCAACATGCTTTATTCAGAAAGCCTCTACTGAAGAGTTACCCTTAGCTCCGTCCAACCCAACTGAGTCTGAAACAACTGGCTTTAACATGAAGGCTTTTCTTTTCCTTCCCTTCATGTTCTTGGCCATGTTCCCAGGTAAGGAAAGTTGCATACAATGACTTTTCTTCTAACTCTCAAAGTAAAGAGTTAGAAATGTTCAGTGATTTACTAAGACCTTGACAGAAAATTTTTAAAAATGGGAGTATCTATCAGACATTGAAATGGAATAAGATAATTTCATACAACATATAGATCAGGGTTATAAAAATAGTGATCGGGTGAGACAACAGTGGATAGTTTGATGTGTCTGAAGAGAAACAGAAGCAAGGAAATGGGAAAAGTAAGACATTAGACTGGAAAGAAAAATTAGTCTAAGAGGATTAGGTGAATTTGTGAATGCTCAAATTTATGTTCCACAAAGAATATGATTTTGTGTGATGATGCAGGTCTATATGGTAAAATAGAAAAGGGTTCGAATACTGGCTTTTCACTTTTCTACTTATGTTCTTTGGAATAATTTACTTAACCTATTTTAGCCTCAGTTTTCTCATTTGCATAATGAAAAAATTAGACATTCCTACAGGTTGTTATAGGAATCACGTGTACACTAGCATTAGACACCATTACTTGCATTCTTCTTAGATGTCTCTCACTCAAAATACTTCTCTCTATTCCTTACCTCTGTACAGGTAGGTTGTCTGTTTTCAGAGATGTAAATTTCCAGCAAGCAATGAAAATTTCTCAAGATAATAAATGACACAGATAATATATTTCTCAAGACAATAAATTAGGATAAGTAAAACCTATTTCAATTTATCTCCAAATTATGACCTCCTACATGATCATTCTTTTCTTATAGCTAGTGAAAGGAAATAATGAAAGTAAAGTGCCTATGACCTTCAGTTGCTTATTGTTGGAACACAAGATATCGTGGCTCTCTTCTCATTTTAAGCATTGCAGTTGTTTTCAGATTGTTGAGTACAGGGGTGATCAGAGCCATTCTGTTAAGAGATATCTGTCTGTAGTGATATTGAAAATACATTGGATGTGTGAAAAGTTGTACAGAGATGCCATTTAGGAAACTGTCAAAGTAACAGAGTTAAGAAATAAGATTATAGAGCTAAGTGATAGGATGGGAAAAAGGAGGAGGAATTGTGTGTGTGTGTGTGTGTGTGTGTGTGTGTGTGTGTGTGTGTTTCTCAGGGGACAAAAGCATACAAATAAAAATTCCTTACTAAACATGATGGCAGGTACCATATTTCTTGTGTATTTCAGTGTCTTGATAGATAACATTTAGTATGTATTCAGCAGGGATTTGTGGCTGGAAGAAAGTACATTAATACCATATGTAATGGTTATATGGTTTTGAAGGATGAAGAAGAGCGAGAAATCAGGAATGCCTATTACAATATACAGTGATGCCAAGCATGAAATTAGAGTTTGTAAAATCAGAAGAGAAAAGTATGGAACAAAAACTGAAGATAATTATTTTACAAACTTTTAACTTAAAAATGGATGGTTAAACCATATTTTAATATCTTAGTTATCTTTTTTTACTTAAATATTTCACCACTGGTTTTTATCCTACAAATTTATGTATTACTAGAAATGTCATTAAATCATGGTTTGTAGTAAAGAAGAAAATAAACTAAGGATTCATTGCTAAAAGACTGGTTAAATAAATTATTGTAAAATTAAATGAGATCATATGCAGCCATTGGGGTTAATAATTAAGGTGCTCTCTCTATATTGATATAGAGGTATCCTGACTGCATATTTCAAGGGAGAAAATGAGTACAGTAGTGTCTACAATGTGCTACCAATTGTGTTGAAAAATATATTTAAATACGTTTGTAAATACAGAAATATCTATAATAATACAGAAAACCCTGGTAAATATAATTGTGTTCTAAGTAGGGAATTGGAGGTATTAGGACAGAAGATAAAGGGAAAGTTACTTTAAACTATTTCCCTTTTTTATATCTTTAGGTTTTGATGCAATTTGCTTACTAGTATATGGCTTTGTATTATTTTGAAAAGCCAAACAAACTACAACAACAACAAAGATCAACCAATCTTTTTATTAATTTCATCTAAATTTTTATTCTATTTGATTTCTACTTGAAGTTAGTGCCTGCTGATGAACAATGTTTAGTTATTAAAACTCAGGCATACACTCATTTCTCTGCTAAAAATAATTTATTATCAGTTTTTCTGGCTATATAACCTGTACTTCTTATATGTCGCCTCCACCAGGAGGAGAAATAATGAAAAAAAAATACCAAGGAAGCTCATTAAGAAAAATAAAAAGTGAACCTTAATAAAACTTTTGTGGAAACCCCAAATTAAGAAGGTGGGGGAATAAAGATGAGTCATCAAATAGAAAAGGCAAGAAAGCCAAAAATAAACCCTTGTACCAAATTGAGTACAAGAAAAGCATAAGACCTAATGGAATACCATTGTACTTAACAGCTCTAAAGTCATTCCATTTGCTTACACATTGTGTTCTAGCACTTACTCACTTTGGAATAGAATCTGAATAAATCTAATACATATATAATATATCTAGTATAATAAATCTATCTATCTATCTATCTATCTATCTATCTATCTAATCATCACATATACATACAGATTGGGTGGGCTTCCAAAATAAATTTGAGAAGCAGGTAGAGTAGATAAGATAGAGTGAGTAAATTCTGAAATATGGGTTTTAAGATAGTCACATAATATCTACCATTTTTTTTGAGTGGTTTGACCACAAGAGAAAGAAATAAATAACCACCAGAGAGTATGAGTGATTGATTAATCCTAAAGATTTTATGAGAAATGTGGGCATAAAGGTTATTGAAAAAGAAAATATATTCTCAGTAAGGAAAACCACTGCCTTTGGGATGGGGTTAGTGGGAAAGAATATATCTACAGAAAACAAATATAGAGATGGAGAAGAGAATATGAAAGGAGGACTCATGCTTGACAGCTTTTACATCTGGGGAGTTGATGACATTTACATAAGATAATGTTGGGAATATGAGAAAGGGTTCTGTGATATGGAGAAAGTTTACATAAGGCATTAATCAGTCTTTTTAATTAATCAGAAAATCATTAAAAGGAATTTGTGGTAGTATTAAGGCCCAGTGCAAATAATTCAAACTCTGATTTAGAAATGAGGCAAGATCTCTTGACCCCATGCTTTTGGGAAACCATGTAATATGGTCAAGAAAGAAATGGAGGACACAAAATATTCTAAGGTATCAAAAGTAATGGGAAGAAGATTCTGTCTTGAGGTTTGGTCAAAAAAATCAAAGAGGCATTAAATACATATTATATCTTGGGATGAAGGATGTTGATTTTAAATTCTTGAGGTTAAGTAACTTTATTTTTATTTTTGTGCCTTTTTTTTAATCTCCAGTGTCTTCAACACAGACTTTGAAAACAAGTGTTATTAAACTAGAGGAGGGTCCAGAACCTGCACTTATCTTAGAGAGAAACAATGAAGCTAACCCTCAGGGGGGACAAAAAGAATCTAATGAGAAGGGTGATAGCAACACACAAAGAAAATCAGAGACCTTTATTTTTTCTGGAAAACCAGGGCATTCTAACCAACCAGGGAAACTTGGGAGTCTTAATCAGCAAGGGAAGCCAGGAATTTTAAATCAGCCTGGGAGTCTGCAAGGGAATTCAGGAGAAGCTAACCAAAAAGCTAGTTCAGAAATGTCTAGTGAGCATGAAAAACCAGGATCATCTACCCAGCAAGGGAAGCCAGGGTCTTCTGGCCAGCAAGGGGTTTCAGGATTATCTAGCCAGCAAGGAAAACCAGGATCATCCAGCCGACCAGGAAAACCAGGATCGTCTAGCCAACCAGGAAAACCAGGATCTTCTAGCCAGCAAGGGAAGCCAGAATCATCTAGCCAACAAGGAAAACCAAGGTCTTTCTACAGTCAAGAAGAAAGAAAAAATGTAGGTAACCTGTTGGGTGGCAATATGAAGAATCAGGTATGTGTTAATTTCTTTTTTTCCCTTCTTTGGTCAACTTATTTCTGCAATTCTATTTTCCAAGTTTTGAAAATTGTTAACAGAATACACTTTACTAATGACAAACACTTTGCAATGACAATGATTCAATAAAAGAAGAGAGAATTTGGAGGTGGTTATTTTTGTATACATCTATGATCATTAGTATCATGGTCTTACATCCATCCCTCATTTCCTACTACTCTTTTCCACTCAGGCATTCCTACTTTTACTGGACTAGCTCAAACCCTCATTAATTGAGCCTCATTTCCACCAGATTTAACTTTCATGCTCATTTCCATCCCATCCATAATCTATACCCCACTCAGGTGGCATTTCTAAATCACAAATCTGATATGATCAAAGTTCTTCAGTGGTGCCACACTGTCTAGAAGATAAAATTCAAATCCCTGAGCAAGGCATTGGAGAGTTTTTAACATTGTATCCCATGTCTGTGATTGACATTATGGAACATGTCATGCCACTCTTGCTCACTTATTATAATACTAGAGGCCCTGTGCAAGGAATTCATGCACAGGTAGGTTCCCTAGTGGCTACCAGCTGCTGGCCAGGGTCTCCCTTCCCTGGCTGCCAGCTGCCAGCTGGGATCTTCCTTCACTCCGCGCTTCCCCCTGGTGGTCAGCACACATCATAGCGAGCGATTGAACTCCTGGTCAGTCGAACTCCCTAGGGGACACTTTGCATATTAGGCTTTTATATATATAAATTGTACAAAATCCTTTGATTTTCTACAAATATATTCCTAATTCTAATGATATCCTTTATTATGGTGTGTACCTTATTGCCTTATAATTGATTGTCTCTCTATTCAGTTAGCATGAACTTCATAAAGGAAGTACCATTTTTTTTCCAAACCTGTACCCCCAAATCTCAGAATAACATAGGCATAGACCAGGTTCTCTTAAACTATTTGTCAGATAAGTAGACAAATGCCTGATGTCTGGGAGCCATCATCCAAACAGGTGCATATTCATGACACCTGCATTGCCTTCTGAGGCCTACTGTGCTTGCCAGTCTCTCTTCCAACTACCAGCCTCCTAATTCCATTTAACAGTGACTCTTTACACTTCACTTAATACATCCACAGGGTTTTCTAGAACACTACTTTCATCTCATTTTATTAATGAAACTTCAGTTTTTATCTCATAACTGATCATTCCTCAAATCCCTTTCAATGAAAGCTGCCTGTACCTCTCAGTGTTTATGTCTTGGCTGGTATGAAGTAGTAATCTCCCAGGGACCTTCCTGCCATCCAGACCTTAATGCCCCCATCAAACGGGTTTGAGTGTTTAGATTGTCACAACAGAGAATGTGAAAAGAAAAGTAATGGATTGATGTGAAAAGGATGGTAAGCTCTAAACCAATAGAAAACATAAAAGTATTTATTCATCTTCCTTGGCCCCAAAAGGCTAAGCCTCCGATTGAAGGTCCTCACTATTGCATTCAGTGTTTCTGTTCCCATCTGCTAGTCAAAGCTTCTTTATATTCATAGGCTTCTGTCATTCTATAACTTGAATATGAGTAAATGCTTCAGGTACTGCTTAAATGACTGCATAAATCTACCTCTTGACTCATTTTCTTTCATGGGACAAGAAAGAAGTAAGGTTCAATAAATTATGACCATATGTGTTTTGTATTTGCCAGTAGACTTTTCCCTAATTGTTATTTCTCAGATAGGGGAAGGTTTGTCTACAAAGGATTAAAGTAGAGGCATTCTGACATGTGCTGAAGCAGTGGCTCTCGAGTCAGATAACGCCGGGTTTGATTCCAGCTTGAATATTTAATCCATAGATGGTCTTATCACTTAAATACAATACACCTATAACTATACAATAGAACAGATTGTACTCGTCTTTCATATTTTTGTATGAATTAAGTTAAAATACAAAGGCTCAACAAAGCGATTGGTTTAGTATAATGTTTAATCAATAGCTAATCAGCAATAAATATTTCTTACAATTTCAGAATTCAATTAGTCCCCTATATTTCCCTAATGGTCTTTTTCATTACTGCAGACTGGCAAGGGCAGCAGCAAGAACCCAACTGTAAAGATAAGATGTCACTCTATCTACAAACCAGTCTGTGGTTCTGATGGTAAAACCTATGGTAACCGCTGTTTATTTAATGAAGCAAAAAGGTAAGAGGACTTGATGTTTCTTTGGGTCAGAAAATATTATTCTATCCAAAGGGAATAAAGAACATTTCTCTCTGTGTCTTTGTAGTTTCCTCTCAATAGTACCTTGGGTATTTGTCCTGAGGCATGTGTTATATTTAGCTTTTTAAGTTAGAAGGAAATCTATTATTTAGTCATTAATTTTCCAAATATTCATTAAACATCCACTATGTAGCAGGCATTGCTCTAAGCACTGGTGGTAAGATGGTGAGCAAAATACACAGGATTTCCAACTTCCATGGAGCTTTTATTTTTGTGCAATAGAAGACAGCAAATAAATGAAATCTATTAGTCAATGAAGGGGACTTTGAATCTCATGGGTCCCTAAGTGTAAACTATGAAAATAGATTTCAAACTTAAATAACAATATTAAAAAGATTGGATTTGGTGAGCCATGCTAACCTTTAACAATTACACTTTGTTTATCTACAAGACAAGAAATAAGGTGATTATAATAAGGCTGTTTAAAATTACAACATGTGGCTAAAAAAGTGTTAGATATCTCAGTTTTCAAAATCAATGAATGTTCATCTTTGAAGGTGGGAATAAGGTAAAATCATACTGCTCTTGTTTTTTATAGTTCCATAGTTTATTGAGTGCTTGTTAAATCATTATTGCAGAAATAAATTTTAAAGGCAGCATTCCCTATAGTCTTAAAGTTAGAGTTGAAAGGAAAGTTAAGCACTCATTCTTTCTTTATTTATTAATTAATTTTCCTCATCCAATGATATGTTTATTGATTTTAGAGAGAGGAACGTAGAGAGAGTGGGAGAGAGAGAGAAGCATTGATGTGAGGGAACACACATCTTAGGCATGTGTTCTGACCAGAAATCTAACCCAAAACCTTTTGGTGTACCGGACTACACTCCAATCAATTGAGCCACCAGGCCTGGGCCATTCTCTCATTTTACAGATAAGGTACCCACCCAGGGATGAGAAAGGACTGGCACAAAGTTCATAAATTTTCATAGCATTCAATGTGAAACAGGCAAGCCACAGCCTAGGCTTGCTTTTTTTCCATGTGATTTTTATTTACTTATATATATTTTATTTATTAAATTTATTGGGGTGATATTGGTCAACATGATCATGCAGGTTTCAATGTTACAAGATCTGTATATTGCACTGTGTGCCCCAAAGTTAAATCTTCTCCTATCACCATATGTTAGGACTCCCTTCCCTCCCCACCCACTTCTCTCTGGCTACCACCAACTGCTGTTTGTGTTCAGGAGTTTCAGTTTTATATTCCACATCTGAGTGAAATCACATGGTTCTTAGGTTTTTCTGTCTGACTTATTTCACTTAGCATGATATTCTCAAGGTCCATCCATGTTGATGTTGTTGCAGTATTTATTCAATTGTGTACATGTACCACATCTTCTTTATCCAGTCCTCTATCATGGGCACTGGTTGTTTCATGTCTTGGCCACCAAGAATAATGCTGCAATGCACATAGGGGTGCATATATCTTTGTAAATACATGACTTGGGGGTTTTTGGGTATACACTCAGGAGAGGGATTTCTGGGTCCCCTGTGATTTTATTTTTTAAATATATTTTTATTGATTTCAGAGAGGAGGAGAGAGAGAGAGAGAGAGAGAGATAGAAACATCAATGATGAGAGAGAATAATTGATCAGCTGCCTCCTGCAGGCCCCTACCGGGGATCAAGCCCTCAAGACTGACATGTGCCCTTGGCCAAAATCAAACCTGGGACCTTTCAGTCCACAGGCCGACGCTCTATCCACTGAGCCAAACCACTAGGGCCCATGCAATTTTAAAATCACATTTTTTCTCTATGGTGTTGCCACAATTACTTGGTCCTTGATTTCTCTCATTATCTTTTTTTCAGGTTGAGTGGTGGAAACCTGTATCTGTATCATGATGGAAAATGCTAAGCATTTACAGCAATTAAATTACCTGGAACCTCAAAATTCACTTTCAATTCTCTTTAAACAGTGGATTTCCCTGGGAGTGCAACTGTGGTTAGCAAGAGTCCTCCAGATATAATGGATCCTACACTATTTTCAAGTTTGTTCCACTGCAAATAAAGTCAGTTCCAAAGTTGCTTCTGACTTCTGGGATTGTTTATTTTCTAGACTTCCCCAAATCTTGTGTCTATCATTTATCTGTACCCAAAGTGCCAAAGTGACTGATACTTCAGGACCTATCACTGCAATTTGTACACCCTAATAGATATAAAAAATTTCAGAATTCATATAAAAAAAAAAAGGATTCCCCACTTTAGCAATACTTATGCTATAGGTTGCTGGTAACACACTACAGTTTTAAATCACATTCCAGGTGTTTCTAATGAAGGTTGTCTCTGGACACTTGACATTAAACTGATTTAAGATGTTTTAAAGGATGCATTGATTGGCTTCAGAAAATCTTGGGACTATATGCAAAATAAATTCTCGGTGTTCTTTTCTCTTCAGGGTGTCCAAAACTCCCATTAAATTCTTAAAGGGATACGTGAGTGCAGATATATTTTGAAATGATTACAGATATTGAAATGTAGAAATTTAATGTATTTATATGAATTGTTAATAGGACTGTTAGAGTCTAAAACTCAAATGATTAGAAGGATCTCACTAGGATATTAATCATGTTGATTAGCAACCTGGGTCTCAAGAAAAGAAAAAAGACCCAACACGATGGTGGGGATTGAACCTGTAACCCACGATATGTACCCTCATCCTGGAATCGAACCTGAGGCCCTTTGATGTCAGAACAGACTCTCTAACCACTGAGTGACACAGGCCAGGCAGGTATCTTTACTTTTAATCTCTCTAATCCATTCCTCCTAGAGCAGCAGAGTGATCTTTTTGAAATGTAAATTACATAATGTCACTACTGCTCTCCCTGGTTATAACTCTTGAGTTCCTAATATTTGGGACCTACATGACATTCAGTATATTAAATTATTTCTTGTACTAAACTCCTCCTTTTAAGCTGTAATTTAGGCATGATGGCCTTTTCTTTTCCAATTCTAGAATATCCATTATTCCTCCAAATAATTCTTCATTCATTGCATCCTCTCAGAAACTCCACACACCATCCCCCACCCTGCCTTTGTCTTTAACACTTTAAGAATACTTTATTCAGAGACAACTTCCTAACCACATCCACTGTCTCCCCTGATATATAATATCGCCTTCTAAATACACAGTATATTTTTCTTCATAACATAGATCACTTATAAGTGCATGCATCATTGATTAGATATGCCCTCTAATATTCCCACCAGCAACGGATGCCGCGTCCAGGTCCAGTTCTTCCAAATCCTCACTCGTATCTGTTGGAACTCCATAACTATAGCCAACCTGGCAGGTGGCTTTAGTCCTTTTATTAGATGTCAGTCTTATAAGCACATAAAATTGGAGTATATACGCATCCCATGGTCAACATTTTGAAAAGTCGGAAAATGAATAGAAGATAATAAACCAAAATACTAAAAGTGGTTGACTCTGGCTGATGGAATGAAGATATTACTTCTTTTCGCCTTTTGGTATTACCCTTTTAAAATAAAACATTATCACTTTAAAATAAAGAGGATGTGACCTCCAGTTGATCAGCCGCCCACTGACCGTTGACCTTTAGGTGGATGTGGGCTGTTGGAAGCCCTCCCCCCGCCCCCGCCCCTGCCCTGGAAGGTGGTTCCGGCCTCCGGCAGTTCCGGCTTCCTGCGGCCGGAGCCATTTTGAGGCGCAGCCTTGAGAGGGCGAGGCGTCGAGCAGCTGGACGCCCACGTGCGGGACCTGGGCCGGTCAGGCCAGGCCTCCGTGTTAGCTGCTGAGACGCTGGCGGTCTGGATGGCGGAGACCCCCCCCCCCCCCCCCCCCCCCCCCCCGCGGCTCGCTGGCGGGACCCACGGGGAGCCTCGCAGGTAAGTTCCTTCTCTTATTCAACCTGCGCCGAGCACACGGAGCCCTTGACCTCTGTGGTCCCTTGCGGCCCACAGGGGACGGAGCCCAATTTTGAGTTTCCACCAGCGACCGGAGGGGGCTGCACCCCAACGGTTGGCTGGCAGCGGGGAGACCAAGGGCAGGCGTCTGGGGAAAGGCATCTGCGGGGGAACCCAAAGGGGCCGTCGAGCGCTGAGGTGGGGAGGGGTTGTTTGCGTGTTAGATGCTGGTGGTCGCCCTGTGAGTACCCGCCCCCCTCCCCCCAATGCCGGCCGCTTTATGCCGTTTGTTTTTAAAACTGCTACATGGTACCCTGTGGCAGAGAAGCGGAAAGGAAAGCTGTGGCGGTGGGCTGACCTCTGCCGGGGGCAGCTGGCGGCCTCATGGCGCTGGTGCCCCACCAGAGCCGGAAGCTCAGGAGGAAGCCGGAAGAGATGAGGGTAGAGGAGGACGTGCCCTTGCCCACCATTCTGCCCGGTTCGGGGTTAGCAGACGCGGTGGGAGAATCAGATCCTAAGTGGGAGGGAGGCTTTAGCTCTCATTTTACGGAGCCGGGAGGTCCCAAACGGCCATGGATGAAAGCAGTGCTCTTGGCAAACCTCACTAGAGCTGTGAAAGGCGGAATCCCTGGGAAGCGAGGAGAACGGAGCGGGGAGGCTGCTGTGGTGGCCGAAACGAAAATGGGCCAAGAGCCCCCATGCTGCCCAACCCCTAATACAAAGGGAAAGTTGAAATCGTAACCACAGACTTCTGATAATAAGAGGAATCTACCCCAAAACTTGGAGGAGAAAAAGTACATGCTTTTTGTTTGTTTGTTTGTTTGTTTCTGGAAGATGTGAATTTTATCATGCCTTTGATATGCGATTCCAAGCATGGGGTGTTTCATTAGGCCCAAGGAGCAGCAGGGTAACAAGTTCTGGTGGTGGAGACTGGGGAGGCCCCCTCAGGGGCCCTGAAGTAGCTCATATATCCCGAGTGGGACATCCTTGGCAAATCCCGGTAGGTGATGCCTTTCCCAGGCAGGATGGACGTGTGTTCTCAGCACCAGAGCATGGTGATCCGTGGGGAGAGGCAGGGCAATGGCTGTCACCTGTCCGTTTTGCGCCTTTCTGCTATTGAGTGTGTTGGCAGGGGTCTCCAGCCTGGCGGGTGGGGGTAAGAGGCCCTATTGGTTGGTCATTCAAATGTATTAAAGCCTGGGATCGTACTTTAGTCCACCCGGATAAGGCGGTTTTACCTGTTAATAATTTAACCTGCTGTTGTAATCGTCCCTTCTTCCTTTTGGTTAGCCATGCTGCTTGTATGTTCTTTTGTCCAGTCTTACATTTCATGACCTTTGAAATGTGACCTCTGATCACTGAGCATATCTGTACATGGTTCTCAGCTTCACTAATCCCTTAACGGTGGCAGAGAAAGCTTGAATTTAGCCAGATGCCAGGATCATAAAATCCTTAGAATACTCACTTGGAGGGAGGTAGGGGCAATATATTCAATTTGTCAGTCTTTCACCAGTTGGAAACTGGTGAATGGTCCCAGATTCCTGTGGCAGTTGCCTTGGGCATTTTATTATGTTCCCTTGAAGTAAGTGTTTATTATTTTACCAGTGCCACGTTATTTTGGATTAGGTAGCATTATAGTAAATCTTAATATTGGGTAGTGTGAGCACTATAATTTTAATTTACTTTTTCATTAGTTTGTTGGCTATTCTAGGCATTTGGCTTCCTATATAATCCTTAGAACCAGGTTGCAGATATCTACAAAATTACTTGCCATGAGTTTGATTGGGATCATATTGAATCGATAGATCAAATTGGGAAGAATTGAGATTTTAACAATATTTAATATTCCCATAAATAATCATGGTATATTCCTCTATTTTATGAGATCACTTTTGATTTTTTTTGTAGCTTTCTGAAAAATAGATCTTGTGCATATGTTGTTAGGTAATATCTAATTTTGTGGTGCTATAGTAAATGGTATTGTGCTTTTAAAATTTCAAATTCAGTAGCTCATTGCTGGTGACTTTTTTTCCTGCAATTGTACACACTTACTACTTCTTGGATTTTTAGGGGTAGATTTTGGGGGATAGTCTCCATTGCAGTCATGTCACCTGCTGATAATAGTTTTATTACTTTATTACTTTCCAGTCTTTACTGTATTTCTTTGTCTTACTGCACTAGCTAGACATTTCAATAAGATCTTGAATAGTAGTAGTGAGAAAGGACATCATTGCCTCATTACTGATATTACTGGTGTGTCCAGTCTCTCATTAGTTCTTTTTATAGGTGTTCTGTATCAAGTTGAGGGAATCACTTTCTCCTTCTAGTTTACCAAGAGTTTTTATCATGAGTGTGTGCTTTTACTCTGTAAATTGACATAATCATATAATTTTTATTCTTTAACTTCTAGATATGATAAATTACATGGAATGATTTTTGAATATTGAACTAGTCTTTCAGATCTGGAATACATCAAAGTTGGTCATAGTGTACAGTTTTTTATAAGTTGTTGGAATCAGTTTGCTAATATATTGTTGAGAATATTTGCATCTATAGTTATAAGATATATTTTTCTGTTGTTTTCCTTTCTTATAATGTGTTTATCTGGTTTTGGTAGTAAGGTAATGCTGGATTCATAGAATAATTTAGAAGTGTTCTCTCTGCTCCTGTTTTCTGAAAGAGATTGTAGAAAAAATGCTGTTATTTCTTTCTTAAAATTTGGTAGACTTTGTAGTGAAACTATGTGGGCCTAGTGCTTTCTTTTTGGAAGGTTATCAATTACTGATTCTATTACTTTAGTTGGTTTAGGAGAATTTCAGTTATCTATTTCTCCTTGTGTATGTTTTAATAATTTTGACTCTAAAGGAATAGATCAATTTTGTTAAATAAATTCATGGGCATAGACTTATTTGTATTAGAACATTTTAATTATTCTATTAATATCCTAAGGATCAGTAGTTATGATACTCTTTCATTTCCAATAATGGTAATTTGTATATTTTTGTTTGTTTTTTAGCCTGGCAAGTGCATTTTCCAATTTATTCCCCTCTTTTAAAGGAACAGCTTTGTTTTCAATGATTTTCTCACTTATTTTTATTTTCAGTTGCATTACTATCTCCTCTAATTTTGTTTCTTTTGTTGTACTTGCTTTAGGCTTAACTTCTTTTTTCCCCTTAGGGATGCTTAGGTTGTTCATTTTAGATATTTCTTTTATTTTTCTTATATGTTTTAATGTCATGAATTTTCCTCTAACACTGGTTTTGCTTCATCCCACAAATTTTGATTAGTTTTATTTAATTCATTGAAGAGATATTACACACCTGTAAATTCAGTGGACTCTGTGTAGCCAAAATAATCTTGAAAAAATAAATAAAAGAACAAATTTGGAAGATGCACATACCCAGATTTTAACAAACCACAAAACTATAGTGATAAAAAAAAAGCAGTATGCTATTGGCATAAAGATAGACATATAGGACAATGGTATAAAATTTAGTCAAAATAAATTTATACCTATATGCTCAATTTATTTTTAAGACTTAATTTGTAGAACAGTTTTAGGTTTACCACAAAATGAGAAAGAAGTGGAAATTTTCCTGTTCCATGCATGTATAGTTTTCCTCATTATCAACATCACTCACCAGAATGGTATTTTTTTTTTTTATCAGGATAAACCTACATTGATACATCATAGCCAAAGTCTATGGTTTACCTTAGGGTTCACTCTTGGTATACATTCTGTGGATATGGACAAAGGTTTAATGAACTGTATCAGTCATAAATATAACATAGAGTATTTTCCCTATCCTAAAACTCTCTGTGCTATGCCTATTCATGTTTCTCCCCCTTCCTCCTGGAAACCACTAATATTTTTATTATTGCCGTAGTTTTACCTTTTATAGAATGTCATACAGTTGGGATCATACAGTGCATAAACTTTTCAGATTGTTTTTTTTCAATTAGTAATATGCATTTAAATTGCCTCTATGTCTTTTCATGGCTTCATAGCTCATTACTTTTTATCCCTAAATAATATTACATTCTTCAGATGTACCAAAGTTTATTTATGCATTCATATACTGAAGGATATCTATGTTTCCAAGTTTTAGCAATTAGGCATAAAGCTACTACATTAATAAAGATTTTTTTGTGTGTGTAAATAAATTCTCAACTCTTTTGGGTAAAATACCAAGGAGCATGATTGCTCAATTGTTAGTAGAGAGTATGCTTAGTTGGGATGAGGAGGGGATAGGGTCTGGTCAGAGAGGGGTAAAAGTGGGAGGGAAATGGGAGATATCTATAATACTATCCACAAAAAATCCTATATAATAAAAGGCTAATATGCAAATCTACCAAATGGCGAAAACGACTGGTCGCTATGAAGAGCACTGACCACCAGGGAGCAGACGCTCAGTGGAGGAGCTGCCCCCTGGTGGTCAATGCTCTCCCACAGGCGGAGTGCTGCTCAGCCAGAAGCCAGGCTCATGGCTGGTGGGTGCAACGGTGGTGGCAGCAGCCTCTCCCACCTCTGCGGCAGTGCTAAGGATGTCTGACTGCTGGCTTCGGCCCGCTCCCTGTAGTGAGCGGACTTAAGCTGGCAGTCAGACATCCCCCCAAGGGCTTCCGGACTGTAAGAGGGTGCAGGCTGGGCTGAGGGAAATCCGCCCCCCCCCCCCCCCAGCGCACGAATTTTGTGCACCAGGCCTCTAGTATGTATAGATTTTAAAAAATAAAACTACACCAAAAAAAGAGAAACTTTCCTCCTTTGTCAAAGATCATTTTGCTACATTTATATGGATTTCTTTCTTTTTTTATTATTAGTTAAGGTATTACAAATGTGTCCTCACCCTCCCCCCATTAAGCCCAACCCCCCCCGCACACTCATGCTCCCATCCCCCTGTTGTCCATGTTCATTGGTTTGGCTTATATGCCTGTATACAAGTCCTTCGGTTGATCTCTTCCCCTTACCCCCTCCCTCCCCTACTTTCCTTTTGGGGATTGATAGCCTGATCGCTGTTTCTCAGTCTTTGGATCTGTCCCTTTTCATCAGTCTATGTTGTTCTCTATAATCCACAAATGAGTGAGATCATGTGGTATTTATCTTTCTCTGACTGGCTTATTTCACTTAGCATAATGCTCTCCAGTTCTATCCATGCTGTTGCAAAAGGCAAGAGTTCCTTCTTTTTTACTGCAGCATAGTATTCCATTGTGTAGATGTACCACAGTTTTCTAATCCATTCATCTGCTGATGGGCACTTAGCTGCTTCCAAATCTTAGCTATGGTGAATTGTGCTGCTATGAACATAGGGGTGCATATATCCTTTCTGATTGGCATTTCTGGTTTCTTGGGATATATTCCTAGTAGTGGAATCACTGGGTCAAATGGGAGTTCCATTTTTAGTTTTTTTTTTTTTTTTAATATATTTTATTGATTTTTTACAGAGAAGAAGGGAGAGGGATAGAGAGTTAGAAACATTGATCAGAGAGATCGACCAGCTGCCTCCTGCACGTCCCCCAGAGGGGATGTGCCCCCAACCAAGGTACATGCCCTTGACCGGAATCGAACCTGGGACCCTTGAGTCCGCAGGCTGATGCTCTATCCAC
Organism: Myotis yumanensis; assembly: GCF_028538775.1. NCBI lineage: Eukaryota > Metazoa > Chordata > Mammalia > Chiroptera > Vespertilionidae > Myotis > Myotis yumanensis. The sequence continues at coordinate 22,983,589 of NW_027223756.1, read as the reverse complement.
TGAGCCAAACCGGTTCGGCATTTTTAGTTTTTTGAGGAAGCTCCATACTGTTCTCCACAGTGGCTGTACCAGTCTGCATTCCCACCAGCAGTGCAGAAGGGTTCCTTTTTTTCCATATCCTCTCCAACACTTGTTGTTTGTTGATTTGTTGATGATAGCCATTCTGACAGGTGTGAGATGATATCGCATTGTCGTTTTGATTGGCACCTCTCGTATAATTAGTGACTTTGAGCATGTTTTCATATGTCTTTCGGCCTTCTGTATGTCCTCTTTCGAAAAGTATCTATCTAGGTCCGTTGCCCATTTTTTTTTATTGGATTGTTTATCTTCCTTTTGTTAAGTTTCATGAAATCCCTGTAAGTGTTGGAGATTAAACCTTTATCGGTGGTATCATTGGCAAATATGTTCTCCCATGTAGTGGGTCTTCTTTTTGTTTTGTTGATGGTTTCCTTTGCTGTGCAAAAGCTTTTTATTTTGATGTAGTCCCATTTGTTTATTTTCTCTTTAGTTTCCATTGCCCTAGGAGCATTATCAGAGAAGAAATTCCTTCGGCATATGTTGATGATTTCGCTGCCTGTGGATTCCTCTAATATTTTTATGGTTTCCCGTCTTATGTTTAAGTCTTTTATCCATTTTGAGTTTATTTTTGTGTTTGGTGTGAGTTGGTGGTCTAGTTTCATCTTTTTGCATATATCTGTCCAATTTTCCCAACACCATTTATTGAAGAGACTGTCTTGACTCCATTGTATGCTCTTGCCTCCTTTGTCGAATATTAATTGAGCATAGTGGTTTGGGTCGATTTCTGGGGTCTGTATTCTATTCCATTGGTCTATATGTTTGTTCTTGTGCCAGTACCAAGCTGTTTTAAGAACAGTGGCTTTGTAATACAGTTTGATATCTGGTATTGAGATCCCACCTACTTTGTTCTTCTTTCTCAGGATTGCTGCAGCTATTTGGGGTCTTTTTTTAATCCAGATGAATTTTTGGAGAGTTCGTTCTAGATCTGTGAAATATGACGTTGGTAATTTAATGGCGATTGCATTGAATCTATAGATTGCTTTGGGTAGTATGGACATTTTGATGATGTTGATTCTACCAATCCATGAACATGGTATGTTCTTCCCTCTGTTTATGTATTCCTCTATCTCTTTTTTTCAGTGTCCTGTAGTTTTTCGCATATAAGTCTTTTACCTCCTTAGTTAAGTTTATTCCTAGGTATCTTATATTTTTTGGTGTGATGGTAAATGGGATTGCTTTTTTAGTTTCACTTTCTGTAAGTTCACTATTGGTGTAAAGAAATGCGATGGATTTCTTGGCATTAATTTTGTATCCTGCTACATTGCCGAATTCATTTATTAAGTCTAATAATTTTTTGATGGAGTCTTTAGGGTTCTCTATGTACAGTATCATGTCATCTGCAAATAAGGACAGTTTTACTTCTTCTTTTCCAATCTGGACGCCTTTGATTTCTTCTTCTTGTCTGATCACAACGGCTAGTACTTCCAGTGCTATGTTGAACAGGAGTGGTGAGAGGGGGCATCCCTGTCTTGTTCCTGTTTTTAGGGGGAATGGTTTTAGTTTTTGCCCATTGATTATGATGTTGGCTATGGGTTTGTCGTATATGGCTTTTATTATGTTGAGGTATGATCCCTCTATTCCTATCTTGCTGAGAGTTTTTATCAAGAAAGGGTGTGGGATTTTGTCAAATGCTTTTTCCACATCAATTGATATGACTGTGGTTTTTTTCTCTCAATTTGTTTATGTGATGTATCACATTTATTGATTTGCGGATATTGTACCATCCTTGCATCCCTGAGATAAATCCTACTTGGTCATGGTGTATGATCTTTCTGATGTACTGCTGGATCCGATATGCTAGGATTTTGTTGAGGATTTTGGCATCTATGTTCATGAGGGATATTGGCCTGTAATTCTCTTTCATTGTGTTGTCTTTATCTGGTTTGGTATTATGGTGATGCTGGCTTCATAGAATGAGCTGGGAAGTGTTCCTTCCTCTTGAACCTTTTGACATAGTCTGAGGAGGATAGGTTTTAGGTCCTCCTTGAATGTTTAGTAAAACTCTCCTGTGAAGCCTTCTGGCCCCGGGCTTTTGTTTGCTGGAAGCTTTTTGATTACTGCTTCGATTTCCTCCATAGTTATTGGCCTATTGAGATTTTTAGATTCTTCCTGATTAAGTTTTGGAAGGTTGTATTTTTCTAGGAATATGTCCATTTCCTCCAAGTTGTCTAGTGTGTTGGAATAGAGTTGTTCATAGTATTTTCTAACAATCCTTTGTATTTCTGTGGGGTCTGTTATTATTTCTCCTCTTTCATTTCTGATTTTGTTTATTTGAGTCCTCTCTTTTTGTTTCTTGGTGAGCCTGGCTAGAGGTTTATCAAACTTGTTTATCATTTCAAAGAACCAGCTCTTGGTTTTGTTGATCTTTTGTATTTTTGTATTTTTTTTTTGGTCTCTATGTTGTTTATCTCCGCTCTGATCTTTGTTATTTCCTTCCTTCTGCTTACACTGGGCTTTTCTTGTTGCTGTCTTTCTAACTCTTTGAGTTGTAGAGTTAGGTCATTTATTCTCATTGTTTCTTGTTTCTTGCAGTAGGCTTGTAGAGCTATGAACTTCCCTCTCAAGACTGCTTTTGCTGTGTCCCATAGGTTTTGGTTTGTTGTGTATTCATTGTCGTTTGTTGCCATGATGTTTTTTATTTCTTCTTTGATCTCTTGTAACCCAGTCATTGTTTAATAGCATGCTGTTTAGTCTCCATGTTTTGATTTTTTTGGATTGTTTTTATTGTAGTTGATTTCCAGTTTTATGCCTTTGTGATCTGAGAAGATGCTTGATATGATTTCAATTTTCTTGAATTTGAAGAGACTTTGTCTGTGACCCAATATATGGTCTATCTTTGAAGATGACCCATGTGCACTTGAGAAGAATGTATATTCTGTGGCTTCGGGGTGAAATGTTCTGAAGAGGTCAATTAATTCCATCTGATCTAGTGTGTCATTTAGGATTGATGTTTCTTTGCTGATATTTTGTTTAGAGGATTTGTCCAGTGGTGATAATGGGGTGTTAAAATCCCATACTATGATTGTATTGCTGTGAATCTCTCCCTTGCTCTCCTCCAGAAGATTTCTTACGTATTTGGGTGCTCCTATATTGGGTGCATATATATTTACCAGAGTTATTTCTTCTTGTTGGATTGCTCCCTTTAGTATTATGAAGTGGCCTTCTTTATCCTTTTTATGTCCTTCACTTTGAGATCTAATTTGTCAGATATAAGTATTGCTACCTTGGCTTTTTTTTTCACTTCCATTTGCCTGAAAAACATTTTTCCATCCCTTCACCATCAGTCTGTGTGCATCTTTTTTTCTGAGGTGGGTTTCCTGTAGACAGCAGATATATGGGTCATGTTTTCTTATCCACTCAGTTACCCTATGTCTTTTGATTGGGGCATTTAATCCATTTACATTTAAAGTTATTATTGATAGAAACTTGTTAGTCGCCATTTTTGTTCTTTACCGCTGTGTTCCTTCTTTGTTTCTTATTTTTTTCTTTTTACAGCAGACCCTTTAGCATTTCTTGCATTGCTGGTTTGGTGGTAATAAACTCCCGTAGACCATTTTTGTCTGTGAAGCTCCTGATTTCACCCTCAATTTTGATTGATAGCCTTGCTGGGTACAGTATTCTTGGATTCAGACCTTTCCTTTGCATGACTTTGTATATTTCATTCCATTCCCTTCTTGCCTGATGTGTTTCTGTTGAGAAATCAATCGCTAGTCTGATGGGGGATCCTTTGTAGGTAACTTTCTGTCTCTCTCTGGCTGCTTTTAAGATTCTTGTTTTTTCGTTGGTGTTGCCAGTTTAATTATAATGTGCCTTGGCGTCTGTCTTTTGGGATTCATTTTGTTTGGGACTCTATGAGCTTCTTGGATTTGTGTGAGTGTTTTCTTCCCTATATCAGGGAAATTTTCTGTTATTATTTTTTCAAACATGTTTTCTATTCCTTGCTCAGTTTCCTCTCCTTCTGGCACCCCTATTATTGGGATGTTGTTTTGTTTCGTGTTGTCCCAGAGTTCTCTTAGGCTCTCCTCCTGCTTTTTAATTTTTTTTTCTAAAAGCTGTTTTGCTTGGGTATTTTTTCCTACCTTGTCTTCTAGCTCGCTGATGTGGTCCTCTGCTTCTTCTAGTCTACTATTGATGCTTTCTATTGAGTTCTTTATAGCAGTGATGTCATTTTTCATTTCTTCTTTGTTTTTCTTCATTTCCTCTTGGTTCTTACACATATTGCTGAATTTGTCTTCCATTCTTTTCATCCACCTTATGGCCATTTCTCTGAATTCTTTCTCTGACAGGTTGCTTGCCTCCATTGCCTCCATTTCGTTTACTTCCTTTTCTGATGATGCCTGTTTTTCTTTCATATGTGGGTTGGTTCTTTGTTTCACCATGATCTCTCTTCTCCAGGTGTTTGGTTATGTAGTTCTCTCTCTGCTATGTTGATTTAAAGGCACAAAATACAACACAACAAGGCACAATGTACAAGGCACTGAACACAAATGTATTCACGATATTAATAACCTCAAATAAAGGTGACCACCCGAGCGAAGAGAATTAGGGGATAAAGGAGAAAAAAGAGAAAAAGATAAAAGAGAAAAAGAAAAAAAAGGAGTGCAGAAATGAGAGTGGGAAAAGGGAGAGAAAAAAAAGTAAGAGAGAGAATGAAATAGAAGTGGGGAAGAGACTATTTATATGGGGAGAAAACTCTAGTAGAACTGCCACCAATCCCAACGAATTCCAGCAACAGATCCCTGGAGATGAATGCAAACTACAAACAACCACTAATATCAAGCGAGGCAAGGGAAAGCAGAAGCACAAAATTACCGGAGAAAGAAGAGAAAGAAAAAAAAAAAGCAAAACAGAAAAATGAAAATAAAAAACAAAACAATCTCACAAACAAGCATAAAAAAACCCCAATATACTCAAAATCAAGCAAACAATAGCAAAGTGACAGAGAGAGAGAAGAAAAAAAAATTTGGATAGTGAAGAAAGATAAGAGAGAGGTTTATATGGATTTAGAGCAAGGGATTGGAAATTAGATATATAAGTACGGTGAAATTTATATGGGGTAAAAAGAAGGAATAGGGAAAATCTAAAGCAGGAATAGGGTAAGAGAAACAGGACAACAAAAGGGGAAAAGTGAGGAAGAGAGTTTTGGCTTAAAGGTAAAGTTGAGATAGAGAAAAATGATGCTAAAGGAACGATGAAAATAGAGTGTAGAACATTAATCCCAAAATAAAATAAAAAATAAAATGACACTTTAAAAAATGGTAAAATGATAGTAATAGTACTGGTTAAAAATAAAAATGTACTAATTAAAAAGGTGAAGTTAGGTAATGAAAAAAAAATAATAATAAAATAGGTTCTTAATTAAAAGGTGAAAAAAGAATTAAAAAAATAAAAAATAAATAAAAATGTGCAGTAGTGAAGGTGCTTCAGATCTTCTACTCTTCTTTTAGGCACGCCTTAGTCCTGCCACGTTTATGTGATACATCACATAAACAAATTGAGAGAAAAATCCACAGTCATATCAATTGATGCAGAAAAAGCATTTGACAAAATTTCCCTGCGATACACTGTTCCTCCGTGTTGTAAACCACAATCCTGATTTTAAGGCAGTCTGTATTTGTTTCCCAGACTGCCTTTATTTGTATTTACAGAAGAGTCAGTTTGTGGCTCTGCCTCTTGGTAGCACTGTGTCTGGATTGACCTCTGAGGCTATAAGTCCTCTCTATCCAATAGTTAGGGTTTATTTTCTCTATTGTACTTGAAACTGGTTTGGGAAAGTCCACTGCCCAGAGCTGGTTCTTTAATCGTTACTCCCCACTCTGTTTCCCAGGTTCCCCCAAAACAACTTCCCCCTACGGGCTCTGCGAGTGACCCCAACTGGGCAATCCCATGCACTGGGTTTAATAATCAAATGCACAGATTTAAGGGGAAGTGTAAAAACGAGAGCCTGAGAAGTTGTGCGAATTCGCAAGCCTCCACCTTCCAGGTCTGTGCGCAGTCTCCGAGCGCCCTCTCGCCCCTGGCACCAAGTAGCCGGCAGACTGGCAAAATCCGAGGCTGCTTTTTTGCATCCAGTCCAGCTATGGGCTTATTTTTAGCATTCCCTTCTGCCAGCAGCCCTGTGGGAGCCCTTCCACACTCGCAGTTCACGCTTGCCCCAACAGCCGAGGACTTTGTGGGGCACAGATTTCCCCGCGCGCATTCCTCTCTCCAACCTGAATTGCAAACCACACCTTTAGGGGAAGTCTAACCTTTCCATGAGAAGAAGCAGTGCTCGTCTGAGTTCACGTTGTCGTGCTGCTTGACATCCGTTGTTTCCGGGTTAGTAGCCCATCTCTGGATGCCGGTAACAGCCACTCAAGATGGCGCGTCCTCCGCGGCTGAGCTGGTGCTCCGGGAGAGATTTCAGCTGCAGTCTCCAACCGTCTCCTTTTTCCTGTCTTTCCCGGCTGCAAACTGTCTTTCAGCTGAATATCCTCTGCTTATTCGGGCTGTATGTTACCCGTTTCAGCTGCTCACCCTTATCTGATCCGGAACAAGGCACAGGACACGTCCGTCTATACCTCTGCCATTTTCTCTCTCTGGATCTATTTCTTTTTTTTAAATTTTATTAGGGTGACAGTCAATATGAACATAGAGGTTTCATGTATGGATTACTAATTTACAAAATCTGTATATAGGACCATGTGCCCACCACCCAAAGTCAGCTCTTCTCCTGTCACCTCATACTAGACTCATTCTCACTCATTTATCTATTTTCTCACCAATACTACACTGTCTTGACTAATCAATTGATTTTTGACAAGAGTTCTAAGAAAATTATAGAGCCAAAGAATAGTCTTTTCAACAAATAATGCTATGACACCTGGATAGCCACATGCAAAAAGTAGCCATCATTCTAACCACATACAAAGATTAACTCAAAATGAATCAAAGACCTAAATGCAAGTACTAATGTTATGAAACTCTTAGAAGGAAACCTAGGTGCAGATCTTCTTGGATTACCCAGCAGTTGCTTTTACCAAACAACCAAGGTACAAGCAACAAAGGAAAAAAAATAAATAAGTTGGAATTCATTAAATTTGTAAAAATTGTAGCAAAGGGGACATCAATAAGGTAAAAAAAAGACAACCTGAAAATCAGGAAGAACATTTGCAAGTCATGTATCTAGTAAGGGCCTTGGATCTAGATCAGCTGTGGGCAAACTATGGCCCGAGGGCCGGATCCGGCCCGTGTGAAATGAATAAAACTAAAAAAAAAAAAAAGACCGTACCCTTTTATGTAATGATGTTTACTTTGAATTTATACTAGTTCACACAAAAACTCCATCCATGCTTTTGTTCCGGCCCTCCGGTCCAGTTTAAGAACCCATTGTGGCCCTCGAGTCAAAAAGTTTGCCCACCCCTGATCTAGATTATATCAAGTACACTAATAACCTTTGTCTTGACTGATTTGTGAATAACAAAGAAAATAGTGTAAATTTCCCCCGAGCCTCAGAAATCATACAATATCTTTGATTAGACTTTGCAGTTCATTCAGTTATAATGACCTATGTTTTAGAATACAAATCCGTATTGCTTAATATTGATGATTGGAAGATTGACCCTGGGTACTTGTTATAACTCAAGTCCTAGATTCCTCTTCTAGAGGTTTTGATTCTTTCAGATAAAGAGGAAAATAAGTGTCTGTACTTTTAATGAACACCCAAGAAATGGGTTATTTTTTCACCTTTGAAAGTAGTTACTTATAGTTACCAAAAGTAGTCATGTGTTTTAACCCACTAATCAACAAAAGGAGGGATTTTTAATAAAGATAATATTATTTAACATTGTACTGGTTGAAATATTTCAGATTGTAAATTGCATTAGGTTTTATATTATCAAATACATGATTAAGGTAGTTTTCAACTGCTATTTAATGATTGAACAGAGAATGACAATTAGTCAAAGGTTCTTAGAGTCGGGAAATAATTTTCAACATCCTATAATCCATCCTATATACAATAGAAGGCTTTGTCTGGTCACCTATGAATTTAAAATCCTGATTGAAAAGACTCCGATTGGCTGTAGAACCGCTGCAACATAGGATTGCCATAAAAGCCATAGGAGTGTGTAGCTCTGTCAGTTGCATTCCCCATAATGCTTAAATCCAAATTCGTTATCATTACATCTTTAAAAAAAAAAGGTAAAGAAAAATTATTATAAACAGCATTTAAAATTACGTGGGTATTGCACTAAGTACTTCTAAATGAGGAGTGTGGAGAGACTGTGCTCCACCTCCACAAGCACCAGAGACTCACGTGCTCTTCAGCCCTTCACACATCCTTCCCTCATCTGGGGCTACTTGCTCTTCCTACATGGTCAGTCCTGGCTCAGTGGTGGAACCCACCCAGACTGGAGAGAGGAGAGGGTTAGAGATTGTTTTGTTGATTCTCTAGAAGAAGAAGCCAATTTTGGGGTTAAATAAGAGGATATAAATTTGAGAGAAAACGAGGAGGAAGCTAGGAAGGCTGGCTGAACCTTTAGACTACAAACTCCTTTGGAGTGAAGCATATAGGAAAGGAGGTTGAATGGAAGGGTCCTAGAATACCTTGCTCTCTCAGGAAGGTTCACAGTCCATCATAGAGTTCAGGAGACAACGTGGACCATCAGAGGAGTCCCTTCCTAGCACCAATAGGCCCATTGTGATGGGTTTCAAATTTCTGTAGTCAAGTGGGATTTCTAGGCCAGTTATGCTCCCTATAGCTTGAAGCTCCATCACAGAGATTATCAGATTTATGGACTTCAGAATTCAAAATGTTGGTCATAGATGGCCATTAGTAAATCATAATGATTAAATGAAATTAAATTAATTGATCTGCACATTTACAGAATATCCAGCATAGTCATATTGAGAAGTCAAATACAAAATTGCTTTAACAAAAGAGAACTCCCGGGAAAGTTTCAGGGTGTTTCTGTGGTATTTACTGAGATAGTACAATTTTCATCCACATATACCATGCCTAGGCTATAAGAAACATGGGTTTTACTATCATTTTTTGATGGTTTCTTCATTATTTTGGAAAAGCCAATATTTAGCTTCGTGTTCTTACCTTACATTGCAGAAAATGCATGCACTTGCGTAAGTTTGACCATTGGTTGCGCAGATGTGTACTGAATCGGGGCCGCAATCATTTAGTCGATTCTTAAATATTTTACAGTCTGGCTGTTAAACATAAAGAACAGTATAAAATTTGTCAGATAATGAACTTTTTGAGTAAAATTTTCTTTAACCTTAGTACAAGATATAATGTATCAAAATGCAATGAAAATATTCTATATTGAGGTTTGGAAATAATCCAGTTAGTCATAAAATATTATTAATATATTTTTACAAAACCAATATCCTTTTTAAAAAGCAGACAAATGCCTGAATGTATTTTTATAATGTAGCCACTGTCATCTCACTTCTCCTCATGCCTGCATCAGGTTATTATTTAATACTATAAGGAATGATAAAAGAAATTTTAATAATTTCCCCATTTTTCTCAATGGTTTCACTAGTAGAGAATCAGATACATTCAGAATATAACCACATATGTATATATTCACAAATGTTAATATTTGCATATATACATATATGTTATTTGGTTAGTAATGGCAGTATTGGTAATTTACATAAATAAACAATATGGTTTGTATTCTTACCTGACCAGCTTTTAAAATGTCTTTGTAACCTTTATCAATTTATATGTTTCTTCACTTCTATAAAATATTCTTCTCTATGAATATATGAAAATTATTATTTTGTCCACCTTTAAGTGGATAATTTTTGTAACCCTCTTGTTTTGATAGGCTAAACAATTATACTTTGAATACACTATAACCTTTATCAGATGCTTGCAGATAACAAGGATACACAAAAATGGAATCTTTGAAATTATGGGATATTTTTATCTTGTCCCAAATACCAAATGGTTTTATATGGCTTGCTAAATTTTATTTATTGAGCTTAGTGTAATAATGGCACAGTTTAAAAACATTTTTTGAAGGATCATTCTGTTGTACATTTTGTTTTGTGAATTTTTTTTTTAATAGAAGAAAAGAGAGGGACTAGACCGGTAGAAATATCAATGAGAAAGAAAGACATCTATCAGCTGCCTCCTACACACCCGCTACTGAGGATTTAGCCCACAACCCTGTTATGTGCCCTACCCAGAACTGAACTATGGACTTAATTCATGGGTTGACATTTTACCACTGAGCAGCACCGGCTGGCTGTTTGGTGAAATTTGCCGTTAAAACTTAAAATATAAAACAACAAGTGCTGGAGAGGATGTGGAGAAAAAGGAACACTCATGCACTGCTGGTGGGAATGCAGACTGGTGCAGCCACTATGGAAGACAGTATGGAGTTTCCTCAAAAAAACTAAAAATGGAACTCCCATTTGACCCTGTTATCCCACTTCTAGGAATATATCCCAAGAAACCAGAACCAGAAAACAGGTATCTGGGGTTTGTTTAGCTTCTATAATTGAAACTTTGTTTCTTTTGGAGCTCTTGCTATTGGTGCTTAGAGCATGCCACGGCAGGCGGGAAAGCTTGGCTTCCTCCATCACTGGAGCAAGCAAACCTGCTCATGCGTGGCTGCTGGTCGCCATCTTTGTTTGCAGTTAATTTGCATATCTCGCTGATTAGCCAATGGGAAGCGTAACTGAGGTACAGTTAATTAACCTTTTTGTCTTTTATTAGATAGGATGTCTTTATTGATTTTAGAGAGATATGAAGGGAGAGGGGGAGAATGAGAGAGAGAGAGAGAGAGAGAGAGAGAGAGAGAGAGAGACACACATCAACCTGCAACCTGGGTAAGTGCCCTAACTGGGAATTGAACCAGTAATCTTTAGGTGCATGGAATAACACCCAACTGAGCCACACTGATCTAGGGCAAGTGTTTATGTTTTTGACAGAATCAAATTTCACACACTTTTTGGGGTGAACCAAATGTCTCCATAGACATTTTGGACGGGACCAAATGTCTGTTTAGCGTAATTAGGGGTAAGAATTGTCAAGAAATATGTATAGCTGCTTGAGTACTTAGCTCAGACACCAAAATTATTCTTGTCATTACCAACAAGTTCCAGGTCCTTTATTTAAAGAGAAAAAGACTTTTTTGTTTGGGTAAATATCACAAGCCGTTTGCCAAAAGCTGGGCTCAGGCTATCACTCATGCATGCTACAGAGGGTATTTCCTGTGAGGGAGTGAGGGCCTTTTGTGACGCTTAAGGGGCTGAGTTTCCTTTGTCTAAATTAATGTGTACACTTTCTAAGGAAGTTTTGAAATGTGGTGGATGCTTCTTTTCCACTTCCTCTATCTTGCTGGCTGGGTTCTGGGAGAATTAAAAATTTGGGGTTTACATACTAATTTTGAGATACCTCAATATCTTGAGATACCTCAAATATTTATCATTGTCTGGCTTCCCCCAGAAATAGATTTTGTGGTAAAGATTTTAAAATAAATTTGTGGTTTTGGGAGACAAATACTGAATACATCATTATGATATTGGGAAAATGAGGCAGGAAAATGATGGAAATAAATGAACACTCGGTTTTCCAGCAGGTTAGTTGCCACTATGAATGTGGAATTCACTCTGTAGTAAGGTTCTGAAACTAGTGTACAACATAAAGGTCAGATTTATCCTACTGTAAAGGCAAGGCACTTGGCAAATATGCAAAGTGTCCCCTTGGGAGCTCCACTGGGAGATCTGGAGTTCAGTCTTTCCCTATGACATGCGCTGACAACCAGGGGGTGGTGCAGAATGAAGGAAGGCCCCAACAGCCAACCCTCATCCGGGGAAGGAAATCCCTGGCCTTGATCGCTGGTCAGGCCTAGGGTCCCTATCTGTGCACAAATTTAGTGCACTGGGCCTCTAGTATTTATATACCAACCCTCATTAGTCATTGATTGAGAGATGACCACAAGATGTGTTGACTTTCTGGTGCTTCTGACACTTTGTGTATTCAAAGAAAGTCTTTTAGCAAAGAGATTCAGATATTGGCTGTTGGAAGTTGAGAACCATGAACTGACAGACTGAGCCCAAAAGTATCTGAGCAGGGCATGAAAGTACTACATGGGAGTGGAGATATAATATCAAGAATTTGGAATTCGGAAATAAGGATTGGAGACCCTAATTTGAGTCATTGATGTAAAATGGAATTACAATTTATTGAGGCTTGATAACATCAATTAGGGAAATAGAAAAGAGAACAGGACTGTACATAGAGTACCAGCACAGAAATGACAAGTGAAATCAGTAAAAGAAAGCAATAAGGAACAAGAGATGATAAAGGAGAAAAAAACACAAAAGAGTGTGATATCATCGAAGCCAAGTTTTAAAAAGTGCATCAAGAAGAAAGGAGTCATAAACTGAAAAATGCCACTGACAGGGAGAAAACAATGAGATGTGAGAAACCACTCTTATATTTCCTATAATATAGGTGTCACTACTGACCTTAACAAGAATTAGTAGATTGTAAACATGAAAACTTGATTGAATGGGATCAAGAAGAAATAGGCAAATGAGAAATTAGCAAACATGGACAATATTTTTAAGGCATTTTGCTGCATGTAGAAGAAATGGCACACTAGCTAGCAGGGAAAATGGAGTTAAGAAAATGTAAAGATATGGATGAGAACAGCCCATTGTATTCTGACTGCAAAGATACAGGGATAGCAAAATGTAATCATGTAGAAGAGAGAGGATGTTCTTGAGGTGAGAAGAAATGGGAGTTAATGTGTCTATGGTAACAGAGAATAGATACAGGTTGTGTTGAGGACATATGGTAGTGGTAGTCTGTGGAAATTGTCAACAGAAGGCTTCAGTTTTCCTCAGTAATGCAAGTAGTAAAGCCAGTAGAGAGACTGAAAATAAGGCACGATCTTTGGGGAGGTTTGGAGACATGAAAGAGTGTCATGATCATCTAGAAGAGAGCAAGAGCCATTGGATTAAGAAATATAGTATGAAGGATATTTATACTTTATGCTGTCTTGAGTTTTGTGATAAAAACTATTGTTACTATATATCATGGTTGTAGAATTATTCCCGTAACCATGTTATCCTTTGTAAGCACAGGCACAGATTAGGCAGAAGGTCTGATTTAATTGGGGTATAATTTGGCCACATAAACAGGATGAAATAAGAGAAGGAAAGACGAGATATGTGTGTGTATGTATGTGTATGTGTGAAAATGACATCATCAAGGTGTAACCATTTTTCTTCACAATTTATCTGGAGAAAAAAATGACCTTTATTAAAGCAAACACTTGGGTTGCACAAGACCTAGCTTCAGTCTTATGGAAAAGAAGTTCCTGGTTATGTCGAGGAAACATGGGTTCTGTCCTAAGAAAACGTGTTAAGAAATAGGCTATTAAATGATATGTAAGGTGTTCACTTTTCTCCCTTTGGAATGGTCCACCAACCATCCATATCTGCAGATTGAAGGAGGTCCAGAGCTGAGGTGGGCTTCCTGGAGTGTGAGGGGGAGGGGGCATATCTTTTGCAACATCATAATCAATGTGAGTAGCCTATTACATTGACTGGACCAGAATGAGTACACTTCCCCCTTTCACATCCCTTCACACACATGCATGTATGAATACATTTGCTGAGATCAAGTATTAATTATCAAAAGCAGTGTAGTTTTTTTTTAGATTTTTTCACTTTTTTTTTTTTTAAAATATATTTTATTGATTTTTTACAGAGAGGAAGGGAGAGAGAGAGAGAGTCAGAAACATCGATGAGAGAGAAACATCGATCAGCTGCCTCCTGCACACCTCCAACTGGGGATGTGCCCGCAACCCAGGTAAATGCCCTTGACCGGAATCGAACCCGGGACCTTTCAGTCCGCAGGCCGACGCTCAATCCACTGAGCCAAACCGGTTTCGGCAATTTTTTCACTTTTTTATTGGTTTCTAAAACTCACTGAAAAAACTTATAATGAAATTTTATTAAGAAAAATGGAAACTGCCAGGACCGGTTTGGCTCAGTGGATAGAGCTTCGGCCTGCGGACTGAAAGGTCCCGGGTTCGATTCCGGTCAAGGGCATGTACCTGGGTTGTGGGCACATCCCCCGTGGGAGATGTGCAGGAGGCAGCTGGTCGATGTTTCTCTCCCATTGATGTTTCTGACTATCTATCTCTCTCCCTTCCTCTCTGTAAAAAATCAATAAAATATATTTAAAAAAAAAAAAAAAGAAAAGAAAAATGGAAACTGTTAACTTTTAAATGATGCATTGTTTTCTATTTCAGTAACTTAATTTGTATTTCTGGGAATTTTTTGGAAGTTCAGGTTTTTCTCAGTATCTGCACATGATCCTATTATTTCTTAAAGCTATTAAATGTCACTGGATTTGAAGTCTAGTATATTTAAAATTTTCATGCCTTTCAATAAATGATCCTTATTACACAACATTTTACTATGGCGGAAAAACAAAGCATGCTGTTGACACACTATGTCATGCTTTTCATACAGAAGAAATGTTCTAAATTTGCATGGGGAACTGTGTGGTAAAGAAGGATTCCAATGACATAAGAAAATAAACATAAATTTTAGATTAACTATTTCTCAGCCAAGTCCATTAGTTGTAATTGATTGGCCCCATGAGAATCCCAAAGACAGAATTTCACCACTCTTCCTTCTCAGGTACCTGATGGTTTCTTCTTAAGACTCTTTTCTTTGAGCTTAGACAGTGTAGCTCGTGGTTGCTTCTCAGTCATGGCACCTGCTGGGTTGTAGGCTCCATCCACACTGGCTAATTAATGATTCTCTCTCATGATCAATAGTTCTATCTTTCACTCCCTCTCCCTTACTCTCTAAAATAAATTCTAAAAATTTATATTTTAAAAATGCAAGTAATATGACAATCCTTTATGTCAGCAGCAAAACACTAAATTCACAAAATAACAGTTTTTAATTCTCCAGATTAATTTTAGGACCTTGCTTTAGAGCTGCCACTGTTTTGTCAGCATTACAGCTGAGATCCTAATTGAGGGCAACAATATCCTGTCCAAATCATTTAAATATGAAGAATTAATCAGTGCTTCTCTCATTAACTGTTTTTCGTAATTGCGTGCCACTTTCCAGGAATACCTTATTCAGAAATTGAAGGACCACCATAAGCTTTAAGGAAGATAACTTGGTACCAAGAGCAGCAATGAGTTTTATCCTTATACAAGGCCTTGATATATCGGGATCAGAGCAGGCAAACCTCAAATCAGATTGTGAACCAATACCAGACCTAGAAGAGACCATTTCTCCTCACACTTTGCATTTAACAACCATGGAATGTGAGCCCCAGAAAGGAAAGAATTTAAAGTTTAGATTAACAATAATATTAAAGCTATTGTCCATTCTAGCCTACCATGGTGTCTCTACTTCTCTAATGTGGGAAATCAGGAGAGTCCATCTACAACTAAAATGTGAAATAGGTATTTCTAATTTGCTCAGTTTCACTTTACCAGGTTAAGTTTCACAAACTTAATAAAATCAGTTACACCAGTTGTTTCCTGCATTTTCGAGGATATAGGAAGTGTTTCATCCAAGACTAGAAGAAGAGGATGTGCAAAGAAAATGATGAAAATAGCTTTGCTCCATGAGAAGAGAGGCATTTTGTTATGTCTCTGAAT
Source organism: Myotis yumanensis (assembly GCF_028538775.1). Lineage (NCBI taxonomy): Eukaryota > Metazoa > Chordata > Mammalia > Chiroptera > Vespertilionidae > Myotis > Myotis yumanensis. Next base: position 22,967,855 of record NW_027223756.1, on the reverse strand, counting down.
GAAACATTTAGACTAGTTTTTAGTTTATGAAAGGGAAAATCCAAATTCTACACATGATAAATTTCTTACTGGTAAAGGAACTTTTCAGTCCCCTAGATTCCTAATTTAGGTGAACCATTTTGTTCTTTCATCTCCCAAACATCAGATTGAACAAGACAGAGCATAAGGTCGCCAGGCCCCATAGATATGTGAGAGAAACCCTGGGAAAAGCTCTGTTTGCTCATGGAAAAGGCGGTGCTTGCTTTCCCAATCCACTATGTCAGCTCATAGGGAATTTCTTATGGAAAGGTGCTTATTCGGAGCAGTGCTCATAGCAATGCTACATGTCAGGGCTTCCTCCCTAGATCTCCCTACCTGATCTACCTGAACCAGAGAAATAACAGCGAGGGCAGGCCAACAGCTCATGAAACTTGACTATCTGGCTCACCTTTTCTCTTCAATATTTTCATTCAATTAAGTAACTTTTTTGAGTATATAAGTGAGGAACTTAATGGGAAAAACAGGTGACCTAGGGCAGACAAAGCCGAGAGTTATTCTCTGTGCTCCCTGGAGGCTATAAACTTGATCATGAGAGATACTTCATAAAGCCTTCCCAATAGATCATCTCTCAGGAGGAATCTTAGGGACAATTTGATAAACGGAGGTTATGGGAAAGGGAGGTTATAATATAACCTATTATAGATTCTAAGATTTGTGAAAGTTTTCACACAATTTAATCGGAAAGGAAAAAGATAATTTAAAAAGAAGAGTAATTTTACTTATATATTCAATTGTGTTTAATGCCAGAATTGCCTTATACTCAAATTGAAACCTTTCATTCTTAAATTGTGTTGTTCAGTTTGGTTTGTGTTTACTTCAAGAAAATCGTAGATATAAAATTATAAGAAATAATGGAGTGAGATCCAGTTAGACCAGGTTCCCCTAATGGTTACTTCTTGTGAGACTATTGTACAGTAGTTCAATTGGAACTTTACCCTACCCTTGGTGCTCAGCCTTACCACCAAGACTGTGTAACAAGTGTTTGTAAATGAGGCTTGGGCAGTGGTAGGTTTTTTTTTTTTTTAATTTTCCCAATGAGTCTCAGGACTATCCAGCTTTGCCAAGCCTGGACCACAGCTTAGGATATGAATTTCTTAGATAGTAGAGTGAAAGGGCTGGGGAATTAAATTAAAACTGCACTTAAGTTGTATAGTTGGTAGACATTTGTCATTCTGATTCTGTCTGCCCATTCTCAGAGTAAAGAAACCCATGTTTTAGAAAGAAACATCTAAGATTAGTAATTTTATGTCAATTTAATTGAAGGAACTAGTACAGTAAAGGAACCACATAGCAGTAAAGTAACTATTACTCTCACACTAGCTCTTGAATTATTTATGTAGATACCATCAGAGTTGCCTGTGATACACCAGTCCTTCCCATGTAGGATATTTTAAGGAAAAGTAAACTTGGCACCCAGAGTGGAAGTTGCTGGAAAGCTCTTTATATCACACACACACACACACACACACACACACACACACAAGCTAGCACACACGCATACACACACAACATGGATATTGACAACATGCTTCCAAAGAACAAATGGACCAATGAATGGGTCAATGATGAAATCAAAGGGAAATAAAAAATACCTTGAAACAAATGAAAATGGAAAAACAGCATACCAAAATGTGTGGGATAGAGTAAAAGCAGTTTTAAGAGGGAAGTTTATAGAGATCAAAAAGACTACATTAATGGAGAAGAAACATCACATTCATATGATGTAGTTTTACACTTCAAATAACTAGAAAATGAAGAACATATGATGCCAAAGCTAGCAGAAGGAAAAAAACGAAAGAACAGAGCAAATATAAATAAAATGGCCCCCAGAAGAACAATAGAAAACATCAGTGCAACTAAGAGTTGATATTTTGCAAAAATAAACAGAATTGACATACCTTTAGCAAGATAAAGAAAGAAGAGAATGTAATATATATTATATATAAAGAGCATGCGGTCTTGAGTATTGTAGCGATTTAGTAGCATATATGAATGCAGAGGGAATGCGGTGTTTTAGTTTTTACATATTGTTTCTTCAAATTGTTTTAGCCATTCTAGTTCTTTGTCATCTATACTAATAAAAGGGTAATATGCTAATTAGAGCAGACATCTTCTGGACATCGTTCCAGACGTCCTTCCGGACAAAGCTGCAGTAGCTGTTAGGGCCAAGGACAGGCAGCTGTGGCGGTGGCTGTGAGGGCCAAGGACAGGCAGTTATGGCGATGACTGTGAGGGTCCTGGACAGGCCACTGCCGTGAGGTAGGCAGCAGCCGCAGCCACTGCAAGGGCCAAGGGCAGGCTGCGGTGGAGGCCGGCAGTGGCAGCAGTAGCAGGGTGCAGCCTGGGCTGAGGGACCCCTCACACCATGCATGAATTTTGTGCACTGGGCTTCTAGTTTCATATAAAATTAAAGATAAATTTACTTTTATTTATAGAAAAGCATAGGATTCTGAAAGAAAAGTGTTTTATTGGTTATTCTTTTTCTTTTACTCTATAGGTCACTTTAACAAAAATTGGCATCTTTACTATTTTGAATTTTCCAACCATGAATAACATATGTCCCTCTGTTTATTTAAAAAATTTTGTAGGTCTCACAAGTGCAATTTTATAGTGTAGAACAAATAATTCTTGTTGTGACATTTAGATCTTCCATGTCCTGGATAAGTTTAATTCAAGTGCCCTTGCCTACATACATTTGTATTGATGGTTATGTGAGGCATCTTTTAAAGCATGGTGTATGATCCTTGAATAGGATGGTCCGTTTAAGAGGAAGTGGGCCAGTGAATAAAGTAAAGGGCCATAAAGTGGCTCAGTATGACAAAGGAGGGAAAGCTCTCTGCTTGGTTTAGGCCACAAGATTTTTGTGTTTCGGCATCCTGTGCCTCCACGAATATGAGTTCTGTAATCAACTGATACCCAGTAGTCAGTAATGGCCATTTCTTTTATCATACAGACCGAAGAAAAAGTTCAATTTCCAAACTCCTTTACACCCTCCTATGAATATCTCCATCAAGACACTTAGTTCCCTGTACTTTTGGTATATACTTCATTGTAAGGTTCTAAGCTTTCTGGTGATACCCAGAATGGTGCCATATTCACATTTGATTCACTACTACTTGGATAAATGGAAAACATTAAGTTGGACAAGATTTCCAGTTGTGTGCTAATCAAGTGTCATAAGTTTGAATGATGAGAAGGTTTTGGTGATCATCACCAAACCACAAAACTACTTCATAGTCCATGTCCTGTATAGTTTGTTGATAGTTGCTATGCACAGGTGTTAAGGATTTTTGTAAAGGAACAAGCAGATTGAGAATAGCCTATTTTATATGCCCGTAACATAGCTCAGGGAGCATGGTGGAATGGATAGCAATAATGGCTGTGCATGCAGACATTCAGCTTGATTGAGAAAGCACCCAGGAAGCTTTCTGCTCTTGTCTGGATCTTAATACAGCTCATAGTATCAGACTGGGAAATGGAGGGAACATTTTACTGTCTCTTACTGTTTGGACTTAGGAATGTTAAATAGGTAAAATTAGATTATTTAGTGTTAAAAAACTTGAGATATTTTGTTGCTTTGTTTGGCTGCCATTTCCCCCTTATTATAGTAAAAACATGTTCCTTTTTGAAGTGAAAGATTCAGAAAGCTGGAAAAGCAAACAAATAATTACACCAAGAGGCAACTATTGTAGCATTTGATATTTTGGCTTCTATTAATTTTTGTTAAAATTATTAATATTAAAATACATAGCCTCCTATCAAGAAAAGTGTGATTAATTGGTTTAGAGTTTTTTTATATATATAGGTGTGTAGCTAATCCATAACTACATCCATGATCTTCCCCCAATAAACCATATCTCTCTCAACCCCCTTACCGGAAGACATCACCAAACTGAATTTTCTGATTGTGATTTCCTATATTCATTTATAGATTCATTGCAGATGAGTACATACATTCACTACATACATATGAACTAGAGGCCCAATTTAGAAATTCCATCCCTTACCCCTGGCTGCCTGCTGCCTGCCACCACCCTGGGCACCAATGCTGCTGGCCAGAACATCCCTCCCTTCCCCTGGCCTCCTGCCAGTGCCAATGCCTTGCTCCCTTTCCCTTGCCGGCCTGCCTCCTGGTCCAACTTCCAGAAGAACTCTGGTTGAGGGGACAATTTCCATACTACGCTTTTATTATATAGGATTTATGTATTTCATAGTTATACAAGTATTTATATTTATATATATATGTTTAGGTTTGATATCATGCCATATATGTGTATTTATGTATGTCATATTTATACATGTGTTTATGTATACATTTAATTTTAGATATCTTAGTAATTTACACAAAGAAAACAGTAATATAGGTATTCTTCATGACTTGCTTTTTATACTCCTTTGTGAACTTTATAGACACTGACATTTAGAGTTGTATCTAGTTCATTTATTTTCACTTCTGTGTAACATTCCACTATGTGAATATATGAATATCATTAATTTCTAACATTTAATTGATAATTGGGTCTTACATTTTTTCCATTACTTTTATGAGGTAGAATTATTCTACTTTAACATTCTTTTCCCTTTATTATATTCTTGGTCACAACAGCCTCTGATTGTCAGTTAGTACAGACTTGGGGTAAAAACATATGATTATTATTATCTTGTAGATAATGTAGGTTATGGCAGTTGGATTTGCCTTGCTGGCTAGATTCTCTTTGTTGAACGTTGTTTAAGAAATTATGTACTTTTATTTATGAAGACCATTCTGTCCTACATTTTGATAAATTTAGTGTTAAAATTTTCAATAAAATAGTTGCAGATCTTCTTAAGTTTGGATTACCCAGCAATTTCTTTTACCGAGCAACCAAGGTGCTAGCAATAAAGAAAGAAAGTAGATAAGTTGAAATTAATTAAATTTTTAAAAATTGCAGCAAAGGGCACATCAATAAAGTAAAAAAAGAGAACCTGAAAATCACAGAAAACATTTGCAAGTCATATATGTAATAAGGGACTTGGATCTAGATTATATCAAGTGCACACTAAAACGTTTGTCTTGACTGATTTGGCAATGACAAAAAATAATGTAAATTTCCCCCAAACCTCATAAATCATACAATATCTTTGAATAGACTTTGTAGTTCATTCAATTATAATGACCTATGTTTTAGAATACAAATCCATATTGCTTAATATTGATGATTGGAAGATTGACCCTGGGTACTTGTTATAACTCAAGTCCTAGATCCCTCTTCTAGAGGTTTTGATTCTTTCAGTTAAAGAGGAGCCCACGTGTGCACTTTTATTGAATACTCCAGAAGTATATTACTTTTTCATCTTTGAAAGTATTTACTTACAGTTACCAAAAGTAGTCATGTGCTTTAACCCACTAATCAACAAAAGGGAGTATTTCAATAAAGATATTTCTTAACATTGTACAGTTTGGAATATTTATGATTGTAAATTGCATTAGGTTTTATATTATCAAACACATTTTTGGGGTAGTTTTTCATTTGCTATTTAATACTTGAACAAAGAAAGAAAACCAATCAAAGGTTCGTAGAGTTGGGAAACAATTTTCAACACCCTATATCCCATCTTGTATATCATGGAAGGCTTTGTCTGGTCACCAAGGAGTTTAAAGCATGGATTGGAAAGACTCTGGCTGTAGAATCTACTGCGAATACGATTGCCCTAAAAGCTATCGAAGTTTTTAGCTCAGGCAGATTCAGCATCTTCCATAACGGGCAAATTTAAATGGTGTTAGAATATCTCTATAAATAAATACAGAAAGAAAGAGAAGTTATTATAAATAGCATTTAAATTGCCTGGGTACTGCACTAACTGCTTCTCAATGAGGAGCATGGTGTGGACAGGCTGTTGTTCCACCCCCACAAACAGTTGGGACCCATGTGCTTCCCAGCCATGCACATATCCTTCCCTGATGTGGGGCTACTTGAATTTTCCTACATAGTCATTTTTGGCTATAAACTTGGAACCCACCCATACTGGAGAGAGCAGAGGTTTGTTTTGGTGGTTCCGTAGAAGTTGAACCCAACTGTCGGATTAAATAAGAGGAAATAAACTAGTGAGAAAATGAGGCAGCTAGCAAGGCTGTCTGAACCTTTAGACTGCAAACTCCTTTGGAGTGAAGCACATAGGATAGGAGTTTCCATAGAAGTGTCTTAGAATGCCTTGCTCTCTAAGGAAGGTTGTCAGTCTATCATAGGGTACTGGAGATAAGGTGGACCATTAGAGGAGTCCCTTCCTGGTATGAATATCCCTATTGTTATGGATTTTAAATTTCTGTTGTCAAGTAGGTTTCCTTGCTCAATAATGCTCCCTGTAGCTTGAAGCTACATCTCAGAGATTATCAGTTATCATGTGGAATTCAGCATTCAATATATTGTTGATAGAATGATTAAATTAAGTTAAATGATTAGTATGTTTGCTGAATATCCAGCAGTAATTTGAGAGGTCAAATACCAAACTGCTTTATTAAATGAGAACTTTATGGAATGGTGCCAGTGTGTTTCTGTGGCATTTACTGAGATTGAACAATTTTTCCCCCATATATTCTGTGCCCAGGCTGTCCAAAATATGGGTTTTCCTATCCTTTTTTGCTGGTTTCTTCATTACCGGGGAAGAGCTAATATTCAGCCTTGTGTTCTTACAACAATACACTGCAGAAAACGCATCTATTGTAGTAAGTACGACCATTAGATGCACAGACTGGATCCATTTCGCTGGTACAAACATGTAATCGATCTTCAAATTCATTACAGTTTGGCTGTTGAACGTAAAGAAGAACATAAAATTTGTCAGATAATGAACTTTTTGAATAAAATGTTCTTTAACTTTAGTATAAGATATCATGCATCAAAATGGAATGGACATATTCTGCATTGAGGTTTTAAAATAAACCATCCTATTGGTCATAAAATATTATTGATATAATTTTTTAAAAAGAAGACAAATTGCTGAATGTATTTGTATAATGTAGCCACTCTCATCTCCCTTCTCCTCATACCTGCATCAAATTTCCCCCGTTTCATACCACAAGGAACAGTACAATGGAATTTTAATAATTTCTTTATATTTCTTAATGGTCTCACTATTACTGAATCAGATACATTCAGATAATTAGCACATATGTAAAGATCCACATATATTAATATTTGCATATCTATCTACATATCTATATTATATAAAATAGGGTTAGTAATGGGAGTATTGGTAATTTACATAGATAAGTAATATAGAATGTATCCATTCATGACTGGCATTTGAAATGTCTTTGTAAAGTTTTTCTATTTAGATGCTTCTCCACTCTATATATTATTTTTCTCTGTGAGTATATGAAAATTATTATTGTATCTAGCTTTACGTGGATAATTTTTATAACCCTCTTTTTTCAATAGGACACAATTCTACTTCAAATACTCTGTAATCTTAATCAGATGCTTGCATATAACAGGGATACCTAATAATGAATCTTTGAAATAATGGGATATTTTTATCTTGTTCAAAATATCAAGTGGGTTTATATGGGGGGCTCATATTTTTCTTGAACTTTTCATAATAATGGCACAGTTTTATAAAGAATATATTTTATTGAGTTTTTACAGAGAGGAAGGGAGAGGGATAGAGATTTAGAAACATCGATGAGAGAAAGAAACATTGATCAGCTGCCTCCTGCACACAGCCCATTGGGGATGTGCCTGCAACCAAGGTACATGCCCTTGACCGGAATCGAACCTGGGACCTTTCAGTATGCAGGCCGACGCTCTATCCACTGAGACAAACTGGTTATGGCAATAAGGGCACATTTAAAAAAAAAATTGGGAGAAAAAAATGGCGGAGGTTTAGACTAACGTGTCAGTGCCTTGTCCCAGAGCAGATAAGGGTGAGCAGCTAAAACGGGTAACATACAGCCCGAATAAGCAGAGGAGATTCAGCTGAGAGATAGTCTGCAGCCAGGAAAGACAGAGAACTCCTCGAAAAAGGGAACAGTTAAAGATTGAGGCTGAAACCTCACCCAGAGCGCCGGCTCAGTCACGGAGACCACACCATCTTGAGTGGCTGTTACTGCCACCCAGATATCGGCTACTAACCCGGAAGCAACGGCTCTCAAGCAACGTGACCACGGTAACTCAGAGAAGCCATGCTTCTCCCCACAGAAAGATCCAAGCAACAGCGGCCTCCTGATCATCACACGCTCTGTCTGAGGAACAGTTGCTGTGTGTGAAGCCTCGCTCCACCAGCCAGAACAGCCACCACAGCTGTGAACAGCACCCACCAGAGGCCCTGCTACCAACGGAGGAGTAGCTGCTACCACAACCGCCAGTGAGCTGCCACTGAACGACTCAACAACTAAATCGGTTGGTGAGATCAAACATGGGTAGACAAAGAAACCCCCAAAGGAAAGAAAAGGAGGGCTCGCCCCAAAAGTAGCTAAGCGATACAGGGGCATGCAACATGACAGAAAAAGAATTCAGACTAAGGGTCCTAGAGAGCATAAACCGGATGAAGGAAGAAATCAACAACTTATGCAAGAAGCAAGAAGAAACAGATGAAAACATGAATAATTTATGTAAGACCCAAGAAGAAATGAAGAGTGATATAGCTTCAATAAAAAACACCATTGAAAGTATCAAGAGTAGACTAGAAGAAGTGGGGGACCGAATTAGTGAATTAGAAGACAAGGAAGCAAAACACACCCAAACTGTACTTCAATTGGAGAAAAAAAATTAAGCGACAGGAGGAGAGTATAAGGTAACTTTGGGACAACATGAAACGAAACAACATACGAATAATATGGGGGCCAGAACAACAGAAAGAGGAGCAATGGTCAGAAAACCTACTCAAAGAAATAATATCAGAAAACTTCCCTGAGGTGGGGAAGAAAAAAGTCACACAAGCCCAGAGAGTCCCAAACAAGGTGAACCCGAAAAGACCCACAACAAGACACATCATAATTACCATGGCAAATGTTCAGGACAAAGAGAGAATCTTACAGGCTGGAAGGGAGAGACGGAAAGTTACTTACAAGGGATCTCCCATTAGATTATCAAATGATTTCTCAACAGAAACACATCAGGCCAGAAAAGAATGGATGGAAATTTACAAAATGATGCAAAGCAAAGGACTGAATCCAAGAATACTCTATCCATCCAGGCTGTCATTAAAAATTGAAGGGGGAATAAGAAGCTTCACAGACAAAAAAAAGGCTAAGGGAGTTTATCACCACCAAGCCAGCCATGCAAGAAATGTTAAAGGGACTGGTGTAAAAAGAAGAAATAAAAAGCTCAGAAAGAAAACAGCCACACAAAAAAAGAAATGGCTACAAACATGTACCTTTCAATAATAACTTTAAATGAATACGGAATAAATGCTCCAACCAAAAGACATCGAGTGGCTGAATGGATAAAAAAACATGACCCATTCATCTGCTGTCTACAAGAGACCCACCTCATTAGAAGGGACTCACACAGAATGAAAGTGAAGGGATGGAAAAATATCTTTCAGGCAAATGGAAATGAAAAGAAAGCTGGGGAAGCAATACTTAAGTCGGGCAAAATAGACCTCAAAGTGAAGGCCATAACAAGAGATAAGGAAGGCCCCTTCATAATACTAAAACAATCAATACAACAAGAAGATATAACCCTGGTAAACATATATGCACCCAATGCAGGAGCACCCAAATACATAAAAAATCTCCTAGAATATATCAAAGGAGCGATCAACAACAATACAATCATAGTAGGGGACTTTAATACACCACTGAAATCACTGGATAAATCCTCTAGACAAACAATCAGCAAAGAAACAGCAATCCTAAATGACTCACTAGATCAGATGGACTTAATTGACATCTTCAGAACACTTCACCCCAAAGCCACGGAATATACATTCCACTCAGGTGCTCATGGGACATATTCAAAAATAGACCACATATTGGGTCACAAGCAAAGTCTCCCCAAATTCAAGAAGATTGAAATCAGACCAAGCATTTTCTCAGAACACGATGGCATAATATTAGAAATAAACTACAATAAAAACAACCCAAAATACTCAAACACTTGGAAGCTGAATAGCATGTTATTAAATATTGATTGGGTTACCAATGAGATCAAAGAAGTAATTAAAAACATCCTGGAAACTAATGACAATGAACACACAACAATCCAAAACCTATGGGAAATAATGAAAGCAGTCCTGAGAGGGAAGTTTATAGCTCTAGAGGCCTATCTCAAAAAACAAGAAAAAATGGTAGTAAATCATCTAACTCTACAACTCTAAGAATTAGAAAGAGAGCAACAAGAAAACGCCAGAGTGACAAGAAGGAAGGAGATAATAAAGATTAGAGCAGAAATAAATGACATAGAGACCAAAAAAACAATACAGAAAATCAATGAAACCAAGAGCTGGTTCTTTGAAAGAATAAACAAGATTGACAAACCTCTAGCCAGGCTCACCAAGAAGCAAAGAGAGAGGACACAAATAAACAAAATCAGAAACTACAGAGGCGAAATAACAACAGACCCCACAGAAATCCAAATGATTCTTAAAAATACTATGGGCAGCTCTACTCCAACAAACTAGACAACATGGAGGAAATGGACAAATTCCTAGAAAAATACAACATTCCAGCACTCAATCAGGAAGAATCTAAAAATATCAATAGGCCAATAACTATGGAAGAAATTGAAGCAGTCATCAAAAAGCTTCTAGCAAACAAAAGCCCAGGACCAGACAGCTTCACAGGGGAGTTTTACCAAACATTCAAGGAAGAACTAAAACCTATCCTCCTCAGAATACTAGAAAAAATTCAAGAGGAAGGAACACTTCCAAGCTCATTCTATGAAGCCAGCATCACCCTAATACCAAAACCAGGTAAGGACAATACAATGAAAGAGAATTACAGGCCAATATCCCTCATGAACGTAGATGCCAAAATCCTCAACAAAGTCTTAGCTAATTAGATCCAGCAGTACATCAGAAAGATCACACACCATGACCAAGTAGGATTTATCCCAGTGATGCAAGGATGGTACAATATCCGCAAATCAATAAATGTGATACATCACATAAACAAATTGAGAGAAAAAAACCACATGGTCATATCAATTGATGCAGAAAAAGCATTTTACAAAATCTAACACCCATTTTTGATAAAAACTCACAGCAAGGTGGGAATAGAAGGATCATACCTCAACATAATAAAAGCCATATATGACAGGCCCACAGCCAAAATCGTACTCAATGGACAAAAACTAACACCATTTCCCCTAAGAACAGGAACAAGACAGGGATGCCCACTCTCACTTCTCCTGTTCAACATAGTCCTGGAAGTATTAGCCATTGCAATTAGACAAGAATAAGAAATAAAAGGCATTCGAATTGAAAAAGAGGAAGTGAAACTGTCCTTATTTGCAGATGACATGATATTATACATACAAAACCCTGGAGACTCCATCAAAAAACTACTAGACTTAATACATGAATTTGGCAATGCTGCAGGATACAAAATTAACCCAAAGAAATCTGAGGCATTTCTATACACCAACAGTGAACTTTCAGAAAGAGAGATTATAAAAATAATCCCATTTACCATGGCACCAAAAAAATTAAGCTACCTAGGAATAAACTTAACTAAAGAGGTAAAAGACCTCTACTCAGAAAACTACAGGACATTGAAATAAAAGATAGTGGAAGACATAAACAGATGGCAGATCATACCGTTTTCATGGATTGGTAGAATCAACATCATTAAAATGTCCATTCTACCCAAAGCAATCTAAATTCAACGCACTTCCCATTAAAATACGAATGGCATACTGCACAGATCTAGAAGGAACTCTCCAAAAATTCATCTGGAATAAAAAATGACCCCTAATAGCTGCAGCCATCCTGAGAAAGAACAAAGTAGGTGGGATCTCAAAACCAGATATCAAGCTGTATTACAAAGCCACTGTTCTCAAAACTTCCTGGTACTGGCACAAGAACAGACATATAGATCAATGGAATAGAATAGAGAGCCCAGAAATCGGCCCGAACCAATATGCTCAATTAATATTTGACAAAGGAGGCAAGAACATACAGTGGAGCCAAGATAGTCTCTTCAATAAACGGTTTTGGGGAAATTGGACAGATATATGCAAGAAAATGAAACTAGACCACCAACTTACACCATACACAAAAATAAACGCAAAATGGATAAAGGACTTAAATGTACGACAGGAAACCATAAAAATTCTAGAAGAATCCTAAGGCAACAAAGTCTCAGACATATGCCGAAGCAATTTCTTCACTGATACAGCTCCTAGGGCACTTGAAACTAAAGAGAAAATGAACAATGGGACAACATCAAAATAAAAATCTTCTGCACAGCAAAAGAAACCATCAACAAAACAACAGGAAAGCCCACTGCGTGGGAAAACATATTTTCCAACGTCATATCTGATAATGGCCTAATCTCCAAAATTTATTGGTAATGCATACAACTTAACAAAAAGTAAATAAATAATCCAATAAAAAAATGGGCAAAGGACCTAAATAGACACCTCTCAAAAGAGGACATTCAGAAAGCCAAGAGACATATGAAAACATGCTCAAAGTCACTAATCATCCGAGAGATGCAAATCAAAACAATAATGAGGTACCATCTCACACCTGTCAGACTGGCTATCATCAACAAATCAACAAATGACAAGTGCTGGAGAGGATGTGGAGAAAAAGGAACACTCGTGCACTGCTGGTGGGAATGCAGACTGGTTCAGCCACTATGGAAGACAGTATGGAGTTTCCTCAAAAAACTAAGAATGGAAATCCCATTTGACCCTGTGATTCCACTTCTAGGAATATATCCCAAGAAACCAGAACCAACAATCAGAAAGGATATGTACACCCATATGTTCATAGCAGCACAATTCACCATAGCAAAGATCTGGAAACAGCCTAAGTGACCATCAGTAGATGAATGGATTAGAAAACTGTGGTACATCTATACGATGAAATACTATGCTGTGTAAAAAAGAAGGAACTCTTACCATTTGCAATGGCTTGGATGGAACTGGAGAGCATTATGCTAAGTGAAATAAGCCAGTCAGTGAAGGAAAAATACCACATGATCTCACTCATTCATGGATAATAGAGACCATTATAAACTTTTGAACAATAATAGATACAGAGGCAGTGCTGCCTCAAACTGATTGTCAAATTGCAGTGGGAAGGCCACGGACGGTTGGGGGGCAGGAGGGAGGGGGGTAAGAGATTAACTGAAGGACTTGTATGTATGCATATGGACATAACCAATGGACATAAGACACTGGGGGGTAGGGGAGGCCAGGGGATTGTCAAGGGCGGGGAAAAAAAAGGACACATATGTAATACCCATTGTAATACTTTAAGCAATAAAACAATAAAAAAATTTGAAGGTTTATTTTATTCCACTTTTTTTGTATGAATTTATTATTATTTTTTTAAATAACAGTAGGGGGAGGGTCTAGAGAGAAACATCAATGAGAGAGTAATACATCCAGCAGCTGCCTCGTATAAATGGCTTCTAGGGATTTAGCCCCCAAGTCTGGTATGTGCCCTACCAGGAATTGAACCAGGGAATTATTGTTTCATAGGTTGACACTTAACCACTGATCAACACCCGCCAGCCTTTTTGGTGAAATTTGCTGTTAAAATTTACGATATATAAAAAAATAAAAGATTGCCATTTTCAATTTCCAAATTATCTGTTCTTAACTTACCGGTTTTCGCGGAGGACGTCTAAAAGAAGTTTCTGCAATCAGCACACAAAAGAAAATGTAAAAATAAAAAGAAGAGGGGAAAACAATCAGAATCTCTGGTAGAAAGAACCTATCTATAGTTTTTTGTAGCAAAATGCTACATAAATTGCCAACTCAGGACCCCAACTTCTGATGTGAGCCTTTGTGGTAATATCAAAACAGTAAGTTCACAAAATACTTCCAAATTAGAAATATAATTCAAATTATTCTCACCTGTTAAATATAATTTTAGTGTTGTGTAGTAATCACTAGTCTCTTGGAAAATACCAAAACTCTTTTGATTCTTTTAAAAATAAAAGAGACATGCTAGTAAGAGAAGACAATGCCTTGCTTAATGCCACTTAATATGCCTTGTATAACGTAACATGAAGAAATTAATTACTACTTAATGAAATAGTACCCAGTTCTAATATCAGGGTCTATTCAACACCTCACAGCTACTTTACTCAAATTAATCAGTCTGCTTGCATTAAGGAAAATAAATTTCCAGCAAAGGGATCAGTGATTTCTCCCATTATACAAAGTTTTGACTTTAGTGAACTGAGAACTGGCAAATGACAAATCATAATGGAATATTAGATCTAAAAGACATCATCACCCCCCTTAAATCTGCATTTAGCAAACATGGAATCTGACCTCTAAAATAATAAGTAAGTAAATACCTTTAGTCATAAATGAACAAAAACTAAGTTCTGCTCATTCTATCCAAGCTCTCTGCCTCCATCTCTCTAAGGTGGAAATGAATAAAAGCAATCCACTGATGTCATTTTTAATATGGTGTTTGTAGCATGCACATTCATTTTGCCAGTTTAAGTATTACAAACCTAATAAAACAAACTGCTCCATTTCAAGATAATAGAAGTTGTCTCCTGCATTTTCTAAGATATATAAACTTCTTCACCCAGAATTGGAAATGTACTCACCAGAATAAAGAGGAAATGCCAAGACAATGATAAAAATAACTTTGATCCATGATGAGATGAAAGACATTTTATCAAGTCTGTAGAAGAAACCAAAAATGAATGTTTACAACACCTGACAAAGAGACAAATTTTCTCTTTCTAAATGATAGTTTCCTACACGTGGAGGAACTACAAAAGTATATGAGCAAGGCATGAAAGTACTATATGGGAGTGTAGATATCATATCAAGAATCTGGAATTCAGAAACAAGGGTTGGAGATTCTAATTTGAGTCATTGATGTAAAATGGAATTAAAATTCATGAAACTGGATAACATCAATTAGGGAAATAGAAAAGAGAAGAGAACAGGACTGGACATAGAGTACCAGCACAGAAATGACAAGTGAAATCAGTAAAAGAAAGCAATAAGGAACAAGAGATGATAAAGTGGAAAAACACAAAAGAGTGTGATATCGTTGAAGCCAAGTTTTAAAAAGTGCACCAAGGAGAAAGGAGTCATAAACTGAAAAATGCCACTGACAGGGAGAAAACAATGAGATGTGAGAAACCACTCTTACATTTCCTATAATATAGGTGTCACTACTGACCTTAACAAGAATTAGTAGATTGTAAACATGAAAACTTGATTGAATGGGATCAAGAAGAAATAGGCAAATGAGAAATTAGCAAACATGGACAATATTTTTAAGGCATTTTGCTGCATGTAGAAGAAATGGCACACTAGCTAGCAGGGAAAATGGAGTTAAGAAAATGTAAAGATATGGATGAGAACAGCCCATTGTATTCTGACTGCAAAGATACAGGGATAGCAAAATGTAATCATGTAGAAGAGAGAGGATGTTCTTGAGGTGAGAAGAAATGGGAGTTAATGTGTCTATGGTAACAGAGAATAGATATAGGTGGTGTTGAGGACATATGGTAGTGTTAGTCTGTGGAAATTCTCAACAGAAGGCTTCAGTTTTTCTCAGTAATGCAAGTAGTAAAGCCAGTAGAAGAGATTGAAAATAAGGCACAATCTTTGGGGAGGTTTGGAGACATGAAAGAGTGTCATGATCATCTAGAAGAGAGCAAGAGCTATTGGATTGAGAAATATAACATGAAGAATATTTATACTTTATGCCTTCTTGAGTTTTGTGATGAAAAAACTATTGTGACCATATTTCATGGTTGTAGAATTATTCCCATAACCATGTTATACAATGTGAGCACAGGCACAGATTAGGCAGAAGGTCTCATTTAACTGGGGTGTAAATTGGCCACATGAGCAGGATGAAATAGGAGGAGGAAAGATGAGATGTGTGTGTATATGTATATATGGAAGTAGTTAAAGTCATTGCCATGAAAGTAAAACTGAGTAAAGAAGGAAGAGAAGACATTAATTAGGGAGGGACAGTGCAAAAGTGGAACAATCCATATTTTTGAGATCCAGGGGGGATCAGAACTTCATTGGGTTTGATGTAGTAGAGCAACTTAGCTGGAAATATATAGGAAGTATTTTTCAAAAAGTTAAAATTGTGATATTGAGATATATAGAGGTTGTAGTTTTTTGAAAATGACATCATCTATTTTTCTTCACAATTTATGCTGGAGAAAAAAAATGACCTTTATTAAAGCAAACACTTGGGTTGCACAAGACCTAGCTTCAGTCTTATGGAAAAGAAGTTCCTGGTTATGTCAAGGAAGCATGGGTTCTGTCCTAAGAAATCGTGTTAAGAAATAGGCTATTAAATGATATGTAAGGTGTTGACTTTTCTCCCTTTGGAATGGTCCACCCACCATCCATATCTGCAGAATGAAGGAGGTCCAGAGCTGAGGTGGGCTTCCTGGAGTAGGGTTGGGAGGGGGCATATCTTTTGCAACATCATAATCAATGTGAGTAGCCTATTACATTGACTGGACCAGAATGAGTACACTTCCCCCTTTCCCATCCCTTCACACACGTGCATGTATGAATACATTTGCTGAGATCAAGTATTAATTATCAAAAGCAGTGTACTTTTTTTTTTTTTTTAGATATTTTTACTTTTTTGTTGGTTTCTAAAACTCACTGAAAAAACTTATAATGAAATTTTATTAAGGAAAATAGAAACTGTGAACTCCTCAATGATGGGTTGTTTTCTATGTCAATAACTTAATTTGTATTTATTTTTCCGAATTTTTTGGAAGTTCAGGTTTTTCTCAGTATCTGCACATGATCCTATTATTTCTTAAAGCTATTAAATGTCACTGGATTTGAAGTCTAGTATATTTAAAATTTTCATGCCTTTCAATAAATGATCCTTATAACACAACATTTTACTATGGCGGAAAAACAAAGCATGCTGTTGACACACTATGTCATGCTTTTCATACAGAAGAAATGTTCTAAATTTGCATGGGGAACTGTGTGGTAAAGAAGGATTCCAATGACATAAGAAAATAAACATAAATTTTAGATTAACTATTTCTCAGCCAAGTCCATTAGTTGTAATTGATTGGCCCCATGAGAATCCCAAAGACAGAATTTCACCACTCTTCCTTCTCAGGTACCTGATGGTTTCTTCTTAAGACTCTTTTCTTTGAGCTTAGACAGTGTAGCTCATGGTTGCTTCTCAGTCATGGCACCTGCTGGGTTGTAGGCTCCATCCACAATGGCTAATTAATGATTCTCTCTCATGATCAATAGTTCTATCTTTCACTCCCTCTCCCTTACTCTCTAAAATAAATTCTAAAAATTTATATTTTAAAAATGCAAGTAATATGACAATCCTTTATGTCAGCAGCAAAACACTAAATTCACAAAATAACAGTTTTTAATTCTCCAGATTAATTTTAGGACCTTGCTTTAGAGCTGCCACTGTTTTGTCAGCATTACAGCTGAGATCCTAATTGAGGGCAACAATATCCTGTCCAAATCATTTAAATATGAAGAATTAATCAGTGCTTCTCTCATTAACTGTTTTTCGTAATTGCGTGCCACTTTCCAGGAATACCTTATTCAGAAATTGAAGGACCACCATAAGCTTTAAGGAAGATAACTTGGTACCAAGAGCAGCAATGAGTTTTATCCTTATACAAGGCCTTGATATATCGGGATCAGAGCAGGCAAACCTCAAATCAGATTGTGAACCAATACCAGACCTAGAAGAGACCATTTCTCCTCACACTTTGCATTTAACAACCATGGAATGTGAGCCCCAGAAAGGAAAGAATTTAAAGTTTAGATTAACAATAATATTAAAGCTATTGTCCATTCTAGCCTACCATGGTGTCTCTACTTCTCTAATGTGGGAAATCAGGAGAGTCCATCTACAACTAAAATGTGAAATAGGTATTTCTAATTTGCTCAGTTTCACTTTACCAGGTTAAGTTTCACAAACTTAATAAAATCAGTTACACCAGTTGTTTCCTGCATTTTCGAGGATATAGGAAGTGTTTCATCCAAGACTAGAAGAAGAGGACGTGCAAGGAAAATGATGAAAATAGCTTTGATCCATGAGAAGAGAGCCATTTTGTTATGTCTCTGCATGAAACATCTAGAATAGTTTTTAATTTATGAAAGGGATAATCCAAATTATACACATCATAAATTTCTTACTGGTAAAGGACCTTTTCAGTCCCGTAGATTCCTTATTTAGGTGAACCATTTTTTTCTTTCATCTTCCAAACCTCAGGTTCAACAAGACAGAGCATATTGTCCCCAGGCCCCATAGATATGTGAGAGAAACCCTGGGAAAAGCCCTGTTTGCTCATGGAAAAGGCGGTGCTTGCTTTCCCAATCCACTATGTCAGCTCATAGGGAATTTCTTATGGAAAGGTGCTTATAGGGAGCAGTGCTCATAGCAATGCTACATGTCAGGGCTTCCTCCGTGAACCAGAGAAATAACAGCGAGGGCAGGCCAACAGCTCATGAAACTTGACTATCTGGCTCACCTTTTCTCTTCAATATTTTCATTCAATTAAGTAACTTTTTTGAGTATATAAGTGAGGAACTTAATGGGAAAAACAGGTGACCTAGGGCAGACAAAGCCGAGAGTTATTCTCTGTGCTCCCTGGAGGCTATAAAGTTGATCATGAGAGATACTTCATAAGGCCTTCCCAATAGATCATCTCTCAGGAGGAATCTTAGGGACAACTTGATAAACGGAGGTTATGGGAAAGGGAGGTTATAATATAACCTATTATAGATTCTAAGATTTGTGAAAGTTTTCACACAATTTAATCGGAAAGGAAAAAGATAATTTAAAAAGAAGAGTAATTTTACTTATATATTCAATTGTGTTTAATGCCAGAATTGCCTTATACTCAAATTGAAACCTTTCATTCTTAAATTGTGTTGTTCGGTTTGGTTTGTGTTTACTTCAAGAAAATCGTAGATATAAAATTATAAGAAATAATGGAGTGAGATCCAGTTAGACCAGGTTCCCCTAATGGTTACTTCTTGTGAGACTATTGTACAGTAGTTCAATTGGAACTTTACCCTACCCTTGGTGCTCAGCCTTACCACCAAGACTGTGTAACAAGTGTTTGTAAATGAGGCTTGGGCAGTGGTAGGTTTTTTTTTTTTTTAATTTTCCCAATGAGTCTCAGGACTATCCAGCTTTGCCAAGCCTGGACCACAGCTTAGGATATGAATTTCTTAGATAGTAGAGTGAAAGGGCTGGGGAATTAAATTAAAACTGCACTTAAGTTGTATAGTTGGTAGACATTTGTCATTCTGATTCTGTCTGCCCATTCTCAGAGTAAAGAAACCCATGTTTTAGAAAGAAACATCTAAGATTAGTAATTTTATGTCAATTTAATTGAAGGAACTAGTACAGTAAAGGAACCACATAGCAGTAAAGTAACTATTACTCTCACACTAGCTCTTGAATTATTTATGTAGATACCATCAGAGTTGCCTGTGATACACCAGTCCTTCCCATGTAGGATATTTTAAGGAAAAGTAAACTTGGCACCCAGAGTGGAAGTTGCTGGAAAGCTCTTTATATCACACACACACACACACACACACACACACACAAGCTAGCACACACGCATACACACACAACATGGATATTGACAACATGCTTCCAAAGAACAAATGGACCAATGAATGGGTCAATGATGAAATCAAAGGGAAATAAAAAATACCTTGAAACAAATGAAAATGGAAAAACAGCATACCAAAATGTGTGGGATAGAGTAAAAGCAGTTTTAAGAGGGAAGTTTATAGAGATCAAAAAGACTACATTAATGGAGAAGAAACATCACATTCATATGATGTAGTTTTACACTTCAAATAACTAGAAAATGAAGAACATATGATGCCAAAGCTAGCAGAAGGAAAAAAACGAAAGAACAGAGCAAATATAAATAAAATGGCCCCCAGAAGAACAATAGAAAACATCAGTGCAACTAAGAGTTGATATTTTGCAAAATAAACAGAATTGACACACCTTTAGCAAGATAAAGAAAGCAGAGAATGTAATATATATTATATATAAAGAGCATGCGGTCTTGAGTATTGTAGCGATTTAGTAGCATATATGAAGACTTGGTGCAGAGAGAATGCGGTGTTTTAGTTTTTACATATTGTTTCTTCAAATTGTTTTAGCCATTCTAGTTCTTTGTCATCTATACTAATAAAAGGGTAATATGCTAATTAGAGCAGACATCTTCTGGACATCGTTCCAGACGTCCTTCCGGACAAAGCTGCAGTAGCTGTTAGGGCCAAGGACAGGCAGCTGTGGCGGTGGCTGTGAGGGCCGAGGTCAGGCAGTTATGGCGATGACTGTGAGCGTCCTGGACAGGCCGCTGCCTTGAGGCAGGCCGCAGCTGCAGCCACTGCAAGGGCCAAGGGCAGGCTGCGGTGGAGGCCAGCAGTGGCAGCAGTAGCAGGGTGCAGCCTGGGCTGAGGGACCCCTCACAGCATGCATGAATTTTGTGCACTGGGCTTCTAGTTTCATATAAAATTAAAGATAAATTTGCTTTTATTTATAGAAAAGCATAGGATTCTGAAAGAAAAGTGTTTTATTGGTTATTTTTTTTCTTTTACTCTATAGGTCACTTTAACAAAAATTGGCATCTTTACTATTTTGATTTTTCCAACCATGAACAACATATGTCCCTCTGTTTATTTAAAAAATTTTGTAGGTCTCACAAGTGCAATTTTATAGTGTAGAACAAATAATTCTTGTTGTGACATTTAGATCTTCCATGTCCTGGATAAGTTTAATTCAAGTGCCCTTGCCTACATACATTTGTATTGATGGTTATGTGAGGCATCTTTTAAAGCATGGTGTATGATCCTTGAATAGGATGGTCCGTTTAAGAGGAAGTGGGCCAGTGAATAAAGTAAAGGGCCATAAAGTGGCTCAGTATGACAAAGGAGGGAAAACTCTCTGCTTGGTTTAGGCCACAAGATTTTTGTGTTTCGGCATCCTGTGCCTCCACGAATATGAGTTCTGTAATCAATTGATACCCAGTAGTCAGTAATGGCCATTTCTTTTATCATACAGACCGAAGAAAAAGTTCAATTTCCAAACTCCTTTACACCCTCCTATGAATATCTCCATCAAGACACTTAGTTCCCTGTACTTTTGGTACATACTTCATTGTAAGGTTCTAAGCTTTCTGGTGATACCCAGAATGGTGCCATATGCACAATTGATTCACTACTACTTGGATAAATGGAAAACATTAAGTTGGACAAGATTTCCAGTTGTGTGCTAATCAAGTGTCATAAGTTTGAATGATGAGAAGGTTTTGGTGATCATCACCAAACCACAAAACTACTTCATAGTCCATGTCCTGTATAGTTTGTTGATAGTTGCTATGCACAGGTGTTAGGATTTTTGTAAAGGAACAAGCAGATTGAGAATAGCCTATTTTATATGCCCGTAACATAGCTCATGGAGCATGGTTCGATGGATAGCAATAATGGCTGTGCATGCAGACATTCAGCTTGATTGAGAAAGCACCCAGGAAGCTTTCTGCTCTTGTCTGGATCTTAATACAGCTCATAGTATCAGACTGGGAAATGGAGGGAACATTTTACTGTCTCTTACTGTTTGGACTTAGGAATGTTAAATAGGTAAAATTAGATTATTTAGTGTTAAAAAACTTGAGATATTTTGTTGCTTTGTTTGGCTGCCATTTCCCCCTTATTATAGTAAAAACATGTTCCTTTTTGAAGTGAAAGATTCAGAAAGCTGGAAAAGCAAACAAATAATTACACCAAGAGGCAACTATTGTAGCATTTGATATTTTGGCTTCTATTAATTTTTGTTAAAATTATTAATATTAAAATATATAGCCTCCGATCAAGAAAAGAGTGATTAATTGGTTTAAAGTCTTTTCATATAGGTGTATAGCTAATCCATAACTACATCCATGATCTTCCCCCAATAGACCATATCTCTCTCACCCCCCTTACCGGAAGACATCACCAAACTGAATTTTCTGATTGTGATTTCCTGTTCATCTATAGATTCATTGCAGACGAGTACATACATTCACTACATACATATGGACTAGAGGCCAAGTTTAGAAATTCCATCCCTTACGCCTGGCTGCCTGCCGCCTGCCACCTCCCTGGGCACCGCTGCTGTTGGCCAGAACCTCTCTCCCTTCCCCTGGCCTCCTGCCACTGCCAATGCCTTGCTCCCTTCCCCCGGCTGGCCTGCCTCCTGGTCCAACTTCCAGAACTCTGGTTGAGGGGACAATTTCCATACTATGCTTTTGTAATATAGGATTTATGTATTTCATAGTTATAGAAGTATTTATATATATATGTTTAGGTTTGATATCATGCCATATATGTGTATTTATGTATGTCATATTTATACATGTGTTTATATGTACATTTAATTTTAGATATCTTAGTAATTTACACAAAGGAAACCGTAACATATGTATTCTTCATGACTTTCTTTTTATACTCCCTATGAACTTTATAGACACTGACGTTAGAGTTGCATGTAGTTCATTTATTT
The DNA here is from genome assembly GCF_028538775.1 of Myotis yumanensis. Taxonomy (NCBI): domain Eukaryota; kingdom Metazoa; phylum Chordata; class Mammalia; order Chiroptera; family Vespertilionidae; genus Myotis; species Myotis yumanensis. The sequence continues at coordinate 22,945,139 of NW_027223756.1, read as the reverse complement.
TCACTTCTGTGTAACATTCCACTATGTGAATATATGAATATCATTAATTTTTAACATTTAATTGATAATTGGGTGGTACATTTTTTCCATTACTTTTATGAGGTAGAATTATTCTACTCTAACATTTTTTTCCCTTTATTATATTCTTGGTCACAACAGCCTCTGATTGTCAGTTAGTACAGACTTGGGGTAAAAACATATGATTATCATTATCTTGTAGATTATGTAGCTTATGGCATATGGATTTACCTTGCTGGCTAGATTCTCTTTGTTGAACGTGGTTTAAGATATTACGTACTTTTATTTATGAAGACCATTCTGTCCTACATTTTGATAAATTTTGTGTTAAAATTTTCAATAAAATAGTTGCAGATCTTCTTAAGCTTGGATTACCCAGCAGTTTCTTTTACCGAGCAACCAAGGTACAAGCAATAAAGAAAGAAAGTAGATAAGTTGGAATTAATTAAATTTTTAAAAATTGCAACAAAGGGCACATCAATAAAGTAAAAAAAGAGAACCTGAATATCACAGAAAACTTTTGCAAGTCATATATGTAATAAGGGCCTTGGATCTAGGTTATATCAAGTGCACACTAAAACGTTTGTCTTGACTGATTTGGCAATGACAAAAAATAATGTAAATTTCCCCCAAAGCCTCAGAAATCATACAATATCGTTGACTAGACTTTGCAGTTCATTCAATTATAATGACCTATGTTTTAGAATACAAATCCATATTGCTTAATATTGATGATTGGAAGATTGACCTGGGTAACTTGTTAGAACTCAAGTCCTAGATCCCTCTTCTAGAGGTTTTGATTCTTTCAGTTAAAGAGGAGCCCACGTGTGCACTTTTATTGAATACTCCAGAGGTATATTACTTTTTCATCTTTGAAAGTATTTACTTACAGTTATCAAAAGTAGTCATGTGCTTTAACCCACTAATCAACAAAAGGGAGTATTTCAATAAAGATATTTCTTAACATTGTACAGTTTGGAATATTTATGATTGTAAATTGCATTAGGTTTTATATTATCAAACACATTTTTGGGGTAGTTTTTCATTTGCTATTTAATACTTGAACAAAGAAAGAAAACCAATCAAAGGTTCGTAGAGTTGGGAAACAATTTTTAACACCCTATATCCCATCTTGTATATCATGGAAGGCTTTGTCTGGTCACCAAGGAGTTTAAAGCCTGGATTGGAAAGACTCTGGCTGTAGAATCTACTGCAAAATATGATTTCCCTAAAAGCTATCGAAGTTTTTAGCTCAGGCAGAATCAGCATCTTCCATAACGGGCAAATTTAAATGGCGTTAGAATGTCTCTATAAATAAATACAGAAAGAAAGAGAAGTTATTATAAACAGCATTTAAATTGCCTGGCTATTGCACTAACTGCTTCTCAATGAGGAGCATGGTGTGGACAGGCTGTTGTTCCACCCCCACAAACAGTTGGGACCCATGTGCTTCCCAGCCATGCACATATCCTTCCCTGATGTGGGGCTACTTGACTTTTCCTACATAGTCATTCTTGGCTATAGACTTGGAACCCACCCATACTGGAGAGAGCAGAGGTTTGTTTTGGTGGTTCTGTAGAAGTTGAACCCAATTGTAGGATTAAATAAGAGGAAATAAACTAGTGAGTAAATGAGGCAGCTAGCAAGGCTGTCTGAACCTTTAGACTGCAAGCTCCTTTGGAGTGAAGCATATAGGAAAGGAGGTTGCGTAGAAGTGTCTTAGAATGCCTTGCTCTCTAAGGAAGGTTGTCAGTCTATCATGGGGTACAGGAGATAAGGTGGACCATTAGAGGGGTCCCTTCCTGGTATGAATATCCCTATTGTGATGGATTTCAAATTTCTGTTGTCAAGAAGGTTTTCTTCTCAATAATGCTCCCTGTAGCTTGAAGCTACATCTCAGAGATTATCAGTTATCATGTGGACTTCAGCATTCAATATATTGTTGATAGAATGATTAAATTAAGTTAATTGATTTGTACGTTTGCTGAATATCCAGCAGTTATTTGAGAGGTCAAATACCAAACTGCTTTAGCAAATAAGAACCATCAGGAAAGGTGCCAGTGTGTTTCTGTGGCATTTACTGAGATTGAACAATTTTTCCCCCATATATTCTGTGCCCAGGCTGTCCAAAATATGGGTTTTCCTATCCTTTTTTGCTGGTTTCTTCATTACTGGGGAAGAGCCAATATTCAGCCTTGTGTTCTTACAACAGTACACTGCAGAAAACGCATCTATTGTAATAAGTACGACCATTGGATGCACAGACTGGATCCATTTCACTGGTACAAACATGTAATCGATCTTTAAATTCATTACAGTTTGGCTGTTGAACATAAAGAAGAACATAAAATTTGTCAGATAATGAACTTTTTGAATAAAATGTTCTTTAACTTTAGTATAAGATATCATGCATCAAAATGGAATGGACATATTCTGCATTGAGGTTTTAAAATAAACCATCCTATTGGTCATAAAATATTATTGATATAATTTTATAAACCCAATGTCTTTTTTAAAAAGAAGACAAATTGCTGAATGTATTTGTATAATGTAGCCACTCTCATCTCCCTTTTCCTCATACCTGCATCAGATTTCCCCCATTTCATACCACAAGGAACAGTACAATGGAATTTTAATAATTTCTTTATATTTCTTAATGGTCTCACTATTACTGAATCAGATACATTCAGATAATCAGCACATATGTAAAGATCCACATATATTAATATTTGCATATCTATCTACATATCTATATTATATAAAATAGGGTTAGTAATGGGAGTATTGGTAATTTACATAGATAAGTAATATAGAATGTATCCTTACATGACTGGCATTTGAAATGTCTTTGTAAAGTTTTTCTATTTAGATGCTTCTCCACTCTATATATTATTTTTCTCTGTGAGTATATGAAAATTATTATTGTATCTAGCTTTATGTGGATAATTTTTATAACCCTCTTTTTTCAATAGGACACAATTCTACTTCAAATACTCTGTAACCTTAATCAGATGCTTGCAAATAACAGGGATACCTAATAATGAATCTTTGAAATAATGGGATATTTTTATCTTATTCAAAATATCAAGTGGGTTTATATGGTGGGCTCATATGTTTCTTCAAATTTGCATAATAATGGCACAGTTTTATAAAGAATATATTTTATTGAGTTTTTACAGAGAGGAAGGGAGAGGGATAGAGATTTAGAAACATCGATGAGAGAAAGAAACATTGATCAGCTGCCTCCTGCACACAGCCCATTGGGGATGTGCCTGCAACCAAGGTACATGCCCTTGACCGGAATCGAACCTGGGACCTTTCAGTATGCAGGCCGACGCTCTATCCACTGAGACAAACCGGTTATGGCAATAAGGGCACATTTAAAAAAAAAATTGGGAGAAAAAAATGGCGGAGGTTTAGACTAACGTGTCAGTGCCTTGTCCCAGAGCAGATAAGGGTGAGCAGCTAAAACGGGTAACATACAGCCCGAATAAGCAGAGGAGATTCAGCTGAGAGATAGTCTGCAGCCAGGAAAGACAGAGAACTCCTCGAAAAAGGGAACAGTTAAAGATTGAGGCTGAAACCTCACCCAGAGCGCCGGCTCAGTCACGGAGACCTCACCATCTTGAGTGGCTGTTACTGGCACCCAGATATCGGCTACTAACCCGGAAGCAACAGCTCTCAAGCAGCGTGACCACAGGAACTCAGAGAAGCAACAGCGGCCTCCTGATCTACACACTCTGTCTGAGGAACAGTTGCTGTGTGTGAAGTCTCCCTCCACCAGCCAGAACAGCCACCACAGCTGTGAACAGCACCCACCAGAGGCCCTGCTACCAATGGAGGAGCAGTTGCTACCAAACCCGCCAGGGAGCAGCCACTGAACGACTCAACAACTAGATAGGTCGGTGAGATCAAACATGGGTAGACAAAGAAACCCCCAAAGGAAAGAAAAGGAGGGCTCGCCCCAAAAGTAGCTAAGCGATACAGGGGCATGCAACATGACAGAAAAAGAATTCAGACTGAGGGTCCTAGAGAGCATAAACCGGATGGAGGAAGAAATCAACAACTTATGCAAGAAGCAGAAGAAACAGATGAAAACATGAATAACTTATGTAAGACCCAAGAAGAAATGAAGAGTGATATAACTTCAATAAAAAACACCATTGAACGTATCAAGAGTAGACAAGAAGAAGTGGGGGACCGAATTAGTGAATTAGAAGACAAGGAAGCAAAACACACCCAAACTGTACTTCAGTTGGAGAAAAAAATTAAGAGACTGGAGGAGAGTATAAGGTAACTTTGGGACAACATGAAACGAAACAACATACGAATAATAGGGGGGCCAGAACAACAGAAAGAGGAGCAAGGGTCAGAAAACCTACTCAAAGAAATAATATCAGAAAACTTCCCTGAGGTGGGGAAGGAAAATAGTCACAGAAGCCCAGAGAGCCTCAAACAAGGTGAACCCGAAAAGACCCACACCAAGGCACATCATAATTACCATGGCAAATGTTCAAGGCAAAGAGAGAATCTTACAGGCTGGAAGAGAGAGACGGAAAGTTACATACAAGGGATCTCCCATTAGATTATCAAATGATTTCTCAACAGAAACACATCAGGCCAGAAAAGAATAGATGGAAATTTACAAAATGATACAAAGCAAAGGACTGAATCCAAGAATACTCTATCTATCCAGGCTGTCATTAAAAATTGAAGGGGGAATAAGAAGCTTCACTGACAAAAAAAGGCTAAGGGAGTTTATCACCACCAAGCCAGCCATGCAAGAAATGTTAAAGGGACTGGTGTAAAAAGAAGAAATAAAAAGCTCAGAAAGAAAACAGCCACACAAAAAAAGAAATGGCTACAAACATGTACCTTTCAATAATAACTTTAAATGTAAACGGACTACATGCTCCAACCAAAAGACATCGAGTGGCTGAATGGATAAAAAAACATGACCCATTCATCTGCTGTCTACAAGAGACCCACCTCATTAGAAGGGACTCACACAGAATGAAAGTGAAGGGATGGAAAAATATCTTTCAGGCAAATGGAAATGAAAAGAAAGCTGGAGAAGCAATACTTATGTCGGACAAAATAGACCTCAAAGTGAAGGTCATAACAAGAGATAAGGAAGGCCACTTCATAATACTAAAGGGATCAATACAACAAGAAGATATAACCCTGGTAAACATATATGCACCCAATGCAGGAGCACCCAAATACATAAAAAAAACTCCTGGAAGATATCAAAGGAGCGATCAACAACAATACAATCATAGTAGGGGACTTTAGTACACCAATGACATCACTGGATAAATCCTCTAGACAAACAATCAGCAAAGAAACAGCAATCCTAAATGACTCACTAGATCAGATGGATTTAATTGACATCTTCAGAACACTTCACCCCAAAGCCAGGGAATATACATTCCACTCAGGTGCTCATGGGACATATTCAAAAATAGACCACATATTGGGTCACAAGCAAAGTCTCCCCAAATTCAAGAAGATTGAAATCATACCAAGCATCTTCTCAGAACACGATGGCATAATATTAGAAGTAAACTACAATGAAAACAACCCCAAATACTCAAACACTTGGAAGCTGAATAGCATGTTATTAAATTTTGATTGGGTTACCAATGAGATCAAAGAAGTAATTAAAAACATCCTGGAAACTAATGACAATGAACACACAACAATCCAAAACCTATGGGAAATAATGAAAGCAGTCCTGAGAGGGAAGTTTATAGCTCTACAGGCCTATCTCAAAAAACAAGAAAAAATGGTAGTAAATCATCTAACTCTACAACTCTAAGAATTAGAAAGAGAGCAACAAGAAAACGCCAGAGTGACAAGAAGGAAGGAGATAATAAAGATTAGAGCAGAAATAAATGACATAGAGACCAAAAAAACAATACAGAAAATCAATGAAACCAAGAGCTGGTTCTTTGAAAGAATAAACAAGATTGACAAACCTCTAGCCAGGCTCACCAAGAAGCAAAGAGAGAGGTCCCAAATAAACCAAATCAGAAACGATAGAGGCGAAATAACAACAGACCCCACAGAAATCCTAATGATTCTTAAAAATACTATGGGCAGCTCTACTCCAACAAACTAGACAACATGGAGGAAATGGACAAATTCCTAGAAAAATACAACATTCCAGCACTCAATCAGGAAGAATCTAAAAATATCAATAGGCCAATAACTATGGAAGAAATTGAAGCAGTCATCAAAAAGCTTCCAGCAAACAAAAGCCCAGGACCAGACAGCTTCACAGGGGAGTTTTACCAAACATTCAAGGAAGAACTAAAACCTATCCTCCTCAGACTACTAGAAAAAATTCAAGAGGAAGGAACACTTCTAAGCTCATTCTATGAAGCCAGTATCACCCTAATACCAAAAAAAGGTAAAGAGAACACAATGAAAGAGAATTATAGGCCAATATCCCTCATGAACCTAGATGCCAAAATCCTCAACAAAATCTTAGCAAATTGGATCCAGCAGTACATCAGAAAGATCATACACCATGACCAAGTAGGATTTATCCCAGGGATGCAAGGATGGGTACAATATCCGCAAATCAATAAATGTGATACATCACATAAACAAATTGAAAAAAACAACAACCACATGGTCATATCAATTGATGCAGAAAAAGCATTTGACAAAATCCAACACCCATTTTTGATAAAAACTCTCAGCAAGGTGAGAATAGAAGGATCATACCTCAACATAATAAAAGCCACATATGACAGGCCCACAGCCAACATCATACTCAATGGACAAAAACTAACACCATTTCCCCTAAAACAGGAACAAGACAGGGATGCCCACTCTCACATCTTCTGTTCAACATAGTCCTGGAAGTATTAGCCATTGCAATTAGACAACAAGAAAAAATAAAAGGCATCCGAATTAGAAAGGAGGAAGTAAAACTGTTCTTATTTTCAGATGAAATGATATTATACATACAAAACCCTAGAGCAGCTGTGGGCAAACTACGGCCGGCGGGCCGGATCCGGCCCGTGTGAAATGAATAAAGCTTAAAAAAAAAAAAAGACCGTACCCTTTTATGTAATGATGTTTACTTTGAATTTATATTAGTTCACACAAACACTCCATCCATACTTTTGTTCCGGCCCTCCGGTACAGTTTAAGAACCCATTGTGGCCCTCGAGTCAAAACGTTTGCCCACTCCTGCCCTAGAGACTCCATAAAAAAACTACTAGACTTAATACATGATTTTGGCAATGCAGCAGGATACAAAATTAACCCAAAGAAATCTGAGCCATTTCTATACACCAATAGTGAACTTTCAGAAAGAGATATTATAAAAATAATCCCATTTACCATTGCACCAAAAAAATTAAGCTACCTAGGAATAAACTTAACTAAAGAGGTAAAAGACCTCTACTCAGAAAACTACAGGACGTTGAAAAAAGAGATAGAGGAAGACATAAACAGATGACAGAACATACCGTGTTCATGGATTGGTAGAATCAACATCATTAAAATGTCCATACTACCCAAAGCAATCTATAAATTCAACGCACTTCCCATTAAAATACCAACAGCATACTTCACAGATCTAGAAGGAACTCTCCAAAAATTCATCTGGAATAAAAAAAGACCCCAAATAGCTGTAGCGATCCTGAGAAAGAACAAAGTATGTGGGATCTCAAAACCTGATATCAAGCTGTATTACAAAGCCACTGTTCTCAAAACTGCCTGATACTGGCACAAGAACACACATATAGATCAATGGAATAGAATGGAGAGCCCAGAAATCGGCCCGAACCAATATGCTCAATTAATATTTGACAAAGGAGGCAAGAACATACAGTGGAGCCAAGATACTCTCTTCAATAAATGGTGTTGGGGAAATTGGACAGATATATGCAAGAAAATGAAACTAGACCACCAACTTACACCATTCACAAGAATAAACTCAAAGTGGATAAAGGACTTAAATGTACGACAGGAAACCATAAAAATTCTAGAAGAATCTTAAGGCAACAAAGTCTCAGACATATGCCGAAGCAATTTCTTCACTGATACAGCTTCTAGGGCACTTGAAAGTAAAGATAAAATGAACAATGGGACAACATCAAAATAAAAATCTTCTGCACAGCGAAAGAAACCATCAACAAAACAACAGGAAAGCCCACTGCGTGGGAAAACATATTTGACAATGTAATATCTGATAATGGCCTAATCTCCAAAATTTATTGGGAACACATACAACTTAACAAAAAGTAGATAAACAATCCAATCAAAAAATGGGCAAAGGACCTAAATAGACACCTCTCAAAAGAGGACATTCAGAAAGCCAAGAGACATATGAAAACATGCTCAAAGTCACTAATCATCCAAGAGATGCAAATCAAAACAACAATGAGGTACCATCTCACATTGTCAGAATGGCTATCATCAACAAATCAACAAACGACAAGTGCTGAAGAGGATGTGGAGAAAAAGGAACACTCGTGCACTGCTGGTGGGAATGCAGACTGGTTCAGCCACTATGGAAGACAATATGGAGTTTCCTCAAAAAACTAAAAATGGAATTCCCATTTGACCCTATCATCCCACTTCTAGGAATATATCCCAAGAAACCAGAAACACCAATCAGAAAGGATAAGTGCACCCATATGTTCATAGCAGCACAATTCACCATAGCTAAGACCTGGAAAAGCCTAAGTGCCCATCAGTAGATGAATGGATTAGAAAACTGTGGTACATCTATACGATGAGATACTATGCTGTGTAAAAAAGAAGGAACTCTTACCATTTCCAAGGGCTTGGATGGAACTGGAGAGCATTATGCTAAGTGAAATAAGCCAGTCGGTGAAGGAAAAATATCACATGATCTCACTCATTCATGGATTAAAGAGACCATTATAAACTTATGAACAATAAAAGATACAGAGGCAGAGCTGCCTCAAACTGATTGTCAAATTGCAGCGGGAAGGCCACGGATGGTTGGGGGGCACGAGGGAGGGGGGTAAGAGATTAACTGAAGGACTTGTACGTATGCATATGGACATAACCAATGGACATAAGACACTGGGGGGTAAGGGAGGGTAGGGTTTTGTCAAGGGCGGGGGGAAAAAAAAGGACACATATGTAATACCCATTGTAATACTTTAAGCAATAAAACAATAAAAAAATTTGAAGGTTCATTTTGTTCCACTTTTCTTTTCCGTGAACTTATTATTATTTTTTGAATAACAGTAGGGGGAGGGTCTAGAGAGAAACATCAATGAGAGAGTAATACATCCAGCAGCTGCCTCCTATACATGGCTTCTGGGGATTTAGCCCCCAACCCTGGTATGTGCCCTACCAGGAATTGAACGAGGAAATTATTGTTTCATAGGTTGACACTTAACCACTGATCAACACCAGCCAGGCTTTTTGGTGAAATTTGGTGTTAAAATATCATATATATATATATATATAAATAAAAATTGCCATTTTCAATTTCCAAATTATGTGGTCTTAACTTACCTGTTCTCTCGGAGGAAGTATAAAAGAAGTTTCTTTAATCAGCACACAAAAGAAAATGTAAAAATAAGAAGAAGAGGGGAAAACAATCAGAATCTCTGGTAGAAAGAACCTATCTATAGTTTTTTGTAGCAAAATGCTACATAAATTGCCTACTCAGGACCCCAACTTCTGATGTGAGCATTTGTGGTAATATCAAAACAGTAAGTTCACAAAATAGTTCCAAATTAGAAATATAATTCAAATTACTCTCACCTGTGAAATATAATTTTAGTGTTGTGTAGTAATCACTAGTCTCTCTTTGAAAATACCAAAACTCTTTTGATTCTTTTAAAAATAAAAGAGACATGCTAGTAAGAGAAGACAATGCCTTGCTTAATGCCACTTAATATGCCTTGTATAACGTAACATGAAGAAATTAAATACTACTTAATGAAATAGTACCCAGTTGTAATATCAGGGTCTATTCAACACCTCACAGCTACTTTACTCAAATTAATCAGTCTCCTTGCACTAAAGGAAAATAAATTTCCAGCAAAGGGATCAGTGATTTCTCCCATTATACAAAGTTTTGACTCTAGTGCACTGAGAACTGGCAAATGACAAATCATATTGGAATATTAGATCTAAAAGATATCATTACCCCCATTAAATCTGCATTTAGCAAACATGGAATCTGACATCCAAAATAATACTAAGTAAATACCTTTAGTCATAAATGAACAAAAAGCTAAGTTCTACTGCTCATTCTATCCAAGCTCTCTGCCTCCATATCTCAAAGGAGGAAATGAGAAAAACAATCCACTGATGTCATTTTTAATATGGTGTTTGTAGCATGCACATTCATTTTGCCAGTTTAAGTATTACAAACCTAATAAAACAAACTGCTCCATTTCAAGATAATAGAAGTTGTCTCCTGCATTTTCTAAGATATATAAGCTTCTTCATCCAGAATTGGAAATGTACTCACCAGAATAAAGAGGAAATGCCAAGACAATGATAAAAATAACTTTGATCCATGATGAGATGAAAGACATTTTATCAAGTCTGTAGAAGAAACCAAAAATGAATGTTTACAACACCTGACAAAGAGACAAATTTTCTCTTTCTAAATGATAGTTTCCTACACGTGGAGGAACTACAAAAGTATATGAGCAAGGCATGAAAGTACTATATGGGAGTGTAGATATCATATCAAGAATCTGGAATTCAGAAACAAGGGTTGGAGATTCTAATTTGAGTCATTGATGTAAAATGGAATTAAAATTCATGAAACTGGATAACATCAATTAGGGAAATAGAAAAGAGAAGAGAACAGGACTGGACATAGAGTACCAGCACAGAAATGACAAGTGAAATCAGTAAAAGAAAGCAATAAGGAACAAGAGATGATAAAGTGGAAAAACACAAAAGAGTGTGATATCGTTGAAGCCAAGTTTTAAAAAGTGCACCAAGGAGAAAGGAGTCATAAACTGAAAAATGCCACTGACAGGGAGAAAACAATGAGATGTGAGAAACCACTCTTACATTTCCTATAATATAGGTGTCACTACTGACCTTAACAAGAATTAGTAGATTGTAAACATGAAAACTTGATTGAATGGGATCAAGAAGAAATAGGCAAATGAGAAATTAGCAAACATGGACAATATTTTTAAGGCATTTTGCTGCATGTAGAAGAAATGGCACACTAGCTAGCAGGGAAAATGGAGTTAAGAAAATGTAAAGATATGGATGAGAACAGCCCATTGTATTCTGACTGCAAAGATACAGGGATAGCAAAATGTAATCATGTAGAAGAGAGAGGATGTTCTTGAGGTGAGAAGAAATGGGAGTTAATGTGTCTATGGTAACAGAGAATAGATATAGGTGGTGTTGAGGACATATGGTAGTGTTAGTCTGTGGAAATTCTCAACAGAAGGCTTCAGTTTTCCTCAGTAATGCAAGTAGTAAAGCCAGTAGAGAGACTGAAAATAAGGCACGATCTTTGGGGAGGTTTGGAGACATGAAAGAGTGTCATGATCATCTAGAAGAGAGCAAGAGCTATTGGATTGAGAAATATAACATGAAGGATATTTATACTTTATGCTCTCTTGAGTTTTGTGATGAAAAAACTATTGTGACCATATTTCATGGTTGTAGAATTATTCCCATAACCATGTTATACAATGTGAGCACAGGCACAGATTAGGCAGAAGGTCTCATTTAACTGGGGTGTAATTTGGCCACATGAGCAGGATGAAATAGGAGGAAGAAAGATGAGATGTGTGTGTATATGTATATATGGAAGTAGTTAAAGTCATTGCCATGAAAGTAAAACTGAGTAAAGAAGGAAGAGAAGACATTAATTAGGGAGGGACAGTGCAAAAGTGGAACAATCCATATTTTTGAGATCCTTGGGGGATCAGAACTTCATTGGGTTTGATGTAGTAGAGCAACTTAGCTGGAAATATATAGGAAGTATTTTTCAAAAAGTTAAATTTGTGATATTGAGATATATAGAGGTTGTAGTTTTTTGAAAATGACATCATCTATTTTTCTTCACAATTTATCTGGAGAAAAAAAATGACCTTTATTAAAGCAAACACTTGGGTTGCACAAGACCGAGCTGCGGTCTTATGGAAAAGAAGTTCCTGGTTATGTCAAGGAAACATGGGTTATGTCCTAAGAAAAGGTCTTAAGAAATAGGCTATTAAATGATATGTAAGGTGTTACTTTTCTCCCTTTGGAATGATCCACCAACCACCCATATCTGCAGATTGAAGGAGGTCCAGAGCTGATGTGGGCATCCTGGAGTGGGGTGGGGAGGGGGCATATCTTTTGCAACATCATAATCAATGTGAGTAGCCTATTACATTGACTGGAACAGAATGAGTACACTTCCCCCTTTCCCATCCCTTCACACACATGCATGTATGAATACATTTGCTGAGATTAAGTATTAATTATCTGAAGTAGTGTAGTTTGTTTTTTTTAAGATATTTTTACTTTTTTGTTGGTTTCTAAAACTCACTGAGAAAACCTATAATGAAATTTTATTAAGGAAAATAGAAACTGTGAACTCCTCAATGATGGGTTGTTTTCTATGTCAATAACTTAATTTGTATTTATTTTTCCGAATTTTTTGGAAGTTCAGGTTTTTCTCAGTATCTGCACATGATCCTATTATTTCTTAAAGCTATTAAATGTCACTGGATTTGAAGTCTGCTATATTTAAAATTTTCATGCCTTTCAATAAATGATCCTTATAACACAACATTTTACTATGGTGGAAAAACAAAGCATGCTGTTGACACACTATGTCATGCTTTTCATACAGAAAAAATGTTCTAAATTTGCATGGGGAACTGTGTGGTAAAGAAGGATTCCAATGACATAAGAAAATAAACATAAATTTTAGATTAACTATTTCTCAGCCAAGTCCATTAGTTGTAATTGATTGGCCCCATGAGAATCCCAAAGACAGAATTTCATCACTCTTCCTTCTCAGGTACCTGACACCTGATCCAGGACACCCTTCAGGGCAAACCAGCTGGCTCCCACCCGTGCACCTGGCCTTATTCTATGTAGTAAAAGGGTAATATGCCTCCCAGCACCGGGATCAGCGGAGCTGCGAGGCCTCCCGGCACCGGGATCAGTGTGACAAGGGCAGCGCCCAAACCCCCTGATTGCCCTGTGGCTCTGTGTGTGACAGGGGGCGGGGCCATAACCTCCCTATTCGCCCTGCTCTGTGTGTGACAGGGGAAGGCGCCCCAATCCCCTGATCAACCCTGCTCTCTGCCTGATAAGGGGGAGCTCCCCAATCCCCTGATCGCCCTGCAGCTCTGTGTTTGACAGGGTGCAGCACCCCAAGCCCCTCCTCCCCCCACCAGCCCTGCTCTGTGTGAGACAGGGTAGAGCCATAACCCTCCATCGGCCCGGCCCTGAGTGTGACAGTGGTGGCGCCCCAATCCCCTGATCGGCCCTGCTCTGTATGTGACAGGGTGCAGCGCCCCAAGCCCCCCCTCCCCCATGGGCCCTGCTCTGTGTGTGATGGGGGAAAGCCATAACCTCCCCATTGGCCCTGCCCTGAGTGTGACAGGGTGCAGTGCCCAAACCTCTTGATCCGCCCTGCTTTGTGTGTGACAAGGGGTGGTGCCCCAACTCCCCTATCAGCCCTACTCTGTGCATGACAGGGGGGAGCTCCTCACCCCCCTGATGGGCCCTTCTCTGTGCATGACAGGGTGGAGCTCCCCAACCCCTGATCGGCCCTGCTCTGTGCGTGATAGGGGGTGGCGCCTCAACCTCCCTATCGAGACCCTGCCTTGAGTGTGATGGGGCGGTGCCCCAACCCCCCAATCGGCCCTACCCTGAGCGTGACTGAGGGTGGCATCACAACCTCCCGATCCGCCCTGCTCTGTGCATGACAGGGGGTGTCGCCCCAACTCCCCAATCGGCCCTGCTCTGAGCCCGACCAGGGGCTGCACCTAGGGATTGGGCGTGCCCTCTGCCACCTGGGAGCAGGCCTAATCCAGCAGGTCGTTATCTCCCGAGGGGTCCCAGACTGTGAGAGGGCACAGGCCGGGCTGGGGACCCCCTTCCTACCCCCCCCCCCAACCAAGTGCACAAATTTTTGTGCACTGGGCCTCTAGTATTCTATATAAAGAGCATGTGGTCTTGAGTATTGTAGCTATTTAGTAGCATATATGAAGACTTGGTGCAGAGGGGATGAGGTGTTTTAGTTTTTACAAATTGTTTCTTCAAATTACTTTAGCCATTCTAGTTCTTTGTCATCTATACTAATAAAAGGGTAATATGCTAATTAGAGCAGACATCTTCTGGACATCCTTCCGGACGTTCTTCCCGACACAGCTTCAGTAGCTGTGAGGGCCAAAGGGCAGGCAGCCCTGGCAGTGGCTGTGAGGGCCGAGGACAGGCAGTTATGGCAATGACTGTGAGGGTCCTGGACAGGACGCTGCCCTGAGGTAGGCCGCAGCCGCAGCCACTGCACGGGCCAAGGACAGGCTGCAGTGGAGGCAGGCAGTGGCAGCAGTAGCAGGGTGATGAGGGCAGCACCTTCCCCTGATCGCCCAGTCACCCCCCGCAGAGGGAGGTCAGAGGCAGCAGCAGTTGCTGGGGTGATGGGGCACACCTGTCCCTGATCACCTTGTTGCCCCCAACAGAGGGAGGCCAGAGGCAGCAGCAGTGGCCTAAGTGATGGGGATGTGCCTTCCCCTGTTTGGAAGCAGAGGGAAGCTAGGCTGAGGCTTAGGTCTGCTCCCCTAGGGACATCCCTGAGGGGTCCCAGATTAGAGAGGGTGCAAGCTGGGCTGAGGGACCCCTCACCCCATGCATGAATTTTGTGCACTGGGCCTCTAGTTTCATATTTCTCTCACCCCCCCTTACCAGAAGATATCACCAAACTGAATTTTCTGATTGTTATTTTCTATATTCATCTATAGATTCATTGCAGACAAATACATATATTGACTATATACATATGGACTAGAGGCCCAATTTAGAAATTGACTCTGTTACCCCTGCCCGCCTGCTGCCTGCCACCTCCCTGGGGCACCTCCGCTGCTGGCCAGGGCTTCCCTCCCTTCCCCTGGCCTCCTGCCAGTGCCAATGCCTTGCTCCCTTTCCCTTGCCGGCCTGCCTCCTGGTCCAACTTACAAAAGAACTCTGGTTGAGGGGACAATTTCCATATTACGCTTTTATTATATAGGATTTATGTATTTCATAGTTATACAAGTATTTATTTATATATATATATATAAACATATATATATATGTTTAGGTTTGATATCATGCCATATATGTGTATTTATGTATGTCATATTTATACATGTGTTTATATATACATTTAATTTTAGATATCTTAGTAATTTACACAAAGGAAACCGTAACATATGTATTCTTCATGACTTGCTTTTTATACTCCTTTGTGAACTTTATAGACACTGACATTTAGAGTTGTATGTAGTTCATTTATTTTCACTTCTGTGTAACATTCCACTATGTGAATATATGAATATCATTAATTTCTATCATTTAATTGATAATTGGCTGGTATATTTTTTTCAATACTTTTATGAGGTAGAATTATTCTACTCTAATATTCTTTTCCCTTTATTCTATTCTTGGTCACAACAGCCTCTGATTGTCAGTTAGTACAGACTTGGGGTAAAAACATATGATTATTATTATCTTGTAGATAATGTAGGTTATGGCATATGGATTTGCCTTGCTTGCTAGATTCTCTTTGTTGAACGTGGTTTAAGAAATTATGTACTTTTATTTATGAAGACCATTCTGTCCTACATTTTGATAAATTTTGTGTTAAAATTTTCAATAAAAATAGTTGTAGATATTCTTAAACTTGGATTACCCAGCAATTTCTTTTACCAAGCAACCAAGGTACAAGTAACAAAGAAAAAAAGTAGATAAGTTGGAATTAATTAAATTTGTACAAATTGCAGCAAAGGACACATGAATAAAGTAAATAAAGACAACCTGAAAATCACAGATAGCATTTGCAAATCATATATCTAATAAGGGCCTTGGATCTAGATTATATCAAGTATACTAACAACCTTTGTGTTGACTGATTTGGCAATGACAAAAAATAATGTAAATTTCCCCCAAGCCTCAGAAATCATACAATATCTTTGAATAGATTTTGCAGTTCATTTAATTATAGACATGACCTATATTTTAGAATACAAATCCATATTGCTTAATATTGATGATTGCAAGATTGACTCTGGGTACTTGTTATAACTCAAGTCCTAGATCCCTCTTCTAGAGGTTTTGATTCTTTCAGTTAAAGAGGAGCCCAAGTGTCTGCACTTTCATTGAATACTCCAGAAATATATTACTTTTTCATCTTTGAAAGTATTTACTTATAGTTACCAAAAGTAGTCATGTGCTTTAACCCACTAATCAAAAAAAGGAGTATTTCAATAAAGATATTTCTTAACATTGTACAGGTTGGAATATTTATGATTGTGAATTGCATTAGGTTTTATATTATCAAACACATTTTTGGGGTAGTTTTTCATTTGCTATTTAATACTTGAACAAAGAAAGAAAACCAATCAAAGGTTCGTAGAGTTGGGAAACAATTTTCAACACCCTATATCCCATCTTGTATATCATGGAAGGCTTTGTCTGGTCACCTAGGAGTTTAAAGCCAGTATTGGAAAGACTCTGGCTGTAGAATACACTGAAAAATACGATTGCCCTAAAAGCCACCGAAGTCTTTAGCTCAGGCAGAATCAGCATCTTCCATAACGGGAAAATCTAAATGGTATTATAATATCTCTATAAATAAAAACAGAAAGAAAGAGAAGTTATTATAAACAGCATTTAAAATTCCCTGGCTATTGCACTAACTGCTTCTAAATGAGGAGCATGGTGTGGACAGGCTGTTGTTGTACCTCCACAAACAGTCGGGACCCATGTGCTTTCCAGCCATGCACATATCCTTCCCTGATGTGGGGCTACTTGACTTTTCCTACATAGTCATTCTTGCCTATAAACCTGAACCACCCATACTGGAGAGAGCAGAGGTTTGTTTTGGTGGTTCTGTAGAAGTAGAACCCAATTGTAGGATTATATAAGAGGAAATCAATTTGTGAGAAAATGAGGCAGCTAGCAAGGCTGTCTGAACCTTTAGACTGCAAACTCCTTTGGAGTGAAGCATATAGGAAAGGAGGTTGCGTAGAAGTGTCTTAGAATGCCTTGCTCTCTAAGGAAGGTTGTCAGTCTATCATGGGGTACATACAGGAGATAAGGTGGACCATTAGAGGGGTCCCTTCCTACTATGAATATCCCTATTGTGATAGATTTTAAATTTCTGTTGTCAAGAAGGTTTTCTTGCTCAATAATGCTCCCTGTAGCTTGAAGCTACATCTCAGAAATTATCAGTTATCATGTGGACTTCAGCATTCAATGTATTGGTGATAGAATGATTAAATTAATTGATTTGTACGTTTGCTGAATATCCAGCAGTTATATGAGAGGCCAAATACCAAACTGCTTTAGCAAATGAGAACTGCCAGGAAAGGTACCAATGTGTTTCTGTGGCATTTACTGAGATTGAATAATTTTTTTTCCATATGTACTGTGCCCAGGCTGTCCAAACATGGGTTTTCTTATCCTTTTTTGCTGGTTTCTTCATTACTGGGGAAGAGCCAATATTCAGCCTTGTGTTCTTACAACAATACACTGCAGAAAATGCATCCATTGTAGTAAGTACGACCATTGGATGCACAGACTGGATCCATTCTGCTGGTGCAAACATGGAATCGATCCTTAAATTCATTACAGTTTGGCTGTTGAACGTAAAGAAGAACATAAAATTTGTCAGATAATGAACTTTTTGAATAAAATGTTCTTTAATCTTAGTACAAGATATCATGCATCAAAATGGAATGAACATATTCTGTATTGAGGCTTGAAAATAAACCATCCTATTGGTCATAAAATATTATTGGTATATTTTTAAAAACCCAAAGTCTTTTTAAAAAAATAAGACAAATTGCTGAATGTATTTGTATAATGTAGCCACTCTCATCTCCCTTCTCCTCATACCTGCATCAGATTTCCCCCATTTCATACCACAAGGAACAGTACAATGGAATTTTAATAATTTCTTTATATTTCTTAATGGTCTCACTATTACTGAATCATACATTCAGATAATCAGCACATATGTAAAGATCCACATATATTAATATTTGCATATCTATCTACATATCTATATTATATAAAATAGTGTTAGTAATGGCAGTATTGGTAATTTACATAGATAAATAATATGGAATGTATGCTTACATGACTGGCATTTGAAATGTTTTTGTAAAGTTAATCAATTTAGATGCTTCTCCCCTCTATATAATATTTTGCTCTGTGAGTATATGAAAATTATTATTGTATCTACCTTTAAGTGGATAATTTTTATAACCCTCTTGTTTCGCTAGGGTACACAATTCTACTTCAAATACACTGTAACCTTAATCAGATGCTTGCAAATAACAGGGATACCTAATAATGAATCTTTGAAATAATGGGATATTTTTATCTTGTTCAAAATACCAAGTGGGTTTATATGGTTGGCGAATTTTTTCTTGAACTTTGCATTATAACCGCACAGTTTAAGAAAATTTGAAGGGTCATTTTGTTCCACATTTTGTTTCATGAATTTATTCGAATTTTTAAATAACAGTAGGGGGAGGGACTAGAGAGAAACATCAATGAGAGAGTAATACATCCATCAGCTCCCTCCTATACACGGATTCTGGGGATTTCACCCAAAATCTTGGTCTGTGCCCTACCAGAAATTGAACCAGGGAATTATTGTTTCATAGGTTGACACTAAACCACTGAATAACACCCCCCAGGCTGTTTGGTGAAATTTGCTGTTAAAATTTACAATATAAAAAAATAAAAGTTTGCCATTTTCAGTTTCCAAATTAATTGGTATTAACTTACTGGTGGTCTTGGAGGAGGTCCAATAGCAGTTTCTTTAATCAGCACACAAAAGAAAATGTAAAAATAAGAAGAAGAGGGGAAAACAATCAGAATCTCTGGTAGAAAGAACCTATCTATAGTTTTTAGTAGCAAAATGCTACACAAATTGCCTACTCAGGACCCCCAATTTCTGAGGTGAGCCTTTGTGGTAATATCAAAACAGTAAGTTCACAAAATAGTTCCAAATTAGAAATATAATTCAAATTATTCTCACCTGTGAAAAATAATTTTAGTGTTGGGCAGTAATCACTAGTCTCCCCTTGAAAATACCAAAACTCTTTTTATTCTTTTAAAAATAAAAGAGACATGCTAGTAAGAGAAGACAATGCCTTGCTTAATGCCACTTAATATTCCTTGCATAAAGACATGTAACATAAAGAAATTAAATACTACTTAATGAAATAGTACCCAGTTCTAATATCAGGGTCTGTTCAACACCTCACAGTTACTTTACTGATATTCATCAGTCTCCTTGCACTAAAGGAAAATAAATTTCCAGCAAAGGGATCAATGATTTCTCCCATTATACAAGGTTTTGACTTTAGTGAACTGAGAACTGGCAAATGACAAATCATATTGGAGTATTAGATCTAAAAGACATCATTACCCCCCTTAAATCTGCATTTAGCAAACATGGAATCTGACCTCCAAAATAATACTAAGTAAATATCTTTAGTCATAAATGAACAAAAAGCTAAGTTCTACTGCTCATTCTATCCAAGCTCTCTGCCTCCATCTTTCTAAGGTAGAAATGAGAAAAAACAATCCACTGATGTCATTTTTAATATGGTGTTTGTAGCATGCACATTCATTTTGCCAGTTTAAGTATTACAAACCTAATAAAACAAACTGCTCCATTTCAAGATAATAGAAGTTGTCTCCTGCATTTTCTAAGATATATAAGCTTCTTCATCCAGAATTGGAAATGTACTCACCAGAATAAAGAGGAAATGCCAAGACAATGATAAAAATAACTTTGATCCATGATGAGATGAAAGACATTTTATCAAGTCTGTAGAAGAAACCAAAAATGAATGTTTACAACACTTGACACAGAGATAAATTTTCTCTTTCTAAATGATAGTTTTCTACACGTGGAGATATTACAACTTCCATAGATTCCCTTTTTTCTTACCCCAAACCACAGGATCAAGGAGACATAAATTTGAACAGAGGGACTCGTAGAGACTTGAGAGAAACAGCAGGACCATCCTCAGCACACTTAAGAAGGAGCTGCTCATTCCTATCCCTCAGCTCAGCCCACAGAAGCCTGACACCACTTAAAGAAATATGCACATTGGAATATCCATTTTTCCTCAGAATATAGAAACATTTCAGGAAGGACTGACATGGAGCAGGCCTCATAGCAATGCTGTATACCAGGGCCAGACCATAGATTCCCTACCCATCCTCTGTGATACAGAACGCAGTGCCTGAAGCCTACAGCTCTAGAGACTGCCCACCTTGTCAACCACCTTCACCCAGCTAAGGTATCTGCTTTAAAGGCTTGCTGGTGAGGAGCCTGATGGGGATTAAAATAGATGGCTCATAATAACATAAGGGAAAGGTATTATGTGTTCTGCCTAGAGGCTAGAAAATAGTTTGTGAGAGGTGCCACTCAAATAATTCTCAATAGGATTATTCCCTCAGTAGGGGGTTTGGGACGATTTTATGATATACGCAGAAGTATGGAGCTTTGAGCCCTAAAATGGAGAAGAGATGTGAAAGCTTTACAATCTACTAAGTTGTTAAAAAGTAGAATCCAAGCAAGAGAGAAAATAATAAGTTTTGGAACCTGTAATTAGATATATACCTAGGCACTTAATATTTTGCAACACTAGAACCTCATGAAACTCAATTGGAGATTTGGTTTATTGAAATTGTTGGTATTTTGTTTTGTGTTTTTAGGTAAATGGGGATTCTCATAAAGCTGTAAGTAATAGTACTAAGAGTTACCAATTTCCCCCAATGGGGACATTTCATAACGCTATAGGAAAAATTCACTACCATGAATATTTAAAAAAGCTCCCAGATTAATAACAGGCAGCCAGCTTTGGAACCTGGGCTCAAGTTCAGTATGCAAATATTAAAATCATGAGAGAGAGGGCTCAGGAGTGAAATTGAGACCACAAGGTACAATGGCCTAAACTATATATTTTATCATTGGTCTGAAGAATACTAGTAAGTGAAGAAAACAAGATCAAGTCAGTATAGCCAAGCTGGCATAAAATACACTGTGGATACTCAGGCCTACAAAATTAGTTCAAACCTAAAGTGCTAAAGCGAGGAATGGATTTCAATTTAACTAGCCTAAGGACTAAAGGAGGGATATTTCATGTTAATGAATAGGAAGACCTCAGTATTGTGAAGATGTCAGTTATTTCCAAATTGCCCTATAGATTCAATACAACCCCAATCAAAATCCCAGCAAGTTTTTTGGTGGATGTTATTAAACTAATTCTAAAATTTATATGGAAAAGCAAAAGACCCAGAATAAAGAGTATTGAATGAAAAGAACAAAGTTGGAGGATTGATGTTAGTCAACGTCAAGACTTATTATCACCAACTCAATAATCAACACAGTGCATCAGTGGCAAAAAAGACAAGTAGATTAATGGAGCAGAGCAAAGATCCCAGAAACAGTCCCCAATAAATATAGTCAGCTGA
Organism: Myotis yumanensis; assembly: GCF_028538775.1. Classification (NCBI taxonomy): domain Eukaryota; kingdom Metazoa; phylum Chordata; class Mammalia; order Chiroptera; family Vespertilionidae; genus Myotis; species Myotis yumanensis. The sequence continues at coordinate 22,923,425 of NW_027223756.1, read as the reverse complement.
TAGTGACAAATGAGCAAAAGTAATACAGTGAAGCAAGGATAGTTTTCTCAGAAATAGTGCCTGAATAACTTGGATATCCATATTCAATAAAATAAATGTAAATACAGACCTTATACTCACCATAGAAAATAACTCAAAATGAGTCAGAGACTTAAATGTAAAATGAAAATTATAAAACTCCTAGTGTATAAGATAGGAGAAACCTAGAAGATTTCGGGAATGATCATCTGATTAAATAAAATTCAAAGGCTTGATCCACAGAAGAAATAATTGATAAGCTAGACTTAATAAAAACTCTTGTTGTGCAAAGGACAATATTCAGAGAATGAGAAGACTAATCATAGACTGGGAGAAAATATTTTCAAAAGATTCATTGGTTAAAGGACTGTTACCAAAATATACAAAACTCTTAAAATTCAGAAATATGGAAACAAAGAATTTGGTGTTCAAATGGCACCTCACAGAAAGAGGTATACAGCTGTCAAATAAGCATGTGAAGTTGTGCTCCCCTGATACATCTGTAAGGAATGAAATTTTAAAAGGAAATGCATCACACACCTATTAGAGTGGGCAAAATACAGAACATTGACAATAGCAAATGCTTGCAAGGATATGGAGCAACAGAAACTCTCACTGTTGGTGGGGATGCATAATAGTACAACCACTTTAGAAAACAGTTTGGTGATGTATTACAAAAGACAAGTAGATGTATTTTGTTTAGTTCCTATACAAAAAACTAAACTTATTTACCATGAAAACTAGTAATCTTGCTTTTTGGTGTTCACCCAAAGGAGTTGAAAACATATGCCCCCCAAAAACCTGCACACCAATGTTTAGAGCAGCTTTATTCATAATTTCTTAAACATGGAAGCAATCAAAATGTCCATCAGTAGATGAGTGGATAAATAAACTCTGGTACATCCACCCAGTGGACTGTTACTCAGATCTATAAACAAATGATTTATCATGCCATGAAGACATGGAGTGATTTTAATGTATGTTACTAAATGAATTAAGCCAATCTTAAAATGACTACATACTGTATAATTCCACCAATACAATATTCTGGAAAAGGGAAAATTATGGGGACAGTAGAAAGATAAGTGGTTATCAGGGTAGGGTGATGAAGTGATGAATAAGTATAGCACAGAGGCATCTAGGGCAGTAAAAATATATAATAACATAATGATGAATACATACCATTATATATTTGAATATACAACACCAAGAGTAAACTATCATGCAGCCGGTGATTCGCAGACCACTGGTGGTCGGTGAGGTCCGTAAGGTTGGTGACTGCTGAATTGTAAACTATAGACTTTGTGTGAATATGATGCATCAGTGTGTTTGCATCATTCATAACAAATGTACCACTCTGTTGTTGGTGTTGATAATGGAGAAAGCTATGCATGTGTAGGGCAGGGTGATAGGGTATATAGGAAAAATCTGTACATATCTTTCATTTTGCTGCGAATCAAAAATTACTCTTTAATATAAGTCCTTGATAAAATTGCATGTGCATAAGGTTATTTTCTGATGCATAATCTAATTGTAAAAGTTGGAAAAATGTATATGCTGGAATATAAAAGATTGCATTATCTCTTATACTTCCACACAGTATAGTACTATACAGCTTATCAAAAGGAAGTAATGTAAGCAGGAAAATGTGTGATCCTGGATTGCTGAAATTTCTATATTTTCTCTGGAGAGGGTAATAGCCTACAATTTTACTTTCTAATGCAAGGAATCATCATTATTATTGCAAGACTTTTTCCATAAAACAAGCATTTTATAATAACTTATGAAAATGAAATCTTCTCAATTTCCTAATAAGTGAGAGGTATTTTACAGGCATCATAATATCAAATATTTTAGCCAATTTAGTTCCTATACAAATAAAAGACTTTAAATACCTTGGTATCTCCAATGATATTTCCACATCTGCGGTGAGAAAACATGAATGCAATTCTTTTAATGAGGACACAACAAGGCATGAGTGAGCCTTCTCTAGCATTGACTGTGGATAGGAAAGTCAAGTTGCTAAAACTTGGAACAATGCTGATCTCTACAGCAGCTCTAACTGTACCTAAAAAAGCATCACATTATTTAAACCCAACAACACTGTCATTTGAAGATATAATTTTGTTACATTTATTGATGAAGAAACTGAAAATCAGGAAAGTTACTAACATGTTAACATCATCCTATCTAATAATAGACAAACATGGGAATTAATCATGCCTCTGCTATGCTTCCCATTGGCTAATCCAGGTGATATGCAAATTTACTGCCAACCAAGATGGCGGCTGGCAGCCAAGCAGCTGAAGCAAGCATGAGGCTTGGTTGCCCCAGCGATGGAGGAAGCCAAGGTTCCCCGCCTGCCACAACAGGGCTCTAAACTACACTCAAAGCAATAAAGTTTCAATTATAGAACCTAAACAAAGCCCAGATACTTGCTTTCAGCCAGCCTCAGAGCTGGAGACTCAACAAAGTTTCTATTACAGAAGGTAAATAAATCCCAGAATAAAAAAAAAAAAAAAGAGAGACTGGGAGATTCAGTTGCAGGCTTGACCTGCCTGAAAACAGCCCTCAGCCCCTCATCCAGACTGGCCAGGCACACCAGTGGGGACCCCCACCCTGAATGGGGAGCGGACAGCCTGAAAACAGCCCTCAGCCCCTCATCCAGGTTGTCCAGGCACCCCATTGGGGACCCCCACCCTGAAGGGGGTGCGGACAGCCGGAAAACAGCCATCAGCCCCTCACACAGGTTGGCCAGGCACCCAAGCGGGACCCCCACCCTGATGCGGGACACCCTTCAGGGCAAACAAGCCAGCCCCCACCCGTGCACCAGGCCTCTATCCTATATAGTAAAAGGGTAATATGCAAACTGACCCTAACAGCAGAAAGACTGGGAATGACTGGTCACTATGACACACACTGACCACCAGAGGGCAGATGCTCAATGCAGAAGCTGCCCTCTGGTGGTCAGTGAGCTCCCACATGGAGGAGCTCTGCTCAGCCACAAGCCAGGCTGATGGCTGCCAGTACAGCGGTGGTGGTGGGAGCCTCTCCTGCCTCCTCAGCAGCGCTAAGGATATTTGACTGCAGCTTAGGTCTTCTCCTCGCTGGCAAGTGGACATCCCCCGAGGGCTGCCGGGCTTCCAGAGAAATGTCTGATTGCCATCTTAGGCCCAATCCCCCAGGGAGCAGGCCTCAGCCCACAGATGGTCATCCATCGAGTTGTCACAGACTGTGAGAGGGCACAGGCCGGGCTGAGGGACCCCCTCCCCGAGTGCACAAATATTTTGCACTCGGCCTCTAGTTTTAATATAAAAGGAATTAATTGAGACTGATTATTTCAATGCTGTTTCCAGTGTCCATGCAGTTGCCTCACAATAAACAACTCAATTTCAAGGCAGATGAATTGCCCCTAGATATATCAGTGAGGGTTTGCCTAATATAAGGCTTTGAAGTTAAAACTGATAATTGAAAATGTCAGACCTGAAGGAGATTATTCTAACAAATTCCATTAGAAAATATGACCTTTAAAACAGACAAGAATAGCCCTGACCGGTTTGGCTCAGTGGATAGAGCATCGGCCTGCGGACTGAGGGGTCCCGGGTTCGATTCCGGTCAAGGGCATGTACCTTGGTTGCGGGCACATCCCCAGTAGGGGGGTGTGCAAGAGGCAGCTGATCGATGTTTCTCTCTCATCGATGTTTCTAACTCTCTATCCCACTCCCTTCCTCTCTGTAAAAAATCAATAAAAAAACATTTAAAAAGAAAAATGGAAAAAAAAAACAGACAAGAATTCTTCAAGTACTTCAGCTCTAGAGGTGGGAAACAGGATGAATTTCCCTTCCCCAGTATCCAGTGGCCATTCAAATCCACTATAGAGTTTCTTACCTTTTACAGTATAGGGAATTTTAAATATCCATTAACATAATCTTAAAGGGGCACACACATTCTTCTCTATTTTGATTCAAAGATTCTAAACAAAATGGAACAATTAATTTTGTTCCTGGGTAGCACCAGAACTTGTATGCATTTTCTAGGATATGAGAAATGCTCTATTCAGGATGGGAAAATGTACTCACCAGGAGAACATTGAGATGTCAACATGATTATTAAAAAAGTGGGCTTTGATATTCAATGAGAAGTTAGTCACTTGATCACATTAGAAAGTGTAAATAAACCAGAATGTTTATGACACAGCCCCATAAAAAGTTCAGTGAGCAAAACCAGAGAGTCCACTTCCTGGATCCTCCAACTTGAGAAAGAACAGCCTCAACTCCTTAATTTTTAAAATCTCTTACTATTTTGTAAATTCAGTTTTCACCCAAGGATATTTTCTCCATTCATTTTCCATAGAAAGGGAGAGGGAGCGGGAGAGAGTGAGAGAGACAGAGAGAGAGAGAGAGACAGAGATTGAGGGAGAGAAACATCTATGCCAGGGAGAGACATTTATTGGTTGTCTCCTGCTGGTGCCTAGACAGGGCCTGGACCGAACCTGCAACCCAGGAAATTTCCCTGAACAGGAATGAAACCAAGGCCCTTTTGGAGGGTAGTTGGGTCTGACACTCCAACCACTGAGTCATGCTGGCCAGGGCTAAACCCCTTTACTTTTCATTAGGGAAGACTGTTCCCTTTTCCCCTTCTGCACCCAAATCAATTAAAAGTAAGCATGTTAAACAATACATATGGAAAAAAGCTCCATCTCCTGGAGCATTTAAGAATATATGCCATTTTGCACGCTCAATTTATCCTTCTGAGAACCAGGAACAGTTATTACTAGAAGGACCAGAGCTGGAGCAGTCCTGACAGCAATACTATACCAAAACCACAACAATGTATGGCCCATGTTACCCACCTCAAGAAGACACAATACAAAGGGAGACAGTGGATGTCTTGTTTACTTGTGCAGCCTCAGCCAGCTCCTCTATGTTGAGGAGTGTATTTTAAATACTGCTGTGTAGGAAAGCAAATGTCAGGAGAGATAAGACACAGAGGGATTATATGTCTTGGCACTGACTGAGAAGTGCCACACACAGAGGTCATCAAAGCTAGTCCTATAACAGGAAGTTTAGAGGACAATTTTATCTGATGGGCATAATGAATGGGGAGGGGAGAAATTGATGTGTTTGTAGATCCTAAAATAGATAAGACATGAAGTCTTTCTAAGCAAGGGATCTCTGTAGGATCAAGAGATAAGGCAGAAAAAGAATGTCAGAAACTACAGTTTACAAATATGTCTGGAACCTCTGTAGTTTCAAAACATAGATAGCTATTAGAAGCATCTGGGGAACTTTGAAAATTACCTGTTCCCATGTTCCTTGCCAAAGTTGCTATTCTATTTGCTATATGAGGTCTGTATAACGAATATATTTTTTAAGTTGCTAAAATGATGGTAACTTGCAGATACCGTTGGGAGTGATTGAGCTAGACCCCAGAGCAATCTCTAGAACACTTGTACATTAATCTTCCTACTTCCCTAATCCAGAGATTTCCTACTTAGTGGAAATATATACAAATTTGTCTATGGCTAGCTTTATTCACACACTTAAATTGGACTTATTTTGGAAATTTAGTTTGTTTCAAATTTCTGTGATTCTGTCTCAAAAACGGGAAAATAAACCCTAAAATGATAATGATACCCTTTCTTAAGAATCTAGAGTCATCCCTGGACAATATTTCTCAGTAGTAACAACGTCAGGGCATGCACTAAAGGATTCTGGGTTTGATGTCTGGTGAAGGGCACATACCTGGGTTCCATATTCAATCCCTACCCCCATTGGACTGGTGGTGGAGGCAGCCATTCTATATGTTTCTCTCCCATTTATGTTTCTCTGTCCCTTCCACTGTCTCTGAAAGTCAGTGGGAAAAATATTCTGCAGTGAGGATTAGCAACAACAAAAGAATCTAGAGCCAGACAACTCTTCTTCAGGTCTTAGGTTGGTGTCTTAGTAAGTATGGGACCTTAAAAAATTCATATATTATCTGATTATAAGTTAACCCACTTATAAAAAATGAGTTAAAATAAAATAGCTGCTTGCATTTTTTAAATGTGTTGTCACATGCAAAATGTCTAAAAATGCCTATACTAGATAAGCCTAGCATAAAGGCCTAGGAAACAACAGAGGCATTTTTAAATAGTTAATGATAACCTGTTCTATCAAAGTTATGTATCATTTACTGACAAAATACCAGCGAGTTGAATACAGCATTTTTTTTTTTTTGGTTTATCCTCATTCAAGGATATTTTTCCATTAATTTTTTTAGGGAGAGTAGTAGAGAGAGGGAAAGACAGAGAGAAACATCAATGTGAAAGAGACACATTGATTGGTTACTTACTGCACAGACCTCAACCAGGGCCCCGGGCTGGAGAGGAGCCTGCAACTGAGGGATATGCCCTTGACCAGAATTGAACCTAGGAACCTTTAGTCCACAGGCTGATACTCTATCCACTGAGTCAAACCAGCTAAGGCTACAGCAATATTTAAAATAAAATTATTATTACTAAGATTTTCTACAATTCAAGGTTGATTCAGCACTTAAACACAAAGAAATGTAGTTCAGTACATTAATAGAGTAAAAGAAAAAATCATATGACCAGCTCAATAGACAGGTATTCATATTAAAAAAAAAATTTTGATGACTGAAATGTAAGTAGACACGCAGTTCAATGAAGGACATCATGAAACACAGCAAATCGGATAATTCATGCTATAATTTTAATGGTTTTCCTTTAGGACGGAAGATCTCAGTGCACTAGAGGAAGGAAAAAGAAAAGGCAGAAGGGGAGGAAGCTTTAAGATTGAAAAAGATAAGTAAAATTGTCTCTATTAGCAAGTGGTCTTTGCAGAATATCCTAAGGGGTGTGTGTGTGTGTGTGTGTGTGTGTGTGTATATATATATATATATATATATATATATATATATATATATATATAATTACAAAAATTAAAAAGGAACTCATTATAATTATAGGTTACAAGGTCAATATACACTACTAAAAATAACAAAAACTAAAATTTTATAATTCTTTCCCAACAGCTTTGCTAAGGTATATATCATTCAGGTACAATAAATTTCACATACTAAACTGTGCAGTCTGATAAATTTAACATATGTATGCACCCCTGAAATGATCTTTATAATCAAGGTAGTGAACATATCCAACACCCCCAAAAGTTTCCTCCTGTTCCTTCTTTCCTCTCTCCCCAGGCAGCTGATGATCAGTTGTCACTTTAGATTAATTTGCTTTTTCTAGAATATTATATAGATACTAGAGGCCCGGTGCACAAAAATTTGTGCACTCGGGAGGGGGGGGGGGTCCCCAAGCCCGGCCTGTGCCCTCTCGCAGTCTGGGACCCCTCGGGAGATAACGACCTGCTGGCTTAGGCCTGCTCCCGGGTGGCAGAGGGCAGGCCCAATCCCTAGGTGCAGCCCCTGGTCAGGCTCAGAGCAGGGCCGATTGGGGAGTTGGGGCGCTGCCCCGTCATGAACAGAGCAGGGCGGATGGGGAGGTTGTGATGCCACCCTCAGTCACGCTCAGGGTAGGGCTGATTGGGGGGTTGGGGCACCGCCCCCTGTCACACTCAAGGCAGGGTGGATGGGGAGGTTGTGGCGCCACCCCCTGTCACGCACAGAGCAGGGCAGATCAGGGGGTTGGGGCTCTGCCCCCTGTCACTCACAGAGCAGGGCCAATCAGGGGGTTGGGCGCTGCCCCCTGTCACTCACAGAGCAGGGCCCATCAGGGGGGTTGGGGCTCCGTACCCTGTCACACACAGAGCAGGATCGATCAGGGGGTTGGGGAGCTCCCCCCATCACGCACAGAGCAGGGCTGATCAGGGGGTTGAGTAGCTCCCCCCGTCACTCACAGAGTAGGGCCGATAGGGGAGCTGGGGCACTGCCCCCTGTCACACACAGAGCAGGGCGGATCAGGGGGTTGGGACGCTGCACCCTGTCACACTCAGGGAGGGCAGGCCCAATGGGGAGGTTATGGCTCTACCCTGTCACACACAGAGCAAGGCCCGTGGAGGGGGGTTGGGGCGCCACCCTCTATCACCCACAGAGCAGGGCCGATCAGGGGATTGGGGCGCCACCACTGTCACACTCAGGGCCAGGCCGATGGAGAGGTTATGGCTCTACCCTGTCACACACAGAGCAGGGCCCATGGGGGGTGGGGGAGTTGGGGTGCCGCACCCTGTCAAACACAGAGCCGCAGGGCAATCAGGGGATTGCGGAGCTCCCCCCTATCAGGCACAGAGCAGGGCTGATCAGGGTGTTGGGGTGCCTTCCCCTGTCACGAACAGAGCAGGGCGGATAGGGAGGTTGTGGCCCCGCCCCCTGTCACATACAGAGCTGCAGGGCGATCAGGGGATTGGGGAGCTCCCCGCTATCAGGCACAGAGCAGGGCTGATCAGGAGATTTGGGCGCTGCCCCCTGTCACGCTGATCCCGGTGCCGGGAGGCATATTACCCTTTTACTATATAGGATAGAGGCCTGGTGCATGGGTAGGGGCTGGCTGGTTTGCCCTGAAGGGTGTCCTGGATCAGGGTTGGGGTCCCCACTGGGGTGCCTGGCCAGTTTGGGTGAGGGCTAAGGGCTGTTTTCCGGAAGCGGGTGACTGAAGCTCCCAACCGCTCCTTTTTTTCTTTCTTTTTTTTTTTTATTCTGGGCCAGCTTTAGCTCTGAGGCCTTGCTGCTGAAAACATCGATACAATGTTGTGGTCCGGCTGGCTGAAGCCCGGCTGAATGAAAGCCGGTTTCTGGGGTTTTGTTTAGCTTCTTATTTGCAACATAGTACATAGTTGCTTAGCGTTGCAGCTCAGAGGCCGGCAGCAGCAGGCGGGGAACGTTGGAGTCCGCCGTCACTGGAGCAAGCAAGCCTCCCTGTTCTCTTCAGTGCATGGCTGCCAGCCGCCATCTTGGCTGACAGTTAATTTGCATAAGGATATGCTGATTAGCCAATGGGAAGGATAGCGGTAATTACCATGTTTCTCTTTTATTAGTGTAGATAATATGCCATATGTACCGTAGTTTGCCTTTTATTGAGCATTTTCATCTTGAGAACCATCTATGTTGTTGTGTGTATCAGCATTTCTGTGCTTTTTATTGCTGACTAATATCCATTGTATGGATAGGCCATAATTTGTTTACTCATTTCCCGGTCCTTAAACATTTACATTGTTTCCAGTTTATAGATATTACAAAATAAAGCTGCCATAAGTATTCATATACATATCTTTCTTAATAAGCATATGCATGCATTTCACTTGGGTGAATGCCTGGCAGTGGAAGGGCTGGAACACAGAGTAGTTCATAAGGTTAAAAGTTTATTATTTTTAAAGAGACTCGCAAATTCTTTGCCAAAGTATTGTACTGCTTTACATTCCCACCAGTGGTGCCTGAGAGTTCCAGTTGCCCCACACCCTCACCAACACTTGGTATGATCAGTCGTTTTATAATGCTAGCCCCTCTGTAAAGTATAGAGGAGTATCTCATTGTGGTTAATTTACATTTCATTAACAACTTTGGGGCTTTTGGAGGGGGTTATTTCTAATAAAATATAATTGATATAAACATTGTGTGATTTTGAGGTGTACAACATGTTAATTGTATACATTTACATACTATAAGATTAACACCATAGCATTAGATAAACCCCTACCACATCACATAAACATTTATTTTTTGTGGTGAGAACATTTAAGATCTAGTCTCTTAGCAATTTGGAAGTATGGTTGACTATAATCAAAATGATCTGCATGTCTGCAGAACTTATTCATTTTTAACTCCAAGTTTCTACCCTTTAATCAAAATAACCTTACTTTCCCAAGTCCCCAGTCTCTCCTAACTAACATTCTACTCTCTGTTTCTATCAGTTAAGCTTTTTAAGATTCCATGCATGTATGGGATATTATTATACAGTGTTTGTCTTTGTCTGACATCTCTCACTTGACATAATGCTCTCAAGGACCATGTATGTTTTCACAAGTGGAAAGATTTTATTCTTTTTCATGGCTGAATAACATTTATCCATTCATGTATTGAAGGACACTTAAGTTATTTTCCTGTCTTGGTTATTATTAATAACTAGAAGCCTTGTGCACAATAATTTGTGCACTGGCAGGTGGGGGGGTCCCTCAGCCCAACCTGTGCCCTCTCACAGTCTGGGACCCCTCGGGAGATAACCACCTGCTGGCTTAGGCCCACTCTCCTGGTGGCAGATGGCACGCCCAATCCCATGGTGTCTGCCCTGTCTCCCCGGGTCACAGATGGCAGGCCCGGATCCCGCGCTTGGACGGCCGGCCAGTCAGATCGTGCTGCTGCCCGCCCCGCCCACCCCACCCCACACACGGCAGGCCGGGGATCGTGCTACCACCCGCCCTGGGCATCAGATGGCTGGCCCGGATCCGGGCTTGGGCGGGTGGCGGCTGGGGATCTCGCTGCCGCCCACCCCGCCAGCTGTAGGCGGGCAGCACAATGGGATCTGCCTGCAGTATGCAAATTAGCCGCCATCTTTGTTGGTGGTTAATTTGCATATCACCCTGATTAGCCAATAGGAGGCGTAGCAAAGTTATGGTCAATTGCCATGTTTGTCTATTATTAGATAGGATGCTGTAATGAACATGGGAGTGTAGATATCTTTTCAATATTTTGTTTTCATAACCTTTGAATATATACCAAGAATTGGTATTTTTCTGGATTAGATGGCAGTTCTATTTTTAATTTTTTGAAGAACCTCCTTTCTGTTCTCCATGGTGGCTATACCAACTTATTTCCTTTTCTTCATATTCTGCTCAACAATTGTTTGTCTTCTTGATGATAGCTATTATAACAGGGCTGTGGATATAATCTCATCATGGCTTTAATTGGCATTTACCTGAAGATTTTCCAGTACATTTTCATTTACCTGTTGGCCATTTGCATGTGTTCTTCCAATATTGTCTGTACAGATCCCTGGCCCATTTTTAAAAATACATATATTGTATTGATTTTTTTACAGAGAGGAAGGGAGAGGGATAGAGAGTTAGAAACATCGATGAGAGAAAAACATCGATCAGCTGCCTCCTGCACACTCCCTACTGGGTATGTGCCCGCAACCAAGGTACATGCCCTTGACCCGAATTGAATCTGGGACCCTTGGGTCCGCAGGCCAATGCTATATTCACTGAGCCAAACCGGTTAGGGCCCCTTGCTCATTTTTAAAAATTTATTTCAAAGAGAGGAAGGGAGAGCGAGAAAGTGAGAAATGGAAACAGCAATGATTAGAGAGAGTCATTGACTCCCTGCCCCCTGCATATCCCCTACTGGGTGGGGATCAATCCTACCACCAGGAATTTAACCTTGACCTCCTGGCTCATGGGTCCATACTCAACCAGTGAGCCACAAGTATGTAGTCCTTTGCCCCTTTTAAATTGGATTTATTGTTTTTATTGATTTGTATCAGTTCTGCATATATTTCAGATATTCTTATGAGATATATGGGTTATAAAATTTGCTCCCATTTTATAGGTTACCTTTTCATTCTGTTGTTGTTTATTTTGACATGCAGAAGATTTTTAACTTGATGGAGCCTAACATAATCATAAGAACCATTCTATCAGTTTAAACTGTGATGATATCTTAAAGCTGTTTATAGCTAATTGGTGCTGAGTTATAAAAATGAGTGTCTCTGAAAGCTTTGTGGAGGTTTTGTCCACCACATTAAATTATTTCAAGTAGTTTTATACCAAATTTCAACAAATAATTTGTTGTTTTCTAGTAAAGAGTGTTCTTAAAGTAATTGAAACAAACCTTACTGTGAGTGGGATAGCAAGACAATCTATGAGGATAGTAATGAATGTAATAGAATACTTCCTTTTAGTTGAGTTCTGTATCAATATCTAGAAATACTGGGAATTCATGAAAGAATTTGTGCAATGAGAGAACCTAGGAGGGATGAGGCTAGCCTATTTGGTTTAGACAAATGCCACCAATCTCAAATGTTGGCTTATTGGTACCAGGAGAAAAATTAGTGATCAGATCTAACTGTCTGCTTAAATAAATCTTGCATCCAGAGAAAATAAGACAGAGGCAGAGGAAGGAGCAGATATTTGATACAATTTCCAGTTCGTCTTCTTAGCGCTATTGAATTTGAAGCTAAACTGGAGAATTCCAGGAGTCAGAATTTTTAGTGATATCTCTTTTGATTCTTAATTAGGAAAATGCTGATTTCCAAGGTCTTTTGAAAGGAAGGTAATATTAAAGGTTGTGCCTTTAGAGTTACATGTTTCCCAACCTTAGCTTAAATATGGCCATACAACAGTGGTGACATTTTTCATTAACACAGGTCTTTTATGAAACATACTAGATTATTTGCTTTAGGAGAGATTAGTAATTCTAGGAGCATATTGAATAGAACAAAGTATTGTTATATCTGGGGCTTGGGACATATTTACCTCAATTTTAGATTTACAGAATCTGTTCTATTAAGATACAGCTATATAATTCCTTATCTCTGAGATTTCTCTTCAAAAATTCAGTTTGTCCAGCAGTGACAGATATGGCCATTCGTCTTGGAGGACACTTGGTTCTGTTCAAAATGACCACTGAGACATTTGGTCCATGCCAAAAGGTCCTTGATATTTTGTTCTGTCCTAAACATCCATGGAGACATTTGGTCCATAGTTAATATAAATCCTACACTTCTACAAGATCTAAGCCCTGACCTATCTACTTGCCCTATATGTCATTGCCAGTCTGGCTACCAAAGTAAGAAGGGTTGTTATTGGCAATACAGCCACAGCACAATCATTGGACCAGTATAAGATGGTAGCATTTTTATGTCTGAATCCTGTAATCCAGAAGTATAAATAAACATTAAGGGCTATTCAAATTCAAGGATAATTTCTTATGTTGTGCATTATTGTTTTTAATGTGTTTTTATTGATTTTTATAGGGAGAGGAAAGAAGAGGGAAGAGGGAGAGGGGAGGGGGAAGGGGAGAGGGAGAAACAAATGCCAACCTACGAAGTGGATAAGTGCCTGACTGGGAATCAAACCAGTGACATTTCAGATCATGAAATGATGCTCATAACCAACTGAGCTACAGCAGTCAGGGCAAGTATGTCTGTTTGGAAAGTATCAAATTTCAATGACTTTTTGGTGTGGACCAATATTTATCTTTTTGGAGGTTTCTACAGAAGCATATTCGGTGGTGAAGATTTGTAAATAAACTTGTTGATTTTGGAAACAAATACAAGACACTTCAGTAGGATATTGGGGGCAGGTGGCAGGAAAATGAAGGGAATAAATGAACAGTGTGTTTTCTAGCTGGTTAGTTACCACTGTGGTTAAGTGGAGTTCATTCTTTAGTGAGACACTAAAGGTAGTGTGCAACATAAAGGTCAGGTTTATTCTACTCTAAAGGCAAGGGAGCTGGCATATTTATATACCAACCCTTATCAGTCATTGATTTGAGAGTTGACCACAAGATGTGTTGACTTTCTGGTGCTTCTGGCACTCTGTGAATATGGGCACAGTATTTAGAGAAAGTCCTTTAGCAAAGAGATGCAGTTACAGAGCGTTGGAAGTTGAGCCCCATGAACTGATAGGTAGAGCCCAAAAGGATAAAAACAGGGCATGAAAATTCTATGTGGGAGTGGAGATATTATATCCAGAATCTGAATTCAGAAGTTATTTTTTGAGATACAACTATGGAATAATTGATGTAAAATGGAATTAAAATGCACAGACTGGATAAGATCACTTAGGGAAATAGAAAAGAGAAGAGGACTGTACATTGAGTACCAGCACAGAAATAACAAATGAAATCAGTAAAAGAAACCAATAAGGAACAAGAGATGATAAAGGAGAAAAAGCAAGAGTGTGTGATATCATTGAAGCCAAGTTTTATAAAGCACATCAAGAAAGAACATAGTAATAAACTGAAAAATACCACTGACAGAGAAAACAATGAGATGTGAGAATCTACTTTTATATTTCCATGCTAGAGGCCCGGTGCATGAAATTCATGTATGGAGTGGGGAGTGGTTCCCTCAACCCAGCCTGCATCCTTTTCAATTGTGGACCCCTTGGGGGATGTCCGACTACCAGCAGTCAGACACCCCTCTCGCAATCTGGGACTGCTGGCTCCTAACTGCTCACCTACCTGCCTGCCTGATTGCCCCTAACTGCCTCTGCCTGCCTGCCTGATCATCCCTAACTGCCCTCCCCTGCCAACCATGTTGCCCCCAACTGCCCACCCCTCCTGGCCTGATCTTGCCCCCAATGGCCCTCCTCTGCTGGCCTGATCTGGCCCCCAACTGCCCTCCTCTGCTGGCCTGATCTCGCCCCCAACTGCCCTCTTCTGCTGGCCAATTTGGTTCTGATTGATCACTTTCTATGCCAGTCAGCATCAGAAGCTCTGCTCCCTAGGCAACCATTGGCTCCCCACAGTACCCATATATGATTCTGATTGGTTGGTGTCTATGCCAGGCAGCATCAGAAGCTCTACCTCCTAGGCAGCCATTGGTTCCTCATAGCACACACATTTGATTCTGATTGGTTGGTTCCTATGCCAGTCAGCATCTCTGGGCCTATCTCCAGGCCTGATCAGAGAGGCAGGGCTGTACAGCAGCCCCTGTTGAGGCCTGGAGAGAAAGAAAGGCCCAGATGCTGGCGAAGCTTGGAAAGACAGAGGGAGAGAAAGAGAGAGGCAAGTACTGATCAACAGCTGTCATTTAGGATGCTGATCAGACCTTGCCTGTCTCTCTGGGTCTCAGCCCCTTAGGCAGTCAGTGCTGAGTCGCCAGGATGCAGCAGGGCAGTCAGTGCTGGGTCGCCACAGCAACCCAGCACTGACTGAAGGACTTCTGGTTGGTCAGCCTTCGGTCAAGATTGGTCGTTATGACCCTGGGCTTTTGAATATTAGGATAGGTGTCACTACTGACCTTTATAAGAATTAGTAGATTGTAAACATGAAAACTTGATTGAATGACATCAAGAAGATATTGGCAAATGAGAAATTAGGAAACATCGACAATATTTTTTAAGACATTTTGCTGCTTTTAGAAGAAATGGCACACTACCTTACAGGGAAAATGGAGTTAAGAAAATGTTTAAAATATGGATAAAAGCAGCCCACTTGTATTCTGACTGCAAAGATATAGGGTAGAGAAAAAGTAATCGTGTAGAAGAGAAGGGATATTCTTGAGGTGAGAGGAAATGAGAGTTGATGTGATAAGGTTACAGAGAATACAGATACAGTTTGTTGTGAGGACATATGGCAGTGGTAGTCTGTGGAAATTCTCATCAGACGGCTTCATTTTTCCTCAGTAATGCAAGTAGTAAAGCCAGTAGAAGAGACTGAAAATAAGGCACGATCTTTGGGGAGGTTTGGAGACATGAAAGAGTGTCATGATCATCTAGAAGAGAGCAAGAGCCATTGGATTAAGAAATACAGTATAAAGGATATTTATACTTTATGCTCTCTTGAGTTTTGTGATAAAAACTATTATTACTATATATCATGGTTGTAGAATTATTCCCATAACCATGTTATACTTCGTAAGCACAGGCACAGATTAGGCAGAAGGTCTGGTTTAATTGGGGTATAATTTGGCCACATAAACAGGATGAAATAAGAGAAGGAAAGACGAGATATGTGTGTGTATGTATGTGTATGTGTGAAAATGACATCATCAAGGTATAACCATTTTTCTTCACATTTTATGCTGGAGAAAAAAAATGACCTTTATTAAAGCAAACACTTGGGTTGCACAAGACCGAGCTTCAGTCTTATGGAGAAGAGTTCCTGGTTATGTCAAGGAAACATGGGTTCTGTCCTAGAAACATCAGTTCTCAACCTGTGGGTGGCGACCACTGAAAATACATCGTGCATATTATCAGATATTTACATTACGATTCATAACAGTAGCAAAATTACAGTTATGAAGTAGAAACAAAAATAATTTTATGGTTGGGAAGTCACCACAATATGAGGAACTGTATTAAAGGGTCACGGCATTAGGAAGGTTGAGAACCACAGGATATTAAATGATATGTACGGTTTTGACTCTTCTCCCTTTGGAATGTCCACCCACCATCCATATCTGCAGATGGAAGGAGGTCCAGAGCTGATGTGGGCATCCTAGAGTGGGGTGGGGAGGGGGCATATCTTTTGCAATATCATAATCAATGTGAGTAGCCTATTACATTGACTGGACCAGAATGAGTACACTTCCCCCTTTCCCATCCCTTCACACACATGCATGTATGCATACATACACATTTTCACTGAGATCAAGTATTCTCAAAAATAGTGTAGTTTTTTCACTTTTTTTTATTGGTTTCTAAAACTCACTTAGAAAACTTATAATGAAATTTTATTAAGAAAAATGGAAACTGTGAACTCTTAAATGATGCATTGTTTTCTATTTCAGTAACGTAATTTGTATTTCTGGGAATTTTTTGAAAGTTCAGGTTTTTCTCAGTATCTGCACATGATCCTATTATTTCTTAAAGCTATTAAATGTCACTGGATTTGAAGTCCGCTATATTTAAAATTTTCATGCCTTTCAATAAATGATCCTTATAACACAACATTTTACTATGGTGGAAAAACAAAGCATGCTGTTGACACACTATGTCATGCTTTTCATACAGAAGAAATGTTCTAAATTTGCATGGGGAACTGTGTGGTAAAGAAGGATTCCAATGACATAAGAAAATAAACATAAATTTTAGATTAACTATTTTTGAGCCAAGTCCATTAGTTGTAATTGATTGGCCCCAGGAGAATCCCAAAGACAGAATTTCACCACTCTTCCTTCTCAGGTACCTAATGGTTTCTTCTTAAGACTCTTTTATTTGAGCTTAGGCAGTGTAGCTCATGGTTGATTCCTGGTCATGGCACCTGCTGGGTTGTAGGCTCCAGCCACACTGGCTAATTAATGATTCTCTCTCATCATTGAAGATTCTTTCATTCCCTTTCTCTTCCTCTCTAAAATAAGTTTAAAAATATATATTATAAAAATTCAAGTAATATGACAATCCTTTATGTCAGCAGCAAAACACTAAATTCACAAAATAAAACAAAATAAAAAAACAGTTTTTAATTCTCTAGATTATTTTCAGGACCTTGCTTTAGAGCTGCCAATGTTTTGTCACCATTAGAGCTGAGATCCTAATTGAGGGCAACACTATCCTGTCAAAATCATTTAAATATGAAGAATTAATCAGTGCTTCGTTCATTAGCTGTTTGTTGTAATTGTGTTCCACTTTCCAGGAACACCTTATTCAGAAATTGAAGGACCACCATAAGCTTCAAGTAAGATAACTTGGTACCAAGAGTAGCAATGAGTTTTATCCTTATACAAGGCCTTGATATATCGGGATCAGAGCAGGCAAACCTCAAATCAGATTGTGAAGCAATACCCAACCTAGAAGAGACCATTTCTCCTCACACTTTGCATTTAACAACCATGGAATGTGAGCCCCAGAAAGGAAAGAACTTAAAGTTTAGATTAACAATAATATTAAAGCTATTGTCCATTCTAGCCTACCATGGTGTCTCTACTTCTCTAATGTGGGAAATCAGGAGAGTCCATCTACAACTAAAATGTGAAATAGGTATTTCTAATTTGCTCAGTTTCACTTTACCAGGTTAAGTTTCACAAACTCAATAAAATCAGTTACACCAGTTGTTTCCTGCATTTTCGAGGATATAGGAAGTGTTTCATCCAAGACTAGAAGAAGAGGACGTGCAAAGACAATGATGAAAATAGCCTTTATCCATGACAAGAGAGGCCTTTTGTTATGTCTCTGAATGAAGCATTTAGAATAGTTTTTAATTCATGAAAGGGATAATCCAAATTCTACACATGATAAATTTCTTACTGGTAAAGGACCTTTTCAGTCCCCTAGATTCCTTATTTAGGTGAACCATTTTTTGCTTTCATCTCCCAAACCTCAGCTTCAACAAGACAAAGCATATGGTCCCCAGGCCCCATAGATATGTGAGAGAAACCCTGGGAAAACCCCTGATTACCCATGGAAAAGGAGGTGCTTGCTTTCTCAATCCACTATGTCAGCTCATAGGGAATTTCTTAAGGAAAGGTGCTTATTTGGAGCAGTGCTCATAGCAATGCTACATGTCAGGGCTGCCTTCCTAGATTTCCCCACCTGATCTACCTGAACCAGAGAAATAACAGTGAGGGCAGGCGAGCAGCTCATGAAACTAGACTATCTGGTTCACCTTTTCAAGATTTTTCGTTCAATTAAGTAACTTTTTTGAGTATATAAGTGAAGAACTTAATGGGGAAAACAGAAGACCCAAGGCAGACAAAGCACAGAGGTATTCTTTGTGCTCCTTGGGGGCTATCAAGTAGATCAAGAGAGATATTTCATAAAGCCTTCCCAATAGATCATCCCTCAGGAGGAATTTTAGGGTCAACTTGATATAATAAACTGAGGTAATGGGAAAAGGAGTTTAGAATAACCTATTATGGAGTCCTAGATATATGAAAATTTTCAAACAATTGAATTGGAAAGTAAAAAGAATTTCATCAAGGAAAAGAAGAGTAATTTTACGTATATATTCAATTGCTTTTTAATACCAGAATTGCCTTATACTCAAATTGAAACCTTTCATTCTTAAATTGTGTTTTTGAGCTTGTTTTGTTTTGTTTTTGTTTACTTCAAGAAAATTGCAGATTTAAAATTATCCTATATAATAAAAGGCTAATTTGCAAATCGACCAAACAGTGGAACAACTGGTTGCTATGATGCTCACTGACCATCAGGGGGCAGATGCTCAAAGCAGGAACTGCCCCCAGTGGTCATTGTGGTCCCACAGGGGGAGTGCCACTCAGCTGGAAGCCCTGAGCCAGGCTCATGGCTGGTGAGCGCAGCGGAGGGGGCGGGAGCTTCTCCAGCCTCTGCAGCAGCTCTAGGGATGTCTGACTGCTGGCTTCAGACCCACCCACCTCTAGGAGCGGGCCAAAGCCTACAGTTGGACATCCCCTGAGGGCACCTGGACTGTGACAGGCGCAGGGCATGTTGAGATCTGCCCCCCACTACCCTAGTGCATGAATTTCATGTGCCTGGTCTCTAGTAAGAAATAATAGAATGATATCCAGTTTGACCTGTTTTCCCTAATGGTTGCATCATGTGAGACTATTGTACAGTGGTTCAATTTGAACTTGACACTAGCCTTGTGCTCAGCCTCACCACCAAGACTGTGTAACAGGTGTTTATAAATTAGGCTTGGGCAATGGTAGATTTTATAATTTTCCCAATGCGTCTCAGGATAATCCATCTTTGGCAAGCCTGGGCCACAGCATAGGATATGAATGTCTCAGATAGTATAGAGAAAGGGCTGGGGAATTAAATTAGAATGGTTTGCAGTTAAGTTGTATAGGTGGTATACATTTGTCACTCTGATTTTGTCTGCCCATTTTCAGAGGAAAGAAACCCAGGTTTTGCCCTAGCTCCGTGGTCGGCAAACTGCGGCTCGCGAGCCACATGCGGCTCTTTGGCCCCTTGAGTGTGGCTCTTCCTACGCCTTAGGACTACCCTAAGTAAGTTAATAACAATGTACCTAACTATAGAGTTTAAGTTTTAAAAATTTGGCTCTCAAAAGAAATTTCAATCGTTGTACTGTTGCTATTTGGCTCTGTTGACTAATGAGTTTGGTGACCACTCCCCTAGGTGGTTTGGCCCAGTGAATAGAGCGTCAGCCTTTGTACTGAAGGGTCTCTGGTTCAACTCTGGCCAAGTGCACATGCCCAGTTTGCGGCTTCAATCCCCAGTAGGTGGCGTGCGGTAGGCAGCCAATCAATGATCCTCTCTCATTGATATTTCTCTGTCCTTCTCCCTTCCTCTCTGAAATCAATAAAAATATATAAAAAAAGAAAGAAACCCAGGTTTTAGAAAGAAACATCTAAGAATAGTAATTTTGTGTCAATTTAATTAAAGGAACTATGTAGTAAAGGAACCACATAGCAGTAAAGTGACTATTACTCTTACACTAGCTCTTTGAATTATTTATGTAGATACCATTAGAGTTGTCTGTGATAGACCAGTTCTTCCTATGTAGGATATTTTAGGGAAAAGTAAACTTGAAACCCAGAGTTGCTGGAAAGCTCTTTATATATCACACACACACACACACACACACACACACACACAAGCTAGCACTCATTTACACAACATGGATATATTGAAAACATGCTTCTGAAGAGCAAATGGATCAATGAATACGTCAATGAGGAAATCAAAAGTACCTTGAAGCAAATGAAAATGAAAATCAATGTCCAATATGTATGGGATGGAGCAAAGCAGTTTTAAGAGGGAAGTTTATAGACATAAAAAAACTACATTAAGGAAGAAGAAATATCTCAATTATATAACCTATTTTTACATTTCAAAGAACTAGCAAATGAAGAACATATGAGGCCAAAGATAGCAGAAGGAAAAAAAGTAACAAAGAACTGAGCAAATATAAATAAAATGGGCACTAGAAAACAATAGAAAACATCAGTGAAACTAAAAGTTGATATTTTGAAACAACAGAATTGACAAACCTTTAGCAAGACAAAGAAAGAAGAGAATATCTACCTATCTATCTATCTATCTATCTATCTATCTATATGTTATATATGTATGTATACCAATACCATGTGGTCATGAGTACTGTAGCTATTTAGTAGTATATATGAAGTAGTATTTGGGGCAGAGGGAATCAGGTATTTTGGTTTTTACAAATTGTTTCTTCAATATGTTTTAGCCAGTTTAGTTCTTTGTCATTCCATATAAAATTAAAGATAAATATGCTTTTATTTACAGCAAAACATAGGATTTTGAAAGAAAAAGTTCTTTTTTCTTACTCTGTAGGTCACTTAAACAAAAATTGGCATCTTTACTATTTTGAACTTTCCAACCATGACCAACATATGTCCCTCTGTTTACTTAAAAATTTTTGTAGATCTCACAAGTGAAATTTCATGGTGTAGAACAAAAAGTTCTTGTGACATTTAGAGTTTTCTTGCCCTGGACAAGTTTAATTCAAGTGCCCTTGCCTACATACATTTGAATTTATGGTTACATGAGGCATCTTTTACTAGGTATACCAATTAATATTGCGGATTTTTTTCAGTAGATGGAGTTACACATGTTTATATGCGATTTGATGCATATGCTATTTTGTTGTATTGTCAATAAGCTACAAAACTTCATTTGTTAAATTTGCTGAAGATGCTAACATCATAGATATTTTTACTCTTAAAAATGTCGAATTTCATCCCCAAAAAAGAGCATTTGTGGGAAGTTTTAATTCATTACTTTATTTTGGAGAAAAGTGCTGCTGAATACTTCAGGAAGCTTATAGTGAACATACTTGTGAACGCTGGTTTAAATGCTTTAAAAGTGATGAGTTTGATGTGAAAGACAGTGATGTCCAGGTCAACCAAAAAAGTTTGAAGACCAACAATTACAAGCATTATTGGCTGAAGATGCATGTCAAACTCAAAAACAACTTGCAGAAAGATTAAACGTTGCTCAGCAAACAATTTCTGATCATTTACAAGCAATAAGAAAGATTTTAAAAGAAGGAATATGGGTGCCACATCAACTGAACAAAAGACAAAAGGAAAGGCGAAAAGTCATCAGTAAAATGTTGTTTCAAAGGCAGAAAAGAAGTCTTTTTTGCATCAAATTGTGACTGGAGATGAAAAGTGGATTTATTTTGAGAATCCCAAATGCACAAAAATCATGAGTTGATCCAGGTCAACCATCAACATCACCTGCAAGGTCAAATCGCTTCAGAAGAAGACAATGCTCTGCGTTTGGCGGAATCAGGAAGGTGCGGTGTATTAGGAGCTTCTAAAACCAGGTGAAACCATTGATACTGATCGCTACCAACAACAAATAATCAATTTGAACCATGCTTTGATCGTGAAATGACCAGAATGTTCCAGATGACACAGAAAAGTAATTTTGCTTCATGAAAAGGCACCATCATACACTTCAAAACCAGTTAAAGACACGTTAAAAGTTCTTTCCTAGGAAAATTAACCCACCCCCTCTATTTCCAGACCTTGCTCCTTCATATTCCCACTTGTTCTGATAAATGGCACATTCACTTCCTGAGCAGCACTTCAAAACTTATGAAGAAGTGGAAAATTGGGTCTCTGAATAATTTGCCTCAAAACAAGAAAAGATCTATTGGGACAGTATCCACAAATACCTCAAAGATGGGGAAATGTGTAGCTAGCGATGGACATTACTTTGAATTAAGCACTTAATGATGTTTCTCTTGAAATTATCGTGTTTTCTTTGATTACAAAATCCGCTATTATTAACTGACTAGAGGCCCGGTGCACAAAAATTTGTGCACTGGGCGGGGGCATCCCTCAGCCTGGCCTGTTCCCTCTCTCAGTCTGGGACCCCTCTGGGGATGACCACCTGCTGGCTGAGACCTGCTCTCTGGAGGATTGGGCCTAAGATGGCAATCAGACATCCCACTGGCAGCCTGGCAGCCCTCGGGGATGTCCACTTGCCAGCGGGGAGCAGACCTAAGCTGCAGTCGGACATCCTTAGCACTGCTGAGGAGGCAGGAGAGGCTCCCACCACCACCGCTGTACTGGCAGCCATCAGCCTGGCTTGTGGCTGAGCAGAGCTCCTCCATGTGGGAGCTCACTGACCACCAGAGGGCAGCTCCTGCATTGAGTGTCTGCCCTCTGGTGGTCAGTGTGTGTCATAGTGACCAGTCATTCCCAGTCTTTCTGCTGTTAGGGTCAGTTTGCATATTACCCTTTTACTATATAGGATAGAGGCCTGGTGCACGGGTGGGGGCTGGCTGGTTTGCCCTGAGGGGTGTCCCGCATCAGGGTGGGGGTCCCGCTTGGGTGCCTGGCCAACCTGTGTGAGGGGCTGATGGCTGTTTTCAGACTGCTCGCACCCCCTTTAGGGTAGGGGTCCCCACTGGGATGCCTGGACAGCCTGGATGAGGGGCTGATGGCTGTTTTCAGGCTGCCTGCACCCCCTTCAGGCTGGGGGTTCCCATTGGGGTGCCTGGCCAGCCTGGATGAGGGGCTGAGTGCTGTTTTCAGGCGGGCCAAGCTTGCAACTGAATCTCCCAGTCTCTCCTTTTTTTCTTTTTCTTTTATTTTATTCTGGGATTTATTTACCTTCCATAATTGAAACTTTGTTGTGGCTCCAGCTCCGAGGCTGGCTGGCTGAAAGCAAGTATCTGGGGTTTGTTTAGCTTCTATAATTGCAACATTGTTGCTTAGACTGGAGTTCAGAGCCCCGGTACGGCAGGCGGGGAACCTTGGCTTCCTCCATCACTGCAGCAAGCAAGACTCATGTTCGCTTCAGCTACCGGCCACCATCTTTGTTTTCACTTAATTTGCATATTGCCCTGATTAGCCAATGGGAAGTGTAGCAGAGGTATGGTTAATTACCATGTTTGTCTATTATTAGATAGGATACACCTAGTAAAGCATGGTGTATGATCCTTGTACAGGAAGGTCCTTGTAAGAGTAAGTGGGAGCAGTGAACAAAGTAAAGGGCCATAAAGTGGCTCATTATGACAAAGGAGGGAAAGCTCTCTGCTTGGTTTAGGCCACAAGATTTTTGTGTTTCGGCATCCTGTGCCTCCACGAATATGAGTTCTGTAATCAACTGATACCCGGTAGTCAATAATGGCCATTTCTTTTATCATACAGACTGAAGAAAAAGTTCAATTTCCAAACTCCTTTACACCCTCCTATGAATATCTCCAACAAGACACTTAGTTCCCTGTACTTTTGGTACATACTTCATTGTAAGATTCTAAGCTTTCTGGTGATACCCAGAATGGTGCCATATGCACAATTGATTCACTACTACTTGGATAAATGGAAAACATTAAGTTGGACAAGATTTCCAGTTGTGTGCTAATCAAGTGTCATAAGTTTGAATGATGAGGTTTTAGTGATCATCACCAAACCACAAAACTACTTCATAGTCCATGTCCTGTGTAGTTTGTTGATAGTTGCTATACACAGGTGTTAGGGGATGTTTGTAAAGGCACAAGCAGGTTCAGAACAGCCTATTCTATATGCCCCTAATGTAGGTCAGGGAGCATGGTGGGATGGATAGCAATAATGGCTGTGCATACAGGCATGTAGTTTGTGTAAGAGAGCACCCAGGAACCTTTCTGCTTCTATCTGAATCTTTTTTTTCTTTATTGATTAGGATATTACATATGTGTCCTTACCCCCTCCCCTCCCCCCCCGTTGTGCCCCCACCACTCATACCCTCGCCCCCCTGGTGTCTGTGTCCATTGGTTAGGCTTATATGCATGCATACAAGTCCTTTGGTTGAGCTCTCCCCCTTACCCTCACCCTCCCCTACCTTTCCTCTAAGGTTTGAGAGTCTGATTGATGTTTCTCTGTCTCTGGATCTTAATAAAGCTCAGAGTGTCAGACTGGTAAATGTAGGGGATATTTTACTGTCTCTTACTGTTTAGGAATTAGGAATGTTAAGGTAGGTAAAATTAGATTATTTAGCAAAATTTTGAGATGTTTTGTTGCTTTGATTTGCTGCCATTTTTCCCTTAAAATAGTAAAAGCATGTTCCTTTTTAAGATGAAAGATTCAGAAAGCTGGAAAAGTAAGCATATATAATTTCACCAAAAGCTAACCATTTGTCTTCTATGAATTTTTTGTTAAAATTATTAATATTAAAATATATAGCCTCCTATTGATATAAAAGTGATTAAGTGGTCTAAAGTATTTTTATAATGTAACTAATCTATAACCACATCCATTATCTTCTCCCACTAGAGCATATCTCTCTCACCCTCCTTACCAGAAGACATCATCAAACTTAATTTTCTGTTTGTTACTTCCTATATTCATCTATAAGTTCACTGTAGATCAGTACATATATTCACTACATATATACAGTGAGTGGCCAGATTATTATGACCACCTGATGTTTGTAGGCAAATTAACTATAATTTCACACTGAAGTTGCTACAGGGCCAGACCATTATAAACATCTGGATAGCACAACATACTTAAATATTTTTGCTGATCAAGTTCATCCTATCATGTTAATGGTGTATCCCAATGGAGATGGCTTCTTCCAACAAGACAAGGCGCCATGCCATGGTGCTTGTATTGTGCAGGAGTGGCTTCAAGAACATGATGGCGACTTTACCTTGCTTAGGTGGCCCGCACAATTACCAGATCTCAATCCTATTAAGCATTTGTGGGACGAAGTTAAAAGAGCCATCAGGCAGCTGATTTCACAACCATCAAATCTCACAGAACTGGACAGTGCTATTCTTCAGGCATGGTGTCAGATTCCTCCCATTATCTTTCAACATCTCGTGGAGTCAATGCCATGAAGAATCGCCGCAGTATTGAAGGTAAAAGGTGGCCCAATGAAGTACTGGTAGGGTGGTCATACTAATCTGGCCGGTCCTAATAATCTGGCTACTCAGTGTATATATTTATTTATTTCATATTTATACATGGATTTAGATATATTTAGTTTTCAATACCATGACATATATGTATATTTATGTATGTCATATTCATTCATGTCTTTATATATACATTTAGTTTTAGATGTCTTACACAAAGAAAACAGTAAGATACGAACTCTTCATGACTTGTTTTTTATAATCATTTGTGAACTTTATAGACACTGATTTTTAGAGCTGTATGTAGTTCATTTATTTTCACTTCTGTGTAACATTCCACTATATGAATATATTAATATCATTCATTTTTAACATTAAATTGATAATTGGGTGGTATGTTTTTTCCATTTCTTTTATGGGGATGAATACTTCTCCTCTAACATCCTTTCCCTTTATTATATTTCTGTTCACAACAGTATCTGATTGTCCATTAGTGCAAACTTGGGGTAAAAAGATATTATTATTATTATCTTATAGATAATGTAGGTTATGGCAAATGGTTTTGCCTCTCTGTCTAGATTCTGTTTGTTGAACTTGGTTGAAGAAATTACATACTTTTATTTATGAAGACCATTCTATTGTACATTCTGTTTGTTAAATTTTGTGTTAAAATTTTCAATAAAAATAGGTGCAGATCACCTTGAGCTTGGATTACCCCGCAATTGCTTTACCAAACAACCAAAGTACAAGCAACAAAGGAAAAAAATAGATAAATTGGAATTCATTAAATTTGTAAAAATTGCAGCAAAATGCATATCAATAAAGTAAAAAAGACTATGAAAATCAAGGAAAACATTTGCAAATCATCCTATATAATAAAAGGGTAATATGCAAATTGATGCTAATGGTGGAATGAACTGGAATGCTTGCACAAGGGGAGCAGTGCTGAGCCAGAAGTTGTCTCATGGCTGGCCAGCACAGTGGTGGCAGGAACCTCTCCTGCCTCCGTGGCAGTGCTAAGGATGTCTGACTAATGGCTTCATCCCATTCCCTCCGGAAGCCTTAGTCAGACAGCTCCCCAGGACCCCTGGGCTGCCAGAAGGATGTCCGACTGCCAGCTTCAGCCCAGTCCCATGGGGAGCAGGCCTAAGCCAGCAGGTGTACATCCCCTGAGGGGTCTTGGATTTTGAGAGGGCTGAGGGATTCCTCCAAGTGCATGAATTTTTGTGCACCAGGTTTCTAGTATATCTAATAAGGGGCCTTGGGTCTAGATTATATCAAGTACACTAACAATCTTTGTCTTGACTGATTTGGCAGTGACAAAGAAAATAATTTAAATTTCCTCCAGGCCTCACAAATCATACAATATCTTTGAATGGACTTTGTACTTCATGCAATTATAGACATGACCTATATTTTAGAATACAAATCCATATTGCTTAATATTGATGATTGGAAGATTGACCCTGGGTACTTCTTAGACTTCAAGTCCTAGATCCCTCTTCTAGAGGTTTTGATTCTTTCAGTTAAAGAGGAGCCCAAGTGTCTGTACTTTTATTGAATACCCCAGAAATATGTTACCTTTTCATCTTTGAAAGTATTTCCTTGTAGTTACCAGAAGTAGTAATGTGCTTTAATTCGCTAATCAACAAAAAGGGAGTATTTTAATAAAGATAATATTATTTAACATTGTACTGGTTGGAATATTTATGATTTTAAATTGCAATAGGTTTTATATTATCAAACACATGATTGGGGTAGTTTTTCATTTGCTATTTAATAATTGAACAGAGAAAGGAAAACAATCAAAGGTTCTTAGAGTTGGGAAACAATTTTCAACACCCTATATCCCATCTTGTATACCATGGAAGGCTTTGTCTGGTCATCTAGGAGTTTAAAAGCCTGGATTGAAAAGACTCTGGCTGTAGAATCCACTGCAGAATACGATTGCCCTAAAAGCCATCAAAGATTTTAGCTCAGTCAGGAGAGCATCTTCCATAATAGTCAAATTTAAATTTCTTTTTACTATCTCTGTAAGGAAAAAGAGAAAGAAAAAGAAATTATTATAAACAGCATTTAAAATTGCCTGGGTATTGCACTAACTGTTTCTAAATGAGGAGCATAGTAAGGAGAGGCTGTTGATCCACCTCCACAAACAGTTTGGGCCCACATACTTCCCAGTCCTGCACACATCCTTCCCTGATCTGGGGCTAGTTGACTCTTCCTACATGGTCAGTCCTGGATCAATCTTGGAACCCACCCATACTGGAGAGAGGAGAGTTTTGTTTTGGTGGTTCTCTAAAAGTAGAAGCCAATTCTAGGGTTAAATAAGAGGAAATAAATGTGTGAGAAAATAAGGAGGTAGCTAGGAAGGTTGGCTGAACCATTATTTATTTATTTTTAATCCTCACCTGAGGGTATTTTTTCCATTGATTTTTAGAGAGAGGGGAAGAGAGAGGGAAAGACAGAGAGAAATATCGATGTGAGAGAAACACACTGATTGGTTGCTTCCTCATGAGCCCTGACAAGGGCCTGGGTAAGGGAGGAGCCTGCAACCAAAGTACATGCCCTTGACTAGAATCTAACCTGGGACCCTTTGTTCCCTGGACTGATGCCCTATGCCAGTGATGGTGAACCTATGACACGCGTGTTAGAGGTGACACGTGAACTCATTTTTTGGTTGAATTTTCTTTGTTAAATTGCATTTAAATATGTAAAATAAATATAAAAAATATAAATCTTTGTTTTACTATGGTTGAAAATAACAAAAAATTTCTATATGTGACACAGCACCAGAGTTAAGTTAGGGTTTTTCAAAATGCTGACACGCCGAGCTCAAAAGGTTTGCCATCACTGCCCTATGCACTGAGCCAAACCACTTGGGCTGGCTGAACCTTGAGACTGCAAATACCTTTGGAGTGAAGCATATAGGAAAGGAGGTTGGATGGAAGTGTCCTAGATTTCCCTGCTCTCTTAGGAAGGGTCTTAATCTATCATGGGGTACAGGAGATTAGGTGGACCATCAGAGGAGGCCCTTCCTAGCATTAATAGGCCCATTGTGATGGATTTCAAATTTCTGTAGTCAAGCATGTTTTCTTGCTCATATATGCTCCCTGTAGCTTGAAGCTACATCTCAGAGATTATCAGTTATCATGTGGGCTTCAGCATTCAATGTATTGGTCATAGAATGATTAAATTAAGTTAACTTAATTAAACATTTGTTGAATATACAGCAGTTATAATGAGAGGTCAAATACCAAACTGCTTTAGCAGATGAGGACTCCCAGGAAAGGTACCAGTGTATTTCTGTGGCATTTACTAAGATCAAACAAATATATATATATATTATGCCCAGGCTGTCCAAAACATGGGTTTTCCTATCCTTTTTTGATGGTTTCTTTATTATTTTGGATGAGCCAATATTCAGTCTTTTTTCTTACAACAATACAGTGCAGAAAATGCATTTGTTGTAGTAAGTATGACCATTGGTTGCGCAGATTGCCTCCTCTTTGTTGCTGCAAACATGAAATCGATCCTTATAAACATGACAGTCTGGCTGTTGAACATATAGAACATAAAATTTGTCAGATAATGAACTTTTTAAATGAAATGTTCTTCAATATTAGTACAAGATATCATGCATCAAAATGGAATGAACATATTCTATATTGAGGTTTGAAAATAAACCATCCACTTAGTCATAAAATATTAATATATTTTTGCAAACCCAATATCTTTTTTAAAAATTAGACAAATTGCTGAATGTATTTATATAATGTAGCCACTCTCTTCTCACTTCTCATAACTGCCTCAAATTTTCCCCATTTCATACCACAAGGAACAGTACAATGGAATTTTAATAGTTAATATTTCTCAATGGTCTCACTATTACAGAATCAGGTACATTCAGATTATCAGATTATCAACATATATATATATATATATATATATATATATATATATATATATGTGTGTGTGTGTATATATATATTCAAATCCTATAGAATAAAAGGGTAATATGCAAATGGACTGAATAGTGGAATGACTGGTCACTATGACGTGCACTGACTACCAGGAGGCTGATGCTCAACGCAGGAGCTGCTCCCTGGTGGTCAGTGCGCTCCCACAACGGGAGTGCCACTCAGCCAGAAGGTGGGCTGCAGGCTGGCAAGCACAACAGCAGTGGCGGGAACCACTCCCTTCTCCATGGCAGTACAAAGGATGTCTAACTGCCAGCTTAGTTCCTCCCCCCAGAGGGGAGTAGGCCTAAGCCATCAGTTTGACATTCTATGAGGGCGCCTGCACTGAGTAAGGGCACAGGCTGGACTGAGGGACCTCCCGCCCCAGCAGTGCACAAATGTCATGCACCGGGCCACTAGTATATTAGCATTTGCATATCTATCTATCTATCTATCTATCTATCTATATATCTATATTATATAAAGTTTGGTTAGTAATGGCAGTATTGGTAACTTACATAGAAAAACAATATGGTGTGTATCCTTACATGACTGGCATTTGAAATGTCTTTGTAAAGTTCATCTATTTAGATGCTTCCCCCTCTATATAATATTTTGCACTGTGAGTACATAAAAATTATTATTGTATCTACCTTTAAGTGGATAATTTTTATAATACTCTTGTTTTGTTAGGATACACAATTCTCCTTGAAATACATTGTAGCCTTTATCATATGGTTGCAAATAACAAGGACACCTAATAAGGAATCTTTGAAATAATGGGATATTTTTATCTTGTTAAAAATACCAAGTGAGTTTATATGGCTGGCTAAATTTTATTTCTTGAACTTTGAAAAATGATGGCATCGTTTTTGTAGGATCATTCTGTTCCACATTTTTTTGGTGTATTTATTATTTTTTAATATCAATAGAAAAAGGGACTAGAGTAGGGGTGGGCAAACTTTTTGACTTGAGGGCCACAATGGGTTCTTAAACTGGACTGGAGGGCCGGAACAAAAGGATGGATGGAGTGTTTGTGTGAACTAATATAAATTCAAAGTAAACATCATTACATAAAAGGGTACGGTCTTTTTTTTTTTTTTAGTTTTATTCATTTCAAACATGCCGGATCCGGCCCGCAGGCTGTAGTTTGCCTACGGCTGGACTAGAGAGATAGAAACATCAATGAGAGAGAGATACATCCATCAGCTGTCTCCTATATACCGCTCCTGGGGATTTAGCAGTATGTACTTTACCAGGAATTGAACCAGGGACCTTTTATTTCATATGTTGACACTTAACCACTGAGTAGCACCAGCTGGACTGCTTAGTGAAATTTGCTGTTAAAATTTACAATATAAAAAAATTAAAACATTATCTTTTTCAATTTCCAAATTAATCGGTATTAACTTACCCGTTTGCGCAAAGGTTTTTCAGGAGCTTCAAGAGCAGTTTCTACAATGAGCACACAAAAGAAAATATAAAAACAAGAAGAAGAGCAGAAAACAGTCAGTCTCTGGTGGGAAGAACCTATAGTCTTTAGTACCAAAATACTACACAAATTGCCTACTCAGTAGCCCCAACTTCTGAGGTGAGCTTTTTGTGGTAATATCAAAATAGTAAGTTCACAATATAGCTCCAAAAAGGAAATACACTTCAAAATTATTCTCATGTATAAAAAATAATTGTAAGTGATGGGCAGTAATCCCCAATCCCTCCTGTGAAAATACCAAAGTCTTTTTTTTTTTCATTTTTTAAATAAAAGAGACATTTTACTGGGGACTGAGTCTGCAACCCAGGCATGTGCCCTTGGCCGGAATCAAACCTGGGGCCCTTCAGTCCGCAGGCCGACGCTTTATCCACTGAGCCAAACTGGCTAGGGATTAAAAGAGACATTTTAGTCAGAGAAGACAATATCTTGTTTAATGCCACTTAATATGCCTTGCGTAAAGTAATGTAACATGAAGAAATTAATTACTATTGAAAGAAATAATACTCAGTTCTAATATCAGGGGTCTATTGAACCCCTCATGGCCACTTTACTCAAATTCATCAGTCTCCTTGCACTAAAGGAAAATAAATTTCCAGGAGAGGGCTCAATGAGTTTTCTCCTCACACTAAGTTTTTACTTTAGTGGACTGAGAACTGGCCAACAACAAAATCATATTGGAATATTAGATCTAAAAGACATCATTACCCCCTTAAATCTGCATTTAGCAAACATGGAATCTGACCTCCAAAATAATACTAAGTAAATACCTTTAGTCATAAATGAACAAAAAGCTAAGTTCTACTGCTCATTCTAACCCACCTCTCTGCCTCCATCTCTCTAAAGTGGAAATGAGAAAAAGCAATCTACTAATGTCATTTTTAAAATGGTGTTTGTAGCATGCACATTCATTTTGCCAGTTTAAGTATTACAAACCTAATAAAACAAGCTGCTCCATTTCAAGATAGTAGAAGTTGTCTCCTGCATTTTCTGAGATGTATAAATTGCTTCACTCAGAATTGGAAGTGTACTCACCAGAATAAAGAGGAAATGCCAAGACAATGATAAAAATAACTTTGATCCATGATGAGATGAAAGACATTTTATCAAGTCTGTAGAAGAAACCCAAAAGGAATGTTAACAATACCTGACAGAGAGACAAATTGCCTTTTCTAAAGGAAAGATTCTTACAGGCAGAAGACCTGCTACTCTCCTAGATTTCCCTTTTTCTTACCCCAAACCACAGGATCAAGGAGACGTATATGTGAACAGAAGGCCTCAGAGACTTGAGAGAAACAGCAGGACCCATCCTCAGCACACTTAAGAAGGAGTTATTCATTCCTATCTCTTGGCTCAGCCCACAGAAGCCTGACACCTCTTAAGACAGCGGTTCTCAACCTGTGGGTCGCGACCCCTTTGGCAGTCGAATGACCCTTTCACAAGGGTTGCCTAAGACCATACTGCATATCAGATATTTACATTACAATTCATAACAGTAAAACATTACAGTTATGAAGTAGCAACGAAAATAATTTTATGGTTGGGTCACAACATGAGGAACTGTATTTAAAGGGCCAGAAGGTTGAGAACCACTGAAAATATGCACATTGAAATCTCCATTTTTCTTCAGAATATAGAAACATTTCAGGAAGGACTGACCTGGAGCAGGCCTCACAGCAATGCTGCACACCATGGCCAGCCCATAGATTCCCCACCCAACCTCCCTGAAACAGGAGGCAGTGGAGCCTGAGGCCTACAGCTCTAGAGATTGTGCCTATTTTGTTCCCCTTTCTTTGTCAACCCCCTTCACCCAGCTGAGAAATCTGCTTTACTGGCTTGCCAGTGAGGAGCTTGATTGCGATTGAAAAAATGGCTCATAATAAGATAAGACAGAGGTATTATGTGTTCTGCCTAGTGATTAGAAAATAGTTTGTGAGAGATGCCACAAAAATAATTCTCAATAGGATTATTCCCTCTGAAGGGAGTTTTGGATGATTTTATGATATACTCAGAAGTATGGAGTGGGGATAAAGTAATAAATAGTGCTTTGAGCCCTAAAATGGAGAAAAGATGTGAAAGCTTTACAAACTACTAAGTTGTTAAAAAAAAAAGGGGGGTAATCCAAGCAAGAAAGAAAATAGTAAGTTTTGTAAACTGTGATTATATATATATCTAGGCACTTTTATTTTGCAACCCTAGAACCACATTGACTCAATTGGAGATTTGGTTTTTTAAACTTGTTGGTGTTTTTTTAGGTAAATTGTGATTCTCATAAAGCTGTAAATAATAGTACTGAGAGTTACCAATTTCCCCCAATGGGGACATCTCATAAAGCTGTAGTATAAATTCACCACCAGGAATACTAAAAAAGCTCCCAGATTAATATCAGGCAGCCAGCTTTGGAACCTAGGCTGGGAGTTCAACATGCAAATATTAAAATCATGAGAGAAAGAGGGCTCAGAAGTGAAATTGAGACTACAAGGTATAATGCCCTAAATTATATATTATACTAGAGGCCAATGCACAAAATTTGTGCAAAAGTACGCGTTCCTTTCCCCGGCTCCTGGCACCAGCTTCCCTCTGGCACCCAGTACTCCGGCTTTCCTAGTAGCCCCGATTTCGTCTGCAAGGTTGTCCGGAAGTACGTCCAGAAGGACTTCCAGTCTAATTAGCATCTTACTATTTTGTTAATTATAGATCATTTGAGGAATAAATGAAAACAAGATCAGGACCAAGTCAGTATAGCCATGCTGACATAAATATAGTCTGTATACTTAGGGTGACAAAGTTAGTTCAAACCTAAAACAGAAACACCAATCCGAAAGAATATATGCACCCCTATGTTGATAGCAGCACAATTTACACTAGCTAAGATTTGAAAACACTTAAGTTCCCATCAGCAGATGAGTGGATTAGAAAACTGTGGTACATCTATAGAGTGGAAGTCTATGCTGCTGTAAAAAAGAAGGAATTCTTACCATTTGCAACAGCATGGATGGCACTAGAGAGCATTATGCTAAGTGAAATAAGCCAGCCAGAGAAAGATAAATATCACATGATCTCACCCATTTGGGGAATATCATGAACAACATAAACTGATGAACAAAAATAGAACCAAAGACATAAAAGCATGGAACAGACTGTACAATCTATGAGGGAAGGTGGGGGGCATAGAGGGAGTAAGAGATCAACCAAAGGACTTGTGTGCATGCATAGTAGCAAAACCAATGGATACAGACAGTAGGACAGTGAGGGTTTGTGATTGGGGGAGGGGGTGGCAGAGGAGAGGTCAATGGGGGGAAAAGGAGACTCATGTAATACTTTAAAAAATAAAGAATTAAGAATAAAATAAAAAATATGTCCCATCAGTATGTGAATGGGTAAATAAACCCTGGTACAGCCAGCCAATGGACTGTTATTCAGACTTAAAAACACATGCTCTATCAAGCCATGAAGACATGGAGGAACTTTAATGTATGTTACTAAGCGAATTAGAATGAATCTAATCTGAAAAGGCTACATACTGTATAATTCCAACTATCTGATATTCTGGCAAAGGGAAAACTATGGAGACAGTAAAAAGATCAGTGGTTGTCGGGTATAGGGAGGTGGAGTGGTTAATAGGTGGAATACAGAGGAATTTTAGGGCAGTAAAAATACATACGATAATGATGAATATATACCATTCTATATTTGTTCAAACTCTTAGAATATACAACACCAAGAGTAAACTGTAATGTAAAGTATACAGACTTTATGTGAATATGATGTGTCGATGTGTCTGCATCACTCATAACAAATGTACCACTCTGTTGTTGATGCTAACGGAGAAGCCTGTGGATGTGTAGGGCAGGGGGAGATAGGGTATATAGGAAATCTCTGTATGTTTTTTTCAATTATGCTCTTAAATATAAGCTCTTAATAAAAATAGAGTGCATGAGATTTTTTATTTTCTGATGCATAATTCATTATTGCAAAAGTTGAGAATATGTATATGCTGGAATATAAAAGATTGAATTATCTCTGTACCTACACACAGTAGAGTACCATACAGGTCATTAAAAAGAAGAATTATAGTCATGAATATGTATGCTTCTGGATTGCTGAAATTCCTGTATTTTCTCTGGACAGGGTAATAACTTACAGTTTTACTTTCTAATGCATCATTAATATTGCAAGAATTTTTTGATAAGACAATCATTTTTTAATAATTTATGAAAATGAAATGTTCTCTGTTCCCTAATAAGTGAGAAGTGTTTTACCGGCATCATAAAATCAACGATTTTAGCCAATTTAGTCCTGCACAAATAAAAGATATTAAATAACTTTGTGCCTCCAGTATTTGCACATCTGCTGTGAGAAGTCATGGATGCAGTTCTTATAATGAGTGCACAATATGTCATGAGTGAGCCTTTGGCACTGACTGTGGATAGAAAGTCAAATTGCCATAACTGTGTAATGCTGATTTCTACAGTAGATCTAACTTTTTCTCAAAAATCATTGTATTATTTAAACTGAACAACAATTTTATTTGAAGATATTGTTTTGTGATTGACATTTTCTAGATGTAGAAACTGAAGATGAAGAAAGATAATAAATTGCTAACATCATTTTAATATAAAGGGAATTAATTGAGACTGATTATTTCAATGCTGTTTCCAGTGTCCATGCAGTTGCCTCACAATAAACAACTCTCAATTTCAAGGCAGATGAATTGCCCCTAGAGATTCAGTGAGGGTTTGCCTCACGTAAGGCTTTGAAGTTAAAATTGATAATTGAAAATATCAGACCTGAAGTAGATTATTCTAACAAATTCCATTAGAAAATATGACCTTTAAAACAGACAAGGATTCTTCAAGTACTTCAGCTCCAGAGGTGAGAAACAGGATGAATTTCCCTGCCCCAGTATCTAGTGGCCATTCAAATCCACTATATAGTTTCTTTCCTTTTACAATATAGGGATTTAAAAATATTCATAAATGTAATTTTAAAGGGGCACACGCACTCTTCTCTATTTTGGTTTATTGATTCAAATATCTAAACTAAATGGACCAGTTTCATGCGTGGATGGCACCAAATCTTTCCTACATTTTGTAGAATATGAGAAATTCTCTATCCAGGATTGAAAAATATACTCACCGGGAGAAAACTGAAATGCAAATCTGATTATTAAAAAATCAGGCTTTGATATTCAATGAGAAGTTAGCTATTTGATCACCTTATAAAGTGTAAATAAACCAGAATGTTTATGACACAGCCCCATAAAGAGTTCAATGGGCAGAACCAGAGAGCCCACTTCCTGGATCCTCCAACTTGAGAAAGAACAGCCTCAACTCCTGAATTTTTAAAATCTCTTACTATTTTGTAAATTTAATTCTCACCCAGGGATTTTTTTCCCATTGGTTTTTCATAGAACAAAGGAGGAAGGGCGAGAGACAGAGAGAGAGAGAGAGAGAGAGAGAGAAAGAGAAACATCTATGCCAGGGAGAGACATTTATTGGTTGTCTCCTACTGGTGCCTAGACAGGGCCTGGACTGAACCTGCAACCCAGGAAATTTCCCTGAACAGGAATGAAACCAAGGCCCTTTTGGAGGGTAGTTGGGTCTGACACTCCAACCACTGAGTCATGCTGGCCAGGGCTAAACCCCTTTACTTCTCATTAGGGAAGACTGTTCCCTTTTTCCCTTCTGCACCCAAATCAATTAAAAGTAAGCATGTTAAACAATACATATGGAAAAAAGCTCAATCTCCTGGAGCATTTAAGAATATATGCCATTTAAACGCTCAATTTATCCTTCTGAGAACCAGGAACAGTTATTCCTAGAAGAACCAGAGCTGGAGCAGTCCTGACAGCAATACTATACCAAAACCACAACAATGTATGGCCCATGTTACCCACCTCAAGAAGACACAATACAAAGGGAGACAGTGGATGTCTTGTTTACTTGTGCAGCCTCAGCCAGCTCCTCTATGTTGAGGAGTGTATTTTAAATACTGCTATGTAGGAAAGCACATGTCAGGAGAGATAAGACACAGAGGGATCATATGTCCTGGCAGTGACTGGGATGTTGCCACACACAGAGATCATCAAAGCCATTCCTACAGCAGGAAGTTTAGAGGACAATTCTATCTGATGGGCACAATGAATGGGGAGGGGAAATAATGTGTATGCTTATAGATCCTAAAATAGATAAGACATGAAGTCTTTCTAAGCAAGGGAGCTGTGTAGGATCAACAGGGCAGGAAAAGAATTTCAGAAACTACAACTTACAAATATGTCAGGAACCTCTGTATTTTGAAACATAGATAGCTATTAGAAGTACCTGGAGAACTTTGAAAATTACCTGTTCCCATATTCCTTTCCAAAGTTAGGATTCCAGTTAATATATAAGATCCTAGTAACAGGTATCTTTTCAGAGTTTCTAAGATGACAGTAACTTGCTACTACGGTTGAGAGTGACTGAGCAAGAGACACAGAGCAATCTGTTCAACACTATTACATCATCCTTCCTACTTCCCTAAACCAGAGCTTTCATAGTTAGTAGAAATACATACAAACCTGTCTGTGGCTAGCTTTAGTCACACACTTAAATTGGACTTTTTTGGGAAATTTAGCTTGTTTCAAATTTCTGTGATTCAGTCTCAAAAAAGGAAAAATAACCCCTAAGATGATATTGATACCGTATTCTTAAGAATCTAGGGCCATCCCAGGACGGTGTTTCTCTATGGTTAGAGTGTCAGGCCATGCAGTGAAGGGCTTTGGGTTTGATTCTTGGCCAAGGGCACATACCTGGGTTCCAGATTCCTTCCCCAGCCCCATTGGGTCACATGGGGGAGGCAACCAATCTCTGTCTTTCTGTCACTAGTATGCTTCTCTCTCTCCTTCTCCATCTCCTTCTCCCTCTCAGTCTCCTCCTTCCTTCCTTCCTCCCTCCTTCCTCCCTCCTTCTTCCCCCTTCCTCCCCCTTCCTCCCCCTTCCTCCTCCTCCTCCTCCTCCTCCTCCTCCTCCTCCTCCTCCTCCTTCTTCTTCTTCTTCTTCTTCTTCTTCTTCTTCTTCTCTCTCTCTCTCTCTCTCTCTCTCTCTCTCTCTCTCTCTCTCTCCTCCCTCCTTCCCTCCCTCTCTTTCTCTCTCCCCCATCCTTCTACTCTCTCTAAAAATCAATGGGAAAAATATTCTTCAGTGAGGATTAGCAACAACAACAAAATAATCTAGAGCCAGACAGCTCTTCTTCAGGTCATAGCTCTGTGTCTTAGTAAGTGTGGGACCATAAAAATTTTTATATATTATCTGATTATAAGTTAAATCATTTCAAAAAATGGATTAAAATAAAATAGCTTCTTGTAATTGTTAAATGATTTGTTACATACAAAATGTCTAAAAATGCCTGTAGCAGATAGGCATAGAATAAAGTCCTAAGAAAAAGCAGAAGCATTCTCAAATAGTTAATGAAAACCTGTTCTATAAATGTTAAATGTCATTTACTGACAAAATATCAGCAAATTGAATACAGCAATATTCTTTAAAAATTATTATGACATAGGATTTTCTGCAATTCAAGGTTGATTCAGCATTTGAACACAAAGATATGTAGTTCAGTACCTTAACAGAGTAAAAGAGAAAAATCATATGACCAGCTCAATAGACAGTTATTAATGATAAAAAAATTTTTTGATGACTGAAATGTAAGTAGACACTCAGTTCAATTAAAGACATCATGAACCACAGCAAATAGGATGAATCATGCTATAATTTTGATTGTTTTTCCATGGGATGAGAAGATCTCAGTGCAATAGAGGAAGGAAAGAGAAAAGGCAGAAGGGCAGGAAGGTTTAAGATTGAAAAAGAGGAGTAAAATTGTCTCTATTATCAAATGGTCTCTGCAGAATAGGTTAAAACTATATATATATATATTACTGTGTAAGGCAACTACAAAAATTAAAAAGGAATTCATTATAATTATAGGTTACAAGGTCAATATACACTAGTGAAAATAACAAAAACTAAAATTTTATAATTCTTTCTCAACAGCTTTGCTAAGGTATATATCATTCAGGTACAATAAACTTCACATACGAAACTGTACAGTCAGCTTAAACTAGTGATGATATCTTCAATCTGTTTATAGCTGATTGGTGCTGAGTTATATAGGTGAGTGCCTCTGAAAGCTATGTGGGGATTTTATCCACCTCATTAAAGTATTTCCAATACTTTTATACCAGATTTCAGCAAATAATATGTTGTTTTCTAATAAAGAGTGTTCCAAAAGCAGTTGAAACAAACCTTACTATGAGTTGGGCAGTGATGCAATCTATGAGGATAGTAGTGAGTTTATTAGAATACTTTCTTTTAGTTAAGTTCTGTATCAATATCTAGAAATATTGGGAATTCGTGAAAAAATTTGTGCAATGAGAGAACCTAGAAGGGATGAGGCTAGCCTTTTTTATTTAGACAAATGCCACCTATCTCAGATGTTAGCTTATTGGTACCAGGAGAAAAATTAGTGGTCAGATCTAATTGTATGCGAAATACTGCTTGCATTCAGAGAAAATAAGACAGAGGCAGAGGAAGGAGAAGATATTTTGTACAATTTCCTGGTTGTGTTCTTAGCCTTACTGAATCAGTAGCTAAACTGGAGAATTCCAGGAGTCAGAATTGTTAGTGAGACCTCTTGTGATTCTTAGTATTTTAGGAAATGCTGATTTCCAAGGTCTTCTAAAAGGAAGCTAATATTAAAGGGTTGTGACTATAGAGTTAATTGCTTCCCACCCTTAGGTGAACTATGGCCATCCTACAGTGGTGACATTTTTCATTAACACAGGCCTTTTATGAAACATACTGGATTATTTGCTTTAGGAGTGATTAATAATTCTAGGAACAAATTGAATAGCACAAAGCATTGTTATATTTGAGCCTTGGGATACATTTGGCACAATTTTAGATTTACAGAATCTGTTCTATTAAGATACAGCTATATTACTTCTTATCTCTGAGCTGTCTCTTCAAAAAATTGAGATTGTCCAGCAATCACAGCTATGGCCACTACTCTTGGAGGACACTTGGTTCTGTTCAAAATGACCACTGAGACATTTGGTCCATGCCAAAAGGTCCTTGATATTTTGTTCTGTCCAAAACGTCCATGGGGACATTTGGTCCATAGTTAATATAAATCCTACTCTTCTGCAAGATCTGTGCCCTGACCTATTAACCTGCCCCATGTGTCATTGCCAGTCAGGCTACCAAAGCAAGAAGGGTTGTTGGAAATACAGCCACAACATAGTCAATGGACCAATACAATATGATAGCATTTTTATGTCTGAATCCTGTAACCCAGAAGTATAAATAAACATTCAGGGCTATTTGAATGCAAGGATAATTTTTTATGTTGTATGTCATTGTTTTTTAATGTGTTTTTATTGATTTTTATAGAGAGAGGAAAGGAGAGGGAGAGAGACAAATGGCATCCTACAAACTGGGTATGTGTCCTGACTGGGAATCAAACCAGTGACTCCTCAGATCATGGAATGATGCTCATAACCAGCTGAGCTACAGCAGTCAGGGCAAGTGTGTATATTTTGAAAGTATCAAATTTTAATGACTTCTTGGTGCCGCCCACATGTCTCTGTGGACATTTTGGACAGGACCGAATTTCTGTTCATGGTAATTGGGGATAGTGTTATTAAGAGATATGTGTATAGCTGCTTAAGGGCTTGGCTCGGACAGAAACTATTCTTGTTATCACCAAAAGGTCCCATGTCATTTACTTTAAAGAAAAAAGACTTTATAGTTTGTGTAAATATCACAAACTGTTTGCCAAAAGCTGGGCCAAGTTTATCACTCACATGCATGCTCCGGAGGCATCTTCTGTGAGGGAAAAAGGGCTTTTTGTGATAAGTACGGGGTGAGTTTCCTTCATCCAAA
The DNA here is from genome assembly GCF_028538775.1 of Myotis yumanensis. NCBI lineage: Eukaryota > Metazoa > Chordata > Mammalia > Chiroptera > Vespertilionidae > Myotis > Myotis yumanensis. The sequence goes on along the minus strand of NW_027223756.1, from coordinate 22,882,653 downwards.
ATATTGTGTCCACCTTCTAAGGAAGTTCTGAAATGTAGAGGTATCTACTTCTTCTCCATTCCCTCCCACCTGCTGGCTAGGATCCTGTAGAATAAAATGTTTGGTGTTTACATGTTATTTTTTATATATCTTAATATTATATCAATATCTTGAAGTATCTCAAATATATATTACTAGAGGCCCGGTGCACAAAAATTTGTGCACTCGGGGGGGGGGGGGTTGCGGAGAGGGGTCCCCCAGACTGGCCTGTGCCCTTTCCCAGTCTGGGACCCCTCAGGAGATAACGACCTGCTGACTCAGGCCTGCTCCTGGGTGGCAGAGGGCACGTCCAATCCCTAGGTGAAGCCCCTGGTCAGGCTCAGAGCAGGGCGGATTGGGAGGTTGTGATGCCACCCTCAGTCATGCTCAGGGTAGAGCTGATTGGGGGGTTGGAGCACCGCCCCCTATCACACTCAAGGCAGGGTTGATGGGGAGGTTGCGGCGCCACCCCCTGTGACGCACAGAGCAGGGCCAATCAGGTGTGTTTGGGCCCCGTACCCTGTGATGCACAGAGCAGGGCCAATCAAGGGTGTTCGGGCTCCATACCCTGTGATGCACAGAGCAGGGCCAATCAGCCGGTTGGGGCACTGCCTCCTGTCACGCACAGAGCAGGGCCCATCAGGGGGGTTGAGGCTCCGTTCTCTGTCACGCACAGAGCAGGGCCAATCAGGCGGTTGGGGAGCTCCCCCCTGTCAAGCACAGAGCAGGGTCCATCAGGGGGTTGGGGAGCTCCCCCCCTGTCATGCACAGAGCAGGGCCAATCAGGGGGTTGAGGAACTCCCCCCTGTCACTTACAGAGTACGGCCGATAGCGGAGTTAGGGCACCGCCCCCTGTCACACTCACAGCAGGATGGATCAGGGGGTTGGTGCGCCGCCACTGTCACACTCAGGGCCGGCCGATGGGAAGGTTATGGCTCTCCCCTGTCAAACACAGAGCAAGGCCCGTGTAGGACGGGGGTGTTGGGGTACCGCCCTCTATCACCTACAGAGCAGGGCCGATCAGGGGGTTGGGACAATGCCACTCTCACACTCAGGGCAAGGCCGATGGGGAGGTTATAGCTCTACCCTGTCACACACAGAGCAGGGCCTGTGGGGGGGGGGGGTGGGCACCGCACCCTGTCACACACAGAGCCGCAGGGCGATCAGGGGGTTTGGGCGCTGCCCCCTGTCACACTGATTCGGTGCCAGGAGGCCTCACGGTTCCGCTGATCCCGGTGCTGGGAGGCATATTACCCTTTTACTATATAGGATAGAGGCCTGGAGGCCGGCTGGTTTGCCCTGAAGGGTGTACTGGATCATGGTGGGGGTCCCCACTGGGGTGCCTGGCCAGCATGGATGAGGTGATGATGGCTGTTTGCAGCTGGTCACACACCCTTCAGGGTGGGGGTCCCCACTGGGGTGCCTGGCCAGGCTGGGTGAGGAGCTGAGGGCTGCTTTCAGTCTGGCAATTGACTGAAGCTCCCAACCGCTCCTTTTGTTTTTTTTGTTTTTTTTTTTATTCTAGGCCAGCTTTAGCTCTGGCTCTAGCTCTGAGTCTTCCGCTGCTGAAAGCAGGTATCTGGTTTATTTGCGTTCTATAATCGAAACAATGTATAACTCCAGCTCTGAGATCCCAGCTGGCTGAAAGCTGGTTTCTGGGGTTTTGTTTAGCTTCTATATTTGTTACAATGTTTCTTACAGTTGTAGCTCAGAGGCTGGCAAGTGAGGCGGGGAACGTTGGAGTCCGCAGTCACCGGAGCAAGCAAGCCTCCCGTTCGCTTCAGTGCATGGCTGCCGGCCGCCATCTTGGCTGACAGTTAATTTGCATAAGGATATGCTGATTAGCCAATGGGAAGGGTAGCAGTCGTACGCTAATTACCATGTTTCTCTTTTTTTAGTGTAGATTGTGTGGTTCCCCCAGAAGGAGATTTTGTGGTAAATTTGTTGTTTTGGGAGACAAATCTGGGACACATCAGTAGGATATTGGGGATAGGAGGCAGGAAAATGAAGGGAATAAATGAACAGTGTGTTTTCTAGCAGGTTAGTTACCACTGTGTGTAAGTGGAGTTCACTCCTTAGTGAGACTGTGAAGGTAGTGTGCAACATAAAGGTCAGATTTATCCTATTCTAAATGCAGGGTGCTGGCTTATTTATATACCAAACTTCATCAGTCATTGATTGATAGATGACCACAAGATGTGTTGACTTTCTGGTGCTTCTGGCACTCTGTATAAATGGGCACAGTTTTCAGAGAAGGTCTTTTAGCAAAGAAATTCAGATAGTGGCAGTTGGACGTTGAGCCCCATGAACTGATAGGTAGAGCCCAAAGGCATAAAGCTGGGCATGAAAGTACTACGTGGGACTGGAGATATTATATCCAGAATCTGGAATTCAGAAATTAGTTTTTGAGATACAGCTATGGAATAATTGATATAAAATGGAAATATAATGCATGAGACTCGATAAGATCCCTTAGGGAAATAGAAAAGAGAACAGGACTGTACATTGAGTACCAGCACAGTAATAACAAATGAAATGAGTAAAATAAACCAATAAGGAACAAGAGATGATAAAGGAGAAATAGAAAAGAGTGTGATATCACTGAAGCCAAGCTTTAATGACTGCATCAAGAAAGAAAGTAATAATAAACTTAGAAATACCACTGACAGGGAGAAAACAATGAGATGTGAGAATCCACTCTTACATTTCCATATAGGTGTCACTACTGACCTTTACAAGAGTTAGTATATTGTAACCATGAAAATTTGATTGAATGGGATCAAGAAGAAACGGGGGTTATGGGAGGCTAGGGGAATTTCAAGGGGAGCAAAAAGGATATATATATATATATATATATTACTCTTTGTAATACTTTAGGCAATAAAACAATTAAAAATAAATAAAAAATAAAGGCCATTAACAAAAAAAAGAATAAATTGGCAAATGAGATATTAGCAAACATTGACAACATTTTTAAGGCATTTTGCTGCATGTAGAAGAAATGACACAGTAGCTAGCAGGTAAATGAAGTTAAAAAATGTTTAAAATACGGATAAAAGCAGCCCATTGTATTCTGTCTGCAAAGATATGGAGTAGAGGAAAAAGTAATCATGTAGAAGAGAGGGGATGTTCTTGAGGTAAAAGGAAATGAGAGTTAATGTGTCTAAGGTAACAGAATACAGATACAGTTTGTGGTGAGGACATGTGGAAGTGGTAGTCTTTGAAAATTCTCATCAGAAGGCTTCAGTATTCCTCAGTGATGCAAGTAGTAAAGCCAGTAGAAGAGACTGAAAATAATGCATGATCTTTGGGGGAGGTTTTGAGACATGAAAGGGTGTCATGATCATCTAGAAGAGAGGAAGAGCCATTAGATTAAGAAGTATACTATGAAGGATATTTATACTTTATGCTGTCTTGTGATAAAAAACTATTGTGACCATATTTTGTGGTTGTAAAATTATCCTCATAACCATGTTATACTACGTGAGCACAGACACATTTTAGGCAGAAGGTCTGATTTAACCATGGGTGTAATTTGGCCACGTGAGCAGGATGAAATCAGAGAAAGATGAGACACACACACACACACACACACACACACACACACACACACGAGACTCTAGAGGCCCGGTGCACAAAAATTTGTGCACTTGGGGGACAGGAGTCCCTTAGCTCAGTTTGCGCCCATTTGCAGTCCAGGACCCCTTGGGGAATGTCCACCTGTCAACTTAGGCCCACTCCCTGGGGGATCAGGCCTAAGCTTGCAGTCAGACATCCTTCTGGCAGCCAGGGAGCCCTCCGGAGATGTCCGACTAAAGGCTTAGGCCCCCAATCGATCGGGTTTAAACCATTAGTTGGACATTCTTAGTGCTGCCACGGAGGTGGGAGTGGCTCCTGCCACCACCTCTGCACTGGCCAGCCATGAGCCAGTTTCTGGCTGAGTGGCACTCCCCATATGGAGGTGCACTGACCACCAGGGGGCAGCTCCTGCATTGAGCGTCTGCCTCCTGTTGGCCAGTGTGCATCATAGCATTATGCCGTTCAGTCAATTTGCTTATTAGCCTTTTATTATTATTATGTAGGATGTCCCTAATTCCCCCCTTTTACCCCCTTTACCCAGCTCTTTGCCCCCCACTTCTCTCTAGCCATCATCATACTGTTGTCTGTGTCCATGGGTTGTGCATATATTTTCTTTGGCTAATCCCTTCTTTAAATTCACTTCTTTAAATTTTTATTTTCAGATAAGTGCTTATAACTACACTATTATATATTTTCTATTATATCATTTAGAATTAAGATATTTTTTAATTGAACCCTTGTAAATTTTAGCACAATTTAATAAATTATGCTAGAAGCAATTAGGAGATTTTTCATGTAATGCAGATACATTTCAATTAATATTTTATTTTAATCTTTTAATATTTTAATTTGAAATCACCTCATACATGTAAGAAAAAAACTATAAAATATTACAGCATATTATATGTACTCTTCACCTAATTTTTTAGGTATTAATAATTTAAACATAACCATTATACAACTAACAAAATTTGGAATATATTTTTTTTATAATCTCTTCAATGTTACTTAATCCGCTTACTTTGCTTTTGTTAATCTTCATCCAAGCATATTTTTTCAATGAATTTTAGAGAGAGTGAAGGGAAAGGGAGAGACGCATTGATTGGTTGCCTCCTTCACATGCTCTGATAGGGACTAGAGATCAAGCCAGCAACTGAGGTACATGCCCTTGACTGGAATTGAACCTGGGACCCTTCAGTCCACGGGCTAGTGCTCTATCCTCTGAGCAAAACAGGCTGCAGCTTAATTCATTTACTTTTAATCTATATGTGTCATTATATTTAAAGTGGGTTTTGTTTTTGATTCACCCTCATAATGTCTTTTATTTATTTATTTATTTTTTAAATTTTTTAAATTACATTTTATTGCTTTTTTACAGAGAGGAAGGGAAAGGGATAGAGAGTTAGAAACATCGATGAGAGAGAAGCATTGATCAGCTTCCTCCCACACACTCCCTACTGGGGATGTGCCTGCAACCAAGGTACATGCCCTTGACCGGAATCGAACCTGGGACCCTTCAGTCTCCAGGCCAACACTCTATCCAGTGAACCAAACCGGCTAGGGCCATAATCTGTCTTTTAATTGGTGCATTTATGCCACTGACTTTCAGAGTGCTTACTGATAGAGTTACTGCCATATCAGGTGGCTTCTGGGGTTTCTGGGGGTTGCACACAGGGAGCCTGGATGGCGGCTCACGCTTGTGGCTTGTGCTGTCCCACCCTTCCCGCAGTATGCAAATTAGCCGACATCTTTTTTGGCAGTTAATTTGCATATCATGCTGATTAGCCAATGGGAGGCATAGCGAAGTTATGGTCAATTACCATGTTTGTCTATTATGAGATAGGATATATATATATATGTAGTTAAAATCATTGGCCATGAAAGTAAAACTGAGAAAAGAAGGAAGAGAACACATTAATTAGGGAGGGACAGTGCAAAAGTGAAACAATCCATTTTTTGAGTTCCACCTGGGATCAGAATTTCATTGGGTTTGATATAGTAGAGCAAGTTAGCTGGAAATATATAGGAAGTATTTGTCAAAGAGTTAAATGTGTGAAGTGCCCTTGCCTACATACATTTGTATTGATGTATTGATGGTTACATGAGGCATCTTTTACTAGGTGTACCAGTTAATATTGCGGATTTTTTTCAATAGATGGAATTACACATATGTTGATATATATGCGATTTGATATGTATGCTATTTTGTTGTATTGACAACAGCTTCAATTCTTCATATATCAAATTTGCAGGTGTTAACATCACTGATATTTTTATGCTTAAAAAGGTTGAATTTTGTGCAAAAAAAGAGAGCATTTGTGGGAAGTTTTAATTCATTACTTTATTTTGGAAAAAAAGTGCTGCTGAATACTTCAGGAAGCTTATAGTGAACATGCTCCATATCAAGATACTTGTGAACGCTGGTTTAAACGCTTTAAAAGTAATGAGTTTGATGTGAAAGACAACGACATCCAGGTCAAAAAAGTTTGAAGACCAACAATTACAAGCATTATTGGTTGAAGATGCATGTCAAACTCAAAAACAACTTGCAGAAAGATTAAACGTTGCTCAGCAAACAATTTCTGATCATTTACAAGCAATAAGAAAGATTTTAAAAGAAGGGATATGGGTGCCAAATCAACTGAACAAAAGACAAAAGGAAAGGCGAAAAGTCATCAGTAAAATGTTGTTTCAAAGGCAGAAAAGAAGTCTTTTTTGCATCAAATTGTGACTGGAGATGAAAAGTGGATTTATTTTGAGAATCCCAAATGCACAAAAATCATGAATTGATCCAGGTCAACCATCAACATCACCTGCAAGGTCAAATCACTTCAGAAGAAGACAATGCTCTGCGTTTGGCGGAATCAGGAAGGTGCGGTGTATTAGGAGCTTCTAAAACCAGGTGAAACCATTAATACTGATCGCTACCAACAACAAATAATCAATTTGAACCATGCTTTGATTGTGAAATGACCAGAATGTTCCAGATGACACAGAAAAGTAATTTTGCTTCATGAAAAGGCACGTTAAAAGATCTTTCCTGGGAAGTATTAACCCACCCCCTGTATTCACCAGACCTTGTTTCTTCATATTCCCACTTGTTCTGATAAATGGCACATGAACTTTCTGAGCAGCACTTCAAAACTTATGAAGAAGTGGAAAATTGGGTCTCTGAATGATTTGCCTCAAAACAAGAAAAGATCTATTGGGACGGTATCCACAAACTACCTCAAAGATGGGGAAATGTGTAGCTAGCGATGGACATTACTTTGAATTAAGCACTTAATGATGTTTCTCTTGAAATTATCGTGTTTTCTTTTATTACAAAATCTGCTATTATTAACAGATACACCTAATAAAGCATGGTATATGATCCTTGTACAGGAAGGTCCTTGTAAGAGTAAGTGGGAGCAGTGAACAAAGTAAAGGGCCATAAAGTGGCTCATTATGACAAAGGAGGGAAAGCTCTCTGCTTGGTTTAGGCCACAAGATTTTTGTGTTACAGCATCCTGTGCCTCCACGAATATGAGTTCTGTAATCAACTGATACCCAGTAGTCAATAATGGCCATTTCTTTTATCATACAGACTGAAGAAAAAGTTCAATTTCCAAACTCCTTTACACCCTCCTATGAATATCTCCATCAAGACACTTAGTTCCCTGTACTTTTGGTACATACTTCATTGTAAGATTCTAAGCTTTCTGGTGATACCCAGAATGGTGCCATATGCACAATTGATTCACTACTACTTGGATAAATGGAAAACATTAAGTTGGACAAGATTTCCAGTTGTGTGCTAATCAAGTATCATAAGTTTGAATGATGAGGTTTTAGTGATCATCACCAAACCACAAAACTACTTCATAGTCCATGTCCTGTGTAGTTTGTTGATAGTTGCTCTACACAGGTGTTAGGGGATGTTTGTAAAGGCACAAGCAGGTTCAGAACAGCCTATTCTATATGCCCCTAACGTAGGTCAGGGAGCATGGTGGGATGGATAGCAATAATGGCTGTGCATGCAGACATGTAGTTTGTGTAAGAGAGCACCCAGAAAGCTTTCTGCTCTTATCTGAACCTTTTTTTCTTAATTATTAAGGTATTACATATGTGTCCTCATCCCCCTATTGCCCCACCCCACTCATGCCCTCGCCCCTCTGGAGTCTGTGTCCATTGGTTAGGCTTATATGCATGCATACAAGTCCTTTGGTTGAGCTCTCCCCCTTACCCCCACTCTCCCTTACCTTTCGTGTGAGGTTTGAGGGTCTGATTAATGTTTAATGTTTCTCTGTCTCTGGATCTTAATAAAGCTCAGTGTTAGACTGAGAAATGAAGGGAATATTTTACTGTCTATTACTGTTTGGGAATTAGGAATGTTAAAGTAGGTAAAATTAGATTATTTAGCAAAATCCTGAGATATTTAATTGCTTTGTTTTGCTGCTATTTACCTCTTATAATAGTAAAAATATGTTCTTTTTAGAGGTGAAAGAAAAGAAAGGTGGAAAAGTAAAACATCATTTCATCAAAAGGCAACCTTTTAGCATTTGGTATATTGTCTTCTATGAATTTTTTGTTAAAATTATTAATAATAAAATATATATAGCCTCCCTTTAAGATAAAAGAAGGCTATATATCAGTTGGTCTAAAGTATTTTTATAATGTAACTAATCCATAGCCACATCCATGATCTTCTCCCACTATATCATATCTCTCTCACCCCCCTTACCGAAGACATCACCAAACTGAATTTTCTGTTATTTCCTATATTCATCTATAAGTTCACTGTAGATCAATACATATATTCACTACATATATATGTATTTATGTATTTCATATTTATACATGTATTTATATATATTTAGTTTTTAATATCATGAAATATGTATGTATATATGTCATATTTATGCATGTCTTTATATATACATTAATTTTAGATATCTTACACTAAGAAAACAGTAATATACATATTATTAATGACTTGCTTTTTATATTTCTTTGTGAACTTTATAGACACTGATATTTAGAGCTGTATGTAGTTCATTTATTTTCACTTCTGTGTAATATTCACTATATGATTATATGAATACTAGTGGCCTGGTGCATGCAATTCATGCACGGGGTTGGGGTGGTCCCTCAGCCCAGCCTGTACCCTCTCCAATCAGGGACCCCTTGTGGGATGTCCCCTGTGGGATCGGGCCTAAACCAGCATTCGGACATCCCTCTCACTATCTGGTACTGTTGGCTCTTAACCACTCACTTGTCTGCCTGATCGCCCCTAACTGCCTCTGCCTGCCTGATTGTCCCTAACTGCCCTCTCCTGCCGGCCTGATCTAGCCCCTAAATACCCTCCCCTGCAGGCCTGATTTTGCCCCCAACTGACCTCCTCTGCTGGCCTGATCTTGCCCCTAACTTCCCTTCCCTGCTTGCCTGATCTCGCCCCTAACTGCCCTCCCCTGCCGGTCTGATCACCCCTAACTGCCTCTGCCTCGGCCCCCACCACCATGGCTTTTTCCAGAAGGAAGTCAGGCGTCTGGAAGAAGCTGGTTGACCCGGTCTAGTTAGCATTTTACTCTTTTATTAGTATAAATAGATTATATAGGATAGGATTACTTAAATGGGAGCGAAAAGTCTTTTTCATCAGGAGGAGATGCTTTTGGCATATAAAAATACATAATCCTTATATCGGGATTGATAGCCAGCCATATGCACTACACTGCCAAACCAGTCATTAAAAAATTGAACCACCTTTTTACACCTTACACCAGACAGCTATTGCCCTTAAAACCCCTTATCATCCCCCATCTTAGGTTCTGCCTTTGCAGTTCACCCACATTAGGTTCTGACTGGTCGGTTTTTATGCCAGTCAGTGTCAAAACCCCACTTCCTAGGCAGCCATTGGCTCCTTGCAGTTCACCCAGATGTGGTTCTGATTGGTTGGTTACTATGCTAGTCAGTGTCAAAAGCTCTGCCTCCTAGGGAGCCATCTTGTGATGTAGTGATGTTAATTTGCATATCACCTCTTTATTATGTAGGATCATTCATTTTTAACATTAAATTCATAATTGGGTGGTACGTTTTTTCTATTTCTTTCATGAGGATGGATAATAATTCTCTAACATCCTTTTCCCTTTATTCCTATTCACAATAGTATCTGATTGTTAATTAGTGCAAACTTGGGGTAAAAAGATATGATTATTATTATCTTATAGATAATGTAGGTTATGGCAAATGGTTTTGCCTCTCTGTCTAGATTCTGTTTGTTGAACTTGGTTGAAGAAATTATATACTTTTATTTATGAAGATCATTCTATTGTACATTCTGTTTGTTAAATTTTGTGTTAAAATTTTCAATAAATATAGGTGCAGGTCACCTTGAGCTTGGATTACCCAGCAATTGCTTTACCAAATAACCAAAGTACAAGCAACAAAGGAAAAAAAAATAGATAAGTTGGAATTCATTAACTTTGTAAAAATTGCAGCCAAGGGCACATTAATAAAGTAAAAAAGACAACCTGAAAATCAGGGAAAATATTTGCAAATCATCTACACTAATAAAAGAGAAACATGGTAATTGGTGTACGACCGCTACCCTTCCCATTGGCTAATCAGCGTATCCTTATGCAAATTAACTGTCAGCCAAGATGGCGGCCGGCAGCCATGCACTGAAGCGAGCAGGGAGGCTTGCTTTCTCCAGGAACTGCAGATTCCAACGTTCCCCGCCTCACTTGCCGGCCTCTCAACTGCAACTCTAAGCAACTATTACTATGTTGCAAATAAGAAGCTAAACAAAATGGCTTTCCGTCAGCCCTGGACTGCAACATTGTATCCATGTTTTCAGCAGCGAGGCCTCAGAGCTAAAGCTGGCCCAGAATAAAAAGAAAACAAGGAGCGGTTGGGAGCTTTTAGTCAACTGCCAGCAGGAAAACAGCCCTCAGCCCCTCAGCCAGGCTGGCCAGGCACCCCAGTGGGGACCCCCACCCTGATCCAGGACACCTTTCAGGGCAAACCAGCCGGCCCCTACCCATGCACCAGGCCTCTATCCTATATAGTAAAAGGGTAATATGCCTCCCGGCACCGGGATCAGCAGAGCAGCAAGGCTCCCGGCACTGGGATCAGCGGAGCAGCAAGACTCCCGGCACTGGGATCAGCTGAGCAGTGAGGCTCCCGGCACCGGGATCAGAGTGACAGGGGAAGGCGCCCAAACCTCCTGATCAGCCCGGCTCTGTGCCTGATAGAGGGGGAGCTCCCCAACCCCCTGATCACCCTGCGGCTCTGTGTGTGACAGGGGGCGGGGCCACAACCTCCCTATCTGCCCTGCACTGTTCCTGACGGGAAGGTGCCCCAACCCCCTGATCAGCCCTGCTCTGTGCCTGATAAGGGGGAGCTCCCCAACCCCCTGACCGCCCTGCAGCTCTGTGTGTGACAGGGTGCAGCGCACCAACCCCCTGATCGGCCCTGCTCTGTGAGTGACAGGGTGAGGCTCCCCAACCCCCCGCCACCACGGGCCCTGCTCTGTGTGTGACAGGTTAGAACCATAACCTCTCCATCGGCCCTGCCCTTAGTGTGACAGAGGTGGCGCCCCAACCCCCTGATCGGCCCTGTTCTGTGGGTAATAGAGGGCGGCGCCCCATTCCCCCTCCACGGGCCTTGCTCTGTGTGTGACAGGGTAGAGCCATAACCTCCCCATTGGCCCTGCCCTGAGTGTGACAGGGTGCAGCGCCCCAACCCCTTGATCCGCCCTGCTCTGTGTGTGACAGGGGGCGGTGTCCCAGCTCCCCTATCGGCCCTACTCTGTGAGTGACAGCGGGGAGCTCCTCAACCCCCTGATGGGCCCTGCTCTGTGAGTGACAGGGGGCAGCGCCCCAACCCCCCCTGATGGACCCTGCTCTGTGAGTGACAGGGGGCAGCGCCCCAACCCCCTGATTAGCCCTGCTCTGTGAGTGACAGGGGGCAGCACCCCAACCCCCTGATCGGCCCTGCTCTGTGCGTGACGGGGTGGCGCCGCAACCTCCCCATTGACCCTGCCTTGAGTGTAACAGGGGGCGGTGCCCCAACCTCCCAATCAGTTTATCCTGAGCGTGACTGAGGGTGGCATTGCAACCTCCTGATCCGCCCTGCTCTGTGCATGACAGGGCAGCGCCCCAACTCCCCAATCGGCCCTGCTCTGAGCCTGACCAGGGGCTGCACCTAGGGATTGGGCCTGCCCTCTGCCACCCGGGAGCAGGCCTAATCCAGCAGGTTGTTATCTCCTGAGGGGTCCCAGACTGTGAGAGGGCACAGGCCGGGCTGGGCCCCCCCCTCCCCCGGGTGCACAAATTTTTGTGCACCGGGCCTCTAGTCCTATATTATAAAAGGGTAATATGCAAATTGACTTAAATGGCAGAATGAACTGGAATGCTTCCACAGGGGGAGTGCCACTTAGCCAGTGGCCAGCTCATGGCTGGCCAGCACAGAGGCGGTGGCGGGAGCCTCTTCTACCTCCATGGCAGTGCTAAGGATGTCCAACTAATGGCATAGGCCCATGGGGAATGCGTTTAAGCCTTAGTTGGACATCCCCCAAGAACTCCCTGGCTGCCAGAGGGATGTTGGACTGCCAGCTTCAGCCCAATCCCATGGGGAGCAGACCTAAGCCAGCAGGTGTACATCCCCTGAGGGGTCTTGGACTTTGAGAGGGCGCAGGCCAGGCTGAGGGATCCTTCCCAAGTGCACGATTTTTTGTTCACCAGGTTTCTAGTATATCTAATAAGTGCCTTGGATCTAGATTATATCAAGTATACTAACAACCTTTGTCTTGCTTGATTTGTGAATGACAAAGAAAATAATGTAAATTTTGCCCACGCCTCAGAAATCATATAAAACCTTTGAATAGATTTTGCAGTTCATTCAATTATAGACATGACCTATATTTTAAAATACAAATCCATATTGCTTAATATTGATGATTGCAAGATTGACCCTGGGTTCTTGTTAGAACTTAAGTCCTAGATCCCTCTTCTAGAGGTTTTGATTCTTTCAGATAAAGAGGAACCTACGTGTCTGTACTTTCATTGAGCACCCCAAAAATGTGTTACTTTTTCATATTGAAAGTATTTACTTGTAGTTACCAAAAGTAGTCACGTGCTTTAACTTACTAATCAACAAAAAGTGGGTATTTTAATAAAAATAATATTATTTAACATTGTACTGGTTGGAATATTTATGATTTTAAATTGCAATAGGTTTTATATTATCAAACACATGATTGGGGTAGTTTTTCATTTGCTATTTAATACTTGAACAGAGAATGAAAACCAATCAAAGGTTCTTAGAGCTGGGAAACAATTTTCAACACCCTATATCCCATCTTGTATACCATGGAAGGCTTTGTCTGGTCATCTAGGAGTTTAAAAGCCTGGATTGAAAAGACTCTGGCTGTAGAATCCACTGCAAAATATGATTGCCCTAAAAGCCATCAAAGATTTTAGCTCAGTCAGGAGAGCATCTTCCATAATGGTGAAATCTAAGGTTATTTCTTATAGCTCTGTAAAGAAAAAGAGAAAGAAAGAGAAATTATTATAAACAGCATTTAAAATTGCCTGGGTTTTTTACTTACTTCTTCTAAATGAGGAGCATGGTGTGGAGAGGCTGTTGATCCACCTCCACAAATAGTTTGGGCCCATGTGCTTCCCAGTCTGCACACATCCTTCCCTGATCTGGGGCTAGTTGACTCTTCCTACGTGGTCAGTCCTGGCTCCATCTTGGAACCCACCCAGACTGGAGAGAGGAGAGTTTTGTTTTGGTGGTTCTCTAGAAGTAGAAGCCAATTCTAGGATTAAATAAGTGGAAATAAATGTGTGAGAAAATAAGGAGGTAGCTAGGAAGGTTGGCTGAACCATTATTTATTTATTTTTAATCCTCACCTGAGGATATTTTTTCCATTGATTTTTAGAGAGAGTGGAAGAGAGAGGGAAAGACAGAAATATCGATGTGAGAGAAACACACTGATTGGTTGCTTCCTGCATGAGCCCTGACAAGGGCCAGGTCAGGGGAGGAGCCTATAACCATGGTACATGCCCTTGACTAGAATCTAACCTAGGACCCTTTGTTCTGCAGGTTGATGCCCTATGCACTGAGCCAAACCACTAGGGCTGGCTAAACCTTTAGACTGCAAACTTCTTTGGTGTGAAGCATGTAGGAAAGGAGGTTGGATAGAAGTGTCCTAGATTCCCCTGCTCTTTAAGGAAGGTTCTCAATCTATCATGGAGTACAGGAGATCAGGTGGACCATCAGAGGAATCTTCCTAGCATTAATAGGCCCATTGTGATGGATTTCAAATTTCTGTAGTCAAGTATGTTTTCTTGCTCTATTATGTTCCCTGTAGCTTGAAGGTACATCACAGAGATTATCAGTTATCATGTGGACTTCAGCATCCAATGTATTGGTCATAGACCGCCATCACTAAGTCATAATGATAAAATTACGTTAATTGATTTATATATTTCCTGAATATCCAGGGGTTATAATGAGAGGTCAAATACCAAACTACTTTAGCAAATGAGGACTCCCAAGAAAGGTGCAGTGTGTTTCTGTGGTATTTACTGAGATTGAACAAATTCTTTTTTTATATATACTTTGCCCAGGCTGTCCAAAACATGAGTTTTCCTATCCTTTTTTGAAGGTTTCTTCATTATTTTGGAAGAGCCAATATTCATTCTTGTGTTCTTACATTGCACTACAAAAAACACATTCATTTACGTAAGCATTATAATCAGTTGCGCAGATTGGGTCCATATGGTCGCTGCAAGAGTTTGATTGATTCTTGTATTTTTTACAGTCTGGCTGTTGAACATATAGAAGAACATAAAATTTGTCAGATAATGAACTTTTTGAATGAAATGTTCTTTAAACTTAGTACAAGATATTATGCATCAAGCTTGAATGAACATTCTATATTGAGGTTTGAAAATAAACCATCCACTTAGTCATAAAATATTAATATATTTTTACAAACCCAATACTTTTTAAAAAATCAGACAAATTTCTGAATATGTTTGTATAATGTAGCCACTCTTGTCTCACTTCTCATAACTGCCCCTGATTTTCCCCATTTCATACCACAAGGAACAAACAGTACAATGGAATTTTAATAATTCATATTTCTCATGGTCTTACTGTTACAGAATCAGATAAATTCAGATTACCAACATATATATTCACATCCTATAAAATAAAAGGGTAATAGACAAATCAACCAAATAGAGGAACGACTGGTCACTATGATGTGCAATGACCACCATGAGGCTGACGCTCAATGCAGGAGCTGCTCCCTGATGGTCAGTGCGCTCCCACAGAGTGAGTGCCACTCAGCCAGCTACCAGGCTGAAGGCTGGCGAGCGCAGTGGCAGTGGCAGGGACCCCTCTCATCTCCATGGCAGCGCTAAGAATGTCTGCCAGCATAGGTCCTCTCCCCGCAGGGAAGTAGGCTTAAATCATTATTCTACTTCCCCTAAGCGCTCCTGGACTGAAAAAGTGTGCAGGCCAGGCTGAGGGACCCCTTCCCTTCGCCCGCAGTGCACAATGTCATGCACTGGGCCTCTTGTATATTAGTATTTGCATATTTGTCTGTATATCTACATATCTATATTATATAACGTTTGGTTAGTAATGGCAGTCTTGGCAATTTACATAGAAAAACAATATGGTGTGTATCCTTACATGAGTGGCATTTGAAATGACTCTGTAAACTTCATCTATTCAGATGCTTCTCCCCTCTATATAATATTTTTTTCTGTGAGTATATGAAATTATTATTGTATCTACCTTTAAATGGATAATTTTTATAATCCTTTTGTTTTGTTAGGATACACAATTCTCCTTCAAATACACTGTAACCTTAATCAGATGGTTGCAAATAACAAGGACACCTAATAAGGAATCTTGAAATAATGGGATATTTTTATCTTGTTCTAAATACCAAGTGGGTTTATATGGCTGGCTAAATCTTATTTCTTGAACTTTGCAAAATAATGGTACCATTTAAAAAAACTTTTTGAAGGATCATGCTGTTCCACATTTTTTTGGTGAATTTATTATATATTTTCAATAGCAGTAAGGAGAGGGACTAGAGTGAAGCATCAATGAGAGAGATACATCCATCAGCTGTCTCCTATACACCGCTACTGGGGATTTAGCCAACAACCCTAGTATGTGCTTTACCAGGAATTGAACCAGGGACCCTTTATTTCATATGTTGACAACCACTGAGTAGCACCAGCTGGACTGTTTGGTGAGATTTGCTGTTAAAATTATTTACAACATAAAAAAATTAAAACATTATCTTTTTCAATTTCCAAATTATTTGGTATTAACTTACCGGTGGGCGCAAAGGTTTTCTTTTTCGAGTACGTAAAAAAGAAGTTTCTGCAACCAGAACACACAAAAAATATAAAAACAAGAAGAAGAGGAGAAAATAATCAGAGTCTCTGGTGGGAAGAACCTACAGTTTTTAGTATCAAAATACTACACAAATTGCCTACTCCGTACCCCAAATTTTGAGGTGGGCCTTTTGTGGTAATTTCAAAATAGTAAGTTCACAATATAGCTCCAAATTGGAAATACACTTCCAAATTATTCTCATATATGAAAATAATTTTAGGTGTTGTGCAGTAATCACCAATATTTCATGTGAAAATACCAAAGTTTTTTTTATTCATTTTTTTTTAAAAGAGACATGTTAGTCAGAGAAGGCAGTGTCTTGTTTAATGCCACATAATATGCCTTGCATAAAGTCATGAAAGTGAAAAATTAATTACTACTTAAAGAAATAGCACTCAGTTCTTATACCAGGGGTCTATTCAATGCCTCAAAGCTACTTTACTCAAATTCATCAGTCTCCTTGCACTAAAGGAATAAAAATACCCTGGAGAGGAATCAATGAGTTTTTCCCTAAAAATAAGTTTTTACTTTAATGGACTGAGAAATGGCCAACAATAAATAATATTGGAATATTTGATCTAAAAGACATCATTACCCCCTTAAATCTGCATTTAGCAAACATGGAATCTGACCTCCAAAATAATACTAAGTAAATACCTTTAGTCATAAATGAACAAAAAACTAAATTCTACTGCTCATTCTAACCCACCTCTCTGCCTCCATCTCTCTAAGGTGGGAAATGAGAAAAAGCAATCCACTGATGTCATTTTTTAAAAGGAGTTTGTTACATATCCACTTTCATTTTGCCAGTTTAAGTATTAGAAACCTAATGAAAGAAGCTGCTCCATTTCTAGGTAATAGCAGTTGTCTCCTGCATTTTCTAAGATGTTTGAATTGCTTCACTCATAATTGGGAATGTACTCACCAGAATAAAGAGGAAATGCCAAGACAATGATAAAAATAACTTTGATCCATGATGAGATGAAAGACATTTTATCAAGTCTGTAGAAGAAACCCAAAATACATGTTTACAACACCTGACACAGAGACAAATTGCCTTTTTCTAAATGAAAGTTTCTTACAGGCAGAAGACCTGCTACTCTCCTAGATTCCCTTTTTTCTTACCCCAAACCACAGGATTAAGGAGATATACATGTGAACAGAAGGCCTCAGAGAGACTTGAGAGAAACAGCAGGACCCATCCTCAGCACACTTAAGAAGGAGTTATTCATTCCTATCCCTTGGCTCAGCCCACAGAAGCCTGACACCACTTAAGAAATATGCACACTAGAATCTCCTTTTTTCCTCAGAATATAGAAACATTTCAGGAAGGACTGACCTGGAGCAGGCCTCACAGCAATGCTGCACACCATGGCCAGCCGGTAGAATCCCCACCCAACGTCCCTGAATCAGAAGGCAGTGGAGCCTGAGGCCTACAGCTCTAGAGATTGTGCCTATTTTGTTCACCTTTCTTTGTCAACCACTTTCGCACAGCTGAGAAATCTGCTTTACTTGCTTGCTGGTGACGAGCTTGATTGGGATTGAAAAAATGGCTCATAATAACATAAGACAGACGTATTATGTGTTCTGCATAGAGCAGTGGTTCTCAAACTTGGCTGCACATTAGAATCACCTGGAGATCCTGAAGGAGGTTTGGGATGATTTTATGATATACCCAGAAATATGGAGTGGGGATAAAGTAATAAACAGTGCTTTGAGCCCTAGCTGGTTTGGCTCAATGGATAGAATGTCAGCCTGTGGACTGAAGGGTCCCAGGTTTGATTCCATCCAAGGGCACTTGCCTGGATTGCGGGCTGGATCCCCAGGAGGAGGCGTGCAGGAGGCAGCCAATCAATGATTATCTCTCATCATTGATGTTTCTTTCTCTCTCTGCCTCTCCCGTCCTCTCTAAAATCATTAAAATATATATATAATACACACACACACACACACACACACACACACTGCTTTCAAACCCTAAATGGAAAAGAGATGTGAAAGCTTTTTAAGGTACTAAGTTGTTAAAAAAGAAAAAAAAGGAGAATCCAAGCAAGAAAGAAAATAATAAGTTTTGGAACCTGTAATTAGATATATACCTAGGCACTTAGTATTTTGCAACACTAGAACCACATTAGACTCAATTAGTGATTTGTTTTATTAAACTTGTTGGATTTTTTTTAGGTAAATGGGGATTCTCATAAAGCTGTAATAGTACTGAGATTTCCCAATTTCCCCCAATGGGGACATCTCATAAAGCTATAGTACAAATTCACCATCAGGAATAGTAAAAAGCTCCCAGATTAATATCAGGCAGCCAGCTTTGGAACCTAGGCTGGAGTTCAGCATGCAAATATTAAAATCATGAGAGCAATAGGGCTCAGGAGTGAAATTGAGACCACAAGATATAATGCCCTAAATTATATATTATACTAGAGGCCCGATGCACAAAATTTGTACAAGAGTAGACTTTCCTTCATACAGCTGCCCACACTGGCTTCCCTCTGGCACCTAGGACCCAGGCTTCTCTAGCAGCCCTGATTTCATCCTCAAGGTTTTCCTGAAGTATGTACAGAAGTACATCCAGTCTAATTAGCAGGTTACTATTTTATTATTATAGATCATTTGTCTGAGGAATAAGTGAAGAAAACAAGATCAAGTCAGGATAGCCAAGCTGACATAATAAAGTCTGTATACTCAGGCTGACAAAATTAGTTCAAATCTAAAGGACTGAAGCATGAGGAATGAATTTATGTTAACTAGCCTGAGGACTAAAAAATGGAGGGATATTTAATGTTCATGAATAGGAAGACTCCCTATTGTCAAGATGTCAGTTATACCCATCTTGTCCTATAGATTCAATACGCCTATCAAAATCCCTGCAAGTGATTTTGTGGATGTTATTAAACTACTAGAGGCCCGGTGCACAAAAGTTTGTGCACTCATGGGGGACCCTCAGCCCGGCCTGTGCCCTCTCACTGTTTGGTACCCCTCGGGGGATGACCACCTGCTGGCTTAGGTCCACTCCCTGGGGGATTGGGCCTAAGCTGGCAGTCAGACATTCCTCTGGCAGCCCAGGAGCCCTTGGGGGATGTCCACTTGCCAGCGAGGAGCAGGCCTAAGCTGCAGTCGGACATCCTTAGTGCTGCTGAGGAGGCAGGAGAGGCTCACACCACCACTGCTGTACTGGCAGCCGTCAGCCTGGCTTGTGGATGAACAGAGCTCCCCCTGTGGGAGCGCACTGACCACCAGGGAGCAGCTCCTGCATTGAGCATCTACCCACTGGTGGTCAGTGTGTGTCATAGTGACCAGTCATTCCCAGTCGTTCTGCTGTTAGGCTCAATTTGCATATTACTCTTTTATTCTGTAGGAGTGCCTGGCTAGCCTGGGTGTGGGGCTGATGGCTGTTTGCAGGCTGGCCACAGCCCGTTCAGGGTGGGGGTACCCCCTGGGGTGCCTGGCCAGTCTGGGTGAGGAGCTGATGGCTATTTGCAGGCTATCCACAGCCTCTTCAGGATGGGGGTCCCCACTGGGGTGCTTGGCCATCCTGGGTGAGGGGCTGATGGCTGTTTGCTGGCTGGCCACAGCCCCTTCAATGTGGGGGTCCCCACTGGTGTGCCTGGCCAGCCTTGGTAAGGGGCTGAGGGCCGTTTTCAGGCTGGCCACACACCCTTCATGGGGGGGTGGTCCTGCTGTGGTGCCTGGCCAATCTGGGTGAGTGGCTGATGGCAGTTTGCAGCCTGGCCAAGCCCCCCAGCAGGGACCCTCACCAATGAGTGTGTGGCCATTCTGGGTGAGGAGTTGATGGCTGTTTGCAGGCTGGCCACGGCCCCCAGTCACCCAAGTTCCCAGTGGAAGATGGCTGGAAGCAGGTATCTGGGATTTATTTATCTTCTATAATTGAAACTTTGTTGTCATGAGCAGAGGCCACAGCCGGCTGAGGCCAGGTGGAAAGCTTGGCTTCCTCCCATCACCCAGGCAACCAAGCCTCCTGCTTGCTCCAGTTCCGTGGCTGCCGGCCATCATCTTGGTTGGGTTAATTTGCATATAGTCGCTCTGATTTGCTGGTTGGCATGGTTTAGAGCATAGCAAAGGTAAGAAAGGAAACCATACAAATCCTACAAGACTCCATAGGCAGAAAAATAGCAGACATATGTTGTACCAATATCTTTACAGACACAGATCCTAGGGCGAGAGAGACTAAGGAGAAAATAAACAAATGAGACCACATCAAAATAAGAAGCTTCCGCACAGCAAAAGAAACCATTAACAAAACAAGAAAGCCTACTGCATGGGAGAACATTTTTGCCAATGTTATATCTGATAATGGTTTAATCTTCAACATTTACAGGGAATTCATACAACTCAACTAAAGGAAGGTAAACAATCCAATAAAAAAAAAATGGGCAAAGGACCTAAATAAACACTTTCAAAAGAGGACATTCAGAAAGCCAAGAGACACATTAAAACATGCTCAAAGTCACTAATCATCTGAGAGATGCAAATCAAAACAGCAATGAGGTACCACCTCACACCTGTCAGAGTGGCTATCATCAACAAATCAACAAATGACAAGTGCTGGAGAGGATGCGGAGGAAAAGGAACCCTCCTTTACTGCTGGTGGGAATGCAGACTGGTGCAGCCATTGTGGAAAACAGTATGGCATTTTCTCAAAAGTTTAAAAATGAAACTGCCAAAAAGACCTAGTAATACCACTTCTAGGAATGTATCCCAAGAAAACATAAATACCAATCAGAAAGGCTATATGCACCCCTGTGTTCATAGCAGCACAATTTACAATAGCTAAGATTTGGAAATAGCCTAAATGCCCATCATCAGAGGCGTGTATTAGAAAACTATGGTACATCTACACAATGGAATACTACACTGCTATAAAAAGGAGGAATTCTTACCATTTGCAGCAGCATGGATAGAACTGGAGAGCATTATGCTAAGTGAAATAAGCCAGGCAGTGAAAGAAAAATACCACATGAACTCACTCATTTATGGATAATAAAGATCATTATGATCTGATAACAAAAAGATAGATACAGAAGCAGAGAAGCATCAAATAGACTGTCAAAGTACATTGGGAAGACTGGGGAGTGTTAGGGAGGTAAGAGATCAACCAAAGGACTTGTATGCATGCATATAAGCATAACCAATGGTCACAAGATACTTGGCAGGGGAGGGTGAGGGCATATGCCAGGGGGTAGGGGAGATTGGGGGAAGGCCAATGGGGAAAAAAAGGAGACATATGTACTACTATTTGTAAGACTTTAAACAATAAAATAAAATTAAAAAATAAAAACAAAATAAAATGTTATGGCAAAAAATTGGGAGACAAAAAAATAAAACAAATAAAAAAAAAACCAAAACAATCCCCAAAGGAAAGAAAAAGAGAATCACCAGAAAGGGAATTAAATGAAATGGAGGCAGGTGACATGTCAGAAAAGAATTCAGAGTAATGGTTATAAGGATGCTCAAATGACAGTTGACAAAAACACACAACTTATTGAGAATTATAAGGAGCTGAATGAGAATGTCTTCAACATGAAAAGGAACCAAGAGGAAATGAAGAATGAAATAGATGCATTAAAGAACACAATGGAATGATTAAACAGTAGACTAGAAGTGTTTGAAGACTGCATCAGGAAATTAGACTACAGTGTAGGAAAAACCACACAAAGACATGCAGCAATTGGAAAGGAAACTTAAAAAGCAAGAGTAGAGCCTAAGGGAGCTTGGAGACATCAAGAAAAGAAACAACATCCACACAATAGGGGTAGCAGAATGAGAGGAAGCAGAGCAAAAAATGAAAAACCTGTTTGAGGAAATAATGACAGAAAACTTCCCTGATGTTGGCAAGAAAAAACCTACACAAATCCAAGAAGCACATTGAGTCCCAAACAAGATGAACCAAAAAGACCCACACCAAGATACATCATATTTAAATGGGCAAACATCAATGACAAATTAAGAATCTTAAAGGCTGCCAGAGTGAGACAGAAAGTTACCTACAAAGGATCTCTCATTAGAATATCATCTGATTTCTCAAGAGAAACACCAGGCCAGAAGGAATTGGCATGAAATATACAAAGTGAAGCAAAGCAAGGGACTGAATCAAAGAATAATATACTTAGCAAGGCTATCATTCAAAATTGAAGGTGGAATCAGGAGCTTCACAGACAAAAATGGGCTAAGAGAGTTTATTACCACCAATCCAGCAATGCAAGAAATGCTAAAGGGATTGCTGTAAAAAGAAAAAAATAGAAATGCAAAAAGGAACACAAGCATGAAGAATAAAAATGGAGAGAAAGAAGTACTTATCAATAATAATTTTAAACATAAATGAATTAAATCCTCCAATCAAAAGACATAGGATAACTGAATGGATAAGAAAACATGACCCATATATTTGCTGTCTGCAAGGGACCAACCTCAGAACAAAGGATTCACACAGACTGATAGTGAAGAGATGGGAAAAAAATTTTCAGGCAAATGGAAATGAATAAAAAACTGGGGTAGCAATACTTATATCTGACAAAATAGACCTCAAAGTACAGACCATAAAGAGATATAAAGTGGGCCACGTCACTAAGGGGAGCAATTCAACAAGAAGATATATCTTTGGTAATCATATATGCACCCAATTCAGGAGCACACAAATAACATAAAAATCTTCTGGAAGATATCAAGGGAGAGATCTACAACAATATAATCATAGTAGGGGACTTGAATACCCCACTGACACCATTGGATAAATCCTCTAAACAAAAAATCAGCAAAGACACAGCAGTCCTAAATGACTAACTAGATCAGGTGGAATTAAGTGAAATCTTTAGAACATTGCACCCCAAAGCCGCAGAATATACATTCTTCTCAAGTGCACATGGGACATTTTCAAAGATAGACCACATATTAGGACACAGACAAAGTCTCTTCAAATTCAAAAAGACTGAAATGATAACAAGCATCTTCTCAGATCACAATGGCATAAAATTAGAAATCAACTACAATAAAAACAATGAAAACAATCAAACACTTGGAGGCTATATAGCATGCTATTAAGCAATGATTGGGTTACCAAAGAGAACAAAAAAGAAATAAAAAGCATCCTGGAAACAAATGACAATGAAAACACAACATTCCAAAATCTCTGGGACACAATGAAAACAGTCCTGACAGGGAAGTTCATAGCTCTACAGAACTACCTCAAAAAAACAAACAAACAAACAAACAAGTAAAAACAAGAAAAAATGGAAATAAATGATTTAATCTTGCAACTTAAAGAATTAGAAATAGAGCAACAAGAAAAGCCCGGAGTAACCAAAAGAAAGGAAAAAATAAATAGCAGAGGAGAAATAAATGACATATAGACAAAAAACAACAACAATAACACAAAACAGTGCAAAAGATCAATGAAACCAAGAGCCGGTTCTTTGAAAGAATAAACAAGATTGATGAACCTCCAGCCAGGCTCACGAAGAAACAGAGAGGACCCAAATAATAAAGAAAATCAGAAATGAAAGTGGTGAGATAACAACCAATCCTACAGACATATAAAGGACTGTAAAAAAAAAAATACCATGAACAACTGCACAACCTCAACAAAATGGACATATTCCTAGAAAAATGCAAACTCCCTAAACTCAGGAAGAATAAAAAAACCTGAATAAGCCAATAACTACTGATGAAATTGAAACAGTAATAAAAAAGCTTCCAGCCTACAAAAGTTCTAGATTGGATGGCTTCACAGGAGAGTTTTACCAAACATTCAAAGAAGTACTAAAACCAATCCTTCTCAGACTATTCCAAAATATTCAAGAGGAAGGCACACTTCCAAGCTCTTTCTCTGAAGCCAGCATTACCCTAATTCCTAAATCAGATAAAGATATTACAAAGAAAGAGAATAACAGGTCAATGTCCCTGAAGAACATACATGCTAAAATCCTCAAAAAAATTCTAGCAAACCAGAACCAGCATTATATTAGAAAGATCATACACCATGACCAAGTGAAATTTATTCTGGGGATGCAAGAATGGCACAATATCTGCAAGTAAATAAATGTGGTACATCATGTAAACAAATTCAGAGGCAAAAATCACATAATCATATCAATTGATGCAGAAAAGGCATTTGACAAAGTCCAACACCCTTTTCTGATAAAAACTCTCAACAAAGTGGGAATAGAGGGATCATACCTCAACATAATAAAAGCCTTATATGACAAACCCACAGCCAACATCATACTGAATGGGCAAAAACTAAAACCATTTCCCCTAAGAACAGGAACAAGACAGGGATGCCCTCTTTCACCACTCCTGTTCAACATAGTACTGGTAGTGCTAGCCACAGCGATCAGACAAGAAGAAGAAATGAAAGGCATCCAAATTGGAAATGAAGAAGAAAAATTGTCATTATTCACAGATGGCATGATATTGTCCATCGAAAACTGTAAACCATCAAAAAAATTCTAGACCTAAGAAATGAATTCTGCAATGTAGCAGGATACAAAATTAATACCCAGAGATATATGGCTTTTTTATATACTAGTAATGTACTCATAGAAAGAGAAACTAAAAAACAATCCATTTACCACTGCAACAAAAAAATTAAGATACCTAGGTATAAATTTAACCAAGAAGTAAAGAACCTATACTCAGAAAATTACAGGATGCTGAAAAAGCAGATAGAGGAAGACATAAACAAATGGAAGAATATACCGTGTTTATGTATTGGTAGAATCAACATCATTAAAATGTCCATACTACCCAAAGCAATCTATAGATTCAATGTACTACCCATTAAAATACAAATGGCATATTTCACAGACCTAGAACAAACTCTCCAAAAATTCACCTGGAATAAAAAAAGACCCAAAGAGCTTCAGCAATCTTGAGAAAGAAAAACAAAGTAGGAGGGATCTCAATATCAGATATCAAGCTGTATTACAAAGCCAGAGTACTCAAAACTGCCTGATACTGGCACAAGAACAGACATATACACCAATGAAACAGAATAGAGAACCCAGAGATCAACGCAAGCCACCATGTTCAATTAATGTTTGACAAAGGAGGCAAAGCATACAATGAAGTCTAGACAATCTCTTCAATAAATGGTGTTGGGAAAATTGGACAGATACCTGCAAAAAAAAAAAAAAAAATCAGACTAGAACACAAATTTACACCAACACAAAAGTAAACTAAAAATGGATAAAGGACTTAAACCTAATATGGGAAACCATAAAAATCTTAGAAGACTCCATAGGTAGCAAAATAGCAGACACATGTCATAGCATTATCTTTACTGATAAAGTTCCTAGGGCAGTGGAAACTAAGGAGAAAATAAGCACATGGAACCATATCAGAATAAAAAGCTTCTGCACAGCAAAAGAAACCATCAACAAAACAACAAGAAAGCCCACTGCATGGGAGAACATATTTGCCAATGTTATCTCCAATAAGGGTTTAATCTCCAACATTTACAGGGAACTCATACAAGTTAACAAAAGGAAGATAAACAATCCAATCAAAAAATGGGCAAAGGACCTAAATAGATACTTTTTGAAACAGGACATAACAGAAGGCCAAGAAGCATATGAAAAGATGCTCAGTCACTAAATTGTCCGAGAGATGCAAATCAAAACAACAATGAGGTACCATCTCACACCTGTCAGAGTGGCTATAATCAACAAATCAACAAACAACAAGCACTAGACAGGATGCAGAGAAAAAGGAACCCTCTTGTACTGCTGGTGGAAATGCAGACTTTTACAGCCACTGTGAAAAACAGTATGGCATTTCCTCAAAAAATTAAAAATAGAACTTCCATTTAACCCAGTAATCCCACTTCTAGGAACATATCCCAAGAAAACAGAAACCCCAATCAGAAAGGATATATGCACCCCTATGTTGATAGCACAATTTATAAAAGCTAAGATTAGGAAAGCGCCTAAGTGCCCATCAGCAGATGAGTGGATTAGAAAACTGTGGTACATCTATAGAATGGAATTCTATGCTGCTGTAAAAAAGAAGGAATTCTTACCATTTGTAACAGCATGGATGGCACTAGAGAGCATTATGCTAAGTGAAATAAGCCAGCCAGAGAAAGATAAATATCACATGATCTCACTCATTTGGGGAATATCATGAACAACATAAACTGATGAACAAACATAGAACCAGATATGTAGAAGCATCGAACCGACTATAACCTATGAGGGAAGGTGAGGGCAGTGATTGGATAAGAGATCAGCTAAGGGACTTGTATGCATGCATAGTAGCAAAACCAATGGATACAGACAGTAGGACAGTGAGGGTTTGTGATTGGGGAGGGGGTAGGAGGGAAGAGGTCAATGCGGGGAAAAGGAGACTCATATAATACTTTAAAGAATAAAGAATTTAAAAATTAAATAAAAAAATATGTCCATCAGTAGGCGAATGGGTAAATAAACCCTGGTACAGCCAGCCAATGGACTGTTATTCAGACTTAAAAACACATGATCTATCAAGCCTTGAAGACTTGGAGGAACTTTAATGTATGTTACTAAATGAATTAGAATGAATCTAATCTGAAGAGGCTACATACTGTATAATTCCAACTATCTGATATTCTGGCAAAGGGAAAACTATGGAGAAAGTAAAAAGATCAGTGGTTGTCAGGGATTGAGAGGTGGAGTGATGATTAGGTGAAATACAGAAGAATTTTAGGGCAGTAAAAATATATACCATAATCATAAATATATATGATTTTATATTTGTTCAAACTCTTAGAATATACAGCACCAAGAGTAAACTGTAATGTAAAGTATACAGAATTTATATGAATATGATGTGTCGATGTGTCTGCATCATTCATAACAAATGTACCACTCTGTTGTTGATGTTAAGGGAGAAGCCTATGGATGTGTAGGGCAGGGGGAGATAGGGTATATAGGAAATCTCTGTATGTTTTTTTCAATTTTGCTCTTAAATATAAGCTCTTAATAAAAATAGAGTGCATGAGAGTTTTTATTTTCTGATGCATAATTCATTATTGCAAAAGTTGGAAATATGTATATGCTGGAATATAAAAGATTGAATTATCTCTGTACCTACAACAGTAGAGTACCATACAGCTCATTAAAAAGAAGAATTATAGTCATGACTATGTATGCTTCTGGATTGCTGAAATTCCTGTATTTTCTCTGGACAGGGTAATAACTTACAGTTTTACTTTCTAATGCATCATTAATATTGCAAGAATTTTTTGATAAAACAATCATATTTTTAATAATTTATGAAAATGAAATGTTCTCTGTTTCCTCATAAGTGAGAAGTATTTTACCGGCATCATAAAATCAATGATTATAGCCAATTTAGTCCTGCACAAATAAAAGATATTAAATAAATTTGTGCCTCCAGTATTTGCACATCTGCTGTGAGAAGTCATGGATGCAGTTCTTGTAATGAGTGCACAACATGTCATGAGTGAGCCTTTGGCACTGACTGTGGATAGAAAGTCAAATTGCCATAACTGCATAATGCTGATTTCTACAGTAGATCTAACTTTGTCTCAAAAATCATTGTATTTTATTTGAAGATAAACAATTTTATTTGAAGATATTGTTTTGTTATTGACATTTTCTAGAAACTGAAGATGAAGAAAGATAATAACTTGCTAACATCATTTAAATGTAAAGGGAATTAATTGAGACTGATTATTTCAATGCTGTTTCCAGTGTCCATGCAGTTGCCTCACAATAAACAACTCAATTTCAAGGCAGATGAATTGCCCCTAGATATATCAATGAGGGTTTGCCTCACATAAGTCTTTGAAGTTAAAACTGATAATTGAAAATATCAGACTGAAAGCAATTGTTCTAACAAATTCCATTGGAAAAATATGACCTTCAAAACAGACAAGGATTCTTCAAGTACTTCAGCTCTAGAGGTGGGAAACAGGATGAATTTCCCTGCCTCAGTATCCAGTAGCCATTCAAATCCACTAGATAGTTTCTTTCCTTTATAATATAGGGATTTTTAAATACCCATCAATGTAATCTTAAAGGGGCACATACACTCTTCTCTATTTTGGTTTATTCAAATATCTAAACCAAATGGAACAATCAATTTTGTTCCTGGATGGCACCAAATCTTTCCTACATTTTGTAGAAAATGAGAAATGCTCTACCCAGGATTAAAAAATATATCCACCAGGAGAAGATTGAAATGCAAATCTGATTATTAAAAAATCAGGCTTTGATATTCAATGAGAAGTTAGCTATTTGATCACCTTAGAAGGTGTAAATAAACCAGAATGTTTATGACACAGCCCCATAAAGAGTTCAATGAGCAGAACCACAGTCCACTTCCTGGATCCTCCAACTTGAGAAAGAACAGCCTCAACTCCTGAATTTTTAAAATCTCTTACTATTTTGTAAATTTAATTCTCACCTATGGATATTTTTTTTTCATTGATTTTTCATAGGAGGATGGAGGGGAAGAGAGAGAGAGAAAGAGAGAGAGAGAGCGCAATATCTATGCCAGAGAGACACATTTATTGGTTGTCTCCTGCTGGTGCCTACACAGGGCCTGGACTGAACCTGCAACCCAGGAAATTTCCCTGAACAGGAATGAAACCAAGGCCCTTTTGGAGGGTAGTTGGGTCTGACACTCCAACCACTGAGTCATGCTGGCCAGGGCTAAACCCCTTTACTTTTCATTAGGGAAGACTGTTCCCTTTTTCCCTTCTGCACCCAAATCAATTAAAAGTAAGCATGTTAAACAATACATATGGAAAAAAGCTCCATCTCCTGGAGCATTTAAGAATATATGCCATTTTGCACGCTCAATTTATCCTTCTGAGAACCAGGAACAGTTATTCCTAGAAGGACCAGAGCTGGAGCAGTCCTGACAGCAATACTATACAAAAACCACAACAATATATGGCCCATGTTACCCACCTCAAGAAGACACAATACAAAGGGAGACAGTGGATGTCTTGTTTACTTGTGCAGCCGCAGCCAGCTCCTCTATGTTGAGCAGTGTATTTTAAACACTGCTATAGGAAAACAAATGTCAGGAGAGATAAGACACAGAGGGATTATATGTCTTGGCACTGACTGAGAAGTGCCACACAGAGAGGTCATCAAAGCTAGTCCTATAACAGGAAGTTTAGAGGGCAATTCTTATGGGCACAATGAATGGGGTGTGGAGAAAATAATGTGTATGTTTATAGATCCTAAAATAATAAGACATGAAGTCTTTCTAAGCAAGGGAGCTGTGTATCATCAGGAGATAAGGCAGGTAAAGAATTTCAGAAGCTACAATTTACAAATATGTCTGGAACCTCTGTATTTTGAAAACATATATAGGTATTAGAAGCACCTGAAGAACTTTGAAAATTACCTGTTCCCATGTTCTTTTCCAAAATTAGGATACCATTTGGTATATGAGATCCTAGTAACAGGTATCTTTTCAGAGTTTCTAAGATGACAGTAACTTGCTACTACAGTTGAGAGTGACGGAGCAAGAGACACAGAGCAATCTGTGGAACACTATTACATCATCCTTCCTACTTCCCTAAACCAGAGCTTTCATAGTTAGTGGAAATACATACACACCTGTCTTTGGCTAGCTTTAGTCACACACTTAAATTGGAATTTTTTGGGAAATTTAGCTTGTTTCTAATTTCTGTGATTTAATCTTAAAAAAGGAAAAATAACCCCTAAGATGATATTGATACCGTATTCTTAAGAATCTAGGGCCATCCCAGGACGGTGTTTCTCTGTGGTTAGAGTGTCAGGCCATGCACTGAAGGGCTTTGGGTTTGATTCCTGGCCAAGGGCACATACCTGGGTTCCAGATTCCTTCCCCAGCCCCATTGGGACACAGGGGGGAGGCAACCAATCTCTGTCTTTCTGTCATATGTATTTCTCTCTCTGTCTCTCTCTCTCTCTCTCTCTCTCTCTCACTCTTCTCTCTCTCTCTCATTCTCTCCCTCTCTTTCCCTTTCTCTCCCCCTCCCTCTCTCTCTTTCCCCCTTCCTTCTACTCTCTCTAAAAATCAATGGGAAAAATATTCTGCAGTGAGGATTAAAAACAACAACAAAAGAATCTAGAGCCAGACAACTCTTCTTCAGGTCATAGCTCTGTGTCTTAGTAAGGGTGGAACCTTATAAAATTTTATAACTTATCTGATTATAAGTTAACTCATTTATAAAAAAGATTAAAATAAAATAGCTGCTTCTGATTGTTAAATGATTTGTTACATACAAAATGTCTAAAAATGCCTGTAGTAGATAGGCATAGAATAAAGGCCTAGGAAATATCAGAAGCATTTTGAAATAGTCAATGAAAACCTTTCCTATAAAAGTTAAGTGTCATTTACTGACAAAATATCAGCAAGTTGAATACAGCAATATTTTTTAAAAATTATTATTAAGTAGGATTTTCTGCAATTCAGGGTTGATTCAGCATTTGAACACAAAGATATGTAGTTCAGTACCTTAACAGACCAAAAGAGAAAATCATATGACTAGTTCAATGGATAGTTAGTCATGATAAAAAAAATTTTAATTACTGAAATGTAAGTAGATACTCAGTTCGATTATGGACATCATTAAACACAGAAAATAGGATGATTCATACTATAATTTTGATTGTTTTTCCATGCGATGAGAAGATCTCAGATAGTGCAATAGAGGAAGGAAAAAGCAAAAGCAAAAGGGGAGGAAGGTTTAAGATTGAAAAAGAAAAGTAAAAGTGTCTCTATTAGCAAAAGCTCTTTGTAGAATAGCCTAAAAGATATATGGCTATTATTTATATATATGTTTACTCTATAAGGCAATTAAAAAATAAAAACGGAATTCATTATAATTATAGTTTACAAGGTCAATATACACTAGTAAAATGATCAAAAAATAAAATTTTATATTTCTTTTCCAACAGCTTTGCTAAGGTATATATCATTCAGGTACAATAAACTTCACATATTAAACTTTGCAATAAGTTTAAACTAGTGATGATATCTTCAATCTGTTTGTATCTAATTGGTGCTGAGTTATATAGGTGAGTGCCTCTGAAAGCTTTGTGGGGCTTTTATCCACCACATTAAATTATTTCAAGTAGTTGTATACCAAATTTCAACAAATAATCTGTTGTTTTCTAATAAAGAGTGCTCTTAAAGCAGTTGAAACAAACCTTACTGTAAGTTGGACAGCCAGGCAATCATGAGGATAGTAGTGAGTTTATTAGAATACTTCTTTTTAGTTGAGTTCTGTATCAATATCTAGAAATACTGGGAATTGGTGAAAGATTTTGTGCAATAAGAGAACCTAGGAGGGATGAGGCTAACCTTTTTTATTTAGACAAATGCCACCTATCTCAGATGTTAGCTTATTGGTACCAGGAGAAAAATTAGTGGTCAGATCTAATTGTATGCAAAATACTGCTTGCATTCAGAGAAAATAAGACAGAGGCAGAGGAAGGAGAAGATATTTTGTACAATTTCCTGGTTGTGTTCTTAGCCTTACTGAATCAGTAGCTAAACTGGAGAATTCCAGGAGTCAGAATTGTTAGTGAGACCTCTTGTGATTCTTAGTATTTTAGGAAATGCTGATTTCCAAGGTCTTCTAAAAGGAAGCTAATATTAAAGGGTTGTGACTATAGAGTTAATTGCTTCCCACCCTTAGGTGAACTATGGCCATCCTACAATGGTTACATTTTTCATTAACACAGGCCTTTTATGAAACATACTGGATTATTTGCTTTAGGAGTGATTAATAATTCTAGGAACAAATTGAATAGCACAAAGCATTGTTATATTTGAGCCTTGGGATACATTTGGCACAATTTTAGATTTACAGAATCTGTTCTATTAAGATACAGCTATATTACTTCTTATCTCTGAGCTGTCTCTTCAAAAAATTGAGATTGTCCAGCAATCACAGCTATGGCCACTACTCTTGGAGGACACTTGGTTCTGTTCAAAATGACCACTGAGACATTTGGTCCATGCCAAAAGGTCCTTGATATTTTGTTCTGTCCAAAACGTCCATGGGGACATTTGGTCCATAGTTAATATAAATCCTACTCTTCTGCAAGATCTGTGCCCTGACCTATCTACTTGCCCTATGTGTCATTGCCAGTCAGGCTACCAAAGCAAGAAGGGTTGTTGGAAATACAGCCACAACATAGTCAATGGACCAATACAATATGATAGCATTTTTATGTCTGAATCCTGTAACCCAGAAGTATAAATAAACATTCAGGGCTATTTGAATGCAAGGATAATTTCTTATGTTGTATGTCATTGTTTTTTAATGTGTTTTTATTGATTTTTATAGAGAGAGGAAAGGAGAGGGAGAGAGACAAATGGCATCCTACAAACTGGGTATGTGTCCTGACTGGGAATCAAACCAGTGACTCCTTAGATCATGGAATGATGCTCATAACCAGCTGAGCTACAGCAGTCAGGGCAAGTGTGTATATTTTGAAAGTATCAAATTTTAATGACTTTTTGGTGCCGGCCAAATGTCTCCGTGGACATTTTGGACAGGACTGAATGTCTATTTATGGTAATTGGGGATAGTGTTATTAAGAGATATGTGTATAGCTGCTTAAGGGCTTGGCTCGGACAGAAACTATTCTTGTTATCACCAAAAGGTCCCATGTCATTTACTTTAAAGAAAAAAGACTTTATAGTTTGTGTAAATATCACAAACTGTTTGCCAAAAGCTGGGCCAAGTTTATCACTCACATGCATGCTCCGGAGGCATCTCCTGTGAGGGAGAAAGGGCTTTTTGTGATAAGTACGGGGTGAGTTTCCTTCATCCAAAATATTGTGTCCACCTTCTAAGGAAGTTCTGAAATGTAGAGGTATCTACTTCTTTTCCATTCCCTCCCACCTGCTGGCTAGGATCCTGTAGAATAAAATGTTTGGTGTTTACATGTTATTTTTTATATATCTTAATAATATCTCAATATCTTAGGTATCTCAAATATTTATCTTTTTGGGGGTTTCTCTAAAAGTAGATTCTGTAGTAAAGTTTTGAGAATAAACTTGTTGATTTGGGAGACAAATATGGGACACATCAGTAGGATATTGGGGACAGGAGGCAGGAAAATGAAGGGAGTAAATGAACAGTGTGGTTATGTGGAGTTCATTCCTTAGTGAGATTCTGAAGATAGTGTGCAACATAAAGGTCAGATTTATCCTACTCTAAATGCAGGGAGCTGGCATAATTACATTCCAACCCTCATAAGTCATTGATTGAGAGGTGACCACAAGATGTGTTGACTTTTTTGTCCTCTGACGCTCTCTGTATATGGACACAGTATTCAGAGAAAATCCTTTAGCAAAGAGATGTAGATAATGGCTTTTGGAAGTTCACTCCCATGTACTGACAGATCCCAAAAGGATTTGAGCAGGGCATGAAAGTAGTACATGGGAGTGGAGTTATTATACCCAGAATCTGGAATTCAGAAATTAGTTTTTGATATAAAACTATGGAATAATTGATATAAAATGGAATTAAAATTCATGAGAGTGATAAAATTCCTTAGGTAAATCGAAAAGAGACAAGGACTATACATTGAGTACTAGCACTGAAATTATAAATGAAATCTGTATAGGAACTAACAATGAACAAGAGATGATAGAGGAGAAAAAACAAAAGGGTGATATCATTGGAGCCAAGTTTTAAAAAGTGCATCTAGAAAGAAATGTGTAATAAAGGGTACCAAATGCTGCTGACAGTGAGAAAAAATGATATATGAGAACCCACTCATAAAGTTCAGAAATAAAACCTAGTCGACAGTCCTAGATGGCTCTTGTCCTTGCAGGCATGTATTGCAATATCTTTTTCTGGTGTGTATTTAAGAACAGCAACCTAGTAATGAATTCTAGGAATCGGAAAACAGAACCCAACTGACAGTCCAAGAGGGCTCTAGCCCTTGCAGGGAATTAAAAGAAAAGCCTATGGATCTGTTTTTTTCATCAGTTTATGTTGTTCTCAGACCTTCGAACCTCAGAGGGAAGGTAAGGGAGGGTGGAGGTAAGGGGGAGAGATCAACCAAAGGACTTGTATGCATGCATAAATCTAACCATTTTACTCAGACACTGCTGGGGTGAGGGCATGAGTTGGTGGGTGGGGAGGCAATTGGGGATAAGGACACATATGTAATTCCTTAATCAATAAAGAAATTTTAAAAAAGCCTATGGAGAAACCTAGAAGGCTCTCATCCTAAGGGGAGGTGTGGCAATAGTGTCTGTTGTGGACATTCTGAGAACAGCACCCTAGTAAGGGAGGTGTTGCAATAGTGCCCTTTTATTTTTAAAAATCTTTACTGTTGAGTATATTACAAATGTCCCTTGTTTCCCCCAGTTACCCTCTCCAGCCCACGACCACTCCCCCCACCCCTGGCCTTCACCACCCTATTGTCTGTATCCTTGGGTTGTGCATATATGTATACAAGTTCCTAGATTGCTATCCACCCACCCACTCCCCCTCCCCCTCCTTCCATTTGAGATTCTAGAGTCTCTAGACTCTATTCCATGTCTCCGGTTCCACTCCATTTATCAGTTTATTTTTTAATTAGATTTCATAAATAAGTGAGATCATGTGGTTTTTGTCTTTTTCAGATTGGCTTATTTCGTTTAGCATAATATTTTCCAGATCCATCCAAGCTGTCCCAAAGGGTATAAGTTCCCTCTTTTATACAGCTGCATAATATTTCATTCTGTATGTGATACACAGCTTTTTTATCCATTCATCTACTGATGGGCACTTAGGTTGTTTCCTAATTTTAGCTGTTGCAATTTTTAAAAAATTACGGGCATATTAGATTAAACTTTTAAATGCTATGGATATTCTGTCCTGGATTCGAAATTGTGAATTGATTATTAGTAGATGAGCCCTGGGTATTGGAACATTATTAAAACTCCTAGCCCTGACTGGTATGGCTCAGTGGATGGAGCGTCGGCCTGTGGACTGAAGGGTCCCAGGTTCGATTCCAGTCAACCGCTTGTACCTTGGTTGCGGGTACATCCCCAGTGTGGGATGTGCAAGAGGCAGTTGATCGATGTTTCTCCCTCATTGATGTTTCCGGCTGTCTATCCCTCTCCCTTCCTCTCTGTAAAAATTCAATAAAATATGTTAAAACAAAACAAAATAAACCTTCTAGATGAGCCTCATGTGCAGCCAGGTTGTGGAAGCTTGTCTGGAGAATAGGATGTGGATTTTTTTATTGGCATATAATTTACTTGGGACATTGTTTAATATTAAGATGCACAACATCTTAATTTGATGCATTTATGTATTGCGGTATGATTATCACTGCAGTGTTAGCTCACACCTCAATTACATCACTTAATTTTGTTGTGAGAACAATTAAGATCTAGCCTCTTAGCAGCTTTAATGTTTATAATATAGTGTTGGCTATAACCACTACCCTGTCCATAAGATCTCCAGAATTATTTTTTGGAGCAAGAGAGAGTGAAAGTTGCGGAATGAAGTTGAAACCAGGTAGGACAATCAGTGCCTTAAATATATGGTACAAAATGTCCTTTAAAAAGGAGAGAGACATTAAGACATTTCCAGATAAGCTAAAGCTGAGAATATTCATTATCATTAGACCTACCTTACAAGAAATGATAAAGGGAGTCCTTCAGTTTGAAGTAGAAAGGACAATAGAAAATAAATCGAAGTTATATGAAAATATAAAGTTCTCTAGTCAGAGTAAATACTTGGATAATTATAAGATCTTATTTTATTATAATTTTTATATGTCCACTGTTGTTTCCTTTATAGGATTTAAAAGACCAGAGCCTAAAACCTAATGTTTGATACAGGGTGGGCAAAAGTAGGTTTGCAATTGTGAGTATTCAAAACACAGAGGCTATCCTCATATTATTATTATTTATTGGCTTTATTTTCCACATGAACAACTATACACCTACTTTTGCCCCACCCTATATGCATTAATTTGTAGACAATATAAAAAGATAGAATTTGTGCTGAAACCGGTTTGGCTCAGTAGATAGATAGTTGGCCTGTGGACTGGGGGGGGGGGGGGGGGGTCCCGGTTTCGATTCCAGTCAATGGCATGTACCTGGGTTGCGGGCACATCCCCAGTGGGAGGTGTGCAGGAGGCAGCTGATCGATGTTTCTCTCTCATCGATGTTTCTAACTATCTCTCTTCCTTCCTGTCTGTAAAAAATCAGTAAAATATATTTTTAAAAAAAGATAGAATTTGTGACATTACTAACATAAAGAAGGGAGCAGAACCGCAATAAATTTGCTTTTGTATGCAGTTGAAATTAGCAGCTTAAAAGAGATTATTACAAGAGCCTATCTGTGTGTGTGTTTATATGTTATAACTATAGTATGTCATGTAATCTCTACAAAGAAAATATCCATAGAATATACATAAAAGGAAACGAGGAGGGGTTTAAAATTTGTCACTACAAAAATTCAACTAAGTCCATAGGAAAGCAGTTCTGGAGGAAATAAGAAACAAAACCATTGTAAGACACAGAGAAATCAAGTTTAAAAGGCAGTAAATTATTCCTTTACTATTAGGAATTACTTTATATATAAAGAGATTAAAATCCCCAATCAAAAGACATAGATTGGCAGAATTCAACAACAAAAAGGATACAACTATATCCCATCTACAAGTGACTAACTTTAAATCCAAGAATAGACAGGGGATTAATTTGGATTATTTAGGTATGGTTTCTTGGCTATGACACCAAAAGCCCAGCTTCTGGCTGAGTGGCACTCCCCCTGTGGGAGTGCACTGATCACAAGGGGGGCAGTTCCTGCAATGAGCATCTGCCCCCTGGTGGTCAGTGTGCATCATAGCAATTGGTTGTTCTGCCATTTGGTCGATTTGCATATTAGGGTTTTATTATGTAGGATAGAGCTTTTTCACTACCCTAAAAATATATGTGCTGTGCCTATTCATGTCTCTCCCCCTTCCTCCTGTAAACTACTGATATTTTTATCTTCATTATAGTTTTACCTTCTATGGAATGTCCTACAGTTGGAATCATACAGTGTACTAGTATAACCTTTTCAAATTGGCTTTTTTTCATTTAGTAATATGCATTTAAGTTTTCTCCATATCTTTTCCTGGCTTCATAACTCAATACTTTTTATAACTGAATAATATTCCAATGTCCAAGTGTACCAAGGTTTATTTATGCATTCATGCACTGAAGGATTATCTTTGTTTCCAAGTATTGTCAATTAGAAATAAAGCTACTACATTAATAAAGATTTCTTGTGTGTATATAAGTTTTCAACACTTTGGGGTAAAGTACTGAGGAGCCTGATTGCTTGTATGTCAAGATTATGCTCAGTTGGGGAGGTGGAGTAGGAACTGGGGGAAGAGGTATTATGGGGGAGAAAGGGACATCTATAATACTATTCACAATAACTATATATATTTGGAAAAAAATTATAAATAGGGAAATTGCCAAATTGACTTCCAAAGTGACCGTGCCATTGCAGATTCCCATTATCAATGCGTGAGTTCTTGTTGCATCCTCGCCAGCATTTGGTGGTGCCAGTGTTCCAAATTTTACCCAGTGTATTAGTCAGGTAGTGGCATCTCATTTTTTTAAATTTACATTTCTCTGGTGACATATCATGTAGAGCATCTTTACATATGCTTATTTGGCATCTGTGTATCTTCAATGAGTTGTCTGCTAAAGTCCTTGACCATACTTTTTTATAAAATAGGGTTACTTGTTTTCTTACTTTTGAATTTTAAGAGTTCTTTGTACATATTGTATAACAGTCCTTAATCAGATGTGTTTTCTTTAAATAGAACTCCCAGTCCATGCCTTATTTTCTCATTCTCTTGATATTGTCTTTCACGGAAAAGAAGTTTTAAATTTATTATTATTTTTCCTGTGATATTTACTTGTGGTTATCAAAAGTAGTCATATGATTTAACCCACTAATCAAAATGGGAGTGTTTTAAATAAAGGTAATGTTATTTAACATTGTATTGATCGAAATATTTATTATTATAAACTGCATTAAGTTTAATATTATCATACATATGATTAAGATGGTTTTTCAACTGCTATTTAATACCTGAACAGAGAATGTAAAATTAATCAAAGGATTTTAGAATTAGGAAACAATTTTCAACACCCTATATTCCATCTTATATACCATAGAAGGCTTTGTGTGGTCACCTAGGAGATTAAAGCCCTGATTAAAAAGTTTCTAATTGGCTATAGAATCCACAGCAAAATAGGATTGCCATAAAAGCCATAGGAGTGTGTAGCTCAGACAGAGTCAGCATTTACCATAATGCCTAAATCTAAATGCTTCATTGGTGTCTCTGTAAAGGAAAAGAGAAAGAAAGAGAAATTATTACAACAGCATTTAAAATTATCTGTGTGTTGCACTAACTGCTTCTAAATGAGCAGCACAGTGTGGAGAGGCTGTGCTCCACCTCCACAACCAGCTGGAACCCAAATGCTCCCCAGCCCTGCATACATCCCTCCCTCAACTGGGACTATGTGACATTTCCTACATGGTCAGTCCTGGCTCAGTGGTGGAACCCACCCAGACTGGAGAGAGGAGAGGGTTAGAGATTGTTTACGTGGTTCTCCAGAAGTAGAAGCCAATTTTGGGATTAAATAAGAGGAAATAAATTTGAGAGACAATAGAGAGGGAGTTAGGAAGTCTGGCTGAACCTTTAGACTGCAAACTCCTTTGGAGTGAAGCATATAGGAATGGAGGTTGCACAGAAGCGTCTTGGAATGCCCTGCTCTCTAAGGAAGGTTCATAGTCTATCATGGAGTTCAGAAGACAAGGTTGACCCTCAGAGGAGTGCCTTCCTCCATGAATAGGCCCATTGTGATGGGTTTAAAA
The DNA here is from genome assembly GCF_028538775.1 of Myotis yumanensis. Classification (NCBI taxonomy): domain Eukaryota; kingdom Metazoa; phylum Chordata; class Mammalia; order Chiroptera; family Vespertilionidae; genus Myotis; species Myotis yumanensis. Next base: position 22,843,766 of record NW_027223756.1, on the reverse strand, counting down.
TTTCTGTAGTCAAGTAGTATTTGTTGCTCAAATATGCTTCCTTAGCTTGAAGCTGTATCACAGAGATTACCAGTTATTATCATATGGACTTCAGGATTCAGTATATTGGTTATAGACTGACATTTGTAAGTCATAATGATTAAACTAAGTTAAATTAATTGATTTTTACATTTACAGAATATCCAGCAGTTATATTGAGAGGTCAAACACCAAACTGCTTTTTCAATTCCCAGGAAGGGTACCAGCGTGTTTTTGTGGTATTTGCTGATATAGTACAATTTTTCCCCACATATTTTGTGCCTAGGATATCAGAAACATTGGTTTTCATATCATTTTGTGACAGTTTCTTCATTATATTGGAAGAGCCAATATTTAGTCTTGTATACTTACAACATTACACTGCAGAAAACGCAAACATTGTAGTAAGTATGACCATTGGTTCCGCAGATCGGATCCATTTCGTTGGTGCATGCATGTAATCGTTCCCTATATACCTGACACTCTGGCTGTTGAATATAAAGAAGAACATAAAATTTGTCAAATAATGAACTTTTTGAATAAAATGTTCTTTAATTCTAGTACAAGATACCATGCCTCAAAATGGAATGAAAATTTCTATATTGAGGTTTGGAAATAAACCATTCAGGCAGTCATAAAATATTATTGATATATTTCTACAAACAATATAATTTTTAAAAAACAGACAAATGGCTGAATGTATTTTTATAATGGAGCTACTCTGGTATCACGTCTCCTAATAACTACATCAGATTTTCCCTGTTATTTTATACCACAAGGAACCATAAGATGGAATTTTAATAATTTCCCTATGTTTCTAAGTGGTTTCACTACCAAAGAATCAGATACATTCAGATTATCACCACATATGTATATATTCATGTATATTGGTATTTGCATATATATCCATATATATGTGTATATACTAGCATCTACATATATGCATCCACAAACATATAAAATTTGATTAATGGCAATATTGGTAATTTACATAAATAAAAATATGCTGTGTATTCTTATATACTGTCCTTTAAAATGTCTTTCTAACTTTTATCATAGATGTTTCTTCACCTCTACATAATATTCTGCTCTATGAATATATGAAAATTATTTTATCCACCTTGAAGTAGATAATTTTTGTAGTTTTCTTGTTTTGCTTCGATAAACAATTCTACTTTAAATACACTGTAACCTTTATGAGATGATGCAGATATAAGGATACCCATTATTGGAATCTTTGAAATAATGGAATATTTTTATCTTGTCCCAAATACCAAGTGGTTTTATTTTATTTATTGAACTTAGTGTAATAATGGAACTGTTTAAAAATGTTTTTTAAAGGACCACAGTGTTGTACATTTTGTTTGCTGAATTTCTTTTTATAGAAGAAGGGAAAGGGATTAGAGAGATTAAAAATCAAAGACTGAGAGAGACATCCATTGGCTGTTTCCTGCATGCTCTCTACTGGGGATTGAGCCCACAACCCAGGCATTTTCCCTGACTGGGAAATAAACCAGGGAACTCTTGGTTCACGGGTCAAAGCTTAACCACTGAAATACACCAACCAAGATGTTTGGTGAAATGCATTGTTAAAACTTATAGTATAAAACAATTTAAAGTTTATCTTTTTCAATTGCCAAATTAATCTGTATTAACTTACCGGTGGGCGCGCCGGTGCCCCTCTTGGAGGAGGTTCAAGAGCAGTTTCTACAACCAGCACACCAAAGAAAATGTAAAAACAAGAAGAAGAGGAGAAAACAATCAGTCTCTCTGGTGGAAAGAACCTATAGTTTTTAGTAGGAAAATACTATACAAATTGCTTATTCAGGACCCCTAATTTTGAGGTAAGGCTTTTGTGATAGTAAGAAAACAGTAAGTTCACAAATTAGCTCCAAATTAGAAATATACTTCCAAACTATTCTCATCTGTGAAAATTAATTTTAACTATTGTACAGCAATCAACAAACTCTGCTGTGAAGATACAATAGATCTTTTTATTTTTATTTTCTATCTCATGAGATATCACAGTCAAAGAAGACAATGCTTTGTTTAAAGCCCCTAATATGCCTTGCATAATGTCACTTAACATGAAATTAGTTATTACTTAATGAAATAGTATTCATTCTAACATTAGGGGTCTCTTTGATGATTCTAAACTATTTTACTCAAATTCGTCAGTCTCCTTGCACTAAATGAAGATCAATATTCAGGAGAGGGATCGAGGAGTTCTCACCGCACACAAAGCTTTTACTTTAGTGGACACAGAACTGGCAAACAACAAATCAAATTGTCAAGAAATGTCAGATCTAGAGGACATCATTACTCTCTACACTCTGCATTTAGCAAACATTGAATCTGACCTCCAAACAAAATATTAATTAGGTAAATATCTTTAGTAATAAATAAAGAAAAATATAAGTTCTGCTCATTCTAACCTCCATCTTTCTAATGTGGGAAATGAGAAAAAAGCAATCCACTGATGTCATTTTTTAAAAGGGGTTTGTAACATACCCACTTTCATTTTGCCTGTTTTAAGTATTAGAAACCTAATGAAAGAAGCTGCTCCATTTCTACATAATAGCAGTTGTCTCCTGCATTTTCTAAAGATGTGTGAATTGCTTCATCCAGAACTGAAAAAGTACTCACCAGAATAAAGAGGAAATGCCAAGGCAGTGATGAAAATAACTTTGATCCATGATGAAAAGAAAGACATTTTACCAAGTCTATAAAAGAAACCCAAAAGAATGTTTACAACACCTCACACTGAGACAAATTTCCTCTTGCTAAATGAAAGTTTCTTTTTTTTAAATATATATTTTATTGATTTTTTAGAGAGAGGAAGGGAGAGGGATAGAGACTTAGCAACATGGATGAGAGAGAAGCATCCATCAGCTGCCTCCTGCACACCCCCCACTGGGGATGTGCCTGCAACCAAGGTACATGCACTTGACCTGAATCAAACCTGGGACCCTTGAGTCCGCAGGTCGATGCTCTACCCACCGAGCCAAACTGGTTAGGGCTAAATGAAAGTTTCTTACAGGCAGGACTTGTTACTCCCCTAGATTCCTAATTATAATGGATTTTCCCCTTTTTTTCTTACCTGAAACCACAGGGTGACATACATGTGAACAGGCCTCTTAGAGATTTGAGAGAAACACCAGGACGCATTCTCAGCACATTTCAGAAGGAGCTGTTCATTGCCAAACCTTGGCTCAGCCCACAGAAGCCTGACACCACTTAAGGAAATATGGGCACTAGAATCTTCTTTTTCCTCAGAATATAGAAACATTTCAGGAAGGACTGACCTGGAGCAGGCCTCACAGCAATGCTGCACACCATGGCCAGCCCATAGATTCCCCACCCAACCTCCCTGAAACAGGAGGCAGTGGAGCCTGAGGCCTACAGCTCTAGAGACTGTGCCTATTTTGTTCCCTTTTCTTTGTCAACCCCCTTCAACCAGCTGAGGAGTCCCCTTTACAGGCTTGCTGCTGTTGAGACGCTTGATGGTGCTTAGAAAAGCAACTCTTATAAGACAGAGAGGTATTCTATGTTCTGCCTAGAGGCTGTAAAACAGCTGTGAGACATGCCACATCAATAATTCTCAATAGGTCTTCCCTCAGTTGGAGCGTTGGGATGATTTTCTGATATACTCAGAAGTATAGGGTGGGCATAAAGTAATAAAGGGTGATTTGAAACTCTAAAATTGAGAAGAGATGTGAAAGGTTTTAAAGCCACTGAATTGTTAAGAAAGGAGCATCAAAGCAAGAAAGGAAAAATAAGTTTAGGAAATTGAAATTGTATACATGCCTAGGCACTTAGTATTTTGCAACACTAAAAGCATGTTAGACTCCATTGGAGATTTGGTTTATTAAACTTATTATTTTGAGATAAATGGGGATTCTCATAAAGCTGTAAGTACTAATACAGAGAGTTATCAATTTACCCAATGGGGACATCTTGTAAAGCTATAGTACAAATTCACTATCAGGAATATTTTAAAAGCTCCCAGATGAATACCAGTCAGCCAGTTTTGGAACCTAGGTTTGAGAACAATATGCAAATATTAAGATCATGAGCAAAAGAAGGCTCCAGAGTGAAATGGAGACTATAAGGTTTAGTGTTCTGTATTATATACTGCATCATTGGCCTGAGGAATAATTAAAGAAAGCAAGATCGAGTCTGTATAGCAAACCTGGCTTAAAATACAGTCTTTGTAACCAGGCTGACAAAATTAGTTCAAACCCAAATGGCCTGAAGCATGAGCAATGAGTTTTATTTTAACTAGCCTGAGGACTCATAAATGGAAGGATACTTCATGTTCATGAATTGGAAGACTCCATATTGTCAAGATGTCAGTTACTCCCTACTTTACCTATAGATTCAATACAATACAGTCCCAATCAAAATTCCCGCGAGTTATTTTGTGGATGTTATTAAACTAATTCTAAAGTTTATATGGAAGGCAAAATACCAGAATAGCCAACAGAGTATTGAAGGAAAAGAACACATTTGGAGGTTTGATGCTACTCAAACTCAAGACTTACTATAACTGAGTCAATAATCAAGACAGTGTATTGTTGGCAAAAGAAGAGACAAGGAGATTAACGGATAAAGTAAAAGATCCCAGAAGCAGACCCTCATAAATATGGTCAGCTGATTTTTGACAAAGGCACAAACATAATGAACCAAAGGTCGTTTTCTCAAAAATAGAGCCTAAACCACTGGATAGCCACATTCTATAAAAGAAATGTAAACACAGACCTTAAACCCATCAGAGAAAATAAGTCAAAATGAGTCACAAACCTGATGTAAAATGCAAACTATAAAATTCCTAGGAGATAAAATCAGAGAAACCTAGATGACTTTGGGAATGGTCCTGTGTTTAAATACAGTGCCAAAAGAATGATCCACAGAAGAAATAATTGATAAGCCAAACTTAATTAAAATTAAAAACCCCAGTTGTGCAAAGGTCAATATTTAGAGGATGAGAAGACAAGTCATAGACTTGGAGAAAATATTTTCAGAAGACACATCTATTAAAGGACTGTTACTTAAAATATACAAAGAACTCTTAAAATTCATAAATACGAAAACAAACAACTTGGTTTGAAAATGTGTCAAAGAATTTATCACCTCACAAAAAAGGTATGAAGATGACAAATAAGCATGTGAAAATATGCTCCACTCATAATCAACAAGGAAATAAAATTTTAAAATAAAATGCACCACACACCTATAGAATGGCCAAAATATAGGTCATTCACAATACCAAAAGCTTGCAAGGATATGGAGAAACAGAAACTCTCCTTCACTGTGGGTGGGAATGCATAATAGTACAATCACTTTAGAAAGCAGTTTTGTAGGTTATTACAAAACTAACTTATTTACATGCAAACCAGTGATCTTGCTATTTGATATTTTACTAAAGGAGTTGAGAATCTTACCCCCCCCCAAAAAACAACAACAACAACAACAAAAAACCCTGCACACTGATGTTTAGAGCAGCTTTATTTATAATTGCCAAAAAAATGGAAGCAATAAAAATGTCCATCATAGGTGAATGGATAAATAAACAGGCCAATGGACTGTTATTCAGACCTAAAAAGAAATGAGCTATCAAGCCATGAAAATACATGGAGGAACTTCACTGTATGTTACTAAACGAATTAAGCCAATCTGAAAAGGCTACCTATTATATAATTACAACTATATTATATTCTGGAAAAGAAAAAACTATGGAGACAGGAAATAGATCAGTGGTTGTCAGGGTAAGGAGATGGAGTGATGAGTAAGTGGAGCCCAGAGGAATCTAGGGCAGGAAAACTATATAATACCATAATGATGAATACATATCATTATATATTTGTTAAAACTCAGAGAAATTCAAACACCAAGAGGAAACTGTAATGTAAACTATAGACTTTGTGTAAATATGATGGGTTGTGTGTTTGCATCATTCTCAAGAAATGTACCACTCTGTTGTTGGTGTTGATAATGGAAGAGACTATGCATGTGTAGGAACAGGGAGGATAGAGTATATAGGAAATGTCTGTACTTTTCTCTCAATTTTGCTGTGAACCTAAAATTGCTCTTCAAACAAACTTCTCAATAAATAAATATTCACAAGGTTGTTTATTTTCTGATGCATACTATAATTGCAAAACTTGGAAATATGTATATACTGGAATATAAGGATTGAATTATCTCTTGTATTTCTATACAGTAGAGTACTATACAGCTCCTTAAGTAGAGTAATATAGGCATGAGTAAGTATGCTTCTGGATTGCTGAAATTCCTATTTATTCTCTGGAGAGGTTAATAACTTAGGATTTTACTTTCTAACTCACCTTTACTTTTCCATAGAACAATTTGTTTTATAATAATTGACAAAAATAATATATTCTTAATTTCCTAATAATGAGATGTATTTTACCAGCATCATAAAAATAAGTATTTTAGCCAATTTAGTTCCTGCACAAATAAGAGACATTAAATAACTTGGTATCTCCAATGCTATTTCTACATCATTTCTGAAAAGACATAGATGCAGATATTTTAAGGAGGACACAACATGGCATAAGTGAGACTTCTCTGGCATTGACTGCGGATAGGAAAGTCCATTTGCCAAAACTGTGAACAATGCTGATTTGTACAGAAGATCTAACTTTGTCTCAAAAAGCATTGCATTACATAAACCAAACAACACCTCCATTTAAAGATATTTTGATACTGACATTTTTAGATGAAGAAACTGAAGAGCAAGAAAGATAATAACTTGCTAACATCATTCTAGTATAAAGGGAGTTAATTTATTTCAATGCTGTTTCCAATGTCCATGCAGTTGCCTCACAATAAACAACTCTCAATTTCAATGCAAATGAATTGCCCCAAGAGATATCAGAGAGGGTTTGCCTAAGGTAAGGATTTGATGTTGGGACTGATAACTAAAAATATATCAGACCTGAGAGAGATTATCTAGCCATTTCCATTGGAAAATATGACCTCTAAATCCTAAGATAAGGATTCTTCAAGTACTTCAGCTCTAGAGCTGGGAAACAGGATGAATTTCCCTGCCCCAGTATCCAGTGGCCATTCAAATCCACTATACAGTTTCTTAACTTTTTGCAATTTGGGATTTTAAAAAATCCATCAATGTACTCTTAAAGGTTTATGTGCACTGATGTCTATTGGGTTTATCAATTCAGGGATTCTAAACCAAATGGAACAACCAATTTTGTTCCTAGATGATACCAAATCTTGCCTGCATTTTCTAGGATTTGAGAAATACTCTATCCAATATTGGAAAATGAACTCATCAAGAGAAAATTTTAAATGCCAACATGATGATAAAAAGCTGGCATTGATATTTAATGAGAAGTTAGAGATTTGAACTTTTTAGGAAGTTGTAAATAAACCAGAATATTTATAACAAAGTCCCAAAAAGAGTTCAGTGAATAGAACCACAGAGGCCACTTACTAAATCCTCAAGTTTAGAAATAAGAGACTCAACTTCTGAGTTGTTAATCTCCTTTACTATTTTTTTAAATTTTATTTTTATTTTTACCCAAGGATATTTTTTCCACTTATTTGAGAAAGGAGGTTGGTCAGAAGGGAGAGAGGGTGGGAAGGAGGTAGGGAGAGAGGGAAGGAGGAGAGAGAGAGAGAGAGAGAGAGAGAGAGAGAGAGAGAGAGAGAGAGAAAGAAAGGGAAAGAAAGATACATCTATGGAAGAGAGATACATTTATTGGTTGCCTCCTATATGTGTCCAGACTAGGGCCACAATAGAACTTGCAACCAAGGTACTTGCACTTGACGAAAAATGGAAGCAGAGAGAATCTTCTAGGAGGTCGGGGGGGCCAACCACTGAGTCATGATGACCAAGGCTAAACCCCCTTTCTTTTCATTAGGGACCACTGTTCTCTTTTTTCCTCCTGCACCCAAGTCAATTCAAAATAAACATGGTTAAACAATACATGTGGAATAAAGCTCAAGAATTTCCTGTAGCATTTAAGAATACATGCAGTTTTGAATGCTCAATCTATTCTTCAGAGAATCAGGAACAATTAATACTAGAAGGACCAGAGCTGGAACAGTCTTGACAGCAATACTATACAAAATAAAACACAATAATGTATGCCTCATGTTACCCACCTGAAGAAAACACAGTACACAAGGAGACAGTGGATGTCTTGTTTACTTGTGCAGCCTCAGCCAGCTCCTCTATGTTGAGGAGTGTATTTTAAATACTGCTATGTAGGAAAACAAATGTCAGGAGAGATAAGACACAGAGGGATCATATGCCCTGGCAGTGACTGGGAAATGGCCACACACAGAGGTCCTCAAAGCCATTCCTACAGCAGGAAGTTTAGAGGACAATTTTGTCTGATGGGCACAATGAATGGGGAGGGGAGAAAATGATAAATATGTCTATAGATCCTAACATAGACAAAACATGAAGTCTTTCTAAGCAAGGGAGCTGTGTAGGATCAGGAGATAAGGCAGGAAAAGAATTTCAAGATGTATAATTTGCAAATATGTCGGGAACCTCTGTAGTTTGAAAACATAGATAGCTATGAGAAGCACATGGAGAACTTTGTACAATTACCTGTGCCCATGTTCCTTCTCCAAGGTTGCGATTCAGATTTCTATATGAGATCCTAGTAACTGGTATTTTTTTTAAAGTTTCTAAGATGGCAATAACATGTAGAGTGACTGATCTTGAGCCACAGTGCAATCTCTGGGGCACTATTACATCAATCTTCCTACTTCCCTACACCAGAGCTTTCATAGTTAGTTGAAGTATATACAAACCTGTCTGTGGCTAGTTTTATTCACACACTTAAATTGCACTTATTTTGGAAATTCAGCTTTCAAATTTCTGTGTTCCAGTCTCAAAAGAAGGAAAATGAACTCTAAATTGATAATGAAAGCTTAGTCTTAAGAATCTAGAGCTAGCCTTGGCTGGTTTTTCACAGTGGTAGAGTGTCAGCCCATGCACTCCAGTGTTTAGGTTTGATCCCCCATCCAGCCCACACAGTGGAGTTGCAGATTCCATCCCCAGCCCCTAGCAGGGCATCTGGGGTAGGCAACCAATCCATGTGTCTCTCTCTCTCTCATCTATCTTTCCTTTCTCTTCCAAACCCCTCCCACTGTCTCAAAAAATCTATGGAAGAAATATCTTCCAGTGAGTATTAATAACAACAACAATAGAGCCAGACAATTGTGCTTCTGGTCTCAGCTCTACGGCTTAGTACGTGAAGTACCTTAAAAAATTGCACATATTATCTGATTATAAGTTAACGCATTTGTAAAAAAAAATGAGTTAAAATAAAATAGCTGCTTCCATTGTTAAATATGTTACATACAAAATGCCTACAAATGCCTGTACCAGATTAGCATAGAATAAAGACAGAAGCATTTTCAAAGAGTTAATGAAAATCTGTTATATGAAAGGGCTGTATCATTTATTGACAAAATATCAGCAAATTGAATACAGCAATATTTTTTAAAGATTAGTGTCAAGTAGGATTTTCTGGAACTCAAGATTGATTCCTCATTTGAAAACTAAGAAAAGTAAGTTATTACATTAACAGATAAAAGAAAAATCATATGACCAACTCAATAGAAAGCTTTTCATGATAAAAAATATTGATGACTAAAATGTAAGGCATCACAGCAAGCTGTATAATTTGTGCTGTGATTTTCATTGCTTTCCCACAGTAATAGGAGGTCTCAGTGCAGTAAAGAACAGAAAAAGAAAAGGCAGAAGGGCAGGGAAAAACAGAAGTAAAATTGTTTCCATTAGCAAATGTTTTCTGCAGAATAGCCTAAGAAGTGTATATGTTAAAAGGCAATTACTCCAATGGATATGGAATGCATCACAATCCCAGAATATAAGGTTAATATATACTAGCAAAAATAAGAAAAACTAAAATTTACACTTTTTTCCCCAACACCTGTGCTGAGGTATAATTCACGTACAATAAACTTCACATATTAAACTGTGCAGTCTGATAAATTTGGCATATGTATGCATCCCTGAAACCATCTTCACAATCAAGATAGTAAACATATCCATCACTCCCAAAAGTTTCTTCCTATCCCTCCCCTTCTCTCCCCCCAGGCAGCTGATGATCTAAAGTTGTCACTTTAGATTTGTTTGCTTTTCCTGGAATTTTTGGTAGATGGACTGTGCCATATGTACCCTGGTTTCTCTGTAATTCTGCAAAATTATTTTGAGAAACATCCGTGTTGTCGTGTGTATCAGTACATTTACATTGTTTCCAGTTTACAGATAGACAAAATAAAGCTGCCACATATATTCATATACAGGTTTTTCTCAAGCATATGCATACATTTCACTTGGGTAAATAGCTATCAGTAGAAGGGCTGTAACACAGGGTAGTTCATAAGGTTATAAGTCTCCTAATTTTTAAAGAATTTTTAAATTCTTTGCCAAAGTATTGTCCTGCTTTACATCCAATGACTAGTGCCTGAGGATTCCAGTTGCTCCACACCCTCACCAACACTTGGTGTGATCAGTCTATAATGTCAGCCACTCTGTTAGGTATAGAGTAGTATCTCCTTGTGGTTTTAATTTACATTTGCTTAATAATTTTGGCCTTTCTAGGGGGTTATTTTTAGTGAAATACAATTGACATAAACATTGTGATTTTAAGGTTTACAACATGTTAATTGGATACATTTGTATACTACATAAGATTAACACCATAGCGTTAGATAAACCTCTTCCATGTCACAGAATCACTTCTTTTTTGTGGTGAGAACATTTAAGATCTAGTCTCTTAGCAACTTAGAAGTATTATCTATAATAATAAAAGTGTAATATGCTAATTAGACTGGACATCTTTCCAGAAGTCCTCTGGATGACCTTCTGTACGACCTTCTGTACAAAGCCGGGATGCGAGGGAAGCCAGGGTCCTGTGTGCTAGAGGGAAGCTGTAACCAGCAGCCAGGGGAAAGAAGGCCTACTCCTGCATGAATTTCACAATGCTCTACAGATGTGCAGAACTTGTTCATCTTTTTAACTCTAAGTTTGTACCTTTTGATCAACATATCCTTATTTTCCTGAGTCCCCAGGATCTCATAATCACCATTCTATTTTCTGTTTCTATGAATTAAGCCTTCTAAGAGCCCATGTATGTTATATTATATACTAGAGGCCGGTGCACAAAAATTTGTGCACTCGGGGGGGAGGAGGAGTCCCTCAGTCCGGCCTGTGCCCTCTCGCAGTCTGGGACCCTCGGGAGATAACAACCTGCTGGCTTAGGCCTGCTCCCCGGTGGCAGAGGGCAGGCCCAATCCCTAGGTGCAGCCCCTGGTCGGGCTCAAAGCAGGGCTGATTGGGGAGTTGGGGCGCCGCCCCCTGTCATGCACAGAGCAGGGCGGATCGGGAGGTTGTGATGCCACCCTCAGTCATGCTCAGGGTAGGGCCGATTGGGGGGTTGGGGCACCGCCCCCTGTCACACTCAAGGCAGGGTCGATGGGGAGGTTGCGGCGCCACCCCCTGTCACACACAGAGCCGCAGGGCGATCAGGGGGTTTGGTCACTGTCCCCTGTCACGCTGATCCCTGTGCTGGGAGGCATATTACCCTTTTACTATATAGGATAGAGGCCTGGTGCATGGGTGGGGGCCAGCTGGTTTGCCCTGAAGGGTGTCCTGGATCAGGGTGGGGTTCCTGCTTGGGTGCCTGGCCAGCCTGGGTGAGGGGATGATGGCTGTTTGCAGCTGGTCACACCCCCTTCAGGGTGGGGGTCCCAACTGGGGTGCCTGTCCAGTCTGGTTGAGGGGCTGAGGGCTGTTTTCAGGCTGGCAGGTGACTGAAGCTCCCAACGGCTCCTTTTTTTCTTTATTCTGGGCCAGCTTTAGCTTTGAGGCTTGGCTCCAGCTCTGAGGCCTTGGCTCCTAAAGGCAGGTATCTGGTTTGTTTGGGTTCTATATTTGAAACACTGTTTCAATTCTAGCTCTGAGATCCCAGCTGGCTGAAAGCAGGTTTCTGGGGTTTTGTTTAGCTTCTATATTTGTAACAATGTTTTATACTGCAAGCTCAGAGGCCGGCAGCAGCAGGCAGGGAACGTTGGCTTCCTCCGTCACTGAAGCAAGCAAGCCTCATGTTCGTTTCAATCTGCCTGGCTGCCGGCTGCCATCTTGGCTGGCAGTTAATTTGCATATCACCCTGATTAGCCAATGAGAAGGGTAGCGGAGGTAAGGCTAATTACCATGTTTCTCTTTTATTAGATAGGATTATTATATGGTTGTTCTCATCTGACATCTCTCATGTCTTTCAAGAACCATGCGTTTCCACAATTGGAAGGATTTTCTTTCAAGGTTCAACAACATACTATTGTGTATGTAACATCTTCTTTATCCATTTCTGTGTTGAAAGGACACAAGTTTTTTTTGTCTTCATTTTTTAGTATTTTCTTTATATTTTTATTTTGCGTTTTTCCCCAAACTTTTTTAGTTCTTTATTTTATTTTATTTTTTACAATATACAAACTAAATCTATTACCATATTGTAGATACAAAATAACTAGTCATTTACATGCAATAAACATTGATATTTCAAGAAAAAATGATTATAAATAATGTTACATGCAATAAAAATATTTGAAGAAAAACGATTTTAAATATAAGACTGTTACATGCAATAAACATTAATATTTCAAGAAAAATGTTTTAAATATAATAGTGCTAGAGGCCTGGGTCATTAAATTCGGCACAGATACGGTCCCTAGGCCTGGCCAACGATCAGGGCCAATCTGTGAGGCAACAGGCAGGGTGGTCAGGGGGCCCTCACTGGCACCTGCCTTGGCTTGCGTGGGGCTTGCGGGCTGGGAGCAGCTCATGCATTGAGCATCTGCCCCCCAGTGGTCAGAGCACGTCATAGCGACCAGTCGTTCCACCGGATGTTCCTTTGTTCTGTCGGTTTGCATATTAGGCTTTTATTATATAGGATTACAGGCAATGAATAATATTTCAAGAGAAAAAGATTTTAAATATAATATTACCCAAACTATACTAACAATATAATACCACAGTGCTGTAGGAAATACTAAAATTCTGCAAATAGCAGGATTACTTCTATTATATTCTGAAATGTATTGTTTTTTATCTGGCTCTATTTTTGTTTATCAGTTTATGTTGTTCATTATATTTCACAAATGTGTGAGATCATGTGATATTTATCTTTCTCTGGCTTTTTTGCTTTGCATAGTGCTCTCCAGTTCCATCCATCCTGTTGCAAATGATAAGACTTCCTTCTCTTTTACAGCATGGTAGTATTCCATTCTGTATATGTACCACAGTTTTCTAATCCACTCATTTGCTGATGGGCACAATAGGTTGTTTCCAAATCTTAGCTATTGTAAATTGTGCTGCTATGAACATAGAGGTGCATATATCCTTTCTGATAGGTCTTTCTGATTTCTTGGGATTTGTTACTAAATGTGGCATTACTGGGTCAAATGGGGTTTCCATTTTTAATTTTTGTGAGTAAAGTCCATGCTGCTTCCCACAGTGGTTGCACCAATCTGCATTCCCGCCAACAGTGTAAGAGGTTTCCTTTTACTCCACACTGGTCATTTGTTGATTTGTTGATGATAGCCATTCTGACAAGTGTGAGATGGTACCCCATTGTTGATTTGATTTGCATCTCTCAGATGATTAGTGACTTTGAGCATGTTTTCATATGTCTCTGGGCCTTCTGTATGTCCTCTTTCAAAAAGTGTCTATTTTGGTCCTTTGCCCATTTTTTTTATTGGATTGTTTATCTTCCTCTTGTTAAGTTATATGAGTTCCCTATAAATTTTGGAGATTAAACCCTTATCGGATATTACATTGGCAAATATGTTCTCCCATGCAGTGGCCTTCTTGTTGTTTAGTTGATGGTTTCTTTTGCTGTGCAGTAGCTTTTTATTTTGATGTAATCCCATTGTTTATTATCTTCTCAGTTTCCATTGCCCTAGGAGTTGTATCGGTAAAGATATTGCTATGACATATGTCTGCTATTTTGCTGCCTATAGAGTCTTCTAAGATTTTTATGATTTCCCATCTTAGGTTTAAGTCCTTTACTCATTCTGAGTTTATTTTTGTGTATTGTGTAAGTTAGTGGTCTAGTTTAATTTTTTTTTGTAAGTATCTGTCCAATTTTCCCAACCCATTTATTGAAGAGACTGTCTTGACTCCATTGTATGCTCTTGCCTCCTTTGTCAAATATTAATTGAGCATAATGAATTGAGTTGATTTCTGGGTTCTCTGTTCAGTTCCATTGGTCTATATGTCTGTTCTTGTGTCAGTACCAGGCAGTAACAGTGGCTTTGTAATATAGCTTGATATCTGGTATTGTTATCCCTCCAAGTTTGTTCTTCTTTCTCAGATTGTTGTGACTATTCGGGGTCTTTTTCTATTCCATATGAATTTTTGGAGAGTTTGGTCTAGGTCTGTGAAATATTCGTTGATTTCTTAATAGAGATTGCATTGAATCTATTGATTGCTTTGGGTAATACGGACATGTTAATGATATTGATTCTACCAATCCATGAACACGGTGTATTCTTCCATTTGTTTATGCCTTCTTCTATCCCTTTTTTAAACATCCTGTAGTTTTCTGAGTACTGTTCTTTTACCTCCTGAGTTAAGTTTATTCCTTGGTTATCTTAATTTTTGTTGTTGTTGCAATGGTAAATGCAATTGTTTTTTTAGTATCTCTTCCTGTGAGTTCATTATTGATGTATAAAAAAGCCATAGATTTCTGAATGTTAAATTTGTATCCTGCTACCTTGCCGAATTTATTTCTTAAGTGTATTAGTTTTTGTTTTTGTTTTTTGTCTTTAGGGTTTTCTGTGTACAATATCATGTTATATGTGAATAAGGACAGTCTTGCTTCTTATTTTCCAATTTGAATGCCTGTTATTTCATCTTGTCTGATCGTTATGGCTAGCAGGTCCAGTACTGTGTTGAACAGGAGTAGTGAAAAGTGGGCATCCCTGTCTTGTTCCTCTTCTTAGGGGAAATGCTTTCTGTTTTTGCCCATTGAGTATGATGTTGGCTGTAGGTTTGTCATATATGGCCTTTATCATATTGAGATATGCTCCCTCTCTTTCCACTTTGCTGATAATTTTTACCAAAAATGGGTGTTGTACTTTGTCAAATGTTTTTTTCTGCATCTATTGATATGCTCATGTGATATTTGTCTGTTAATTGGTTTATGTGATTTATCACATTTATTGATTTGCGAATATTGTACCAGCCTTGCATACGTGGAATAAATTTCACTTGATCATGTTGTATGATCTTTTTAATATATTTCTGGGAGAGATTTGCTAATATTTTGTTGAGGATTTTGGCATTTATTTTCATCAGGGATATTGGCCTGTAATTCTCTCTCCGTGTAGTGTCTTTACCTGGCTTTGGAATTGGTTTAATGCTGGCCTCATAAAAAGAGTTTAGAAGTGTTCCTTCCTCTTGGATTTTCTGAAATAATTTGAGGAGTATAGGTGCTAGTTCTTCTTTGAATGATTGGGGTAAACTCTCTGTGAAGCCACCCAGACCTGGGTTTTGTTTGGTGGGAGTTTTATTATTATTATTATTATTACTGCTTCTATTTCTTCAGTTGTTATTGGCCTATTCAGATTTTTTTTTATTCTTCCTGATTCAGTTTTGGGGCATTGTATTTTTCTAGGAATTTATCTATTTCATCCACATTGTCCAGCTTGTTGGCATATAGTTGTTCATAGTATTTTCTTACAATCCTTTGTATTTCTGTGGTGTCAGTAGTTACTTCTCTACTTTTGTTGCTGATTTTACTTACTTAGTTCCTCTCTCTGTGTTTCTTGAGGAGTCTGGCTAATGATTTATGAATTTTGTTTATCCTTTCAAAGAAACAGATTTTGGTTTCATTTATTTATTTATTTAGTCTCTACGTTATTTATTTCTGCTCTAATCTTTATATTTCCTCCCTCTACTTGCTCTGGAATTTTCTCATTGTCCTCTTTCTAGTTCTTTAAGTTGTATGGTTAAATAGTTTATTGCTGATTTTTCTTGTTTATTGAGATATGCCTGTAGTGCTATGAATTTCCCTCTCAGGACTGCTTTTGCTGTGTCCCAGAGATTTTGGGTATTGTGTGTTCATTTTCTCTTTTTTCCAGGAATTTTTTGATTTCTTTCTTGATCTCCTTGGTAACCCATTCATTGTTTAATAACATGTGTTTGAATGTTTTTGGTTGTTGTTAGTGTAATGGATTTCTAATTTCATTCCTCTGTGATCTTAGAAGATGCTTGATATTATTTCAGTATTCTTGAACTTGTAGAGACCTTTTTTGTGTTCTAACATTTTGTCTATCTTTGTGAATAATCCATTCACATGATTCTTCACATGCTCATCAACACTTAAGAAGAATGTATGTTCTGCTGTATTGGGGTGAAATGTTCTATAAATGCCAATTAAATCCATCTGATCCAGTGTGTCCTTTAGAGTCTCTGTTTCCTTGTTAAGTTTTTGTCTGGAAGATCTATCCAGTGAAGTCAGAGAGGTTTTCAAGTTCCCTACTATGACTCTATTGTTGTCGATCTCTCTGTTAAAATCCTCTAGGAGTATTTTTATATATTTATATGCTCCTGTCTAGTGTGCATATATGTTTACCAGGGTTGTATCCTCTTGTTAGATCGATCCCTTTAGTATTATGTAGTGACCTTTGTTGTCTCTTGTGATGGCCCTCATTTTAAAGTCTGTTTTGTTGGATATGAGTATTGCTATCCTAGCTTTTTTTTTTCTTTTCCATTTGTATGGAAAAATTTTCTATCCCTTCACTCTAATCCTCTGTGTGTCTTTTGTTTTGAGGTAGGACTCTTCTAGACAGCATATAGTTGGTTTTTGTATCCATTCAGCTACCCTATGCCTTTTGATTGGAACATTTAATCCATTTACATTTAGGGTTATTATTGATAGATACTTATTTATTGTCATTTTAAATCTGTATGGGTAGGTTTCTCTTCCTGTTTCTTCTTTTCATTACAGCAGTCCCTTTAGCATTTTGTAATGCTAGATTGGTTGGTGATATACTCCTTTAGCTTTTTTTTTGTCTGGGAAGCTCTTTATTTGACAGTCTATTCTGAATGATAGCCTAGCTCCGTGGTCGGCGAACCTCGGCTTGCGAGCCACATGCGGCTCTTTGGCCCCTTGAGTGTGGCTCTTCCACAAAATACCACACGTGGGCACGCATGTACAGTGTGATTGAAACTTTGTGGCCCATGCGCAGAAGTCGGTATTTTGTGAAAGAGCCATGCTCAAGGGGCCAAAGAGCCACATGTGGCTTATGACCTGCGGTTTGCCAAGCCGCAGTTTGTCAACCACTGGCCTAGCTGGATATGGTAATCTTGGTCTCAGATCTTTGCTTTCCATTACCTTGAGTACTCCATGCCATTCCCTGCTGGCCTGTAGAGTTTCTGATGAGAAATCAGGTGTCAGCCTTATGGAAACCCCTTTGTTGGTAACAGTTTTCTCTTGCTGCCTTTAAGATTCTCTGTTTTTTTTTTTATTTTTGACATTTTAATTATGATGTGTCTGTGCGTGGTCCTGTTTGGGTTCTTCTGGCTTGAGGTTCTCTGTGCCTCTTGAACTTGTGTGACATTTTCATTTACCTGGTTAAGGGATTTTTATGTCATTAGTTCTTCAAATATCTTCTCTATTCCTTTCTGCCGTTCTGCCTCTTCTGGCACACCCGCTATTCCAATATTGTTACATTTCACATTGTCCCACAACTCCCTTAATCTGCCCTCCTGTTTTTTAATTGTTGTTTTCTCTTTGGTTCTCTGATTCAGTGATATTTTCAACTCTTGTCTTCTAATTCAGTGATTCTATCCTCAGCTTCCCCTAATCTCTAGTAATTCTTTCAATGTTCTTTATTTGTATTATGTCTTTCTTTATCTCAGACTGCTCTTTTTTCATAGTTATTGTAACTTGTTCTCATGCTGTCTTGGCTATTATGAAAATGCTGCAATGTTCATAGGAATGTAGATATCTTTTGAATATTCTATTTTCATTTCCTTTGAATGTATACCAAGAAGTGAGATTTTTTTTCTGTGCTAGATAGCAGTTCTAATTTTAAATTGTTAAAGAGGTTCTATTCTGTTCTCCATCGTGCTGTACATTCCCACCCATGCTCGGCAAGAATTTCATTTTCTTCACATCCTAATCAACATTTGTTTGTCTTCTTAATGATAGCATTCTAGCAGGTGTGTGGTGATATCTCATGGTGGCTCTGATTGGCATTTCCCTGAATATTTTTGAGTACATTCTCATTTATTTGTTGGCCTTTTACATGTCTTCTTCAGAAAAATGTCTGTACAGATCCCCTGACATTTTACTATTCATTTCAGGGAAAGGGAGAGACAGATAGAAACATCAAAGATCAGAGAGAGTTATTGATTACCCTGCCCCCCGTATGCCTCCTACCTCGGATCAAACCCACAAACTGGGCATTTGTCCTGACCTGGAATCAGTCCTCGACCTCCTGGTTCATGGGTCCATGCCATATATATATATATTTCAGAGAAGAAGGGAGAGCGAGGGAGAGATACAAACATCAATGATATGAGATAAATTTTAATCAGCTGCCTACTGCACACCCCACACTGGGGGTTGAACCTGCAAACCGGGCATTTATCCTGCTTGGAATGGAACCATGATCTCCTGGGTCATAGGTTGATGCTTAACCACTGAGTCAAACTGGCCGGGCCAATTCTTAATTTGATTCATTATGGCTATTGAGTCCTATGAGTTCTATATGTATTTCAGATATTAACCTCTTATGAGATATTTATTGTACAAAATTTGCTCCTATTTTGTAGGTTGTCTTTTCATTTTGTTGATTGTTTCTTTTGCTGCGCAGAAGATTTTTAACTTGACACAGCCTCTCCTGAGAACAATTATGTAAATTTAAACTAATGATGATATTTGAAAGCTGTTTATAGCTAATTGGTGCTGGGTTATAAAATGAGTGCCTAAGAAATCTTTGTGAGGTTTTTATCTACCACATAAATCTATTTCAAGTAGTGTAATACCAAATTTTAACAAATAATATGTTATTTTCTATTTAAAGAGTGATTCTTATAGCAATTGAAAAAAAGCCTTACTGTGAGTTGGACAGCAAGGCAGTCTATGAATATAGCAGTGAGTTTATTAGAATACTTCCTTTTAGTTGAGTTCTGTATCAATATCTAGAAATACCGGAATTCATGAAAGAATTTGTACCATGGAAGAACCAAGGTGGGATGAGACTGTCCTATTTGGTTTACACAAAGGCCTCCTCTATAGATGTTGGCTTATTGTAACCAGGAGAAAAATTAGTGCTCAGGTCTAACTGTCTGCTAAATACCACTTGCTTCCAGAGAAAATAAGACAGAGGCAGTGGAAGGAGCAGATATTTGATACTATTCCCGGTCTTCTACTTAGCTCTAGTAAATCAGAAGCTAAACTGGAGAAGTCTAGGATTCAGAATTGTTAATGAGACCTCTTGTGATTCTTAAGTAAGTTAGAAAAATGGTGAAAGCTAATATTACAGGGTTGTGCCTTAAGAGTTATATGTATTCCACTTGTAGGTGAAATATGGCCATGCTAATGTGGTTACATTTTTCATAACACAGGTATTTTGTGAAGCATTCTAGGTTACTTGCTTTACAAATGATTAATAATGTTAGGAATAAATTGATTAGCACAAAGTAATGTAAAATCTGGGCCTTAGCATATATTTGCCACAGTATAAGGTTTACAGATACAGTTCTATTAATATCCAACTATATTACTCCTTGTCTCTGGGTGCTCCTCAAATATTCAGTGTCCAGCATTGACAGCTCTGGTCATTAGTCTTGCAGGACATTTGGTCCTGTCCAAAATGACCACTGAGACATTTGGTCCATGCCAAAGGGTCTTTGATATTTTGTTCTGCCCTAACATCCATGGGGACATTTGGTCCATAGTAAATATCTTCTGCAAGATCTGAGCCCTGACCCTTCCACCTACCCCATGTGTCATTGCCAACCAGGCTATCAAAGTAAGAAGTTATTATTGGCAACACAGCCACAACACAAACATTGGACCAGTACAACATGATAGCATGTTTATGTCTTAATCTTGTAACTCAAAAGTAAAAATAAACATTATGGGCTATTTGAATGTAAAGATAATTTCTTAGGTCTGTATGTTTTTTAAATATATATTTTTATTTATTTTTAAAGAGAAAGAAAGTTGAAGGAGCAAGACAGATAAGGGAGGAAGAGAGAGAGAAAGTAATATCAACCTGTAACCTGCGTATGTGCCCTGACTGGGAATCGGACCAATGATCTTTCAGTCCAGAAATTGTGCTCACAATCAATTGAGCTACACTGGCTAGGGGAAGTGTGTATAGTATCAAATTTCAAAGACATTTATGTATGATAAAATGTATCCATGGACATTTTGGACAGGACCAAATGACTGTTAATCATAATTAGGGATAAGAATTATTAAGGAGTATGTTTATAGCTACTTGAGGGCTTGGCTCTGACATAGAAATTATTCTTGTCATTACCATTAGGTTCCATGTTATTTACTTAAAAGAAAACAGACTTTATAGTGTGGGTAAATATCACAAGATATTGGCCAAAAGCTGGGCTCAGGCATTCACTCATGCATGCTACAGAGGGCATCTCTTGTGAAGGAGTAAGGGCTTTTTGTGATCCTCAAGGGCTAACTTTCCTTCATATAAAATAATGTGTCCACCTTCTAAGGAAGATCTTCAATGGAGAGGAGTGTACTTTCCCATTCCTCCACCTTGCTAGTTTGGATCTGGGAGAATAAAAAATGGTCTTTAAATATAAATTTTGAGATATCTCAGTATTATCTCAATATCATGAGGTATCTCAAATATATGTCATTATCTCGGTTCCTCTAGAAGTAGATTTTATGGTAAAGATTTGAGAATAAATTTGTTGATTAGGGAGACAAATATGGGACACATCAGTAGGATATTGGGGAGAGGAAGCAGAAAAATGAAGGGAGTAAATGAACAGTGTGTTATCTAGCAGGTTAGTTACTACTGTATGTAAGTGGAGTTTACTCCTTAGTGAGACTCTGAAGGTAGTGTGCAACATTAAGGTCAGATTTATCTACTCTAAATGCAGGGAGCTGGCATATTTATATATCAACCATCATCCGTCATTGATTGAGAGATGACCACAAGATGTGTTGACTTTCTGGTGCTTCTGACACTCTGTGAATGTGGGCACAGTATTCAGAGAAAGTCCTTTAGCAAAGAGATGCAGATACTGGCAGTTGAATGTTGAGCCGCATGACTGATAGCTAGAGCCAACGGGATAAGAGCAGGGCATGAAAGTACTACGTGGGAGTGGAGATATATCCAGAATCTGGAATTCAAAAATTAGTTTTTGAGATACAACTATGGAATAATTGATGTAAAATGGAATTAAAATTCATGAGACTGGATAAGATCACTTAGGGAAATAGAAAAGAGAAGAGGACTGTACATTGAGTAACAGCACAGAAATTACAAATGAAATCCGTAAAAGGAACCAACAAGGAACAAGAAATGATTAAGGAGAAAAAACAAAAGGGTTATATCATTTGAGCCAACTTTTAAAAAGTGCATCGAGAAAGAAATGTGTAATAAAGGGTACCAAATGCTGCTGACAGGGAGAAAAAAAATGAGATATGAGAACCCATTCTTACAGTTTGAAAAGAAAACACAATTGACTGTCCTAGATGGCTCTTGCCTTGCAGGCAGGCATTGCAATATTGCTCTCTGGTATATATTCTGAAAACAACAGCCTAGTAATGAATTCTAGGTGTCTGAAAACAAAACCCAATTGACAGTCCTAGAGGCTCTAGCCCTTACAGGGAGTTAAAAGAAAAGCCTATGGAGAGACCTAGAGGGCTCTCAACCTGAAGGGAGGTGTGGCAATGGTGCCTCTTGTGGACATTCTGAGAACAGAACCCTAGTAAGGGAGGGAGGTATTGCAATAGTGCCCTCTTTTTAAAAAATCTTTATTGTTTAATGTATTACATATTTCCCTTTCCCCCCACATTTATCCCCTGAAGCTTACACCACGGATCTCCAGCCTCAGGCCTTCACCACCCTATAGTCTGTATCTTTGGTTTTGTATATATATGTGCAAGTTCTTAGGTTGATCTGCACGCACCCACCCACCCACCCCCTCCTTCCTTCTGAGAGTCTGGATTCTGTTACCTGCTTCCATGTCTCCAGTTCCACTCCATTCATCAGTATATTTTGTTAATTACATTCCATAAATAAGTGAGATCATGTGATATTTGTCTTTCACAGATTGTCTTATTTCACTTGGCATAATATTTTCCAGGTCTATCAAAGTTGTCCCAAAGGGTAAGAGATCCCTCTTTTTTACAGCTGCATAGTATTCCATTCTCTAAGTGCCCCACAGATTTTTTTATCCATTCATCTACTGATGGGCACTAGGACAGTTTCCAAATCTTAGCTATTGTAATGAAACAAACAAAAAAACAACAAAAAAACCCCACCTACAGGCATATTAGACTTTAAACTTTAAATGGCTATGACTATACTGTCCTTCAATCAAAACTGTGAATTGATTGATAGTAGATGAGACCTGGGCATTGGGACATTGTTAAAGCTCCCGGATGAGCCTCATGTGCAGTCAGGTTTGGGGAGGCTTGTCTAGAGAACAAAATGTGGATTTTTTTATTGGGATATAATTGACATGGAGCATTGTGTAAGATTAGGATGTACAATATCTTAATGTGATGCATTTAAATATTGTAGTATAATTATCACTCCAGTGTTAGCTCACACCTCAATCACATCACTTAATTTTGTGAGAACAATTAAGATCTAGTCTCTTAGCAACTTTAATGTTTATAACTAGAGGTCTAGTGCACAAGATACATGCACTTGCGGGGGAGGGCGGGTCTCTCAGCCTGGCTTGCACCCTCTTGCAGCCCAGGAGCCCTCGGGGGATGTCCGTCTGCCGCAGAGACAGGAGAGGCTCCTGCCACCACCACTGCACTCGCCAGCCCTGAGCCCAGCTTCTGGCTGAGAAGTGCTTCCCCTGGGGGATCACAATGACCACCAGGAGGCAGCTCCTGCATTGAGCATCTGCCTCTGGTGGTCATTGTACGTCATAGCGACCGGTCGTTCCACCATTTGCTTGATTTGCATATTAGCTGTTTGTTATAAAGGATATTGTTGGCTATAATCACTATCCTGTCCATAAGATCTCCAGAATTACTATTTGGAGTATAATTATGTTTGGAACATAATAGAGTGAAAGCTGTGGAATCCATTGAAACCAGATAGGACAATCAGTGCCTTAAATCATATGGTACAAAATGTCCTTCAAAAAGGAGGAAGACATTAAGACATTTCCAGATAAACTAAAGCTGATATTCATTATCATTAGACATACCCTACAAGAAATGATAAAGGGAGTCCTTCTATTTGAAGTAAAAATACAATACAAATTAAATTGAAGTGACATGGAAATATAAAGTTCACCAATAAAGATAAATACATGGATTATTATAAGATCTTATTTTATTGTAATTTTCATAAATCCACCCTTTTATTCCTTTTCAATATTTAATAGACCAGAGAATAAAACCTAATGTTCAATACAAGGTGGGGTAACAGTAGGTTTGCATTTGTGAGTATACAAAACACAGAAGCTATCCTTATATTATTATTGATTATTGTATTATTTTCCACATGAACAACTTTATACCTACTTTGGCCCCACCCTATATATGTTAATTGGTAGACACTATAAAAAGATAGAGTTTGTGACATTACTAACATAAAGTAAGGGAACAGAGCTGCAATAAATTTGTTTTCCTGTGCAGTTGAAATTAGCAGCATAAAGAGATTATTACAAGAGCATATCTGTGTGTGTGTGTGTGTGTGTGTGTGTGTGTGTTTATATTTTATAACTATAGTATGTCATGTAATCTCCACAAAGAAAATATCCATAGTATATCAATAAAAGGAAATTGGAAGGGGTTTAAAATCTATCACTACAAAAATTTAACTAAGTCCACAGGAAGCCAGTTCTGGGCGAAATAAGAAACAATATCATTGTAAGACATAGAGAAATCAAGTTTAAAAGGCAATAATTATTGCTTTACTATTAGGAATTACTTTAAATGTTAACAGATTAAACACCCCAATCAAAAACAAAGATTGGCGGAACTCAATAACAGAAAAAGGGTACAACCATATTCCATCTTTAAGTGACTAACTGTAAGTCCAAGAAGAGAGAACTGATTGATTTGGATTATTTGGATATGGTTTCTTGGCTATTACACCAAAAGCAATAGCAACAACATAAAAAATATAAAAAATATTATTTGTATCAAAGGATCAACTATAACACTGTAAAGGAAACCAATAGAATGGAAGAAAATAATAGAATATAATATCTGATAAGGGATTAACATCTAGAATTTACAAAGGACTACAACTCATCTGAAAACTTGAATAAAAATGGGCAAAATGTTTTAATAGATATTTCTCCAAAGGAGATACACACATTACCAACAAGCTTATGAAAAGATGTTCAACATCACTAAGTATTGGGAAAAAGCAAAAACACAAATTTGTAAATACATGTATATATATACACATATATTTCATACTCATTAAGATTACTGCTATTAAAAAAATAATAAGTGTAAGGAAGAAAGTGGAGAAATTGTGGATTGTTAGTAGGAGTGAAAACTGGTATGACCAGTACAGAATGCAATCATCAAAAATTTAAAATTGAATTATTGGCAATTTCATTTCTAGGAATATTTCCAAAAGTTTAAGTGGGGATGTTGAGGAGATATTACACACCTGTAAATGCAGAAAGAAGTCCCAGAGTAGCCAAAATAATGTTTTTAAAAAATTTTTGTTTTATTGCTTATGGTATTACAAAGAGTATTATATATGTCTCCTTTTTTTTCTTTTTCCCCTTGACCTTTCCCCTGCCTCCCATACCCCACAGTGTCTTGTGTCCATTGGTTATGCTTATATGCATGCATACAAGTCCTTCGGTTGATCTCTTAACACCCCCCCACACCCCCACACCCCAACCCTCTCCGGCCTTCCCGCTGTAGCTTGACAGTCTATTCGATGCTGCTCTGCCCCTGTAGCTATTTTTGGTTATCAGTTTATAATGGTCTTTATTATCCATAAATGAGTGAGATCATGTGGTATTTTTCTTTCATTGACTGGCTTATTTCACTTAGCATAATGCTCTCCAGTTCCATCCATGCTGTTGCAAATGGTAAGAATTCCTTCTTTTTTACAGCAGCATAGTATTCCATTGTGTAGACGTATCACAGTTTTTTAATCCATTCATCTGTTGATGGGTACTTAGGCTGTTTCCAGGTCTTAGCTATGGTGAATTGTGCTGCTATGAACATAGGGGTGCATATATACTTTCTGATTGGTGTTTCTAGTTTCTTGGGATATATTCCTAGAAATGAGATTACTGGGTCAAATGGGAGTTCCATTTTTAGGTTTTTGAGAAAACTCCATACTGTTCTCCACAGTGGCTGTACCAGTCTGCATTCCCACCAGCAGTCAATTGATTTCTAAGACTTAATTTGTAGAGAAGTTTTAGGGTTACCACGAAATTGAGAAAGAAAGAAGTACAGAGATTTTCCTGCCCCATGCATGTACAGGTTTCCTCATTATCAACATCACTCACAGAATGCTGCTTCATTTTTTTACCAAGGATAAACCTACATTGACACATGATCGTCAGCCAAGCCTGTGGTTTGCCTTAAGGTTCACTCTTGGTATTGTACATACTGTGGATATGGACAAAAGTTTAATGAACTCTGTCAATCATTATACATATACAGAGCCTTTTCACTGCCCTAAAAGTATTTGCACTGTGCCTATTCATATCTCTCCCCCCTCATCCTGGAAACCACTGATACTTTTATCTTCTATAGAATGTCATACAGTTGGAATCATGCAGTGTATAACGTTTTCAAATGAGCTTTTTTTCGCTCAGTAATATGCATTTAAGTTTTCTCCATATCTCTTCATGGTTTCATAGATGAATTATATGCCAATGTCCAAATGTACCAAAGTTTATTTATGCATTCATGTACTGAAGGATGTCTTTGTTTCCAAGTATTGTCAATTAGGAATAAAGCTACTCCATTAATTAAGATTGTTTTGTGTGTACATAAGTTATCAACACTTTTGGGTAAATTACTGAAGAGCATGATAGTTCAATTGTATGTTAAGAGTTACGTAGTTGGGGAGTGGGTGTAGGAACTGGGCAGAGAGGGATAATGGGGGAGGTAAGAGGGAAGCCTATAATACTATCCACAATAATATATATATATATATATATATGTATATATATATATATATATATATATATATATATATAATTATACCATAAAAAGAGATTAAATTGCCATATTGTCTTCCAAAGTGGATAAATCACTTCAGATTCCCATCAGCATGTATGAGTTCTTGTTGAATCCTCACCAGCATTTGATATTGTCAGTGTTCCAAATTTTACCCAGTGTATTAGTTATGTAGTGGAATCTCATTTTTTAAATGTACATTTCTCTGATGACATATAATATAGAGCATCTTTGCATATGCTTATTTGGCATCTGTGTATCTTTGATGAGTTGTCTGTTAAAGTTGGCCCAATTTTTAAAAAATCAGGTTACTTGTTTTCTTATTTTTGAGTTTTAAGTGTTCTTTGTACATATTGTATAACAGTCCTTAATCAGATGTGTGTGTTTTTGGAATAGTGCTCCCAGCCCGTGCCTTGTTTTCTCATTCTCTTGATATTGTCTTTCACAGAAAAGAAGTTTTAAATTTTAATGAATTTCAGTTTATCAATTATTTCTACCGTGGGCCAAGCCATCACATGCTTAACGTCAGCCAGGTTTTTTACTATAATCTCTTGTATTTGTTTTATAGTTTTGCATTTTGCATTTTACATTTTGCTATCTTTATATGGATCCATTTCTATACTCTTCATTCTGTTTCTCTCACCCATTTGTCTTATTCTCTCACCAAAACTACACTGTCTTGACTAATGAATTTATTTTTAACAAGAGTTCTAAGAAAATTAAATGGCCAAGGAATAGTCTTTCCACAAATGATGTGGTGACAACTGGATATCCACATGCAAAAAGTATACCTTACCACATTCAAAAATTAACTCAAAATGTCTCAAAGACCTAAATGAAAGGACTAATGTGAAAATCTTAAAAGGAAACCTAGGTGCAGATTTTCTTGAGTTTGGATTAAGCGACAATTTCTTTTACCAAACAACAAAGGTACAAGCAACAAAGGAAAAAATAGAGAAGTTGGGATTCATTAAATTTGTAAAAATTACAGTAAAGGGCACATCAATAAAGTAAAAAGTCAAACTGAAAATCAGGGAAAACATTTGCAAATCATATCCTGTGTAATAAAAGCCCAGTGACCAAACAGTAGAATGACCTGAACCACCACAGCCCCTTCCCGGCCTGCCCCACTGTCCCCAAGTGGGTCCCCAACCGGAATCGTGGGGTGGGGCGCACTAGCCTGCAAACAGCCCATGACCTCTCACCCAGCTGGTCCAAGAGTTCTGGCCCCAGAATGGCCCCCAACACCCCTAAGTCACTGACTGGCTCCCTGTGCATGTACATTTAGTGAAAGCACAAATATCTGTCCCTTCTGCCCCCAACCAGAGTCTCCAGAGGGCTCTGCCAATCTGCAGCCAAGGTGTGGAATTCTCCCTCCATGGCCCACAGCCCCAGGAGACCTTCCAAATTAGCCAAAAAGGTGACCTAAGCATTGACAGGATGGTAGCCCTTTCCTCAGGAATGTGGAGAGGCTAGGTGGGGATTTTGTGAAATTGTAGTGCCTTGCAGATTAAGTGAGCTTTCAATCTCTCTTTAAAAGGGGCAGCAAAGAGGACTCACAGTCTGCCAGGAGCAACAATGAAGGGTAGGCATATTCAAAAACAGAAAGACTTTTAAACAAACAGACATGAAGATCATATTTGGGAAACTGAGGCAGAGCCCCAGGAAGAACACAAAAATCATTAAATGGCTATCATTCATCTTGATATACATATGAAAACAACACAAAAACAACTTCATCTCATGGCATAGGAAATGCAGAACAGTTCTGTTGTGGGTTTTCTTTTGGCACTCTGAAAGTATAATTACATCCAGCTGGGGGAAAGTTATCGCATCTAGAATTAGGCCCCACGGTTGGCCTGTCTGACCCCACATATGCACTAATTCATGTATGGGGCCTGTAGTATCTAATAAGGGCCTAGTATCTAGATTATATCAAGTACACTAACAACCTTTGTCTTGATTGATTTGTGAGTGACAAAGAAAATAATGTAATTTTCCTCAAAGCCTCAGAAATATACAGTATCTTTGAATAGACTTTGCAGTTCATTCAATTATGGACATGACTTATGTTTTAGAAAACAAATCCACATTGCCAAATCTTCATCATTGTAATATTGACCTGAGGTATTTGTTAGAACTCAAGTCCTAGATCAGTGATGGCGAACCTTTTGATCTCAGAGTGTCAGCATTTTGAAAAACCTTAACTTAACTCTGGTGCTGTGTCACATATAGAATTTTTTTGATATTTGCAACCATAGTAAAACAAAGATTTATATGTTTGATATTTATTTTATATATTTAAATGCTATTTAACAAAGAAAAATCAACCAAAAAAATGAGTTCACCTCTGACACGCATGTCATAAGTTCACCATCACTGTCCTAGATCCCTCTTCTATAAGTATTGATTCTTTCAGATAAAGAGGAGTCCAACTGCCCAGGTGAAGTGGCTCAGTGATTGAACATCGATCTATGAACCACAGGTCAGTGTTCAATTCCCCTTCAGGGCACATGCCCAGGTTGTGGGCTGGTTTCCCAGTGTGGGGTATGCAGGAGGCAGCTGATCAATGATTCTCTCATCATTGATGTTTCTATTTCTCTCTCTCTTTTCCTTCCTCTCTAAAATCAATAAACATATATATTTTTTTAAAAAAAAGAGGAGCCCACTGTTTGTACTTTTAATGAACACCGAAGTAGTATATATTTTTTTTTTACATTTGATAGTATTTACTTGTGATTACCAAAAGCAGTCTTGTGTTTTAACACACTAATCTACTAAAGGGTAGTGTTTTAAATAAAGGAAATGTTAATTAACATTGTATTGATAGAAATCTTTAGTATCATAAACTGCATTAGGTTTTATATTAGCAAACATATGATTAAGATGGTTTTTCAACTGCTATTTAATACTTGAACAGAGAATGAAAATTAATCAAAGGATTTTAGAATTGGGAAACAATTTTCAACACCCTATATTCCATCTTGTATTCCATAGAAGGCTTTGTATGGTCACCTAGGAGTTTAAAGCCCTGATTGAAAAGTTTCTAATTGGCTGTAGAATCCACAGCAAAATAGGATTGCCATTAAAGCCAAAGGAGTTTAGCTCAAACAGAGTCAGCATTTACCAAAACGCTTAAAACTAAATGTTCCATTATGTGTTCTGTAAGGAAAAGAGAAAGAAATTATTACAAACAGCATTTAAAATTGCCTGTGTGTTGCACTAACTGCTTCTAAATGAGCAGCACAGTGTGGAGAGGCTGTGCTCCACCTCCACAACCAGCTGGAACCCAAATGCTCCCCAGCCCTGCATACATCCCTCCCTCAACTGGGACTATGTGACATTTCCTACATGGTCAGTCCTGGCTCAGTGGTGGAACCCACCCAGACTGGAGAGAAGAGAGGGTTAGAGATTGTTTTGATGGTTCTCCAGAAGTAGAAGCCAAGTTTGAGATTAAATAAGAGGAAAAAAATTTGAGAGACAACGAAGGAGTTAGGAAGTCTGGCTGAACCTTTAGACTGCAAACTCCTTTGGAGTGAAGCATGTAGGAAAGGAGGTTGGGTGGTAGTGTCCTAGAATTCCCTGCTGTCTAAGGAAGGTTCACAGTCTATCATTGAATTCAGGAGTTAAGGTAGGCCATCGGAGGAGTCCCTTACTACATGAATAGGCTCTTTGTGATGGGTTTAAAATTTCTGTAATCAAGTAGTGTTTGTTGCTCAAATATGCTTTCTTAGCTTGAAGCTGTATCACAGAGATTACCAGTTATTATCATATGGACTTCAGAAGTCAATATATTGGTTTTAGACTTCCATTAGTAAGTCATAATGATTAAACTAAGTTAAATTAATTGATTTTTACATTTACAGAATATCCAGCAGTTATATTGAGAGGTCAAATACCAAACTGCTTTATCAAATGAGAACTCCCAGGAAGGGAACGAGTGTGTTTCTGTGGCATTTACTGATATAGTACAGTATTTTTTCTTATATATTCTGTGCGTAGGCTATCAGAAACATGGGTTTTCTTATCATTTTGTGATGGTTTCTTTATTTTGGAAGGGTCAGTATTTAGCCTTGTGTTCTTCATGAAAGTGCAGAAAACGCATCTATTAAAATAAGTTTGACCATCGGTTCCGCAGATTAGATCCCTTGGTCCCTGGCATGGATATATTGGTTCCAGCAATATACACTCTGGCTGTTAAACATAAAGAAGAACATAAAATTTGTCAGATAATGAACTTTTTCAATAAAAACTTCTTTAATATTAGTACAAGATACCATGTATCAAAATGGAATTAAAATTTTGCATATTTAGGTTTGGAAAGAAACCATTTAGGTTGTCATAAAATATTGATATATTTCTACACACTCAATATTATTTTTAAAAACAGACAAATGGCTGAATGTATGTTTATAATGGAGCCATTCTGTTGTCACTTCTCCTAATACCTGCATCAGATTTCCCCTATTATTTCATACCACAAGGAACCATAAGACAGAATTTTAATAATTTCCCTATGTTTCTCAGTGGTTTCACTACTAGAGAATCAGATACATTAAGATTATCACCACATATGTATGTATTGGTATTTGCATATATACATGCATATACATGTGTATATATCTACATATATACATACAAACATATAAATTTTTTTTAATAATGGCAATATTGGTAATTTACATAAATAAAAATATGCTGTGTATTTTTAAAGTATATTTTATTGATTTTTTACAGAGAGGAAGGGAGAGGGAGAGAGAATTAGAAATATCGATGAGAGAGAAACATGGATCAGCTGCCTCCTGCACGCACCCCCTGGGGATGTGTCCGCAACCACGGTACATGCCCTTTTTTTTTTTTTTTATATATATTTTTTATTGATTTTTTACAGAGAGGAAGGGAGAGGGATAGAGAGTTAGAAACATCGATGAGAGAGAAACATCATCGACCAGCTGCCTCCTGCACATCTCCCACTGTGGGTGTGCCCGCAACCAATGTACATGCCCTTGACCGGAATCGAACCCAGGACCTTTCAGTCCACAGGCCGACGCTCTATCCACTGAGCCAAACCGGTTTCGGCGACGGTACATGCCCTTGACTGGAATCAAACCTGGGACCCTTCCGCAGGCCGACGCTCTATCTACTACTGAGCCAAACTGGTTAGGGCTATGCTGTGTATTCTTACATACTGTTCTTTAAAATGTCTTTCTAACCTTTATCATAGATGTTTCTGCACCTCTACATAATATTCTGCTCTATGAATGTATGAAAATTATTTTATCAACCTTGAAGTGATAATTTTGTAATCCTCTTGTTTTGCTTGGATAAACAATTCTACTTTAAATACACTGTGACCTTTATGAGATGCATGCAGATAACAAAATACCCATTATTGGAATCATTGAAATAATGGGATATTTTTATCTTGTCCCAAATACCAAGTGGTTTTATATGTCTGGCTAAATTTTATTCATTGAACTTAGTGTAATAATGGCATTGTTAAAAATGTTTTTTTAAGGACTACTGTGTTGCACATTTTGTTTGCTGAATTTCTTTTTATAGAAGAAGGGAGCGGGACTAAAGAGATTGAAAAATAAAAGACAGAGATATCCATTAGCTGCTCCTGCACGTCCTCTACTGGGGATTGAGCCCACAACCTAGGCTATTTCCCTGACTGGGAAATAAACCAGGAAACTCTTGGTTCGAGGGTCAAAGCTTAACCACTGAAATACACCAGCCAGGTTGTTTGGTGAAATTTGTTGTTAAATCTTACAATATAAAACAATTTACAGTTTCTCTTTTTCAATTTACAAATTAATCGATATTAACTTACTGGTGGTCTTTTAGAAGAAGATCTAAAAGAAGTTTCTGCAACCAGCACACAAAATAAAATGTAAAAACAAGAAAAGGAGAAAACAATCAGAGTCTCTGGTGAAAGAACCTATAGTTTTTAGTAGGAAAATACTATACAATTTTCCTACTCAGGACCCCCAAGTTTTGAGGTGAGGCTTTTGTGATAGTAACAAAACAGTAAGATCACAAATTGGCTACAAATTGGAAATATACTTCCAAACTATTCTCATCTGTGAAAAATAAATTTTTAAGTGTTGTACAGCAATCACCAAACTCTGCTATGAAGATACCATAGATCTTTTTATTTTTATTTTCTATCTCATGAGATATCACAGAGAAGACAATGCTCTGTTTAAAGTCCCTAATATGCCTTGCATAATGTCACTTAACATGAAGAAATTAATTCCTTCTTAATGAAATAGTACTCATTCTAACATCAGGGGTCTCTTTGATGATTAAAAACTACTTTGCTCAAATTTGTCAGTCTCCTTGCACTAAATGAAGATCAATATTCAGAAGAGGGATCGAGGAGTTCTCACCTCACACAAAGTTTTGACTTTAGTGGACACAGAACTGGCAAACAACAAATCAAATTGTCAAGGAATGTTAGATCTAGGGGACATGATTACTCCGTACACTCTGCAATTAGCAGACATTGAATCTGTCCTCCAAAGAAAATATTAATTAGGTAAATATCTTTAGTAATAAATACAAAAAGCTAAGTTCTACTGCTCATTCTAACCCACCTCACCTCTCTGCCTCCATCTCTCTAAGGTAGTAAATGAGAAAAAGCAATCCACTGATGTCATTTTTAAAGGGGGTTTCTAACATACCCACTTTCATTTTGCCAGTTTAAGTGTTAGAAACCTAATGATAGAAGCTGCTCCATTTCTACATAATAGCAGCTGTCTCCTGCACTTTCTAAGATGTGTGAATTGCTTCATCCAGAACTGAAAAAGTACTCACCAGAATAAAGAGGAAATACCAAGGCAATGATGAAAATAACTTTTATCCATGATGAAAACAAAGACATTTTATCAAGTCTGAAGAAAAAAACCCAAAAGGAATGTTTACAACACCTAACACAGAGACAAATTTCCTATTTGCAATTAAAAGTTTCCTACAAGCAAAGGACCTGCTACTCCCCTAGATCCCTTATTATGTTGGACTGCTCCCTTTTTTTCTTGCCCAAACCCTCAGGATCAAGGAGACATACATGGGAACAGAAGGCCTCATAGAAACTCGAGAGAAACAGCAGGACACATTCTCATCACACTTAAGAAGGAGCTGTTCATTCCCAAACCTTGGCTCAGCCCACAGAAGCCTGACACCACTTAAGGAAATATGGGCACTAGAATCTTCTTTTTCCTCAGAATATAGAAACATTTCAGGAAGGTTTGACCTGGAGCAGGCCTCACAGCAATGCTGCACACCATGGCCAGCCCATAGATTCCCCACCCAACCTCCCTGAAACAGGAGGCAGTGGAGCCTGAGACTTGCAGCTCTAGAGAATGTGCCTATTTTGTTTCTCTTAGTTTTTCAACCACCTTCACCCAGCTGAGGAGTTTCGTTTACTGGCTTGCTGTTGAGGAGCTTGGTGGGGTTAAAATGCATGGCTCATAATAACACAAGGCAGACGTATTCTGTGTAAAACAGTTTGTGAGAGATGCCACATTAATAATTCTCAATTAGTCTTCCCTCAGTAGGAGCGTTGGGATGATTTTCTGAAATACTCAGAAATATGGGGTGGGCATAAAGTAATAAATAGTGTTTTTAAACCCTAAAATGAAGAAGAGATGTGAAAGCTTTTCAAGCCACCAAATTGTTGAGAAAGGAGAATCAAAGCAAGAGAGGAAAAAATAAGTTTAGGAGTCTGATATTATAAATATGCAACACTAGAAGCATATTAGACTCCATTGGAGATTTGGTTTATTAAACTTTTTATTTTGAGATAAATGGGATTCTCATAAAGCTGTGAGTACTAATACAGAAAGTTATCAATCTTCCCCAATGGGGACATCTTGGAAAGCTATAGTAAAAATTCACTACCATGAATATTTAAAAAGCTCCCAGATGAGTATCAGTCAGCCAGGTTTGGAACTGAGGTTTAGAACAATATGCAAATATTAAGATCATGAGGGAAAGCAGGCTCAGGAGTGAAATTGAGACTATAAGGTATAATGTCCTATATTATATTACTGCATCATTGGTCTGAGGAATAAGTGAAGAAAGCAAGATCAAGTCAGTTTAGCAAACCTGATATAAAATACAGTCTTTGTAACAAGGCTGACAAAATTTGTTCAAACCAAATGTGCTGAAGCATGAGGAATGTATTTTACTTTAGCCTGAGGACTAATAAATGGAGGGGTATTTCATGTTCATGAATAGGAAGACTCAGTATTATCAAGATGTCAGTTACTCCCAACTTCACCTATAGGTTCAGTACAGTCCCAATCAAAATCCCAGCAAGTTATTTTGTGGATGCTATTAAGTTAAAATGAGTCACAAACCTGATGTAAAATGCAAACTATAAAATTTCTAGGAGATAAAATCAGAGAAACCTAGATGACTTTGGGAATGGTCCTGTGTTTAAATACAGTGCCAAAAGAATGATCCACAGAAGAAATAATTGATAAGCCAAACTTAATTAAAATTAAAAACCCCAGTTGTGCAAAGGTCGATATTTACAGGATAAATGGACTCATCATAGACTGGAAGAAAATGTTTTCAAAAGACACATCTATTAAAGGACTGTTACTCACAATATACAAAGAACCCTTAAAATTCAGAAATATGGAAACAACTTGGTTTGAAAATTGGTCAAAAACTTTAATAGTCACCTCACAGGAAAAGTTATGAAGATGTCAATTAAGCATATGAAAATATGCTCCACTCATAATCAACAAGGAATGAAAAAAATTTTAAAATATATTTTATTGATTTTTTTACAGAGAAGAAGGGAGAGGGATAGAGAGTTTGAAACATCGATGAGAGAGAAACATTGATCAGCTGCCTCCTGCACACCTCCCACTGGGGATGTGTCCACAATCAAGGCACATGCTCTTGACCAGAATCGAACCTGGGACCCCTCAGTCCTCAGGCCGATGCCCTATCCACCGAGCCAAACTGGTCAGGGCAAGGAATGAAATTTTAAAATGAAGTGCACCCCACACCTATAGAATGGCCAAAATATAGGTCATTCACAATACCAAAAGCTTGCAAGGATATGGAGAAACAGAAACTCTCCTTCACTGTGGGTGGGAATGCATAATAGTACAACCACTTTAGAAAGCAGTTTTGTAGGTTATTACAAAACTAACTTATTTACCATGCAAACCAGTAATCTTGCTCCTTGATATTTACTTAAAGGGGTTGAGAATTTATGCCCCCCAAACCCCCTAAAAAAAAAAAAAAACCCTGCTCACTGATGTTTAGAGCAGCTTTATTCATAATTGCCAAAAAATGGAAGCAATCAAAATGTCCATCATAGGTGAATGGGTAAATAAACTGTGGTTCACCCAGCCAATGGACTGTTCTTCAGACCAAAAAAAAAAAAAAAAAAAAAAACACTAAAAAACCAAACTCCTGAATTATCAAGCCATGAAAATACATGGAGGGACTTTACTGTATGTTACTAAGTGAATTAAGCCAATCTGAAAAGGCTATCTACTGTATAATTCCAACTATATGATACTCTGTAAAAGGGAAAACTATGACAGTAAAAAGATCAGTGGTTGTCAGGCATAGAAACATGGAGTGATGAGTAAGTGGAGCCCAGAGGAATCTAGGGCAGTAAAAATATATAATACTGCCCTGACCAGTTTGGCTCAGTGGATAGAGCGTCGGCCTGTGGACTGAAGGGTCCCAGGTTCGATTCCAGTCAAGGGCATGTACCATGGTTGCAGGCACATCCCCAGTAGGAGATGTGCAGGAGGCAGCTGATCGATATTTCTCTCTCATTGGTGTTTCTAACTCTCTATCCCTCTCTCTTCCTCTCTGTAAAAAATCAATAAAATATATCTTTTTTAAAAAAGAGCAGCTTCTAGGCCTGTTTTAGTGTGTGTGTGTATACACACACACACACACACACACAACACACACACATACATATACGATAATGTGAGGCAACTGCATGGACATTGGAAAAAGCATTTAAAACCCTTTTCGGTCCAACGTCGAGGCTGACTCAACAGACCAGGCGCTAGGAGCAGGTCCAAGGTCGAGGCTGAGGTCGACACTGCAAACCGGTTCAAAATTCAATCCCGTCAGTTAATTTGGACCAGACTGTTTGAATTCCAAAAATAAAATGGGACTGCAAAGGGTTTAATGCATATATAAAATACCATAATGATGAATATATATCATTATATATTTGTTCAAACTCATAGACTACACAACACCAAGAATTAACTATAATGTAAACTATAGACTTTAAATATGATGGGTCGTGTGTTTGCATCATTCTCAAGAAATGTACCACTCTGTTGTCTGTGTTGATAATGGAAGAGACTATGGATGTGTAGGGGCAGGGGGGATAGAGTTTATAGGAAATTTCTGTACTTTTCTCACAATTTTGCTGTGAACCAAAAATTACGCTTAAAACAAACTTTGTAATAAAATACATATGCACAAGTCAAAATGATGCATAATAGCAAATGTTGAAAATATGTATATTCACATATATAACAGCCAATCAACTGGAATGACGAAATGACCAGTCTCTGTGACGCACGCTGTGGCAGCCAATTGGCCCTATCAAGGCCCCCATAAGCCCCCACCCCCAACTCCTGTGGCTCCTCCCCGTGGCTGGCCCCACCCCTGATTGGCCCCGCATCCTGATCAGAGGCAGGGTCCATGGCTAACCTCCTGGGTTCCCTTTGCCTCCCAACCACTGGCCCGGCCCCTATCGGCCCCTATTGTGTGGGTGGCCAGACCCCACCCATGCATGAATTCATGCATTAGGCCTCTAGTACTGGAATATAAAGATTGAATTATCTCTTTTATACTTCTATACTGTACAGCTCATTAAGAAGGAGTAATATAGGCATTAATAAGTATGCTTCTGGATTGCTGGAATTACTATATATTTTCTGAAGAGGGTAATAACAGGATTTTACTTTCTAGGACATCATTACTTTTCCATAAAACAATATATTTTGTATTAATTTACAAAAATGAAATGTTCTCAATTTCCTAATAAGTAAGAGGTATTTTACCGGCATCATAAAAACAAGTATTTTAGTCAATTTATTTTCTGCACAAATAATAGATATTAAATAACTTATCTCCAATGACATTGCCACATCTGCTTTGAGAAGACATAGATGCAATTCTAATGAGTACACAGTAGGGCATGAGTGAGCCTTCTCTGGCATTGCCTGAGATAGGAAAGTCAAATTGTCAAATCTGTGAACAATGCTAATTTCTACAGTAGATCTGTGTCTAAAAAAAAAGCATTGCATTATTTAAAGCCAATAACACTTTTATGTGAAGATATCATTTTGTTACTGATCTTTTAAAGATGAAGAAACTTAAGATAAAGAAAGATCATTGCTAAAGATCATTGTATCATTCTAATACAAAGAGAAACAATTGAGACTGATTATTTCAATGCTTTTTCCAATGTCCATGCAGTTGCCTCACAATAAACAACTCTCAATTTCAGTGCAGGTGAATTGCCACAAGAGATGTCAAAGAGGGTTTGCCTAATGTAAGGATTGAATATTAGAATTGATAATTGAGAATATCAGACCTGAAGGAGATTATTCTAACACATTACATTAGAAAATATGACCTCCAAAACAGACAAGGACTCTTC
Organism: Myotis yumanensis; assembly: GCF_028538775.1. Classification (NCBI taxonomy): domain Eukaryota; kingdom Metazoa; phylum Chordata; class Mammalia; order Chiroptera; family Vespertilionidae; genus Myotis; species Myotis yumanensis. The sequence continues at coordinate 22,805,639 of NW_027223756.1, read as the reverse complement.
ATGTACTTCAGCTCTAGAGGTGGGAAACAGGATGAATTTCCCTGCCCCAGTATCCAGTGGCCATTCAAATCCACTATACAGTTTCTTACCTTTTACAATATAGGGATTTTAAAAAATCCGTCAATGTAATCTTAAATTAGCGAGTGGCCTGTTCTCTATGTTGGTATACCAATTGAAGGACTCTAAACCAAATGGAACAACTAGTTTTGTTCCTGGATGAAACCAAAACTTGCCTGTATTTTCTAGGATATGAGAAATCCCCTATTCAAGATCGAAAAATGTACTCATCAGGAGAAATAGGAAATGCCAACATGATGATAAAAAAGCTGGGTTTTGATATCCAGTGAGAAGTTAGCCATTTGATCTACTTAGAAAGTTGCAAAGAAACCAGAAAGCTGTAAGGAAGAAAGTTGTGAGGAAGCCAGAATATTTATGACATATTCCCATAAAGAGTTCAATGAATAGAATGAGAGTCCATTTCTTGGATACTCCAACATGAGAAAGAAGAGCTTCATCTCCTTAGGGCTTAAACTTTTTTACATTTTTAAAAATTGTCACCCAAGCATATTTTTCCATTGATTTTTAGAGATGAAGGGAGAAAAAAGTAGAGGGAGGGAGAGAGATAAAGAGTGGAGAGAGAGAGAGAGAGAGAGAGAGAGAGAGAGAGAGAGAGAGAAAGAAAGAAATAGAAAGAAATAAAGAAGGAAGAACGAAAAGAAAGGAAGAAAGAGAAAGAAAGGAAGGGAGGGAGGGAGGGAGGGAGGGAGGGAGGGAGGAAGGAAGGAAGGAAGGAAGGAAGGAAGGAAGGAAGGAAGGAAGGAAGGAAGGAAGATCAATCCAGGGAGACTCATTTATTGGTTTCCTCTTGCTGGTGCCTAGACAGGGCCTAGATTGAACCTGTAACCCAGGAAATTCCCTTGAACAGGAATCAAACCAGAGGAACTTATGGGGGGTATTTGGGGCTGACCCTCCGACCTCTGAGTCATGCTGGCCAGGGCTAAACCCCCTTTACTTCTCATTAGGGAAGACTGTTCCCTTTTTTCCTCCTGTACCCAAATCAATTAAAAGTTAACATGTTAAACAATACATGTGGAAAAACACTCAAGAGAACTATTTCCTGGAGCATTTAAGAATATATGCCATTTTGAATGCTCAATCTATCCTTCAGAGATCCAGGAACAATTATTCCTAGAAGGACCAGAGCTGGAGCAGTCCCATGTTATGCCCCATGTTACCCACCTCAAGAAGACACAATACAAAGGGAGACAGTGGATGTCTTGTTTACTTGTGCAGCCTCAGCCAGCTCCTCTATGTTGAGCAGTGTATTTTAAACACTGCTATAGGTAAACAAATGTCAGGAGAGATAAGACACAGAGGGATCATATGTCCTGGCAGTGACTGGGATGTTGCCACACACAGAGGTCATCAAAGCCATTCCTACAGCAGGAAGTTTAGAGGACAATTCCATCTGATGGGCATAATGAATGGGGAGGAGAGAAAATGATAAGTACGTTTTATATCCTAAAATAGGTAAGACATGAAGTCTTTCTAAGCAAGGGAGCTGTGTAGGATCAGGAGATAAAGCAGGAAAAGAATTTCAGAAACTACAATGTACAAATATGTCTGGAACCTCTGTAGTTTGAAAACATAGATAGCTATGAGAAGTTACCTGAGAACTCAGTAAAATTACCTGTGCCCATGTTCCTTCCCCAAGGTTGTGATTCCATTTGCTATATGAGATTGTAGTAACTAGTATTTTTTTAAAGTTTCTAAAATGGTAGTAACTTGCAGCTACAGTTGGGAGTGATTGAGCAAGAGTCACAGAGCAATCTCTGGGACAGTGTTACATCAATCTTCCTAATTCCCTAAACCAGAGCTTAGTGGAAACATATACAAACTGTCTGCAGCTAGCTTTATTCACTCACTTAAGTTAGACTTATTTTAGAAATTTCTGTGATCCAGTCTCAAAAAAAGGAAAATAAACCCTAAAATGATAATGATACCTTATTTTTAAGACTCTAAAGACAGCCTTGGCTGGTTTTTCTCAGTGGTTAGAGCATTAACTCATGCACTGAAGGGTTCTAGGTTTGATTCCCAGTCAAGGGCACTTAACTGGTTAAGGTTTCAATTCCAAGCCCCAACGGGAGCATGTGGGGGAGGCAACCAATACGAGTGTGTTTCTCACATAGATGTTTCTCCCTCCCCCTCCCGCCCCCCCCCCCTCTAAAAAACAATGGAAAAATATTCTCCAGTGAGTATTAACAACAATAATAAAATAATGTATGGCCAGACAACTCCATTGACCAGAGCTGGAGCATTCCTGACAGCAATATTATACAAAAAACACACAAAGATATTTCTACAGCAGGAATGCGTCAGGTTTTCACTCTGTGGCTTAGTAAGTGAGGGACCTTAAAAAATTCCATATATTATATGATTATAAATTAACTCATTTGTCGGGGGCGGGGAGGAGGTTGGGGGTCAATGGGGGCTGAGGACATATTTGTAATAACTTAACCAATAAAGAAAGTAAAAAAATAAATTAACTTATTAGTAAAAATGGATTAAAATAAAATAGCTACTTGTAATTGTTAAATGATTTGCTGCATACAAAATTATTAAAAGTGCTTTTACCAGATAAGCATAGAATAAAGGCTCAGGATGTTACAGACATATTTTCAAATAGTTAATGAAAACCTGTTCTATAAAAGGTATGTATCATTAACTGACAAAATATCAGCAAGTTGAATACAGCAATATTTTTAAAAGATTATTATTAAGTAGAATTTTTGAGAACTCAAGATTGATTCAGCATTTGAAAACTAAGAAATGTAATTCACTACATTAACAGAGTAAAAGACAATATATAACCAGCTCAATAGACAGCTATTCCCGATTTAAAAAGTGTTGGTGACTAAAATGTAAGTAGACACTCAGTTTGATGAAGGATATTATAAAACCCAGGAAACAGGATAATTCATGCTGCAATTTTGATTGCTTTCTTATAAGATGAGGATATCTCAGACAGTGCAATAAAGGAAGAAAAAACAAAAAGCAGAAGGACAGGAAGTTTGATTGACAAAGAAAAGTAATTACATTATATTCCACAAATGAGTGAGATCATGTGATGTTTATCTTTCTCTGACTGGCAACATAAACTGATGAACAAAAAACAGATCCAGAGACAGAGAAGCATTGATCAGACCATCAAACCTCAGAGGGAAGGTAGGGGAGGTTGGGGGTAAGGGGGAGAGATCAACCAAAGGACTTGAATGCATGCATATAAGTCTAACCAATGGGCACAGACACTAGGGGGGTGAGGGCATGAGTGGGGGGGGGGCAATGGGGTATAAGGACACATATGTAATAACTTAATCAATAAAGAAAAAAACAAAAAACCTCTTAATTGTTCTATATAAATAATCAGATTATTTGAAAATAATATCTTTATATTTCCAATATTAAGAGTAAAGGTAATAAATACTCAAATCTTAAAAAAAGCAATTACAAAAATGAAAAAGGAATGCATTAATGCATTATAGTCAATGGTTACAAGGTCAATATATATTAGCAAAAATAACTAAAATTAAAATTTACAATATTTTCCCCAATAGCTTTGCTGAGCTTTAATTCACATACAGTAAACTTCACATACTAAACTATGCAGTCTAGTGAATTTAACATATGTATGCACCCAGAAAATGATCTTCACAATCAAGATAGTGAACATATCTATCACCCCCAAAATTTCCTCCTGACGCTTTCTTCCTCTCTCCCTAGGCAGCTGATGATCTCTTGTTATTTTATATTAGTTTGCTTTATCTAGAATTTTACATAGATAGACTAAGCCATATGTACCCTAGTTTGCCTTTCATTCAGCATCATTATTTTGAGAGCCATCTGTATTGTTGTACGTATCAGTATTTCCTTCCTTTTTATTGCTGAGTAATATCCATTGTATATTACTCAGCAATTTACATTGCTTACAGTTTGTAGATATCTATATATATAAAAGCCTAAGTGATCAGACGACCTTTCGACCATTCGACTGGTAGCTATAATGTGCACTGAGCACCAGGGACAGATGCTTAATGCACAGGCATGGAAACATGGAACAGACTAATGAATCTCAGAGGTAAGAGGGGAGAGGGAGTGCAGGAAGAGATTAACCAAAGATCTTATATGCATACTAGAGGCCCAGTGCGCGGATTTGTGCACCAGTGGGGTCCTTCAGCCTGGCCTGCGGGGATCAGGCTAAAACTGATGTCAGATCAGTCTGACATCTGCTAAGGGGTCCTGGATTGCGAGATGGCACAGGCAAGACCAAGGGACCCCACTAGTGCATGGATCTGTGCACTGGGCCTCTAGTCTTATCTAATAAAAAGACAGAGCATAATTGACCATACCTTCACTATGCTTCTCATTAGCTAATCAGGGCGATATGCAAATTAACCGCCAACAAGGATGGCGGTTAATTTGCATACTAGGCTCCAAGCAGTGGAGTAAAGCCAAACGTACCCCCTGCCAAGCAGCGAGGCCTCACGGCCTGGGATCAGTGGAGCCGCGAGGCCTCACAGCCCTGGGATTGGCGGAGCCGTGAGGCCTCACAGCCCCTGGATCAGCAGACCAGAGAAGCCTGAGGGCCTGACAGCCTGGGATCAGCTGAGCTGTGAGGCCTAATGGTTGTGGGGGCGGGGCTCTGGCCGGAGCCCAGCCAGAGCCAAGGCCTGGGTACCTGGTGCCACAGGAAAACTGGTGCCAGCAGCCAAGGGAAGGGAAGACCTATTGCACGAATCTCTTCATGCAACAGGCCTTTGGTTACAAAATAAAGCTGCCACAAATATTCATATACATGTCTTTCTTAAGCATATGCATACCTTTCACTTGGGTGAATGCCTAGCAGTGGAAGAGCTAGAGCACAGTGTAGTTCATAAGGTTAAAAGTTTCTTAATTTTTAAAGAGTCTGCCAAATTCTTTGCCAAAGTATTGTCCTGCTTTCATTCCAATGAGCATTGTCTGAGAGTTCCAGTTGCTCTACACCCTCACCAACACTTGGTGTGGTCAATCTTTTTATAATTTTAGCCATTCTTTTAAGTATAGCATAGCATCTATACTTCTTTTAAGTATAGCATAGCATCTATTATGGTTTTAATTTATATTTCCTGAACAACTTTGGCTATTGGAGGGGGTTATTTCTAGTGAAATATAATTGATATAAACATTGTGTGGTTTTAAGTTGTACAACATGTTAATTATATACATTTATATACTACAATAACATTAACATCATAGCACTAGATAAACCCCTACCACATCACATAATCATTTCTTTTTTGTGGTGAGAACATTTAAGGTCTTGTCTCTTAGCAACTTTGCATTATTGTTGACTATAATCACAATGCTCAGAGGATCTTCAGAACTCATTCATCTTTTAAATTTAAGTTTGTACCCTTTGATCAACATATCCTTATTTTCCTGAGTCCCTAGGCTCTTCTGACCAACATTCTACTCTCTGTTTCTATCAATTAAGCTTTTTAGGATTCCATGCGTGGGATATTATTATATAGTGTTTGTCTTTGTCTCACATCTTTCACTTGACATAATGCTCTCAAGGACCATGTATGTTTTCACAAATAAAAGGATTTTCTTCTTTCTTGTGGTAGAATAACATACCATTGTATATATAAAATCTTCTATATTCATGTGTTAAAGGACCGTTAAATTATTTTCCTGATTTGGCTATTGTGAATAATGCAATAAACATGGGAGTGTAGATATCTTTTCAATATTCTGTTTTCATTCCTTTTGAATATATACCAAGAAGTGGGATTTTTCTGAGTTAGATGACAGTTCTATATTTAATTTTTTGAAGAACCTCCATTTTGTTCTTCATCATGGCTATACTAACTTATATTCCTGTCCACGGTGTAGAAGGATTTCTTTTTCTTCATATCCTTGTCACACTTGTCTTCTTGATGATAGTCATTCTAACAGGTGTGTGGTGATATCTCTTTGTGGCTTTGATTGACATTAACTTGAAGATTTTCCAGTACATTTTCATGTACCTGTTGGCCATTAGCATGTGCTCTTCAGAAATTGTACATATCCCTTGCCCATTTTTTAAAATTTATTTCAGAGAGAGGAAGGGAGAGCAAGAGAGTGAGAGATAGAAACATCAATGATGAGAGACAGTCATTGATAAGCTGCCTCCTGCATGTCCCCTACTGGGGATCTAGTCCACAACCCAGGCATGTGCCCTGATTGGGAATCAAATCTCAACCTCCTTGCTCATGGGTCAATTTCCAATCACTGAGTCACACAGCTGGGCTCCCCTGCCAATATTTAATTGTATTTTTTTATAATTGAGTCGTATGAGTTCTGTATATATTTCAGATGTAATGATATATATATATATATATATATATATGATTTACAAAAATTGCTCCTATTTTGTAAGTTGTCTTTTCATTTGTTGGTTGTTTCTTTTAATTTGATGCAGCCTCATATAACCAACAGAACAATTCTGTAAGTTTAAACTAGTGATGATACGTTCAAGCTGTTTATAGCTAATTGGTGCTGATTTATAAAAGTGAGTACCTCTAAAAACTTTCTCGGATGTTTATCTACTACATTAAACTATTTCAAGAGTGTAATACCAAATTTAAAAAAAAATAGTATTGTTTTCTAATAAAGAATAATTTTAAAGTAATTTAAAAAATTTACTGTGAGTTGGACAGCAAGACAATCTATGAGGATAGTAATGAGTGTATTAGAATACTTCCTTTTAGTTGAGTTCTATATCAGTAACAAGACATACGGGGAATTTGTGCAGTGAGAGAACTGAGGTGTGATGAGATTAGCCTATTTGACTTAGACAAATGCCACCTATCTCAGATGTTGACTTATTGGTACCATGAGAAAAATTAGTGATCAGCTCTAACTGTCTGCTAAATACCTCTTGCATCCAGAGAAAATAAGACAGAGGCAAGGGAAGGAACAGATATTGCATACAATTTCTTGGTCCTCTTTTTAGTCCTACTGAATCAGAAGCTAAACTGGAGGAGTATAGGAGAATTGTTAGTGAGACCTCTTGTGATTCTTAAGTAAATTGGTAAAATGATGATTTCCAAGGTCTAAAAGGAATGTAAGATTAAAGGGTTGTGCCTTCAGAGTTAGTTGTTTTGTACCCATAGGTGAAATATGGCCATATCAACATGGTTGCATTTTTCAATAACACAGGTCTTTTAGGAAGCATTCTAGATTATTTGTTTTAGGGAAGATTAATAATACTAGGAACAAATTGAATAAGCACAAAGTAATGCTATATCTAGACCTCAGGATATATTTGCCACATTTTAGATTATTCCTTCTATCTGAAATATCTCCTCAAATATTCATAGTGTCCAGCATTGACAGACATGGGCGTTACTCTTTTTAAAAAAATACATTTTATTGATTTTTTACAGAGAGGAAGGGCAAGGGATAGAGAGTTAGAAACATTGATGAGAGAGAAACATCGATCAGCTGCCTCCTGTACACCCCCTACTGGGGATGTGCCTGCAACCAAGGTACATGCCCTTGACTAGAATCGAACCTGAGACCCTTCAGTCGCAGGCCGATGCTCTGTCCTCTGAGCCAAACCAGTCAGGGCTGGGCATTACTCTTGCAAGACATTTGGATCTGTCCAAAATGACCACTGAGACATTTAATTCATGCCAAAAGGTTCTTGGTATTTTGTTCTGTCCAAAATATCCATGGAGGCATTTGGTCTATAGTTAATATAAATCCTAATCTTCTGCAAGAGGTGAGCTCTGACCTATCTACCTTCCCCATGTGTCATTTCCAGCCAGGCTTCCAAGATAAGAAGGATTATTATTGACAATATAGGCACAACACAATCATTGGACCATAAAATATGATAGCATCTTTATGCCTGAATCTGTAACCCAGAGTACAAATAAACATTATCGGTTATTTGCATACAAGGATAATTTCTTAGGTTGTATATTGTTGTTTTTATAATGTATCTTTATTGAATTTTAGAGAGTGCTAGAAACATCAACACATAACCTGGGTATATGTCCTGATAGGGAATTGATCCAGTCACCTTTCCCAATGGAATGGAATGGAATGACGTTCAACCAACAGAGCCACACTGGTCAGGGAAAGTGTTTATGTTGTTGACAGGATCAAATTTCAAAGACTTTGGGGCTGAACCAAATGTCTCCATGGACATTTTAGACAGGACCAAATGTCTTCTTAGCATAATACGGGATAAAAATTGTTAATTGATATGTTTATAACTGCTTGAGGGCTTGGCTCAGACACTGAAATTATTCTTGTCATCACCAACAGGTTGCATATCTTTTACTTCAAAGAAAAAAAGACTTTATAATTTGAGCAAATGTCACAAGCCATTTGCCAAAAGCTGGGCTCAGGCTATCACTCACATGCATGCTACAGAGGGCATCTCCTGTGAGGGAGTAAGGGTCTTTTGTGATTCTTAGGGGCTGAGTTTCCTTCAACTAAAATAATGTGTGTACCTTTAAGGAAGATCAGAAATGGAGAAGTGTGTACTTCTTTACCCTTCCTTCATCCTACTGTCTAGAATCTAGAAGAATAAAAAATTTGGTCTTTACATGTTAATTTTGAGATACCACAATATTATTTCAATATCTTCAAATATCTCAAATATTTATCTTTGTCTCCGTTCCCACAGAAGTAGATTCTGTGGTAAAGATTTGTGAATAAAGTAATTTACTTAGGAGACCAATTCAGGACACATCAGTACGATATTGGGGACATGAGGCAGGAAAATGAAGGGAATTAATGAACAGTGTGTTTTCTAACTGGTTAGTTACCATTATGGGCTAATAGAGTACATTTCTTACTGAAACTCTGAAGGTAGTGTGCAATATAAAGGTCAGATTTATCCTACTCTAAATGCAAAGAGCTGGCATATTTATACACCAACCCTCATCAGTCATTGATTGAGAGATGACCACAAGATGTGTTGACTTTCTGCTGTTTCTGGCACTCTGTATACAGGCACAGTATTCAGAGAAAGTCCTGTAGCAAAGAGATGCAGATAGTGGCAGATGGAAGTTGAGCCCCATGAACTGAGAGGTAGAGCCCAAATGACTTGAGCAGGACATGAAAGTACTACATGGGAGTGGAGATATATCAAGAACTGGATTTCAGAAATAAGGATTGGAGATACTAATTTGTAGTCATTGATGTAAAATGCAATTAAAATTCATGAGACTGGATAAGATCACTTAGGGAAATAGAAAAGAGAAGAGGACCGTACATTGAGTATTAGCACAGAAATAATAAATGAAATCAGTAAAAGAAACCGATAAGGAACAAGAAAAGATAAACGAAAGAAAAAACAAAAGAGTGTGATATCACTGGAGCCAAGTTTTAAAAAGTGCATCAAGAAAAAAGGAGCCAATAAACCGTATGAAATGCTGCTCACAGGGAGAAAAAAAATGAGATGTGAGAATCCACTTTTGCAGTTTGAAAAGAAAACCCAATTGACAGTCCTAAATGCTCTAGCCCTTACAGACAAGTATTGCAATATCGCTCTCTGTTGTATATTTTGAAAACAGCATCCTAGTAATTATAGCAGTCTGAAAACAAAGCCCAATTGACAGTCCTAGAGGACTCTAGCCCTTGCAGGGAATTAAAAGACTATGGAGAAACATAGAGGGCTCTCAACCTGAGGGATGTGTGGCAGTAGTGCCTGTTGTGGACATTCTGAGAACAGCATCCTAGTAAGGGAGGTGTGGCAATAGTGCCCTCTTTTTTTAAAAAAAAGTCTTTATTGCCAAAGCTAGTTTGGCTCAGTGGATAGAGCGTCGGCCTGCGGACTAAAGGGTCCAGGGTTCGATTCCGGTCAAAGGCATGTGCCTGGGTTGCAGGCACATCCCCAGTGGGAGATGTGCAGGAGGCAGCTGGTCGATGTTTCTCTCTCATCGATGTTTCTAACTCTCTATCTCTCTCCCTTCCTCTCTGTAAAAAATCAATAAAATATATTTATAAAAAAGTCTTTATTGTTGGAAGTACTACCATATTTTTCTATGTATAAGATGCTGGTTTGTTTGTTTTTTCTTTTCTAAAATCGTTAGACTGAAAATCGAGGGGCATTTTATACACGGGAGTCAGCTGAGGAGGGAGCCATGGGGTGCATAGCTGCCCGTATTGTCAAAGGCTTCCTTCAATCATGAGCCTTATTGTTACTGATGTCAGCTGATGCCATAATTGGAGGTGGAGCATTCTGAGTCCATAAAGATGTCAAAAAACAAAAAGATAAATACCGGTAAGTGATTGTCTGCCTCTGCAAAATTCAAACTGAATGTAATCAGCTATGCAAAAGAGCACACAAAATTAATGCCAAGAAATCTATGGCATTTCTTTACACCAATGAACTTACAGAAAGAGAAACTAAAAAAGCAATCCCATTTACCATCGCACCAAAAAAATTAAGATACCTAAGAATAAACTTAACTAAGGAAGTAAAAGACCTATATGTGAAAAACTACAGGACACTGAAAAAAGAGATAGAGGAAGACATAAATAGATGGAAGAATATACCGTGTTCATGGATTGGTAGAATCAACATCATCAAAATGTCCATACTACCCAAAGCAATCTAGAGATTTAATGCAATCTCTATTAAAATACCAATGGCATATTTCACAGATCCAGAACGAACGTTCCAAAAATTCATCTGGAATAAAAAAAGACCTCGAATAGCTGCAGCAATCCTGAGAAAGTAGAACAAAGTAGGTGGGATCTCAATACCAGATATCAAGCTGTATTACAAAGCCACTGTTCTTAAAACAGCTTGATACTGGCACAAGAACAGACATATAGATCAATGGAATAGCATAGAGAACCCAGAAATCGATCCAAACAACTATGCACAATTAATATTCGACAAAGGCAAGAGCATACAATGGAGTCAAGACAGTCTCTTCAATAAATGGTGTTGGGAAAATTGGACAGATACATGCAAAAAGATAAAACTAGACCACCAATTTACACCATACACAAAAATAAACTCAAAATGGATAAAAGACTTAAAATGTAAGACGTGAAATCATAAAAATACTAGAGGAATCCATAGGCAGCAAAATCGCAGACATATGCTGAAGGAATTTCTTCACTGATACTGCTCCTAGGGCAACGGAAACTAAAGAGAAAATAAACAAATGGAACTACATCAAAATAAAAAGCTTTTGCACAGCAAAGAAAACCATCAACAAAACACAAGAAAGCCCACTGCATGAGAGAACATATTTGCTAATGTTATCACCAATAAGGGTTTAATCTCCAGCATTTACAGGGAACTCATACAACTTAAAAAAAGGAAGATAAACAATCCAATCAAAAAATGGGCAAAGGACCTAAATAGACACTTTTTGAAAGAGGACATACAGAAGGTGAAAGACGTATGAAAACATGCTCAAAGTCACTAATTATCCAAGAGATCCAAATCAAAACAATGCAGTATCATCTCACACCTGTCAGAATGGCTATCATAAACAAATCAACAAACAACAAGTGTTGGAGAGGATGTGGAGAAAAAGGAACCCTTCTGCACTGCTGCTGGGAATGCAGACTGGTACAGCCACTGTGGAGAATAGTATGGAGTTTCCTCAAAAAACTAAAAATGGAACTCCCATTTGACCCAGTGATCCCACTTCTAGGAATATATCCCAAGAAGCTAGAAACACCAACCAGAAAGGATATATGCATTTCTATGTTCATAGCAGCACAATTCACTATAGCTAAGATTTGGAAACAACTAAGTGTTCATCAGCAGATGAGTGAATTAAAAACCTGTGGTACATCTACACAATGGAATACTATGCTGCAGTAAAAAGGGAATTCTTACCATTTACAACAGCAGGGATGGAACTGGAGAGCATTATGCTAAGTGAATTAAGCTAGTCAGAGAAAGATAAATACCACATGATCTAACTCATTTGTGGAATATAGTGAACAATATAGGCTGATGAAAAGGGATAGATTCAGAGACAGAGAAGCAGTGATAAGACTGTCAAACCTCAGAGGGAAAGTAGGGGAGAGTGGGGGTAAAGGGGAGAGATCAACCAAAGGACTCGTATGCATGCATATAAGCCCAACCAATGGACACAGACAATAGGGGGGCAAGGGCATGAGTGTGGTGGGGGGATTTATAGGGAGAATGAGGTCACATATGTAATACCTTAATCAATAAAGAAATTAAAGATTGGGGGGGGAAAAAGCATGGAAATAGAGCTGCAGAGAGACAATTTGGACCTTCTCCCACTGAGTCTGTGATCAGCCAGTGGAGAAAATAGGAAGTACAGTTCCTTAGAATGCCTAGAAAGAAGAAGGCCTTAAGAGGAAAACCAGCAAAATGGGCAAACTCGGATCAGAGGCTTTAAGACTTGGATTATGGAGCAGTGCCAGAGTGGCTTACGTTTGTCAACCAAGCTTATTCAATCTCAGGGAAGAATGTATGCAAGCAAAATGAACATTGTTGATTTTATAGGAAAGGAGAAATGTTGCTTCCATTTCATGAGGAGAGAAGGGTTGGCCATGAGAACACAAACAAAGTTAGCTCAGAAAATACCACCAGTTTATGAAGATGATCTCACATATATAGACAGTGACTCAGAAGACAGCAGTGATACAATAGAAGATGAAGACATTGATATGTCTGGAACTAATAGTGATGAAGAAGAAAGCAGTGATGCAACAGAGGCTGAATAAAGTGATATGCTGCATAGTATCATAGTATGGGTATGTAAACATTTCCTGTGATTATTACTAAATAAAAATGTGTTATGTTTAAAATATTGATTTCTTAACCTTAGGTTGGAAAAGTGGGGCCGTCTTATACATGGGGGCATCTTATACATGGAAAAATACAGTACATATGTCCCTTTTTTCCCCATTGACCCCCTCTAAGTCACCCCCACACCTCCCGCCCCAGGCCTTCACCACCCTATTCTCTATATGCTTGAGTTATGCATATATATATATATTAGAGGCCCGGTGCACAAAAATTTGTGCACTGGCGGGGTTGGGGGGAGGTGGTGTCCCTCAGCCTCACTTGTGCCCTCTCACAGTCTGGGACCCCTCGGGAGATAATGACCTGCTGGCTTAGGCCCGCTCCCGGGTGGCAGAGGGCAAGCCCAATCCCTAGGTGTAGCCCCTGGTCGGGCTCAGAGCAGGGCCGACTGGGGAGTTGGGGTGCCGCTCCCTGTCATGCACAGAGCAGGGCTGATCGGGAGGTTGCGATGCTACCCCCTGTCACGCACAGAGCAGGGCCGATCAGGGGGTTGGGGCGCCTTCCCCTGTCAGGAACAGAACAGGGCGGATAGGGATGTTGTGGCCCCGCCCCCTGTCACACACAGAGCCGCAGGGCAATCAGGGGGTTTGGGCGCTGCCCCCTGTCGTGCTGCTCCAGGGACCAGGAGGCCTCGTGGCTCCTCTGATCCCAGGCCGGGAGGTCTTGCGGCTCCGCCTGACACGGGGGCAGTGAGGCCTCGCGGCTCCGCTGATCCTGGTGCCAGGAGGCCTCATGGCTCCACTCAACCCGGTGCCAGGAGGCCTCGCGGCTCTGCTGATCCCGGGTTTGGGAGACGTCGCGCCTCTACTGATCCCCGTGCTGGGAGGCATATTACCCTTTTACTATATAGGATAGAGGCCTGGTGCACGGGTGGGGCCAGCTGGTTTGCCCTGAAGGGTGTCCCGGATCAGGATGGGGGTCCCGCTTGGGTGCCTGGCCAGCCTGGATGAGGGGATGATGGCTTTTTGCCGCTGGTCACACCCCCTTCAGGGTGGGGGTCCCCCCTGGAGTGCCTGGCCAGTCTGGGTGAGGGGCTGAGGGCCATTTTCAGGCTGGTGGTCGACTGAAGCTCCCAACCTCTCCTTTTTTCTTTTTTCTTTTATTCTGGGATTTATTTACCTTCTATGGCTGTCACTGGAGCTGAGAGCCAGCTTTAGCTCTGAGGCCGGCTCCAGCTTGAGGCCTCGGCTGCTGAAAGCAGGGATCTGGGTTTGTTTGGGTTCTATAATTGTAACACTGTTTCGGTCCTGCTTGCTCCAGCTCTGATGGCTGAAAGCAGGTTTCTGGAGTTTTGTTTAGCTTCTATATTTGCAATAATGTTTCTTAGAGAGCAAGCTCAAAGGCCGGCAAGGCAGGCAGGGAACCTTGGCTTCCTCTGTCACTGGAGCAAGCAAGCCTCCCTGTTCACTTAAGCTGCCTGGCTGTTGTCCGCCATCTTGGTTGGCAGTTAATTTGCATATCGCCCTGATTAGCCAATGGGAAGGGTAGTGAAGTTATGGCTAATTACCATGTTTCTCTTTTATTAGATAGGATGGAGATATATATATATATTTTCTTAGTTTGGTCTCCACCCACCCTCCCCCTCCTTCCCTCTGAGATCTGGACTTTGTTCCATGCTTCCATGTCTCTGGATCCACTCCATTCATCAGTTTATTTAGTTAATCAGATTCTATAAATAAGTGAGATCATGTGATATTTGTCTTTCTCAGATTGGCTTATTTCACTTAGCATAATATTTTCCAGGTCTATCCAAGGGTTCCCTGGGGCTATTCAGATTCCTCATTTCCTCTGTAAGGCTCTAGGCTGGTACAGCTGCACTACTTGCTGTTGGGAGGGGCTGGCTCTTCAGGAGAAAAATGGCTGCTTATGTTTGGAGGGTTCAGAATGTCCCAGGGCCAGATTCCTGGTCACCTCTCCCCGCCCTGCTCTTCTCCACAGCCTCTCCCCTGCCTCCACAAAACTTCACTTCCACCTGCACCCCAGCCTCAGTGAGTATTTGTAATTGAAAAGTCCAATGAACTGGGTTTAGCAAACAACACCAGGGAAAATATAAAGGCAAAGGAACCATGCCACTGCAAGCTTCTCTCTCCCTGGTAGCACGCGGCTCCTGCCATTCCTTAGGCTGCCTTTCAGGGTGTAGCCTTTCGTGGCTGTGGAATTAGATCTAGATTCCCCGGCTGCCAGCAGTCCTGTGAGCCCCTTTCCATGGTCAAGTGTTATACGTGTCGCCAAGGGACTCAGACTTGGTGCAGCGCAGGTTCCTTCTGAACCTCTAGTTCCAGTGGTTGTGTCTCTCTCTCTCCAGCCCAGATTCCTGATCCTACAGTTCTCCAGGAGTCCTCTCTATTGTATCATTTTCCACATGAACAACTATACACCTACTTTTGCCCCACCATATATATGTTAATTGGTACACAGCATAAAAAGATAGAATTTGTGACACTATTAACATAAAGTAAGGGAGCAGAGCATCAATAAATTTGTTTTTATATGCAGTTAAAATTAGCAGCTTAAAAGAGATTATAACAAGAGTATGTGTGTATGTGTATGTGTGTGTATGTATAAGTATAGTATGTCATGTAATCTCCACAAATAAAATATCTACAGAATATACCCAAAAAGGAAATGATAAGAGAATCAAAATCTGTCATTACAAAAATTCAACTAAATTCAAAGGAAGGCAATTCTGGAGGAAATAAGAAATAAAAGAGTTGTAAAACATAGAGAAATCAAGTTTAAAAGGCAATAATTATTCCTTTACTATTAGTAATTACTTTAAATATAAACAGAGTAAACTCCCCAATCAAAAGACATAGATTGGCAGAATTCAACAACAACAAAAAAGGATACAACTATATTCCATCTACAGCTGACTAATTTTAAATCCAAGAACAAACAGGTGATTGATTTGGATTATTTGATAATGGTTTCTTGGCTATGACAGTAAAAGCACAGGCAACAACATTTTAAAAAAGAGGTAAGTTGGACTATTTCAAAATAAAAATATAAAATTTTTTGTATCATAGGATCAACTAACAGAGTGAAAAGGAAACCAATAGAATAGGAGAAAATATTTGAAAATCATATCTGATAAGGGGATAACATCTAGAATATAATGCTGGGGAGGTGGGAGTGGCCAGGGAGAGGTCAATGGGGGAAAAAGGAGACTTATGTAATACTTCAAACAATAAAGAATTTAAATAAAAAATAAATAAGAACTACAGGGAATATAAAAAACCCACTAAAAATGGGCAAAATATTTTAATAGATGTTTCTCCAAAGAAGATATGTACATTACCAACAAGCATATGAAAAAATGTTCAACGTCACTAAGCATTGGCAAAAACATAAACTTGTAAAAATATGTATATATATATATATATATATATATATCCCATTAAGATTACTGCTGTGAAAAATAAACACAGAAAATAATAAGTGTAAGGAAGAAAGTGGAGAAATTGGAACCCTTGTGGATTGTTGATAGGAGTGCAAACTGGTATGACCAGTATAGAATGCAATAGTCAAAAATTTAAAATAGAATTACTGGCAAATTCATTTCTAGGAACATTTCCAAAAGTTGAAGTGGGTCCCTGTGTAGTCAAAATAATCTTGAAAAAAATAAACAAATTTGGAAGATTCACATATCCAGATCAAATACAAAAAGCAACAGTGATTAAAAATAATATGCTATTGTCATAAAGATAGATATATATAACAATGAAATAAAATGTAGTTGAAATAAATTCATACATATATGCTCGATTGATTTTTTCTTTATTGATTAAGGTATTACATATGTGTCTTTATCCTCCCATTGTCCCCCCCAACCCCTCCCCTCATGCCCCTAGTGTCTGTGTCCATTGCTTATGCTTATATGCATGCATACAAGTCCTTTGGTTGATCTCTCCCCCTTACCCCCACACTCCCCTACCTTCCCTCTGAGGTTTGATGGTCTGATCGATGCTTCTCTTTCTCTGGATCTGTTTTTATTCATCAGTTTATGCTGTTCATTATATTCCACAAATGAGTGAGATCATGTGATATATATCTTTTTCTAACTGACTTATTTCTCTTATCATAATGATCTTCAGATCCATCCATGCTGTGGCAAATGGTAGGAGTTCCTTCCTTTTTACAGCAGCATAGTATTCCATTGTGTAGATGTACCACATGTTTTTAATTCACTCATCTGCTGATGCACACTTAGGCTGTTTCCAAATCTTAGCTATGGTGAATTGTGCTGCTATGAACATAGGGGTGCACATATCCTTTCTGATTGGTGTTTCCAGTTTCTTGGGATATATTCCTAGAAGTGGAATTACTGGCTCAAATGGGAGTTCCATTTCTAGTTTTTTGAGGAAACTCCATACTATTCTCCACAGTGGCTGTACCAGTCTGCATTCCCACCAGCAGTCAATTGATTTTTAAGGCTTAATTTGTAGAGAAGTTTTAGGGTTACCACAAAATTGAGAAAGAAAGAAGTACAGAGATTTTCCTGCCCCATGCATGTGCAGGTTTCCTCATTATCAACATCACTCACAGAATACTACTTCATTTTTTTACCAAGGATAAACCTACATTGGCACATCATAGGCAGCCAAGCTTATGGTTTACCTTAAAGTTCACTCTTGGTATTGTACATACTGTGAGTGATGTTGGTGGTTATGGGCAAAAGTTTAATGAACTCTATCAATCATTATAAATATACTAGTGTCCCGTTACACAAAATTCGTGCACGGGGGTGGGGTTGGGCGTCCCTCAGCCCATCCTGCACCCTCTCCCATCTCGTACCCTTTGGAGGATGTCTGACGGCCAGTATAGGCTGATCCCACAGGGGACATCCCTCTCACAATCCAGGACCGCTGGCTCCTAACCACTTGCCTATCTGCCTGCCTGATTGCTCCTCACTGCTTCTGCCTGCAAGCTTTGATTGACCCCTAACTGCTCTGCTGCCGGCCTGATTGATGCCTAACTGCTCCACTGCCAGCCTGGTTTGCACCGGGAGCTTCGCCCAACTGCCACAGTGGGGTACCTGGCAGTGCAGCACCCCTCAACCACTGCCTCAGGGTGTCCTTCCACTCTGGCAGTCATTGCCTCTTGTTTCCCATCTTGGGGCCACTGCAGAACCTCCCTCTCTGTGAATGAGGCAGATTCCCACCCTCCAGCCCCCTGCCCCAGCCTGAGCCCCCTCCAGTGCACCCCACCTCAGCGCCACTCTGCGCCCCTTGGGCCACCTGCCTCCTGGCCAGCCACTTTGCTGAAGCTTCCTCTTCCTTCAGGCACTTTCCTCAGACCCCTGGGAGCTTGGCTCCTGCGGCCCTGCCCCTCCATGGCTCCCTGAAGCCCCTACCTTACTCGGCTCTCCCTGGCTGCCCGCCTGTCAGGATGATGCCGAGGCATCCTGCTGCAGGCAGTGCGGTCCTGGGGCAGGGGGTGGGGGTATGGGGAGCAGCTCCAATAAAGTTTAGTGAACCCCAGGTTGGTGTTGGGATTTGGCTGTGGGCCGTGTGGGAGTCTGCCTGGGTGGGACAAATCACACTTAGACCCAAAGTGCTGCCCCCACAGCCCCATCCACCCTGTGAATGGTCGTGATGTGATGGTGTCCCAGACAAATTTGCATATTCCTCCATTTCATATATATGTATATATAGATAGAGCATTTTCACTGCCCTAAAAGTATTTGCACTGTGCCTATTCATGTTTTTCCCCCCTCATCCTGGAAACCACTGATATTTTTATCATCTTTATAGTTTTATCTTTAATAGAATGTCATATAGTTAGAATCATGCAGTGTATAATCTTTTCAAATTGGCTTTTTTTTTCACTTAGTAATATGCATTTAAGTTTTCTCCATATCATTTCCTGGCTTCATAGCTCAATACTTTTTATAACTGAACTAGAGGCCCGGTGCATGAAATTTGTGCATGGGGGGGCGGTGAGTCCCTCAGCCCAGCCTGCACCCTCTTCAATCAAGGACTGCTGGATTCCAAATGCTCACCTGCCTACCTGCTTGATTGCTCCTAAAATTGCCCCTGCCTGCCAACCTGATCACCCCCTAACCACTCCCCTGCCAGCCTGATCGACGCCTAACTGCTCCCCTGCTGGCCCAATTGCCCCTAACTGCCCTCCCCTGCCAGCCTGGTCACCCCTGACTGCCCTCCCTTGCCAGCCTGGTCGCCCCTAACTGCTCCCCTGCAGGCCTGGTTGCCCCCAACTGCCCTCCCCTGTAGGCCTGGTCCTCACCAACTGCCCTCCCCTGTAGGCCTGGTCCTCCCCAACTGCCCTCCCCTGCTGGCCTGATTACCCACAACTGCCCTCCCCTGCAGGCCATCTTGTGTCCACATGGGGACGGCCATCTTGTGTGTTGGATTGATGGTCAATTTGCATATTACCTCTTTATTATGTAGGATAATATTCCAATGTCCAAATGGACCAAAGTTTATTTATGCATTCATGTACTGAAGGATATCTTTGTTTCCAAGTTTTGGCAATTATCATAAAGCTATTACATTAATAAAGATTTTTTATGTTTACATAAGTTTTCAACACTTTTAGATAAAGTACTGAGGAGCATCATTGCTCAATTGTATGTTAAGAGTATGCTCAGTTGGGGAGTGGGTGTAAGAACTGGGTGGAGAAGGATAAAGGAGGATGGAAGGGGGACATCTATAATACTATCATATATATATATTTGAAAAATGAAACTATAAAAGAAAAATTGTCAAATTGTCTTCCAAAGTGGTTGTACCATTTCAGATTCCCATCAGTAGCATATGAGTTCTCGAGCATCTTTGCCAGTATTTGGTATTGTTAGTGTTCCAGATCTTACCCAGTGCATTAGTTATGTAGTGGAATCTCATGTTTTTATTTAAATTTTCTGATGACAAATAATGTAGAGCATATTTGATATGCTTATTGGCTATCTGTGTATATTCTATGAGTTGTCTGTTAAAGTCTTTGGCCCATATTTTTAAAAAATCAGGTTACTTTTTTCTTATTTTTGAGTTTTAAAAGTTCCTTATGCATATTGTGTAATAGTACTTAATCAGATGTGTTTTTTGAAATTTTGCTCCCAGTCCACACCTTGTTTTCTCATTCTCTTGATATTATCTTTCACAGAAAAGAAGTTTTAGAAAATGAATTAAAGTTATCAATTATTTCTTTTGTGGACCAACCCTTTAGTGTTGTGTTTAAAAACCCATCACCATACCCAACATCAGCCAGGTTTTGTCCTATATTCTGTTGTAGGAGTTTTATAGTTTTGCATTTTATATTTTGCTGTATTTATATGGTCCTATTTTTAGACTCTTCATTTTGTTCCACTCACCCATTTGTCTATTCTCTCACCAATATTACACTGTCTTGACTAATCAATTGATATTTTTGACTAGAGTTCTAAAAAAATTAAATGGCCAAAGATCAGACTTTTCAACAAATGATGCATGACAACTGGATAGCCACATGCAAAAAGTATAAATTACCACATACAAAAATTAACTCAAAATGTCTCAAATATCTAAATGCAAGTTTACTAATGCCATGAAACTCCTAGAAGGAAACCAAGGTGCAATTTCTTTTACTACACAACAAAGGTGCAAGCAACAAAGGAAAAAATAGATAAGTTGGAATTCATTAAATTTGTCAAAATTGCAGTAAAGGGCACATCAATAAATTAAAAAAGACAACCTGAGAATCAGGGGGAATATTTGCAAGTCATATAGCTAGTAGTAACTGCTTAGTATTTAGATGATATCAAGTACACTAACAACATTTACCTTGATTGATTTGTGAGCGACTAAAAAAATAATTTAATTTTTCCTCCCCCCAAAAATCACATAATAGCTTTGAATAGACCTTAGAGTTCATTCAATTACAGACATAACCTATGTTTTATAATACAAATCAATATTGCTTACTGTTCATGATTGTAAGATTGACCCTGGGTACTTGTTAGAACTCAACTCCTGGATCCCTCTTCTAGAGGTTTGACTATTTCAGGTAAAAAGGAGGCCAAGTGTCTGTACTTTTAAAGAACACCCAAGTAATGTATTATTTTTTCACCTTTGAAAGTATTTACTTGTAGTTACCAAAAGTGGTCAATAAAAAATGGGTTATCTACACTAATAAAAGAGAAAGATGCATATTGACCATACCTTCACGACACCCACCAGCCCATCAGGAGTGAGTATGCAAGTTAACCTAACAAAGATGGCAGGTTAATTTGCATACTCAGGCACTGAGTGGGTCTCTGGGCAGCATGGAAGGTGGAAAGGCAGCTCTGGCCGGAGAAAAGGAAGGCCCATTCTTGCATAAATCTTCGTGCATCGGTCCTTTAGTTTTTAATAAAAGTAATATTATTTAACATTGTGTTGATTGAAATATTTATGATTGTAAATTGCATTGGGTTTCATATTATAAAACACACAATTAAGATAGTTTTTTTTTCAACTGCTATTTAATGATTGAACAGAGAGTGAAAATCAATCAAAGGTCTTAGAGTTGGGAAACAATTTTCAACACCCTATAATCCATCTTGTATACCATAGAAGGCTCCGTCTGGTCACCTAGGAGATTAAAACCCTGATTGAAAAGACTCTGTAGAATTGGCTGTAGAATCCACTGCAAAATAGGATTGCCGTAAAAGCCTTAAGGGTGTGTAGCTCAGGCAGAATCAGCATTTACCATAGTGCTTAAATCTAAATGCTCTATTAGTGTCTCTGTAAAGAAAAAGAGAAAGAAAAATTATTATAGACAGTATTTAAAATGGCCTGGGTATTGCACTAAGTGCTTCGAAATGAGCAGCACAGTGTGGAGAAGTTGTGCTTCCTCCACAACCAGCTGGGACCCACGTGCTCCCCAGCCCTTCACACATCCTTCCCTCAACTGGGGCTTCTTGGCTCTTCCTAAATGGTCAGTCCTGGCTCATTCATGGAACCTACTCAGACTGGAGAGAGGAGAATTAGAGATTGTTTTGATGGTTCTCTATAAGTAGAAACCAAATTGGGAAATAAATAGAAGGAACAAATTTGAGAGGAAATGAGGAGGGAGCTAGGAAGGCTCGCTGAACCTTTAGACTGCAAACTCTTTTGGAATGAAGCATATAGTAAAGAAGGTTGGGTGGAAGTGTCCTGGAATTCCTTGCTCTCTAAGAAAGGTTTGCAGTTTATCATGGGCCAATCATGGAGACCACGTTGACCCTCAGAGGAGTCCTTTCCTAGGCCCATTGTGATGGATTTCAATTTTCTGTAGTCAAGTCGGGTTTCTTGCCCAATTATGCTCCCTGCAACTTAAAGCTATATCATAGATATATCAGTTATCAGTTATATTGAAATAGAATTCAATATATTGGTCATATACTGCCATTAGTAAGTCATAATGGTTAAATTAAATGATCTGTACATTTGCAAAATATCTAGCACAGTTATATTGAGAGGTAAAATACAAAACTGCTTTTGCAAATGAGAACTCCTGGGAAAGCTACCAGTGTGATTTTGTGACTTTTACTGATATATTAAAATTTTTTTCCAGATATACTGTGCTTGGCCTATAAGAAACTTGGGTTTTCCTATCATTGTGTGATGGTTTCTTTATTATTTTGTGAGAGCCAATATTTAGTCTTGTGTTCTTACAGCATTACACTGCAGTAAGTGCATCTATTGTAGTAAGTAAAACCATTGGATGCGCAGATTGGTTCCATTTGGTTGTTGCAATCATGTAATCGCTGCTTATATATCGTACAGTCTGGCTGTTAAACATAAAGAAGAACATAAAATTTGTCAGATGATGATCATTTTAATAAAATATGCTTTAACTTTAGTACAAGATTCCATGCATCAGAATGGAATGAAAATATTCTATATTGAGGTTTGGACATAAATAATCCACATAGTCATAAAATATTATTGATATCTTTTTACAAATTCAATACCATTTTTAAAAAAACAGACAAATTGCTGAAAGTATTTTTATAATATAGCCATTCTGAACTCAATTCTCCTACCCACATTAGGTTCCCCCAGTATTTAATAACACAAGGAACCATAAAATGGAATTTTAATAATTTCCCTATCTTTTTCAATGGTTCCACTACTAGAGAAGCAGATACATTCAGATTATCACTATATATGTGTAAATTCATATATATTAGTATTTGCATATCCTATATAATAAAGCCCAGCGATCATAGCAGCATAATAACCAGAACAGCCGCTCGACCAATCACTATGAGGTGCATTGAGCACCTCTCGTTCCCCCCCCTTCTCCGGCCCACAGGCTTTGATTGCAGGATGGTGAAAGGGGAACCACGGGGAACCGGGGTGGGTGGCAGCAGGGTGGGACTGGGGACTGGCGAGCGGGCAGAAGATGGCCCTAATTACAGCCTAGGCCTAGGGACCCTACCCATGTACAATTTCATGCACTGGACCTCTAGTATATATATATAAATTGTTAAGAATGGCATGTTGTTAATTTACACAAATAAACAATATGGTGTGTATTCTCACATGACCAGATTTTAAAAAATATATATTTTAATTTATTTCAGAGAGAGAGGGGGAGATAGAAAAAAAAAATCAATGAAGAGAAAGGATCATTGATTGGATGTCTGCCTCCTGCATGCACCATACTGAGGATCCAGCCCGCAATGGGGCTTGTGCCTTGAGCAAGAATTGAACCGTTACCTCCTGGTTCATAGGTCAAAGCTCAACCATTGAGCCATGCCAGCAACACCATGACTAACTTTTAAAATGTCTTTGTAACCTTTAATCATTTAGATATTTCTTCACCTCTATGTAATATTCTGCTCTATGAAGATATAATTATTATTTTATCCTTTAAATGGACAATTATGTAATCTTGTCTTCATAGGATAAACAATTCTACTTTAAATACACTGTACCCTTGCTCAACAAGCATGGCTCACCATGTGAGCATCGACCTATGAACCAGGAGGTAACAGTTCAATTCCTGTTCAGGGCACATGCCCAGGTTGCAGGCTCGATCCCTAGTGTAGGACATGAAGGAGGCAGCTTATCAATGGTTCTCTCTCATCATTGATGTTTCTATCTCTCTTTGTCTCTCCCTTCCTCTCTAAAATGAATAAAAATATATTTAAAAATAAAATAAATAAATTCTATATAATAAAAGCCTAAAATGCAAATTGACCAAACGGCAGAACCAGCAGAATGACAGGTCACTATGATGCACACTGACCACCAGGGGGCAGACGCTCAACGTAGGAGCTGCCCCCAGCCCGCAGGCCCTGACCGGTGGTGGCAGGCGTCGGGGTGGTGAGAAGGTGGCACCAGGCCAGCCAAAGTGGGTGCCAGTGGGGGCCCCCCGGTTGCCCCGCTGGTCACCCACAGATCGGCCCTGATCACTGGCCAGGCCTGAGAACCCTACCCATGCATGATTTTCATGCACCAGGCCTCTAGTAAATAAATAAATAAAAATAAATACACTGTAACTTTTATCTGATGCTTACAGATAACAAGGATAACCAATAAAGGAATCTTTGAAATAATGGGATATTTTTATCTTGTCCAAAATACTAGATGGTTTTATAGGGATGCTATATTTTATTTATTGAATTTAACATAATAATGGCACAGTATAAAAAATATTTTGAAGGATCATTCTGTCACACATTTTGTTGGGTGAATTTCGTTTTGTAAATAGAAGTAGAGAGAAGGACTAGAGAGATAGAAACATCAATGAGAGAGAGACATCAATGGGCTGCCTTCTATACACCCCTGCTGGGGATTTAGCACATACCCAGGCATTTGCCTTGACTGGTATTTGAAAAAGGAACCTCTGGGTTTATAGGTCGGTGCTTAACCACTGAGCATCACCTGTGGTACTGTTTGATGATATCTGCTGTTAAAACTTATAATATAAAAGAATTGAAAATTTACCTTTTCAATTTCAAAATTAATAAGTAATAACTTACCTCTTTGCCACTGCGAGCTGGAGATGCAAGAGAATTTTCTGCAATGAGCACACAAAAAGAAAATATAAAAATAAGAAGAAGAGGGGAAATCAATCAGAGTCCCTGGTTGATCAAAATACTACACAAACTGCCTACTCAGGACCTGAAAGTTCAGAGATGAGCCTTTTGTGGTAGTATCAAAACACAGAGTTCACAAAACAGTTCCAAATTTGAAATTTAATATCAAATTATTCTCACTGTAAAAAATAATTTTCTGTTGTGCAGGTATCACCAAACTCTCCTATGAAGATACCATAGTTCTTTTTATTTATTTTTAAATAAATAGGACATGCTAGTCAGAGAAGAATATGCCTAGTTTAATGCCACTTAATATGCCTGTATAAAGTCACCTAACATGAAGAAATTAATTACTACTTAATGAAATACTACTCATTCTAATATCAGGGGTCTATTCAATATCTCAAAGCTACTTTACTCAAATTCATCAGTCTTCTTGCACTAATGGAAGATAAATTTCCAGGAGAAGGTTTCACCTCACACAAAGCTTTTACTTTAGTGGACTCAGAATGGAAAACAACAAATCAAATTGTCAAAGAATGTCAGATCTATGAGACATCATTACTCCCTACACTATGCATTTGCAAACATTTAATCTGACCTCCAAGTAAACAAAAAGGTAAGTTCTACTGCTCATTCTAACCCATAACTCTGCCTCTATCTCTCTAAGGTGGGAAATGAGAAAAAGCAATCCACTGATGTCATTTTTAAAAAGGGGTTTGTAACATGCCTCTTTTCATTTTGCCAGTTTAAGTATTAGAAATCTAATGAAAGAAGCTGCTCCATTTCTATATAATAGAAGTTGTCTCCTGCATTTTCTAAGATGTATGAATTGCTTCATCCAGAATTGAAAATGTACTCACCAAAATAAAGAGGAAATGCCAAGGCAGTGATGAAAATAACTTTGATCCATGATGAGAAGAAAGACATTTTTATCAAGTCTGAAGAAGAAACCCAAAAGGAATGTTTACAACACATGGCACAGAGATAGATCTCCTCTTATTTTATAAAAGTTTCTAACAGGCAAAGGACCTGCTATACCCCTAGAAACCTTATTATAAATGAAATGCACCACACACCTATTAGAATGCTCAAATTCCAGACCATTGACAATACCACATACTTGCAAGGATGTGGAGCAA
This sequence comes from Myotis yumanensis, assembly GCF_028538775.1. NCBI lineage: Eukaryota > Metazoa > Chordata > Mammalia > Chiroptera > Vespertilionidae > Myotis > Myotis yumanensis. The sequence goes on along the minus strand of NW_027223756.1, from coordinate 22,779,643 downwards.
CAGAAACTCTCTTTCACTGTTGGTGGAAATGCATAATAGAACAACGACATTATGAAAGAGTTTGGTAGGTTATTACAAAACTAAGGTTATATACCATGCAATCCAGCAATAATGCTCTTTGATATTTACCTAAAGGACTTGAAATCTTATGCCCACCAAAAAACAAAAAGTACAAACAAACAAACAAACAAAAGCCCCGCACACTGATGGTTATAGCAGCTTTATTCATAATTGGCCAAAATAGAAGCCATAAAAATGTCCATCAGTAGGTGAATGGATAAATAAACCGAGGTACATCCAGCCAGTGGACTGTTATTCAGACCTAAAAGGAAACAAGCTATCAAGCCATGAAAATAGCTGGAGAAACTTTAATGTTTGTTACTAAATGAATAAAAGCAATCTGAAAAGGCTTCATACTGTATAATTCCAACTATATGATATTCTGGAAAAGGGAAAACTATGGAGACAGTAAAAAGGTCAGTGGTTGTCAGGTGTAGGGAGGTGGAGTGATGAATAGGTGGAGCACAAAGGAATATTAAGGCAGTAAAAATACGCAAAACCATAATTATTAATGTATCTCATTACATATTTGTTCAAACTCATAGAGTTTACAACACCAAGAGTAAACTGTATTATAAACTATACACTTTGTGTGAACATTAAGTGTTAATGTGTTTGCATCATTCTTAACAAATGTACCACTCTGTTGTCCACGTTGATAGGGTCGAAGCTATGTATGTGTAGGGGCAGGAGAGATAGGGATATAGGATATCTCTGTACTTTCAATTTTACTGTGAACCAAAAATTGCTCTTCAAAAAAATTCTTAATAAAATACATATGCACAAGGTTATTTATTTTCTGATGCATAATCTATAATTATAAGAGTTGGAAACATATATATGCTATTTTATATGTAATATAAAAGATTGAATTATTTTTCTGTACTTACACACAGTAGAGTACTATACAGATCATTAAAAAGAGTAATATATGCATAAATATGTATGCTCCTGGTTTGCTGGAATTTCTGTATTTTCTCTGGAGAGGGTAATAACTTAGGTTTTTACTTTGTAACATACCAATTTTACTATAAGAATTTTACCATATAACAATTCATTTTATAATAATTTACAAAACTGAAAGGTTTTCCATTTCCTAATAAGTGAGAGATGATTTGCCTGCATCATAAAATCAGAGATTTTGGCCAATTTAGCTCCTGCACAAATAAAATACATTCAATTACTTGGTATCTCCAATGATATTTCCACATCTGTTGTGAGAAGACATGGATGCAGTTCTTTTCATGGGGACACAACAGGGCATGAGTGAGCCTTCTGGGCATTGACTGTTGATAGGAAAGTCAAATTGCCAAATCTATAAACAGTGCTAATTTGTACAGAAGATCTAACTTTGTCTCAAAAAACATTGTATTATTTAAACCCAACAACACCTTCATTTGAAGGTATCATTTTGTTACTGACAGTTTTAGATGAAGAAACTGAAGAGCAAGAAAGATAATAACTTGCTAACATCATTCTAATATAAAGGGAATTAATAGAGACTGATTATTCTAATGTTGTTTCCAATGTTTATGCAGTTGCCTCACAATAAACAACTCTCAATTTCAAGGCAGATGAATTACCCCAAGAGATATCAAAGAGGGTTTGCCTAAGGTAAGGATTTGATGTTGGGACTGATAACTAAAAATCCCAGACCCTAAAGAGATTATTCTAGCCATTTCCATTGGAAAATATGACCTCTAAATCCTAAGATAAGGATTCTTCAAGTACTTCAGCTTTAGAGGTTGGAAACATGATGGATTTCCCTGGCCCAGTATCCAGTGGCCATTCAAATCCACTATATAGTTTCTTACCTTTTACAATATAGGGATTTTAAAAAATCCATCAATGTACCCAAAGGTACATGTGCACTGTTGTCCATTGGGTTTAACAATTCAGGGATTCTAAACCAAATGGAAAAACCAATTTTTTTCCTAGATGATACCAAATCTTGTCTCCATTTTCTAGGATTTGAGAAATACTCTATTTGAGTACAGGATTGGAAATATACTCACCAGGAGAAAATGGGAATGCCACCATGATGATAAAAAAGCTGGCATTGGTATTCAATGAGAAGTTAGCTATTTGAACTCCTTAGAAAGTTGTAAAGAAACCAGAATGTTTATGATGAAGTACCATAGAGAGTTCAATGAACACAACCAGAGAGGCCACTTCCTGGATCCTCCAACTTGAGAAAGAAGAGACTCAACTCCTGAGGTGTTAAACTTCTTTACTATTTTCTTTTAATTTTCACCAAAGGATATTTTTTCAATTTATTTTCAGTGAGAGTGAAAGGAAAAAAGGGAGGGAAGTAAGGGAGAGAGAGATAGAGAGATAGAGTGATATAGTGAACATTTATGCAAGAGAGACATTTATTGGTTGCCTCCTGTAGTTGCCCAGACCAGGGCCACCATAGAACCTGCAACCAGGGTACTTGCCCTTGTCCAGGAATGGAAGCCTAGAGATTCAGGGTAAGGGCTGGGGGGCTAACACTCCAACCACTGAGTCATGCTAAACCCCCTTTCTTTTCATTAGGGAAGACTGCCTCCTTTTTTCCTCCTACACCCAAATCAATTAAAAGTAAACATGTTAAACAATACATATGGAATAAAGCTCAAGAGATCTGTAGCATTTAAGAATACATGCCCTTTTGAATGCTCATTTTAGCCTTCAGAGAACCAGGAACAATTAATCTTAGAAGGAGCAGAGTTGGAACAGTTATGACAGCCATACTGTACAAAAGAAAACACAACAATGTATGCCCATGTTACCCACCTCAAGAAGACACAATACAAAGGCAGACTGTGGATGTCTTGTTTACTTGTGCAGCCTCAGCCAGCTCCTCTATGTTGAGGAGTGTATTTTAAATACTGCTATGTAGGAAAACAAATGTCAGGAGAGATAAGACACAGAGGGATCATATGCCCTGGCAGTGACTGGGAAATGGCCACACACAGAGGTCCTCAAAGCTATTCCTACAGCAGAAAGTTTAGAGGACAATTTTATCTGATGGGCATAATGAATGGGAAGGGGAGAAAATGATAAGTATGTCTATAGATCCTAACAGACAAAACATGAAGTCTTTCTAAGCAAGGGAGCTGTGTAGGATCAGGAGATAAGGCAGGATAAGAATGTCAGAAAGTACAATTTGCAAATATGTCTGGAACCTCACTAGTTTTAAAACATAGATAGCTATGAGAAGCACATGGAGAATTTTGTAAAATACCTGTGTACATGTTCCTTCCCCAAGGTTGCGATTCAATTTTTTAGATGAGATCCTAGTAACCAGTATTTTTTAAAAGTTTCTAAGATGGTAATAACATGCAGCTATATTGGAGAGTGACAGCTAGAACCACAGAACAATCTCAGGGTCACTATTATATCATTCTTCCTGTTTCCCTACACCAGAGCTTTCATAATTAGTTGAAGTATACACAAACCAGTCTCTGGCTAGTTTTATTCACACACTTAAATTGCACTTATGTTGGAAATTCAGCTTGTTTCAGATATCTATCATCCAGTCTCAAAAGAAGGAAAGTAAACTCTAAAATGATAATGACAGCTTAGTCTTACTAGTAGGATTCCAGAGCCAAGCTTGTCCGGTTTTTCTCAGTGGTTAATGCATCAGCCCATGCACTCAAATGTTTAGGTTTGAACCTGCATCCAGCTCACACACCTGACTTGCAAATTTGACCCTAGCCCCTAGCAGGGCATCTGGGAAAGGCAACCAATACATGTGTCCTTCTCACATCTATGTTTCTCTCTTTATCTGCAAACCCCTCCTAATCTCTCAAAAAATTTATGGAAGAAATATTATCCAGTGAAGATTAATAATAACAACAAAAGCATCTACTAATAGAGCCAGACAACTGTGCTTCAGGTCTTAGCTCTGTGGCTTAGTATGTGAGGGACCTTAAAAAATTGCATATATTATCTGATTATAAGGTAGCTAATTTGTAAAAAAAAGAAAGACCATAAAAGTGAGTTAAAATAAAATTGCTGCTTGCAATTGTTAAAAAATTTGTTATATACAAATGCCTACAAGTGCCTGTACCAGATTAGCATAGAATAGAGACAGAAGCATTTTCAAATAGTTAATGAAAATCTTTTATATATAAGGGCTGTATCATTCACTGACCAAATATCAGAGAAATGAATACAGCAATATTTTTTTAAGATTTGTATTAAGTAGGATTTTCCAGAACTCAAGGCTGATTCAGCATTTGAAAACTAAGAAATGTAATTCACTACATTAACAGGTCAAAAGAAAAAATATGTGACCAGCTCAATAGACAGGTATTCATGATAAAACAACAACAACAACAACAACAAACTTTGATGACTAAAATGTAAGTAGACAGTGTGACGAAGGGCATCACGGCAGCCTGCATAATTTATACTGTGATTTTGATTGCTTTCCCATAATAAGAGGAGGTCTGAGACAGTGTGGTAAAGAACAGAAAAAGAAAAGGCAGAAGGGCAGTGGAGTGTAAGATGTAAAAAGAGATGAAAAAGAGAAATAACATTGTTTCTATTAGCAAAGGTTTTCTGCAGAATAGCCTAAGAAGTGTATATTTTAAAAAGCAATTTCTAAAATAAGTAAGGAATCCACCATAATCACAGAATATAAGGTTAATATATAGTAGCAAAAATAACAAAGACTAAAATTTACAATTTTTTCCCAACAGCTTTGCTGAGGTATAATTCACATACAATAAATTTCACATACTAACCTGTGCAGTCTGATAGATTTAACATTTGTATGCACCCCTGAAATGATCTTCACAATCAAGATATTGAACATATCCTTCACCCCCAAAAGGAAGCATTCAGTGAGTATTAGCTGCTACTATTATTCCTCTTTTCATTCCTTCATTCATTCAATTAATTATATTCTGCTGATTCTGAAAAAAAAAGGAAAGAAAAGAAAGGAGTAATAAACCATCCTAAATGCTGCTGACATGGGAATAACAAATGAGATGTGAGATTCCACTCATATTTTGAAAAGAAAACCCAATTGGCAGTCCTAGATGGCTCTTGCCCTTACAGGGAGGTATTGCAATAACTCCCTCTGGTGTATATTCTGAAAGTAGCAACCTAGTAATGAATTCTAGGAGTCTGAAAACAAAACTCAATTGACAGTCCAAGAGGGCTGTGATTCTTGAAAGGAGTTAAAAGAAAAGCCTATGGAGATAACATTGGCAAATACGTTCTCACATGCAGTGGCCTCCTTATTGTTTTGTTGATGGTTTGTTCTGCAGTGCAGAAACTTTTTATTTTGCTGTAGTCCCATTTGTTTATTTTCTTCTTGGTTTTCATTGCCCTAGGACAGGGGTGGGCAACCTTTTTGTGAGTGCGTGCCAAAACCAGCAAAATCTCTGACTCAAAATTCTTCTCCATGGCAACCCTAATTTTTTGAGAACATGTTACACCTACTTGATATCTCTTAAGGTGTACATATGTGAAGAACCTTGAAGAAATAATAAAATTCATTCGAGCGACAAAAACACAGTATATGATGATGAAAAATACATTTATTTTTTAATGTATACATGTACACTGATAGTCCGACAGAAAACTTTAGGACTCCGTTTGATATTATCAGTGGGACTTTTGCCGCTGCATCACTGATGACAGAGATTTTACATCAGGTTTATATTTCGGGAACTTCAGAGATATGCACGAGCTACTACTTTCATCCGTCAGGGTACTCCTATTAGGAGACTTAACAAAATTCATCACTGAGAACAAAGATTCACTAGCGTATGTGGATGAAACCAAAACACTGGTCAGATCTAGGAAGGCAGGGAGAGTTAAGGAAGAGGCATAGAAATTGCTCTTCCCCTCTCTCGTCAATCCATGTCTATGGTCTTTAAGATAACTTGTTATGTAAAATTATTTATCTAAGAAGCACGTACACTTAATTTATCTGAAAAATAAAAAAGTCGATATTAAGAAAAAAATTGTAAATGGAAGATTATAAGAGAGGGTTTCGCATGCCAGCAAAAGTTACTGGCGTGACATGTTTGGCATGTGTGCCAGGGGTTGCCCACCCCTGCCCTAGGAGCTTTGTGGGTAAAAGATATCTCTACAACATATGTTTGCTATTTTGCTGCCTATGGCTTCTTCTAAGATTTTTATGGTTTTCCATCTTACTTTTAAGTTCTTTATCCATTTTGAGTTTATTTTTGTGTATGGTGTAAGTTGGTGGTCTAGTTTCATTTTTTTGCATATATCTGTCCAATTTTCACAACACCATTTATTGAAAAGACTGTCTTGACTCCATTCTATGCTCTTGCCTCCTTTGTCAAATATTAATTGAGCATAGTGGCTTGGGTTGATTTCTGTGTTCTATTCCATTGGTCTATATGTCTGTTGTTGGGCCGCTACTAGGCAGTTTTAAGAACAGTGGCTTTGTCATATAGCTTAATATCTGGTATTGTTATCCCTCCAACTTTGTTCTTCTTTCTCAGGAATGCTGCTGCTCTTTGGGGTCTTTTTTTATTCCAAATGAATTTATGCAGATTTTGTTCTAGGTTTGTGAAATATGCTGTTGATATTTTAATTGGGGATCACACTGAATCTATAGATTGCTTTGGGTAGTATGGACATTTTAATAATCCTATCTAATATTAGAGAAAAATGGTAATTAGCCGTACCTTAGCTGTTCTTCCCATTGGCTAATCAGGGCGATATGCAAATTAATTGCCAACCAAGATGGCGGCCGGCAGCCAGGCAGCTTGAAGCAAATAGGAGGCTTGCTTGCTTCAGTGACGGAGTTAGCCAACATTCCCCGCCTGCCTTGCCGGCCCCTGAGCTTGCAGTTTAAGAAACATTGTTACAAATATAGAAGCTAAACAAACTCCAGAAACCTGCTTTCAGCCAGCCAGGCTTCAGCCAGCAGGACCACAACATTGTTTCAATTATAGAACCCAAACAAACCAGATACCTGCTTTCAACAGCCGAGGCCTCAGAGCTGGAGCCAAGCCTCAGAGCTAAAGCTGGCCCAGAATAAAAAAAAAAAGAAAAAAAGGATAGGTTGGGAGCTTCAGTTACCCCCCAGCCTAAAAATGGCCCTCAGCCCCTCACCCAGATTGGCCAGGCACTCGATGGGGGACCCCCACCCTGAATGGGGGTGACCAGCTGCAAACAGCCATCATCCTCTCATCCAGGCTGGCCAGGAACCTGAGTGGGGACCCCCACCCTGATCCAGGACACCCTTCAGGGCAAACCAGCCGGCCCCCACCCGTGCACCAGGCATCTATCCTATATAGTAAAGGGTAATATGCCTCCCAGCACCAGAATCAGCGGAACAACGAGGCCTCCAAGCACCGGGATCAGCAGAGCCGCGAGGCCTCCTGGCACCAGGATCAGCGTGACAGGGGGCAGCAACCACAGCCCCTGATCGCTCTGCGGCTCTGTGTGAGACAGGGGGCGGGGTCACAACCTCCCTATCCGCCCTGCTCTGTTCATGACAGGGGAAGGCGCCCCAACCCCCTGATAAGCCTTGCTCTGTGCCTGATATGGGGGAGCTCCCCAACCCCCTGATCGCCCTGCGGTTCTGTGTGTGACAGGATGTGGTGCCCCAACCCCCTGATTGGCCCTGCTCTGTGTGTGACAGTGTGCGGCGCTCCAACCCTCCCCCCCACGGGCCCTGCTCTGTGTGTGACAGGGTAGAGCCATAACCTCCCCATCGGCCCTGCCCTGAGTGTGACAGTGGTGGCGCCCCGACCCCCTGATCCGCCCTGCTGTGTGTGTGACAGGGGGCGGTGCCCTAACTCCCTTATCGGCCCTACTCTGTGAGTGACAGGGGGAGCTCCTCAACCCCCTGATGGGCCCTTCTCTGTGCGTGACAGGGGGCAGCGCCCCAACTCTCTGATTGGCCATGCTCTGTGCGTGACAGGGGGTGGTGCTGCAACCTCCCTATCGACCCTGCCTTGAGTGTGACAGTGGGCGGTGCCCCAACCCCCCAATCGGCCCTACCCTGAGCGTGACTAGGGGTGGCATCGCAACCTCCCGGTCCACCCTGCTCTGTGCATGACAGAGGGCAGTGCCCCAACTCCCCAATCAGCCCTGCTCTGAGCCTGACCAGGCGCTGCACCTAGGGATTGGGCCTGCCCTCTGCCACCTGGGAGCAGGCCTAAGCCAGCAGGTCGTTATCTCCTGAGGGGTCCCAACTGTGAGAGAGCACAGGCCGGGCTGAGGGAGCCCCTTCTCCCCCGAGTGCACAAATTTTTGTGCACCGGGCCTCTAGTGTTAATTCTAACAATCCATAAACACATTATATTCTTTTATTTGTTTATGTCTTCCTCTATCTCTTTATTCAATGCCCTGTAGTTTTCCTCATACAGATCTTTTACCTCCTTAGTTAAGTTTATTCCTAGGTATCTTAATTTCTTTGTTGTTGCAATAGTAAATGGGGTTGTTTTTTTAGTTTCCCTTTCTGTGAGAAATATTTCAAGATTTCATTATTGGTGTATAAATAAGCCATAGATTTCTGGATGTTAATTTTCTATCCTGCTCTATTGCCAAATTCATTAAGTCTAGTAGTTTTTTGATGGAGCCTTTAGGATTTTCTATGTAGAATATCTTGTCATCAGCAAATAATTACAGTTTTACTTCTTCTTTTCCAATATGGATGCCTTTTATTTCTTCTTCTTGTCTGATCACTATGGCTAGCACTTCCAGTACTGTGTCGAACATGAGTGGTGAAAGTGAGCATTCCTGTCTTATTCCTGTTCTTAGGGGAAATGGTTTCAGTTTTTGCCCATTAAGTATGATCTTTGCTGTAGTTTTTTCATATATGGCCTGTATCTTATTCAGATATGCTCTCTCCTTTCCCACTTTGCTGAGAGTTTTTATCAGAAACCAGTATTGGATTTTGTTGAAAGCTTTCTCTGCATCTATTGATATGATCATGTGATTTTTGTCTTTCAATTTGTTTACGTTATGTATCATATTTATTGATTTGGGAATATTATACCAGCCTTACATCCCTGGAATAAATCCTACTTGATAATGGTGTATGATCTTTTTAATATATTGCTGAATGCCATTTGCCAATATTTTTTGAAGATTCTGGCATCTATGTCAGGGGTGGGCAAACTTTTTGACCCGAGGGCCACAATGGGTTCTTAAACTGGACCAGAGGGCCGGAACAAAAGCATGGATGGAGTGTTTGTGTGAACTAATATAAATTCAAAATAAACATCATTACATAAAAGGGTACGGTCTTTTTTTTTTTAGTTTTATTCATTTCAAGCGGGCTGGATTCAGCCTGCGGGCCTTAGTTTGCCCACGGCTGATCTATGTTCATCAGGGATATTGGCCTGTAATTCTTTTTCTTTGTAGTGTCTTTATCTGGTTTTGAAATTAGGATAATGCTGGCATCATAAAAATTTGGGCATGTCCCTTCCTCTTGGATTTTCTTAAATATTTGGAGGAGTATAGGTGTTAGTTCTTCTTTGAATGTTTGATATAACTCCCCTCTGAAGCTGTCCAAACTGGACTTTTCTTCGGTGGTAGTTTTTTTTTAATTATTATTACTGCTTCTATTTCTTCTCCAGTTACTGTTCAGTAGTTATTGGCCTCTCCTGCCTCGTCAGCCACACTGAGGATGTCCGACTGCAGCTTAGGTCTGCTCCCTGCTGGCAAATGGACAGCCCCAAAGGGATGCTAGGCTGCCAGAGGGATATCTGATTGCCAGCTTAGGCCCAATCCCCTGGGGAGCAGGCCTAAGCCAGCAGGTGGTCATCCCCTGAGGTGTCCCAGATTGCGAGAGGGCACAGGCCGAGATGAGGGACCCCCCGCCCCCGAGTGCACAAATTTTTGTTCACCAGGCCTCTAGTATTTTATGAATGTCAATTAAATCCATATTATCTTTTGTGTCCTTTAGAGTCTCTGTTTCCTTGTTAAGATTTTGTCTGGAAGATCTATCCAGTGAAGTCAGAGGGGGGTTAAAGTCCCCTACTATCACTGTATTGTTATCAATCTCTCTGTTAAAGACCTCTAGAAGTTTTCTTATATATTTAGGTGGCCCTATATTAGGTTCATATATGTTTACCAGGGTTATATCCTCTTGTTGGATTGATCCCTTTAGTATCATGTAGTGACCTTTGTTGTCTTTTGTTATGGTCTTTTTTTAAAAGTCTGTTTTGTTGGATATCATTATTTCTACTACAGTTTTTTTTTCTTTTCCATTTTCATGGAAAAATTTTTTCTATGCCTTCACATCTTCTGTGTGTCTTTTGTTTTGATGTGGATCTCTTGTAGATTGCATATAGTTGGGTCATGTTTTTGTATCCATTCATCTACCCTATGCTTTTTGATTGGAGCATTTAATCCATTTGCATTTAGGGGTATTATTGATAGATATGTATTTATTGCCATTTTAATTCTGTATGGCTAGGATTCTCTCTGTGTTTCTTCCACTCATTACAGCAGTCCCGTTAGCATTTCTTGTAATGCTGGGTTGGTGGTGATGTACTGCTTTACCCTTTTTTTGGTCTGGGAAGCTCTTTATTTGCCCATCTATTTTGAATGATAGTCTTGCTAGATATAGTAATCTTGGTCTCAGATCCTTGCTTTCCATTACCTTGAGTACTCCATGCCATTCCCTTCTAGCCTATAGAGTTTCTGATGAAAAATCAGGTGTCAGCTTCATGTGAACTCATTGTAGGTAGCAGTTTTCTTTTCTCTTGCTGCCTTTAAGATTCTCTCTTTGTCTTTGATTTTTGGCATTCTAATATGATGTGTCTAGGCATGGACCTCTTTGGGTTCTTATTTCTTGAGGTTCTCTGTGCCTTATGAACTTGTGTGACTTTTATCTTTACCAGGTTATGGAAGTTTTCTGCTATCATTTCTTCAAACACGTTCTCTATTCCTTTCTCCATTTCTGCCTCTTCTGGCACACCTGCTATACTAATATTATTATATTTCAGGTTGTCCCATAGCTCCCTTAAGCTTTCCTCCTGTTTTTTAATTTTTTTTTGTTGTTCTCTGATTGATTGATTTTTTCTTTTTTTTTTTTTTTTTTTTTTTTAATCTTTTTTTTTTTTTTTTTTTTTTTAATTTTTCTCTTAAAGTATTACAAAGGGTATTACATAAGTATCCTTCCCCCCCCCCCCTTGACAAACCCCTACCCTCCCTTACCCCCCAGTGTCTTATGTCCATTAGTTATGCTTATATGCATGCATACAAGTCCTTCGGTTGATCTCTTACTCCCCTCCCTCCTGTCCCCCAACTCTCTCTGGCCTTCCCACTGCAGTTTGACAATCAGTTTGAGGCAGCTCTGCCTCTGTATCTATTATTGTTCAAAAGTTTGTAATGGTCTTTATTATCCATGAATGAGTGAGATCATGTGGTATTTTTCCTTCATTGACTGGCTTGTTTCACTTAGCATAATGCTCTCCAGTTCCATCCATGATGTTGCAAATGGTAGGAGTTCCTTCTTTTTAACAGCAGCATAGTATTCCATCGTGTAGATGTACCACAGCTTTCTAATCCATTCATCTACTGATGGGCACTTAGGCTGTTTCCAGATCTTAGCTATGGTGAATTGTGCTGCTATGAACATCTGGGTGCATATATCCTTTCTGATTGGTGTTTCTGGTTTCTTGGGATATATTCCTAGGAGTGGGATCACAGGGTCAAATGGGAGTTCCATTTCCAATTTTTTGAGGAACCTCCATACTGCCTTCCATAGTGGCTGCACCAGTCTGCATTCCCACCAGCAGTGCACAAGTGTTCCTTTTTCTCCACATCCTCTCCAGCACTTGTCGTTTGTTGATTTGTTGATGATGGCCATTCTGACAGGTGTGAGATGGTACCTCATTGTTGTTTTGATTTGCATCTCTCGGATGATTAGTGACTTTGAGCATGTTTTCATATGTCTCTTGGCTTTCTGAATGTCCTCTTTTGAAAGGTGTCTATTTAGATCCTTTGCCCATTTTTTGATTGGATTGTTTATCTTCTTTTTGTTAAGTTGTATGAGTTCCCTATAAATTTTGGAGATTAAGCCCTTATCAGATATGACGTTGGCAAATATGTTTTCCCACGAGGTGGGTTTTCTTGTTGTTTTGTTGATGGTTTCTTTTGCTGTGCAGAAGCTTTTTATTTTGATGTAGTCCCATTTGTTCAGTTTCTCTTTAGTTTCAACTGCCCTAGGAGCTGTATCAGTGAAGAAATTGTTTTGGCATATGTCTGAGATTTTGCTGCCTTTGTATTCTTCTAGAATTTTTATGGTTTCCTGTCGTACATTTAAGTCCTTTATCCATTTTGAGTTTATTCTTGTGTATGGTGTAAGTTGGTGGTCTAGTTTCATTTTCTTGCATATGTCTGTCCAATTTTCCCAACACCATTTATTGAAGAGACTATCTTGGCTCCATTGTATGTTCATGCCTCCTTTGTCAAAAATTAATTGAGCATATTGGTTCGGGCTAATTTCTGGACTCTCTATTCTATTCCACTGATCTATATGCCTGTTCTTGTGCCAGTACCAGGCAGTTTTGAGAACAGTGGCTTTGTAATACAGCTTGATATCTGGCATTGAGATCCCACCTACTTTGTTCTTTCTCAGGATCGTTGCAGCTATTCTGGGTCTTTTTTTATTCCAGATGAATTTTTGGAGAGTTCGTTCTAGATCTGTGAAGAAGGCCATTGGTATTTTAATGGGAAGTGCGTTGAATGTATAGATTGCTTTGGGTAGTATGGACATTTTAATGATGTTGATTCTACCAATCCAAGAACATGGTATGTTCTTCCATCTGTTTATGTCTTCCTCTATCTCTTTTTTCAACGTCCTGTAGTTTTCTGAGTAGAGGTTTTTAACCTCTTTAGTTAAGTTTATTCCTAGGTATCTTAATTTTTTTGGTGCGATGGTAAATGGGATTGTTTTTCTGATCTCCCTTTCTGAAAGTTCACTATTGGTGTATAGAAATGCCTCAGATTTCTTGGGGTTAATTTTGTATCCTGCTACATTGCCAAATTCATGTATTAAGTCTAGTAGCTTTTTGATGGAGTCTCTAGGGTTTTGTATGTATAATATCATGTCATCTGCAAATAAGGACAGTTTTACTTCCTCTTTTCCAATTTGGATGCCTTTTATTCCTTCTTCTTGCCGAATTGCAATGGCTAATACTTCCAGTACTATGTTGAACAGGAGTGGTGAGAGTGGGCATCCCTGTCTTGTTCCTGTTCTTAGGGGAAATGGTGTTAGTTTTTGTCCATTGAGTATGATGTTGGCTGTGGGCCTGTCATATATGGCTTTTATTATGTTGAGGTATGATCCTTCTATTCCCACCTTTCTGAGAGTTTTTATCAAAAATGGGTGTTGGATTTTGTCGAATGCTTTTTCTGCATCAATTGATATGACCATGTGGTTTTTTTTCTTTCAATTTGTTTATGTGATGTATCACATTTATTGATTTACGGATGTTGTACCATCCTTGCATCTCTGGGATGAATCCTACTTGGTCATGGTGTATGATCCTTCTGATGTACTGCTGGATCCGATTTGCTAAGATTTTGTTGAGGATTTTGGCATCTATGTTCATGAGGGATATTGGCCTGTAATTCTCTTTCATTGTGATGTCTTTACCTGGTTTTGGTATTAGGGTGATGCTGGCTTCATAGAATGAGCTTGGAAGCGTTCCTTCCTCTTGAATTTTTTGTAGTAGTCTGAGGAGGGTAGGTTTTAGTTCTTCCTTGAATGTTTGGTAGAACTCCCCTGTGAAGCCGTCTGGCCCTGGGCTTTTGTTTGCTGGAAGCTTTCTGATGACTGCTTCAATTTCTTCCATAGTTATTGGCCTATTGAGGTTTTTAGATTCTTCCTGATTGAGTTTTGGAATGTTGTATTTTTCTAGGAATTTGTCCATTTCCTCCAGGTTGTCCAGTTTGTTGGAGTAGAGTTGCTCGTAGTATTGTTTAACAATCATTTGTATTTCTGTGGGGTCTGTTGTTATTTCGCCTCTATCATTTCTGATTTGGTTTATTTGGGACCTCTCTCTTTGCTTCTTGGTGAGCCTGGCTAGGGGTTTGTCAATCTTGTTTATCCTTTCAAAGAACCAGCTCTTGGTTTCATTGATTTTCTGTATTGTTTTTTTGGTCTCTATTTCATTGATTTCTGCTCTAATCTTTATTATCTCCTTCCTTCTGCTCACTCTGGGGTTTTCTTGTTGCTCTCTTTCTAATTCTTTGAGTTGTAGAGTTAGATGATTGACTACCATTTTTTCTTGTTTTTTGAGATAGGCCTGTAGAGCTATAAACTTTCCTCTCAGGACTGCTTTCATTGTGTCCCAGAGGTTTTGGATTGTTGTGTTTTCATTGTCATTAGTGTCCAGGATGTTTTTAATTTCTTCTTTGATGTCATCGGTAACCCAATCAATATTTAATAACATGCTATTCAGCTTCCAAGTGTTTGAGTATTTTGGGTTGGTTTTATTGTAGTTTATTTCTAACATTATGCCATCGTGGTCTGAGAAGAAGCTTTTTATGATTTCAATCTTCTTGAATTTGTGGAGACTTTGCTTGTGACCCAATATGTGGTCTATTTTTGAATATGTCCCATGAGCACCTGAGAGGAATGTATATTCCGCAGCTGTGGGGTGAAGTGTTCTGAAGATGTCAATTAAGTCCATCTGATCTAGTGAGTCATTTAGGATTGCTGTTTCTTTGCTGAGTTTTTGTCTAGTGGATTTATCCAGTGATGTCAGTGGTGTATTAAAGTCCCCTACTATGATTGTATTGTTGTCGATCTCTCCCCTGATATCTTCCAGAAGTTTTCTTATGTATGTGGGTGCTCCTGCATTGGGTGCATATATGTTTACCAGGGTTATATCTTCTTGTTGTATTGATCCCTTTAGTATTATGAAGTGGCCTTCCTTATCTCTGGTTATGGCCTTCACTTTGAGATGTATTTTGTCAGATATAAGTATTGCTACCCCAGCTTTCTTTTCCTTTCCATTTGCGTGAAAGATATTTTTCCATCCCTTCACTTTCAGTCTGTGTGAGTCCCTTCTAATGAGGTGGGTCTCTTGTAGACAGCAGATGTATGGGTCATGTTTTTTTATCCATTCAGCCACTCGATGTCTTTTGGTTGGAGCATTTAGTCCATTTACATTTAAAGTTATTATTGAAAGGTATTTGTTTGTAGCCATTTCTTTTTTTTGTGTGTGTATGTGGCTGTTTTCTTTCTGAGCTTGATATTTCTTCTTTTTACACCAGTCCCTTTAGCATTTCTTGCATGGCTGGCTTGGTGGTGATAAACTCCCTTAGCCCTTTTTTGTCTGTGAAGCTTCTTATTTCCCCTTCAATTTTGAATGATAGCCTTGCTGGATAGAGTATTCTTGGATTCAGTCCTTTGCTTTGCATCACTTTGTAGATTTCCGTCCATTCTTTTCTGGCCTGATGTGTTTCTTTTGAGAAATCATTTGATAATCTAATGGGAGATCCCTTGTATGTTACTTTCCGTCTCTCTCTTGCAGCCTGTAAGATTCTCTCTTTATCCTGAACATTTGCCATGGTAATTATGATGTGTCTTGGTGTGGGTCTTTTTGGGTTCACCTTGTTTGGAACTCTCTGGGCTTGTGTGACTTTTTTCTTCCCCACCTCAGGGAAGTTTTCTGATATTATTTCTTCGAATAGGTTTTCTAATCCATGTTCGTCTTTCTGTTGTTCTGGCACCCCTATTATTCGTATGTTGTTTCGTTTCATGTTGTCCCAAAGCTCCCTTAGGCTCTCCTCCTGTCTTTTAATTTTTTTCTCCATTTGCCGTACAGTTTGAGTGTGTTTTGCTTCCTTGTCTTCTAATTCACTAATTCGGTCCTCCGCTTCTCCCAGTCTACTGTTGATACTTTCAATGGAGTTTTTTATTGAAGCTATGTCACTCTTCATTTCTTCTTGGGACTTACTTAAGTTGTTGATTTTTTCATCTGTTTCTTCTAGCTTCTTGCATAAGTAGTTGAGTTTTTCATCTGTTTCTTCTTGCTTCTTGAACATGTGGTGCATGTACTCTAGGAACCTTATTCTGAATTCTTTTTCCGTCATGTTGCATATCTCTGTCTCACTTAGCTGCTTTTCTGGGGAGTCCTCCTTTTCTTTCCTTTGGGGGTTTCTTTGCCTACCCATGTTTGATCTCGCTGACATATGTAGATGTTGAGATGTTCAGTGGCTGCTCCCTGGGTGGCAGGGGCTCCTTGGGTTGTGGTTGCTGCTCAGATGGTTGCGGTAGCAGCTGCTTTCCAGTTGGCAGCAGCTCCTCTGGTGGGTGTTGTTCACAGCTGTGTTGGCTCTTCTGGCTGGTAGGGGGAGGCTTCAAGTACAGTTGCTGTTCCACAGACAGAGGGTGTGGTGATCAGGAGGCTGTGGTGATCAGGAGGCTGCGGTGCTCAGGGGGCTGCTGTTGCTTGGATCTGCTGCGTTGATTTAAAGGCACAAAATACAACAGAGCAAGGCACAACGTACCAGGCACTGAACACAAGTATATTCACAATATTAATAACCCCAAATAAAGGTGACCACCCGAATTGAGAGAATTAGGGGATAAGGGAGAAAGAAGAGAAGAAGATAAAAGAGAGAACAGAAAAGAAAAATAAGAAAAAAAACAAACAAAAAAGGAGTGAAAAAATAGAATTGGGAAAAAAGAGGGGGGAAAAAAAGAGAGCGAAAAAAGAGAATGAAGTAGAAGCGTGGAAGAGACTCCCCGTATGAGGAGCAAACTCAAATAGAACTGCCACTAATCTCAACAAATTCCAGAGGAGACCAAGATGGCGGCGTAGGTAAACACCGGAGACCCGCTGCCGCAAACAACCATTTCAAAAATACAACTAAAAGACTGAACGGACATCACCCAGAACCACAGGAAGGCTGGCTGAAGAGAGACTCTACAACTAGAAGGAAAGAGAACAGCAAATCGAGGCTCAGAGGCGGCGCAGTGTGGAAAATACAAAGGTACCGAGGTGCGCGCGCAAAGCGGGCTGGTGGCTGAGGGCTCGGTTGTCGTTTTCGGTCGGGAGTGAGTCTCAGACTCTGGGCTCCAGATCCGGGCGAGTCTCTAGGGACCCAGACTCAAACGGGAGAAGCGGGATTATCCGGCATCAGTTGGAACCTGAGGGCAACTTTCTCTCCGAGGTTTGCAGCGGCTGCCGGGGTTCTGAGAAGCAGAGCCTGATTGATTTTTTCAATTCTGTCTTCTAATTCTGAGATTTGATCCTCAGCTTCCCCTAATATCCGCTGTATTCCTTCCAATGTTATTTATTTACGTTATATCTTTCTTCATCTCAGACTTTTCTTTTTTCATAGTTACTATATGATTTTTTCATGCTGTTGAGCATCTTTACCATCATTACTCTAAACTCTGTTTCAGATATATTTCTTATTTCTGCTTCATATATCTTTTCTTCTGGAGAATTCTCTAGTTCTTTCCTTTGGGGGTTGTTTCTTGTCTCATTTTGGCTGTCAGTTTGGGTTTGTGACTATATTAGGTATATCCTCTACACTTCTCAATCTCTAGTGCAGGATAGTGTTAAAGGCTGTTTCTGACTAATTAGATCAGGCAAAGACTCAAAGCCTCCAGAGACCTACTTTGCCTACAGACTGATAGGATTACAACTTGAATTGCCCCCCAGGCAGTCGTCCTCTTGTGCTTTGAGAGTTTTTTCAATAGGCTGGGGCAGTTGTTTCTGCCTGGAGGCTAATTGTTATTTTTAATGTCTTAACACATTTCGTACTGCTCAGGAGTTTTCTCGTGTTTAGAGCGCCATCTGTTAAGGACTGCTCAGGGGTGTTCTCATTTTTCACGCCAAGGTAAAAGGAGCGAATCTAGATACTTATGTAAATTTTGTTTTTTCCCTCTTCAGAGAGGAAAATGTTTTACACAGTACCATATGTTAAAAAAGTACTAGGAACTTTAATTGTTTAGTTTTTTTTGTAAATAAAAATGTTATAATTATTGAAAAACAACACCTAAAGTGCATTATGATGATTTAAATAACGTGCAGTTTGCCCATAAATGTGCGGTCCCTGGCATATGTCTTAGATAGAGATTTCTATGCGGTATGCAATGTGTTAAGAACCTCAGGGCAAGGTGTTTTCCAATAAGGTGTAACAACTATCTTCCCCCCTAGGCAAGGCAAATGTCTATGTGGAAAAGATGTCCTTTGCAGCTTGAGGGAATGACTCAGCCCAGGAAACTTGGGATGTCTGCCTTCTGAGCTGTACCCTCTCATCCCCAGTCCTGGCTTCCACACTCACAGCTCCAGTTCACTTTACCCTCCCTCTGCCAGAGCACAAGTGGGTAGCTGCACAGGGCATTTTGTGCATTGGCCCTTTAAGAGGGTGCCTGAATTTTTATTTGTCACTCCCTGGCAGACAGCACCCTGCTTTTCACAGCCAGATGTTATGTGGGTATCCTTCTTAGTATTGGTGCTCTCTGCTGAGGGGGGCCCATCTTGGGGATTAGATCTCAGAGTTCTCAGTGGCAATCCCCCACAGCTGGTATGTGTCTCCAGGACTTCAATTGCTGTCTCTGGGTGGCTGGCCAGCGCTTTCACGCCTCCACCCATCCTACAAGGTTCTCTGTGGTCTCCACTTTCAGTCCTCAGGTCTCAGAGTTCTGTCCTGCAAGTTTTGCAATGATTATTCAGGACATTTTTCTGTACTTTAGTCGTAATTTCAGTTTGCTCCTGGGAGCATGTCCATGAAGCATCCACTTACTCTGCCGACATTTTTAATTGCAGGGTGGTGTTTTGAAAAACGATAATATAACTTAACTTTCTATTGATTGAAATATTTATGATTGTAAATTGCATTAGGTGTTATATTATCAAACACATGGTTAAGGTAGTTTTTTAACTGCTACTTAGTTATTGAACAAAGAATTAAAATCAATCAAAAGTTCTTAGAGTTGAGAGACAATTTTCAGCATTCTAAATTCCATCTTGTATAGCATAGCAGGCTTTGTCTGGTCACCTAGGAATTTAAGTCCCGAATTGAAAAGACTCTGATTGGCTATAGAATCCACTGCAAAATAGGATTGCCTTAACTATCCAGGCATCTCCGATAATGCCGAAATTTAACTGTTAGATGATAGCCTCTGTAAAGAAAAAAAGAGAAAGAGAAATTGTTATAAACAGCATTTAAAATTACCTGGGTACTGCATTAAGTGCCTATTGTGGAGAGGCTGTGCTCCACCTCATCCAGCAGCTGGGACCCATGTGTTCCCCAGCCCTGCACACATCCTTCCCTCATCTGGGCTACTTTACTCTTCCTACAAGGTCAGTCCTGACTCGGTCTTGGAACCCTCTCATACTGGAGAGAGGATAGGATTGAAGATTGTTTGAATGATTCTCTAGAAGTAGAAGCCAATTTTGGGATCAAATAAGAGGAAATAAATTTGAGAGAAAATGTGAAGGGAGCTACGAAGGCTGGCTGAACCATTAGACTGCATACTCCTTGGAGTGAAGGATATAGAAAAGGAGCTTGGGTGGAAAGGTCCTGGAATGCCCTACTCTCTAAAGGAGGTTTGCAGTCTGTCATGGAGCTCAGAAGACACTGTGGACCAAAATCAGAGGATACCCTCTAGCATGAATAGGCCCATTGTGATGGATTGCAAATTTCTGTAGTCAAGTAGTGTTTCTTGCTCAATTATGTTCCCTGTAGCTTGAAACTACATAATAGCGATTATCAGTTATCATATGGACTTCAGAATTCAATACATTGGTCATAGACTGACATGTGTAAGTCATAATGATTAAACTAAATTAATTCATTTGTACATTTACAAAATATCCAGCAGAGTTATACTGAGAGGTCAAATACCAAACTGCTTTTGCGAATGAGATTTTCTGGGAAAGGTACCAGTGTGATTTTGTGACTTTTGCTGAGATAGTACAGTGGGGCCTTGACTTATGACTGTCCCGACTAAGGAGTTTTTTGAGATACCAGCTGCCTCTCAGCCTATTTTTTTGCATTGAGTTGACAGAGTAACTTGAGTTAAGGAGCTAGATCTCAGAACGAATTAAACTCGTAATTCAAGGCCCCACTCTACATGTTTCCATATATACTGTGCCTAGGCTATCAGAAACTTGGGATTTCCTATCATTTGTGATGGTTTCTTTATATTTTGGTGTTCTTACAACAATACAGAGCAGAAAACACATCCATTGTAGTAAGTACGATCATATTTTACACAGACTGGATCCACATGGTTGGTACAAGTAAATAATCGACCCTTATATCCATCACATATTGGCTGTTAAACATAAAGAAGAACATAAAATTTGTCAGGTAATGAACTTTTTCAAAAAAATGTTCTTTAACCTTAGTACGAGATGCCATGCATTAAATGGAATGAAAATCTATAATGAGGTTTGGAAATGAATCCCACTTAGTCATGAAATATTATTGATATATTTTTACAAACCCGATATCATTTATAAAATAGACAAATATCTGAATGTATTTTTTATAAATTGGAGACTCTTGTTGCACTTCTCCTCATGCCTGCATCAGACTTTACCATTATTCCATACCACAAGGTGTAGTAAAATGAAATTTTAATAATTATCCTATGTTTCTCAATGGTTTCACTATTAGAGTGTCAGATACATTTAGATTATTAGCAGATATGTACATATTCATTAAATTTGTATTTGCATCGGTATATAAAATTTGGTTAGTAATGGCAGTTTTGGTAATTTACCTAAATAAACAAGATGGCATATATTCTAATATAGCAGCTTTTAAATGTCTTTGTAAACTTTAGTTATTTAAATTTTTCTTCCCTCTATATAATATTCTGCTCTGTGAATATATGAAAATTATTAATCTATCCACCTTTAAGTAGATAATATTTGTAATCCTCTTGTTTTGCTAGGCTACACAATTCTACTTTATTTTTTTTTATATTTCAGTTCTTTATTTGTTAAAGGAGAGAAAGAGATTTTAACTAATAGCTAATGCAGTTGTGGACACTGCACAGGGCAGGCTGGAAATTCAAGTAAGATTTCTATGGTTCAGTCTTGAGGCAGAATTCCTTTTTAAAAAAAAATATTTTTATTGATTCCAGATAGGAAGGGAGAGGGAGAGAGAGATAGAAACATCAGTGATGAGAGAGAATCATTGGTTGGCTGCCTCCTGCATGCTCCCCACTGGCGAAGGAGCCCCACAGCCCAGGCATGTGCCTTTGACTGGAATCAAACCTGGGACCCTTTAGTCCTCAGGTCAACACACTGTCTACTGAGCCAAACCAGCTAGGACCACAATTCTACTTTAAATGCACTGTAAACTTTATTAGATGCTTGCAAACAATAAGGATACCCAATAATGGAATCTTTGAAATAATGGTATATTTTCATCTTGTCCAAAATACAAAATAGTTCTTTATGGCTGCCTTAATTTCATTTAATCTAGCATAATGATGGCACAGTTTTAAAAATTTTTGAAGGATCACTCTTTTGCACATTTTGTTTGGTATTTTTTTTAAATAGTGGTAGGGAGTGTGCATAGATCGATAGGAATATCAATGAGAGAGAGACATCCATTGGCTGCCTTCTACATACCCCTACTGGGTATTTAGCCCAAACCTGGGCATGTGCCCTGACCAGGAAGTGAACCAGGGACCTCTTGGTTAATGGGTGGAAGCTTAACCACTGAGCAAAACTGGCAGGGCTGTTTGATGAAATTTCCTATTAAAACCTACAATATGGAACAATTAAAAGTTCACCTTTTTCAATATTAAAATTAATCAAAATTAAACTTACCGGTTTGCACACACGTCTTGCACGTGCAAGAGAATTTCCTGCAACCAGCACACAAAAGAAAATGTAAAAATAAAAAGAATAGGAAAACAATCAGAGTCTCTGTGGGAAGAACCTATAACTTTTAATGGCAAAATACTACACATATTGCCTACTGAGTACCTCCAAGTTTTTAGATGAGCCTTTTGTGGTAGTATCTAAACAGTCAGCTCACAAAGTAACTCCTAATCTGAAAATGTAATTCTTAATTATTCTTATATGTGAAAAATACATTTAAGTGTTATGCAGCAATCACCAATCTCTTGTGAAGATACCATGTTTCTTTCAATTCATTTTTTAATAAATTAGACATTCTAGTCAGAGAAGACAATGCCTTGTTTAATGTCTCTAATATGCCTTGCATAAAGTCACCTAACTTGAAGAAATTAATTACGACTTAAGGTAATAGTAGTTAGTTCTAATATCCATGGTCTCTTCAACATATTACAACTGCTTTACTCAAATTTTTCAGTCTCCTTGCACTAAAGAAAGATAAATTTCCAAGTGAGGGGTGATTGAGTTCTCCCCTCACAGTTTTTACTTTAACTGCCTCAGAACTGGCACACAACAAATCAGATTGCCAAGGAATGTCAGATCTAGGAAACGTCATTACTCCCTACATTCGGCATTTAGCAAACATAGAATCTGACCTCCAAAAAATAATAATAATAATTAGGTAAATAATTTTAGTCATGAATGAACAAATAGCTAAGTTCTAGTCATTCTAACCCACCTCTCTGCTTCCATTCCTCTAAGGTGGGAAAAGAGAAAAAGCAATCCACAGACGTAATTCCTTAAAAGGGCTCTTTAACTTGCCCCCTTTCATTTTGCTAGTTAAAATATTACATAAAAGAAGATGCTCCATTTCAAGATAACAGAAGTCGTCTCCTGCACTTTCTAAGATATAGAAATAGCTTCATCCAGAATTGAAATGTACTCACCAGAGTAAAGAGAAAATGCCATGGCAGCGATGAAATAATTTTGATACTTGATGAGAAGAAAGACAATTTATCAAGTCTGAAGAAAAAACCCAAAAGGAATGTTTACATTACCTGACACAGAGACAAATTTCCTATTTATAAGTGAAAGTTTCTTAAAGGCAAAGGACATGCTACTCCCCTAGATTCCTAAATATATTGGACTTTCCCCTTTTTTTTTTTTTTGCACAAGTTCACAGGATCAAGGAGTTATACCTGTGAACAGGAGGCCTCATAAATACTTGAGAGAAACAGCAGGACACATTCTCAGCACACTTAAGAGGGAGGTGTTCATTCCCAAACCTTGGCTCAGCCCACAGAAGCCTGACACCACTTTAGGAAATATGTGCACTAGAGCCTCCCTTTTCCTCAGAATATAGAAACATTTCAGAAAGGACTAACCTAGAGCAGGCCTCACAGCAATGCTGCACACCATGGCCAGCCCATAGATTCCCCACCCAACCTCCCTGAAACAGGAGGCAGTGGAGCCTGAGGCCTTCAGCTCTAGAGACCCTGCTTACTTTGTTCCCTTTTCTTTTCAACCGTCTTCACTCAGCTGAGGAGTCTTCTTTACTGGCTGTTGATGAGCTTGATGGAATTAAAATAGATGGCTCATAATAACATAAGGCAGAGGTATTCTTTAAAACAGCTTGTGAGAGATGCCACTCAAATATTTCTCAAAAAGTCTTCCCTCAGCAGGAGGTTTGGGATAATTTTCTGATATTCTCAGAAGTACCGGGTGAGTATAAAGTAATAAACAGTGCTTTAAAACCCTAAAATGGAGGAGAGAAGTGAAAGCTTTTCAAGTTATTGTGTTGGAAAGG
The DNA here is from genome assembly GCF_028538775.1 of Myotis yumanensis. NCBI lineage: Eukaryota > Metazoa > Chordata > Mammalia > Chiroptera > Vespertilionidae > Myotis > Myotis yumanensis. The sequence continues at coordinate 22,755,988 of NW_027223756.1, read as the reverse complement.
AAGGAGAATCAAAGCAAGAAAGAGAAGAATAAATTTTGGAAACTGTAATTACACTCATATATAGGCCATTAGTATTTTGCAACACTAGGAGCACATTAGACTCTATTGGAGATTTTGTTTATTAAACTTTTTATTTTGAGAAAAATGGAGAGTCTCATAAAGCTGTAAGTAATAGTACAGAGAGTTATCATGTTCCTCTTAACCAATTTCCCTCAAGGGGACATCTCATAAAGCTATAGTACCATTTCACCACTAGGACTATTTACAAAGCTCCCAGATGAATATTAGGCAGCCAGCTTTGAACTTAGGCTTGAGTACAACGTGGAAATAATAAGATCAGGAGAAAAAGAAAGCTCAGGAGTGAAATTGAGACCACATGGTACAATGCACTAAGATTAACACCATAGCGCTAGATGAACCCCTACCACGTCACATAATCATTTCTTTTTTCTGGTGAGAACATTTAAGATCTAGTCTCTTAGGAACTTTGATGTATTGTTAACAATAATCACAATGCTTTGCATGTCTGCAGAACTTATTCAAATTTTAACTCCAACTTTGTACCCTTTGATCAACATATCCTTATTTTCCCGAGTCCTCAGGCTCTCATAACCACCATTCTACTCTGTTTCTATGTAGTAAGCTTTTTAAGGTTCCATGTGTGTGATATTATTATACAGTATTTGTTTTCTGTCTGACATTGCTCACTTGACATAATGCTCTCAAAGACCAGTTGTGTTTTCAACAAATGGAAGGATTTTCTTCTTTCTCATGGTTGAATAACATACTATTGTGTATGTAACATCTTTATCCATTTATATGTAGGACATAACTTATATCATTTCCATTATATTCAACAAGAAATGGGATTTTTCTGTGATAGATGGCAGTTCTATTTTTAAATTTTTGAAGAACCTCCATTCTGTTGTCCATCTTATTTATACCAACTTACATTCCCACCCACGGTGTACAAGGTTTCCTTTTCTTCACTTCCTTGTCAACACTTGTCATCTTGATGATAGCCATTCTAACAGGTGTGTGGTGATATCTCATTGTGGCTTTGATTGGCATTTCCCTGAAGATTTTCCAGTCCATTTCCATGTACCTATTAGCCATTTGCATGTGCTCTTCAGAAATTGTCTGTACAGATCCCTTGCCCATTGTTTAAAATGTATTTCAGAGAGAAGAAGGGAGAGGGAGAGTGAGAGAGTGAGAGATGGGAACATCACTGATGAGAGTCATTGATCTGCTGTCTCCTGCAAGGCCCTACTGGGGATCAAGCCCACAACCCAGGCATGTAACCCAACTGGGAATCGAACCGAGACCTCCTTGCTCATGGGTTGATGCTCAACCACTGAACCACACCTGCCAATTTTTAATTGCAATTTTTATTGTTATTTCGGCATATTAGTTTTGTGTATATTTCAGTTGTTATGAGATACATGGTTTACAAAAATTGCTTCCATTTTGTATGTTGTCTTTTCATTTGTTGGTTGTTTCTTTTGCTGTGCTGAACACTTTTAACTTGATGCAGCCTCACATAACCAACAGAACAATTCTGTAAGTTTAAACTAGTGATGAAATCTTCAAGCTCTTTATAGCTAATTGGTGACTGGTTATAAAAGTGAGTGCCTCTGAAAACTTTCTGGGGGTTTTGTCAACCATATTAAACTATTTGAGGAGTGTAATATCAAATTTTACTAAATAATATTCTTTTGTAATAAAGTGATTCTTCAAGTAATTTAAAAAACCTTACTGTGATTTGGACAGCAGAACAATCTATGAGAGTAATAATGAATTTATTAGAATATCTCCTTGTAGTTGAGTTCTGTATCAATATCTAGAAATCCTGGGAATTCATTGAGAGAACGAAGGTGTGATAAGACTAACCTATTTGATTTAGACAAATGTCACCTATCTAAAATGTTAGCTTATTGGTACCAGGAGAAAAAATGAGTGATCAAATAACTGCCTTCTAAATACCTCATGCGTCCTGAGAAAATAAGACAGAGGCAGGGGAAAGAATAGACAGTTGGTACAATTCCCTGGTCCTCTTCTTAGCCCCACTGAATCAGCAGTTAAACTGGAGAAGTCTAGGAGTCAGAATTGTTAGTGTGACCTCTTGTGATTCTTAAATAAATAAGGAACATGCTGATTTCCAAGGTCTTCTAAATGAAAGGTAAGATTAAATGCTTGTGCCTTCAGAGTTAGATGTTTCCTACCCATAGGTGAAATTGTGGCCATACTTCAGGGGTGACATTTTTCACTAACACAGGTCTTTTATAAAACATTCTAAATTATTTGCTTTAGAAGAGATTAATAATTCTAGGAACAAATTGAATAAGCACAAAGTAATGTTATATCTGGATCTTGGGGTATATCTGCCATGATTTTAGATTTTTCCTTATCTCTGAGCTATCACCTCAAATATTCAGTGTCCAGTGTTGACATACATGGTCATTAGTCTTGTAGCACATTTTGTCCTGTCTAAAATGAGCAATGAGATATTTGGTCCATGCCAAAAGATCGTTCATATTGTGTTCTGTCCTTAACATCTATGGAGACATTTGATCCATAGTTAATATAAATCCTACTCTTCTGCACGATCTGAGCCCTGACCTATCTACCTGCCTCATGTGTCATTGCCAGCCAGGCTACGAAGGTAAGAAGGGTTATTATTGCCAGGAGAGCAAAACATAATCATTGGACCAATACAATCTGATATCATTTTTATATTTTAATACTATAACCCAGAGTATAACTAAACTAAACACTATGGGCTATTTGAATGCGAGAATAACTTCTTTGGTTGTAATGTAGTTTTTGTAATGTGTTTTTATTGAGCGAGAGGGAAAGACAGAGAGAGAGAAAGAAAGGACAGAGAGAGGAAGGAAGGGAGGGAGGAGGGAGGAAGGGAGTGAGGGAGGGAGGGAGGGAGGGAAGGAGGGGAACATCAACCCATAAAATGGGTATGTGCTCTGACTGGGAATCAAAGCAGTGACCTTGAGGTGCACTGGTCAGGGCAAGTGTTTATGTTTTTGACAGGATCAAATTTCAAAGACTTTTTGGTGTGAAACAAATGTCTCCATGGACCAAATGTCTGCTAATTGTGGTTAGGAATAAGAATTGTTAAGAGATATGTTTATAGGTGCCTGCAGGCTTGGCTCAGACACAGAAATTTTTCTTGTCATCACTAAAAGTTTCCATGTCATTTACTTTAGAGAAAAAAGACTTTATAGTTTGGATCAATATCACAAGCCATTTGCCAATAGCTGTGCTCAGTCTGTCACTCACATGCATGCTACTGAGGCATCTCCTGTGAGGGAGTGAGGGCCTTTTGTGATGCTCAAGGGCTGAGTTTCCTTCATCTAAAATAATGTGTCCACCTTCTAAGGAAGTTCGGAAATGGAGACGTGTGTACTAATTTACCCTTTCTCTACCCTGCCAGTTGGGATCTGAGAGAATAAAAAATTTGTTCTTTACATGTTAATTTTGAGATATATCAATATTATCTCAATATCCTGAAATATCGCAAATATCTATCTTTGTCTGAGTTCCCCCATAAGTAGACTTTGTGGTAAATATTAGAAAACAAATGTGTTGATTCAGGAGACAAAACAGGACACATCAGTAGGATATTGGGGACAGGAGACAGGAAAATAAAGGGAGTAAATGAAGAGTGTGTTTTCTAGCAGGTTAGTTACCACTGTGGTTAAGTGGAGTTCACTCCTTAGTGAGACTCTGAAGGTAGTGTATCATAAAGGTCAGATTTATCCTACTCTAAATGCAGGGAGCTGGCATAATTATATACCAACCCTCATAAGTCAATGAGTAAGAGGTGAGCACAAGATGTGTTGACTTTCTGGTACTCTGACACTGTGTATATGGGCACAGTATTCAAAAAAAGTCCTTTAGCAGCAAAGAGTTGCAGATACTGGCAGTAGAAAGTTGAGCCCCTGAATTGAGAGTTAGAGCCCAAAAGGATTTGAGCAGGACATGAAAGTACTATGTGGGAGTGGAGATCATCAAGAATCTGGAATTCAGAAACAAGGATTAGAGATACAAATTTGTTATCATTGATGTAGAATGCAATTAAAATTCATGAGAAAGGATAAGATCACTTAGGGAAATAGAAAAGGGAAGAGGACTGTACATTTAGTACCAGCACCAAAATAACAAATGAAATCAATAAAGCAAACCCATAAGGAAGAAGAAATGATAAAGGAGAAAGGACAAAAGAGCTTGATATCATTGGAGCCAACTTTTTAAAAGTGTATCAAGAAAGAAAGGAGTACTTAGGAAGTATTCAGTGAGTATTAGCTGCTACTATTACTCCTTCCTTCATTCCTTAATTCATTGAATTTGATTATATTCTGCTGATTCTGAAAAAAAAGAAAAGGAAATAAAGGAGTAATAAGCCATACTAAATGCTGCTGACATGGGAATAACAAATGAGATGTGAGATTCCACTCATATTTTGAAAAGAAAACCCAATTGGCAGTCCTAGATGGCTCTTGCCCTTACAGGCAGGTATTGCAATAACTCCCTCTTGTGTATATTCTGAAAGCAGCAACCTAGTAGTGAATTCTAGGAGTCTGAAAACAAAACTCAATTGACAGTCCAAGAGGGCTATGATTCCTGCAAGGAGTTAAAAGAATAGCCTATGGAGATAACATTGGCAAATACGTTCTCCCTTGGAGTGGCCTTCTTATTGTTCCATTGATGGTTTCTTTTGCAGTGCAGAAGCTTTTTATTTTGATGTAGTCCCATTTGTTTATTTTCTCCTTAGTTTCCATTGCCCTAGAAGCTTTATGAGTAAAGATATCTCTACAACATATGTCTGCTATTTTGCTGCCTATGGCTTCTTCTAAGATTTTTATGGTTTCTCATCTTTTAAGTCCTTTATCAATTTGAGTTTATTTTTGTGTATGGTGTAAGTTGGTGTTATTTCTAGCATTGGGGGAATGGGGTGTAAAAGATCGACCAAAGGACTTGTACGCATGCATAAAAGCATAACCAATGGACACAGACACTAGGGGGTTGAAGGCACGTGATGCAATGGGGAGACCCTGTGGAGGTCCATAGGGGAAAAAGGATTCTTATGCTCTACTATTTGTAATACTTTAAAGAATAAAAATAAGAATTTTTTAAGGCTATTGAGAGATATAGACGGCTCTCACCATGAAGGAGGTGCGGCAAAAGTGCCTCTTGTGGATATTTTTAGAATAACACCCTAGTAAGGCAGATGCTGCCCTAGTGCCCTTTTTATAAAAAATCTTTATCATTGAAAGTATTATAATGTACCCCTTTTTCCCACATTGATTTCCTCCAGTGCAACACATCCACCCCCAGGCCTTCACCACACTATTGTCTGTATCCTTGGGATACACACACACACACACACACACACACACACACACACAAATTCTTTGGTTGATATCCTCCCACCCTCCCCTCCTTCCTTCTGAGATTCTGAATTCTGTTCCATTCTTCTTTTATGTCTCTGTATTTACTCCATTCATCAGTTCATTTTGTTAATTACATTCCATAAATAAGTGAGATCATGTGATATTTGTCTTTCTCAGATTGGCTTATTTCACTTACAATAATATTTTCCAGGTCCATCCATGCTGTCCCAAAGGATAAGAGATCTCTTGTTTTTATAGCTGCATAGTATACCGTTCTGTAAATGCCCCACAGCTTTTTTATCTATTCATCTACTAACTAGAGGCCGGATGCACAAAGATTCGTGCAAGAATGGGCCTTCCTTCCCCTGGCTGCTGGCACCACCTTTTCTCAGGCCTGAGCTGCCTTTCTGCCTTTGCTGCAGTCCAGAGCCACCTTTCTGCCTTTATTTCGGCCCAGAGCCCCTTTTCCAACTTGCCACACTGCCCAGAGGCCCAGAGTGTCTGGGGCGGTGCAGAATGCCTGCATCCTGCCCCACCCCCGGCCTCTAAGTGCCTATGTATGCAAATTAACCTGCCATATTTGTTGGGTTAATTTGCATACTCACTCCCTGATTGGCCGGTGGGCATCACAAAGGTACAGTCAATTTGCATCTTTCTCTTTTATTAGTGTCGGTGGACAATTGGACTGCTTCCAAAACTAAGTTATTATAATTTTTAAAAACTACAGGCATATTAGACTTGAAACTTTTAATGGCTATGAATGTATTATCCTGCAATCAAAATTGTAGATGAGTCCTGGGCATTGGAACACTAAAAGCTACCAGTTGAGCCATATGTGCAGCTAGGTTGGGGAAGTTTGTCTAGAGAACAGGATGTGGATTTTTTATTGGGATATAATTGTCATTGAACATTGTGTAAGATTAGGATTTACAACATCTTAATTTGCTGTGTTTCTACATTGCAATATGATTATCACTGTAGTTTAGCTCGTACCTCAAACTCATCACTTAAATTTGTTATTGTAGTGAGAACAACTAAGATCTGGTCTGTCAGCAATTTTAAGTTTATAATATAGTATTGTTGGCTAGAATCACTACCCTGTTCATAAGATCTCCAGAATTATTTTTTGGAGCAGGCAAGAGCAAAATCTGGGGAATGACACTGAAACCAGGTTGGACAATCAATGCCTTAAATCCTATGGTACAAAATGTCCTTCAGAAAAGAGGGGAACATTAAGACATTTCCAGATAAGCCAAAGCTGATATTCATTATCATTAGATCAACCCAACAAGCAATGACAAAGGAATCCTTCAATTTGAAGTAAAAAGGACAATAGAAAATAAATCAAAGTGATATTGAAATATAAAAGTCTCCAATAAAGGTCAACACATGGACAATTACTGGTATAAGATCTTACTTTATTGTAATTTTTAAAAATCCACTTTTTATTCCTTTATAGGATTTAAAAGACCAGAGCATAAAACCTAATGTTCAATACAGGGTGGGACAAAAGTAAGTATGCACTTGTGACTATGCAAAACACAGTGGTTATCACCTACTTTTGAGTCCATACTATATATATTAACTAGGGGCCCGGTGCACAAAAATTTGTGCACTTGGGGCAGGGACGTCCCACAGCCTGGCCTGTGCCCTCTTGCAGTCCAGGACCCCTCGGGGCTGACCACCTGCTGGCAATCAGACATCCCTCTGGCAGCCTGAGAACCCTCGGGGGGTGTCCACTTGCCAGCGGGGAGTAGGCCTAAGCTGCAGTTGGACATCCTTAGCGCTGCTGAGGAGGCGGGAGAGGCTCCCACCACCACCACTGTACTGGCAGCCGTCAGCCTGGCTTGTGGCTGAGCAGAGCTCCCCCTGTGGGAGCGCACTGACCACCGGGGAGCAGCGTCTGCCCCCTGGTGGTCAGTGTGTGTCATAGTGACCAGTTGTTCCCAGTCTTTCTGCTGTTAGAGTCAGTTTTCATATTACCCTTTTATTATATAGGATAGAGGCCCGATGCAAGGTTGGGAGCCGGCTGGTTTGCCCTCAAGGGTGGGGGTCCCCACTGGGGTGCCACTGGGGTGGCTGGCCAGCCTGGGTGAGGGGCTGATAGCTGTTTGCAGCTGATCACACCCCTTCAGGGTGGGGGTCCCCACTGGGGTGCCTGGCCAGCCTGGGTGAGGGGCTGAGGGACTTTTTCAGGCTGGCCAAGCCTCCCCAGCAACAGAAGCCCAGCCTCTCCTTTTTTTCTTTTTTTCCTGGGATTTATTTACCTTCTATAATTGAGACTTTGTAGCCTGGAGTGGAGCTCAGAGCCAGCCAGGGCTTGGCTTCCTCCATCACCAGGGGCAACTCAAGGCTCCAGCCCCGTGGCCATGGCTGGCTGAAAGCAGGTATCTGGGGTTTATTTATCATCTATAATTGAAACTTTATTGCTTTGAGTGGAGGTTAGAGCCAGCCGCTGCAGTCAGGAAGTTGGCTTCCTTCATTATTGGGGCAACCAGTCCTCCTGCTTGCTACAGCTCCTTGGCTGCCAGCTGCTATCTTGGTTGGGTTAATTTGCATATAGTCACTCTGATTGGCTGGTGGGCATGGCTTAAGGCATAGCAAAAGTATGGTCAATTTGTATGTTTGTCTTTTATTAGTGTAAATTGGTAGGCAATATAAAAAGATAGAGTTTCTGACATTATTAACATAAACTAAGGGAGGAGAGCTGCAATCAATTTGTTTTTATATGCAGTTGAAATTATCAGCTTGTAAGAGATTATAACAAGAGTGTGTGTGTGAGTATGTGTATCATATATAATAAAACTCTAATATGCAAATTGACCAAAGCATGGAACAAGCAGTCACTATGATGTGCACTGACCACCAGGGGGCATATAGCTTGGCTCAAGGCTGGCAAGCACGGGGAGCCTAAGCAGGCAAGCAGACATCCCCTGAAGGGTCCTATACTGTGAGAGGGCCCAGGCTGGGCTGAGAGACCACACCCCCAGTGCACAATTTTCATGCACCCGGCCTCTAGGGTGTGTTTGTGTGTGTGTGTGTAAGGTGGATTAATATTACTGCTATTTAAAAAAAAACACAAAATAATAAGTGTAAGGAAGTGGAGCAATTGGAACCCTTGAGGACTGTTTATAGGAGTGCAAACTAGTACAGAATGCTAGTAATAAAAAATTTAAAATAGAATTATCAGCAATTTAATTTCTAGGTATATTTCCAAAAGTTGAAATGGAGATACTACACATCTGTAAACGCAAGGAACCCAGTGGAGGCAAAATAATCTAAAAAAAAAAAGAGCAAATTTGAAATAGACCATATTCAGATTTTAACACAGACGACAAAGCTATAGTGATAAAAAATAGTATGTTATTGGCATAAAGATATATATATATATATATATAACAACGGAATAAAATATAGACAAAATAAATTCATACATATATGCTCAATTGACTTTTAAGACTTAAAATACAAAAGTGAGAAAGAAATGCAGAGATTTTCCTGCTCAGTGCATTTACTGTTTTCTGCATTACAAACATCACTCACCAGAATGGTACTTTATTTTCTTACCAAGGAAACAGCAAAATCAGCCATAGTTTATGGTTTACCTTAGGGCTCACTCTTGGTGTTGTACATTCCATGGGTATGAACAAAAGTTTAATGAACTCCTTCAATCATTATAAATATCAGATAGGGTATATTCATTTATTCCCCTAAAAGTACTGTGCTGTTCCTATTCATGTCTCTCCCCATTCCTCCTAAAAGCACTGATATTTTTATCTCCATAGTTTTATCTGTTATAGACTGTCATACAGTTGGAACCATACAGTGTATAACATTTTCAAATTGGCTTTTTTTTCACTTAGTAATATGCATTTAGGGTTTCTCCATATCTTTTCATGGGTTCATAGCTCATTACTTTTTATCACTGAATAATATCCCATTATCCAAATGTATTCAGATTTGTTTATGTATTCATGTACTAAAGGTGATCTTTGTTTCCAATTTTTGGCAATAGGGAATAAAGCTACTACATTAATAAAGATTTTTTGTGGGTACATAAATTCTCAACTCTTTGGGTAAAATATCAAGGAACATGATCACTCAATTGTATGTTAAGAGTATACTTAGTTGTGGGGTAGGGGCTGGGCAGAGAGGGGTAAAGGAGGGTAAAGGGGGGTCTCAGTAATACTATCCACTATATATATATTTGAAAAATAAAACTACCAAAAAAGAGAAACTGCCAAATTGCCTTCCAAAGTGGCTGAACCATTTCAGATTCCCAACAGCAATGTATGAGTTCTTGTTGCTCTACATCCTCATCAGCATTTGGTGGTGTCAGTGTTCCAGGATTTACCCCTTGCATTAGTGTTGTAGTAGCATCTCATTTTTTAAATTTAATTTCTCTGATGACATATATGTGGAGCATGTTTGCATATTCTCATTTGCCATCTATGCATATTTGATGAGTTGTCTGTTAAAGTCTTGGGCCCATTTTTTTTTAATCGGGTTACTTTTTTTTCTTATTTTTGAGTTTTAAGAGTTCTTTGTACATAATGGATAACAGTCCTTAATCAGATGTGGGTTTTTTTGAAACATTTCTCCCAGTCCACGCCTTCTCTTTTCATTCTCTTGATTTTGTCTTTCACAGAGAAGAAGTTTAAATGTTAATGAATTCCAGTTTATCAATTGTTTCTTTTGTGGACCAAGCCTTTAGTTTTGTATCTAAAAAGCCATTACCACCCAAGGTCAGCTAGGTTTTCTCCTATATTCTCTTCTAGGAGTTTTATAGTTTTGCACTTTACATTTTGGTCTACAATCTTTTTTGAGCTCTTTTGTGAAGGGTGTAAGGTCTGTGTCCAGGTGTTCTGCATGCAGATGTCCAGTTATTCCAACACCATTTGTTGAGAAAACTATCCTTGCTCCATTGTATTGCCTTTCCTCTTTCCTCAAAGATCAGTTTGCTGTATTTATGTTAATCTATTTCTAGATTCTTCCTTCTGTTCCACACATCATTTGTCTATTCTCTCACCAATATACAGTTGTAATGTATCAATTGATTTTTGACAAGAGTTCTAAGAAAATTAAATAATAAATTAATGGGTAAAAAATATTCTTCTCAACAAATGATGGTATGACAACTGGATAGCCACCTGCAAAATATATAACTTTGTAGCCATAATTCTCACCACATGCAAAAATTAACTCAAAATCTATCAAAGCTCTAAATGCCAGTACTAATGTCATGAAACTCTTAGAGGAAAACCTTGGTGCAGATCTTTTTCAGATTGGATTACACAGCAGTTTCTTTTACTGAACAACAAAGGTACATGAAACAAAGGAAAAATATAGATAAGTTGGAATTCATTAAAAATTTCAGCAAAGGGCACATCAATAAAGTAAAAAAGACAATCTGAAAATCAGGGAAAACTTTTGCAAGTCATATCTATATTTATAAAAGCCTACGCGACCAAATGACCAAACAGCTGAACAACTAGTTGACTATTCGCTATGATGCGCACTGACCACCAGGGTGCAGATGCTCAATGCAGGAGCTGCCCCCCTGGTGGCCAGTGTGCTCCCACAGTGGGAGTGCCACTCAGCTGACTGACAGGTGCCAGACACCTGACTCATGGCTGGCAAGTGCAACTGTGGTAGCGTGAGCCTCTCCTGCCTCCACAGCAGCACTACTGAGAGTGAGGGAGGCAGGTGCAGCAGAGCTAGAATGAGCAGGAGCAGCATGGTGCCTGGCCTGGGCTCAGGCTCCTCACTGGCCGCCTGCCGCCTTGCACACTATGACATTCCTCAAGAGATGTCGGACTGTCGACATCCCCGGAGGGGTCCTCGAATAAAGGAGGGCACACGCCAGGTCGAGGGACCCCAACATTGAACGAATCCGTTCAATGCCTTTACTATCTAGTAAGGCCCTTAGATCTAGATTATATCAAGTACACTAAAAACCTTTGTCTTGATTGATTTGTGAATGACAAAGAAAGTTATGTAATTTTCCCCCAAGGCTCAGAAATCATACAATATATTTGAATAGATTTTGCAGTTCATTAAATTTTAGATAAGGCATATGTTTTAGAATACAAATCCAGCCGAAACCGGTTTGGCTCAGTGGATAGAGCGTCAGCTTGCGGACTGAAAGGTCCCAGGTTCGATTCCGGTCAAGGGCATGTACCTGGGTTGCGGGCACATCCCCACTGGGGGATGTGCAGGAGGCAGCTGATCGATGGTCCTCTCTCATCGATGTTTCTAACTCTCTATCTCTCTCCCTTCCTCTCTGTAGGAAATCAATGGAATATATTTAAAAAAAAAATAGAATACAAATCCATGTAGCCTAATATTCGTGATTGTAAGATTGACCCTGGGTACTTGTTAGAATTCAAGTCCTAGATCCCTCTTCTAGAGGCTTTGACTCTTTCTGATAAAGAGGATCCTAAGTATAATTTTAATGAACACCAGATAATGATTTATTTTTACCTTTGAAAGTAGTTACCAAAAGTAATCATGTGCTTTAATCCATTAATCAACAAAAGGTCATATTTTTAATAAAGATAACATTATTTAACATTGTATTGATTGAAATATTTATGATTGTAAATTTCATTCGGTTTTATATTATCAAACACACGATTAAGGTAGTTTTTCAACTGCTATTTAATAATTGAACAGAGAATGAAAATCAATCAAAAGTTCTTAGTGTTGAGAGACAATTGTCAGCACTCTATATTCCATCTTGTATAGCATAGAAGGCTTTTTCCGGTCACCTAGGAATTTTACACCCTGATTGAAAAGACTGATTGGCTGTAGAATTCACTGGAAAATAGGATTGCCATAAAACCGTAGGCGTGTGTAGCTCAGTCAGTTGCATTCCCCATAATGCTTAAATCGAAATGATCTATCATTTGATCTGTAAAGAAAAAGAGAAAGAAGTAGACATTATTATAAACAGCATTTAAAATTACCTGGATATTGCAGTAAGTGCTTGTAAATGAGCAGCATGATGTGGAGAAGCTGTGCTCCACCTCCACAACCAAGTGGGACCCACACGCTCCCCAGAACCTTCACACATCCTTCCCTCAACTGGGGCTACTTGGCTCTTCCTACATGGTCAGTCCTGGTTCAGTCTTGGAAACCACCCAGACTGGAGAGATGAGAGGAATGGAGATTGTTTTGATGGTTCTCTGGAAGTAGAAGTCATTTTGGGTCTTGAATAAGAGGAAATAATTATGAGAGACAATGAAGAGGAAAGTATGAAGGTTGGCTGAACCTTTAGACTGCAGACTCCTTTGGAGTGAAGCACATAAGAAAGGAGATTGAGTGGAAGTGTGCTGGGATGCCCTGCTCTCTAAGGAAGGTTCACAGTCTGTCATGGAGTTCAGAGACTAGGTTGACCCTCAGAGGAGTCCCTTCCTAGCAGGAATGGCCCCTTGTTATGGATTTCAATATCAGTAGTCAAGTAGTGTTTGTTGCTCAGTTATACTCCCTGAAGCTTGGTTGCTACATCACAAAGATGATCAGTTAGCATATGGACTTCCGAGGTCAATATATTGTGCATAGACTCATTCTTAAGTCCTAGTGGTTAAATTAATTGATTTGTACATTTCCAGAATATCCAGCAGATATATTGAGAGGTCAAATACAAATCTGCTTTTGCAAATGAGAACTCCTGGGAAAGGTACCAGTGTGATTCTGTGGCATTTACTGAGATAGTACAATTTTTTCCCATATATACTAGTACTGTGCATAGACTTTCTAAAACATGGGTTTTCCTATCATCTTGTGATGGCTTCCTCATTATTTTGGAAGAGCCAATATTTAGCCTTATATTCTTACAACATTTCATTGCAGAAAATGCATTCATTGAGGTAAGTTTTCTTATTCGTTGCGCAGACTGGATCAATTTCTTTGGTGCATATATAGTATCGCTCATTATACGTATTACAGCCTGGCTGTCAAACATAAAGAACAACATAAAATTTGTTAGATAATGAACTTTTTGAAAAAAATGTCTTTAACCTTAGTGCAAGATACCATGCAGCCAAATGGAATGAAAATATTCTATATTGTGGTTTGGAAATACACAATCTACTTAGTCATAAAATTTTATTGATATATTTTTACAAACCCAATATCATTTTTAAAAAGCAAAAAAATGGTTGAATGTATTTTTATAATGTAACCACTCTCATCTCACTTCTACTCATACCTGCATCGGATTTTCCCCATTGTTTCATATCACAAATATAGTAAAAAGGAATCTTAATAATTTCCCTATCTTTTTCATTGATTTAACTACTATAGAATCAGATTCAGTCAGATTATCACCACATATGTGTATATTCATATATGTTAGTATTTTCAAATATATGTAAAATTTGTTTAGTAATGGCACTATTGGTAATTTACATAAATGAACAATATGGTGTGTATTGTTACATGACTGCCCTTTGAAATGTCTATGTAATTTTATGTAGGTCCTTCTCTATGTATAATATTCTCTATGAATATATGAACATTATTATTTTATTTACCTTTCAGTGGATAATTTTTGCAATCCTCTTTTTTTTGTAGAGAAATAATTCTACTTTAAATAGACTGTAACCATTATCAGGTTCTCCCAGATAACAAAGATACCCAATAATGTAATCTTTGAAATAATGGGATATTTTATCTTGTTCAAAATGCCAAATATTTTATATGGCTGGCTAGATTTTATTTATTGAACTTAGCATAATAATGGCACAGTTTAAACAAAATTTTTTGAAGGATCATCCTGTTGCACATTTTGTTTGGTGAATTTTTTTTATAAAAGAACAAGTGAGTGGGACTAGAGAGATAGAAACACCAATGATAAGAGAGACATCAAAAAGTTGTCTCCTGCAGACCCTCTACTGGGAATTAAGCCCACAACCTGGGAATGTGCCCTGACCAGGAATTGAACCAGAGGCCTATTGTTTTATGGGTCAACGTTTAACCACAGAACAACACTGGCAGGACTGTCTGGTGAAATTTGCTGTTACAATATAAAATACTTATAAGTTTCCCAACCAGTGTAGCTCAGTGATTGAGCATCAATCTATGAACCAAGAGATCACGGTTCCAATCCTAATCAGGGCACATGCCCAGGTTCTAGGGTGCATCCCTATTATGGGGCATGCACGGCAGCCTATTAATGATTCTCTCTCATCATTGATGTTTCTGTATCATTCTCCCTATCCCTTCCTCTCTGAGATAAATTTTTAAAAATCTTAAAAATATTAAAAGCTTTTTTAATTTCCAAATTAATCAGTATTAACTTACCTCCCTGCGACTGCGTTTTAGTGGTACAAAAATAGTTTCTGCGACAAGCACACAAAAGAAAATGTAAATATAAGAAGAAGGGAAAGAAATCAGAGTCTCTGGTGGGAAGAACCTATATCTCTTAGTAGGAAAATTCTATACAAATTGCATACTCAGGACCCCCAAGTTCTGAAGTGAGCCTTTTGTGATAATATCAAAATAGTAATTCACAAAATACATCCAAATCTGGAAATATAATTCCAAATTATTATCATCTGTGAAAAATAATTTGAAGTGTTGTGGTGCCATAATCATCAAACTCTCCTATGAAGATACCATAGTTCTTTTTATTCATTTTTTAATAAATGAGACATCCTATTCAGAGAAGACAATGCCTTGTTTAATTCCACTTAATATGCCTTGCATAATGTCACCTAACATGAATAAATTATTACTTTATGAGATAGTATTCAGTTCTAATATCAGGGGCCAATTCGACACCTTACAGCTCCTTTACTCAAATTCATCATCATTCTTGCAGTAAAGGAAACATAAATTTTGAATGATTTCTCACCTTATACAAGATTTTGACTTTAGTGGCCTCAGAATTGACAAACAACAAATCAGATTGCTAAGGATTATCTGATCTAGGAGACATCATTCACTCCCTACAATCTGCATTTATCAAACATGGAATCTGACCTCCAAAATAATAATTAGGTAAATATCTTTAATGATAAATGAACAAAAACCTAAGTTCTGCTGCTCATTCTAAACCAGCTCTCTGCCTCCATCTCTCTAAGGTGGAAATGAGAAAATATAACCCACAGATATAATTTTAAAAGGGGGGTTGTAACATGCCTGCTTTCATTTTGCCAGTTTAAGTATTACAAACTCAATGAAAGAATCTGCTCCATTTTTAGAGAATAGATATTGTCTCCAGCATTTTCTAAGATGTGTGAATTGCTTCATCCAGAATAGAAAATGTACTCACCAGAATAAAGAGGAAATACCGAGGCAGTGATGAAAATAATTTTGAGCAATGATGAGAAAAAGGTCATTTTATCAAATCTGTAGAAGAAACCCAAAAGGGATGTTTACAACAGATGACACAGAGACAAATTTCCTATTTGCAATTGAAAGTTTCTTACAGGCGAAGGACCTGCTACTCCCCTAGTTACCTTAATATGTTGGACTTTTCCCTTTTTTCTTTGCACAAACTTACAGGATCAAGGGACATACATGGGAACAGTAGGCCTCATAAAGACTTGAGAGAAACAGCAGGACACATTCTCAGCACACTTAAGAAGGAGCTGTTCATTCCCAAACCTTGGCTCAGCCCACAGAAGCCTGACACCACTTAAGGAAATATGGGCACTGGAATCTCCTTTTTCCTCAGAATATAGCAACATTTCAGGAAGGACTGACCTGGAGCAGGCCTCACAGCAATGCTGCACACCATGGCCAGCCCATAGATTCCCCACCCAACCTCCCTGAAACAGGAGGCAGTGGAGCCTGAGGCCTACAGCTCTAGAGACTGTGACAATTTTGTTCCCTTTCTTTGTCAACCACCTCACCCAGGTGTGGAGTCTTCCTTTATTGGCTTTCTGCTGTTTAGGAGCTTGATGAAGTTAAAATAGATGACTCATAATAACATAAGGCAGAGGTATTCTGTGTTCTGCCTAGAGGCTGTAAAACAGATTGTGAGAGATGCCACTCAAATAATTCTCAATAGGTCTTCCCTCAGAAGGAAGTTTGGGATCATTTTATGATAATCTCAGAACTGTAGGATGGGGGTAAAGTAATAAACAGGGCTTCAAAATCCTAAAATAGACAAGAGATGTGAAAGCTTTTCCAACTGCTGAGTTGGAAAGAAAGGAGAATCAAAGCACGAAATACAATAATAAATCAGGGAAACTGTAATTAGATCCATACGTAGACTTTTAGTATTTTGAAATACTAGGGGAACATTAGATTCAATTGAAGCTTTGGTATATTAAACTTTTCATATTGAGATAAATGAATTGTCTCATAATGCTGTAAGTAATAGTATTGAGAGATATCATGTTCCTTTTAACCAGTTTACCCCAATGGGGACATCTCATAAAGCTATAGTATAATTTCACCACCAGGAATATTTAAAAAGCTCCAGACAAATATTAGGCATCCAGCTTTGAACCTGGGCTGGAATACAACATGACAATAAAAATATCAGGAGGGAAAGAAGGATCAGGAGTGAAATTGAGACTACGAGGGACAGTGCCCTAAATTTTATATTGAATCATTTGATCTGAGGAATAAATGAAGAAAACAAGATCAAGTCAGTATAGCCCAGCTGACTTAAAATAGACTCTGTATAGTCAGGCTGACAAAATTAGTTCAAACCAAATGTGCTAAAGCATGAGGAATGGATTTTATGTTAAATAGCCTGAGGACTCATAAATGGAGGGATATTTCATGTTCATGAATAGGGAGACTCCTTACTGTCAAGATGTCAGTTACTCCCAAGTTGACCTATAGATTCTATACAGTCCCAATCAAAATCCCAGCAAGTTATTGTTTGGATGTTATTAAACCAATTCTAAAGTTAAAGGCAAAAGACCAGAATAGGCAATAGAATATTGAAGGAGAAGAGCAAAGTTGGAGGATTGATACTACTCAACTTCAATAAACAAGACAGTTTATAACTAACCCAATAATCACGACGGTTTATTATTAGCAAAAGAAGAGACAACTTGATTAATGGAACAGAATAGAGATCTCAGAAACAAACCCCCATAAATGTAGCCAAAAGTTTTCTGACAAATGAGCAAGGGTAATATAATGAGGCAAAGATAGTTTCTCAAAATTAGTGCCGGAACCACTGGATATCCACATTCAATAAAATAAATGTAAACTTAGACCTTATACCCATCTCAGAAAGTAACTCAAAATGAATCACAGACCTAAATGTAAAATGCAAACTATAAAACTTCTAGGAGATAAGACAAACCAAGATGACTTTGGGAATAGTGAATACTGTTAAAATACAATGCCAAAGACATGATCCATGGAAGAAATAACTGATGAGCCAGACTTTGTTAAAATTAAAAACTACTGTTGTGTGAGGGACAATAATCAGAGGATGAGAAGACAGGCCACAGACTGGGAGAAAATATTTTCAAAAGACACTTGTGTTAAAGGACTATTATCCAAAGAAATCTTAAAATTCAGAAATACAAAAATAAAGAACTTTGTTTAAAAATGGGCCAAAGACTTTAACCTACACCTCCCCCAAAAAAGTTATAAAGATGTCAAATAAGCATGTGAGATATTCTCCACTGATACATCCACAAATAAATGAAAATTTAAAGTGAAATGCGCCGAACACCTATTAGAATGCCAGGACATTGACATTCCAAATGCTTGCAAAGATATGGAGCAACAGAAATTCTCTTTCACTATTGGTAGACATGCATAATAGTATAACCACTTTAGATAGAAATATGGTAGGTTATTACAAAACTAAACTTATTTACCATGCAATCCAGCAATAATGCTCTTTGATATTTACCTAAAGGAGGTGAAATCTTATGAACACAAAAACAAACCAACTAACAAACAAAACCTGCACACTGATGTTTAGAACAGTTTATTCATAATTGCCAGAACATGGAAGCAATCAAGATGTCCATCAGTAGGACAATGGGATAAATAAACTGTGGTACATCCAGCTGATGGACTGTTATTTAGTCCTAAAAAGAAATGAGCTATCAATCATGAAATGACATGGAGGAACTTTAATGTATGTTACTAAATCAAGGAAGCTAATTTGAAAAGGCTACATACTGTAAAATTCCAACTATATGATATTCTGGAGAAGGGAAAACTGGAGACCGGAAAAATCAGTGATTGTCAGGCATAGGGAGATGGAGTGAGTGATGAGTAAGTGGAGCACAGAGGAACCTAAGGCAGTATAAATATATAATACCATAATGATGAATATACACCATTATATATTTGTTCAAACCCATAGCATATACAACACCACTAGTAAACTGTAATGTAAACTATACACTTTGTGTGAATATGAAGTGTCAATGTGTTTGCATCATTCTTAACAAATATACCACTCTGTTGTCGGTGTTGATAATGGACAAGGCTATGTATGTGTAGGGACAGTGGGAAATAGGGTATATAGGAAATATCTGCACTTTACTCTAAATTTTGCTGTGAACCAAAAATTGCTCTTCAAAGTAAATTCTTAATAAAGTACTTAATATGCACAAGGTTATTTATTTTCTGATGCATAATCTATAATTGCAAAAGTTGGAAATATTTATAAACTGGAATATAAAAGATTGAATTATCTCTTGTACTTCACAAAGTAGAACACTATACAGCTCATTCAGAAGGAACAATATAGGCATGAATATATATGCTCCCGAATTGCTGGAATTTCTATATTTTCTCTGGAGAATGTAATAACTTAGGATTTTACTTTGTAACATACCATTATTAATACATAAGTTTTTCCATATAACAATTTATTTTATAATAATTTATAAAACTGAAATATTTTCCATTTCCTAATAAGTGAGAGGTAATCTACCCACATCATAAAAATCAAATATTTTACCCAATTTAGTTCCTGCACAAATAAAAGACTTTAAGTAACTTGTTATCTCCAATGATATTTCCATGTCTGTTGTGAGAAGACATGGATGCAGTTCTTTTAATGAGGACACAACAGTGAGTGAGACTTCTTTGGCATTGACTGTGGATAGGAAAGTCCATTTGTCAAAACTGTGTACAATGCTGATTTTTACAGGAGATCTAACTTTGCTTCAATAAATATTGTATTATTTAAACCCAACAACACCTTCATTTGAAGGTATCATTTTTAGATGAAGAAACTGAAGAGCAAGAAAGATAACTTGCTAACATCATTATAATATAAAGGGAATTAATTGAGACTGATTATTTCAATGCTGTTTCTAATGTCCATGCAATTGCCTCATAGTAAACAACTCTCAATTACATGGCAGATGAATGGCCCCTAGAGAGATCAAAGAGGGTTTGCCTAATGTAAGCGTTTGATGTTAGAACTGATAACTAAAAAATACCAGACCTGAAGGAGAGTATTCCAACAAATACCATTGGAAAATATGACCTAGAAAACAGATAAGGATTCTTCAAGTACTTCAGCTCTGTAGGTCAGAAACAGGATGAATTTCCCTGCCGCAGTATCCAGTGGCCATTCAAATCCACTATACAATCTCTTATTTTTTACAATATGGGATTTTTAAAAATCACTCAATGTAATCTTAAAGAGGCATGTGAACTGTTCTCTATCTGGTTTACCTATTCAAGGATTCTAAACCAAATGGAACAACCAATTTTCTTCCTAGATAACACCAAATCTTGCCTGCATTTTCTAGGATTTGAGAAATACTCTATCCTGGCACAAGAACAGACATATAGATCAATGGAATAGAATAGAGAACCCAGAAATTGACCCAAACCACTATGCTCAATTAATATTCAACAAAGGAAGCATGAACATACAATGGAGTCAAGACAGTCTCTTCCATAAATGCTGTTGGGAAAACTGGACAGATACATGCAGAAAGAAGGGAAGGGAAGAGAAGGGAAGGGAGGGGAGGGGAGGGGAGGGGAGGGGAGGGGAGGGAGAAGGAAAGAAGGGAAAGGAAGAAAGAAAAGAAACTAGACCACTAACTTACACCATTCACAAAATAAATTCAAAATGGATAAAGGACTTAAACTTAAAATGGGAAACCATAAAAATACTAGAGGAATCCACAGGCAGCAAAATCTCAACATATGCCAAAGCAATTTCTTCATTGATACTGCTCCTAGGGCAATGGAAACTAAAGAGAAAATAAACTAATGGGACTACATCAAAATAAAAAGCTTTTGCACAATAAAAGTAACCATCAACAAAACAACAAGAAAGCCCACTGCATGGGAGGACATATTTGCCAATGTTATCACCAATAAGTGTTTAATCTCCAACATTTACAGGGAACTCACACAACTTGACAAAAGGAAGATAAACAACCCAATCAAAAAATGGGCAATGGACATAAATAGATACTTTTCAAAACAAGCAGAAGGAAGGCCAAGAGACATATGAAAACATGCTCAAAGTCACTAATTATACGAGAGATGCAAATCAAAACGTCAATGCGGTACCATCTCACACCTGTCAGAATGGCTATCATCAACAAATGACAAGTGCTGGCGAGAATGTGGAGAAAAAGAAACCTTCATGCACTGCCGGTGGGAATGCAGACTGGTGCAGCCACTGTGGAGAACAGTATAGAGTTTCCTCAAAAAACTAAAAATGGAACTCCCATTTGACCCAGTGACCCCACTTCAAGGAATATTTCCCAAGAAAACAGGAACACCAATCAGAAAGAATATATGCACTCCTATGTTCATAGCAGCACAATTCACCATAGCTAAGATTTGGAAACAGCCTAAGTGTTCATCAGCAGATGAGTGGATTAAAAACCTGTGGTACATCTACACAATGGAATACTACACTGCTGTAACAAAGAAAGAACTCTTACCATTTGTAACAGCATGAATGGGCCTGGAGACCATTATGCTAAGTGAAATAAGCAAGTTGGAGAAAGATAAATATCACATGATCTCATTCATTTGTGGAATATAATGAACAACATAAACTGATGAACAAAAACAGATCTAGAGACAGAGAAACATTAATCAGACCATCAAACCTCAGAGGGAAGGTAGGGAAGGGTGGAGGTAAGGGGGAGAGATCAACTGAAGGACTTGTATGCATGCATATAAGCCTAACCAATGGACACAGACAACAGGGGGGTGAGGGCATGAGTGGGGGGTTTCAGAGGGTAATGGGGGCATAAGGACACATATGTAATACCTCAATCAATAAAGAAATTTTAAAAAATAAAATAAAATTTAAAAAAGATATACATAGCATGTATTTAAACATGCCTTTTTAAATTTGGAAATTTACTTAAAATTCATCCTCAGTTCAAAAGAGTTCATTCAATAAAATAAAGAAAAAAATACTCTATCCAGGATTGCAATGTACTCACCAGGAGAAAATGGAAATGCCAACATGATGATAAAAAAGCTGGCATTAATATTCAATGAGAAGTTAGTGATTAAGAAAGCAGAAGGTTTATGACAAAGTCCCATAAATAGTTCAGTGAACAGAACCACAGAGGCCACTTCCTGAATCCTCCAACTTGAGAAAGAAGAGCCTCAACTCCTGAGTTGTTAAAATCCTTTACTATTTTCCTTTTTTTAAAAAATTTTCACCAAAGAATATTTTTCCCATTTATTTTCGGTGAGAGTGAAAGGGGCGGGGGAGGGAGGAAAGGGGTGGAGGGAGAGAGGGAGGGAGGGAGAGAGAAAGGAAGGAAAGGAGAAGAAAGGAAAGGAGAGGAGGGGAGGGGAAGGGAAGGAAGGGGAGGGGAGGAGAGGGGAGGAGAAGAGAGGAGGAAAGAAAAAGAAAAAGAAAGAGAGAGAGAGAGAGAGAGAGAGAGAGAGAGAGAGAGAGAGAGAGAGAAAGAAAGAAAGGAAGAAAGAAAGAAAGAAAGAAAAAGAAAGAAAGAAAGAAAGAAAGAAAGAAAGAAAGAAAGAAAGAAAGAAAGAAAAGGAAGAAAAGAGAGAGGAAGGAAGGACGGAAGGAAAAAGGAAAGAGAAAAGAAAAGAAAGGAAAAGAAAAGAAAAAAGAAAAGAAAAGAAAAAAGAAAAATCTTTGCAAGAGAGACACATTTCTTGGTTGTCTCTTGTAGGTGCCTGGACCAGGGCCAGCATAGAACCAGCAACCAAGGTACTTGCCCTTGACCAGGAAAGGAAGCCAAAAGACTCTTCTCAAGTTACCCACCTCAAGAAGACGCAATACAAAGGCAGACTGTGGATGTCTTGTTTACTTGTGCAGCCTCAGCCAGCTCCTCTATGTTGAGCAGTGTATTTTAAATACTGCTATGTAGGAAACCAAGTGTCAGGAGAGATAAGGCACACAGGGTCCTATGTCCAGGCAGTGACTGGGAGGTTACCACAGGAAGAGGTGATCAAAGCTATTCCTACAGCAGGAAGTTTAGAGGACAATTTTATCTGATGGGCATAATGAATGGGGAGGGGAGAAAATAAGTATGTTTATAGATCCTAAAATGATAAGACATGAAGACTTGATAAGCAAGGGAGCTGTGTAGGATCAGGAGATAAGGCAGGAAAAGAATTTCAGAAAATAAAACTTGAATATATGTCTGGAACTGCTTAGTTTGAAAACAGATAGCTATGAGAGGCACATGGAGAACTTTGTACAATTACCTGTGCCCATGTTCCTTCCCCAAGGTTGTGATTCAGATTTCTATATGAGATCCTAGTAACAGGTATTTTTTTTAAGTTTCTAAGATGGCAATAACATGCAGAGTCCCTGAGCTAGAGCCACAGAGCAATCTCTGGGGTACTATTATATCATTCTTCCTACTTCCCTACACCAGAGCTTTCATAGTTAGCTGAAGTATATACAAACCTGTCTGTGGCTAGCTTTATTCACACACTTAAATTGCACTTATTTCGGAAATTCAGCATGTTTCAAATTTCTGTGATCCAGTCTCAAAAGAAGTAACATAAATTCTAAAATGATAATAATAATAACTTAGTCTTAAGAATCTAGAGCTAGCCTTGTCTTTTTTTTTCTCAGTGGTAGACCGTTAGCCCATGCACTCCAGTGTTTAGGTTTGAACTCCCATCCAGCCCACACACTTGGGTTGCAGATTCCATTCCCAGCCCCTAGCAGGGCATCTGAGGGAGGCAACCAATCCATGTGTGTCTCTCTCATCTATGTTTCTCTCTCTCTTCCAAACCCCTTCCCCTGTCTCAAAAAATCTTTGGAAGAAATATCATTCAGTGAGTATTAATAACAACAACAAAAGAATCTAGAGCCAGACAACTGTGCTTCTGGTCTCAGCACTATGGCTTAGTATGTGGGGTACCTTTAAAAATTGCACATATTGTCCTATATAAAAAAGCCTAATATGCTAGGTTCTGGTCAGCGGTTCAAAGAATCAAAGCATAATCTATATATATAAAAGCCTAAGTGACTAGTCAACCGGTCGCTATGATGCACACTGACTACCAGGGGGCAGATGCTCAACGCAGGCGCTGCCCCCTGGTAGTCAGTGCTCACAGATAAATGGTGAATTTTCCTCCATCCCTACTAGGGAGAGGGAAGCGAAGGCACTTGCCTCTGGCACAAACATTTACGTGGGCGCCAAAAATGTAGGTAATTAAGACGAATACTATTTTAATGCAATATGTAAAAAAAATAAATGTTAGTACAGAAAGATCCATGATGAACAAAATATCAAAATTATAAAGAGACAGGATCCGCCCTTGCATTACACGACACACCTGTGCTACAGTGGCAGGTCCACTGGAAGCTGCTGGAGGGCCGATCTGTCTGTCTTGGTCCCTACGGTATCCCCAGGGTCTAATACAGTGTCAGGCGCATAGTAGGTGCTCAATAAATATCTGTTAGCTGACTTAAATGTGTAGGCAGTCATTTGGTGGGTTTGTCCCTTTGATAGTTTGTTCATTCGCTTTCTTGTCCACTCATTCTCTGTGTGCTCTGGGTCTCTGTGTGCCAGGCACTATGCTGGCAGGGAGAAGGGACCTAAAGAGAAATACACTTTGCTGATCTCCCCACGGCCCTCCCACTCTGTGGACTGAACAGAGGAGAAGTACTTGAATGAGTGAGTGCACAGAAATCCTCAGGAAGGTCTGCCAGGTTCCGTTGTGCAGGGTGTGTACTGCCCACATCCAGGGGGCATCGCTCACATCGACGGCGATGCACACAGCTCCCGCTGCCCCCTGGTAGTCAGTGCTCTCCCACAACCAACCTCCCGTGGTCCCTCCCCCAGCCAGCCAGCCCCAATTGGGACTGGCTGAGACAGTCGTTCCTTATAGCTGGCCAGGTCGAGGGTCCCCACCGGTGCACGAATTTGTGCACCAGGCCTCTAGTCTGATTATAAGTTAACGCATTTGTAAAAAATAAATAAATAAATAAAATAGCTGCTTGCAATTGTTACGTAATTTATTACATACAAAATGCCTACAAGTGCCTGTACCAGATTAGCATAGAATAAAGACAGAAGCATTTTCAAATAGTTAATGAAAACCTATTATATATAAGGGCTGTATCATTTATTGACCAAATATCAGTGAATTGAATACACCAATATTTTTCAAGATTAGTATTAAGTAGGATTTTCCAGTACTCAAGGTTGATTCAGCATTTGAAAACTAAGAAATATAATTCACTACATTAACAGATAAAAGAAAAAAATCATATGACCAGTTCAATAGACAACTACTCATGATAAAAAAACAAAAACAAAAAAACCTTTGATGATTAAATGTAAGTAAGCAGTTTGATGAAGGGCATTAGAGAAGACTGCAGAGTTTATGCTGTGATTTTGATTGCCTTCCCACAATAATAAGAGGTCTCAGTGCAATAAAGAACAGAAAAAGAAAAATCAGAAGGGCAGGGGAGTTTAAGATTGAAACAGAGAGGTAAAATTGTCTCTAATAATATTAGCAAACTTTTTTGCCCAAGAAGTATATATTTTAAAAGGCAATTACAAAAATTAACAAAGTATGCATTATAATCATAGGATACAAGGTCAATATATACTAGCAAAAATAACAAAAACTGAAATTTACAATTTTTCCAAACAGCTGTGCTGAGGTTTAATTCACATACAATGAGCTTCACATACTTAACTGTCCAGCCTGATAAATTTGACATTTGTATGCACCAATGAAAGGATCTTCACAATCAAGATAGTGAACATATCCATCACCCCTCAAAGTTTCCTCCTGTCCCTCCCTACTCTCTCCCCAGGCAGCTGATGATCTATTATCACTTTACATTAGTTTTATTTTTCTAGACTTTTACATAGATCGACTGTAACATTTGTACCCTAATTTGCCTTTCATTCAGCATAATTATTTTGAGAACCATCTGTGTATCAGTACTTCCTTGCTTTTTATAGCTGAGTAATATCCATTGTATGGATAGGCCATAATTTGTTTATTCATTTGCTTGTCCATGATCACTTATAGTGTTTCTAGTTTGCAGATATACAAAATAAAGCTGCCACAAATATCCATATACATGTTTTCTTAAGCATATGCATACATTTCACTTAGGTAAATAGCTATCAGTGGAAGGACTGGAACACAGGGTAGTTCATAAGGATAAAAGTTTCTTAATTTTTAAAGAGTCTGCCAAATTCTTTGCCAAAGTATTGTCCTGCTTTACATTCCCATCATTGGTGCCTGAGAGTTCCAGTTGCTCCACACCCTCACCAACACTTGGTGTGGTCAGTCTTTATAATGTAAGCCACTCTGTTAGGTATAGAGTAGTATCTCATTGTGGTCAATTTACAGTTGCTTAACAATTTTTGGCCTTTGGAGGGGGTTATTTTTAGTGAAATACAATTGACATAAACATTGTGTGATATTAAGGTTTACATGTTAATTGGATACATTTGTATACTTTATAAGATTAACACCATAGCGCTAGATAAACTCCTACCGCGTCACATAATCATTTCTTTTTTGTGGTGAGAACATTTAAGATCTAGTCTCTTAGCAACTTTGATGTATTGTTGACTATAATCACAATGCTCTACAGATCTGCAGAACTTACTCATCTTTTAACTCCAACTTTGTACCCTTTGATCAAAATATCCTTATTTTCCTGAGTCACCAGGCTCTCATAACCACCATTCTACTTTCTGTTTATATGTATTGTTAGGAATGCTCTTAACAAAGTTACAGGAATGAGACAAATACTCAAAACTGGATCTGCAAGGTATATTTACTCCTGCACAGAAGGGTGCTGTTCCTAGCTGGAAATCATGGGCAAAGCACACCGAACAGGAAGTCCATTTGGGTTTTATTTTCTGATGCGGGCGGGTCCTGCCCCTCACTCTGAACTCTGACTTGATTGGTCAGGGCTCAGAGCTAGGATTCCCATTATTGCATGATTGGCTATTGCAGAGGAAGGGTAGGAGTAAGATAGAGGCTAAGATAGTAGCCCCCTGAGAGTCTGGATGTCATGTCAAAAATGGCTCGACCTGAGATGGCAGTAAGCTCCTTTCTTTGACAGAAAAGATAGCTGGTTCACCCTCACTCCCCCTCCCACCCCTTTTTTTTATTTGACTCTTCTCTTTAAATTCAACTAGCAGTCTTTGACTTTCATGTTCTGCAGTATCTAGGAAAAGGTGATTATTCTGCTGATATGTTACTGGGATTTGTTTGGTTAATGCAGTGTCAATTAACCTTTGGATAAGGCCTCTCATACATGGAATAATGCAACATCCTATTACTGTCATAACACTAACACAATAATTAAAGATGTGAATATAGATGTCGTCACGCCCTTCCATTTCCTGAACCATTGCTCTAGTAGACCTGAGAAAGGGTTCTCAGTTCCAGAATTCTCAGCTAAATCTTTAGCCAAAGTTTCCAATCCTTGTAAGGCCTTAGTGATGTTCCCATCTGGAGCTGTGTTGTTAGGGATAAATGTATACGATTGGCCTCCTATCATTACACATACTCCCCCCTTTTTCTGCTCGAACCATACCTAAAGCTAGCCAGTTCTCCCAGGTCAGTGGTCGGCAAACTGCGGCCCCTTGAGTGTGGCTCTTCCACAAAATACCATGTGCGGGCGCGCACGTACAGTGCGATTGAAACTTTGTGGCCACACTCAAGGGGCCAAAGAGTCGCATGTGGCTCGTGAGCCGCAGTTTGCGGACCACTGTCCCAGGTCATTCTGTTGGTTGCATCTAATTGCTCAGCTATTCCCTTGATAGCATCTCTAGTGTAATTCAGAAACCTCTGCTGATTACTAGTATAAAATATATATTTTATCCAATCTACATTCTTATTAAGAGTTGACCACCAGAAGACTCCAGATGCAACTCCTGCTACTATCTGATTCCTATTTTTAAATTCATTAGGGACTCCTCCTGGAACCAATGGGCTCTGTGTATATATGGGTATCAAAGGAGCCCCCTGGACTCTCTCTCTTCTTCCTAGTCTGTCTGTTCATTGAAAAAGGCTTATAATATGCCAAAGTGAAAGGGATAGCCAATTGTATCACCACAAGTTCTCCATTTGCTGGGCAAGGCCACAAGTAATGGTCCCCTGTAACACCACCCAACATCAGCACGTAGTATTGATAGTGCAGCTTCTAAGGATTCTCAGCCATTTACGCATCTGGATAAATTTCCTATAAACTGAGTACTGTTCCCCCTCTACCTTGAGAGGCAGGAGGTATATTTTACATAGGAAAATGGGGATGGATTGTTTTGGGGGATCCTCGCTCTTTACTTCTGTTGGACGGGAACAACAGGGAGATAGTCTTACAGGACGCATTTCCCCACGCGGTTTCCTCCTGGTACAGGACAAGCACACATTCCATCCTGTTACTTTCTAAGGTCCATCTGAATGGAAACGGGACCACTTGGGCCTCTAGCCTTCCTGCCACACAAGCCTAACAGTTGCTTTTATTTAGAGCACGTACAGAATAGTTAATCCATTCCACCCAGGCATTTGTCCCCTATACCTTGCTTCTATTTGCATGTTAGTGGCATGGCCTAGGGCCGTGGTCAGCAAACTGTGGCTCGCGAGCCACATGCGGCTCTTTGGCCCCTTGAGTGTGGTTCTTCCTAAGTCTTAGGAGTACCCTAATTAAGTTAATAACAATGTACCTACCTATATAGTTTAAGTTTAAAAAATTTGGCTCTCAAAAGAAATTTCTATCGTTGTACTGTTGATATTTGGCTCTGTTGACTAATGAGTATGCCGACCACTGGCCTAGGGGATCTTCTCCACTGACATATACTTCTAAATCTAGTCCTAGCCAATCTTTTGGCCTAAAGCAAGAGTTTTCAACCTGTGGGTCGCGACCCCTTTGGGGGTCGAACGACACTGTCACAGGGGTTGCCTAAGACCATCATAAAACACATATATAATTACATATTGTTTTTGTGATTAATCACTATGCTTTAATTATGTTCAATTTGTAACAATGAAAATACATCCTGCATATCAGATATTTACATTACGATTCATAACTAGCAAAATTACAGTTATGAAGTAGCAATGAAAATAATTTTATGGTTGGGTGTCAGCACAACATGAGGAACTGTATTAAAGGGTCGCAGCATTAGGAAGGTTGAGAACCACTGGCCTAAAGGGTGATATATCCAAGTCATTCAAGTCATCTATAACCAATAACTGGGTAAGCATGATCCAGATTGTACATTGTACACATTTTCCCAGCCCACATTGTAAGCCCTTGCAATTTTCCAGAGCCCTAAGGTAGATAGAACCCAGTACATGATGGTTTTTAAGACAGCTCACAGTTTTTAGCATTAATTTCAAGGGGATATGCCCTGATATGGCCGTCCAAGTTGAGGTGTGTCTGCCCTTAACCCGTGTGTGATGGATCCAACCTCACTCTGCAATCGGAACAGCACTGTCCATGGTACGCAAGACAAGATAGAGTCCTTCCCAGGAGAGTTCCAACTTGTTTCCCTTCCAAGTCTTGATTAGAATGAACATAGTGTCCTGATGGATGGCGATGAACAGACTCAAGAGGACATTTTTGAGCCAGGAGGCCTTCTAACCTGAGAGACATTAAAATAGAAAAGATACCCAGTACATCGTTCTTTAAAAATTGGTCCCTAGTCTCCATTATAGGAAGGTCTTTTGGCATTCCAGGGCCTATTGTAATCACCTAAAGCCAATTCTAGGTCAAGAAAAAAGTTTAACTCCATTTACCCTTAGGTGTGGTCAGCAAATAACACCAATTGGATTTCTGCTATTTGTCTCCCTAAGTACTTTGATATAAGCTATTTGCCCTCTGGTTAGGGAGGCAAAATGAAAATCATTTACTCTCAAGTATCTGGTTTAGTGAAGATGGGATATACTCTGTTTAACCATCTCAGCTAAACTTACTCAGGCTTACTGACATGTGTCATTTATATAACTTCCTTTTAACATTTCTCTCTCTACAAACCTATAACTTTCACAAACATACTTACAATTTAACTCACTATTTCTTCTTCAAAATGTATGTCCATGCCTCATGTCCTCTATTATCAAACCATACAATTTCCTTCCAATTTAATTAGAGAAACCTTAATTTCCCAATGATAACCAAAAAGTAAACAGCCAGTATTTCTTAGATTGACATTTATGAATACTCTTAATTTCAAGAAACGTACCTTCAATTAAAAGACATTTCCAAATCTACTTTATAGATTTTCTGTAACAAAAGCTAGAATCAGGTGAACTTAAAACTTGTTGAAATACTTAGATGTTTATCATTTAACCCAGCAATGCTTCAAAGCTCTCATGTTACCAATTAGGCAAATGAGCCTGGAGAAAAGGGCAGAAGGGGGAAGGAGCAGGCCCTGCAGCCTCCTCTAGGACTTGCCGTTTCCAGGACACCAGCCCCTTGTATTTAAAACTGACACATTTGGGGGTGATAATTTCAGATTCTGATAGTATTGGGATTGTTAAGTAAAGAAACTGTTCCTTGGGAAGGGGGTGAGAATGCTAGCCTTGGAATCTAAAGGCTCAATGAGGGGCCCCTTCCTTTTTCTCTCTGTGACCTATATGCTTCCCCTCTTTTGGGATGTCCACACTGTTGTGGCCTCTGTTTCTGGCCCTCAAGGCCATCCTTTCCCTAGGCCACTTGTTCCGCAGTTGTGAGCATTATGTCAGCTTTCTATTTCTGCTTCTCCTCACCTCTGCACACAGAGACCTTCTGAGTTTCTCTTAACAACTCTTATATACTTCTATCCTTCCAGTTCTCTAACTTTTGTAATTTTCTTCAGATAGCAGGCCAACTATTGGTAACAAAATGTAATTTTAATATTCCTTGGCCCAACACGTCCTCAGGGTCTGGCCCAGAGTACTTTCTCATTTGATCTTTTAGTCTTGGTAAAATTCAGAAGGCCCTTTTTCATTGCCTTGCTGAATATTAAAGGCTTTCTTTAGGTTCTGAGACCAAGGAACTGCTTCCCTAATCCCTTTAATTATTAGTTCCCTGAGATCTCTCATGTGTCCCCTATGGGCCTCATTGTTATAGTCCCACTGGGGCTCCTGGTTTAGAAATTTTACATCTGCTGAAAGCACTCCAGGGTGAGCCAGTGCTCCCTTCCCCCGATAGCCATAGCCGACCTTCAGACATTCCCCTTTCTTCTCTCAATATAGACATTAACTCAGTCCACTATACACCTTGGGCCCAAAATGGGTCTAGATGCCCAGCTAAGCTACGTGGGTCTTCCAACAAAGGCTTAACTCTTTTTTTTTTAACCTCCCTCACTTCAGAACTGGTGAGTGGAGCATTTACAAAGCCTGTTCCCCCTCTTCCCAAAGGCTCCTCTGTTAAGGGATGTAGTCCATTGGGAGGAGGTTGAGATGATGGGAAGGGGAGGCTGTGACTGTCTTTTTTTTTTTTTTTTTTTTTACACTGCTCCAACTCCTTTCGCAACCTAGAAAGAGTGGTTTCTGGTGGCATAGAGGCCTCAGGAGCGGTTGGAACCTTATTAGGACAGCCCTCCTTCTGAGGGGAGGCTGGGATTGTAAACTAGCTATCTTGGATGTTCCCTCAGATTGTCTCCCTGTCACAGAGGTTGGGAAGACAACTCATGGGATCCCACTTCTCTTGTCTGCCTTAGTTCTCCTTTAGGCTGCCCTGCCTTTACAGGGAGCAGGACGACTGGCCCCATCCTCCAACAGAGCGCATAGTCAATCTCCTCTTGAGTAACTGGACTTTTATCATTAACATATTTATAATTATCACTGTAAAGCTTTATCATAAACCTTCATTTTAGTTACATCTATTTATTACATCTTAACAACTTTGAGTTCTTAACGTCAATTATTATTACCCAAAGTATTTTCTTTTTTTAAATTTTTTTTGATTAGTTAAATCTTTATTGTTCAGATTATTACATTTGTTCCTCTTTTTCCCCCCATAACTCCCCTCCACCAAGTTCCCACCCCACACTCCTCCCTCACTCCCCACCCACTGTCCTCATCCATAGGTGCACGATTTTTGTCCAGCCTCTTCCCGCATCCCCCTCACCCCTTTCCCCCCGGCAAGCATAGTCAGTCCACTCCCTTTCTATGCTCCTGATTCTATTATAATCACCAGTTCATTCTGTTCATCAGATTATTCACTTGATTTTCAGATTCACTTGTTGATAGATGTGTATTTGTTGTTCATAATTTGTATCTTTACCTTTTTCTTCTTCTTCCTCTTCTTAAAGGATACCTTTCAGCATTTCATATAATGGTTTGATGGTGATGAACTCCTTTAGCTTTTTCTTATCTGTGAAGCTCTTTACCTGACCTTCAATTATGAATGATAGCTTGGTTGTAGGTTCTTGGCATTCATCACTTTGAATATTTCTTGCCATTCCCTTCTGGCCTGCAAAGTTTCTGTTGAGAAATCAGTTGACAGTTGTATGGGTACTCCCTTGTAGGTAACTGACTTTCTTTCTATTGCTGCTTTTAAGATTCTCTCTTTGTCTTTTGCTCTTGGCATTTTAATTATGATGTGTCTTGGTGTAGTCCTCTTTGGATTCTTTTGTTTGGGGTTCTCTGCGCTTCTTGGACCTGTAAGTCTATTTCTTTCACCAAGTAGGGGAAGTTTTTTGTCATGATTTCTTCAAATAGGTTTTCAATATCTTGCTCTCTCTCTTCTTCTGGCACCTCTATAATTCGGATGTTGGTACGCTTGAAGCTGTCCCAGAGGCTCCTTACATTATCTTCGTATTTTTGGATTCTTTTTTCATTTTGCTTTTCTGGTTTGGTGTTTTTTGCTTCTTCGTATTTCAAATCATTTAGTTGATTCTTGCGATCCTCTAGTCTGCTATTGGGAGTCTGTATAATATTATTTATTTCAGTCAGTGTATGTTTAATTTCTAGTTGGTCCTTTATCACAACCTCAAGGGTCTCATTAGATTTCTTGTAGGTCTCATTAAGTTTATCGGCAGTTTCTAGAAAATTCTTGAAAAACCTAAAAAGTGTGGTTTTGAACTCTATATCCAGTAGTTTGCTTTCCTCCATTTCTGTCCTTTGTGTCCTTTTTTTTGTCTCCACATTTTTTATGCTTCCCTGTGTTGATAAAGTGGTTTTCTATGCTAAGTGTCCTCTAGGGCCCAGTGGTTCAGCCTCCCCAATTACCTGAGGAGGACACTCTTGGTGCACCCCCTTGTGGTCTTTGTGCACAGTCTTGTTGTAGTTAAGCCTTGATTGTTGTAGGTATCACTGGGAGGAATTGACCTCCAGGCCAATTGGCTGTGAGAATCAGCTGTGTCTGCAGTGGGAGAACTTCTGTGCTGGAGACACCCCTCTGGGGCAAGACTTGCTTCAATGGGGCTTTGGTGCTCACTGAGTCTGCCCCCTGAGTGTGTCCTTTATGGTTCCATGGAGCTGCAAACTGCCAAAATATTTTCTTGACAAAAAGAAACACAACACTTTAAAAAAAGCAAACAAACAAACAAAAAAACAGGGATAAGTCACAGGCTTATTTTTCTTTACAAAATGGGAGTGCCCTCCCCCCTCCCTGTTCCCCCCTACTGTTTCTGCAGCCTGCAGAGCTGGTCCTCCTAGGAAAAAAAGACTTCGGGGTTCAGAAGGTTTTATTTCCCATTTTTTCTTTCTGAATAGACTGTAACAACATGAGATCTTAAAAACAGAAACAAACAAACAAAAACCCTACAGTAAATAAATGAATACTTTAAAAAGGATGGGCTGGGACATTAGCCTTAGAATCTATCTTAGAATTTTAACCCAGCACAGCAAAATGACCTTTGGTTCTGAGTGGCACAAAGCCCACACAGCACAAAGACAGAGGATTCTCTATGTTTATAAAACGGTGCAGAGCAAACTAAGCTAGCAAAGAACATCAGTGACTAAGGTTACATTACAGACGCACAGAAAAAAATGTCTCTCAAAATTCAAACCCTGAATTTCTGGCTGCTGATGCCTTAAAGTTCCTGCAATCCCTGCCACATGTTCAGCCTGCCCACAAGCACCTGGGCCCCAGTAAAGCGGAACCTGCCCCATCTTTAAACATATTGAGCCAAAGAACAAAGAGACACAAAACATCAACAGAAACACTTATATACAATATTTGCAGGTGTGCACAACCCACAGATACCACAGAATGCCCTGCATAAAAAAAATAAAAAAAAAAAACCCAAAAATCAAAATAACAACAACAAAAAACCACCAATGCAAAGCAATGTCTGCTGTCCCTGGTTTGGGGACTGCCCCTCCCCAGAACCTCAACATTCACCCAGTGGACTATTTTGGGGAAATGTATTCCCTAGGCCTAGAATTTTTGTTTCCCATTCTTGAAAAGTTCCTTCTGTCTGTCTGTGCTCAACCTCCCCTGTTGAAGATTTCTCACACTCCCCTAGATCTGCTTCATCCCTCTCTGGCCACTTCCCTTGGGGAAGAACAAAACTGCAGATCAGAACTCTCCACTCACTTCCTGTCTGGGACGCATCTCATTCACACACACACACACACACACACACACACACACACAACCTCCAGGATGTCCCGACCACCAAGGCCCCTACTAATTTCTCTCTGAAGTTTTTTGAACTTTGGTCTATGCATAGAGTTGCCTGGTTTCCTGGGCCCCTCCCCTGCGTTGCTGATAACTTTCGATCTGGAGTCTGTTGCCAGCTCAGAGTGTCATAGGCTTCCCTCTAACAGAGGCCACCGAAACGAAATGGTGGGGTGTGCCTCCTCTAGGGAGAGGGTTCAAATGACCCTTTCAAGAGGGTAAATCCTGGACATGAGCCCCCAAATTGTTAGAAATGCTCTCAATGATGTTGCAGAAATGATACAAACACTAGAAACTGAACCAGCAAGACAAATTTACTCCTGCACAGAATGGTGATGTTGCCAGCTGGAAATCATGGGCAAAGCACACCAAATGGGAAATTGGGGTTTTATTTCCTGACTCAGGTCTGCCCTGCCCCTCACTCTGAACTCTAACCTGGTTGGTCAGGGCTCAGAGCTCGGGTTCCCATTATTGTGCGATTGGATAATTCAGAGGAGGGGAAGGGGTAAGGCAGAGTCTAAGATGGCAGATACCTGAAGATCATATAAAAAATGGTGGTACCTAAGATCAAGGCGAGCTCCTTTCTTTGACAGAAAAGCTCTCTGGTTCACTCTCACATGTATTAAGCTTTTGAAAGTTCCATGTATGTGATATAGTTATACAATATTTGTTGTTGTCTGTCTGACGTCTCTCATGTGACATAATGCTCTCAAGGACCACGTATGTTTTCACAAATGGAAGGATTTTCTTCTTTCTCATGGTTGAATAACATACTATTGTGTATATAACATCTTTATCCATTAATATATTGGACATAAATTATTTTTGAGTCTTGGCTATTATAAATAATGCTGCATGGAAAAGGGAAGTGTAGATATTATTTCAATATTCCATTTTCAACTCTATAATATATATCAAGAAGTGGGACTTTTCTGAGTTAGATGGCACTTCTATTTTAATTTTTGGAAGAACCTCCATTCTGTTGTCCATCTTATTTATACCAACTTACATTCCCACCCATGGTGTACAAGGTTTCCTTTCCTTCACATCCTCATCAACACTTGTTTGTCATCTTGATAATAGCCATTCTGACAGGTGTGTGGTGATATCTCATTGTGGCTTTGATTGGCATTTCCCTGAAGATTTTCCAGTCCATTTCCATGCACCTGTTGTCCATTTGCATGTGCTCTTCAGAAATTGTCTTTACAGATCACTTGCCCATCGTTTAAAATTTATTTTGGAGAGAGAAAGGGAAAGGGAGAGCGAGAGAGTGAGAGATGGAAACATCACTGATGAGAGTCATTGATCAGCTGTCTCCTGCATGCCCCTACTAGATATCAAGGCCACAACCCAGTTATGTAACCTGACTGGGAATCGAACCTAGACCTCCTGGTTCATGGGTCAATGCTCAAGCACTGAGGTACACCAGACATGCTCACCTGCCAATTTTTAATTGAATTTTTTATTGTTATTTAGGCATAAGAGTTCTGTATATATTTCAGATGTTATGAGATACATGGTTTACCAAAATTGCTCTCATTTTGTAGGTTGTCTTTTCATTTTTTGGTTGTTTCTTTTGCTGTGCAGAACACTTTTAACTTGATGCAGCCTCACATAACCAACAGAACAATTCTATAAGTTTAAACTAGTGATGAAATCTTCAAGCTGTTTATAGCTAATTGGTGCCGGGTTATAAAAGTGAGTGCCTCTGAAAACTTTCTGGGGGTTTTATCAACCACATAAAACTCTTTCAAGAGTGTAATACCAAATTTTAGTAAATAATATTGTTTTCTAATAAAGTGATTCTTCAAGTAATTTAAAAAATCTTACTGTTAATTTGGACAGCAAGGCCATCTATGAGGATAGTAATGAGTTTATTAGAATACCTCATTTTAGTTTATTTCAGTTTCAGTATCTAGAAATCCTGGGAATTGGTGGATGAATTTGGGCTTTGAGAGAACAAAGATGTGACCAGAATAGCCTAATTGATTTAGACAAATGCCACCTATCTAAGATGTCAGCTTATTGGTACCAGAGAAAAAATTAGTGATCAGATCTGTCTGCTAAATGCCCCATGCATCCAGAGAAAATAAAACAGAGGCAAGGGAAAGAATAGATATTTGACAAAATTCTCTGGTCCTCTTCTTAGCCCTACTGAATCAGTAGTTAAACTGGAGAAGTCAGAATTGTTAGTAAGACCTCTTGTGATTCCTATGTAAATAAGGAAATGCTGATTTCCAAGGTCTTCTAAATGAAAGGTACGATTAAATGCTTGTGCCTTCAGAGTTAGATGATTCCCATCCATACGTGAATTATGGCCAGGGTAAAGTGGTTGCATTTTTCAGTACCATAGACCTTTTATGAAACATTCTAGATTACTTGTTTTAGGAAGACTGATAAATCTCGGAACAAATTTAATAAGCACAAATTAATGTTATATGGGGACCTTGAGGTATATTTGCCAAATTTTCCATTTTTCCTTATCTTGAGATGTCTCCTTAAATATTCAGTGTTCAGCATTGACAGACGTGGTTACTGGTTTTGCAGGACATTTGGTCCTGTCCAATATTTCCAATGAGACATTAGGTCCATGCCAAAGAGTCCTTCATATTTTGTTCTGTCCTAACATCCATGGGGACATTTGTTCCATTTATTTTATGTTAATATAAATCCTACTCTTCTGCAGGATCTGAGCCCTGACCTATCTACGTACCCGATGTGTCATTGCCAGCCCTGCGACCAAGGTAAGAAGGGTTGCTTTTGGCAGTACAGCCACAAGACAATCATTGAACAATACAACCTGATAGCATTTTTATGTCTTAATCCCGTAACCCAGAGTATAAATAAACATTATGGGCTATTTGAATGAAAGGATAACTTCTTGGATTGTATGTTGTTGTTTTTTAATGTGTTTGTATTGATTTTTAGAGAGAGAGGAAAGGATTCTGAGAGGGAGAGAAAGAGAGGGACAGAGAGGGAGAGAGAGGGAGAGGGAGAGAGAGAGAGAGAGAGAGAGACATCAACCTGTAACCTGTAACCTGGGTATGTGCCCTCTCTCGGAATCAAACGAGAGCCCTTTAGGTACATGGAATAATACTCATCCAACCGAGCCACACTGGTCAGGGCAAGTGTTTATGTTTTTGACAGGATCAAATTTCAAAGACTTTTTGGTGTGAACCAAATGTCTCCATGGACATTTTGGATAGGACCAATTGTCTGCTAATTGTGGTTAGGAATAAGAATTTTTAAGAGAGATGTTTATAGCTGCCTGCAGAATTGGCTCACAGAAATTATTCTTGTCATCACCAACAGGTTCCATGTCATTTACTTTAAAGAAAAAAAGACTTTAGGGTTTGGATAAATATCACAAGCCATTTGCCAAAAGCTGGGCTCAGTCTATCACTCCCATGCATGCTACAGAGGCATCTCCTGTGAGGGAGTGAGGGCCTTTTGTGATGCTCAAGGGCTGAGTTTCCTTCATCTAAAACAATGTGTCCATCTTCTAAGGAAGTTCAGAAATGGAGACGTGTGTACTCCTTTCCCTTTTTGCCACCCTGCTAGCTGGCATCAGGGAGAATAAAAAATTTGTTCTTTACATGTTAATTTTGAGATATCTCAATATTATCTCAATAGCTTGAAATATCTCAAATATTTATCTTTTACAGGGTTTCCCCAGAAGTAGATTCTGTGGTAAAGATTTGTGAATAAATTCATTTATTTGGGAGACAAATTCAGGACACATCAGTACGATGATATTGGGGACATGAGGCAGGAAAATGCAGGGAATAAATGAACAGTATGTTTTCTAGCTGGTTAGTTAGCATTATGGGTAAATAGAGTACATTCCTTAGTGGAACTCTGAAGGTAGTGTGCAACATAAAGGTCAGATTTATCCTTCTCTAAACGCAAAGTAGCTGGCGTATGTATATATCAGCCCTCATTAGTCTGTGATCGAGAGATGACCACAAGATGTGTTGACTTTCTGGTGTTTCTGACACTCTGTGTATATGGGCACAGTATTCAGAGAAAGTCCTGTAGCAAAGGGATGCAGATACTGGCAGTTGGAAGTTGAGCCCCATGAACTGATAGGTAGAGCCCAAAAGGATTTGAGCAGGACATGAAAGTACTACATGGGAGTGGAGATATATCAAGAACCTGGAATTCAGAAACTTGGGTAAGTAATACTAATTTGTAGTCATTGATGTAAAATGGAATAAAAATTCATGAGACTGGATAAGATCACTTAGGGAAATAGAAAAGGACTGTACATTTAGTACCAGCACTGAAATAACAAATGAGATCAGTAACAGAAACACATAAGGAACAAGAAATGATAAAGGAGAAAAACAAAAAACATTGGAGCCAAGTTTTAAAAAGTGCATCAAGAAAGAAAGGAGTCATAGACCATGCTAAATGCTACTGACATGGAAATAAAAAATGAGATGTGAGAATCCACTCTTATAGTTTGAAAAGAAACCCAATTGACAGTCCTAAATGGCTCTCACCCTTGCTTGCAGGTATTGCAATATCTCTCTCTGGTGTATGTTCTGAAAACAGCACCCTAGTAATGAATTCTAGGAGTTAAAACCCAATTGACAGTACTATAGGGCTGTGATCCTTGCAGGGAGTTGAAAGAACAGCCTATGGAGAGACCTAGAGGGCTCTCACCATGAGGGAGGTGTGGCAATAGTGCCTCTTGTGGACATTCTGAGAACAGCACCCTAGTAAGGGAGGTGTTGCCATAGTGCCCTTTTTTTTTAATCTTTATCATTGAAAGTATTACATATGTCCCACTTCTTCCCCCATGGATACCCTCCAGTCTCACAGCCCCCCATCTCTAGGCCTTAGCCACCCTATTGTCTATGTCCTTGGGTTATGCATATATGTATAAAAGTTCTTTGGTTGATCTTCTCTCACCCACCTCTCCTCAAACTCCTTCCCTCTGAGATTCTGGATTCTGTTTTATGCATTCATGTCTTCAGATCCACTCCATTCATCAGTTTATTTTGTTAATTATATACCATAAATAAGTGAGAGCATGTGATAATTGTATTTCTCAGATTGGCTTATTTCCCTTAGCATAATATTTTCCAGATCCATCCATGCTATCCCAAAGGGTAAGTGATCCATCTTTTTTATAGCTGCATAGTATTCCATTGTGTAAATGATCTACAGCTTATTTATCCATTAGTCTACTACGGGGCACTTGGACTGTTCCCAAATCTTAGTTATTATAATTTTAAAAAACAACCTACAAACATATTAGACTTTAAACTTTCAATGCCTATGAAGGTACTGTCTTACAATCACAATTGTGAATTGATTATTAGTAGATGATGAGACTGGGCATTGGAACATTGTCAAAGCTCCCAGATGAGCCTCATATGCAGCCAGTTTGGGGGAAACTTGCCTAGAGAAAAGGATGTGGATTTTTTAATGGGATATAATTGACATGGAACATTGTGTAAGATTAGGATGTACAACATCTTAATTTGCTGTGTTTCTACATTGCAATATGATTATCACTGTAGTGTTAGCTCATACCTCAATCATATCACTTAAATTTGTTGTTGTTGTGTGAACAACTAAGATCTAGTCTCTTCGCAGCTTCAATGTTTATTATATAATATTGTTGGCTATAATCACTACCCTGTCCATAAGATTTCCAGAATTATTTTTTGGAGCAGGAGAAGGCCAAAGTTGGGGAATCAAGTTGAAACCAGATGGGACAATCAGTGCCTTAAATCATATGGTACAAAATGTCCTTCAAAAAGGAGGGAGAAGTTAAGACATTTCAGGATAAACTAAAGCTGAGGCTATTCATTATCATTAGACCTACCCTACAAGCAATGATAAAGGAATCCTTCAATTTGAAGTAAAAAGGATAATAGAAAATAAATCAAAGTGATATGAAAAATATAAAAGTCTCCGCTAAAGGTAAATACATGGACAATTATAAAATCTTATTTTATTGTAATTTTCAAAAATACACATTTTATTCCTTTATAGGAGTTAAAAGACCAGAGCATAAAACCTAATGTTCAGACAGGGTGGGTCAAAATAGGTTTGCAGTGGTGAGTATGAAAACACAGAAGTTATCACCTAATTTTGCCCCTCCCAGTATATGATAATTGGTAGGCAGTATAAAAAAATAGAATTTGTGACATCAGTAACATAAGGAAGCAGACTGCAATGAATTTGTTTTTGTGTGCAGTTGAAATTAGCAGCTTAAAAGAGATTATAACAAGAGTATCTCTCTATCTATCTATCTAAATCCTATATAATAAAAGAGAAAAATGTAAATTGACTGTCCCTCCTGTATGCTCACCAGCCAATCAGGAGTGAGTATCAAATTAACCTGCCAAAGATGGTGGGTTAATTTGCATGGACAGGTGCCGAGTGGAGAGCAGAGCAGGAGAGCCGGAGGCATGGGGGGATGTGGAGCGACCGAGGGAGCCATGTCCTCCCAGGCCACCGGGCAGAGAGCAGAGCGGGAGAGCCGGCAGAGAGTGGAGCAGCTTTGGGAACTTGGCTCCCCAATCCACCAGATGGAGAGCAAAGGGGCAGAGCTGGCAGCTTGGAGGACTTGGCAGAGTGGGAGGTTTTGGGACAGAGACAGAGCAGGAAGGGAAAACCAAGAGCTTGAGGAGCACCAGGAATTCTGGGAATAGTAGTTCTGGTGGCAGCCCCAGGATCTGAAGTGGAAGCCCAGAGTGTGGGGAGCACCAGGAATGCTGGGAATCATAGTTCTGGAGGCAGACAGATCTCCTAGACCAGTGGTTCTCAACCTTCTGGCCCTTTAAATACAATTCCTCATGTTGTGACCCAACCATAAAATTATTTTCGTTGCTACTTCATAACTGTAATGTTGCTACTGTTATGAATCATAATGTAAATATCCGATATGCAGGATGGTCTTAGGCGACCCCTGTGAAAGGGTCGTTTGAATGCCCGGATTGGAGAGGGTTCCCCTGAAGGCTCCCAGATTGGAGAGGGTGCAGGTCGGGCTGAGGGACCCACCCCCAGTGCATGAATCTTCGTGCACCTGGCCCCTAGTAAATATATATATAAGGCTAATATGCAAAGTGTCTCCTCAGGAGTTCACCCAGGAGACCAGGAGTTTGATCATTCAATGTGACATGTGTTAACCACCAGGGGGCAGCGTGGAACATGATGGACGACCAGCAGCAGGAGCAGCAGCAGGGGGAATGAGGGAGCGAGTGAAGTAGAAACCAGAGAGACAGGGAGGTGGGGGGGGGGGGGCATGTTGGTGGTGTATGGGCAGGCTGTGAGGGTAGGAGGAGGTAGGAAGGTGGGGCGGTGGGAATATGATTGAACCTGATCACCAGTCAGGCCTAGGGACCCTACCCATACACAAATTTTGTGCACTGGGCCTCTAATATTTATATATATACTTTTATAGAAACCCTGCTTGGTGTTCATCATGTCTAGAACCCCCACGACCAAGTGGAAGTCAGGTCAGTCCTTCAGGGGTTGTCTTGGCAAGGACTGCACCCTCCCCCAACCTGTTTCTGGAAGCTTCTTCCTGTAAG
The DNA here is from genome assembly GCF_028538775.1 of Myotis yumanensis. Lineage (NCBI taxonomy): Eukaryota > Metazoa > Chordata > Mammalia > Chiroptera > Vespertilionidae > Myotis > Myotis yumanensis. The sequence continues at coordinate 22,714,064 of NW_027223756.1, read as the reverse complement.
GGCGGGGTTTTAGGCAGGAATCCGCCCTGGGAGTGTGGAGGCATTATCTTTCTAATGTGTTCCGCCCCAGTACAGCCAAGAGTGAACCTAAGTGGGGGCAGCTGAAAGGCTTAGAAAGACAGACAAGAGAATGAAAGCTGGGTCTCAGTGGGACGCTGCTTCTCTGAGACACAGCGACCATCCACAGCCATGCCTTTATAGCAGATGCTACAAGGCAAAGTAAGGGCATGACCAAGATGTTTACAACATTCTCCTGGTTTTCAATCCTACTTAACTACATTCACCTGAACTCTATCAAGCCTACATCACTCAGGCACGTGGGGCCATGTGTTCAGACCATAGGTTCAAGCTTACAGCTACAGCTGTTGGCTATAATTGTGCTGGGAGGGCCCTGCCCTCCAAGCTAGGACTTGCACATGGCAATGAGATGACTGTGCCGTCTCATCAGTCCAAGGCTTGAACCTGTCCAAAACACTGTAGCGGCTCCCCACAATAAATTTTTAATTCTGTTTCTTTGTTGCTAATGTTGTGGTCCCACCCCATAACAAAGAAACAATTTCCAGAGGATGAGGCCCAGGAATCAGGATTTTAAAAAGATTCCCAGGTGATTCTAATGTGTAGCCAACGCTTAGAACCACTGCTATAGATAATATTAAACATATATCTAAACGTGCAATTCTTTGTCCAAAAAATGAGCATGTTCAAAAATTAAATGAAGAAAATTTGGATATACTTGATGGAGATTTTCACATATATTTGAGTGATGATTCCATTCATTCCACAGATGATGCTGAAAAGGAAAACTTTCCCATCGAATTTCTTAGTAGTATTACTCCTTTGCAAATGTCGTGTCATAAATTAAAATTGAAAGTGGGTGCAATGATCATGCTATTGAGAAATTTCAATAGTAAATGCGGTCTTTGTAATGGTACCAGATTTATTATCAAAAGATTACAACCTAACAATGTCGAAGCTGAAGTATTAACAGGATCTGCAGAGGGAGAGGCTGTTCTGATTCCAAGACTTAATTTGTCCCCATCTGACACTGGCCTCCCATTTAAATTAATTCAACAACAGTTTCCCGTGATGCCAACATTTGTGATGATTATTAATAAATCACAAGGACAAACTCTAGACAAAGTAGGCATATTCCTACCTGAACCCATTTTTGTACATGGTTAGTTATCACTTGGAGTGCGGGTGAATTTCCCGCCAAAATATAAGATGGCTCTGTCTTTTGGTTTTGTTCCATCCACCAAAAGGGTGGATTACAAACAAATATTTGGTAATACGCAGTTACAATCGGCCCGAGTTTACACGTTTCCCGCACTCCACCGCAAATCTATATGAACCGAGTTAAAGACGGCTCCCGTGGAGTGGAGTACGCGCAATTCACGCGAGCCGACTTAACTCGTTTCCCACACTCCAAGTGTTAAATGTTGTTTTCTCTCGAGTTTGAAGAGCATGTGATGTTACAGTTAAAGTTCTGAGTACTTCATCACACAGGAAATTAGTCAAGCACTCTGAAAGTGTTTTCACTCTTAATGAGTTGTACAGGGAGATATTAGAATAAGTTTAATCACTTTTTCAGTCATTGTTTACATCACTGTTGTTTTTATATCATGTTTTTGTGGTTTTCATATCATGTTTTTGTCATTTTTACATCGTGCCTCTGTTATTGTTATATCCTTTTGTTACCGTTTATTTATTAATAAATTTATATATTATTTTCATATACATTTTACTAATTTCCTTTAATCTCTCACACTTCTATTATAGAGAAAGAGGAAATAGCAATATTAAAATATCTCTGCTAATTAATTCCCTTTTAAAAGATATATTTTATTGATTTTTTACAGAGAGGAAGGGAGAGGGATAGAGAGTTAGAAAGATCGATGAGAGAGAAACATTGATCAGCTGCCTTCTGCACACTCCCACTGGGGATGTGCCCGCAAATAAGGTACATGCCCTTGACCAGAATTGAACCTGGGACCCTTGAGTCCGCAAGCCGATACTCTATCCACTGAGCCAAACTGGTTAAAGCAATTAATTACCTTTTAATGTGCACGAATTTCATGCACCAGGCTATTGTATAATCTAATAAAAGAGAAACATGAAAATGGACTGCACCTGTGCTATGCACCAAACCACGCCCACAAGCCAATCAGAGCAACTCTATACAAATCAACCCAACCAAGATGGCGGCTGGCAGCCACGGAGCTGGAGCAAGCAGGAGGCTTGGTTTCCCTGGTGATGGAGGAAGCCAAGCTTACAGCCTGCGCTGGCTGTCTGTGGCCTCCACTCAAGGCAACAACTTTCAATTATAGAAAATAAATAAATCCCAGATACCTGCTTTCAGCCAGCCTCCACTGGGAGCTTGAGTGGCTGGAGTCTGTGAACAGCCTTAAAACAGCCATCAGCCCCTCACCCAGGCTGCCCACACCCTCATGGGATGAGGGTCCCAGCTGGGGGGCTTGGCCAGCCTGAAAACAGTCATCAGCCACTCACCCAGGCTGGCCAGGCACCCCAGCAGGACCCCACTCCCTGAAGGAGGTGTGGCCAGTCTGAAAACGGCCCTCAGCCCCTTACCCAGGCTGGGCAGGCACCCCAGTGGGACACCCATCCTGATCCAGGACACCCTTCAGGGCAAACCAGCCGGCCCCCACCCATGCACCAGGCCTCTATCCTATATAATAAAAGGGTAATATGCAAACTGACCCTAACATCAGAACAATCAGGAATGACTGGTCACTATGACACCACTGACCACCAGGGGGCAGACACTCAATGTAGGAGATGCCCCCTGGTGGTCAAGCACCCCCACAGGGGGAGCTATGATCAGCCACAAGCCAGGTTGACAGCTGCCAGTACAGCAGTTGTGGTGGGAGCCTATCCAGCCCCCTCAGCAGTGCTAAGGATGTCTGACTGCAGCCTAGGCCTGCTCCCCTCTGGCAAGTGGACATCCCCTGAAGGCTCCTGGGCTGCCAGAGGGATGTCTGACTGCCAGCTTGGGCCCAATCCTCCAGGGAGCGGGCCTAACCCAGCAAGTGGTCATCCCCCAAGGGGTCCCAGACTGCGAGAGGGCACAGAATGGTCTGAGGGACTCCATCCCTGAGTGCACAAATTTTTGTGCACTGGGCCTCTGTGTGTGTGTATTTCATGCCCATTAAGATTATTACTAGTATTACTATTTTTAAAAAAAACCAGAAAATAATAAGTGTAAGGAAGTGGAGAAATTGCTGTATTTATATGAATCTAATTCTAGATTCTTCCTTCTGTTCCACACATCATTTGTCTATTCTCTCACCAATATACACAGTCTTATTGTATCAATTGATTTTTGACAAGAGTTCTAAGAAAATGAAATTGCTAAAGAATAGTCTTCTCAACAAATGATGGTATGACAACTGGATAGCCACCTGCAAAATATATAACTTTGTAGCCATAATTCTCACCACATGCAAAAATTAACTCAAAATCTATCAAAGCTCTAAATGCCAGTACTAATGTTATGAAACTCTTAGAAGAAAGCCTTGGTGCAGATCTTTTTCAGTTTGGATTACACAGGAATTTTTTTTTACTGAACAACAAAGGTACATGCAATAAAGGAAAAATATAGATAAGTTGGAATTTGTTAAATTTGTAGAAATTTCAGCAAAGGGCACATCAATAAAGTAAAAAAGACAATCTGAAAATCAGGGAAAACTTTTGCAAGCCATATTTATATATATGAAAGCCTAAGCAACAGAATTACCAAACAGCTGAACAACCAGTTGACTGGTCGCAATGACACGCACTGATTACCAACATGCAGACGCTCAATGCAAGAGCTGCCCCCTGGTGGTCAGTGTGCTCCCACAGTGGGAGTACCACTCAGCTGACTGACAGACACCAGACACCTGACTCATGGCTGGCAAGTGCAGCAGTGGTGGTGAGAGTCTGTCCTGCCTCCACAGCAGCACTACTGAGAGTGAGGGAGGCAGGTGCAGCAGAGCTAAAATGAGCAGGAGCAGCATGGTGCCTGGCCTGGGCTGAGGTTCCTCACTGGCCGACTGCGGCATTGTGCACTACTACATTCCTCAGGTGATGTCGGATTGCCAACTTCCCCCAAGAAGTCCTGGATTGCAAGAGGGCACAGGCAAGGCTGAGGGGCCCCCACCGGTGCACGAATCCGTGCCCTGGGCCTCTAGTATCTAATAAGGACCTGGATCTAGATTATATTAAGTACCCTAACAACCTTTGTCTTGATGGATTTGTGAGCAACGAAGAAAATAACATAATTTTCCCCCAAGCCTCAGAAATCATACAATATCTTTGAATAGATTTTGTGGTTCATTCAATTATAGATAAGGTCTATGTTTTATAACACAAATCTATATTGCCTAATATTTGTGATTGTAAGATTGACCCTGTGCACTTGTTAATATTCAAGTCCTAGATCCCTCTTCTAGAGGCTTTGACTCTTTCTGATAAAGAGGATCCTAAGTGTCCGTAATTTTAATGAACACCCAGATAATGATTCATCTTTCTACCTTTGAAAGTAGTTACTTTGAGTTACCAAAGTAATAATGTGCTTCAGTACATTAATCAAAAAAGGTTGTAATTTTAATAAAGATAATATTATTTAACATTGTATTGATTGAAATATTTATGATTGTAAATTGCATTCGGTTTTATATTATCAAACACACGATTAAGGTAGTTTTTAAAATACTATTTAACAATTGAACAGAGAATGAAAATCAATCAAAAGCTCTTAGAATTGAAAGACAATTTTCAACACTCTATATTCCATCTTGTATAGCACAGAAGGCTTTGTCCGGTAACCTAGGAATTTTACACCCTGATTGAAAAGACTCTGATTGGCTGCAGAATTCACTGGAAAATAGGATTGCCATAAAAACCGTAAGGGTGTGTAGCTCAGTCAGTTGCATTCCCCATAATGCTTAAATCCAAAAGATTTCTTACTTTCTCTGTAAAGAAAAAGAGAAAGAGACATTATAAACAGCATTTAAAATTCCCTGGATAATTTTCACTAAGTGCTTGTAAATGAGCAGCATGATGTGGAGAAGCTGCGCTCCACCTCCACAACCAACTGGGACCCACACGCTCCCCAGAACCTTCACACATCCTTCCCTCAACTGGGGCTACTTGGCTCTTCCTACATGGGCAGTCCTGGTTCAGTCGTGGAAACCACCCAGACTGGAGAGATGAGAGGAATGGAGACTGTTTTGATGGTTCTCTGGAAGTAGAAGCCACTTTGGGGATTAAATAAGAGGAAATAATTTTGAGAGACAATGAAGGGGAAAGTAGGGAGGCTGGCTGAACCTTTAGACTGCAGACTCCTTTGGAGTGAAGCACATAGGAAAGGAGGCTGGGAGGAAATGTGCTGGAACGCCCTGCTGTCTAAGGAAGGTTCACAGTCTGTCATGGAGTTCAGAGACAAGGTTGACCCTCAGAGGAGTCCCGTCCTAGCAGGAATGGCCCATTGTGATGGATTTCAAATTTCTGTAATCAAGTAGTGATTGTTGCAGAGGCCGGTTTGGCTCAGGGGGTGGAGCGTCGACCTGCGGACTGGGGGGTCCCGGGTTCGGTTCCAGCCAGGGGCATGTGTGTTGTTTGTGGGTGCATCCCCCGTAGGAGATGTGCAAGAGGCAGCTGGTCGATGTTTCTCTCTCATCGGTGTTTCTAGCTCTCTGTCCCTCTCCGTTCCTCTCTGTGGAAAATCGATAGAGTATATTTAAAAAAAAAAAAAAGCAGTGATTGTTGCTCACTTATGCTCCCTGTATCTTGGTTGCTATATCACAAAGATTATCAGTCAGCATATGGACTCCAGAATTCAATATATTGGGCATAGACTCTGGTTAAATTAATTGATTTGTACATTTCCAAAATATCCAGCAGATATATTGAGAGGTCAAATACAAATCTGCTTTTGCAAATGAGAACACCTGGGAAAGGTACCAGTGTGATCCTGTGGCATTTACTGAGATAGTACAATTTTTTCCCATATATACTAGTACTGTGCATAGGCTTTCAAAAACATGGGTTTTCCTATCATTTTGTGATAGTTTCCTCATTATTTTGGAAGGGCCAATATTTAGCCTTATATTCTTACAGTATTGTACTGCAGAAAACGCATTTATTGGAGTAAGTTTTCTTATTCGTTGCGCAGACTGGATCCATTTCTTTGGTGCACATCTGTAATTGATCTTTATACATATTACAGTCTGGCTGTCAAACATAAAGAACAACATAAATTTTGTCAGATAATGAACTTTTTGAAAAAAAAATGTCTTTAACCTTAGTACAAGATACCATGCATCCAAATGGAATGAAAATATTCTATATTGTGGTTTGGAAATACACAGTCTACTTAGTCAGAAGATTTTATTGATATATTTTTACAAAGGCAATATCATTTTTAAAAAGCAGACAAATGGTTGAATATATTTTTATAATGTAACCACTCTCCTCTCACTTCTACTCATACCTCCATTGGATTTTCCCCATCGTTTCATACCAAAAAAAAAAAAAAAAAAAAAAAAAAAAATAGTAAAAAGGAATTTTAACAATTTCCCTATCTTTTTTAATGATTTAACTACTGGAGAATCAGATACATGCAGTTTATCACCACATATGTATATATTCATGTATGTTAGTATTTGCATTCATATCTATGTAAAATTTGGTTAGTAATGTCACTATTCGTAATTTTACTTAAATAAACAATATGGTGTGTATTCTTACATGACTGCCCTTTCAAATGTCTTTGTAATCTTTATCTATTTAAGTGTTTCTCCCCTCTATAAAATTCTCCTCTATGAATATATGAAAATTATTTTTTATCCACCTCTCAGTGGATAATTTTTGCTATCCTCCTCTTTTGTTAGAATAATAATTCTACTTTAAATAGACTGTAACCTTTATTAGGTACTTTCACATAACAAGGATACCCAAAAATGTAATCTTTGAAATAATGGGACATTTTATCTTGTCCAAAATACCAAATATTTTTATATGGCTGGCTAGATTTTATTTATTGAACTTTGCATAAACACTTTAAATAAAAAATTTTGGTAGTGGTTTGTCAAGGGCGGGGGGGGGGGGAAAAGGATACTTATGTAATACCCTTTGTAATACTTTAAGAGGAAAATAAAAAAAAAAAAGAAAAAAAAAAAAAAAAAAAAATTTTGAAGGATCATTCTGTTACACAGTTTTCTTTGGTGAAATTTTTTTTTTTTTAAGAAGAACAAGTGAGAAGGACTAGAGAAATAGACACACCAATGATAAGAGAGACATCAAAAAGTTGTCTCCTGCAGACCCGGTACCGGGGATTAAGCCTACAACCTAGGATTGTGTCCTGACCAGGAATTGAACCAGGGGCCTCTTGGTTTATGGGTCGTTTAACCACTGAACAATACTGGCAGGGCTGTCTGGTGAAATTTGCTGTTAAAACTTACAATATTAAATACAGTGGGGCCTTGACTTACAAGTTTAATTCATTCCGAGACTGAGCTCCTTAAGGAGCTTATTAACTCAAATTACTCTCTCTATCAACTCAATGCAAAAAATCGGCCAAGAGACAGCTGGTATCTCAAAAAACTCGTTAGTCGGGACACTCATAATTCAAGGCCCCACTGTAATCAAAAGTTGCCCCGCCAGTGTGGCTCAGTGATTGAGCATTGATCTATGCACCAAGAGATCAAGGTTCCAATCCTAGTAAGGTCGCATGCCCAGGTTGTAGGGTGCATTCTTGTGAGGGACATGCAAGAGGCAGCCTATCAATGATTCATTCTCGTCATTGATGTTTCTATAACTCTTCCATCTCCCTTCCTCTCTGAGATAAATAAAAAATATCTTTAAAATATTAAAAGCTTTTTTAATTTCCAAATTAATCATTATTAACTTACCTTTTGGCGAAAGAGTCTTATTGATACAATAAAGGTTTCTGCAACAAGCACACAAAAGAAAATGTAAAAATACGAAGGCAAAGAAATCAGAGTCTCTGGTGGGAAGAATGTATACTTTTTAGTAGCAAAATTCTATGTAAATTGCCTACTCAGGACCCCAAAGTTCTGAGGTAAGCCTTTTGTGGTAACATCAAAATAGTATTTCACAAAATACATCCAAATCTGGAAATATAATTCCAAATTATTCTCATCTGTGAAAAATAATTTGAAGTGTTTTGCAGTAATCATCAAACACTCCTTTGAAGATACCATAGTTCTTTTTATTAATTTTTTAATAAATGAGACGTCCTATTCAGAGAAGACAACACCTTAATGCCACTTAATATGCCTTGTATAAGGTCACCTAACATAAAGAAATTATTACTTCATGAAATAGTACTCAGTTCTAATATCAAGGGCCAGTTCAACACCTCACAGCTCCTTTATTCAAATTCACCATTCTTTTTGCACTAAAGGAAGATAATAAATTTTGAATGAATTCTCACCTTATACAAAGTTGTGAATTTAGTGGCTTCAGAACTGGCAAACAACAAATCAGATTACCAAAGATACTTTGATCAAGGAGACATCATTATGCCCTACAATCAGCATTTAGCAAACATGGAATCTGACCTCCAAAATAATAATTAGGTAAATATCTTTAGTCATAAATGAACAAAAAACTAAGTTCTACTGCTCATTCTAACCCACCTCTCTGCCTCCATGTCTCTAAGGTGGAAATGAGAAGAAATCACCCACAGATATAATTTTAAAAGGGGGGTTGTAACATGCCTGCTTTCATTTTGCCAGTTTAAGTATTACAAACTAAATGAAAGAATCTGCTCCATTGTTACAGAATAGATATTGTCTCCAGCATTTTCTAAGATGTGTGAATTGCTTCATCCAGAATTGAAAATGTACTCACCAGAATAAAGAGGAAATACCGAGGCAGTGATGAAAATAATTTTGAGCAATGATGAGAAAAAGGACATTTTATCAAATCTGTAGAAGAAACCGAAAAGGGATGTTTACAACAGATGACACAGAGACAAATTTCGTATTTGCAATTGAAAGTTCCTTACAGGCGAAGGGTGTGCTACTCCCCTAGTTACCTTATTATGTTGGACTTTCCCTTTCTTCTTTGCCCAAACTCACAGGATCAAGGAGACATACAAGGGAATAGAAGGCATCATAGAGACTTGAGAGAAACACCAGGACACATTCTCAGCACACTAAAGAGGGAGCAGTTCATTCCCAAAACTTGGCTCAGCCCACAGAAGCCTGACACCACATAAGGAAATATGGGCACTAGAGTCTCCCTTTTCCATAGAATATAGAAACATTTCAGGAAGGACTGACCTGGAGCAGGCCTCAAAGCAATGCTGCACACCATGGCCAGCCCATAGATTCCCCACCCAACCTCCCTGAAACAGGAGGCAGTGGAGCCTGAGGCCTAGAGCTCTAGAGAATGTGCCTATTTTGTTCCCCTTTCTTTGTCAACCCCCTTCACCCAGCTGAGGTGTATCCTTTACGGGCTTGCTGTTGAGGAATCTTGATGGGGTTAAAATACATGGTTTATGATAACATAAGGCAGAGGTATTTTGTGTAAAACAGCTTGTGAGAGATGCCACTCAAATATTTCTCAATAGAAACATTTCTCAATAAAAACCTCCCTCAGCAGGAGGTTTGGGATAATTTTCTGATATTCTCAGAAGTATGGGGTGGGGATAAAGTAATAAGCAGTGCTTTAAAACCCTATATGGAGGCGAGATGTGAAAGCTTTTCAAGTTATTGAGTTGGAAAGGAAGGAGATTCAAAGCAAGAAAGAGAAGAATAAATTTTGGAAACTGTAATTACACCCATATATAGGCCATTAGTATTTTGGAAGACTAGGAGATCATTAGAATCTATTGGAGAATTGGTTTATTAAACTTTTTATTTTGAGAAAAATGGAGAGTCTCATAAAGCTGTTAGTAATAGTACAGAGAGTTATCTTGTTCCTTTTAACCAATTTCCCCCAAGAGGACATCTCATAAAGCTATAGTACCATTTCACCACCAGGAATATTTAAAAAGCTCCCAGATATATATTAGGCAGCCAGCTTTAAACTTAGGGTTAAGTACAATGTGGAAATAATAAGATCATAAGAGAAAGAAAGCTCAGGAATGAAATTGAGACTAAACGATACAATGCACTAAAAAATTTTTATATTGAATCATTTGAACTGAGGAATAAGTGAAGAAAACGAGATCAAGTCAGTATAGCCCAGCTGGCTTAAAATAGACTCTGTATAGTCAGGCTGACAAAATTAGTTCAAACCAAATGTGCTGAAGCATGACGTATGGATTTTATGTTAACTAGCCTGAGGACTCATAAATGGGATATTTCGTTTTCATGAATAGGGAGATTCCTTACTGTCAAGATGTCATTTACTCCCAAGTTGACCTATAGATTCCATACAGTCCCAATCAGAACCCCAGCAAGTAATTGTGTGGCTGCTATTAAACCAATTTTAAAGTTTATATGAAAGGCAAAAGATCCAGAATAGCCAATAGAGTATTGAAGAAGAACAAAGTTGGAGGATTGATGCTACTCAACTTCAAGACTCACTATAAGTAACTCAATAATCAAGACTGGGCCTTGGCAGAAGAATAGACAAGTCGATTAATTCAACAGAACAGAGATCCCAGAAACAGACCCCCTTAAATATTCACAACTGATTTTTGACAAATGAGCAAACGTATTACAATGAGAAAAAGATAGTTTCTCAAAATAGTGCCTAAGCAACAGGATATCCACATCCAATAAAATAAGCGTAAACATAGATATTATACCCATTTCAGAAATTAAGTCCAGATGAAGCAGAGACTTAATATAAAATGCAAACTTTAAAACTCCTAGGTGATATGATAGGAGAAACCTGGGGAAGGGTGAATATTATTTAATACCATACTTTTTTAAACAAAAATCCTTACCCAAGGATAAATTTTTCATTGATTTTCAGAGAAATTGGGAGGGAGGAAGAGAGATGGAGGGAGGGAATGAGAGAAGGTGAGAGGGAGGGAATGAGGGAAGGATGGAGTAAGGGATGGAAGAAGGGAGGAGGGGAGAGAGAGAGAGAGAGAGAGAGAGAGAGAGATATCTATGCAAAAGAGACATTTCTTAGATGCCTCCTGCAGGTTCCCAGACCAGTGACAAGGTTGAACCTGTAAACTAGGTAGTTGCCCTTGACCAGAAATCAAACTGGGGAACCTTCTTGGGAGAAGGGGAGGCTGACACTCCCACCACTGAGTCATACTGGGCAGGGCTAAATCCCTTTACTTTTCATAGGGAAGACTGTTCCCTTTTTTCCTTCTTCACACAAAACAATTAAAAGTAAGCATATTAAGTGGTACATATGGGAAAAAGCTCAATGAAACTATCTCCTGTAGCATTTAAGAATACATGCATTTTGAATGGTCAATTTATCCTCAGAGAACCAGGAACAATTATTCCTAGAAAGACCAGAGCTGAAGCAGTCCTGACAGCAATACTATCCAAAAAAACAAACAAAAAAAACCGAATCCACAAAAATGTGTATCCCAAGTTACCCACCTCAAGAAGACACAGTACAAAGGGAGGCTGTCTTGTTTACCTGTGCAACCTCAGCTAACTCCACTATGTTGAGCAGTGTATTTTAAATACTGCTATAGGAAAAGAAATGTCAGGAGAAAAGGACACAGAGGGATCATATGCCCTGGCAGTGACTTGGAAGTTGCCACACACAGAGGTCATCAAAGCCATTCCTTCAGCAGGAAGTTTAGAGGACAATTTGATCTGATGGGCATAATGAATGGGGAGGGGAGAAAATGATAAGTATGTTTATAGATCCTGAAATAAGTAAGACAGGAAGTCTTTCTAAGTAAGGGAGTTGTGTAGGATCAGGAGATAAGGCAGGAAAAGAATGTCAGAAAGTACAATTTGCAAATACGTGTGGAACATCAGTAGTTTTAAAACATAGATAGTTATGAGAGTTACCTGGAGAACTTTGTAAAATTACCTGTGCCCATGTTCCCTCCCCAAGATTGCAATTGTATTTGCTATATGAGATCCTAGTAACTGGTGTTTTAATAAGTTTCTAACATGATGGTAACTTGCAGCTACAGTTGAATGTGACTGAGCTAGAGCCACAGAGCAGTCTCTGGGACACTATTACATCAGTCTTCCTGCTTCCATATAGCAGAGCTTTCATCGTTAGTGGAAATACATACAAACATCTTTGGGGGTATCTTTATTCACACATTTATGTTAGGCTTCTTTTGGAAATGTAGCTTGTTTCAAATTTCTGTGATCCATTCTCAAATAAAAGGAAACTCTCAAATGATAATGATAGGTTATTCTTAAGAATCTAGAGCCAGCCTGGCTGGTGTTTCTCATTGGTTAGAGCAAGAACCCATGCACTGAAGGATTTTGGATGTGATTCCCAGTCAAGGGCACATACCTGGGGATTCATCCCCAGCACCTACTGGGGCACGTGGGGGAGGCAACCAATGCCTGTGTCTCTCTCACATTGATATGTCTCTCTCTCTCTTTTCTCCCCTTTTCCCACTCCCTCCCACTGTCTCTAAAAACCAATCGCAGAAATATCCTCAGTGAGGATTAACAACAACAAAAGAATGTAGACAACTGTGCTCCAAGTCTTAGCTCTGTGGCTTAGTATGTAATAAATCTTACAGTTTTTATATATTGTCTGATTAACGTTAACTCATTTATAAAAAATGAATTAAAATAAAATAGCTGTGTGCAATAGTTAAATGTTTTTATATGAAAAATGCATAAAGGTGCCTTTATCAAATAAAAATAGAATAAAGACAGAAGCATTTTCAAATAGTTAATGAAACCCTGTTACATAAAAGGGCTGTATCATTTATTGAACAAATATCAGCAAATGGAATACTGCAATATTTTTAAAAGATTAAGTAGGATATTCTGGAACTCAATGTTGATTCAACATTTGACGACTAAGAAATGTAATTCACTATATTAACAGAGTAAAGGAGAAAATCATATGACCAGCTCAATAGACAGATATTCATGATAAAAATAATTTTGATGACTAAAATGTGAGTAGACACTCAGCTTGATGAAGGACATCATGAAACACAGCAGTGTAATTCATGCTGTAATTTTTATTGCTTCCCCATAAGATGAAGAGATCTCAGTGCAATAAAGAAAGGAAAAAGAAAACACAGAAGGGTAAGAGAGTTTAAGACTGACAAAAGTAAAATCATCTCTATTAGCAAATAGTCACTGCATAATAGCCTAAGAAATGTATATTTTAAAGGGCAATTACAGCTCTAGCTTTTTGGCTCAGTGGATAGAGCTTAGGATTGAGGACTGAAGGGTCCCGGGTATGATTCTGGTCAAGGGCATTTACCTCACTTGCAGAGTCCATCTCTGGTCTGGTAGTGGTCCAAGCAAGAGGCAACCAATCGATGTGGCTCTCTCACATTGATGTTTCTCTATCTCTCTCTCTGTCTCTCTCTGTCTCTCTCTGTCTCTCTCTCTCTCTCTTTCTCTATCTCTCTCCTCCCCCCCTCTGGTAAGGGACCCCAAAAAAAGGGGGGGGCAATTACAAAAATTTTAAAAAATGCATTATAGTTAAAGGATATGAGGCCAATATATACTAGCAAAAATAACAAAAAATTAACTTTACAATATTTTCCCAACAGCTTTGCTAAGGTATAATTCACATATAATAAAATTCACATACTAAACTGTGCAGTCTGATAAATTTGACATATGTATACCCCCCTGAAATGATCTTGACATTCAGGATAGTGAATGTATGCATCACACCTAAAGTTTCCTCCTGTCCATCCCTTCCCCTCTCCCCAGGCAGCTGATGTTATGTTGTCACTTTGGATTAGTTTGCCTTTTCTAGAATTTTACATAGATATAATAATGCCATATGTATCCTAGTTTGCCTTTCATTCAGCAAAATTATTTTGGGAAACATATGTTTTGTTGTGTGTATCAGTACATTTACATTCTTTCCAATTTGAAAATGTACAAAATAAAGTTGCCACAAATATTCATATACATGTCTTTCTTAAGCATATGCATACAGTTCACTTGTGTTAATGCCTAGCAGTGGAATGACTGGAACACAGAGTAGTTCATAAAGTTAAAGTTTCTTATTTTTAAAGAGTCTGCCAAATTCTTTGCCAAAGTATTGTCCTGCTTTACATTCCCATCATTGGTGCCTGAGAGTTCCAGTGGCTCCACAACCTCGCCAACACTTGCTGTGATCAGTCTTTATAATGTTAGCCACTCTGTTAGGTATAGAGTAGTATATCATTGTGGTTAATTTACATTTCCTTAACAAATTTGGCCTTTTAAGGGAGTTATTTTTAGGGAAATACAATTGACGTAATCATTGTGTGGTTTTAAGGTCTACAACATGTTAGTTGGATACATTTGTATACTATATACGATTAACACCATAGGTAGATAAACCCCTACCACGTCACATAATCATTTCTTTTTTGTGGTGAGAACATTTAAGATCTAGTCTCTTAGCAACTTTGATGTATTGTTGACTGTAATCACAATGCTCTGCATGTCTGCAGAACTTATTCAAATTTTAACTCCAACTTTGTACACTTTGATCAACATATTCTTATTTTCCCGAGTCCTCAGGCACACATAACCACCATTCTACTCTGTTTCTATGCAGTAAGCTTTTTAAGGTTCCATGTGTGTGCTATTATTATACAGCATTTGTTCTCTGTCTGACATTGCTCACTTGACATAATGCTCTAAAATACCATTTGTGTTTTCACAAACGGAAGGATTTTCTTCTGTATCATGGTTGAATAACATATTATTGTGTATATAACTAATGATGATATCGTCAAGCTCTTTATAGCTAATTGGTGCCGGGTTATAAAAGTGAGTGCCTCTGAAAACTTTCTGTGGGTTTTATCAACCATATTAAACTATTTCAAGAGTGTAATATCAAATTTTATTAAATAATATTGTTTTGTAATAAGGTGATTCTGAACTAATTTAAAAAACCTTACTGTGACTTGGACAGAAAAAAAATCTAGTAATGAGTTTATTAGAATACCTCCTTGTAGTTAAGTTCTGTATCAATATCTAGAAATCCTGGAAATTCATTGAGAGAACGAAGGTGTGATAAGACTAGCCTATTTGATTTAGACAAATGCCACCTATCTAAGATGTAATATTATTGGTACCAGGAGAAAACATTAATGTTCAGATAACTGCCTTCTAAATACCTCATGCATCCAGAGAAAATAAAACAGAGGCAGGGGAAAGAATAGATAGTTGGTACAATTCCTGGTCCTCTTCTTAGCCCCACTGTATCAGAAATTAAACTGGAGAAGTCTAGGAGTCAGAATTGTTAGTGAGACCTCTTTTGATGCTTAAATAAATAAGGAACATGCTGATTTCCAAGGTCTTCTAAATGAAAGGTAAGATTAAATGCTTGTGCCTTCAGAGTTAGATGTTTCCTACCCATAGGTGAAATTGTGGCCATACTTCAGTGATGACATTTTTCACTAACACAGGTCTTTTATAAAGCATTCTAAATTATTTGCTTTAGAAGAGATGAATAATTCTAGGAACAAATTGAATAAGCACAAAGTAATGTTATATCTGGATCTTGGGTTATATCTGCCATGATTATAGATTTTTTCTTATCTCTGAGATGTCACCTCAAATATTCAGTGTCCAGCATTGATATGCATGGTCATTAGTCTTATAGGCTATTTTGTCCTGTCTAAAATGAGCAATGGGATATTTGCTCCATGCCAAAAGATTCTTCATATTTTGTTCTGTCCTTAACATCCACGGGGACATTTGGTCCATCGTTAATATAAATCCTACTCTTCTGAAGATCTGAGTCCTGACCTATCTACCTGATCCATGTGTTCTTGCCAGCCAGGCTACCAAGGTAAGAAGGGTTATTATTGGCAGGAGAGCACAACATAATGATTGGACCAATACAATATGATATCACTTTTATGTTTTATTACTATAACCCAGAGTATAACTAAACATTATGGGCTATTTGAATGCAAGAATAACTTCTTAGGTTGTAATTTAGTTTTGTAATGTGTTTTTATTGAGAGAGTGGGTAAGACAGAGAAAAGAAAGGAGCGAGGAAGGGGGAGGGAGGGAGGGATGGAGGGAGCGAGGGGAACATCAACCCATAAAATGGGTATGTGCTCTGAATGGGAATCAAACCAGTGACCCAGAGGTGCATGAAATGACACTCATCCAACTGAGCCACACTGGTCAGGGCAAGTGTTTATGTTTTTGAAAGGATTAAATAACAAAGACTTTTTGGTGGGAACCAAATGTCTCCATGGACAAATGTCTGCTAATTGTGGTTAGGAATAAGAATTGTTAAGAGATATGTTTATAGGTGCCTGCAGACTTTGTTCAGACACAGAAATTATTCTTGTCATCACTTACAGGTTCCATGTCATTAACTTTAAAGAAAAAAGACTTTATAGTTTGGATCAATATCACAAGCCATTTGCCAAAAGCTGGGCTCAGGCTATCACTCCCATGCATCCTACAGAGGCATCTCCTGTGAGGGAGTGAGGGCCTTTTGTGATGCTCAGGGCTGAGTTTTCTTCATCTAAAATAATGTGTCCACCTTCTAAGGAAATTCTGAAATGGAGAAGTGTGTATTTCTTTATCCTTCCTCCACCCTGCCAGGTGGGATCTGAGAGAATAAAAAATTTGTTCTTTACATGTTAATTTTGAGATATATCAGTATTATCTCAATATCCTGAAATATCTCAAATATTTATCTTTGTCTGAGTTCCCCCAGAAGTAGATTTTGTGGTAAATATTAGAAAACAAATGTGTTGATTCAGGAGACAAAACAGGACACATCACTAGGATATTGGGGACAGGAGACAGGAAAATGAAGGGAGTAAATGAACAGTGTGTTTTCTAGCAGGTTAGTTACCACTGTGGTTAAGTGGAGTTCACCACTTAGTGAGACTCTGAAGGTAGTGTGCAACATAAAGGTCAGATTTGTCCTACTCTGAATGCAGGGAGCTGGCATAATCACATACCAACCCTCATAAGTCAATGAGTGAGAGGTGACCACAAGATGTGTGGACTTTCTGGTGCTTCTGACACTCTGTGTATATGGGCACAGTATTCAGAGAAAGTCCTTTCACAAAGAGTTGCAGATACTGGCAGTTGGAAGCTGAGCCCCATGTATTGAGAGGTAGAGCCCAAAAGGATTTGAGCAGGACATGAAAGTACTGTGTGGGAGTGAAGATATATCAAGAATCTGGAATTCAGAAACAAGGATTTGAGATACAAATTTGTAGTCATTGATGTAAACTGCAATTGAAATTCATGAAAAAGGATAAGATCACTTAGAGAAATAGAAAAGAATAGAGGACTGTACATTTAGTACCAGCACCACCAGCACCAAAGTAACAAATGAAATCAATAAAGCAAACCCATAAGGAACAAGAAATGATAAAGGAGAAACAACAAAAGATGTGATATCATTGGAGCCAAGTTTTTAAAAGCAAACTAAGAAAGAAAGGGTACTTAGGAAGCATTCAGTATTAGCTGCTACTATTACTCATACCTTCATTCCTCCATTCATTGAGTTGATTATATTCTCCTGATTCTGGAAAAAAGTAAAGGAAGGAAAGGAGTAATAAACCATACTAAATGCTGCTGACATGGGAATAAAAAATGAGATGTGAGATTCCACTCATATTTTGGAAAGAAATCCCAATTGGGAGTCCTAAATGGCTCTTGCCCTTACAGGCAGGTATTGCAATACCTCCCTCTGGTGTATATTCTGAAAGCAGCAACCTAGTAATGAATTCTAGGAGTCTGAAAACAAAACTCAATTGACAGTCCAAGAGGGCTGTGACTCTTGCAAGGAGTTAAAAGAAAAGCTTATGGAGATAACATTGGAAAATACATTCTCACATGCAGTGGCCTTCTTACTGTTTTGTTGATGGTTTCTTTTGCAGTGCAGAAGCTTTTTATTTTGACATAATCCCATTTGTTTATTTTCTCCTTAGTTTCCATTGCCCTAGGAGCTTTGTGGGTAAAGATATCTATATGTCATATGTCTGCTACTTTGCTGCTTATGGCTTCTAAGATTTTTATGGTTTCTCGTCTTACTTTTAAGTCCTTATCCATTTTGAGTTTATTTTTGTATATGGTGTATGTTGGTGGTCTAGTTTCATTTTTTTTTTGCATATATCTGTTCAATTTTCTCAACACCATTTATTGAAGAGACTTTCTTGACTCCATTGTATGCTCTTGCCTCCTTTGTCAAATATTAATTGAGCATAGTGGCTTGGGTTAATTTCTCTTTCTATTCTATTGGGCTATATGTCTGTTGTTGGGCCAGTACTAGGCAGTTTTGAGAACAGTGGCTTTGTAATATAGCTTAATATCTGGTATTGTGATCCTTCCAACTTTGTTCTTCTTTCTCAGGATTGCTGCAGCTCTTCAGGGTCTTTTTTTATTCCCTATGAATTTATGCAGATTTTGTTCTAGGTTTGTAAAATATGCTGTTGGTATTTTAATGGGGATAGCATTGAGTCTGTAGATTGCTTTGGGTGGTATGGACATTTTAATGATGTTGATTCTAACAATCCATAAAAACGCATTGTATTCTTCTATTTGTTTATGTTTCCCTCTATTTCTTTATTCAATGTCCTGTAGTTTTCCACGTACAGGTCTTTTACCTCCTTAGTTAAGTTTATTCCTAGGTATCTTAATATTTTTTTTGCTGCAATTGTAAATGGGGTTGTTTTTTTAGTTTCCCTTTCTGTGAGAAATATTTCAAGATTTCATTATTGATGTATAAAAAAGCCATAGATTTCTGGGTGTTAATTTTGTATCCTGCTCCATTGCCAAATTCATTAAGTCTAGTAGTTTTTTGATGGAGTCTTTGGAGTTTTCTATGTAGAATATCATGCCATCAGCAAATAATGAGAGTTTTACTTCTTCTTTTCCAATATGGATGCCTTTTATTTCTTCTTCTTGTCTGATCACTATGGCTAGCACTTCCAGAACTGTGACAAACAGGAGTGGCAAAAGTGAGCATTCCTGTCTTATTCCTGTTCTTAGGGGAAATGCTTTCAGTTTTTGCCCTTTGAGTATGATGTTGGCTCTAGGTTTGTCACATATGGCCTGAATCATATTGAGATATACTCTCTCTATTATCACTTCGCTGAGAGTTTTTATCAAAAATGGGTATTGGATTTTTTTGAATGCTTTCTCTTCATCTATGATCATGTGATTTTTGTCTTTCAATTTTTTTACGTTATATATCATATTTATTGATTTGGGACTGTTATACCAGCCTTGCATCCCTGGAATAAATCCCACTTGATCATGGTGTATGATCTTTTTAATATATTGCTGGATGTGATTTGCCAATATTTTGTTGAAGATTTTAGCATCTATGTTCATGAGGGATATTGGCCTGTAATTCTCTTTCTTTGTAGTGTATTTATCTGGTTTTGAAATTAGGATAATGCTGGCATCATAAAAATTTGGGCGTGTCCCTTCCTCTTGGATTTTCTTAAATAGTTGGAGGAGTATAGGTATTAGTTCTTCTATGAATGTTTGGTAATACTCCCTTCTGAAGCTGTCCAAACTGAACTTTTGTTTGGTGGTAGTTTTTTTTTTTATTATTACTGCTTCTATTTCTTCAGTTGTTATTGGCCTATTCAGGTTTTCCAATTCCTCCTAATTCAGTTTTGGGAGATTATTTTTTTCTAGGAATTTGTCTTTCATCCACATTGTCCAGCTTGTTGGCATATAGTTGTTTATAGTATTTTCTTATAATCCTTTGTATTTCTATGGTGTCAGTGGTTACTTCTCCACTTTCATTTCTCAATTTATTTGTTTGTGTCCTCTCTCTTTTTTTCTTGGTGAGTCTGGCTAATATTTTATCAATTTTGTTTATCCTCTCAAAAAAAATAGTTCTTGGTTTCATTGAGTTTTTGTATTTTTTGTTTGTTTGTTTGTTTCTATATTATTTGTTTTTGCTCTAATCTTTATTATTTCCTTTCTTTTACTTACTCTGGGCTTTTGTTGTTGTTCTCTTTCTATTTCTTTAAGTTGTAGGATTAAATTGTTTATTGCTGACTTTCCTTTTTTTTGAGATATGCCTGTAGTGCTATGCATTTCCCTCTCAGGAATGCTTTTGTTATGTCCCAGAGATTTTGGCTTGTTGTGTGGTAATTTTTCATTTGTTTCTAGGAAGTTTTTTATTTTTTTCTTGATATCGTTAATCCATTCATTCTTTAATAACATGCTATTTATCTTCTATGTGTTTGAATGTTTGGGGTGTTTCTTACTGTTGTTTATTTTTAATTTCATTCCACTGTGATCTGAGAAGATGCTTTATATGATTTCAATCTTTTTGAACTTGTAGAGACTTGTTTTGTATCCTAATATGTGGTCTATCTGTGTGAATGATCCATGTTTCCTCGAGAAGAATGCATATTCTGCTGCATTGTGGTGCTATCCTATCTAATAAAAGACAAAAATGGTAATTAACTGTACCTCCGCTACTATTCCCATTGGCTAATCAGGGTGATATGCAAATTAACTGCCAACAAAGATGGCGGTTAATTTGCATATGCAGGCTCCAAGTGGTCGAGCGAAGCCACACAGCCTCAAAGCCGCCGAGCAGCGAGGCCTCCTGGCCCTAGGATCAGCAGAGCCGCAAGGCCTCCCAGCACCGGGATCAACAGAGCAGCGAGGCCTCCCGGCACCAGGATCAGCAGAGCCACGAGGCCTCCCAGCCCCTGGAGCAGCATGACAGGGTGCGGCGCTGTAATCCCCAGATCGGCCCTGCTCTGTGGGTGATAGGGGGCAGCGCCCCAACCCCCTGATCCACCCTGCTCTGTGGGTAACACGGGGCGGCACCCCAACCCCCTGATCGGCCCTGCTCTATACGTGTCAGGGGGCAGTGCCCCAACTTCCTGATCGGGCCTGCCCTGAGTGTGTCAGGGGGCAGTGCCCCAACCTCCTGATCAGCCCTGCCCTGAGCGTGTCAGGGGGCAGTGCCCCAACCCCCTCATCAGCCTGCTCTGTGTGTGACAGGGGGCAGCGCCCCAACCCTCCAATTGGTCTGGCTCTGTGAGTGACAGGAGGCTGCTCCCCAACCCTCCCCCCTGCCCATCGGCCCTGCTCTATGCATAACAAGGGCAGTGCCCCAACCCCTGATCAGTCGGCTCTGTGTGTGACAGGGGGTGGTGCCACAACTGCCCCCCCCATCAGCCCTGCCCTGAGTGTGATAGGGGGTGGTGCCGCAAACTCCCGATCTACCCTGCTCTGTGTGTGACAGAGGAAGGCGCTCCAACCCCCTGATCCGCCCTGCTCTGTGCATGACAGAGGGCAGGGCCCCAACTCCCCAGTCAGCCCTGCTCTGAGCCAGACCAGGGGCTGCGAGGAAGGCACCTAGGGATTGGGCCTGCCCTCTGCCACGCGGAAGCAGGCCTAAGCCAGCAGGTCATTATCCCCCAAGGGGTCCCATACTGTGAGAGGGCACAAGTGGGGCTAAGGGACACCCCCCTACCTGCCAGTGCACTAATTTTTGTGCACCGGGTCTCTAGTATTCTATAAATGTCAGTTAAATCCATCTTATCCATTGTGTCCTTTAGAGTCTCTGTTTCCTTGTTAAGTTTTTCTCTGGAAGATCTATCCAGTAAAGTCAGAGGGGGGTTAAAATTCCCCTACTATGACTGTATTGTTATCAATCTCTCTGTTAAAGTCCTCCAGAAGTTTTCTTATATATTTAGGTGGCCTTATATTAGGTGCATATATGTTTACCAGGGTTATATCCTCTTGTTGGATTGATCCCTTTAGTATCTTGCATTGCTACTCCATCTTTTTTTTTTTCTTTTCCATTTGCATGGAAAGTTTTTTTCTGTGCATTCACATCTTCTGTGTGTCTTTTGTTTTGATGTGGATCTCTTGTAGATTGTATAAACTTGAGTCATGTTTTTGTATCCATTCACCTACGCGATGCTTTTTGATTGGAGCATTTAATCCATTTGCATTTAGGGTTATTCTTGATAGGTACTTATTTATTGCCATTTTAATTCAGTATGGCTAGGTTTCTCTCTTGGTTTCTTCTACTCATTACAGCAATCCCTTTAGCATTTCTTGTAATGCTGGATGGGTGGTGATGTATTGCTTTACCTTTTTTTTTTTTTTTTGGTCTGGGAAGCTCTTTATTTGCCCATCTATTTTGAATGATAGTCTTGCTAGATATAGTAATCTTGGTCTCAGATCCTTGCTTTCCATTACCTTGAGTACTCCATGCCATTCCCTTCTAGCCTATAGAGTTTCTGATGAAAAATCAGGTGTCAGCTTCATGTGAACTCATTGTAGGTAGCAGTTTTCTTTTCTCTTGCTGCCTTTAAGATTCTCTCTTTGTCTTTGATTTTTGGCATTCTAATATGATGTGTCTAGGCATGGACCTCTTTGGGTTCTTATTTCTTGAGGTTCTCTGTGCCTTATGAACTTGTGTGACTTTTATCTTTACCAGGTTAAGGAAGTTTTCTGCCATTATTTCTTCAAACACATTCTCTATTCCTTTCTCCCTTTCTGCCTCTTCTGGCACAGCTGCTATTCTAATATTATTATGTTTCATGTTGTCCTGCAGCTCCCTTAAGCTTTCCTCCTGTTTTTTAATTTGTTTTTTTTTCTTTTTGGTTCTCTGATTGATTGATTTTTTCAACTCTGTCTTCTAATTCAGAGGTTCAATACTCAGCTTCCCCTAATCTGTTGTGTATTCCTTCCAATGTTCTTTATTTTCATTATGTCTTTCTTTATCTCAGACGGTGTTTTTTTTCATAGTTACTATATCATTTTTTCATGCTGTTGAGCATCTTTTCCATCATTACTCTGAACTCTGTTTCAGATATATTTCTTACCTCTGCTTCATTTATCTTTTCTTCTGGAGAATTCTCTGGTTATTTTATCTGGGGGTTGTTTCTTGTCTCACTTTGACTGTCAGTTTGGGTTTGTGACTATGTACTAGGTATACCCTCTGCACCTCTCCATCTCTAGTGCAGGACAGTGTTAGCCCTTTTCAGTCCAACCTTGAGGCTAACTCGACAGACCAGACACTAGGAGCAGGTCCAATGTCAAGCAATAAGAACATTAAAAAGTTCAACATTCAATCCTGTCAATTGATTTGGACCAGACTGTTTGAATTCAAAAGTAACATTGGACCCCAAAGGGTTAAAGGCTGTTTCTGACTAATTAGATCAGGCAAAGACTCAAAGCCTCCAGAGACCTCCTCTGCCTACAGACTGATAAGATTCCAACTTGAATTGCCCCCCAGGCAATCATCCTCTTGTGTGTTGAGAGGTTTTTCAACAGGCTGGGGTAGTTGTTTCTCCCTGCAGGCTAATTGATATTTTTTTATCTCTTAATGACCTCAGGGCAAGGTGTTTTCCAATAAGGTGTATCAACTATCTTCCCCCCAGGCAAGGCACATGTCTATGTGGGAAAGATGTCCTTTGCTGTGTGAGGGAATGACTCAGACCAGGAACCTTGGGGTGTCTGCCTTCTGAGCTGTATTCTCTTGTCCCCAGTCCTGGCTTCTACTTTCACAGCTCCAGTTCACTTTACCCTCCCTCTGCCAGAGCACAGGTGGGTGTCTTCACAGGGCATTTTGTGCAATGGCCCTTTAAGAGGGTGCCAGAATTTTTCTTTGTCACTCCCTGGCAGACAGCACCCTGCTGCTTTTCATAGACAGATGTTATGTGGGTACCCTTGTTAGTATTGGTGCTCTCTGCTGGTGGTGGGGGCCCAGCTTGGGGATTAGATCTCAGAGTTCTCACTGGCAATCATCCACAAAAGGTATATGTCTCCAGGACTTCAGTTGCAGTCTGTGGGTGCCTGGCCAGCGCTTTTACACCTCCAACCCTCCTACCCATCGCTATGTGGTCTCCACTTTCAGTCTTCGGGTCTGATGGTTCTCTCCTGCATGTTTTCCATTGATTATTCAGGAAGTTTTTCTGGATTTTAGCCCTAATTCCAGTTTCTTCCTGGGAGCATGTCCAAGAAGCATCCACTTACTCTACCAACATTTTTTGTTGCAAGGTGGTATTTTGAAAAATGATAATATAATTTAACATTCTATTGATTGAAATATTTATGATTGTAAATTGTATTAGGTGTTATATTATCAAACACATGATTAAGATAGTTTTTCAACTGCTATTTAATTATTGAATAGAGAATGAACATTAGAAGTTCTTAGTATTGAGAGATAATTTTCAACACTCTATATTCCATCTTGTATAGAATAGAAGGCTTTGTCTGGTCACCTAGGAATTTAACTTCCTGATTGAAAAGACTCTGATTGGCTGTAGAATCCACTGCAAAATAGGATTACCCTAAATATCCAGGCATCTCCCATAATGCTGAAATTTAAATGGTTTATAAGTGTCTCTGTAAAGATAAAAAGAGAAAGAGAAATTGTTATAAACAGCATTTAAAATTACCTGGGGATTGCATTAAGTGTCCATTGTGAAGAGGCTGTGCTCCTCCTCAGCCAGCAGCTGGGACCCATGTGTTCCCCAGCCCTGCACACATCCTTCCCTCATCTGGGCTACTTGACTCTTCCTATGAGGTCAGTCCTGGCTTGGTCTTGGAAATCTCTCATATTGGAGAGAGGATAGGATTGGAGATTGTTTGACTGATTCTCTAGAAGTAGAAGCCAATTTTGGTATCAAATAAGAGGAAATAACTTTGAGAGAAAATGAGGAGAGAGCTACGAA
Source organism: Myotis yumanensis (assembly GCF_028538775.1). NCBI lineage: Eukaryota > Metazoa > Chordata > Mammalia > Chiroptera > Vespertilionidae > Myotis > Myotis yumanensis. Next base: position 22,689,289 of record NW_027223756.1, on the reverse strand, counting down.
GGCTGGCTGAACCATTAGACTGCAACTCCTTGGAGTGAAGGATATAGAAAAGGAGCTTGGGTGGAAAGGTCCTGGAATGCCCTACTCTCTAAAGGAGGTTTGCAGTCTGTCATGGAGCTCAGAAGACAAGGTGGACCAAAATCAGAGGATACCCTCTAGCATGAATAGGCCCATTGTGATGGATTTCAAATTTCTGTAGTCAAGTAATGTTTCTTGCTCAATTATGTCCCCTGTTGCTTGAAGCTACATCATAGAGATTATCAGTTATCATATGGACTTCAGAATTCAATATATTGGTCATAGGCTGACATTTGTAAGTCATAATGATTTAACTTAATTAATTGATGTGTACATTTGCAAAATATCCAGCAGAGTTATGTTGAGAGGTCAAATACCAAACCGCTTTTGCAAATGAGAACTTCTGGGAAAGGTACCAGTGTGATTTTGTGACTTTTACTGAGATAGTACATTTTTTCCATATATACTTTGCCTAGGCTATCAGAAACTTGGGTTTTCCTATCATTTGTGATGGTTTCTTCATTATTTGGTGTTCTTACAACATTACAGCGCAGAAAACACATCCATTGTAGTAAGTACGACCATTGTTTGCACAGACTGGATCCACATGGTTGGAGCAAGTAAATAATCGACCCTTATATGCATCACAGTTTGGCTGTTAAACATAAAGAAGAACATAAAATTTGTCAGGTAATGAACTTTTCAATAAAATGTTCTTTAACCTTAGTACAAGATGCCATGCATCCAAATGGAATGAAAATCTATAATGAGGTTTGGAAATAATTCCCACTTAGTCATAAAACATTATTGATATATTTTTACAAACCCTAAATCATTTATAAAATACAGACAAATGTCTGAATGTATTTTTATTAATTGCCCACTCTTGTTGCACTTCTCTTCATACCTGCATCAGATTTTCCCATTATTTCATGCCACAAGGTGTAGTAAATGAAATTTTAATAATTTCCCTATATTTCTCAATGGTTTCACTATTAGAGTACCAGATACATTGAGATTATCAGCAGAGATGTACATATTCAATACATTAGTACAGTGGGGCCTTGACTTACGAGTTTAATTCGTACCGAGATGGAGCTCGTAAATCAAATTACTCGTATGTCAAATCACTTGTGAATGAGCAAGACACATGATGCTGGGCTAATGTTGTGGCGTGCACTGTGATGTTCGCTGCGCCAACTAGTAGTGGGGTGTCTGGAGCTGGCTAGTAACCCGAATTTTAGCTCGCAACTCAAACCAAAAAAATCGGCCGAGAGACAGCTCGTATCTCAAAAAACTCGTTAGTGGGGACACTCGTAAGTCAAGGCCCCACTGTATTTGCCTAGGTATATAAAATTTGGGTAGTAATGTCAGTTTTGGTAATTTACCTTAATAAACAAAATGGCATACATTCTGATATACCAGCTTTTACAATGTCTTTGTAAACTTTAACTATTTAGATGTTTCTTCCCTCTATATAATATTATGCTCTGTGAATATATGAAAATTATTAATTTATCCACCTTTAAGTGAATAATATTTGTAATCCTCTTGTTTTGCTAGGCTAAACAATTCTACTTCATTTTTTTATTTAACTTTTATTTATTTTTTAAAGAAGAGACAGAAAGAGATTTTAACTAATGGCTCATACAGTTGTGGAGACTGCACAGGGGAGGTTAGAAATTCAAGTACGAATCTAAGTTACAGTATTGAGGCAGAATTCCTTTTTTAAAAATATATTTTTATTGCTTCCAGATGGGAAGGGAGAGGGAGAGGGAGAGAGAAACATCAATGATGAGAGAGAATCATTGGTTGTCTGTCTCCTGCAGGCTCCCCACTGGGGAAAGAGCCCTGAAACCTGGGCATGTGCCTTTGACTTGAATCAAACCTGGGACCCTTTAGTCCTCAGGTCAATACACTGTCCACTGAGCCAAAACAGCTAGGGCCACAATTCTACGTTAAATGCACTGTAACCTTTATTAGATGCTTGCAAATAACAAGGATACCCAATAATGGAATCTTTGAAATAATGGGATATTTTTATCTTGTCCAAAATACCAAATAGTTTTTTTATGGCTGACTTAATTTCCTTTAATCTAGCATAATAATGGCACGGTTTTAAAAAATTTTTGAAGAATTACTCTTTTGCACATTTTGTTTGGTGAATTTTTTTAAATTGAGGTAGGGAGAGGGCATAGGTAGATAGGAATATCCATGAGAGAGAGAGACATCCATTGCCTGCCTTCTGCATACCCCTACTGGGGATTTAGCCCAAACCTGGGCATGTGCACTGACCAGGAAGTGAACCAGGGACCTCTTGGTTAATGGGTGGAAGCTTAACCACTGAGCAACACTGGCAGGGCTGTTTGATGAAATTTCCTATTAAAACCTACTATATGGAACAATAAAATTTCACCGTTTTCAATTTTAAAATTAATCAAAATTAAACTTACCGGTTTGCGCACACGTCTTGCAAGTGCAAGAAAATTTCCTGCAACCAGCACACAAAAGAAAATGTAAAAATAAAAAGAATAGGAAAACAATCAGAGTCTCTGTGGGAAGAACCTATAACTTTTAATATCAAAATACTACACATATTGCCTACTGAGTAACTCCAAGTTCTGAGATGAGCCTTTTGTGGTAGTATCTAAACAGTCAGCTCACAAAATAACTCCAAATCTGGAAATGTAATTCTAAATTATTCTTATCTGTGAAAAATACGTTTAAGTGTTGTGCAGCAATCAGCGATCTCTTGTGAAGATACCATGTTTCTTTTAATTCATTTTTTAATAAATGAGACATTCTAGTCAGAGAAAACAATGCCTTGTTTAATGTCTCTAATATGCCTTGCATAAAGTCACCTAACTTGAAGAAACTAATTATGACTTAAGGAAATAATAGTTAGTTCTAATATCCATGGTCTGTTCAACACATTACAACTACTTTATTCAAATTCTTCAGTCTCTTTTCACTAAAGAAAGATAAATTTCCAGGTGAGGGATGATCGACTTCTCCCCTCACACAAAGTTTTTACTTTAATGACCTCAGAACTGGCACACAACAAATCACATTGCCAAGGAATGTCAGATCTAGGGGACATCATTACTGCCTACACTCTGCATTTAGCAAACATTGAATCTGACCTCCAAAATATAATAATAAAAATAATAAGGGAAATAATTTTTGTCGTAAATGAACAAATAGCTAAGTTCTGCTCATTCTAACCCACCTCTCTGCTTCCATTCCTCTAAGGTGGGAAAAGAGAAAAAACAATCCACAGACATAATTTCTCAAAGGGCTCTTTAACTTGCCCCCTTTCATTTTGCCAGTTAAAATATTACATGCCCAATAAAAGAAGATGCTCCATTTCAAGATAACAGAAGTCGTCTCCTCTACTTTCTAAGATATAGAAATAGCTTCATCCAGAATTGAAATGTACTCACCAGAGTAAAGAGAAAATGCCAAGGCAGTGATGAAAATAATTCTGATACATGATGAGAAGAAAGACATTTTATCAAGTCTGAAGAAAAAACCTAAAAGGAATGTTTACAACACATGACACAGAGACAAATTTCCTATTTATAAGTGAAAGTTTCTTACAGGCAAAGGACATGCTACTTCACTAGATTCCTAAATATATTGGACTTTCCCTTTTTTCTTAGCACAAACTCACAGGATCAAGGGGTCATACATGTGAACAGGAGGCCTCAAAAAGACTTGAGAGACACACCAGGACATATTCTCAGCACACTTAAGAAGGAGCTGTTCATTCCCAAACCTTGGCTCAGCCCACAGAAGCCTGACACCACTAGAAATAGAATCTCTGTTTTTCCTCAGAATATAGCAACATTTCAGGAAGAATTGACCTGGAACAGGCCTCACAGCAATGCTGCACATATTGGCCAACCCATAGATTCCCCACCCAACCTCCCTGAAACAGGAGACAGTGGAACCTGAGGCCTACAGCTCCGGAGATGGTGCCTATTTTGTTCCCCTTTTCTTTGTCAACCCCCTTCACCCAGCAGAGGTGTCTCCTTTACTGGCTTGCTGTTGAGGAGCTTGATGGGGTTAAAATACATGGCTCATAATAACATAAGCCAGAGGTATTCTTTGTAAAACAGCTTGTAAGATATGCCACTCATATTTCTCAATAGGTCTTCCCTCAGCAGGAGGTTTAGGATACGTTTCAGATATTCTCAGATGTATGGGGGGGGGGGGGGGAATAAAGTAATAAGCAGTGCTTTAAAACCCTAAAATGGAGGAGAGATGTGAAAGCTTTTTAAGTTATTGTGTTGGAAAGGAAGGAGAATCAAAGCAAGAAAGAGAAGAATAAATTTTGGAAACTAATTACACCCATATATAGGGCATTAGTATTTTGCAACACTAGAAGCACATTAGTCTGTATTGGAGATTTGGTTTACTAAAATTTTTACTTTGAGATAAATGTAGAATCTCATAAAGCTGTAAGTAATAGTACAGAGAGTTGTCATTTTCCTCTTAACCAATTTCCCCCAAGGGGACATCTCATAAAGCTATAGTACAATTTCAGCACCAGGAATATTTAAAGAGCTCCCAGATGAATATTAGGCAGCCAGCTTTGAACTTAGGCTCGAATACAACGTGGAAATACTAGGATCATGAGAGAAAGAAAGCTCAGGAGAGAAATTGAGACTACACGGTAAAATACACTAAATGAATTTCATATTGAATCATTTGAACTGAGGAATAAATGAAGAAAACAAGATCAAGTCAGTATAGCCCAGCTGACTTAAAAAGGACTTTGTATAGTCAGGTTGACAAAATTATTTCAAACCTAATGTGCTGAAGCATAAAGAGTTGATTTTATGTTAACTGGCCTGAGGACTCATAAATGGAGGGATATTTCATGTTCATGAATAGGGAGACTCCTAACTGTCAAGATGTCAGTTACTCCCAAGTTGACTTATAGATTCAATACTGTCCCAATCAAAATCCCAGCAAGTTATTGTGTGGCTGTTATTAATCCAATTCTAAGGTTTATCTGAAAAGGGAAAAAACAAAAACAGAATAACCAATAGAGTATTGAAGAAGAACAAAGTTGGAGGATTGATGCTACTCAACTTCAAGTCTCACTATAAGTAACTCAATAATCAAGACTGGGCCTTGGCAGAAGAAGACACAAGTTGATTAATTCAACAGAACAGAGATCATAGAAACGGACCACCTTCAATATTCATAACTGATTTTTGACAAATGATGAAAGGTATTACAATGAGGCAAAGATAGTTTCTCAACATAGTGCCTAAACAACAGGATATCCACATCCAATAAAGTAAGTGTAAACACAGACTTTATACCCATCCCAGAAATAAAGTCCAAATGAAGCACAGACCTAATATAAAATGAAAACTTAAAAACTCCTAGGTAATAAGATAGGAGAAACCTGGGGAAGGGTGAATATTATTTAATACCTTACTTTTTTAAACAAAAATCCTTACGCAAGGATAAATTTTTCATTGATTTTCAGAGAGATTGGAAGGGAGGAAGAGAGGTAGAGGGAGAGAGGGAAGGAGGGAGGGAGGGAGAAATAGAGGGAGTGGGTGAGGGAGAGGGAGAGAGAGAGGGAGAGAGAGAGGGAGAGGGAGAGAGGGAGAGGGAGAGAGAGAGAGAGAGAGAGAGAGAGAGACTTCTTTGCAAAAGAGACATCTATTGGTTGCCTCCTGCAGGTTCCCAGACCAGTGACAGAGTTGTACCTGTAAATTAGGTACTTGTCCTTCACCAGAAAGCATACTGGGGAACCTTCTTGGGAGAAGGGGAGGCTGACACTCCCACCACTGAGTCATACTGGGCAGGGCTAAACCCCTTTACTTTTCATAGGGAAGACTGTTCCCTTTTATCCTTCTGCACCCAAATCAATTAAAAGTAAGCATATTAAGTAGTACATATGGGATAAAGCTCAATGAAACTATCTCCTGTAGCATTTAAGAATACATGCATTTTGAATGCTCAATTTATGCTCAGAGCACTAGGACAATTATTCCCAGAAGGACCAGAGTTGAAGTAGTCCTGACAGCAATACTATCCAAAAACAAAACAAAAACCCAAATCCACAATAATGTGTGTCCCATGTTACCCACCTCAAGAAGACACAGTACAAAGGGAGGCTGTCTTGTTTACCTGTGCAACCTCAGCTAACTCCACTGTGTTGAGTAGTTTATTTTAAATACTGCTCTAGGAAAACAAATGACAGAAGAAAAGGACACAGAGGGATCATATGTCCTGGCAGTAACTGGGAAGTTGCCACACACAGAGGTCATCAAAGCCATTCCTACAGCAGGAAGTTTAGAGGACAATTTTATCTGATGGGCATAATGAATGGGGAGGGTAGAAAATGATAAGTATGTTTATAGATCCTAAAATAAGTAAGACATGAAGTCTTTCTAAACAAGGGAGCTGTGTAGGATCAGGAAATAAGGCAAGAAAAGAATGTCAGAAAGTACAATTTGTAAATACGTGTGGAACATCAGTAGTTTTAAAACATAGATAGCTATGAGAGCTACCTGGAGAACTTTGTAAAATTACCTGTGCCCATGTTCCCTCCCCAAGGTTGCAATTCCATTTGCTGTATGAGATCCTAGTAACTGGTGTTTTAATAAGTTTCTAACATGATGGTAACTTGCAGCTACAGTTGAATGTGACTGAGCTAGAGCCACAGAGCAATCTCTGGGACACTATTACATCAATCTTCCTGCTTCCATATACCAGAGCTTTCATCGTTAGTGGAAATACATACAAACCTCTTTGGGTGTATCTTTATTCACACAATTATGTTAGGCTTCTTTTGGAAATGTAGCTTGTTTCAAATTTCTGTGATCCATTCTCAAATAAAAGGAAACTCTCAAATGATAATGGTAGGTTATTCTTAAGAATCCAGAACCAGCCTGGCTGGTGTTTCTCATTGGTTAGAGCGATAACCCATGTACTGAAGGATTTTGGGTGTGATTCCCAGTCAAGGGCACATACCTGGGTTGAAGATCCATGCACAGCCCCTATTGGGGCATGTGGGGGAGGCAACCAATGCCTGTGTCTCTCTCACATTGATATGTCTCTCTCTCTCTGTTTCCCCTTTTCCTACTCACTCCCACTGTCTCTAAAAACCTATGGCAAAATATCCACCAGTGAGGATTAACAACAACAAAAGAATGTAGACAACTGTGCTCCATGTCTTAGCTCTGTGGCTTAGTATGTAATAAATCTTACAGTTTTTATATATTATCTGATTAATGTTAACTCATTTATAAAAAATGAATTAAAATAAAATAGCTGCATGGAATTGTTAAATGTTCTTATATAAAAAATGCATAAAGGTGCCTGTACCAAATAAGCATAGAATAAAGACAGAAGCATTTTCAAATAGTTAATGAAAACCTGTTACATAAAAGGCTCTATCATTTCCTGAACAAAGATCAGCAAATTGAATACTGCAATATTTTTAAAAGATTAAGTAGGATATTCTGGAACTCAATGTTGTTTCAACATTTGACAACTAAGAAATGTAATTCACTATGTTAACAGAGTAAAGGAGAAAATCATATGACCAGCTCAGTAGACAGATATTCATGATAAAAATAATTTTGATGACTAAAATGTAAGTAGACACTCAGCTTGATGAAGGATATCATGGAACACAGCAAACAGTGTAATTCATGCTGTAATTTTTATTGCTTCCCCATAAGATGAAGATATCTCAGTGCAATAAAGGAAGGAAAAAGAAAACGCAGAAGGGTAAGAGAGTTTAAGATTGACAAGGAAAAGTAAAATGGACTCTATAACAAATAGTCACTGCATAATAGCCTAAAAAATGTATATATTAAAAGGCAATTACAGCTCTAACCTTTTGGCTCAATGGATAGAGCGTAGGACTGAGGACTGAAGGGTCCTGGGTATGATTCTGGTCAAGGCCATGTACCTCACTTGCAGAGTCCATCTCTGGCCTGGTAGGGGCCCAAGCAAGAGGCAACCAATCAATGTGGCTCTCTCACATCTCTCTCTCTATCTTTCTCTCTCTCTCTCTCTCTCTCTCTCTCTCTCTCTCTCTCTCTCTCTCTCCCTTTGTCCCCTCTGGTAAGCGACCAAAAAAAGGGGGGGGTGAGCAATTACAAAAATTTTTTAAAAATGCATTATAGTTAAATAATATGAGGCCAATATATAAAAGCAAAAATAAACTCCAATATTTTCCCAACAGCTTTGCTAAGGTATAATTCCCATATAATAAACTTCACATACTAAACTGTGCAGTCCGATAAATTTGACATATGTATACGCCCCTGAAATGATCTTTACATTCAGGATAGTGAATATATCCATCACACCCAAAGTTTCCTCTTGTCCATCCCTTCCTCTCTCCCCAGGCAGCTGATGATCTGTTATCACTTTGGATTCGTTTGCCTTTTCTAGAATTTTGCATAGATATAATAATGCCATATGTATCCTAGTTTGCCTTTCATTCAGCAAAATTATTTTGGGAAACATATGTTTTGTTGTGTGTATCAGTACATTTACATTCTTTCCAATTTGAAAATATCCAAAATAAAGTTGCCACAAATATTCATATACATGTCTTTCTTAAGCATATGCATACAGTTCACTTGGGTGAATGCCTAGCAGTGGAATGACTGGAACACAAAGTAGTTCATAAAGTTAAAGTTTCTTAGTTTTAAAGAGTCTGCCAAATTCTTTGCCAAAGTATTGTCCTGCTTTACATTCCCATCATTGGTGCCTGAGTGTTTCAGAGGCTCCACAACCTCGCCAACAATTGGTGTGATCAGTCTTTATAATGTCAGCCACTCTGTTAGGTATAGAGTAGTATATCATTGTGGTTAATTTACATTTCCTTAACAACTTTGGCCTTTGAAGGGGGTTATTTTTAGGGAAATACAATTGACGTAAACATTGTGTGGTTTTAAGGTCTACAACCTGTTTCTTGGATACATTTGTATACTATATAAGATTAACACCATAGCTAGATAAACCCCTACCACGTCACATAATCATTTCTTTTTGTGGTGAGAACATTTAAGATCTAGTCTCTTAGGAACTTTGATGTATTGTTAACTATAATCACAATGCTCTGCATGTCTGCAGAACTTATTCAAATTTTAACTCCAACATTGTACCCTTTGATCAACATATCCTTATTTTCCTGAGTCCTCAGCCTCTCATAACCACCATTCTACTCTGTTTCTATGTAGTAAGCTTTTTAAGATTCCATGTGTGTGATATTATTATACAGCATTTGTTCTCTGTCTCACATTGCTCACTTGACATAATGCTCTCAAAGACCATTTGTGTTTTCACAAATAGAAGGATTTTCTTCTTTCTCATGCTTGAATAACATACTATTGTGTATATAACATCTCCTTTAACCATTTATATGTTGGACATAAATTATTTCATTTCCATTTTATTTACCAAGAAGTGGGATTTTTCTGTGTTAGATGGCAGTTCTATTTTTAAGTTTTTGAAGAACCTCCATTCTGTTGTCCATCTTATTTATACCAACTTTCATTCCCACCCATGGTGTACAAGGATTTCCTTTTCTTCACATCCTTGTCAACACTTGTTCCTCTTCTTGATGATAGCCATTCTGACATGTGTGTGGTGATATCTCATTGTGGCTTTGATTGGCATATCCCTGAAGATTTTCCAGTCCATTTCCATGTACCTATTAGCCATTTGCATGTGCCCTTCAGAAATTGTCTGTACAGATCCCTTGCCCATTGTTTAAAATATATTTCAGAGGGAAGAAGGGAGAAGAAGAGCGAGGGTGTGAGAGATGGAAACATCACTGATGAGAGTCATTGATCAATTGTCTCATGCATGCCCCTGCTGGGGATCAAGCCCACAACCCAGGCATGTAACCTGACTGGGAATCGAACCTAGACCTCCTGGCTCATGGGTTGATTCTCAACCACTGAGCCACACCTGCCAATTTTTAATTGAATTTTTATTGTTGTCTAGGCGTATGAGTTCTGTATATATTTCAGATGTTTTGAGATATATGGTTTACAAAAATTGCTTCCATTTTGTAGGTTGTCTTTTCATTTGTTGGTTGTTTCTTTTGCTGTGCTGAAGACTTTTAACATGATGCAGCCTCACATAACCAACAGAACAATTCTGTAAGTTTAAACTAATGATGATATCTTCAAGCTCTTTATAGCTAATTGGTGCCTGGTTATAAAAGTAAGTGCCTCTGAAAACTTTCTGTGGGTTTTATCAACCATATTAAACTATTTGAAGAGTGTAATATCAAATTTTAGTAAATAATATTGTTTTGTAATAAAGTGATTCTGAACTAATTTAAAAAACCTTACTGTGACTTGGTCAGAAAAAGTATCTATGAGAGTAGTAATGAGTTTTTTAGAATACCTCCTTGTAATTGAGTTCTGTATCAATATCTAGAAATCCTGGGAATTTATTGAGAGAACGAAGGTGTGATAAGACTAGCCTATTTGATTTAGGCAAATGCCACTTATCTAAGATGTAATATTATTGGTACCAGGAGAAAAATTAGTGATCAGATAACTGCCTTCCAGATACCTCATGCAACCAGAGAAAGTAAAACAGAGGCAGGGGAAATAATAGATATTTGGTACAATTCCCTGGTCCTCTTAGCCCCACTAAACCAGAAGTTATGCTGGAGAAGTCTAGGAGTCAGAATTGTTAGTGAGAACTCTTGTGATTCTTAAATAAATAAGGAAAATGCTGATTTCCAAGGTCTTCTAAGTGAAAGGTAAGATTAAATGCTTGTGCCTTCAGAGTTAGCTGTTTCCCACGCATAGGTGAAATTAGGGTCTACTTCAGTTGTGACATTTTTCACTAATACAGGTCTGTTATAAAACATTCTAAATTATTTGCTTTAGGAGAGATAAATAATTCTAGGAACAAATTGAATAAGCACAAAGTAATGTTATATCTAATATTGGGATATATCTGCCATGATTATAGATTTTTCCCTATCTCTGAGATGTCACCTCAAATATTCAGTGTCCAGCATTGACATATGGTCATTAGACTTGTAGGACATTTTGTCCTGTCTAAAATGAGCAATGAGATATTTGGTCCATGCCAAAAGTTCCTTCATATTTTGTTCTGTCCTTAACATCCATGGAGACATTTGGTCCATAGTTAATATAAATCCTACTCTTCTGCATGATCTGAGCCCTGACCTATCTACCTGACCCATGTGTCCTTGCCAGCCAGGCTACCAATGTAAGGAGTATTATTATTGCCAGGAGAGCACAACATAATGATTGGACCAATACAATCTGATATCATTTATATGTTTTAATATTATAACCCAGAGTATAACTAAACATTATGGGCTATTTGAATGCAAGAATAACTTCTTAGAAGAAAACAGCCACACACAAAAAAAGAAATGGCTACAAACAAGTACCTTTCAATAATAACTTTAAACGTAAGCGGACTAAATGCTCCAACCAAAAGACATCGAGTGGCTGAATGGATAAAAAAACATGACCGATACATCTGCTGTCTACAAGAGACCCACCTCATTAGAAGGGACTCACACAGACTGAAAGTGAAGGGATGGAAGAATATCTTTCAGGCAAATGGAAAGGAAAAGAAAGCTGGGGTAGCAATACTTATATCTGACAAAATACATCTCAAAGTGAAGACCATAACAAAAGATAAGGAAGGCCACTTCATAATACTAAAGGGATCAATACAACAAGAGGATATAACCCTGATAAACATATATGCACCCAATGCAGGAGCACGCAAATACATAAGAAAACTTCTGGAAGATATCAGGGGAGAGATTGACAACAATACAATCATAGTAGGGGACTTTAATACACCACTGACATCACTGAATAAGTCTGCTAGACAAACAATCAGCAAAGAAACAGCAATCCTAAATGACTCACTAGATCAGATGTACTTAATTGACATCTTCAGAACACTTCACCCCAAAGCCATGGATTATACATTCCTCTCAGGTGCTCATGGGACATATTCAAAAATAGACCACATATTGGGTCACAAGCAAAGCCTCCACAAATTCAAGAAGATTGAAATCATAAAAAGCATCTTCTCAGACCACGATGGCATAATGTTAGAAATAAACTACAATAAAAACAACCCCAAATACTCAAAAACTTGGAAGCTGAATAGCATGTTATTAAATATTGATTCGGTTACCAATGACATCAAAGAAGAAATTAAAAACATCCTGGACACTAATGACAATGAAAACACAACAATCCAAAACCTATGGGACACAATGAAAGCAGTCCTGAGAGGGAAGTTTATAGCTCTACAGGCCTATCTCAAAAAACAAGAAAAAATGGTAGTTAATCATCTAACTCTACAACTCTAAGAATTAGAAAGAGAGCAACAAGAAAACCCCAGAGTGAGCAGAAGGAAGGAGATAATAAAGATTAGAGCAGAAATCAATGAAATAGAGACCAAAAAAACAATACAGAAAATCAATGAAACCAAGAGCTGGTTCTTTGAAAGAATAAACAAGATTGACAAACCCCTAGCCAGGCTCACCAAGAAGCAAAGAGAGAGGTCCCAAATAAACCAAATCAGAAACGATAGAGGCGAAATAACAACAGACCCCACAGAAATACAAATGATTGTTAAATAATACTACGGACAGACAACTCTACTCCAACAAACTAGACAACCTGGAGGAAATGGACAAATTCCTAGAAAAATACAACATTCCAAAACTCAATCAGGAAGAATCTAAAAATCTCAATAGGCCAATAACTATGGAAGAAATTGAAGCAGTCATCAAAAAGCTTCCAGCAAACAAAAGGCCAGGACCAGACGCTTCTCAGGGGAGTTTTACCAAACTTTCAAGGAGGTACTAAAACCTATCCTCCTCAGATTACTACAAAAAGTTCAAGAGGAAGGAACACTTCCAAGCACATTCTATGAAGCCAGCATCACCCTAATACCAAAACCAGGTAAAGACAACACAATGAAAGAGAATTACAGGCCAATATCCCTCATGAACATAGATGCCAAAATCCTCAACAAAATCTTAGCAAATCGGATCCAGCAGTACGTCAGAAGGATCATACACCATGACCAAGTAGGATTTATTCCAGGTATGCAAGGATTGTACAATATCCGCAAATCAATAAACGTGATACATCACATAAACAAATTGAAAGAAAAAAACCACATGGTCATATCAGTTGATGCAGAAAAAGCATTCGACAAAATCCAACACCCATTTTTGATAAAAACTCTCAGAAAGTTGGGAATAGAAGGATCATACCTCAACATAATAAAAGCCATATATGACAAGCCCACAGCCAACATCATACTCTGGACAAAAACTAACACCATTTCCCCTAAGAACAGGAACAAGACAGGGATGCCCACTATCACCACTCCTGTTCAACATAGTCCTGGAAGTAATAGCTATTGCAATTAGACAAGAAGAAGAAATAAAAGGCATCCAAATGGAAAAGAGGAAGTAAAACTGTCCTTATTTGCAGATGACATGATATTATACATACAAAACCCTAGAGACTCCATCAAAATACGGCTAGACTTAATACATGAATTTGGCAATGTAGCGGGATACAAAATTAACCCCAAGAAATCCGAGGCATTTCTATATACCAATAGTGAACTGTCAGAAAGAGAGATTAGAAAAACAATCCCATTTACCATCGCACCAAAAAAATTAAGATAGCTAAGAATAAACTTAACTAAAGAGGTAAAAGACCTCTACTCAGAAAACTACAGGACGTTGAAAAAAGAGATAGAAGAAGACATAAACAGATGGAAGAACATACCATGTTCTTGGATTGGTAGAATCAACATCATTAAAATGTCCATACTACCCAAAGCAATCTATAAATTCAACGCACTTCCCATTAAAATACCAATGGCCTTCTTCAAAGATCTAGAACGAACTCTCCAAAAATTCATCTGGAATAAAAAAAGACCCCGAATAGCTGCAGCGATCCTGAGAAAGAACAAAGTAGGTGGGATCTCAATGCCAGATATCAAGCTGTATTACAAAGCCACTGTTCTCAAAACAGCCTGGTACTGGCACATGAACAGACATATATATCAGTGGAATAGAATAGAGAGTCCAGAAATTAGCCCGAACAAATATGCTCAATTAATTTTTGACAAAGGAAGCATGAACATACAATGGAGCCAAGATAGTCTCTTCAATAAATGGTGTTGGGAAAATTGGACAGATATATGCAAGAAAATGAAACTAGACCACCAACTTACACCATACACAAGAATAAACTCAAAATGGATAAAGGACTTAAATGTACGACAGGAAACCATAAAAATTCTAGAAGAATACAAAGGCAACAAAATCTCAGACATATGCCAAAGTAATTTCTTCACTGATACAGCTCCTAGGGCATTGGAAACTAAAGAGAAAATGAACAAATGGAACTACATCAAAATAAAAAGCTTGAGAGTTCTTCAGGGATATTGGGGCTCCCGGAACAAATTTATTTGCCACAGTTTTGGTGAAAGGGACACATTCCGGACCCTCCCAGTGTGGAGGGCAGCTCTGAAGACTCTTGGTGATCCTGGCAAGCTTTTCATCACCTGCATCAAGCAATAAGCATTGGAAATAATGCATGCATCTAAAGCAGATTCAAGCAACAGCGGCCTCCTGATCACCACACGCTCTGCCTGGGGAACAGTTGCTGTGTGTGAAGCCTCCCTCCACCAGCCAGAAGAGCCACCACAACTGTGAAAAGCACCCACCAGAGGCTCTGCTATCAACAGAGGAGCTGCTGCTACCACAACCGCCCAAGGAGCAACCACAGCCCGAGGAGCCACTGCCACCCAGGGAGCAGCCACTGCCACCCAGGGTCCAGCCACTGAACGACTCAACAACTAGTCATGTCAGTGAGACCAAACATGGGTAGACAAAGAAACCCCCAAAGGAAAGAAAAGGAGGGCTTGCCAGAAAAGCAGCTAAGTGAGACAGAGATATGCAACATGACGGAAAAAGAATTCAGAATAAGGTTCCTAGAGTACATGCACCAGATGTTCAAGAAGCAAGAAGAAACAGATGAAAAACTCAACTACTTATGCAAGAAGCTAGAAGAAACAGATGAAAAAATCAACAACTTAAGTAAGTCCCAAGAAGAAATGAAGAGCGACATAGCTGCAATAAAAAACACCATTGAAAGTATCAACAGTAGACTGGGAGAAGCGGAGGACCGAATTAGTGAATTAGAAGACAAGGAAGCAAAACACACTCAAACTGTACTGCAAATGGAGAAAAAAATTAAAAGACAGGAGGAGAGCCTAAGGGAACTTTGGGACAACATGAAACGAAACAACATACAAATAATAGGGGTGCCAGAACAACAGAAAGATGAACATGGATTAGAAAACCTATTCAAAGAAATAATATCAGAAAACTTCCCTGAGGTGGGGAAGAAAAAAGTCACACAAGCCCAGAGAGTCCCAAACAAGGTGAACACGAAAAGACCCACACCAAGACACATCATAATTACCATGGCAAATGTTCAGGATAAAGAGAGAATCTTACAGGCTGCAAGAGAGAGACGGAAAGTAACATACAAGGGAGCTCCCATTAGATTATCAAATGATTTCTCAACAGAAACTCATCAGGCCAGAAAAGAATGGACGGAAATCTACAAAGTGATGCAAAGCAAAGGACTGAATCCAAGAATACTCTATCCAGCAAGGCTATCATTCAAAATTGAAGGGGAAATAAGAAGCTTCACAGACAAAAAAAGGTTAAGGGAGTTTATCACCACCAAGCCAGCCATGCAAGAAATGCTAAAGGGACTGGTGTAAAAAGAAGAAATATCAAGCTCAGAAAGAAAACAGCCACACACACACACAAAAAGAAATGGCTACAAACAAGTACCTTTCAATAATAACTTTAAATGTAAATGGACTAAATGCTCCAACCAAAAGACATCGAGTGGCTGAATGGATAAAAAAACATGACCCATACATCTGCTGTCTACAAGAGACCCACCTCATTAGAAGGGACTCACACAGACTGAAAGTGAAGGGATGGAAAAATATCTTTCACGCAAATGGAAAGGAAAAGAAAGCTGGGGTAGCAATACTTATATCTGACAAAATACATCTCAAAGTGAAGGCCATAACCAGAGATAAGGAAGGCCACTTCATAATACTAAAGGGATCAATACAACAAGAAGATATAACCCTGGTAAACATATATGCACCCAATGCAGGAGCACGCAAATACATAAGAAAACTTCTGGAAGATATCAGGGGAGAGATTGACAATAATACAATCATAGTAGGGGACTTTAATACACCACTGACATCACTGGATAAGTCCGCTAGACAAACAATCAGCGAAGAAACAGCAATCCTAAATGACTCACTAGATCAGAAGGACTTAATTGACATATTCAGAACACTTCACCCCACAGCTGCGGAATATACATTCCTCTCAGGTGCTCATGGGACATATTCAAAAATAGACCACATATTGGGTCACAAGCAAAGTCTCCACAAATTCAAGAAGATTGAAATCATAAAAAGCATCTTCTCAGACCACGATGGCATAATGTTAGAAATAAACCACAATAAAAACAACCCAAAATACTCAAACACTTGGAAGCTGAATAGCATGTTATTAAATATTGATTGGGTTACCGATGACATCAAAGAAGAAATTAAAAACATCCTGGACACTAATGACAATGAAAACACAACAATCCAAAACCTCTGGGACACAATGAAAGCAGTCCTGAGAGGGAAGTTTATAGCTCTACAGGCCTATCTCAAAAAACAAGAAAAAATGGTAGTTAACCATCTAACTCTACAACTCAAAGAATTAGAAAGAGAGCAACAAGAAAACCCCAGAGTGAGCAGAAGGAAGGAGATAATAAAGATTAGAGCAGAAATCAATGAAATCGAGACCAAAAAAACAATACAGAAAATCAATGAAACCAAGAGCTGGTTCTTTGAAAGGATAAACAAGATTGACAAACCCCTAGCCAGGCTCACCAAGAAGCAAAGAGAGAGGTCCCAAATAAACCAAATCAGAAATGATAGAGGCGAAATAACAACAGACCCCACAGAAATACAAATGATTGTTAAACAATACTTCGGGCAACTCTACTCCAACAAACTAGACAACCTGGAGGAAATGGACAAATTCCTAGAAAAATACAACATTCCAAAACTCAATCAGGAAGAATCTAAAAATCTCAATAGGCCAATAACTATGGAAGAAATTGAAGCAGTCATCAGAAAGCTTCCAGCAAACAAAAGCCCAGGGCCAGACGGCTTCACAGGGGAGTTCTACCAAACATTCAAGGAAGAACTAAAACCTACCCTCCTCAGACTACTACAAAAAATTCAAGAAGAAGGAACACTTCCATGCTCATTCTATGAAGCCAGCATCACCCTAATACCAAAACCAGGTAAAGACATCACAATGAAAGAGAATTACAGGCCAATATCCCTCATGAACATAGATGCCAAAATCCTCAACAAAATCTTAGCAAATCGGATCCAGCAGTACATCAGAAGGATCATACACCATGACCAAGTAGGATTTATCCCAGAGATGCAAGGATGGTACAACATCCGTAAATCAATAAATGTGATACATCACATAAACAAATTGAAAGAAAAAAACCACATGGTCATATCAGTTGATGCAGAAAAAGCATTCGACAAAATCCAACACCCATTTTTGATAAAAACTCTCAGAAAGTTGGGAATAGAAGGATCATACCTCAACATAATAAAAGCCATATATGACAGGCCCACAGCCAACATCATACTCAATGGTCAAAAACTAACACCATTTCCCCTAAGAACAGGAACAAGACAGGGATTACCACTTTCACCACTCCTGTTCAACATAGTACTGGAAGTATTAGCCATTGCAATTAGGCAAGAAGAAGAAATAAAAGGCATCCAAATTGGAAAAGAGGAAGTAAAACTGTCCTTATTTGCAGATGACATGATATTATACATACAAAACCCAAGAGACTCCATCCAAAAGCTACTAGACTTAATACATGAATTTGGCAATGTAGCAGGATACAGAATTAACCCCAAGAAATCTGAGGCATTTCTATACACCAATAGTGAACTTTCAGAAAGAGAGATTAGAAAAACAATCCCATTTACCATAGCACCAAAAAAATTAAGATACCTAGGAATAAACTTAACTAAAGAGGTTAAAGACCTCTACTCAGAAAACTACAGGACGTTGAAAAAAGAGATAGAGGAAGACATAAACAGATGGAAGAACATACCATGTTCTTGGATTGGTAGAATCAACATCATTAAAATGTCCATACTACCCAAAGCAATCTATAAATTCAACGCACTTCCCATTAAAATACCAATGGCCTTCTTCAAAGATCTAGAACGAACTCTCCAAAAATTCATCTGGAATAAAAAAAGACCCCGAATAGCTGCAATGATCCTGAGAAAGAACAAAGTAGGTGGGATCTCAATGCCAGATATCAAGCTGTATTACAAAGCCACTGTTCTCAAAACTGCCTGGTACTGGCACAAGAACAGACATATAGATCAGTGGAATAGAATAGAGAGTCCAGAAATTAGCCCGAACCAATATGCTCAATTAATTTTTGACAAAGGAGGCATGAACATAAAATGGAGCCAAGATAGTCTCTTCAATAAATGGTGTTGGGAAAATTGGACAGATATATGCAAGAAAATGAAACTAGACCACCAACTTACACCATACACAAGAATAAACTCAAAATGGATAAAGGACTTAAATGTATGACAGGAAACCATAAAAATTCTAGAAGAATCCAAAGGCAACAAAATCTCAGACATATGCCAAAACAATTTCTTCACTGATACAGCTCCTAGGGCACTTGAAACTAAAGAGAAACTGAACAAATGGGACTACATCAAAATAAAAAGCTTCTGCACAGCAAAAGAAACCATCAACAAAACAACAAGAAAACCCACTGCGTGGGAAAACATATTTGCCAACGTCATATCTGATAAGGGCTTAATCTCCAAAATTTATAGGGAACTCATACAACTTAACAAAAAGAAGATAAACAATCCAATCAAAAAATGGGCAAAGGATCTAAATAGACACCTTTCAAAAGAGGACATTCAGAAAGCCAAGAGACATATGAAAACATGCTCAAAGTCACTAATCATCCGAGAGATGCAAATCAAAACAACAATGAGGTACCATCTCACACCTGTCAGAATGGCCATCATCAACAAATCAACAAAGGACAAGTGCTGGAGAGGATGTGGAGAAAAAGGAACACTTGTGCACTGCTGGTGGGAATGCAGACTGGTGCAGCCACTATGGAAGGCAGTATGGAGGTTCCTCAAAAAATTGGAAATGGAACTCCCATTTGACCCTGTGATCCCACTTCTAGGAATATATCCCAAGAAACCAGAAACACCAATCAGAAAGGATATATGTACCCAGATGTTCATAGCAGCACAATTCACCATAGCTAAGATCTGGAAACAGCCTAAGTGCCCATCAGTAGATGAATGGATTAGAAAACTGTGGTACATCTACACGATGGAATACTATGCTGCTGTTAAAAAGAAGGAACTCCTACCATTTGCAACAGCATGGATGGAACTGGAGAGCATTATGCTAAGTGAAACAAGCCAGTCAATGAAGGAAAAATACCACATGATCTCACTCATTCATGGATAATAAAGACCATTACAAACTTTTGAACAATAATAGATACAGAGGCAGAGCTGCCTCAAACTGATTGTCAAACTGCAGTGGGAAGGCCAGGGAGGGTTGGGGGGGAGGAGAGAGGGGATTAAGAGATCAACCGAAGGACTTGTATGCACCCATATAACCATAACTAATGGACATAAGACACTGGGGGGTAAGGGAGGGCAGGGGCTTGTCAAGGGCGGGGGGGAAAAAGGACACTTATGTAATACCCTTTGTAATACTTTAAGCGAAAAAATAAAATAAAATAAAAAATAAAAATAAAAAAAACAAAAAAAAAATAAAATAAAAAGCTTCTGCACAGCAAAAGAAACCATCAACAAAACAACAAGAAAACCCACTGCGTGGGAAAACATATTTGCCAACGTCATATCTGATAAGGGCCTAATCTCCAAAATTTATAGGGAACTCATACAGCTTAACAAAAAGAAGATAAACGATCCAATCAAAAAATGGGCAAAGGATCTAGACACCTTTCAAGAGAGGACATTCAGAAAGCCAAGAGACATATGAAAACATGCTCAAAGTCACTAATCATCTGAGAGATGCAAATCAAAACAACAATGAGGTACCATCTCACACCTGTCAGAATGGCTATCATCAACAAATCAACAAAGGACAAGTGCTGGAGAGGATGTGGAGAAAAAGGAACACTTGTGCACTGCTGGTGGGAATGCAGACTGGTGCAGCCACTATGGAAGACAGTATGGAGTTTCCTCAAAAAAATTGGAAATGGAACTCCCATTTGACCCTGTGATCCCACTTCTAGGAATATATCCCAAGAAACCAGAAACACCAATCAGAAAGGATATATGCACCCCTATGTTCATAGCAGCACAATTCACCATAGCTAAGATCTGGAAACAGCCTAAGTGCCCATCAGTGCCCATCTGGAAACAGCCTAAGTGCCCATCAATAGATGATTAGAAAACGGTGGTACATCTACACGATGGAATACTATGCTGCTGTAAAAAAGAAGGAACTCTTACCATTTGCAACAGCATGGATGGAACTGGAGAGCATTATGCTAAGTGAAACAAGCCAGTCAATGAAGGAAAAATACCACATGATCTCACTCATTCATGGATAATAAAGACCATTACAAACTTTTGAACAATAATAGATACAGAGGCAGAGCTGCCTCAAACTGATTGTCAAACTGCAGTGGGAAGGCCAGGGAGGGTTGGGGGACAGGAGGGAGGGGAGTAAGAGATCAACCGAAGGACTTGTATGCATCCATATAAGCATAACTAATGGACGTAAGACACTGGGGGGTAAGGGAGGGCAGGGGTTTGTCAAGGGCGGGGGGGGAAAAAAGGACACTTATGTAATACCCTTTGTAATACTTTTAGCAAAAAAGAAAAAAAAAAGAATAACTTCTTAGGTTGTAATGTAGTTTTTGTAATGTGTTTTTATTGAGAGAAAGGGAAAGAGGGAGAGAGAAAGGAAAGGAGGGAGGGTGGGAGAGTGAGAGGGGAAGAGGGACTGAGGGAGAAAGGGAGGAAGGGAGTGAGGGCGGGAGGGGAACATCAACCCATAAATGGGTATGTGCTCTGAATGGGAATCAAACCAGTGACCTTGAGGTGCATGACATGACACTCATCCAACTGAGCCACACTGATCAGGGCAAGTGTTTATGTTTTTGATAGGATCAAATTTCAACGACTTTTTGGTGAGAACTAAATGTCTCCATGGACATTTTGGAAAGGACCAATGTCTGCTAATTGTGGTTAGGAATAAGAATTGCTAAGAGATATGTTTATAGGTGCCTGCAGACTTGGCTCAGACACAGAAATTATTCTTGTCATCACCAACCGGTTCCATGTCATTTACTTTAAAGCAAAAAGACGTTATAGTTTGGATAAATATCACAAGCCATTTGCCAAAAGCTATGCTCAGTCTATCACACACATGCATTCTACAGAGGCATCTCCTGTGAGGGAGTGAGGGCCTTTTGTGATGCTCAAGGGCTGAGTTTCCTTCATCTAAAACAGTGGTTCTCGAACTTCCTAATGTCGCGCCCCTTAATACAGTTCCTCATTTTGTGGCAACCCCCAGCCATAAAATTATTTTCGTTGCTACTTCATAAGTGTAGAGATCAACCGAAGGACTTGTATGCATCCATATAAGCATAACTAATGGACATACGACACTGGGGGGTAAGGGAGGGCAGGGGTTTGTCAAGGGTGGGGGCGAAAAAAAGGACACTTATGTAATACCCTTTGTAATACTTTTAGCAAAAAAGAAAAAAAAAAAAGAATAACTTCTTAGGTTGTAATTTTGCTACTGTTATGAATCCTAATGTAAATATCTGTTATACAGTATGTATTTTCATTGTTACAAATTGAACATAATTAACAACTAGTGATTAATCACAAAAACAACCTGTAATTATGTATGTGTTTTCCGATAGTCTTAAGCGAACCCTGTGAAAGCGTGGTTCGCCCCCAAGGGGTCACTTCCCTCAGGTTGAGAACCGCTGTCTAAAATAATGTGTCCACCTTCTAAGGAAGTTCTGAAATGGAGAAGTGTGTATTTCTTTATCCTTCCTCCACCCTGCCAGTTGGGATCTGAGAGAAGAAAAAAGTGTTCTTTACATGTTAATTTTGAGATAACTCAATATCATCTCAATATCCTGAAATATCTCAAATATTTATCTTTGTCTGGGTTCCCCCAGAAGTAGATTTTGTGGTAAAGATTAGAAAACAAATGTGTTGATTCAGGAGACAAAAGAGGACACATCAGTAAGATATTGGGGACAGGAGGCAAGAAAATGCTGGAAATGAATGACCTGTGTTTTCTAGCAGGTTAGTTACCACTGTGGTTAAGTGGAGTTTACCACTTAGTGAAGCTCTGAAGGTAGTTTGCAACATAGGTCAGATTATCCTACTCTAAATGCAGGGAGCTGGCATAATCACATACCAACCCTCATAAGTCAATGAGTGAGAGTTGACCACAAGATGTGTGGACTTTCTGGTGCTTCTGACACTCTGTATATGGGCACAGTATTCAGAAAAAGTCCTTTAGCAAACAGTTACAGATACTGGCAGTTGGAAGTTGACCTCCATGTACTGAGAGGTAGAGCCCAAAAGGATTTGAGCAGGACATAAAAGTACTGTGTGGGAGTGGGGATATATCATGAATCTGGAATTTAGAAACAAGGATTAGAGATACAAATTTTTAGTCATTGATGTAAACTACAATTGAAATTCATGAGAAAGGATAAGATCACTGAGGGAAATAGAAAAGAGGACTGTACATTTAGTACTGGCACCAAAATAACAAATGAAATCAATTAAGCAAACCCATAAGGAACAAGAAATGATAAAGGAGAAACAAGAAAAGAGTGTGATATTATTGGAGTCAAGTTTTTAAAGCGCATCCAGAAAGAAAGGTTACTTAGGCAGCGTTAATGATTATTAGGTGATACTATTATTCCTCTTTTCATTCCTTCATTCATTGAATTGATTATATTCTTCTGATTCTGAAAAAAAAAAAAGGAAAGAAAAGAAAGGAGTAATAAGCCATACTAAATGCTGTTGACATGGGAATAAAAAATGAGATGTGAGACTCCACTCATATTTTGAAAAGAAAACCCAATTGGCAGTCCTAGATGGCTCTTGCCCTTAAAGGCAGGTATTGCAATAACTCCCTCTGGTGTATATTCTGAAAGCAGCAACCTAGTAGTGAATTCAAGGAGTCTGAAAACAAAACTCAATTGACAGTCCAAGAGGGCTGTGATTCCTGCAAGGAGTTAAAAGAATAGCCTATGGAGATAACATTGGCAAATACGTTCTCACATGCAGTGGCCTTCTTATTTTTTCGTTGATGGTTTCTTTTGCAGTGCAGAAGCTTTTTATTTTGACGTAGTCACATTTGTTTATTTTCTCCTTAGTTTCCATTGCCCTAGCAGCTTTGTTGGTAAAGGTATCTCTACAACATATGTCTGCTATTTGACTGCCTATGCCTTCTTCTAAGATTTTTATGGATTCTCGTCTTACTTTTAAGTCCTTTATCCATTTTGAGTTTATTTTTGTATATGGTGTAAGTTGGTGGTCTAGTTTCATTTTTTTGCATATATCTGTCCAATTTTCCCAACACCATTTATTGAAGAGACTGTCTTGAGCCCATTGTATGCTCTTGCCTCCTTTGTCAAATATTAATTGAGCATAGTAGCTTGGGTTGATTTCTGCGTTCTATTCCATTGGACTATATGTCTGTTGTTGGGCCAGTAAACTAGGCAGTTTTGAGAACAGTGGCTTTGTAATATAGCTTAATATCTGGTATTGTGATTCCTCCAACTTTGTTCTTCTTTCTCAGGATTGCTGCAGCTCTTCGGGAACTTTTTTTATTCCATATGAATTTATGCAGATTTTGGTCTAGGTTTTTGAAATATGCTGTTAGTATTTTAATTGGGGATCGCATATCCCCATGATTTCTTTGGGTAGTATGGACATTTTAATGATGTTGATTCTACCAATCCATAAATATATTATATGTTTCTATTTGTTTATGTCTTCCTCTATCTCTTTATTCAATGTCCTGTAGTTTTCCGTGTACAGATATTTTACCTCCTTAGTTAGGTTTATTCCTAGGTATCTTTTTTTTTTTTTTTTTTGCTGCAATGGTAAATGGGGTTGTTTTTTTAGTTTCCCTTTCTGTGAGAAATATTTCAGGATTTCATTATTGGTGTATAAAAAAGCCATAGATTTCTGGGTGTTAATATTGTATCCTGCTCTCTTGCTAAATTCATAAAGTGTAGTAGTTTTTTGATGGAGCCTTTAGGGTTTTCTATGTAGAATATAATGCCATCAGTAAACTATGACAGTTTTACTTCTTCTTTCCCAATATGGATGCCTTTTATTTCTTCTTCTTGTCTGATCACTATGGCTAGCACTTCCAGAACTGTGTCGAACAGGAGTGGTGAAAGTGAGCATTCCTGTCTTATTCCTGTTCTTAGGGGAAATGGTTTCAGTTTTTGCCCATTGAGTATGATGTTGGCTCTAGGTTTGTCACATATGGCCTGAATCATATTGAGATATACTCTCTCGATTCCCACTTCGCTGAGAGTTTTTATCAGAAACCAGTATTGGATTTTGTTGAATGTTTTCTCTGCATCTATTGATATGATCATGTGATTTTTGTCTTTCAATTTGTTTATGTTATGTATCATATTTTTTAATTTGGGAATATTATACCAGCCTTGCATCCCTGGAATAAATCTCACTTGATCATGGTGTATGATGTTTTTAATATATTGCTGGATGCGATTTGCCAATATTTTGTTGAAGATTTTAGCATCTATGTTCATGAGAGATATTGGCCTGTAATTCTCTTTTCTTGTAGTGTGTTTATCTGGCTTTGAAATTAGGATAATGCTGGCATCATAAAAAATGTGGGCGTGTCCCTTCCTCTTGGATTTTCTTAAATGGTTGGAGGAGTATAGGTGTTAGTTCTTCTTTGAATGTTTGGTAAAACTCCCCTCTGAAGCTGTCCAAACTGGGCTTTTTTTGGTGGTAGGTTTCTTTTTTATTACTGCTTCTATTTCTTCAGTTGTTATTGGCCTATTCAGGTTTTCCAATTCCTCCTGATTCAGTTTTGGGAGATTATATTTTTCTAGGAATTTGTCTATTTCACCCACATTGTCCAGCTTGTTGGCCTATAGTTGTTTATAGTATTTTCTTGAAATACTTTGTATTTCTTTCTGTGTTGTCAGTGGTTACTTCTCCACTTTCGTTCCTGATTTTATGTATTTGTGTCCTCTGTCTTTTTTTCTTGGTGAGTCTTGCTAATGGTTAATCAATGATCTGAGGGACAGTGAACTGGCCCCCTGTTTAAAAAGTTTGAGGACCCCTGCTTTAGAGTCTCTGTTTTGTTGTTAAGTTTTTGTCTGGAAGATCTATCCAGTGAAGTTAGAATGGGGTTAAAGTCCCCTAATATGACTGTATTGTTATCATTCTCTCTGTTAAAGTCCCCCAGAAGTTTTCTTACATATTTAGGTGACCCTACATTAGGTGCATATATGTTTACCAGGGTTATATCCTCTTGTTGGATTGATCTGTTTAATATTATGTAGTGACCTTTATTGTCTTTTGTTTTGGCCTTTTTTTAAAAGTCTATTTTGTTGGATATCAGTATTGCTACTCCAGCTTTTTTTTTTCTTTTCCATTTGCATGGAAAAATTTTTTCTATGCCTTCATATCTTCTGTGTGTGTTTTGTCTTGTGGTGGATCTCTTGTAGATTGCATATAGTTAGGTTATGTTTTTGTATCCATTCACCTACCCTATGCTTTTTGATTGGAGCATTTAATCCATTTGCATTTAGGGTTATTATTGATAGGTACTTATTTATTGCCATTTTAATTCTGTATGGCTAGGTTTCTCTCTCTGTCTCTTCTACTCATTACAGCAATCCCTTTAGCATTTCTTGTAATGCTGGATTCGTCGTGATGTACTCCTTTAGCCTTTTTTTGTGTGAGACGCTCTTTATTTGCCCATCTATTTTGAATGATAGTCTTGCTAGATATAGTAATCTTGATATCAGATCTTTACTTTCCATTACCTTAGTACTTCATGCCATTCTCTTCTAGCCTATAGACTTTCTGATGAAAAATCAGGTGTCAGCTTTATGTGAACTCCTTTGTAGGTAACAGTTTTCTTTTCTCTTGCTACCTTTAAAATTCTCTCTTATTCTTTGATTTTCAGCATTTTAATTATGATGTGTCTACGCATGGGCCTATTTGGGTTCTTCTTGCTTGGGGTTCTCTGTGCCTCATGAACTTGTGTGACTTTTATCTTTACCAGGGTAAGGAAGTTTTCTGCCATTATTTCTTCAAACTTGTTCTGTATTCCTTTCTCTCTTCTGCCTCTTCTGGCACCCCTGCTATTCTAATATTGTTATGTGTTATGTTGTCCCACAGCACCCTTAAGCTTTCCTCCTCTTTTTTAAATTTTTTTCTATTTGGTTCTCTGATTGATTGATTTTTTCAACTCTGTCTTCTAATTCAGAGATCCAATCCTCAGCTTCCCCTGATCTGTGGTTCATTCCTTCCAGTGTTCTTTATTTATGTTATGACTTTCTTTATCTCAGACTGTTCTTTTTTCATAGTTGCTATATCATATTTTCATGCAGTTGAGCATCTTTACCGTCATTACTCTGAACTCTGTTTCAGATATATTTCTTATCTCTGCTTCATTTATCTTTTCTTCTGGAGAATTCTCTGGTTCTTTCATTTACGGGTTGTTTCTTGTCTCATTTTGGCTGTCATTTTAGGTTTGTGACTATGTATTAGGTAGATCCTCTACACTTCTCTATCTCTAGTGCAGGACAGTGTTAAAAGCTGTTTCTGACTAGTCAGATCAGGCAATGACTCAAAGCCTCTCATCTATCCTCTGCCTACAGACTGATAGGATTCCAACTTGCAGTGACCCCCAGGCAATCTTCCTCTTGTGTGGGGACAGTTTTCTCAACAGGCTGGTGCAGTTGTTTCTGCCTGGAGGCTAATTGTTATTTTTAATCTCTTAACAACCTCAGGACAAGGTGTTTTCCAATAAGGTGTATCAACTCTCTCTCCCCCCACCCCCGCCAGGCAAGGCAAACTTCTATATGGGAAAGATGTCCTCTGCTGAGTGAAGGAATGACTCGACCCAGGAAACTTGGGGTGTCTGCCTTCTGAGCTGTATCCTCTAGTCCCCAGTCCTGGCTTCTACTCTCACAGCTCCAGTTCACTTTACCCTACCTCTGCCAGATCACAGGTGGGTGGCTGCACAGGGCATTTTGTGCATTGGCCCTTTAAGAGGCAGCCTGCATTTTTAGCTGTCACTCCCTGGCAGACAGCACCCTGCTCCTTTTCACAGCCAGATGTTATGTTGGTACCCTTTTTAGTATTGGTGCTCTCTGCTGAGGGGAGGCCCACCATGGGGATTAAATCACACAGTTCTGAGTGGCAATCCCCCACTGCTGGTATGTGTCTCCAGGACTTCAATTGCTGTTTGTGGGTGCCTGGCCAGCGCTTTCCTGCCTCCACCCCTTCCGACCAGTCTCTATGCGGTCTCCACTTTTGGTCCTCGGGTCTCAGGGTTCTCTCCTGCAAGTATTGCGATGATTATTCAGAAAGTTTTTCTGTATTTTAGTCGTAATTTCAGTTTGTTCCTGGGAGCATGTCCATGAAGCATCCACTTACTCTGTCAATGTTTTTTATTGCAAGATGGTATTTTGAAAAATTATAATATAATTTAACATTCTGTTGATTGAAATATTTATGATTGCAAATTGTATTAGGTGTTATATTATCGAAAACACAATTAAGGTAATATTTCAACTGCTATTTAATTATTGAATAGAGAATGAAAATCAAAAGGTCTCAGAGTTGAGGGACATTTTTCAGCATTCTATATTCCATCTTGTATAGCATAGGAGGCTTGCTCTGGTCACCTAGGAATTTAACTCCCTGATTGAAAAGACTGTTGGCTGTAGAACACACTGCAAAATAGGATTGTCCTAACTATCTGCATCCCCCAAAATGCCGAAATTTAATGGATGGATCAGAGTCTCTGTAAAGAAAAAAAGAGAAAGAGAAATTGTTATAAACAGCATTTAAAATTACCTGGGTACTGCATTAAGTGCCTATTGTGGAGAGGCTGTGCTCCACCTCATCTAGCAGCTGGGACCCATGTGTTCCCCAGCCCTGCACACATCCTTTCCCTCATCTGTGCTACTTTACTCTTCCTACAAGGTCAGTCCAGGCTCGGTCTTGGAACCCTCTCATACTGGAGAGAGGATAGGATTGGAGATTATTTGATTGATTCTCTAGAAGTAGAAGCCAATTTTGGGATCAAATAAGAGGAAATAAATTTGAGAGAAAATGAGGAGAGAGCTACGAAGGCTGGCTGAACCATTAGACTGCAAATTCCTTGGAGTGAAGGATATAGAAAAGGAACTTGGGTGGAAAGGTCCTGGAATGCCCTACTCTCTAAAGAAGGTTTGCAGTCTGTCATGGAGCTCAGAAGACACTGTGGACCAAAATCAGAGGATACCCTCTAGCATGAATAGGCCCATTGTGATGGATTGCAAATTTCTGTAGTCAAGTAGTGTTCTTGCTCAATTATGTCCCCTGTTGCTTGAAGCTACATCATAGAGATTATCAGTTATCATATGGACTTCAGAATTCAATATATTGGTCATAGGCTGACATATGTAAGTCATAATGATTAAACTAAATTAATTGATTGGTACATTTACATAATATCCAGAAGAGTTATATCAAGAGGTCAAATACCAAACCGCATTTTTAATGAGAACTTCTGGGAAAGGTACCAGTGTGATTTTTTTACTTTTAGGGAGATAGTACAATTTTTCCCATATACTGTGCATGGGCTATAGGAAACTTGGGTTTTTCTATTATTTGTGATGGTTTCTTTATTATTTGGTGTTCTTACACTATAGCGCAGAAAACACATTCATTGTAGTAAGTATGACCATTGTTTGCGCAGACTGGATCCACATGGTTGGAGCAAGTAGATAATCGACTCTTATATGCATCACAGTTTGGCTGTTAAACATAAAGAAGAACATAAAATTTTTCAGGTAATGAACTTTTTCAATAAAATGTTCTTTAACCTTAGTATAAGATGCCATGCATCAAAATGGAATGAAAATCTGTAATGAGTTTTGGAAATGAATTCCACTTAGTCATAAAATATTATTCATACATTTTTACAAACACTATATCCTTTATAAAATACAAACAAATGTCTGAATGTATTTTTATAAATTGCCCACTCTGTTGCAGTTCTCCTCATGCCTGCATAAGATGTTCCCATTATTTCATACCAAAGGGTGTAGTAAAATGAAATTTTAATAATTTCCCTATATTTCTCAATGGTTTCAATATTAGAGTATCAGATTCATTTAGATTATCAGCAGATATGTACATATTCGATACAATAGTATTTGCGTAGGTATATAAATTTGGTTAGTAATGCCAATTTTGGTAATTTAACTAAATAAACAAGATAGCATATATTCTGATATACCAGCTTTTAAAATGTCTTTGTAAACTTTAACAATTTACATGTTTCTTCCCTCTATATAATAGTCTGCTCTGTGAATATATAAAAATTATTAATTTATCCACCTTTAAGTGGATAATATTTGTAATCCTCTTGTTTTTGCTAGGTTACACAATTCAACTTCTTTTTTCTTTATTTTTTAAAGGAGAGAGAGAAAGACATTTTAACTAATGGCTCGTGCAGTTGTGGAGACTGCATAGGGCAGGCTAGAAATTCAGGTAAGATTTCTATGATATAGTCTTGAGGCAGAATTCCTTTTTTAAAAAAAAAAAAATTTATTGATTCCAGATAGGAAGGGAGAGGGAGAGAGAGAGATAGAAACATCAATCATGAGGGAGAATCATTGGTTGGCTGCCTCCTGCATGCTCCTCACCGGGGAAAGAGCCCTGCAAGCCAGGCATGTGCCTTTGACTGGAATCAAACCTAGGACCCATTGGTCCTCAGGTCAACACTCTATCCATTGAGCCAATCCACTAGGGTCACAATTCTACTTTAAATGCACTGTTACCTTTATTAGATGCTTGGAAATAACAAGGATACTCAATAATGGAATATTTGAAATAATGGGATATTTTTATCTTGTCTAAAATACCAAATAGTTTTTTATGGCTGGCTTAATTTCATTTAATCTAGCATAATAATGGCACAGTTTTAAAATTTTTTGAAGGATCACTCTTTTGCACATTTTTTTTTGGTGAATTTTTATTAATAGAGGTAGGGAGAGGGTATAGATAGATAGGAATATCCATGAGAGAGAGAGACATCCATTGCCTGCCTTCTGCATACCCCTACTGGGGATTTAGCCCAAACCTGGGGATGTGCCTTGACCAGGAAGTGAGCCAGGGACCTCTTGGTTAATGGGTGGAAGCTTAACTACTAAGATACACTGGCAGGGCTGTTTGATGAAATTTCCTATTAAAACCTGCAATATGGAACAATAAAATTTCACCGTTTTCAATTTTAAAATTAATCAAAATTAAACTTACCGGTTTGCGCACGCATCTTGGAAGTGCAAGAGAATTTCCTGCAACCAGGACATAAAAGAAAATGTAAAAATAAGAAGAATAGGAAAACAATCAGAGTCTTTGTTGGAAGAACCCATAACTTTTAATGGCAAAATACTACACATATTGCCTACTGAGTACCTCCAAGTTCTGAGATGAGCCTTTTGTGGTAGTATCTAAACAGTCAGCTCACAAAATAACTCCAAATCTGGAAATGTAATTCTAAATTATTCTTATCTGTGAAAAATACGTCTAAGTGTTGTGCAGCAATCACCAATCTCTATTGATGATATCATGTTTCTTTTAATTCATTTTTTAATAAATGAGACATTCTAGTCAGAGAAGACAATGCCTTGTTTAATGTCTCTAATATGCGTTCCATAAAGTCACCTAACTTGAAGAAATTAATTACAACTTAAGGAAATCATAGTTAGTTCTAATATACATGGTCTCTTCAACATATTACAACTGCTTTACTCAAATTCTTCAGTCTCCTTGCACTAAAGAAAGATAAATTTCCAGGTGAGGGTTGATTGAGTTCTCCCCTCACCCAAAGTTTTTATTTAATGGCCTCAGAGCTGGCACACAACAAATCAGATTGCCAAGGAATGTCAGATCTAGGAGACATCATTAGGCCCTACACTCTGTGTTTAGCAAACATAGAATCTGACCTCCAAAACATAATAATAATAATAAGGGAAATAATTTTTGTTATAAATGAACAAAAAGTTAAGTTCTGCTCATTCTAATCCACCTCTCTGCTTCCATTCCTCTAAGGTGGGAAAAATGAAAAAGCAATCCACAGACATAATTCCTTAAAAGGTCTCTGTAACTTGCCCCCTTTCATTTTTCCAGTTAAAATATTACTTACCCAATAAAAGAGATGCTCCATTTCAAGATAACAAAAATCGCCCCTTGCACTTTCTAATATATAGGAATAGCTTCATCCAGAATTGAAATGTACTCACCAGAGTAAAGAGAAAATGCCAAGGCAGTGATGAAAATAATTCTGATACATGATGAGAAGAAAGACATTTTATCAAGTCTGAAGAAATAACCTAAAAGGAATGTTTACAACACATGACACAGAGACAAATTTCCTATTTATAAGTGAAAGTTCCTTACAGGCAAAGGACATGCTACTTCACTAGATTCCTAAATACATTGGACTTTCCCTTTTTTCTTTGCACAAGTTCACAGGATCAAGGAGTCATACATGTGAACAGGAGACCTCATAAAGACTTGAGAGAAACAGCAGGACACATTATCAGCACACTCAAGAAGGAGCTGTTCATTCCCAAACCTTGGCTCAGACCACAGAAGCCTGACACCACTTAAGGAAATATGGGCACTGGAATCTCTGTTTTTGCACAGAATATGGAGACATTTCAGGAAGGACTGACCTGGAGCAGGCCTCACAGCAATGCTGCACACCATGGCCAACCCATAGATTCCCCACCCAACCTCCCTGAAACAGAAGACAGTGGAGCCTGAGGCCTACAGCTCGAGAGACTGTGCCAATTTTGTTCCCCTTTCTTTGTCAACCCCCTTCACCCAGCTGAGTAGTCCCTTTACTGGCTTGCTGTTGAGGAGCTTGATGGGGTTAAAATACATGGCTCATAATAACATAAGCCAGAGGTATTCTTTGTAAAACAGCTTGTAAGATATGCCACTCATATTTCTCAATAGGTCTTCCCTCAGCAGGAGGTTTGGGATACGTTTCAGATATTCTCAGATGTATGGGGTGAGGATAAAGTAATAAGCAGTGCTTTAAAACCCTAAAATGGAAGAGATATGTGAAAGCTTTTCAAGCTATTGAATTGGAAATGAAGGAGAAACAAAGCAAGAAAGAGAAGAATAAATTTTGGAAACTGTAATTACACCCATATATAGGCCATTAGTATTTTGCAACACTAGGAGCACATTAGACTCTATTGGAGATTTCGTTTATTAAACTTTTTATTTTGAGGGAAATGGAGAGTCTCATAAAGCTATAAGTAATAGTACAGAGATTTATCATGTTCCTTTTAATCAATTTCCCCCAAAGTGGACATCTCATAAAGCTGTAGTACAATTTTACCACCAGGAATATTTTAAAAAGCTACCAAATGAATATTAGGCAGCCAGCTTTGAACTTAGGCTCAAGTACAACGTGGAAATACTAAGATCATTAGAGAAAGAAAGCTCAGGAATGAAATTGAGACTACACGGTACAATGCACTAAATAAATTTTATATTGAATCATTTGATCTGAGGAATAAGTGAAGAAAACGAGATCAAGTCAGTATAGCCCAGCTGACTTAAAATAGACTCTGTATACTCAGGTTGACAAAATTAGATCAAACCAAATGTGCTGAAGAATGAGGAATGGATTTTATGTTAACTAGCCTGAGGACTCATAAATGGAAGGATATTTCATGTTCATGAATAGGGAGACTCCTTGCTGTCCAGATGTCAGTTACTCCTAAGTTGACCTATAGATTCAATACAGTCCCAATCAAAATCTCAGCAAGTTATTGTGTGGCTGCTATTAAACCCATTCTCAAGTTTTTTATGGAAAGGGAAAATACAAAAATCAAATACAGAATAGCAACAGAGTATTGAAGGAGAAGAACAGAGTTGGAGAATTGATGCTACTCAACTTCAAGACTCACTCTAAGTACTCAATAATCAAGACTGGGCCTTGGCAGAAGAAGAGACAAGTCCATTAATTCAACAGAACAGAGATCCCAGAAACAGACCCCCTTAAATTTTCACAACTGATTTTTGACAAATGAGCAAAGGTATTACAATGAGGCAAAGATAGTTTCTCAAAAAGGATATCCACATCCAATAAAATAAGAGTAAACACAGACGTTATATCCATCACAGAAATTAAGTCCAAATGAAGCACAGACCTAACATAAAATGCAAACTTTAAAACTCCTAGGTGATAAGATAGGAGATACCCGGTGAAGGGTGAATACTATTAAATACCATACTGTTAAAAAAAAAATGCTTAACCAAAGGTAATTTTTTTATTGATTTTCAGAGAGATTGAAAGGGAGGAAGAGAGGTTGAGGGAAGGAGGAAATTAGGGAGGGAGGAAGGGAGGGAAGGAAGGAGGAAGGGAGAGAGAGAGAGAGAGAGAGAGAGACACATCTATGCAAAAGAGACATTTATTGGATGCCTACTACAGGAGCCCAAACCAGTGACAGGGTTGAACCTGTAAACCAGAAATCAAACTGGGGAACCTTCTTGGGAGTAGAGGAAGCAGACACTCCCGCCACTGAGTCATACTGGGCAGGGCTAAACCCCTTTACTTTTCATAGGGAAGACTGTTCCCTTTTATCCTTGTGCACCCAAATCAATTAAAAGTAAGCATATTAAGTAGTACATATGGGATAAAGCTCAATGAAACTATCTCCTGTAGCATTTAAGAATACATGCATTTTGAATGCTCAATATACCCTTCAGAGAAAGAGGAACAATTATTCCTAGAAGGACCAGACTGAAGAAGCCTTGACAGCAATACTATACAAAAAAACCCCAAGCAAATCCACAATAATGTGTATCCCATGTTACCCACCTCAAGAAGACACAGTACAAAGGGAGGCTGTCTTGTTTACCTGTGCAACCTCAGCTAACTCCACTATGTTGAGCAGTGTATTTTAAATACTGCTATAGGAAAAGAAATGTCAAGAGAATAAGGACATAGAGGGATCATATGTCCTGGCAGTAACTGGGAAGTTGCCACACACAGAGGTCATCAAAGCCATTCCTACAGCAGGAAGTTTAGAGGACAATTTTATCTGATGGGCATAATGAATGGGGAGGGGAAGAAATGAAAAGTATATTTATAGATCCTGAAATAAGTAAGACATGGAGTCTTTCTAAGCAAGGGGGCTGTGAAGGATCAGGAGATAAGGCAGGAAAAGAATGTCAGAAAGTACAATTTGCAAATACGTGTTGAACATCAGTAGTTTTAAAACATAGATAGCTATGAGAGGTACCTGGAGAACTTTGTAAAATTACCTGTGCCCATGTTCCCTCCCCAAGGTTGCAATTGTATTTGCTATATGAGATCCTAGTAACTGGTGTTTTAGTAAGTTTCTAACATGATGGTAACTTGCAGCTACAGTTGAATGTGACTGAGCTAGAGCCACAGAGCAATCTCTGGGACACTATTACATCAATCTTCCTGCTTCCATATACCAGAGCTTTCATCGATAGTGGAAATACATACAAACCTGTGTGGGGGTAGCTTTATTCACACATTTATGTTAGGCTTCTTTTGGAAATGTAGCTTATTTCAAAATTCTGTGATTCAGTCTCAAATAAAAGGAAACTCTCAAATGATAATGGTAGGTTATTCTTAAGATCTAGAGCCAGCCCTGGCTGGTGTTTTTCAGTGGTTAGAGCCACAACACAAGCACTGAAGGATTTGGGGTTTGATTCCCAGTCAAGGGCACATACCTGGGTTGAGGATCCATCCCCAGCCCCTACTGGGGCACATGGGGGAGGCAACCAATGCCTGTGTCTCTCTCACATTGATAGTTCTCTCTCTCTCTCTGTTTTCCCCTTTTCCCACTCACTCCCACTCTCTCTAAAAACCTATGGCAAAAATATGCTCCAGTGAGCATTAACAACAACAAAAGAATGTAGACAACTGTGCTCCATGTCTTAGATCTTTGGCTTAGTATGTAATAAATCTTACAGTTTTTATATATTATCTGATTAAAGTTAGCTCATTTATAAAAAATGAATTAAAATAAAATAGCTGCCTGCAATTATTAAATGTCCTTATATAAAAAATGCATAAAGGTGCCTTTATCAAATAAGCATAGAATAAAGACAGAAGCATTTTCAAATAATTAATGAAAGCCTGTTACATAAAAGGGCTGTATCATTCATTGACTAAATATGAGAGATTTGAATACAGCAATATTTTTTTAAAGATTTTTATAAAGTAGTATTTTCCAGAACTCAAGGCTGATTCAGCATTTGAAAACTAAGAAATGTAATTCACTACATTAACAGATCAAAAGAATAAATCATATGACCAGCTCAATAGACAGGTATTCGTGATTAAAAACAAACAAACTCTGATGACTAAAATGTAAGTAGACAGTGTGATACAAGGGCATTAGAGCAGCCTGCATAATTTATGCTGGGTTTTGATTGCTTTCCCATAGTAAGAGGAGGTTTGAGACAGTGCAGTAAAGAACAGAGCAATCCATAAATGTATTATATGTTTCTATTTGTTTATGTCTTCCTCTATCTCTTTATTCAATGTCCTGTAGTTTTCCGTGTACAGATATTTTACCTCCTTAGTTAGGTTTATTCCTAAGTATCTCTAAGTATCTTAATTTTTTTTTTTTTTTTTTTTTTTTTTGCTGCAATGGTAAATGGGGTTGTTTTTTTAGTTTCCCTTTCTGTGAGAAATATTTCAAGCTTTCATTATTGGTGTATAAAAAAGCCATAGATTTCTGGGTGTTAATTTTGTATCCTGCTCTATTGCCAAATTCATTAAGTCTAGTAGTTTTTTGATGGAGCCTTTAGGGTTTTCTATGTAGAAAATCATGCCATCAGTAAACTATGACAGTTTTACTTCTTCTTTCCCAATATGGATGCTTTTTATTTCTTCTTCTTGTCTGATCACTATGGCTAGCACTTCCAGTACTGTGTCGAACAGGAATGGTGAAAGTGAGCATTCCTGTCTTATTCCTGTTCTTAGGGGAAATGGTTTTCAGCTTTTGCCCATTGAGTATGATGTTGGCTCTAGGTTTGTCACATATGGCCTGAATCATATTGAGATATACTCTCTCTATTCCCACTTCGCTGAGAGTTTTTATCAAAAACCAGTATTGGATTTTGTTGAATGCTTTCTCTGCATCTATTGATATGATCATGTGATTTTTGTCTTTCAATTTGTTTACGTTATGTATCATATTTTTTGATTTGGGAATATTATACCAGCCTTGCATCCCTAGAATAAATCCCACTTGATCATGGTGTATGATCTTTTTAATATATTGCTGGATGTGATTTGCCAATATTTTGTTGAAGATTTTAGCATCTATGTTCATGAGGGATATTGGCCTGTAATTCTCTTTCCTTGTAGTGTGTTTATCTGGTTTTGAAATTAGGATAATGCTGGCATCATAAAAAATGTGGGCGTGTCCCTTCCTCTTGGATTTTCTTAAATGGTTGGAGGAGTATAGGTGTTAGTTCTTCTTTGAATGTTTGGTAAAACTCCCCTCTGAAGCTGTCCAAACTGGGCTTTTTTTTGGTGGTAGGTTTCTTTTTTATTACTGCTTCTATTTCTTCAGTTGTTATTGGCCTATTCATGTTTTCCAATTCCTCCTGATTCAGTTTTGGGAGATTATATTTTTCTAGGAATTTGTCAATTTCACCCACATTGTCCAGCTTGTTGGCCTATAGTTGTTTATAGTATTTTCTTGAAATACTTTGTATTTCTTTCTGTGTTGTCAGTGGTTACTTCTCCACTTTCGTTTCTGATTTTATGTATTTGTGTCCTCTGTCTTTTTTTCTTGGTGAGTCTTGCTAATGGTTAATCAATTTTGTTTATCCTTTCAAAAAACAGTTCTTGGTTTCATTGAGTTTTTGTATTTCTTGTTTGTTTGTTTGTTTGTTTGTTTCTGTATTGTTTGTTTCTGCTCTAAACTTTATTATTTCCTTTCTTTTACTTACTCTGGGCTTTTCTTGTTGTTCTCTTTCTATTTCTTTAAGTTGTAGGATTAAATAGTTCATTGCTGACTTCCCTTGTTTATTTTTGTGTGTGTGTTTTTTTTTTGAGGTATTCCTGTAGTGCTAAGCATTTCCCTCTCAGGAATGCTTTTGCTGTGTCCCAGAGATTTTGGCTTGTTGTGTGGTCATTTTTCATTTGTTTCTAGGAAGTTTTTTTATTTCTTTCTTGATCTTGTTGTTAACCCATTCTTTCTGTAATAACATGCTACTTAGCCTCCATGCATCTGAATGTTTTGGGTGTTTCATACTGTAGTTTATTTTTAATTTAATTCCACTGTGATCTGAGAAGATGCTTGATATGATTTCAGTCTTTTTGGACCTGCAGAGACTTGTTTTGTGTCCTAATATGTGGTTTATCTTTGTGAATGATCCAGGTGTACTTGAGAAGAATGTATATTCTGCTGCCTTACGGTGATATATTCTATAAATGTCAATTAAATCCATCTGATCCATTGTGTACTTTAGAGTCTCCGTTTCCTTGTTAAGCTTATGACTGTATTATTATCAATCTCTCTGCTAAAGTCCCCCAGAAGTTTTCTTATATATTTAGGTGACCCTATATTAGGTGTATATATGTTTACCATGGTTATATCCTCTTATTGGATTGATCCCTTTATTATTATGTAGTGACCTTTATTGTCTTTTGTTATGGCCTTTTTTTAAAAGTCTATTTTCCCCTAACCGGTTTGGCTCAGTGGATAAGAGCGTTGGCCTGCGGACTGAAAGTTCCCAGGTTCGATTCCGGTAAAGGGCATGTACCTTGGTTGTGGGCACATCCCCAGTAGCCAGTGTGCAGGAGGCAGCTGATCAATGTGTCTCTCTCATCGATGTTTCTAACTCTTTATCCCTCTCCCTTCCTCTCTCTTAAAAAATCAATAAAATATTTAAAAAGTCTATTTTATTGGATATCAGTATTGCTACTCCAGCTTTTTTTTTTTCTTTTCCATTTGCATGAAAAAATTTTTTCTATGCCTTCATATCTTCTGTGTGTCTTCTGTTTTGATGTGGATCTCTTGTACATTGCATATAGTTGGGTCATATTTTTGTATCCATTCACCTACCCTATGCTTTTTGATTGGAGCATTTAATCCATTTGCATTTAGGATTATTATTGATAGGTACTTATTTATTGCCATTTTAATTCTGTATGGCTAGGTTTCTCTCTCTGTCTCTTCTACTCATTACAGCAATCCCTTTAGCATTTCCTGTAATGCTGGATTCGTGGTGATGTACTCCTTTAGCCTTTTTTTGTGTGAGACGCTCTTTATCTGCCCATCTATTTTGAATGATAGTCTTGCTAGATATAGTAATCTTGATATCAGATCTTTGCTTTCCATTACCTTAGTACTTCATGCCATTCTCTTCTAGCCTATAGAGTTTCTGATGAAAAATCAGGTGTCAGCTTTATGTGACCTCTGTGGTAGGTAGCAGTTTTCTTTTCTCTTGCTACCTTTAAAATTCTCTCTTATTCTTTGATTTTCAGCAGTTTAATTATGATGTGTCTAGGCATGGGCTTGTTTGGGTTCTTCTTGCTTGGGGTTCTCTGTACTTCATGAACTTGTGTGACTTTTATCTTTACCAGGTCAGGGAACTTTTCTGCCATTATTTCTTCAAAATGTTCTCTATTCCTTTTTCCCTTTCTGCCTCTTCTGGCACACCTGCTATTCTAATATTGTTTTGTTTTATGTTGTCCCACAGCACCCTTAAGCTTTCCTCCTCTTTTTTAATTTTTTTCTTTTTGATTCTCTGATTGATTGATTTTTTCAACTCTGTCTTCTAATTCAGAGATTCAATCCTCAGCTTCCCCTAATCTGTGGTATATTCCTTCCAATGTTCTTTATTTATGTTATGTCTTTCTTTATCTCAGACTGTTCTTTTTTCATAGTTGCTATATCATATTTTCATGCAGATGAACATCTTTACCATCATTACTCTGAACTCTGTTTCAGATATAATTCTTATCTCTGCTTCATTTATCTTTTCTTCTGGAGAATTCTCTGGTTCTTTCATTTGGAGGTTGTTTCTTGTCTCATTTTGGCTGTCAGTTTAGGTTTGTGACTATGTATTAGGTAGATCCTTTACACTTCTCAATCTCTAGTGCAGGACAGGGTTAAAGGCTGTTTCTGACTAATTAGATCAGGAAAAGACTCAAAGACTCCCATCTATCCTCTTCCTACAGACTAATAGGATTCCAACTTGAATTGCCCCTCAGGCAATCGTCCTCTTGTGTGTTGAGAGTTTTCTCAACAGGCTGGGGAAGTTGTTTCTGCCTGGAGGCTAATTGATATTTTTAATCTATAAGGACCTCAGGGCAAGGTGTTTTCTTATAAGGTGTATCAACTGTCTTTCACCCCCAAGCAAGGCAAATGTCTATGTGGAAAAGATATCCTCTGCTCCATGAGGGAATGACTCAACCCAAGAAACTTGTGGTGTGTGCCTACTGCAGTTTGGGTGAACCTTTTGAGCTCGGCATATCAGCATTTTGAAAAACCCTAACTTAACTCTGGTGCCGTGTCACATATAGAATTTTTTTGATATTTGCAACCATAGTAAAACAAAGTCATATTTTTGATATTTATTTTATATATTTAAAAGCCATTTCACAAAGAAAAATCAACCAAAAAAATGATTTTATGTGTCACCTCTGACACGCGTGTCATAGGTTCACCATCTCTGGCCTACTGAGCTATATCCTCTAGTCCCCACTCCTGGCTTCTACTCTCACAGCTCCAGTTCACTTTACCCTCCCTCTACCAGAGCACAGGTGGGTGGCTGCACAGGGCATTTTGTGCATTGGCCCTTTAAGAGGGGGCCTGAATTTTTAGGTGTCACTCCCTGGCAGACAGCTCCCTGCTGCTTTTCACAGCCAGATGTTATGTGGTTACCCTTCTTAGTATTGGTGCTCTCTGCTGAGGGTGGCGCAGCTTGGGGATTAGATTTCAGGGTTCTCAGTGGCAATCCCCCAAAGCTGGTATGTGTCTCCAGGACTTCAGTTGCTGTCTATGGGTGCCTGGCCAGCACTTTCACGCCTGCACCCCTCCTACCAGTCTCTATGCAGTCTCCACTTTCCCTCTGAGGGTCTGAGGGTTCTCTTCTGCATGTTTTCCATTGAATATTCAGGAAATTTTTCTGTATTTTAGTCGTAATTTCAGTTTGTTCCTGGGAGCATGTCCATTAAGCATCCACTTACTCTGCCGACATTTTTATTGCAAGGTGATATTTTCAAATTGATAATATAACTTAACTTTCTATTGATTATAATATTTATGATTGTTAATTGCATTCTTTGTTATATTATCAAACAGACAATTAAGGTAGTTTTTCAACTGCTATTTAATTATTGAACAGAGAATGAAAATCAATCAAAAGTTCTTAGAGTTGAGAGACAATTTTCTACATTCTATATTCCAACTTGTATTGCATAGGAGGCTTTGTCTGGTCACATAGGAATTTAACTCCCTGATTGAAAAGACTCTGATTGGCTGTAGAATCCACTGCAAAATAGGATTGCCCTAACTATCCGCATCTCCCATAATGCCGAAATTTAACTGGTATCTTAGAGCTTCTGTAAAGAAAAAAGAGAAAGAGAAATTGTTATGAACAGCATTTAAAATTACCTGGGTATTGCATTAAGTGCCCATTGTGGAGTGTCTGGGCTCCACCTCATCCAGCAGCTTGGACCCATGTGTTCCCCAGCACTGCCCACATCGTTCCCTCATCTGGGCTATTTGACTCTTCCTATGTGGACAGTCCTGATTCGGTCTTGGAACCCTCTCATACTGGAGAGAGGATTGGATTGGAGATTGTTTGATTGATTCTCTAGAAGTATAAGCCAATTTTGGGATCAAATAAGAGGAAATAAATTTGAGATAAAATGCGAAGGGAGCTACAAAGGCTGGCTGAACCATTAGACTGCAACTCCTTGGAGTGAAGGATATAGAAAAGGAGCTTGGGTGGAAAGGTCCTGGAATGCCCTACTCTCTAAAGGAGGTTTGCAGTCTGTCACGGAGCTCAGAAGACAAGGTTGGCCAAAATCAGAGGATACCCTCTAGCACAGTGATGGCGAACCTATGACACACATGCCAGAGGTGACACGCGAACTCATTTTTTGTTTGATTATTTTTTGTTAAATGGCATTTAAATATATAAAATAAAAATCAAAAATATAAGTTTTTGTTTTGCTATGTTTGCAAATATCAAAAAATTTCTATATGTGACACGGCCCCAGAGTTAAGTTAGGGTTTTTCAAAATGCTAACACGCCAAGCTCAAAAGGTTCGCTATCACTGCTCTAGCATGAATAAGCCCATTGTGATGGATTTCGAATTTCTGTAGTCAAGTAGTGTTTCTTGCTCAGTTATGTTCCCTGTAGCTTGAAGCTACATCATAGAGATTATCAGTTATCATATGGACTTCAGAATTCAATATATTGTTCATAGATTGACATTTGTAAGTCATAATGATTAAACTAAATTAATTAATTGGAACATTTGCAAAATATCCAGCAGAGATATATT
Organism: Myotis yumanensis; assembly: GCF_028538775.1. Lineage (NCBI taxonomy): Eukaryota > Metazoa > Chordata > Mammalia > Chiroptera > Vespertilionidae > Myotis > Myotis yumanensis. The sequence continues at coordinate 22,647,189 of NW_027223756.1, read as the reverse complement.
GAGAGGTCAAATACAAACTGCTTCTGCAAATGAGAACCTCTGGGAAAGGTACCAGTGTGATTTTGTGACGTTTACTGAGATAGTACAATTTTTCCCATATATACTGTGCCTAGGCTATCAGAAACTTGGGTTTTCCTGTCATTTGTGATGGTTTCTTTATTTTTGGAGTTCTTACAACGCTATAACGCAGAAAACACATCCATTGTAGTAAGTACGACCATTTTTTGCGCAGACTGGATCCACCTGGTTGTTGCACCGAGAATATCGACCCCTATAATCTTTACAGTTTGGCTGTAAAACATAAAGAAGAACATAAAATTTGTCAGGTAATGAACTTTTTCAATAAAATGTTCTTTAATCTTAGTACAAGATGCCGTGCATCAAAATGGAATGAAAATCTATAATGAGATTTGGAAATGAATCCCACTTAGTCATAAAATATAATTGATATATTTTTAAACGCAATATCATTTATAAAATACAAACAAATGTCTGAATGTATTTTTATAAATTAGCCACTCTGTCGCACTTCTCCTCATGCCTGCATCAGATTTTCCCATTATTTCATGCGACAAGGTGTAGTAAACTAAAATTTTAATAATTTCCCTATATTTCTCAATGGTTTCACTATTAAAGTATCAGATACATTTACATTATCAGCAGAGATGTACATATTCAATACATTAGTATTTGCGTAGATATATAAAATTTGGTTCCTAATGGCAGTTTTGGCAATTTGCCTAAATAAACACGATGGCATATACTCTGATATACCAGCTTTTAAAATGTCTTTGTAAACTTAAACTATTTAGATGTTTCTTCCCTCAATATAATATTCTGCTGTGTGAATAAATGAAAACTAGAGGCTCAGTGCACAAAAATTTGTGCACTCAGGTGGGGGAGAGTTATCCCTCAGCCTGGCCTGCACCCATTCACAATCCAGGGCGCCTTGGAGGATGTCCACTTGTCAATTTAGGCCCACTCCCTGTGGGATCAGGCTTAAGCTTGCAGTCAGACATCCTTCTGGCAGCCAGGGTGCCCTCGAGGGATGTCGGACTAAAGGCTTAGTCCCCCAAGGGATTGTGTCTAAACTGTTAGTTGGACATTCTTAGTGCTGCCAAGGATGTGGCAGAGGCTCTTGCCACCACCACTGCTCTGGCCAGCCATGAGCCAGCTTCTGGCTGAGTGGCACTCCCGCTATGGAAGTTCACTGACCACCAGGGGGCAGCTCCTGCATTGAGCATATGCCCCCTTGTGGCCAGTGTGCGTCATAGCAACTGGGCATTCTGCCATTCAGTTAATTTGCATATTAGCCTTTTATTATTGTACTAGAGGCCTGGTGCACAAAAATTTGTGCACTCGGCGGGGGGGGGGGGGGGGGGTCCTTCAGCCCGGCCTGTGCCCTCTCGCAGTCTGGGACCCCTCAGGAGATAACGACCTGCTGGCTTAGGCCTGCTCCTGGGTGGCAGAGGGCAGGCCCAATCCCTAGGTGCAGCCCCTGGTCGGGCTCAGAGCATGGCTGATTGGGGAGTTGGGGCGCCGCCCCCTGTCATGCACAGAGCAGGGTGGATTGGGAGGTTGCGATGCTACCCTCAGTCACACTCAGGGTGGGGCTGATTGGGGGTTGGGGCACTGCCCCCTGTTACACTCAAGGCAGGGTCGATGGGGAGGTTGTGGCACCACCCCCTTTCATGCACAGAGCAGGGCCAATCAGGGGATTGGGGCGCTGCCCCCTGTCACGCACAGAGCAGGGCCCATCGGGGGGTTGGGGCTCCGTACCCTGTCACGCACAGAGCAGGGCCAATCAGGTGGTTGGGCGCTGCCCCCTCTGTCATGCACAGAGCAGGGCCCATCAGGGGGTTGGGGAGCTCCCCCCTGTCACGCACAGAGTAGGGCCGATAGGGGAGTTAGGGCACCGCGCCCTATCACCCACAGAGCAGGGCCGATCAGGGGGTTGGGGCGCCGCCACTGTCACACTCACAGCAGGGCCAATGGGGAGGTTATGGCTCTACCCCATCACACACAGAGCAGGGCCCGTGGGGGTGGGGGGGTTTGGGCACCGCCCTTTATCACCCACAGAGCAGGGCCGATCAGGGGGTTCGGGCGCAGCCTCTGTCACACTCAGGGCAAGGCCGATGGGGAGGTTATGGCTCTACCCTGTCACAGAGCAGGGCCTGGGGCGGGGGGGTGCCTTCCCCTGTCACACACAGAGCAGGGCCGATCAGGGGGTTGGGGCACCTTCCCCTGTCACACACAGAGCCGCAGGGCGATCAGGGGATGGGGAGCTCCCCCCTATCAGGCACAGAGCAGGGCTGATCAGGGTGTTGGGGCACCTTCCCTTGTCACGAACAGAGCAGGGCCTGTGGTGTTTGGGGGGGGTTGGGGCGCCACACCCTGTCACACACAGAGCCACAGGGCGATCAGGGGGTTTGGGCGCTGCCCCCTGTCACGCTGATCCGGTGCCAGGAGGCCTCGAGGCTCTGCTGATCCCGGTGCTGGGAGGCATATTACCCTTTTACTATATAGGATAGAGGCCTGGGGGCCGGCTGGTTTTCCCTGAAGGGTGTCCTGAATCAGGGTGGGGGACTCCACTGGGGTGCCTGGCCAGCCTGGATGAGGGGATGATGGCTGTTTGCAGCTGGTCACACACCCTTCAGGGTGGGGGTCCCCACTGGGGTGCCTGGCCAGTCTGGGTGAGGGGCTGAGGGCTGCTTTCAGGCTGGCGGTTGTTGACTGAAGCTCCCAACCGCTCCTTTTTTTTCTCTTTTTTTTATTTTATTCTGGGCCAGCTTTAGCTCTGGCTCTAGCTCTGAGGCTTCCGCTGCTGAGCGTTCTATAATTGAAACAATGTATAACTCCAGCTCTGAGATCCCGGCCTTCTATATTTGTTAGAATGTTTCAAACTGCCAGCTCAGAGGCCGGCAACTCAGGTGGGGAACGTTGGAGTCCGCAGTCACTGGAGCAAGCAAGCCTCATGTTCGCTTCCAGCTGCCTGGCTGCCGGCCGCCATCTTGGCTGACAGTTAATTTGCATAAGGATATGCTGATTAGCCAATGGGAAGGGTAGCGGTCGTACGCTAATTACCATGTTTCTCTTTTATTAGTGTAGACTAGAGGCCCGGTGCACAAAAATTTGTGCACGGGGGCCGGGGGGGTATCCCTCAGCCTGGCCTGTGCCCTCTCGCAGTCTGGCACCCCTCGGGGGATGACCACCTGCTGGCTTAGGCCTGTTCCCCAGGAGATTGGGCCTAAGCTGGCAATCAGACATCCCTCTGGCAGCCCGGCAGCCCTCAGGGGATGTCCACTTGCCAGTGGGGAGCAGGCCTAAACTGCAGTTGGACATCCTTAGCTCTGCTGAGGAGGCGGGAGAGTCTCCCACCACCACTGCTGTACTGGCAGCCGTGAGCCTGGCTGTGGCTGAGCAGAGCTCCCCCTGTGGGAGCGCACTGACCACCAGGGGGCAGCTCCTGCATTGAGCGTCTGCCCCCAGGTGGTCAGTGTGTGTCATAGTGACCAGTCATTCCCAGTCTTTCTGCTGTTAGGGTCAGTTTGCATATTACCCTTTTATTATATAGGATAGAGGCCTGGTGCATGGGTAGGGGCTGGCTGGTTTGTCCTTCAGGGTGGGGATCCCCACTGGGGTGCCTGGCCAGCCTGGGTGAGGGGATGATGGCTGTTTTCAGGCTGGCCACACCACTTTTAGGGTTGGGGGTCCCCACTGGGGTGCCTGGCCAGTCTGGGTTAAGGGCTGAGGGCCGTTTTCAGGCTGGCCAAGCCTCCCCAGTGACAGAAGCTCCCAGCCTCTCCTTTTTTTCTTTTTTTTTTTTCCTGGGATTTATTTACCTTCTATAATTAAAACTTTGTAGCCTGGAGTGGAGCTCAGAGCCATCCAGGGCTTGGCTTCCTCCATTGCCAGGGGCAACCCAAGGCTCCAGCTCAGTGGCCACAGCTGGCTGAAAGCAGGTATCTGGGGTTTATTTTCCTTCTATCATTGAAACTTTGTTGCCTGAGTGTAGCTTAGAGCCGGCCAGGGCAGGTGGGAGGGAAAGCCTCCTGAGCTCCAGCTCTTTGGCCACAGCCAGCTGAAAGCAGGTATCTGGGGTTTATTTATCTTCTATAATTGAAACTTTGTTGCTTTGAGTGTAGCTTAGAGCCAGCTGCGGCAGGCAGGGAACCTTGGCTTTCTCCATCACTGGAGCAAGCAAGCATCCTGCTGGTTCCAGCTCCATGGCTGACGGCCGCCATCTTGGTTGGCAGTTAATTTGCATATCTCACTAATTAGCCAATGGGAGGCGTAGCGAAGGTATGGTCAATGACCATGTTTGTCTATTATTATGTAAGATAGGATGTCCCTATTTCCCTACTTTTTCCCCCTCTACCTAGCTCTTGCCCCCCACTTCTCTCTGGCCATCATCGTACTGTTGTCTGAGTCCATGGGTTGTGCATATATTTTCTTTGGCTAATCCCTTCTTTAAATTTTTATTTTCAGATAAGTGCTTATAACTGCACTATTACATATTTTCTATTATATCATTTAGAATTAAGGTATTTTTTAATTGAACCCTTGTAAATTTTATCACAATTTAATAAATTATGCTAGAAGCAATTAGGAGATTTTTCATGTAATGCAGATACATTTCAATTAATATTTTATTAATTTTTAATTTTTTAATATTTTAATTTTAAATCACCTCATACATGTAAGAAAAAAACTATAAAATACTACAGCATATTATATGTGCCCTTTACCCTATTTCTTAGGTGTTAATAATTTAAACATAACCATTATACAACTAACAAAATTTGGAATATATTTTTCTTATAGTCTCTTTAATGTTATTAATCCATTAACCTTGTTTTTGTTAATCTTCACCCAAGGATATTTTTTCAATGAATTTTAGAGAACATGAAGGAAAAGGGAGAGAAACATTGATTGGTTGCCTCGGGCACATGCTTTGATAGGGACTGGGGATCTAGCCAGAAACTGAGGTACTTGCACTTGACTTGAATTGAACCTGGCACCCTTCATTCCACAGGCTAATGCTCTATCCACGGAGCAAAACAGGCTGCAGCTTATTTCACTTACTTTTAATCTATATGTGTCTTTATATTTAAAGTGGGTTTTGTTTTTGATTCACCCTCAAAATTTGTCTTGGCTTCTGGGGCTTCTGGGGTGGGGCTGCCATGCTGCTGTAGACCCTCTAATCGGGTTCTGGGTGGCAAGGCGGGGCCAGGCCTGCACTATATGGCGTACACTGGAAGCTCCCATCTTTGTTGGTGGTTAATTTGCATATCGTGCTGATTAGCCAATGGGAGGCGTAGTGAAGGTATGGTCAATTACAATGTTTGTCTGTTATTAGATAGGATTATTAATTTATCCACCTTTAAGTGGGTAATATTTGTAATCCTCTTGTTTTGCTAGGCTACACAATTCTACTTTATTTTTTTTCTTTTTCTTTCCTTTGTTTTTTAAGGAAAGAGAGAAAGAGATTTTAACTAATGGCTCATGCAGTTGTGGAGACTGCACAGGGCAGGCTAGAAATTCAGCTAAGATTTCTATCTTACAGCCTTGAGGCAGAATTACTTTTTCTTTTTTAAAATATTTTTATTGATTCCAGATAGGAAGGGAGAGAGAGAAAGAGATAGAAACATTGATGAGAGAGAATCATTGGTTGTCTGTCTCCTGCAGGCTCCCCACTGGGGATAGAGCCCCGCAACCCAAGCATGTGCCTTTGACTGGAATCAAACCTGGGACCCTTTAGTCCTCAGGTCCACACTCTATCCACTGAGCCAAACCAGCTAGGGCCACAATTCTACTTTAAATGCACTGTAACCTTTATTAGATGCTTGCAAATAACAAGGATACCCAATAATGGAATCTTTGAAATAATCGGATATTTTCTTCTTGTCCAAAATACAAAATAGTTGTTTATGGCTGACTTAATTTCATTTAATCTTGCATAATGATGGCACAGTTTTAAAAAAAAATTTTGAAGGATCACTCTTTTGCACATTTTTTTTTTTTTTGGTGATTTTTTTTTAAATAAAGGTAGGGAGAGGGCGTAGATAGATAGGAATATCAATGAGAGAGAGACATCCATTGCCTGCCTTCTGCATACCCCTACTGGGGATTTAGCCCAAACCTGGGCATGTGCCCTGACCAGGAAGTGAAACAGGGATCTCTTGGTTAATGGGTGCAAGCTTAACCACTAAGCAAAACTGGCAGGACTGCTTCGTGAAATTTGCTATTAAAACCTACAATATGGGACAATTAAAAGTTCACCTTTTTCAATATTAAAATTAATCAAAATTAAACTTACCGGTTTGCGAATGAGTCTTGCACTTGCAGGAGACTTTCCTTCTACCAGGACATAAAAGAAAATGTAAAACTAAGAATAGGAAAACAATCAGAGTCTCTGTGGGAAGAACCTGTAACTTTTAATGGCGAAATACTACACATATTGCCTGCTCAGTACCTCCAAGTTCTGAGATGAGCTTTTTGTGGTAGCATCAAAACAGTCAGCTCACAAAATAACTCCAAATCTGGAAATGTAATTCTAAATTATTCTTATCTGTGAAAAATATGTTTAAGTGTTTGCAGCAATCAGCAATCTCTAGTGAAGTTAGCATGTTTCTTTTAATTCATTTTTTAATAAATGAGACATTCTAGTCAGAGAAGACAATGCCTTGTTTAATGTCTCTAATATGCGTTCCATAAAGTCACCTAACTTGAAGAAATTAATTACGACTTAAGGAAATAGTAGTTATTTCTAATATCCATGGTCTTTTCAACACATTACAACTACTTTACTCAAATTCTTTAGTCACTTTTCACTAAAGATAAATTTCCAGGTGAGAGATGATCAAGTTCTCCCCTCACACAAAGTTTTTACTTTAATGGCCTCAGAACTGGCACACAACAAATCAGATTGCCAAGGAATGTCAGATGTAGGAAACGTCATTACTGCCTACACTCTGCATTTAGCAAACATAGAATCTGACCTCCAAATAATAATAATAATAGTAAGGGAAATAATTTTTGTCATAAATGAACAAATAGCTAAGTTCTGTTCATTCTAACCCACCTCTCTGCTTCCATTCCTCTAAGGTGGGAAAAGAGAAAAAACAATCCACAGAAATAATTTCTTAAAAGGGCTCTGTAACTTGCCCCCTTTTTTTGCCACTTAAAATATTACATACCCAATAAAAGAACATGCTCCGTTTCAAGATAACAGAAGTCGTCTCCTGCACTTTCTAAGATATAGGAATAGCTTCATCCAGAATTGAAATGTACTCACCAGAGCAAAGAGAAAATGCCAAGGCAGTGATGAAAATGATTCTGATACATGATGAGAAGAAAGACATTTTATCAAGTCTGAAGAAAAAACCCAAAAGGAATGTTTACAACACATGACACACAGACAAATTTCCAAATTAATAAGTGAAAGTTTCCTACAGGCAAAGGACCTGCTTCTCCCCTAGATCCCTTATTATGTTGGACTTTCCCTTTTTTCTTTGCACAAACTCATAGGATCAAGGAGTCATACATGTGAACAGGAGGCCTCATAAAGACTTGAGAGAAACAGCAGCACACTAAAGTGGGAGGTGTTCATTCCCAAACCTTGGCTCAGCTCAAAGAGGCCTGACACCACTTTAGGAAATATAGGCACTGGAATCTCCCTTTTTCCTCAGAATATAGAAACATTTCTGGAAGGACTGACCTGGAGCAGGCCTCACAGCAATGCTGCACACCATGGCCAGCCCATAGATTCCCCACCCAACCTCCCTGAAACAGGAGACAGTGGAGCCTGAGGCCTAGAGCTCTGGAGACTGTGCCTATTTTGTTCCCCTTTCTTTGTCAACCCCCTTACCCAGCTGAGGTGTCTCCTTTACTGTCTTGCTGTTGAGGAGCTTGATGGGGTTAAAATACATGACTCATCATAACATAAGGCAGAGGTTTTCTGTGTAAAACAGCTTGTGAGAGATGCCACTCAAGTGTTTCTCAATAGGTCTTCCCTCGGCAGGAGGTTAGGGATAATTTTCTGATATTCTCAGAGGTACGGGGTGGGGATAAAGTAATAAACAATGCTTTAAAACCCTAAAATGGAGGAGATATGTGAGAGCTTTTCAAGCTATTGAATTGGAAAGGAAGGAGAATCAAAGCAAGAAAGAGAAGAATAAATTTTGGAAACTGTAATTACACCCATATATAGGCCATTAGTATTTTGCAACACTAGGAACACATTAGACTCTATTGGAGATTTTCTCTTTATTTTGAGAAAAATGGAGAGTCTCATTAAGCTATAAGTAATGGTACAGAGAGTTATCATGTTCCTTTTAACCAATTTCTTCTAACTGGGAACATCTCATAAAGCTATAGTACAATTTCAACACCAGGAATATTTAAAGAGCTCCCAAATGAATATTAGGCAGCCAACTTTGAACTTAGGCTCAAATACAACGTGGAAATACTAAGATCATGAGAGAAAGAAAGCTCAGGAGTGAAATTTAGACTACACGGTACAATACACTAAATGAATTTCATATTGAATCATTTGAACTGAGGAATAAATGAAGAATACAAGATCAAGTCAGTATAGCCCAGCTGACTTAAAAAGGACTTTGTATAGTCAGGTTGACAAAATTATTTCAAACCTAATGTGCTGAAGCATAAAGAGTTGATTTTATGTTAACCAGCCTGAGGACTCATAAATGGAGGGATATTTCATGTTCATGAATAGGGAGACTCCTAACTGTCAAGATGTCAGTTACTCCCAAGTTGACCTATAGATTCAATACAGTCCCAATCAAAATCCCAGCAAGTTATTGTGTGGCTGTTATTAATCCAATTCTAAGGTTTATCTGAAAAGGGAAAACACAAAAACAGAATAACCAATAGAGTATTGAAGGAGAAGAGCTAAGTTGGAGGATTAATTCTACTCAACTTCAAGTCTCACTATAAGTAACTCAATAATCAAGACTGGGCCTTGGCAGATGAAGACACAAGTTGATTAACTCAACAGAACAGAGATCATAGAAACAGACCACCTTAAATATTCATAACTGATTTTTGACAAATGATCAAAGGTATTACAATGAGGCAAAAATAGTTTCTCAAAATAGTGCCTAAACAATAGGATATCCACATCCAATAAAATAAGTGTAAACACAGACTTTATACCCATCACAGAAATAAAGTCTAAATGAAGCACAGACCTAATATAAAATGCAAACTTTAAAACTCCTAGGTAATAAGATAGAAGAATTTGGGAAAGGTGAATACTATTAAATACCATACTTTTTAAAAAAAAAAAATTCTTACTGAAAGATAATTTTTTCATTGATTTTCAGAGAGATTGGAAAGGAGGAAGAGAGGTACAGGGAGAGAGGGAAGGAGGGAGGGAGGGAGAGAGACAGGGAGAGGGAGAGGGAGAGGGAAAGGGAGAGAGAGTGAGAGAGAGAGAGACTTCTATGCAAAAGAGACATTTCTTGGATGCCTCCTGCAGGTTCCCAGACCAGTGACAGGGTAGAACCTGTAAACTAGGTAGTTGCCCGTGATCAGAAATCAAACTGGGGAACCTTCTTGGGAGAAGGGGAGGCTGACACTCCCACCACTGAGTCATACTGGGCAGGGCTAAACCCCTTTACTTTTCATAGGGAAGACTGTTCCTTTTTTCCTTCTGCACCCAAATCAATTAAAAGTAAGCATATTAAGTGGTACATATGGGAAAAAGCTCAATGAAACTATCTCCTGTAGCATTTAAGAATGCATGCATTTTGACTGCTCAGTTTATCCTCAGAGAACCAGGAACAATTATTCCTAGAAAGACCAGAGCTGAAGCAGTCCTGACAGCAATACTATCCAAAAAAACAAACAAAACAAAACCGAATCCACAATAATGTGTATCCCATGTTACCCACCTCAAGAAGACACAGTACAAAGGGAGGCTGTCTTGTTTACCTGTGCAACCTCAGCTAACTCCACTATGTTGAGCAGTGTATTTTAAATACTGCTATAGGAAAAGAAATGTCAAGAGAATAAGGACATAGAGGGATCATATGTCCTGGCAGTGACTTGGAAGTTGCCACACACAGAGGTCATCAAAGCCATTCCTACAGCAGGAAGTCTAGAGGACAATTTTATCTGATGGGCATAATGAATGGGGAGGGGAGAAAATGGTAAGTATGTTTATAGATCCTAAAATAAATAAGACATGAAGTCTTTCTAAGCAAGGGAGCTGCATAGGATCAGGAGATAAGGCAGGAAAAGAATGTCAGAAACAATTTGCAAGTACGTGTTGAACATCAGTAGTTTTAAAACACTGATAGCTATGACAGGTACCTGGAGAACTTTGTAAAATTACCTGTGCCCATGTTCCCTCCCCAAGGTTGTAATTCCATTTGCTACATGAGATCCTAGTAACTGGTGTTTTAATAAGTTTCTAACATGATGGTAACTTGCAGCTACAGTTGAATGTGACTGAGCTAGAGCCACAGAGCAATCTCTGGGACACTATTACATCAGTCTTCCTGCTTCCATATAGCAGGGCTTTCATCGATAGTGGAAATACATACAAACCTGTGTGGGGGTAGCTTTGTTCAGACATTTATGTTAGGTTTCTTTTGGAAATGTAGCTTGTTTCAAATTTCTGTGATCCAGTCTCAAATAAAGGGAAACTCTCAAATGATAATGATAGGTTATTCTTAAGAATCCAGAGCCAGCCTGGCTGGTGTTTCTCAGTGGTTAGAGCAACAACCCATGCACTGAAGGATTTGGGGTTTGATTCCCAGTCAAGGGCACATACCTGGGTTGAGGATCCATCCCCAGCCCCTACTGGGGCCCGTGGGGGAGGCAACCAATGCCCGTGTCTCTCTCACATTGATATTTCTCTCTCTCTCTCTCTCTCTTTCCCCTTTTCCCACTCACTCCCACTCTCTCTAAAAACCTATGGCAAAAATATGCTCCAGTGAGCATTAACAACAACAAAAGAATGTAGACAACTGTGCTCCAAGTCTTAGCTCTGTGGCTTAGTATGTAATAAATCTTACAGTTTTTATATATTATCTGATTAAAGTTAGCTCATTTATAAAAAATGAATTAAAATAAAATAGCTGCCTGCAATTATTAAATGTCCTTATATAAAAAATGCATGAAGGTCTTTATCAAATAAGCATAGAATAAAGACAGAAGCATTTTCAAATAGTTAATGAAACCCTGTTACATAAAAGGGCTGTATCATTTATTGAAAAATATCAGCAAATAGAATACTGCAATTTTTTTAAAAGATTAAGTAGAATATTCCAGAACTTAATGTTGAGTCAACATTTGAAAACTAAGAAATGTAATTCACTATATTAACAGAGTAAAGGAGAAAATCATATGACCAGCTCAATAGACAGATATTCATGATAAAAATAATTTTAATGACTAAAATGTAAGCAGACACTCAGGTTGATGAAGGACATCATGAAACACAACAAACAGTGTAATTCATGCTGTAATTTTTATTGCTTCCCCATAAGATGAAGAGATCTCAGTGCAATAAAGAAAGGAAAAAGAAAAAGCAGAAGGGTAAGAGAGTTTAAGATTGACAAATAAAAGTAAAATTGTCTCTATTAGCCAATAGTTACTGCATAATGGCCTAAGAAATGTATATTTTAAAAGGCAATTACAACTCTAGCCTATTGGCTCAGTGGATAGAGCTTAGGACCGAGGACTGAAGGGTCCCGGGTATGATTCTGGTCAAGGGCATGTACCTCACTTGTAGAGTCCATCTCTGGCCTGGAATGGGCCCAAACAAGAGGCTACAAATCAATGTGGTTCTCTCACATTGATGTCTCTCTCTCTCTCTCTCTCTCTCTGTCCCCTCTGGTATGAGACCAAAACAAAAAGGGATGGGCAATTGCATAAATTAAAAAGAAATGCTTTATAGTTAAAGGATACAAGGTCAATATATACTAGCAAAAATTACAAAAACTTAAATTTACAATATTTCCCAACAGCTTTGCTAACGTATAATTCACATATAATAAACTTCACATACTAAACTGTGCAGTCTGATAAATTTGACATATGTATACGCCCCTGAAATGATCTTTACATTCAGGATAGTGAATATATCCATCACACCTAAAGTTTCCTCCTGTCCATCCCTTCCTCTCTCCCCAGGCAGCTGATGATGTGTTATCACTTTGGATTAGTTTGCCTTTTCTAGAATTTTACATAGATACAAAATGCCATATGTATCCTAGTTTGCCTTTCATTCAGAAAAAATATTTTGGGAAACATTTGTGTTGTGTGTATCACTACATTTACATTGTTTCCAATTTGAAAATGTACAAAATAAAGTTGCCACAAATATTCATATACATGTCTTTCTTAAGCATATGCATACATTTCACTTGGGTGAATGCCTAGCAGTGGAAGGACTGTAACACAGAGTAGTTCATAAGGTTAAAGTTTCTTATTTTTAAAGTGTCTGCCAAATTCTTTGCCAAAGTATTGTCCTGCTTTACATTCCCATCATTGGTGCCTGAGAGTTCCAGTGGCTCCATACCCTCGCCAACACTTGGTGTGATCAGTCTTTATAATGTCAGCCACTCTGTTAGGTATAGAGTAGTATATCATTGTGGTTAATTTACATTTCCTTAACAAATTTGGCCTTTGAAGGGAGTTATTTTTAGGGAAATACAATTGACGTAAACATTATGTGGTTTTAAGGTCTACAACCTGTTACTTGGATACATTTGTATACTATATACGATTAACACCATAGCTAGATAAACCCCTACCACATCACATAATCATTTCTTTTTTGTGGTGAGAACATTTAAGATCTAGTCTTTAGCAACTTTGATGTATTGTTGACTATAATCACAATGCTCTGCATGTCTGCAGAACTTACTCAAATTTTAACTCCAACTTTGTACCCTTTGATCAACATATCCTTATTTTCCCAAGTCCTCAGGCTCTCATAACCATCATTCTACTGTGTTTCTATGTAGTAAGCTTTTTAAGGTTCCATGTGTGTGATATTATCATACAGTATTTGTTCTCTGTCTGACATTGCTCACTTGACATAATGCTCTCAAAGACCATTTGTTTTTTCACAAATAGAAGGATTTTCTTCTGTATCATGCTTGAGTAACATACTATTGTGTATGTAACATCTTCTTTATCCATTTATATGTTGGAAATAAGTTATTTCATTTCCATTATATTTACCAAGAAATGGGATTTTTCTGTGTTAGATGGCAGTTCTATTTTTAAGTTTTTGAAGAACCTCCATTCTATTATCCATCTTATTTATACCAACTTACATTCCCACCCATGGTGTACAAGAATTTCCTGTTCATCACATCCTTGTCAACACTTGTTTGTCATCTTGATGATAGCCATTCTGACAGGTGTGTGGTGATATCTCATTGTGGCTTTGATTGGCATTTCCCTGAAGATTTTCCAGTCCATTTCCATGTACCCATTGGCCATTTGCATGTGCTCTTCAGAAATTGTCTGTACAGATCCCTTGCCCATTGTTTAAAATGTATTTCAGAGAGAAGAAGGGAGAGGGAGAGTGAGAGAGTGAGAGATGGAAACATCACTGATGAGAGTCATTGATCTGCTGTCTCCCGCATGCCCCTACTGGGGATCAAGCCCACAACCCAGGTATGTAACCTGACTGGGAATCGAACCGAGACCTGCTGGCTCATGGGTTGATGCTCAACTACTGAGCCACACCTGCCAATTTTTAATTGAATTTTTATTGTTATTTCGCCATATGAGTTCTGTATATATTTCAGAGGTTATGAGATATATGGTTTACAAATATTGCTTCCATTTTGTAGGTTGTCTTTTCATTTGTTGGTTGTTTCTTTTGCTGTGCTGAAGACTTTTAACATGATGCAGCCTCACATAACCAACAGAACAATTCTGTAAGTTTAAACTAGTGATGAAATCTTCCAGGTCTTTATAGCTAATTGGTGACAGGTTATAAAACTGTGTGCCTCTGAAAACTTTCTGTGGGTTTTATCAACCATATTAAACTATTTGAAGAGTGTAATATCAAATTTTAGTAAATAATATTGTTTTGCAATAAAGTGATTCTTCAAGTAATTTAAAAAAACCTTACTGTGACTTGGACAGCAGAACAATCAATGAGAGTAGTAATGAGTTTATTAGAATACCTCCTTGTAGTTGAGTTCTGTATCAATATCTAGAAATTCTGGGAATTCATTGAGAGAACGAAGGTGTGATAAGACTAACCTATTTGATTTAGACAAATGTCACCTATCTAAAATGTTAGCTTATTGGTACCAGGAGAAAAAATTAGTCATCAGATAACTGCCTTCTAAGTACCTCATGCGTTCAGAGAAAATAAGACAGGGTCAGGGGAAAGAATAGATATTTGGTACAATTCCCTGGTCCTCTTCTTAGCCCCACTGAATCAGCAGTTAACCTGGAGAAGTCTAGGAGTCAGAATTGTTAGTGAGAACTCTTGTGATTCTTAAATAAATGAGGAAAATGATGATTTCCAAGGTCTTCTAAATGAAAGGTAAGATTAAATGCTTGTGCCTTCAGAGTTAGATGTTTCCTACCCATAGGTGAAGTATGTCACCACCATACTTCAGTGGTGACATTTTTCACTAACACAGGTCTTTTATAAAACATTCTAAATTATTTGCTTTAGAAGAGATTAATAATTCTAGGAACAAATTGAATAAGCACAAAGTAATGTTATATCTGGATCTTGGTGTATATCAGCCATGATTTTAGATTTTTCCTTATCTCTTAGATGTCACCTCAAATATTCAGTGTCCAGCGTTGACATACATGGTCATTAGTCTTGTAGGACATTTTGTCCTGTCTAAAATGAGCAATGAGATATTTGGTCCATGCCAAAAGATCGTTCATATTTTGTTCTGTCCTTAACATCCATGGGTCATTTGGTCCATAGTTAATATAAATCCTACTCTTCTGCAAGATATGATCCCTGACCTTTCTACCTGCCCCATGTGTCATTGCCAGCCAAGCTACCAATGTAAGAAGGGTTATTATTGCCAGGAGAGCAAAACATAATCATTGAACCAATACAATCTGATACCATTTTTATGTTTTAACAGGGGTACTCAAAATTTTTAAACAGGGGGCCAGGTCACTGTCCCTCAGACCGTTGGAGGGCTGGACTGTAGTTTAAAAAAAACTATGAACAAATTCCTATGCACACAGTGGCAGCAAAAACACCCGGCGGGCCAGATAAATATTTTCGGCGGGCTACAGGTGGCCCGTGGGCCGTAGTTTGAGGACCCCTGTTTTAATACTATAACCCAGAGTATAACTAAACATTATGGGCTATTTGAATGCAAGAATAACTGCTTAGGTTGTAATGTAGTTTTTGTAATATGTTTTTATTGAGAGAGGGGGAAAGAGAGAGAGAGAAAGGAAAGGACAGAGGGAGAGAGGGAAGAAGGGAGGGAGGGTGGGAGGGAGGGAGGGAGGAAGGAGGGAGGGAGGGGAACCTCATCCCATAAAATAGGTATGTGCTCTGACTGGGAATCAAACCAGTGACCTTGAGGTGCATGATATGACACTCATCCAACGGAGCCACACTGGTCAGGGCAAGTGTTTATGTTTTTGACAGGATCAAATTTCAAAGACTTTTTGGTGAGAACCAAATGTCTCCATGGACATTTTGGAAAGGACCAATTGTCTGCTAATTGTGGTTAGGAGTAAGAATTGCTAAGAGATATGTTTATAGGTGCCTGCAGACTTGGCTCAGACACAGAAATTATTCTTGTCATCACCAACAGGTTCCATGTCATTTACTTTAAAGAAAAAAGACTTTATAGTTTGGATCAATATCACAAGCCATTTGCCAAAAGCTATGCTCAGTCTATCACTCACATGCATGCTACTGAGGCATCTCCTGTGAGGGAGTGAGGGCCTTTTGTGATGCTCAAGGGCTGAGTTCCCTTCATCTAAAACAGTGGTTCTCAACCTTTCTAATGCCGAGACCCTTTAATACAGTTCCTCATTTTGTGGTGACCCCCAACCATAAAATTATTTTCGTTGCTACTTCATAACCGTAATTTTGCTACTGTTATGAATCATAATGTAGATATCTGATATGCAGGATGTATTTTCATTGTTACAAATTGAACATAAGTAACACATAGTGATTAATCACAAAAACAATGTGTAATTATATATGTGTTTTCCGATGGTCTTAGGCAACCCCTGTGAAAGGGTTGTTGGAACCCCAAAGGGGTCACGACCTACAGGTTGAGAACCACTGAACTAAAATAATGTGTCCACCTTCTAAGGAAATTCTGAAATGGAGAACTGTGTACTTCTTTATCCTTCCTCCACCCTTCCAGGTGGGATCTGAGAGAATAAAAAAATTGTTCTTTACATGTTAATTTTGAGATATCTCAACATTATCTGAATATTCTGAAATATCTCAAATATTTATCTTTGTCTGAGTTCCCCCAGAAGTAGATTTTGTGGTAAATATTAGAAAACAAATGTGTTGATTCAGGAGACAAAACAGGACACATCACTAGGATATTGGGGGCAGGAGACAGGAAAATGAGGGGAATAAATGAAGAGTGTGTTTTCTAGCAGGTTAGTTACCACTGTGGTTAAGTGGAGTTCACTCCTTTGTGAGACTCTGAAGGTAGTGTGCAACATAAAGGTCAGATTTATCCTACTCTAAATGCAGGGAGCTGGCATAATTACATACTAACCCTCATAAGTCAATGAGTGAGAGCTGACCTCAAGATGTGTTGACTTTCTGGTGCTTCTGACACTCTGTGTATATGGGCACAGTATTCAGAGAAAGTCTTTTCACAAAGAGTTGCAGATACTGGCAGTTGGAAGCTGAGCCCCATGTATTGAGAGGTAGAGGCCAAAAGGATTTGAGCAGGACATGAAAGTACTGTGTGGGAGTGAGGATATATCAAGAATCTGGAATTTAGAAATAAGGATTCGAGATACAAATTTGTAGTCATTGATGTAAACTGCAATTAAAATTCATGAGAATGGATAAGATCACTTAGGGAAATAGAAAAAAGGACTGTACATTTAGTACCAGCACAAAAATAACAAATGAAATCAATAAAGCAAACCCATAAGGAACAAGAAATGATAAAGGAGAAACAACAAAAGTGTGTGATATCATTGGAGCCAAGTTTTTAAATGCGCATCAAGAAAGAAAGGGAACTTAGGAAGCATTCAATTAATATTAGCTACTACTATTACTCCTTTCGTTATTCCTTGATTCATTGAATTCATTATATTCTGCTGATTCTGAAAAAAAAAGGAAAGGAAGGAAAGGAGTAATAAACCACACTAAATGCTGCTGACATGGGAATAAAAAATGAGGTGTGAGATTCCACTCTTATATTTTGAAAACGAAACTCAATTGACAGCCCAAGATGGCTGTGACCCTTGCAGGAAGTTAAAAGAAAAGCCTATTGGAAATAACATTGGCGAATGTTCTCCCATGGAGTGGGTTTTCTTGTTGTTTTGTTGATGGTTTCTTTAGTGGTTCCAGAAGCTTTTTATTTTGATGTAGTCCCATCTTTTTATTTTCTCCTTAGTTTTCATTGCCCTAGGAGCTTTATGGGTAAAGATATCTTTACAACATATGTCTGCTATTTTGCTGCCTATGGCTTCTTCTAAGATTTTTATGGTTTCTCATCTTACTTTTAAGTCCTTTATCCATTTTGAGTTTATTTTTGTATATGGTGTAAGTTGGTGGTCCAGTTTCTTTTTTTGCATGTATCTGTCCAATTTTCCCAACACCATTTAATGAAGAGACTGTCTTGACTCCATTGTATGCTCTTGTCTCCTTTGTCAAATATTAATTGAGAATAGTAGCTTGGGTCAATTTCTGGGTTCTCTGTTCTGTTCCATTGGTTTATATGTCTGTTCTTTTGTCAGTACCAGTCGTATAGCTTAATATCTGATATTGTTATTCACCCAGCTTTGTTCTTCTTTCTCAGGATTGCTGAAGCTCTTCAAGGTCTTTTTTTTTTTATTCCATATGACTTTTTGGAGAGTTTGTTTTATGTCTGTTAAATACGCCATTGACATCTTAATGGGAATTGCATTGAATCTATAGATTGCTTGAGTAATATGGACATTTTAATGACGTTGATTCTACCAATCCATGAACACGTTATATTCTTCTATTTGTTTATGTCTTTATCTCTTTTTCCAACGTCCTGTAGTTTTCCGTGTACAGGTCTTTTACCTTTTAGTTGTGTTTATTCCTAGGTATCTTAATTTTTTTGTTGCAGTGGTAAATGGGATTGTTTTTTTAGTTTCTCTTTCTGTGAGTTCATTATTGGCATATAAAAAAAGCCATAGATTTCTGGATGTTAATTTTGTATCCTGCGCTATTGCCAAATTCATTTATTAAGTCTGGTTGTTTTTTGATGGAGTCTTTGGGGTTTTCAATTTACAATAGCATGTCATCTGCAAATAATGACAATTTTACTTCTTCTTTTCCAATATGGATACCTTTTATTTCTTCTTCTTGTCTGATTGCTGTGGCTAGCACTTCCAGTACTATGTCGAACAGGAGTGGTGAAAGTGGGCATCCCCGTCTTGTTCCTGTTCTTAGGGGAATTGAGTTTAGTTTTTGCCCATTGAGTATGATGTTGGCTGTCGGTTTGTCATACAAGGCTTTTATTATGTTGAGGTATGATCCCTCTATTTGTCTTTGCTGAGAGTTTTTATCAAGAAAGGGTGTTGGATTTTTTCAAATGCTTTTTCTGCCTCAATTGATAAGATTATGTGGTTTTTGTCTCTCAATTTGTTTATGTGATATATTATATTTATTGATTTGTGGATATTGTATCAGCTTTGCATCCCTAGAATAAATGTTATCCCCCATAACTCTTTAATCTCCAAAATGTATAGGGAACTCATACAACCTAACAGAAGGAACATAAACATCCATTCAAAAAATGGGCAAAGTACCTAAATAGACACTTTTTGAAAGAGGACATGCAGAAGACCAAAGACATATGAAAACATGCTCAAAGTCACTAATCATCTGAGAGATGCAAACCAAAATGACAATGAGGTCCCATCTCACACCTGTCAGAATGGCTATCATCAACAAATCAACAAACGACAAGTGCTGGCGAGTTTGCTGAGAAAGGGTAACCCTCTTGCACTGCTACTGGAAATGCAGACTGGTACAGCCACAGTGGAAAACAGAATGGTGTTTCCTCAAAAAATAAAAAATGGAACTCCCATTTGACCCAGTAATCCCACTTCTAGGAATATATCCTAAGAAAACAGAAACACCAATCAGAAAGGATATATGCACCCCTATGTCATAAGAGCACAATTTACAATAGCTAAGATTTGAAAACAGCCTAAGTGTCCATCAGCAGATGAGTGGATTAAAAAACTGTGGTACATCTACAAAATGGAATACTACACTGCTGTAAAAAAGAAGGAAATCTTACCATTTGCAACAGCATGGACTGGAGAGCATTATGCTAAATGAAATAAGCCAGTCAGAGGAAGATAAATGATCACACTCATTATGGAATATATTGAACATCATAAACTGATGAACAAGGATAGATACAGAGACAAAGAAACATCGAACAGACTGTCAAACTTCAGAGGGAAAGCAGCAGAGTGTTGGTGGGGGAGGGGTGGTAAAAGATCAACCAAAGGACTTGTATGCATGCATATAAGTATAACCAACGAACACAGACACTAGGAACGTAAGGGCCTGAGTTGTGGTGGGGAGAATCTGGGGAGGTCCATAGGGGGGAGAGGAGACTTATGCTCTACTATTTGTAATACTTTAAACAATAAAAATAATAATAATAAAAATTTTAAGGCTATTGAGAGATATAGAGGGCTCTCACCATGAAGGAGGTGTGCAAAAGTGCCTCTTGTGCACTTTCTTAGAATAGCACCCTAGTAAGGCAGATGTTGCCATAGTGCCCTTTTTATAAAAAATCTTTATCATTGCAAGTATTACATATGTACCCCTTCCTCCCACATTGATCCCCTGCAGTGCAACACCCACCCACAGGCCTTCACCACACTATTGTCTGTATCCTTGGGGTATCCTATCTAATAAAAGAGAAACATGGTAATTAGCCGTACCTCCGCTACCCTTCCCATTGGCTAATCAGGGCGATATGCAAATTAACTGCCAGCCAAGATGGCGGCCAGCAGCCAGGCAGCTTGAAGCGAACATGAGGCTTGCTTGCTTTAGTGACGGAGGAAGCTAACGTTCCCCGCCTGCCGCTGCTGGCCTCTGAGCTTGCAATTTGAAACATTGTTACAAATATAGAAGCTAAACAAAACCCCAGAAACCTCCTTTCAGCCAGCCGGGATCTCAGAGCTGGAGTTGAAACAGTGTTTCGATTACAGAACACAAACAAACCAGATACCTGCTTTCAGCAGCCAAGGCCTAAGAGTTGGAGCCAAGCCTCAGAGCTAAAGCTGGCCCAGAATAAAAAAAAAAAAAGAAAGCAAATGTAGCGGTTGGGAGCTTCAGTCACCCGCCAGCCTGAAAACAGCCCTCAGCCCCTCACCCAGACTGGCCAGGCACCCCAGTGGGGACCCCAACGCTGAAGCGGGTGTGACCAGCTGCAAACAGCCATCAATCCCTCACCCAGACTGGCCAGGCACCCCAGTGGGGACCCCCACCCTGATCCAGGACACCCTTCAGGGCAAACCAGCCGGCCCCCACCCGTGCACCGGGCCTCTATCCTATATAGTAAAAGGGTAATATGCCTCCCAGCACCGGGATCAGTGGAGCTGCGAGGCCTCCCAGCACCGGGATCAGTGTGACGGGGGCAGCACCCAAACTCCCTGATCGCCCTGTGGCTCTGTGTGTGACAGGGGGTGGGGCCACAACCTCCATTTCTGTCCTGCTCTGTTCATGACAGGGGAAGGCGCCCCAACCCCCTGATCAGCCCTGCTCTCTGCCTGATAGGGGGGAGCTCCCCAACCCCCTGATCGCCCTCAGCTCTGTGTGTGATGGGGTGGAGCAGCAACCTCCCCATCAGCCCTGGCCTGAGTGTGACAGGGGGGAGTGCCCCAACCCCCTGATTGGCCCTGCTCTGTGTGTGACAGGTTGCAGCACCCCAACCCTCTGATCCGCCTTGCTCTGTGTGTGACAGTGTGTGGCGCCCCAACCCTCCCCCCCCTCCGCCACGTGCCCTGCTCTGTGTGTGACAGGGTAGAGCCATAACCTCCCCATCGGCCCTGCCCTGAGTGTGACAGGGTGCGGCGCCCCAACCCCCTGATCCGCCCTGCTCTGTGTGTGAAGGGGTGGTGCCCCAACTCCCCTATCGGCCCTACTCTGTGAGTGACAGCGGGGAGCTCCTCAACCCCCTGATCGGCCCTGCTCTGTGTGTGACAGGGGGGAGCTCCCCAACCCCCTGATGGTCCCTGCTCTGTTCATGACAGGGGGCGGCGCCCCAACCCCCTGATCGGCCCTGCTCTGTGCGTGTCAGGGGGTGGTGTCGCAACCTCCCCATCGACCCTGCCTTGAGTGTGACGGGGCAGTGCCCCAACCCCCCAATCGGCCCTACACTGAGCGTGACTGAGGGTAGCATCACAACCTCCCAATCCGCCCTGCTCTGTGCATGACAGGGGGCGGCGCCCCAACTCCCCAGTCAGCCCCGCTCTGAGCCCGACCAGGGGCTGCACCTAGGGATTGGGCGTGCCCTCTGCCACCCAGGAGCAGGCCTAAGCCAGCAGGTCGTTATCTCCCGAGGGGTCCCAGACTGTGAGAGGGCACAGGCCGGGCTGGGGAACCCCCGCCCGAGCGCACAAATTTTTGTGCACCGGGCCATATATATATATATATATATATATACATATATATATATATATATATATATATATATATATATATATATCATCTAATAAAAGAGAAACATGGTAATTAGCCGTACGACCGCTACCCTTCCCATTGGCTAATCAGCGAGATATGCAAATTAATCACCAGCCAAGATGGTGGTTAACTGCCAACAAAGATGGTGGTTAATTTGCATACATAGGCACAATGATGGGAGGCGAAAAGGGAAGGAAGGAAGAAGCCGCCTACCAGTGTCGGAACCCAGGTGGCAGCCAAGAGCCGGAGAACTGGGCCACCACTGTGATTGGAGAAGCTGGGCCACCTTTGCCGGCCCTGGGCCAGTAATCAGAGAAGCCCGGTGGGGCAGGGAAGAGGGGATGTCTGCCTCTTCCCTGCTTCTCTGGCTTCTCAGATCACGGATCACCAGTGATCGGGAGAACACCCAGAGGCGGGGCCAGAGGCCAGGCTGCACCCCTGCCTGGGGACACGGTCCTGGGGCGACACAGCCAGGCCCCAGAAGGAGACCCAGGGGCCAGGGCTGTGTCGCTGCTGGGGCTCGCGATCCAGTGCCCGAGCAGTGGTGCATCCCCAACCCCAAATGAAGACCCAGGGGCCGGGGCTGTGTTGCCGCCTGGGCTTGCAATCTGGTGCCGGAGCAGTGGCGCATCCCCAGCCCCAAAAGGAGACCCAGGGGCCAGGGCTGTGTCGCCACCTGGGCATGCAATCCGGTCCCGGGGGCGATGCAGCCAGGCCCCAGAAGGAGACCCATGGGCCTGGGAACGCGATCCGGTGCCAGGGCAGTGGCGCATCCCCAGCCCCAGAAGGAGACCCATGGGCTGGGAAACACGATCCGGTGCCTGGGCGGCAGCGCACCCAGGGACCAGGGCTGTGTCGCCACTGAGGCATGTGATCCGGTCTCAGGGATGATGCAGCCAGGCCCCAGAAGGAGACCCAGGGGCCGAGGCTGTGTCGCCGCTGGGGCTCACGATCCGGTGCCCAAACAGTGCGCATCCCCAGCCCCAAAAGGAGACCCAGGGGCCTCCCAAAAGGAGAGTCTCTGTGGTCAGACTGCGCAGTGTCGGGACAGGAATGAAGATGGCGATGACTCAGATGCCTGGCCAGTGGCCTTAGACCAGCAAGCAGGGCCTTTCAGCAGGGACTCCAGGTGGGGGTGGGGTGAGGAAAGCCAGGGGGAAATAGAGAACTACAACTCCCAGGAGGCTTAGCGGCTGGGGCCTGTGTGCCTGGCCATGAAATCAGATCAGGGAGTCATTTTGCACTTTAAGAGGCTTGCAAGGTTGGAAGTTCTGCTGGGAGCCAGGGAGAAATGGAGCTGGAGCAGAGAGAGGGGTCCATGGCAGCTATGGGCTTTGAGGAGTTCTCAGCACCTCCCTGCTTGGAGCTGGCACTGCCTCCACTGTTCGGTGGTCACATCCTGGAGAGCGAGCTTGAGACCGAAGTGGTCACACACACACACACACACACACACAAGTTCCTTGGTTGATATCCTCCCACCCCCTCCCCTCCTTCCCTCTGAGATTCTGAATTCTGTTCCGTGCTTCCATGTCTCTGGATATACTCCATTCATCAGTTTATTTTGTTAATTATATTCCATACGTAAGTGAGATCATGTAATATTTGTCTTTCTCTGCTGGGGTCCAACCCCAGCAGGTCCAGGGGTCCCCAAAGGTGTGGACGGAGTCGGCGAAGAAGGAATGACACAAAGACAGCCTTCAGTTGATCAGCAGCCTAGTCAGGACCTCTAGCCAGGATCTCCAGCCAAAGTTCTGGTCGGAGTTCTGGTTAGGAACTGATGAGGATCTGATGTTTATTGTCTTGTTACATCCGTATTTATACCAGCCGATTTTAATCCTGTCAATTTCTATTACAAAGGTTAGGGCGTTTCTTATCTCCATTCCAGGGAGTAAAGATTATGTAGCTTAACTACCGGCCTGGCACTTAATTAAGGGGTTGTATCCCCTCCCTAACCTCGGGGAAAAATCCCCACCTGGGGAAACAACCTTTCTCGGAGAGGTGACCTTGGTTAAAACACATGGCACTAAGGAGAGCAAACATATTAAGAACAATATGCTATATATGCCATGTCCCTTGAAACATATGCTGTGCAGATGTTTCTTTCCTGCAGCGACTGTGTCAAGCAGCAAGGATGGACCGGCTTCCAGCATTTCTCAGATTGGCTTATTTCACTTACCATAATATTTTCCAAGTCCAACCATGCTGTCCCAAAGGATAAGAGATCCCTCATTTTTACAGCTGCATAGTATACCATTCTGTAAATGCCCCACAGCTTTTTTATCTATTCATCTACTAAATAGAGGCCTGATGCACAAGATTCATGCAAGAATAGGCCTTCCTTCCCCTGGCTGCCGGAACCGCCTTCGCTGCAATCCGGAGCTGCCTTTATGCCTTCGTTCTGGCCCAGAGCCCTCTTTCCACCTTGCCACACTGCCCAGAGGCCCAGAGCAGATGGGGTGGTTCAAAACACCTGCATCCCACCCCGCCCCCGGCCTCTCAGCGCCTGTGTATGCAAATTAACCTGCCATATTGGGTCGGTAATTTGCATACTCAACAGCTGATTGGCTGGTGGGCATCACAAAGGTACAGTCAATTTGCATCTTTCTCTTTTATTAGTGTTGATGGACAATTAGACTGTTTCCAGATTTTTTTTTTAAATATATTTTATTGACTTTTGACAGAGAGGAAGGGAGAGAGATAGAGAGCTAGAAACATCGATGAGAGAGAAACATCGATCAGCTGCCTCCTGCACACTCCCCACTGGGGATGTGCCCGCAACCCAGGCACATGCCCTTGACCGGAATCGAACCCGGGACCTTTCAGTCCGCAGGCTGACGCTCTATCCACTGAGCCAAACCGGTTTCAGCTGTTTCCAGATCTTAATTATTATAATTTTAAAAAACTACAGGCATAATAGACTTGAAACTTTTAATGGCTATGAATCTATTATCCTGCAATCACAATTGTGAATCATTAGTAGATGAGGCCTGGGCATTGGAACATTATAAAAGCTCCCAGTTGAGCAGCATGTGCAGCTAGATTTGGGGAAGCTTGTCTAGAGAACAGGATGTGGATTTTTTATTGGGATATAATTTTCATTGAACATTGTGTAAAATTAGGATGTACAACACCTTAATTTGCTGTGTTTCTACATTGCAATGTGATTATCACTGTAGTGTTAGCTTGTACCTCAATCAAATCACTTAAATTTGTTATTGTTGTGAGAACAACTAAGATCTGGTCTCTTAGCAACTTTAAAGTTTATAATACAGTATTGTTGGCTAGAATCACTACCCTGTTCATAAGATCTCCAGAATTATTTTTTGGAGCAGGTGAGAGCAAAAGCTGGGGAATGACACTGAAACCAGGTTGCACAATCAGAGCCTTAAATCATATGGTACAAAATGTCCTTCGAAAAAGAGGGAGACATTAAAACATTTCCAGATAAGCCAAAGCTGATATTCATTATCATTAGACCTACCCGACAAGCAATGATAAAGGAATCCTTCAATTTGAAGTAAAAAGGACAATAGAAAATAAATCAAAATGATATGAAAATACAAAATTCTCCAATAAAGGTGAATACCTGGAAATTACTGGTATAAGATCTTACTTTATTCTAATTTTTAAAAATCCACTTTTTTGGGGGGGGGTGTTTTTTTTTTTAATTTCTTTATAGGATTTAAAATACAGGAGCATAAAACCTAATGTTCAGACAGGGTAGGGCAAAAGTAAGTATGCAGTTGTGTCTATGCAAAATATAGAGGTTATCACCTACTTTTGCCCCACCCTATATATATTAATTGGTAGGCAATATAAAAAGATAGGGTTTGTGACATTATCAACATAAACTAAGGGAACAGAGCTGCAATCAATTTGTTTTTATATGCAGTTGCAATTAGCAGCTTGTAAGAGATTATAACAAGAATGTGTGTGTGTGTGTGTATCCTATATAATAAAACCCTAATATGCAAATTGACCAAAGCATGGAATGAACACCAGGGGGCAGATGCTCAAAGTAGGAGCTGCCCCCTGGTGGTTAGTGCACTCCCTCAGGGGGAGCGCTGCTCAGCCAGAAGCTGGGCTCATGGCTGGCAATAATGGGAAGCCTAAGCAGGCAGGCAGACATCCCCCAAAGGGTCCTATACTGTGAGAGGGCCCAGGCTGGGCTGAGAGACCCCACTCCCAGTGCACAAATGTCATGCACCCGGCCTCTAGAGAGTGTGTGTGTGTGTGTGTGTGTGTGAGTGTGTGTGTGTGTGTGTGTGTGTGTGTATCATGTGCATTAATATTACTACCATTTAGAAAAAACAATAAGTGTAAGGAAGTGGAGCAATTGGAAACCTTAAGGATTGTTTGTAGGAGTGCAAACTAGTACAGAATGTAGTAATAAAAAATTTAAAAAGAAATTACCAGCAATTCCATTTCTACATATATTTCCAAAAGTTAAAATGGAGATACTACACATCTGTAAATTCAGGGGACCCAGTGTACAAAAATAATCTAAAAAAAAGAGCAAATTTGGAATATACCATATTCAGATTTTAACATAGACAACAAAGCTATAGTGATAAAAAATAGTGTGCTATTGGCATAAAGATAGAAATATATAACAATAGGATAAAATATAGACAAAATAAATTCATGCATGTATGCTCAATTGACTTTTAAGACTTAATTTTTAGAGCAGTTTTAGATTTACCACAAAAGTGAGAAAGAAATGCAGAGATTTTCCTGCTCATGCATTTACTGTTTTCCTCATTATAAACATCACTCGCCAGAATGGTTCTTTATTTTCTTACAAAGGATAAATCTGTATTGAAACAGCAAAGTCAGCCATAGTTTATGGTTTACCTTAGGGCTCACTCTTGGTGTTGTACATTCCATGGGTATGGACAAAAGTTTAATGAACTCCTTCAATCATTATAAATATCAGATAGTGCCGGGAGCCGGTCCATCCTTGCTGTTTCAAGGGACCTGGCATATATGGCATACTGTTCTTAATATGTTTGCTCACCTTCTTGGTGCTATGTGTTTTAACCAAGGTCACCTCTCCAAGAAAAGTTGTTTCCCCAGGTAGGGATTTTTCCCTGAGGTTAGGGAGGGGATACAACCCCTTAATTAAGTGCCAGGCTGGTAGTTAAGCTACATAATCTTTACTCCCTGGAATGGAGATAAGAAACGCCCTAACCTTTGTAATAGAAATTGACAGGATTAAAATCGGCTGATATAAATACAGATGTAACAAGACAATAAACATCAGATCCTAACCAGAACCTAGCCAGAGAACATGGCAAAAGATCCTGGACAGAACCTGGCTACAGAACTTCACTGAAGAACCTAGACAGAGAACCTAGAGACAGAACCTATCGAGAGAACATGGCAAAAGATCCTGGACAGAACCTGGCTACAGACCTTGGCTGGAGAACCTAGACAGAACATGGTGACCGAACCTGACGGAAGAACCTGGAGAACCTGGCTGGAGAACCTAGCAAGAGAACATGGCACCAGAACTTGGTTGGAGATCCTGACCAGAACTTGGTTGGAGTTCCTAACCAGAACTTCGCTGGAGATCCTGGAGGGAGAATCTCGCTATGCTGATGAACTGAAACCAGTTTCCATGTCATTCCTTCTTCGCCGACTCCGTCCACCCCTTTGGGGACCCCTGGACCTGCTGGGGCTGGACCCCAGCAAGATAGAGTATATTCATTTATTCCCCTAAAAGTACTGTGCTGTTCCTATTCATGTCTCTCCCCATTCCTCCTAAAAGCACTGATATTTTTATCTCCATAGTTTTATCTGTTATAGACTGTCATACAGTTGGAACCATACAGTGTATAATATTTTCAAATTGGCTTTTTTTCACTTAGAAATATGCACTTAGGGTTTCTCCATATCTTTTCATGGGTTCATAGCTCATTACTTTTTATCACTGAATAATATCCCATTATCCAAATGTATTCAGATTTGTTTATGTATTCATGTACTAAAGGTGATCTTTGTTTCCAATTTTTGGCAATAGGGAATAAAGCTACTACATTAATAAAGATTTTTTGTGTGTACATAAATTCTCAACTCTTTGGGTAAAATATCAAGGAACATGATCACTCAATTGTATGTTAAGAGTATACTTAGTTGTGGGGTAGGGGCTGGGCAGAGAGGGGTAAAGGAGGGTAAAGGGGGGTCTCAGTAATACTATCCACTATATATATATTTGAAAAATAAAACTACCAAAAAAGAGAAACTGCCAAATTGCCTTCCAAAGTGGCTGAACCATTTCAGATTCCCAACAGCAATGTATGAGTTCTTGTTGCTCTACATCCTCATCAGCATTTGGTGTTGTCAGTGTTCCAGGATTTACCCCTTGCATTAGTGTTGTAGTAGCATCTCATTTTTTAAATTTAATTTCTCTGATGACATATATGTGGAGCATGTTTGCATATTCTCATTTGCCATCTATGCATATTTGATGAGTTGTCTGTTAAAGTCTTGGGCCCATTTTTTTTTAATCGGGTTACTTTTTTTTCTTATTTTTGAGTTTTAAGAGTTCTTTGTACATAATGGATAACAGTCCTTAATCAGATGTGGGTTTTTTTGAAACATTTCTCCCAGTCCACGCCTTCTCTTTTCATTCTCTTGATTTTGTCTTTCACAGAGAAGAAGTTTAAATGTTAATGAATTCCAGTTTATCAATTGTTTCTTTTGTGGACCAAGCCTTTAGTTTTGTATCTAAAAAGCCATTACCACCCAAGGTCAGCTAGGTTTTCTCCTATATTCTCTTCTAGGAGTTTTATAGTTTTGCACTTTACATTTTGGTCTACAATCTTTTTTGAGCTCTTTTGTAAAGGGTGTAAGGTCTGTGTCCAGGTGTTCTGCATGCAGATGTCCAGTTATTCCAACACCATTTGTTGAGAAAACTATCCTTGCTCCATTGTATTGCCTTTCCTCTTTCCTCAAAGATCAGTTTGCTTTATTTATATTAATCTATTTCTAGATTCTTCCTTCTGTTCCATACATCATTTGTCTATTATCTCACGAATATACACTATCATAATGTATCAATTGATTTTTGACAAGAGTTCTAAGAAGATTAAATAGTACATTAATGGGTAAAAAATAGTCTTCTCAACAAATGATGGTATGACAACTGGATAGCCACCTGCAAAATATATAACTTTGGAGCCATAATTTCCACCACATGCAAAAATTAACTCAAAATCTATCAAAGTTGCCAAAACCGGATTGGCTCAGTGGATAGAGCATCGGCCTGCGGACTGAAGGGTCCCAGGTTCGATACTGGTCAAGGGCATATACCTAGGTTGCAGGCACATCCTCAGTAGGAGGTGTGCAGGAGGCAGCTGGTCGATGTTTCTCTCTCATCGATGTTTCTAACTCTCTATCCCTCTCCCTTCCTCTCTGTAAAATAGCAATAAAAATATATTTTAAAAAATCTATCAAAGCTCTAAATGCCAGTACTAATGTCATGAAACTCTTAGAGAAAAACCTTGGTGCAGATCTTTTTCAGTTTGGATTACAGAGCAGTTTCTTTTACTGAACAACAAAGGTACATGCAACAAAGGAAAAATATAGATAAGTTGGAATTCATTAAATTTGTAAAAATTTCAGCAAAGGGCACATCAATAAAGTAAAAAAGACAATCTGAAAATCAAGGAGAACTTTTGCAAGTCATATCTATATTTATAAAAGCCTACGCGACCAAATGACCAAACAGCTGAACAACTAGTTGACTATTCGCTATGATGCTCACTGACCACCAGGGTGCAGATGCTCAATGCAGGAGCTGCCCCCTGGTGGTCAGTGTGCTCCCACAGTGGGAGTGCCACTCAGCTGACTGACAGGTGCCAGACACCTGACTCATGGCTGGCAAGTGCAGCTGTGGTAGCGTGAGCCTCTTCTGCCTCCACAGCAGCACTACTGAGAGTGAGGGAGGCAGGTACAGCAGAGCTAGAATGAGCAGGAGCAGCATGGTGCCTGGCCTGGGCTCAGGCTCCTCACTGGCCGCTTGCCGCCTTGCATACTACAACATTCCTCAAGAGTTGTCGGACTGTGGACATCCCCGGAGGGGTCCTCGATTGCAGGAAGGCACACGCCAGGTCGAGGGACCCCAACGGTGAACGAATCCGTGCACTGTGCCTTTAGTATCTAATAAGGCCCTTAGATCTAGATTATATCAAGTACACTAACAATCTTTGTCTTGATTGATTTGTGAGTGACAAAGAAAATAATGTAATTTTAACCCAAGCCTCAGAAATCATACAATATATTTGAATAGATTTTGCAGTTCATTCAATTTTTGATAAGGCATATGTTTTAGAATACAAATCCATGTGGCCTAATATTCGTGATTGTAAGATTGACCCTGGGTACTTGTTAGAATTCAAGTTCTAGATCCCTCTCCTAGAGGCTTTGACTCTTTCTGATAAAGAGGATCCTAAGTGTCTGTAATTTTAATGAACACCCAGATAATGATTTATTTTTTTACCTTTGAAAGTAGTTACCAAAAGTAATCATATGCTTTAATCAACAAAAGGTTGTATTTTTAATAAAGATAATATTATTTAACATTGTATTGATTGAAATATTTATGATTGTAAATTTCATTCGGTTTTATATTATCAAACACACGATTAAGGTAGTTTTTCAACTGCTATTTAATAATTGAACAGAGAATGAAAATCAGTCAAAAGTTCTTAGTGTTGAGAGGCAATTTTCAACACTCTATATTCTATCTTGTATAGCATACAAGGCTTTGTCCTGTCACATAGGAATTTTACACCCTGATTGAAAAGACTCTGATTGGCTGTAGAATTCACTGGAAAATAGGATTGCCATAAAAGTCATAAGAGTGTGTAGCTCAGTCAGTTGCATTCCCCATAATGCTTAAATCCAAAAGATCCCTTACTTTCTCTGTAAAGAAAAAGAGAACGAGACATTATAAACAGCATTTAAAATTCCCTGGATGATGCACTAAGTGCTTGTAAATGAGCAGCATGATGTGGAGAAGCTGTGTTCCACCTCCACAACCAACTGGGACCCACATGCTCCCCAGAACCTTCACACATCCTTCCCTCAACTGGGGCTACTTGGCTCTTCCTACATGGTCAGTCCTGGTTCAGTCGTGGAAACCACCCAGACTGGAGAGATGAGAGGAATGGAGATTGTTTTGATGGTTCTCTGGAAGTAGAAGCCACGTTTTGGGGATCAAATAAGAGGAAATAATTTTGAGAGACAATGAAGAGGAAAGTAGGGAGGCTGGCTGAACCTTTAGACTGCAGACTCCTTTGGAGTGAAGCACATAGGAAAGGAGGCTGGGAGGAAGTGTGCTAGAACGCCCTGCTGTCTAAGGAAGGTTCACAGTCTGTCATGGAGTTCAGAGACAAGGTTGACCCTCAGAGGAGTCCCGTCCTAGCAGGAATAGGCCCATTGTGATGGATTTCAAATTTCTGTAGTCAAGTAGTGATTGTTACTCAGTTATGTTCCTGTAGCTTGGTTGCTACATCACAAAGATGATCAGTTAGCATATGGACTTCAGATGTCAATATATAGGGCATAGACTCATTCGTAAGTCCTAGTGGTTAAATTAATTGATATGTACATTTCCAGAATATCCAGCAGATATATTGAGAGGTCAAATACAAATCTGCTTTTGCAAATGAGAAATCCCGGGAAAGGTACCAGTGTGATTCTGTAGCATTTATTGAGATAGTACAAATTTTTCCATATATACTAATACTGTGCATAGACTTTCTAAAACATGGGTTTTCCTATCATCTTGTGATGGTTTCCTCATTATTTTGGAAGAGCCAATATTTAGTCTTATATTCTTACAACATTGCACTGCAGAAAAAGCATCTATTGGAGTAAGTTTTCATATTCGTTCCGCAGACTCGATCCAATTCTTTGGTGCACATATGTAATGGATATTTATATACATTACAGTCTGGCTGTCAAACATAAAGAACAACATAAAATTTGTCAGATAATGAACTTTTCCAAAAAAATGTCTTTAACCTTAGTACAAGATTCCATGCATCCAAATGGAATGAAAATATTCTATATCGTGGTTTGGAAATACACAGTCTACTTAGTCATAAAATTTTATTGATATATTTTTACAAACCCAATATCATTTTTAAAAAGCAGACAAATGGTTGAATATATTTTTATAATGTAACCACTCTCATTTCACTTCTACTCATACCTGCATCAGATTTCCCCATTATTTCATACCACAAAAAATAGTAAAAAGGAATTTTAATAATGTCCCTATCTTTTTCAATGATTTAACTACTGGAGAATCAGATACATGCAGATTATCCCCGCATATGTATATAATCATATATGTAAATATTTTCATACATATCTATGTAAAATTTGGTTAGTAATGTCACTATTCTTAATTTTACTTAAATAAAAATTATAGTGTGTATTCTTACATGACTACTGACTTTTGAAATGTCTTTGTAATCTTTATCTATTTAAGTGTTTCTCCCCTCTATAAAATTCTCCTCTATGAATATATGAAGATTATTCTTTTTTATCCACCTTTCAGTGGATAATTTTTGCAATCCTCTTATTTTGCTAAAGAAATAATTCTACTTTAAATAGACTGTAACCTTTATCAGGTACTTGCACATAACAAGGATGCCCAATAATGTATTCTTTGAAATAATGGGATATTTTATTTTGTCCAAAATACCAATTATTTTTATATGGCTGGCTAGATTTTATTTATTGAACTTAGCACAATAATGGCACAGTTTAAATAAAAACTTTTGAAGGATCATTCTGTTGCATATTTCTATTGGTGAATTTTTTTTTATAAAAGAACAAGTGAGAAGGACTAGAGACATAGAAACACCAATGATAAGAGAGACATCAAAAAGTTACCTTCTGCAGACCCTCTACTGGATATTAAGCCCACAACCTAGGATTGTGCCCTGACCAGGAATTGAACCAGGCGTCTCTTGGTTTTGGGGTCAACATTTAACCACAGAACAACACTGGCAGGGCTGTCTGGTGAAATTTGCTGTTGAAACTTACAATATAAAATAACTAAAAGCTGCCCCGCCAGTTTCACTCAGTAATTGAGCATGGATCTATGAACCTAGAGATCACGGTTCCAATCCTAGTAAGGGCACATGCCCAGGTTGTAGGGTGCATCCCTAGTGTGGGGCATGCAAGAGGCAGCCCACCAATGATTCTGTCTCGTCATTGATGTTTCTGTATCTCTCTCCCTCTCCCTTCCTCTCTGTAATAAATAAAAAATATCTTAAAAATATTAAAAGCTTTTTTAATTTCCAAATTAATACGTATTAACTTACCTCCCCAGGACTGCGTTTTAGTGATGCAATAAAGGTTTCTGCAACACACAAAAGAAAATGTAAAAATAAGAAGAAGGGAAAGAAATCAGAGTCTCTGGTGGAAGAACCTATACTTTTTTGTAGCAAAATTGTATATAAGTTGCCTACTCAGTACCCCCAAGTTCTCAGGTGAGCCTTTTGTGATAATATCAAAATAGTATTTCACAAAATACATCCAAATCTGGAAATATTATTCCAAATTATTCTCATCTGTGAAAAATAATTTGAAGTGTTTTGCAGTAAAAATCAAACTTTCCTATGAAGCTACCATAGTTCTTTTTATTAATTTTTTAACAATTGAGACATCCTGTTCAGAGAAGACAATGCCTTGTTTAATGTCACTTAATATGACTTGCCTAAGGTCACCTAACATGAAGCAATTAGTACATCATAAAATAGTACTCAGTTCTAAGATCAGGATCCAAATCAATGCATCACAGCTCCTTTACTCAAATTCACCATTCTTCTTGCAGTAAAGGAAGATAAATTTTGAATGAATTCTCACCTAATACAACGTTGTGACTTTAGTGGCTTCAGAACTGGCAAACAACAAATCAGATTGCCAAAGATTATCCTATCTAGGAGACATCATTACTCCCTACAATCAGCATTTAGCAAACATGGAATCTGACCTCCAAAATAATAATTAGGTAAATATCTTTAGTCGTAAATGAACAAAAAACTAAGTTCTACTGCTCATTCTAACCCAGCTCTCTGCCTCCATGTCTCTAAGGTGGAAATGAGAAGAAATAACCCACAGATATAATTTAAAAGGGAGTTTGTAACATGCCTGCTTTCATTTTGCCAGTTTAAGTATTACAAACTAAATGAAAGAATCTGCTCCATTGTTACAGAATAGATATTGTCTCCAGCATTTTCTAAGATGTGTGAATTGCTTCATCCAGAACAGAAAATGTACTCACCAGAATAAAGAGGAAATACAGACGCAGTGATGAAAATAATTTTGAGCAATGATGAGAAAAAGGACATTTTATCAAATCTGTAGAAGAAACCCAAAAGGGATGTTTACAACACATGACACAGAGACAGATTTCCTATTTGCAATTGAAAGTTTCTTACAAACGAAGGGCCTGCTACCCCGCTAGATACCTGACTATGTTGGACTTTTCCCTTTCTTCTTTGCCCAAACCCACAGGATCAAGGGACATACATGGGAAGAGAAGGCATCTTAGAGACTTGAGAGAAACAGCAGGACACATTCTCAGCACACTTAAGAAGGAGCTGTTCATTCCCAAACCTTGGCTCAGCCCAAAGAGGCCTGACACCACTTTAGGAAATATGGGAACTGGAATCTCCTGTTTTCCTCAGAATATAGAAACATTTCAGGAAGGACTGACCTGGAGCAGGCCTCACAGCAATGCTGCACACCATGGCCAGCCCATAGATTCCCCACCCAACCTCCCTGAAACAGGAGGCAGTGGAGCCTGAGGCCTAGAGCTCTGGAGACTGTGCCTATTTTTTTCCCCTTTCTTTGTCAACCACCTTCACCCAGCTGAGGATTCTCCTCTACTGGCTTGCTGTTGAGGAGCTCTATGGGGTTAAAATAGAAGGCTCATAATAATGTAAGTCAGAGGTTTTTTGTGTAAAACAGGTCGTGAGAGATGCCACTCAAATGTTTCCCAATAGGTCTTCCCTCAGTAGGAGGTTAGGGACGATACTATCATATTCTCAAAAATATGGGGTAGGGATGAAGTAATAAACAGTGCTTTAAAACTCTAAAATAGAGACGAGATGTGAAAGTTTTTCAAGCTATTCAGTTGGAAAAAAAGAAGAATCAAAGTAAGAAAGAGAACAATAAATTTTGGGAACTGCAATTACATCCATATATAGTCCTTTAATATTTTGAAACACTAGGGGCACATTCGACTCAATTGGAGATATGGTTTCTTAAACTTTTTATTTTGAGAAAAATGGAGAGTCTCATAAAACTGTAAGTAATAGTACAGAGAGTTACCATGTTTCTTTTAACCAATTCCCCCCAATGGGAACATCTCATAAGGTAGAGTACAATTTCACCACCAGGAATATTTAAAAAGTTCCCAAATGTCCAAAACTGGTTTGGCTCAGTGGATAGAGCATCGGCCTGCAGATTGAAAGGTCCCAGATTTGATTCTGGTCAAGGACATGTACCTGGGTTGCAGGCACATCCCCTGTAGGAGGTGTGCAGGAGGCAGCTGATCGATGTTTCTCTCTCATCAATGTTTCTAACTCTCTATCGATGTCACTTCCTCTCTGTAAAAAATCAATAACATATATATATATATATAAAGCTCCCAGATAAATATTAGGCAGACACCTTTGAACTTAGGCCCGAGTAAAACGTGGAAATAATAAGATCATGAGAGAAAGAAAGCTAAGGAGTGAAATTGAGACTACACGGTACAATGCACTAAATAAATTTTATATTGAATCATTTGATCTGAGGAATAAGTGAAGAAAACGAGATCAAATCAGGATAGCCCAGCTGACTTAAAATAGACTCTGAATAGTCAGGCTGACGAAATTAGTTCATACTAAATGTGCTGAAGCATGAAGAATGGATTTTATGTTACCGAGCCTGAGGACTCATAAATGGGGGGATATTTCATGTTCATGAGTAGGGAGACTCTTTACTGTTAAGATGTCAGTTACTCCCAAGTTGACCTATAGATTCCATACAGTCCCAATCAAAATCCCAGCAAGTTATTGTGTGGCTTCTATTAAACCCATTCCAAAGTTTATATGGAAAGGCAAAAAACAAAAACAGAATAGCCAAAGAGTATTGAAAAAGAAGAACAGAGTTGGAGAACTGATGCTCCTCACCTTCAAGACTTACTATAGCTAACTCAATAATCAAGTCAGGTGTTATTGGCAAGAAACGAGACAACTTGATTAATGGAGCAGAACAGAGATTCCAGAAACCGACCCCCATAAATGTAGCCCAATGTTTTTTGACAAATGAGCAAGGGTAATACAATGAGGCAAAGATAGTTTCTCAAAATTAATGCCTGAACCACTGTATATCCACATTCAATAAAATAAATGTAAACATAGACCTTATACCCATCACAAGAAAGTATCTCAACATGAATCACAGACCTACATGTAAAATGCATACTATAGAACTCCTAGGAAATAAGATAGGAGAAACCTAGATGCCTTTGGGAATAGTGAATACTGTTAAAATACAATGCCAAAGGCATGATCCATGGACAAAATAACTGACAAGTCAGACTTAATAAAAAAAACTTCTGTAAAAGATGATAGTCAGAGGATGAGAAGACAAGCCACAATCTGGGAGTAAATATTTTCAAAAGACACATTGGTGAAAGGACTGTTATCCAAAATATACAAAGAAAATCTTAAAATTCAGAAAAACAGAAACAAATACTTGGTTAAAAATAGGCCAAAGACTTTAACAGGTACCTCCCAGAAAGA
Source organism: Myotis yumanensis (assembly GCF_028538775.1). Taxonomy (NCBI): domain Eukaryota; kingdom Metazoa; phylum Chordata; class Mammalia; order Chiroptera; family Vespertilionidae; genus Myotis; species Myotis yumanensis. Next base: position 22,610,484 of record NW_027223756.1, on the reverse strand, counting down.
GTTATAAAGATGTCAAATAAGCAAATATTCTCCACTGATACATCCACAAGGAAATTAAATTGTAAAATGAAATGCACCACACACCGATTAGAATGCACAAATTCCAGAACATTGACAATACCAAATGCTTGCAAGGATGTGGAGCAACAGAAACTCTCTTTCACTGTTGGTGGAAATGCATAATAGAACAACCATTGATAAAAGAGTTTCGTAGGTCATTACAAAACTAAACTTATATACCATGCAATCCAGCAATAATTCTCTTTGATATTTACCTAGAGAACTTGAAATCTTATGCCCACCAAAAAAGAAAAAAAAAAGGAAAAAAAAAAGCCCCGCACACTGATGTTTAGAGCAACTTTATTCATAATTGCCCAAAATGGAAGCAATAAAAATGTCCATCAGTAGTTGAATGGATAAATAAACCGAGGAACATCCAGCCAGTAGACTGTTATTCAGACCTAAAAAAAAAAAGAGCTATCAAGTCATGAAAATAGCTGGAGAAACTTTAATGTATGTTACTAAGTGAATGAAGGCAATCTGAAAAGGCTTCATACTGTATAATTCCAACTCTATGATATTCTGGAAAAGGGAAAAATATGGAGACAGTAAAAAGGTCAGTGGTTGTCAGGTGTAGGGAGGTGGATTGATGAATAGGTGGAACACAAAGGAATTTTAGGGCAGTAAAAATACACAATACCATAGTGATTAATATATGTCATTATATATTTGTTCAAACTCATGGACTATACAACACCAAGAGTAAACTGTAACATAAACTACACACTTTGTGTAAATATTAAGTGTTAATGTGTTTGCATCATTCTTACAAATGTTCCATCCTGTTGTCCATGTTGATAATGGTTGAAACTATGCATGTGTAAGGGCAGGAGAGATAGGGATATAGGATATCTCTGTACTTTCTCTCAATTTTGCAGTGAACCAAAAATTGCTCTTTCAAAAAAAATTCTTAATAAAATACATGTGCACAAGGTTATTTATTTTCTGATGCATAATCTATAATTACAAAAGTTGGAAACATGTACATGCTTTTTTATAAGTATTATACAAGATTGAATTATTTTCTGTACTTACACACAGTAGAGTACTATACAGATCATTAAAAGGAGTAATATAGGCATAAATATGTATGCTCCTGGTTTGCTGGAATTTCTGTATTTTCTCTGGAGAGGGTAATAACTTAGGTTTTTACTTTGTAACATACCAATTTTACTATAAGAATTTTATCATATAACAATTCATTTTATAATAATGTACAAAACTGAAATGTTTTCCATTTCCTAATAAGTGAGAGGTGATTTGCCTGCATCATAAAATCAGAGATTTTGGCCAATTTAGCTCCTGCACAAATAAAATACATTCAATTACTTGGTATCTCCAATGATATTTCCACATCTGTTGTGAGAAGACATGGATGCAGTTCTTTCCATGAGGACACCACATGGCATGAGTGAGCCTTCTGGGCATTGACTGTTGATAGGAAAGTCAAATTGCCAAATCTATAAACAGTGCTAATTTGTACAGTAGGTCTAACTTTGTCTCAAAAAACATTGTATTATTTAAACCCAACAACACCTTCATTTGAAGGTATCATTTTGTTACTGACAGTTTTTGATGAAGAAACTGAAGAGTAAGAAAGATAATAAGTTGCTAACATCATTCCAATATAAAGGGAATTAATAGAGACTGATTATTCTAATGTTGTTTCCAATGTTTATGCAATTGCCTCACAATAAACAACTCTCAATTTCAAAGCAGATGAATTGCCCCAAGAGATATCAAAGAGGGTTTGCCTAAGGTAAGGATTTGATGTTGGGACTGATAACTAAAAATCCCAGACCCTAGAGAGATTATTCTAGCCATTTCCATTGGAAAATATGACCTCTAACTCCTAAGATAAGGATTCTTCAAGTACTTCAGCTCTAGAGGTGGGAAACAGGATGAATTTCCCTGCCCCAGTATCCAGTGGCCATTCAAATCCACTATACAGTTTCTTAACCATTTGCAATTTGGTTTTTAAAAAATCCATCAATGTACTCAAAGGTTCATGTGCACTGTTGTCCATTGGGTTTATCAATTCAGGGATTCTAAACCAAATGGACGACCAATTTTGTTCCTAGATGATACCAAATCTTGCCTGCATTTTCTAGGATTTGATAAATACTCTATCCAGGATTGCAAATGCACTGAACCAGGAGAAAATGGAAATGCCAACATGATGATAATAAAGCTGACATTGATATTCAATGAGAAGTTAGCTATTTGAACTCCTTAGAAAGTTGTAAAGAAACCAGAATGTTTATGACAAAGTCCCATAAAGAGTTCAATGAACACAACCAGTGGGGCCACGTCCTGGATCCTCCACCTTGAGAAAGAAGAGACTACACTCCTTTGGTGTTAAACTTCCCTACTATTTTCTTTTTCTTTTCTTTTTCCATTTTCACCCAAGGATATTTTTTCCATTTATTTTCAGTGAGAGTGAAAGGGAGAAAGGGAAGGAGGTAAGGAGTGAGAGAGAGATAGAGATAGAGAGATAGAGTGAACATTTATGCAAGAGAGACATTTATTGGTTGCCTCCTGTAGTTGCCCAGACCAGGGCCACCATAGAACCTGCAACCAAGGTACTTGCCCTTGTCCAGGAATGGAAGACTAGAGATTCTGGATGAGGGCCAGGGGCTAACACTCCAACCACTGAGTCATGCTAAACCCCTTTTTTTTGGTTAGGGAAAACTGTTCCCTTTTTTCCTTCTGCACCCAAGTCAATTAAAAGTAAACATGTTAAACAATACATATGGAATAAAGCTCAAGAGATCTGTAGCATTTAAGAATACATGCCCTTTTGAATGCTCATTTTAGCCTTCAGAGAACCAGGAACAATTAATCTTAGAAGGAGCACAGCTGGAACAGTTATGACAGCCATACTGTACAAAAGAAAACACAACAATGTATGCCCATGTTACCCACCTCAAGAAGACACAATACAAAGGCAGACTGTGGATGTCTTGTTTACTTGTGCAGCCTCAGCCAGCTCCTCTATGTTGTGGAGTGTATTTTAAATACTGCCATGTAGGAAAGCAAATGTCAGGAGAGATAATACACAGAGGGATCATAAGCCCTGGCAGTGACTGGGAAATGGCCACACACAGAGGTCCTCAAAGCTATTCCTGCAGCAGAAAGTTTAGAGGACAATTTTATCTGATGGGCATAATGAATGGGGAGGGGACAAAATGATAAATATGTCTATAGATCCTAACATAGACAAAACATGAAGCCTTTCTAAGCAAGGGAGCTGTGTAGGATCAGTAGATAAGGCAGGATAAGAATGTCAGAAAGTACAATTTGCAAATATGTCTGGAACCTCCCTAGTTTTAAAACATAGATAGCTATGAGAAGCACGTGGAGAATTTTGTAAAATACCTCTGCCCATGTTCCTTCCCCAAGGTTGCGATTCAATTTTTTAGATGAGATCCTAGTAACCAGTATTTTTTAAAAGTTTCTAAGATGGTAATAACATGCAGCTATATTGGAGAGTGACAGCTAGAACCACAGAACAATCTCAGGGTCACTATTATATCATTCTTCCTGTTTCCCTAAACAAGACCTTTCATAGTTAGTTGAAGTATACACAAACCAATCTGTGGATAGTTTTATTCACACACTTCTTATTTTGGAAATTCAGCTTGTTTCAGATTTCTGTGATCCAGTCTCAAAAGAAGGAAAGTAAACTCTAAAGTGATAATGACAGTTAGTCTTACTAGTAAGATTCCAGAGCCAAGCTTGTCCGGTTTTTCTCAGTGGTTAATGCATCAGGCCACGCACTCAAGTATTTAGGTTTGATCCTGCATCCAGCTCACACACCAGGGTTGCAGATTTGATCCCCAGCCCCTAGCAGGGCATCTGGGAAAGGCAACAAATCCATGTGTCTCTCTCACATCTATGTTTCTCTCTTTATCTTCAAATCCCTCCTACTCTCTCAAAAAATCTACGGAATAAATATGATCCAGTGATGATTAATAATATCAACAAAAGAATCCACTAATAGAGCCAGACAACTGTGCTTCAGGTCTTAGCTCTGTGGCTTAGTATGTGAGGGACCTTAAAAAATTATGTATATTATCAGATCATAAATTAGCTAATTTGTAAAAAAAAAAAAAAAAAAAGAAAGGAAGGAATGAAGGGAGGGAGGGAGGGAGGGAGGGAGGAAGAAGGAAAGAAAGAAAGACAAAAAAAGAGAATTAAAATAAAATTGCTGCTTGCAATTGTTAAAAAGTTTGTTATGTACAAATGCCTACAAGTGCATGTACCAGATTAGCATAGAATAAAGACAGAAGCATTTTCAAATAGTTCATGAAAATCTGTTTTATAAAAGGGCTGTATCATTCATTGACCAAATATCAGAGATTTGAATACAGCAATATTTTTTAAAGATTTGTATAAAGTAGGATTTTCCAGAACTTAAGGCTGATTCAACATTTGAATACTAAGAAATGTAATTCACTACATTAACAGATTAAAAGAAAAAATCATATGACCAGCTCAATAGACAGGTATTCATGATAAAAAAAAAACTCTAATGACTAAAATATAACTAGACAGTGTGATGAAGGGTATCACAGCAGACTGCATAATTTATGCTGTGGTTTTGATTGCTTTCCCATAAGAAGAGGAGGTTTGAGACGGTGCATAAAGAAGAGAACAAGAAAAAGCAGAAGGGCAGGGGCGTATAAGATATAAAAAGAGAAGTAAAAGAGAAATAACATAGTTTCTATTAGCAAATGTTTAATGCAGAATAGCCTAAGAAGTGTATATTTTAAAAGACAATTACTATAATGAAGAAGGAATGCATCATAATCACAGAATATAAGGTCAATATATACTAGCAAAAAATAACAAAAACTAAAATTAACATTTTTTCCCCAACAGCAATACTGAGGTATAATTCACATACAATAAATTTCACGTACTAAACTGTGCAGTCTGGTAGATTTAACATTAGTATGCACCCCTGAAATGATCTTCACAATCAAGATAGTCAACATATTCATCACCCCCCAAAGTTTCCGCCTGTTCCTCCCTTCCCCTCTCCCCAGGCATCTGATGATCTGTTATCACTTTAGATTAGTTTGCTTTTTCTAGAATTTTTCATAGATGGACTGTGCCATATGTACCCTGGATTCTCTGTAATTCAGCAAAATTATTTTGACAAACATTCGTGTTGTCGTGTGTATCAGTCCTTCCTTACTTTTATTGCTGACTAATATCCATTGTATGGATAGGCCATAATTTGTTATTCATTTGCCTGTCCTTGAACATTTACATTATTTCCAGTTTGCAGATATACAAAATAAAGCTGCCACAAATATTCATATATGTGTCATTCTTAAGCACATGCATACATTTCACTTGGGTGAATGCCTAGCAGTGGAAGGTTTGGAACACAGGGGAGTTGGTAAGGTTACAAGGTTTTGATTTTCAAAGAGACTGCCAAATTCTTTGCCAAAATATCGTCCTGCTCTACATTCCCACCAGTGGTGCCTGAGAGTTCCAGTTGCTCCACACCTTCACCAACATTTGGTGTGTGTGATTAGGCTTTATGATGTTAGCCACTTGGTTAGGTATAGAGTAGTATCTCATTGTGTTTTTATTTTACATTTCCTTAACAACTTTGGCCTTAGGAGGGGGTTATTTTTAGTACAATACAATTTATTTTTTTTATTTTTATTTTTTTTTAATTTTAAATTTTACACTGAGACATGAAATCTTAGGTTTACCATAGCATGGCTTCTACCTTTTTATGTTTTTAGAATAGAGTGCATTAACAAATTAGCATAGCTTAACACATGGCTAAATAATTTATATTTAAAGAGGAGTCTGCCAACTTAGAGATATTTAAAATATAATTGCTGCATGGCATAGAGTAAAGAACACAGGGCAGCTTACAGGGAAGTAACCAATTTAATTGTCCAGAGATCTTTAAGCCCATTTCCTTACTGGTAGGAGGGGATAATAGTAGTCATCGGACCTCTCAGAGTGTTGTGGTGAGGACCAGAGGAAATAATGGAAAATCCTTTTAAAACCTGTACAAATGGAGGTATACCAACTGTCCTTTCTGAAAACAAAACAGAAGCAATCTATAACAATAAAAAAGGCATAATATGCTAATTAGACTGGATGTCCTTCAGGATGATCTTCTGGACGAAGCTGGGGCTGCAAGGGAAGCCTGGGTCCCGGGTGTCAGAGGGAAGCCAGTGCCGGCAGCGGGGGGAAGGAAGGCCTACTCTTGCATGAATTTTGTGCATTGAGACTCTAGTAAATAAATAATAAATAAATAAATGAGCAAAAAATAAAGAGTTTCCAGGTGAGTTATTAACATTTTTAATCAACCTGAATATTTTTACATAAATATAGAATTACCAAATAAATTCATCACTGTTAATATATAAGTGGATGAATTATTTATGATTTAAAAGCTCCTTTCATAAAACAGAATGTAAGGTTACTACTGGGAAAACCACAGTTATTTGGTTAGAAATGTCTTCTCATTTTGCATGAAAAACAGAATTAGGAAACCAAAGGCCTATGGGAAAATGAGGTAGTTTCTGGAGGCAGAACTATCCAATGCATTCTTTTATAAGGTTTTTACCTATTAAAGCCCCAACCTCGCCATCAGCAGGTCAACTATCTTGTAGATTAGCTTGCTCCCACGAGTCAGAGGTCAGCGACTGGTGGGAGCATCTGCAGTCCTCGGTCACAAGACCCAGAAAGATTCCTTAGTAAATTAGGAAGGAGATTAGATCCCGGTATAAAGAGAATGCATACCACGGCCCTGGATTCCCTGTGATGAGGGAAGGAAATAATAAAAATTAATTGGAAAATCTTACTGGTGATAAAGCACATAAGACTATTTGGTTTTTTTAGATTGTGCCTGGGACCCTTTATTCTAAGCTCACAATTCCATAGCAGTGAATGTGAAATACAATTTAAATAGACATTATGAGGTTTTAAGTTGTACAACATGTTAATTGTATACATTTACGTACTACAATAAGATTAACACCATAGCACTAGATAAACTCCTACCACATCACAGAATCATTACTGTTTTGTGGTGAGAACATTTAAGATCTTGTCTCTTAGCAACTGTTTTGTTGACTGTAATCACAGTGCTCTACAGACCTGCAGAATTTATTCATCTTTTAACTCCAAGTTTGTACCCTGTGATCAACATATCCTTTTTTCCCAAATCCCAAGACTCTCATAATCACCATTCTACTCTCTGTGTCTACGAATTAAGCTTTCTAAGATTCCATGTATGTTATATTATTATACAGTATTTATTGTTGTCTGTCTGATGTCTCTCACTTGACATGATGCTTTCAAGAACCATGTATGTTTTCACAAATGGAAGAATTTTCTTCTTTCTCATGGTTGAATAACATATGATTGTGTATATAAAATCATCTTTATCCATTCATGTGTTGAAGGACATAAGTTATTTTTGTGTCTTGGCTATTATGAAAAATGCCGCAAAGGTCAGGGGAGTGTAGATATCTCTTCCATATTCTATTTTCACTTCCTTTGAATATATACCAAGAAGTGGTATTTTTTCTGTATTAGATGGCAGTTATATTTTTAAAGAATGTCCATTCTGTTCTCCATCTTGGCTATACCAACATATAATCCTACCGATGCTGTACAAGGATATCCTTTGCTTCACACTTGGTAGTCTTCTTGATGATAGCCATTCTAACCGGTGTGTGGTGATAACTCATTGTGAATCTGATTGGGTTTTCCCTGAAGATTTTCCACTACATTTTCATGTACTTGTTGGCCGTTTGTATGTCTTCTTCATCAAAAATGTTTGTAGAAATCCCCTGCCAATTTTTTCTATTAATTTCAGGGAAAGGGAGAGAGACAGAAACATCAATGATGAGAGTTATCTATTTCCCTGCCTCCTGCTTGCCCTCTATTGGAGATCAAACCCACAAACTGGACATTTGTCCTGACCTGGAATCACTTCTTGACCTCCTGGTTCAGGGTCCACACTCAACCACTGAGCAGCACAGGCACTACTCCCCTGACAATTTTTTAAAAATATATTTCTATTGATTTCAGAGAAGAAGGGAGAGAAAGGAAGAGATAGAAACATCAATGATGTGAGACAAATATTGATTGTCTGCCTCCTGCACAACCTACACTGCTGCTCGAGCCTGCAACCCGGACATTTGTCCTGACTGGAATTGAACCATGACCTCCTGGTTCATAGGTTGATACTCAACCACTGAGCCAAACTGGTGGGGTCAATTTTTAATTTGCTTTATTTTGGTTATTGAGTTGTATTTGTTTTGTATATATTTCACATATTAACTTCTTAGGAGATTATTTAGTTTACAAAATTTGCTCCCATTTTGTATGTTGTTGTTTTTTTTTTTTCATTTCATTTTGTTAGTTGTTTCTTTTGCTGTGCAGACTTTTAACTTGATGCAGACTCTCATAATCATAAGAACAATTCTGTAAATTTAAGCTAGTGATGATATTTTAAAGCTGTTTATAGCTAATTGGTGCTGAGTTATAAAAGTGAGTGCATAAAAAATCTTTGTGAGGGTTTTATCCGCCACATTAAACTATTACAAATAGTGTAATGCAAACTTGAAAAATAAAATGTTGTTTTCTATTAAAGAGTGTTCTTAAAGTGATGGAAAATACCTTACTGTGAGTCTGACAGCAAGACAGTATATGGGAATAGACGTGAGTTTATTAAAATACATCCTTTTACTTGAGTTCTGTATCAATATCTAGAAATACTGGGAATTCATGAAAGAATTTGTGCACTGACAGAATTGAGGTGTGATGAGACTGTACTAGTTGATTTAGACCAATGCCACCTATCCAGATGTTGGCTTATTGTAACCAGAAAAAACAATTAGTTATCAGATCTAACTGACTGCTAAATACCTCTTGCATCCAGAGAAAATAAGAGAGGCAGAGGAAGGAGCAGATATTTGATAAAATTCCCTGGTTCTCTTCTTAGCCATACTGGATCAGAAGCTAAACTGGACAAGTCTAGGAGTCAGAATTGTTAGTGAGACCTCTTGTGATTCTTAAGTAAATTAAGAAAATGCTGTTTTCCAAGGTCTTCTAAATGAAAGGCAATATCAAATTTTTGTGCCTTCAGAATTAGAGTATTCCACTTATAGGTGAAATAAGGCTATGCTAAAGTGATTACATTTTTCAATAACACAAGTCTTTAATGAAGCATTCTAGATTATTTGCTTTAGGAAAGATTAATAGTACAAAAATAAATTGAATAGCACAAAGTAATGTTATATCTGGGCCTTAGGACATGTGTGCCACAATTTTAGATTTACAGAATCGGTTCTATAACTATACAGCTACATTACTCCTTATCTCTGGGTAGCTCTGCAAATATTCACGGAGTCCAGCAGTCACAGCTATGGTCATTAGTCTTGCGGGACATTTGCACCATGCTAAAAGGTCTTTGATATTTTTTCTGACCTAAACATCCATGGAGACATTTGGTACATAGTAAATATAAATCATACTCTTCTGCAAGATCTGAGCCCTGACCCATCCACCTACCCCAAGTGTCATTGCCAACCAGGCTACCAAGGTAAGAAGTTATTATTGACAATACAGCAACAACACAAACATTGGACCAATACAACATGATAGCATTTTTATGTTTTAATCTTGTAATGCAGAAGTATAAACAAACATCATGGGCTATTTGAATGCAAGCATAATTTCTTAGATTGGTAGGTTTTTAAAATATATATATATATCATTTATTTATTTTTAAATAGAAAGAAAGTTGAAGGAGGGAGACAGATGGAGGGAAAGAGAGAGAAAGAAACTTTAACCCGTAACCTTGGTATGTGTCCTGAATAGGAATCAAACCAGTGATCTTTCAGTGCATGGAATTGTGCTCACAATCAACTGAGCTACAATGGCTAGGGGAAGTGTGTATACTTTGACACGGTCCAACTTAAAATATATTTTAATGTGACCAAATGTCCTGTACATTTTGGACAGGACCAAATGACTAGGAACCATAATTAGGGATAGGGGTTATTAAGGGTTATGTTTATTGCTGCTTAAGGACTTGGCTCGGACACACAAAATATTTATGTCATCACCAACAGGTTCCATGTAATTTCCTTTAAAGAAAAAAGACTTTGTAGTTTGACTAAATATCACAAGTCATTAGCGAAAAGCTGGGCTCAGGCTATTACTCCCATGCATGCTACAGAGGCATCTCCTGTGAGGGAGTGAGGGCCTTTTGTGATGCTCAAAGGCTGAGTTACCTTCATCTAAAATAATGTGTCCACCTTCTAACGAAGTTCGGAAATGGAGACGTGTGTACTTCTTTCCCTTTCCGCCACCCTGCTAACTGGCATCTGGAAGAATAAGATATTTGGTCTTCACATGTTAACTTTGAGATATCTCAATATTATCTCAATATATTGAGGTATCTCGAATATATGTTTTTGTCTCGGTTCCCCCAGAAGTAAACTTTGTGGTAAAGATTAGAAAACAAATGTGTTGATTCAGGACACAAAACAGGACACATCACTAGGATATTGGGGGCAGGAGACAGGAAAATGAGGGGAATAAATGAACAGTGTGTTTTCTAGCAGGTTAGTTACCACTGTGGTTAAGTGGAGTTCACTCCTTAGTGAGACTCTGAAGGTAGTGTGCAACATAGGTCAGATTATAATACTCTAAATGCAGGGAGCTGGCATAATCACATACCAACCCTCATAAGTCAATGAGTGAGAGTTGACCACAAAATGTGTGGACTTTCTGGTGCTTCTGACACTCTGTGTATATGGGCACAGTATTCAGAAAAAGTCCTTTAGCAAACAGTTACAGATACTGGCAGTTGGAAGTTGAGCCCCATGAACTGAGAGGTAGAGCCCAAAAGGATTTGAGCAGGACATGAAAGCACCATGTGGGAGTGGGGATATATCAAGAATCTGGAATTCAGAAACAAGGATTAGAGATACAAATTTGTAGTCATTGATGTAAACTGCAATTAAAATTCATGAGACTGGATAAGATCACTGAGGGAAATAGAGAAGAGGACTGTACATTTAGTACCGGCACCAAAATAACAAATGAAATCAATAAAGCAAACCCATAAGGAACAAGAAATGATAAAGGAGAAACAACAAAAGAGTGTGATATTATTGGAGCCAAGTTTTTAAAAGCGCATCAAGAAAGAAAGGTTAATGATTATTAGGTGATACTATTATTCCTCTTTTCATTCCTTCATTCATTGAATTGATTATATTCTGCTGATTCTGGGGGAAAAAAGGAAAGAAAAGAAAGGAGTAATAAGCCATACTAAATGCTGCTGACATGGGAATAAAAAATGAGATGTGAGACTCCACTCGTATTTGGAAAAGAAAACCCAATTGGCAGTCCTAGATGGCTCTTGCCCTTACAGGCAGGTATTGCAATACCTCCCTCAGGTGTATGTTATTAGCAGCAACCTAGTAGTGAATTCTAGGAGTCTGAAAACAAAACTCAATTGACAGTCCAAGAGGGCTGTGATTCCTGCAAGGAGTTAAAAGAAAAGCCTATGGAGATAACATTGGCAAATACATTCTCACATGCAGTGGCCTTCTTATTGTTCTGTTGATGGTTCTTTTGCAGTGCAGAAGCTTTTTATTTTGACATAATCCCATTTGTTTATTTTCTCCTTAGTTTCCATTGCCCTAGGAGCTTTGTGGGTGAAGATATCCCTATGACATATGTCTGCTATTTTGCTGCCTATGGCCTCTTCTAAGATTTTTATGGTTTCTCATATTACTTTTAAGTCCTTTATCCATTTTGAGTTTATTTTTGTATATGGTGTAAGTTGGTGGTCTAGTTTCTTTTTTTTTTTTTTTTTTTGCATATATATATCCAATTTTCCCAAACCATTTATTGAAGAGACTATCTTGACTCCGTTGTATGCTCTTGCCTCCTTTGTCAAATATTAATTGAGAATAGTGGGTTGGGTTTATTTCTGCGTTCTATTCCATTGGGCTATATGTCTGTTGTTGGGCCAGTACTAGGCAGTTTTGAGAACAGTGGCTTTGTCATATAGCTTAATATCTGGTATTGTGATTCCTCCAACTTTGTTCTTCTTTCTCAGGATTACTGCAGCTCTTTGGGATCTTTTTTTATTCCATATGAATTTACGGAGATTTTGTTCAAGGTTTGTGAAATATGCTTAGTATTTTAATTGGGGATCACATTGAATCTATAGATTTCTTTGGGTAGTATGGACATTTTAATGATGTTGATTCTACCAATCCATAAATGTATTATATGTTTCTATTTGTTTATGTCTTCCTCTATCTCTTTATTCAATGTCCTGTAGTTTTCCGACTACAGGTTTTTTACCTCTTTAGTTAGGTTTATTCCTAGGTATCTTAATATTTTTTTGCTGCAATGGTAAATGGGGTTGTTTTTTTAGTTTCCCTTTCTGTGAGAAATATTTCAAGATTTCATTATTGGTGTATAAAAAAGCCATAGATTTCTGGGTGTTAATTTTGTACCCTGCTCTATTGCTATATTCATTAAGTGTAGTAGTTTTTTGATAGAGCCTTTAGGATTTTCTATGTAGAATATCATGCCATCAGCAAATAATGAGAGTTTTACTTCTTCTTTTCCAATATGGATGCCTTTTATTTCTTCTTCTTGTCTGATCACTATGGCTAGCACTTCCAGAACTGTGTCAAACAGGAGTGGTGAAAGTGAGAATTCCTGTCTTATTCCTGTTCTTAGGGGAAATAGTTTCAGTTTTTGCCCATTGAGTATGATGTTGGCTCTAGGTTTGTCATATATGGCCTGTATCATATTGAGATGTACTCTCCTTTCCCACTTCATTGAGAGTTTTTATCAGAAACCAGTATTGGATTTTGTTGAATGCTTTCTCTGCATCTATTGATATGATCATGTGATTTTTGTCTTTCAGTTTGTTTACGTTATGTATCATATTTATTGATTTGGGAATATTATACCAGACTTGCATCCCTAGAATAAATCCCACTTGATCATGGTGTGTGATGTTTTTAATATATTGCTGGATGCGATTTGCCAATATTTTGTTGAAGATTTTAGCATCTGTGTTCATCAGGGATATTGGCCTGTAATTTTCTTTCCTTGTAGTGTGTTTATCTGGTTTTGAAATTAGGATAATGCTGGCATCATATAAATTTGGGCATGTCCTTTCCTCTTGGATTTCTTAAATAGTTGGAGGAGTATAGGTGTTAGTTCTTCTTTGAATGTTTGGTAATACTCCCCTCTGAAGCTGTCCAAACTGGGCTTTTGTTTGATGGTAGGTTTTTTTTTTTTTATTACTGTTTCTATTTCTTCAGTTGTTACTGGCCTATTCAGGTTTTCCAATTCCTCCTGATTCAGGTTTGGGAGATTATATTTTTCTAGGAATTTGTCTATTTCATCCACATTGTCCAGCTTGTTAGCATATAGTTGTTCATAGTATTTTCTTACAATCCTATGTATTTTTGTGTTGTCAGTGTTTACTTCTCCACTTTCGTTTCTGATTTTATGTATTTGTGTCTTCTGTCTTTTTTTCTTTGTGAGTCTTGCTAATGGTTTATCAATTTTGTTTATCCTTTCAAAAAAACAGTTCTTGGTTTCATTGAGTTTTTGTATTTTTTGTTTGTTTGTTTTGTGCAGTGTTTGTTTCTGCTCTAAATTTTATTATCTCCTTTCTTTTACTTACTCTGGGCTTTTCTTGTTGTTCTCTTTCTATTTCTTTAAGTTGTAGGATTAAATAGTTTATTGCTGACTTTCCTTGTTTTTTTTGAGGTATGCATGTAGTGCTATGCATTTCCCTCTCAGGAATGCTTTTGCTGTGTCCCAGAGATTTTGGCTTGTTGTGTGGTCATTTTTCATTTGTTTCTAGGAAGTTTTTTATTTCCTTCTTGATCTTGTTGTTAACCCATTCATTCTTTAATAACATGCTATAAAGCCTCCATGCATTTGAATGTTTTGGGTGTTTCATACTGTAGTTTATTTTTAATTTCATTCCACTGTGATCTGAGAAGATGCTTGATATCATTTTAATCTTTTTGAACCTGTAGAGACTTGATTTGTGTCCTAATATGTGGTCTATCTTTGTGAATGATCCATGTGTACTTGAGAAGAACGTATATTCTGCTGCAATGCGGTGATATATGCTATAAATGTCAATTAAATCCATCTGATCCATTGTGTCCTTTAGAGTCTCCGTTTCCTTGTTAAGTTTTTCTCTGGAAGATCTATCCAGTGAAGTCAGTGTGGGGTTAAAAATCCTCTACTATGACTGTATTGTTATCAATCTCTCTGTTAAAGTCCCCCAGAAGTTTTCTTATATATTTCGGTGGCCCTACATTAGGTGCATATATGTTTACCAGGGTTATATCCTCTTGTTGGATTGATCCCTTTAGTATTATGTAGTTACGTTTGTTGTCTTTTGTTATGGCCTTTTTTTAAAAGTCTATTTTGTTTAATATCAATATTGCTACTCCAGCTTTTTTTTTTCTTTTCTATTTGCATGGAAAAATTTTTTCTGTGCCTTCACATCTTCTGTGTGTCTTTTGTTTTGATGTGGATCTCTGGTAGATTGCATATAGTTGGGTCATGTTTTTGTTTCCATTCACCTCCCCTATGCTTTTTGATTGGAGCATTTAATCCATTTGCATTTAGGGTTATTATTGATAGGTACTTATTTATTGCCATTTTAATTCTGTATGGCTAGGTTTCTCTCTCTGTTTCTTCTACTCATTACAGCAATCCCTTTAGCATTTCTTGTACTGCTGGATTCATGGTGATATATTCCTTTAGCTTTTTTGTGTGTGAGACGCTCTTTATTTGCCCATCTATTTTGAATGATAGTCTTGCTAGATATAGTAATCTTGATATCAGATTTTTGCTTTCCATTACCTTGAGTACATCATGCCATTCCCTTCTAGCCTATAGAGTTTCTGATGAAAAATCAGGTGTCAGCTTTATGTGAACTCCTTTGTAGGTAGTAGTTTTCTTTTTTCTTGCTGCCTTTAAAATTCTCTCTTTTTCTTTGATTTTCAGCATTTTAATTATGATGTGTCTCCACTTGGGCCTGTTTGGGTTCTTCTTGCTAGGGATTCTCTGTGCCTCATGAACTTGTGTGACTTTTATCTTTACCGGGTTAGGGAAGTTTTCTGCCATTATTTCTTCAAACACGTTCTCTATTCCTTTCTCCATTTCTGCCTCTACTGGCACACCTGCAATTCTAATATTGTTATGTTTTATGTTGTCCCACAGCACCCTTAAGCTTTCCTCCTATTTTTAAATTTTTTTTCTTTTTGGTTATCTGATTGATTGATTGATTTTTTCAACTCTGTCTTCTAATTCAGAGATTGAATCCTCAGCTTCCCCTAATTTGTGGTGTATTCCTTCCGATGTTCTTTATTTATGTTACGTCTTTATTTATCTCAGACTGTTCTTTTTTCATAGTTACTATATCATATTTTTATGCTGTTGAGCATCTTTACCATCATTACTCTGTACTCGGTTTCAGATATAATTCTTATCTCTGCTTCATTTATCTTTTCTTCTGGAGAATTCTCTTATTCTTTCATTTAGGGGTTGATTCTTGTCTCATTTTGGCTGTCAGTTTAGGTTTGTGACTATGTATTAGGTAGATCATCTACACTTCTCAATCTCTAGTGCAGGACAGGGTTAAAGGCTGTTTCTGACTAATTAGGTCAGGAAAAGACTCAAAGCCTCCCATCTAACCTCTGCCTACAGATTGATAGGATTCCAACTTGAATTGCCCCCTAGGCAATCGTCCTTTTGTGTGTTGAGAGTTTTCTCAACTGGTGGGGAAGTTGTTTCTGCCTGGAGGCTAATTGATATTTTTAATCTGTAAGGACCTCAGGGCAAGGTGTTTTCTTATAAGGTGTATCAACTGTCTTTCACCCCCAAGCAAGGCAAATGTCTATGTGGAAAAGATATCCTCTGCTCCATGAGGGAATGACTCAACCCAAGAAACTTGTGGTGTGTGCCTACTGCAGTTTGGGTGAACCTTTTGAGCTCGGCATATCAGCATTTTGAAAAACCCTAACTTAACTCTGGTGCCGTGTCACATATAGAATTTTTTTGATATTTGCAACCATAGTAAAACAAAGTCATATTTTTGATATTTATTTTATATATTTAAAAGCCATTTAACAAAGAAAAATCAACCAAAAAAAATGAGTTTGTGTGTCACCTCTGACACGCGTGTCATAGGTTCACCATCACTAGCCTCTGAGATAGATCCTCTAGTCCCCACTCCTGGTTTCTACTCTCACAGCTCCAGTTCACTTTACCCTCCCTCTACCAGAGCACAGGTGGGTGGCTGCACAGGGCATTTTGTGCATTGGCCCTTTAAGAGGGGGCCTGAATTTTTAGCTGTCACTCCCTGGCAGACAGCTCCCTGCTGCTTTTCACAGCCAGATGTTATGTAGGTACCCTTCCTAGTATTGGTGCTCTCTGCTGAGGGTGGCACAGCTTGGGGATTAGATTTCAGGGTTCTCAGTGGCAATCCCCCAAAGCTGGTATGTATCTCCAGGACTTCAGTTGCTGTCTATGGGTGCCTGGCCAGTGCTTTCACGCCTCCACCCCTCCTACCAGTCTCTATGCAGTCTCCACTTTCGGTCTGAGGGTCTGAGGGTTCTCTTCTGCATGTTTTCCATTGAATATTCAGGACATTTTTCTGTATTTTAGTCGTAATTTCAATTTGTTCCTGGGAGCATGTCCATGGAGCATCCACTTACTCTGCCGACATTTTTATTGCAAGGTGATATTTTCAAATTGATAATATAACTTAACTTTCTATTGATTGTAATATTTATGATTGTAAATTGCATTAGGTGTTATATTATCAAACAGACAATTAAGGTAGTTTTTCAACTGCTATTTAATTATTGAACAGAGAATGAAAATCAATGAAAAGTTCTTAGAGTTGAGAGACAATTTTCTACGTTCTATATTCCAACTTGTATTGCATGGGAGGCTTTGTCTGGTCACTAGGAATTTAACTCCCTGATTGAAAAGACTCTGATTGGCTGTAGAATCCACTGCAAAATAGGATTGTCCTAACTATTTGCATCTCCCATAATGCCAAAATTTAATTGGTATCTTAGAGCTTCTGTAAAGAAAAAAGAGAAAGAGAAATTGTTATAAACAGCATTTAAAATTACCTGGGTATTGCATTAAGTGCCCATTGTGGAGAGGCTGGGCTCCACCTCATCCAGCAGCTGGGACCTAGGTTTTCCCCAGCCCTGCACACATCCTTCCCTCATCTGAGCTACTTGACTCTTCATATGAGGTCAGTCCTGACTCTGTCTCAGAACCCTCTATACTGGAGAGAGGATAGGATTGGAGATTGTTTGAATGATTCTCTAGAAGTAGAAGCCAATTTTGGGATCAAATAAGAGGAAATAAATTTGAGAGAAAATGAGGTGGGAGCTACGAAGGCTGGCTGAACCATTAGACTGCAACTCCTTGTAGTGAAGGATATAGAAAAGGAGCTTGGGTGGAAAGGTCCTGGAATGCCCTACTCTTCTAAAGGAGGTTTGCAGTCTGTCAGGGAGCTCAGAAGACACTGTGGACCAAAATCACAGGATACCCTTTAGCACAGTGATGGCGAACCTATGACACACATGCCAGAGGTGACATGCGAACTCATTTTTTGTTTGATTATTTTTTGTTAAATGGCATTTAAATATATAAAATAAAAATCAAAAATATAAGTTTTTGTTTTGCTATGTTTGCAAATATCAAAAAATTTCTATATGTGACACGGCCCCTGAGTTAAGTTAGGGTTTTTCAAAATGCTGACATGCCGAGCTCAAAAGGTTCGCTATCACTGCTCTAGCATGAATAGACCCATGGTGATGGATTTCGATTTCTGTAGTCAAGTAGTGTTTCTTGCTCAGTTATGTTCCCTGTAGCTTGAAGCTACATCATAGAGATTATCAGTTATCATATGGACTTCAGAATTCAATATATTGTTCATAGATTGACATTTGTAAGTCATAATGATTATACTAAATTAATTAATTGGTGCATTTGCAAAATATCCAGCAGAGTTATATTGAGAGGTCAAATACCAAACCGCTTTTGCAAATGAGAACCTCTGGGAAAGGTACCAGTGTGATTTTGTGACTTTTACTGAGATAGTACAATTTTTCCCATATATACTGTGACTAGGCTATCAGAAACTTGGGCTTTTCTATCATTTGTGATGGTTTCTTTATTTTTGGAGTTCTTACAACGCTACAGCGCAGAAAACACATCCATTGTAGTAAGTACGACCATTTTTTGCGCAGACTGGATCCACCTGGTTGTTGCACCGAGAAAATCGACCCTTATAATCTTTACAGTTTGGCTGTTAAACATAAAGAAGAACATAAAATTTGTCAGGTAATGAACTTTTTCAATAAAATGTTCTTTAACCTTAGTACAAGATGCCGTGCATCAAAATGGAATGAAAATCTATAATGAGGTTTGGAAATGAATCCCACTTAGTCATAAAATATAATTGATGTATTTTTACAAACCCAATATCATTTATAAAATACAGACAAATGTCTGAATGTATTTTTATAAATTAGCCACTCTGTCACACTTCTCCTCATTCCTGCATCAGATTTTCCCATTATTTCATGCGACAAGGTGTAGTAAACTAAAATTTTAATAATTTCCCTATATTTCTCAATGGTTTCACTATTAAAGTATCAGATACATTTACATTATCAGCAGAGATGTACATATTCAATACATTAGTATTTGTGTAGGTATATAAAATTTGGTTCCTAATGGCAGTTTTGGTAATTTACCTAAATAAACAGATGGCATATACTCTGATATACCAACTTTTTAAATGTCTTTGTAAACTTAAACTATTTATATAATTCTTCCCTCTATATAATATTCTGCTCTGTGAATATATGAAAACTAGAGGCTCAGTGCACAAAAATTTGTGCACTCGGGGCGGGGGAGCGTTATGCCTCAGCCCGGCCTGCACCCATTCATAGTCCAGGACCCCTTGGAGGATGTCCACCTGTCAACTTAGGCCCACTCCCTGTGGGATCAGGCTTAAGCTTACAGTCAGACATCCTTCTGGCAGCCAGGGAGCCCTCGGGGGATGTCCAACTAAAGGCTTAGGCCCCCAAGAGATCGGGTCTAAACTGTTAGTTGGACATTATTAGTGATGCCAAGGACGTGGGAGAGGCTCCTGCCACCACCACTGCGATGGCAAGCCATGAGCCAGCTTCTGGCTGAGTGGCACTCCCCCTATGGAAGTGCACTGACCACCAGGGGGCAGCTCCTGCATTGAGCATCTGCCCCCTTTTGGCCAGTGCGCATCATATCAACCGGTCATTCTGCCATTCAGTCAATGTGCATATTAGCCTTTTATCATTATTATATAGGATGTCCCTATTTCCCTACTTTTGCCCCCTCTACCCAGCTCTTGCCCCCCACTTCTCTCTGGCCATCAACATACTGTTGTCTGTGTCCATGGGTTGTGCATATATTTTCTTTGGCTAATCCCTTCTTTAAATTCACTTCTTTAAATTTTTATTTTCAGATAAGTGCTTATAACTGCACTATTAGAAATTTTCTATTATATCTTTTAGAATTAAGATTTTTTTTAGTTGAACTGTTGTAAATTTTAGCACATTTTAATCAATTATGCTAGAAGCAATTAGGAAAATTTTCATGTAATGCAGATACATTTCAATTAATATTTTATTAATTTTAAATTTTTTAATATTTTAATTTGAAATCACCTCATACATGTAAGAAAAAAACTATAAAATACTACAGCATACAAAATCCTCAACAAAATCTTAGCAAATCGGATCCAGCAGTACATCAGAAGGATCATACACCATGACCAAGTAGGATTTATCCCAGAGATGCAAGGATGGTACAACATCCGTAAATCAATAAATGTGATACATCACATAAACAAATTGAAAGAAAAAAACCACATGGTCATATCAGTTGATGCAGAAAAAGCATTCGACAAAATCCAACACCCATTTTTGATAAAAACTCTCAGAAAGGTGGGAATAGAAGGATCATACCTCAACATAATAAAAGCCATATATGACAGGCCCACAGCCAACATCATACTGAATGGACAAAAACTAACACCATTTCCCCTAAGAACAGGAACAAGACAGGGATGCCCACTCTCACCACTCCTGTTCAACATAGTACTGGAAGTATTAGCCATTGCAATTAGGCAAGAAGAAGAAATAAAAGGCATCCAAATTGGAAAAGAGGAAGTAAAACTGTCCTTATTTGCAGATGACATGATATTATACATACAAAACCCTAGAGACTCCATCCAAAAGCTACTAGACTTAATACATGAATTTGGCAATGTAGCAGGATACAAAATTAACCCCAAGAAATCTGAGGCATTTCTATACACCAATAGTGAACTTTCAGAAAGGGAGATCAGAAAAACAATCCCATTTACCATCGCACCAAAAAAATTAAGATACCTAGGAATAAACTTAACTAAAGAGGTTAAAGACCTCTACTCAGAAAACTACAGGACGTTGAAAAAAGAGATAGAGGAAGACATAAACAGATGGAAGAACATACCATGTTCTTGGATTGGTAGAATCAACATCATTAAAATGTCCATACTACCCAAAGCAATCTATACATTCAACGCACTTCCCATTAAAATACCAATGGCCTTCTTCAAAGATCTAGAACGAACTCTCCAAAAATTCATCTGGAATAAAAAAAGACCCCGAATAGCTGCAACGATCCTGAGAAAGAACAAAGTAGGTGGGATCTCAATGCCAGATATCAAGCTGTATTACAAAGCCACTGTTCTCAAAACTGCCTGGTACTGGCACAAGAACAGACATATAGAACAGTGGAATAGAATAGAGAGTCCAGAAATTAGCCCGAACCAATATGCTCAATTAATTTTTGACAAAGGAGGCATGAACATACAATGGAGCCAAGATAGTCTCTTCAATAAATGGTGTAGGGAAAATTGGACAGACATATGCAAGAAAATGAAACTAGAGCACCAACTTACACCATACACAAGAATAAACTCAAAATGGATAAAAGACTTAAATGTACGACAGGAAACCATAAAAATTCTAGAGGAATACAAAGGCAACAAAATCTCAGACATATGCCAAAACAATTTCTTCACTGATACAGCTCCTAGGGCAGTTGAAACTAAAGAGAAAATGAACAAATGGGACTACATCAAAATAAAAAGCTTCTGCACAGCAAAAGAAACCATCAACAAAACAACAAGAAAACCCACCTCGTGGGAAAACATATTTGCCAACGTCATATCTGATAAGGGCTTAATCTCCAAAATTTATAGGGAACTCATACAACTTAACAAAAAGAAGATAAACAATCCAATCAAAAAATGGGCAAAGGATCTAAATAGACACCTTTCAAAAGAGGACATTCAGAAAGCCAAGAGACATATGAAAACATGCTCAAAGTCACTAATCATCCGAGAGATGCAAATCAAAACAACAAGAGGTACCATCTCACACCTATCAGAATGGCCATCATCAACAAATCAACAAAGGACAAGTGCTGGAGAGGATGTGGAGAAAAAGGAACACTTGTGCACTGCTGGTGGGAATGCAGACTGGTGCAGCCACTATGGAAGGCAGTATGGAGGTTCCTCAAAAAATTGGAAATGGAACTCCCATTTGACCCTGTGATCCCACTTCTAGGAATATATCCCAAGAAACCAGAAACACCAATCAGAAAGGATATATGCACCCAGATGTTCATAGCAGCACAATTCACCATAGCTAAGATCTGGAAACAGCCTAAGTGCCCATCAGTAGATGAATGGATTAGAAAACTGTGGTACATCTACACGATGGAATACTATGCTGCTGTTAAAAAGAAGGAACTCCTACCATTTGCAACAGCATGGATGGAACTGGAGAGCATTATGCTAAGTGAAACAAGCCAGTCAATGAAGGAAAAATACCACATGATCTCACTCATTCATGGATAATAAAGACCATTACAAACTTTTGAACAATAATAGATACACAGGCAGAGCTGCCTCAAACTGATTGTCAAACTGCAGTGGGAAGGCCAGAGAGAGTTGGGGGGCAGGAGGGAGGGGAGTAAGAGATCAACCGAAGGACTTGTATGCATGCATATAAGCATAACTAATGGACATAAGACACTGGGGGGTAAGGGAGGGCAGGGGTTTGTCAAGGGCGGGGGGGAAAAAAGGACACTTATGTAATACCCTTTGTAATACTTTAAGCGAAAAAAATAAATAAATAAAAAAAATAAATAAAAAAAAAGAAGATTAAACATAGTGATAAAAATCCAAAAAAAAAAAAAAAATACTACAGCATATTATATGTACCCTTTACCATATTTCTTAGGTGTTAATAATTTAAACATAACCATTATACAACTAACAAAATTTGGAATATATTTTTCTTATAAACTTTTTAATGTTATTAATGCATTTACATTGTTTTTGTTAATCTTCACCCAAGGATATTTTTCCAATGAATTTTAGAGAGCGTGAAGGAAACGGGAGAGAAACATTGATTGGTTGCCTCCTGCACATGCTTTGATAGGGACTGGGGATCAAGCCAGCAACTGAGATACATGCCCTTCACTGGAATCAAACCTGGGGCCCTTCAGTCCACAGGCTAGTGCTCTATCCTCTGAGCAAAACAGGCTGCAGTTTAATTCAAATACTTTTAATCTATACGTGTCTGTATATTTAAAGTGGGTGTTGTTTTTGATTCACTCTCTAAATTTGTCTTAGCTTCTGGGGCTTTTGGGGTGGGGCTGCCTTGCTGCTGGAGACCCTCAGATTGGGTTCCAAGTGTCAAGGAGGGGCCGGGCCTGCCCTGGATGGCATAATACTGGAAGCTCCCATCTTTGTTGGTGGTTAATTTGCATATCATGCTAATTAGCCAATGGGAGGCGTAGCGAAGGTATGGTCAATTACAATGTTTGTCTGTTATTAGATAGGATTATTAATTTATCCACCTTTAAGTGGATAATATTTGTAATCCTCTAATTTTGCTAGGCTACACAATTCTACTTAATTTTTTTCTTTTTCTTTTCTTTATTTTTTAAAGGAGAGAGAGAAAGAGATTTTAATTAATGGCTCATGCAGTTGTGGAGACTGCGCAGGGCAGTCTGGAAATTCAGCTAGGATTTCTATCTTACAGCCTTGAGGCAGAATTCATTTTTCTTTTTTAAAATATTTTTATTGATTCCAGATAGGAAGGGAGAGGCAGAGAGAGATAGAAACATCAATGATGAGAGAAATCATTGGTTTGCTGTCTCTTGCACACTCCCCAATGTGAATAGAGCCCTGTAACGTGGGCATGTGCCTTTGACTAGAATTGAACCTGGGACCTTTTAGTCCTCAGGTCCACACTCTATCCACTGAGCCAAACCAGCTAGGACCACAATTCTACTTTACATGCACGGTAACCTTTATTAAATGCTTGCAAATAACTAGGATACCCAATAATGGAATCTTTGAAATAACCGGTTATTTTCATCTTATCCAAAATACAAAATAGTTTTTTATGGCTGGGTAAATTTCATTTAATCTTGCTTAATGATGGCACAGTTTTAAAAAAAAAATTGAAGAATCACTCTTTTGCACATTTTGTTTGGTGAATTTTTTTTAATAAACTTAGGGAAAGGGCGTAGATGGAATATCAATGAGAGAGAGACATCCATTGCCTGCCTTCTGCATACCCCTACTGGGGATTTAGCCAAAACCTGGGCATGTGCGCTGACCAGGAAGTGAACCAGGGATCTCTTGGTTAATGGGTGGAAGCTTAACCACAGAGCAAAACTGGCAGGACTGCTTCATAAAATTTGCTATTAAAACCTATAATATGGAACAATTTGATTCAATATTAAAATTAATCAAAATTAAACTTACCGGTTTGCGCACAGGTCTTGCAGGAGCCTTTCCTTATACCAGGACAATAAAGAAAATGTAAAAACAAGATTAGGAAAACAATCAGAGTCTCTTTGGGAAGAACCTATAACTTTTAATGGCAAAATACTACACATATTGCCTGCTCAGTACCTCCAAGTTCTGAGATGAGCTTTTTGTGGTAGCATCAAAACAGTAAGCTCACAAAATAACTCCAAATCTGGAAATATAATTCTAAATTATTCTTATTTATGAAAAATATGTTTAAGTGTTTCCAGCAATCACCAATCGCTAGTGAAGATACCACGTTTCTTTTAATTCATTTTTGAATAACTGAGACATTCTAGTCAGAGAAGACATTGCCTTGTTTAATGTCTCTAATATGCCTAAATTGAAGAAATTAATTACAACTTAAAGAAATAGTGCTTATTTCTAATATCCATGGTCTTTTCAACACATTACAACTACTTTACTCAAATTCTTCAGTCTCTTTTCACTAAAGAAAGATAAATTTCCAGGTGAGGGATGATTGAGAACTCCCCTCATACAAAGTTTTTACTTTAATGGCCTCAGAACTGGCACACAACCAATCACATTGCCAAGGAATATCAGATCTAGGAAACATCATTACTGCCTACACTCTGCATTTAGCAAACATAGAATCTGACCTCCAAAATATAATAATAATTATAAGGGAATAATTTTTGTCATAAATGAACAAATAGCTAAGTTCTGTTCATTCTAACCCACTTCTCTACTTCCACGGTACAAAAGAGAAAAACAATCCACAGAAATAATTTCTTAAAAGGGCTCTGTAACTTGCTCCCTTTCATTTTGCCAGTTAAAATATTACATACCCAATAAAAGAACATGCTCCATTTCAAGATAACAGAAGTCGTCTCCTGCACTTTCTAAGATATAGGAATAGCTTCATCCAGAATTGAAATGTACTCACCAGAGCAAAGAGAAAATGCCAAGGCAGTGATGAAAATGATTCTGATACATGATGAGAAGAAAGACATTTTATCAAGTCTGAAGAAAAAACCCAAAAGGAATGTTTACAACACATGACACACAGGCAAATTTCCTATTTATAATTGAAAGTTTCTTACAGGCAAAGGACCTGCTACTCCCCTAGATTCCTAATTATGTTGGACTTTTCCCTTATTTCTTTGCACAAACTCACAGGATCAAGGAGTCATACATGTGAACAGGAGGCCTCATAAAGACTTGAGAGAAACAGCAGGACACATTCTAGCACACTTAAGAGGGAGCTGTTCATTCCCAAACCTTGGCTCAGCCCAAAGAGGCCTGACACCACTTTAGGAAATATGGAAACTGGAATCTCCCTTTTTCCTCAGAATATAGAAACATTTCAGGAAGGACTGACCTGGAGCAGGCCTCACAGCAATGCTGCACACCATGGCCAGCCCATAGATTCCCCACCCAACCTCCCTGAAACAGGAGGCAGTGGAGCCTGAGGCCTAGAGCTCTGGAGACTGTGCCTATTTTGTTCCCCTTTCTTTGTCAACCCCCTTCACCCAGCTGAGTTGTCTCCTTTACTGGCTGTTAAGGAGCTTGATGGGGTTAAAATACATGGCTCATAATAACATAAAGCAGAGGTTTTCTGTGTAAAACAGCTTGTGAGAGATGCCACTCAAATATTTCTCAATAGGTCTTCCCTCCCCAGGAGGTTTGGGATAATTTTCTGATATTCTCAGAAGTATGGGGTGGGGATAAAGTAATAAACAGTGCTTTAAAACCCTAAAATGGAGGAGAGATGTGAAAGCTTTTTGAATTATTGAGTTGGAAAGGAAGGAGAATCAAAGCAAGAAAGAGAAGAATAAATTTTGGAAACTGTAATTACACCCATATATAGGCCATTAGTATTTTGCAACACGAGGAGCACATTAGACTCTATTGGAGATTTGGTTAATTAAACTTTTTATTTTGAGAAAAATGGAGAGTCTCATAAAGCTGTAAGTAATAGTACAGAGAGTTATCATGTTCCTTTTAACCAATTTCCCCTAACTAGGAACATCTCATAAAGGTAGAGTACAATTTCACCACGAGAAATATTTTAAAAGCTCCCAGATGAATATTAGGCAGCCACCTTTGAACTTAGAATGGAATACAACGTGGAAATACTAAGATCATGAGAGAAATAAAGCTCAGGAGTGAAATTGAGACTACACGGTACAATGCACTAAATAAATTTCATATTGAATCATTTGATCTGAGGAATAAATGAAGAAAACAAGATCAAGTCAGTATAGCCCAGCTGACTTAAAAAGGACTTTGTATAGTCAGGCTGACAAAATTATTTCAAACCTAATGTGCTGAAGCATAAAGAGTTGATTTTATGTTAACTGGCCTGAGGACTCATAAATGGAGGGATATTTCATGTTCATGGATAGGGAGACTCCTTACTGTTAAGATGTCATTTACTCCCAAGTTGACCTATAGATTCAATACAGTCCCAATCAAAATCCCAGCAAGTTATTGTGTGGCTGTTATTAATCCAATTCTAAGGTTTATCTGAAAAGGGAAAACACAAAAACAGAATAACCAACAGAGTATTGAAGGAGAAGAGCTAAGTTGGAGGATTGATGCTACTCAACTTCAAGTCTCACTATAAGTAACTCAATAATCAAGATTGGGCCTTGGCAGAAGAAGACACAAGTTGATTAACTCAACAGAACAGAGATCATAGAAACAGACCACCTTAAATATTCATAACTGATTTTTGACAAATGATCAAAGTATTACAATGAGGCAAAGATAGTTTCTCAAAATAGTGCCTAAACAATAGGATATCCACATCCAATAAAATAAGCGTAAACACAGACTTTATACCCATCACAGAAATAAAGTCCAAATGAAGCACAGACCTAATATAAAATGAAAACTTTAAAACTCCTAGGTAATAAGATAGGAGAAACCTCGGGAAGGGTGAATACTATTAAATACCATACTTTTTAAAAGAAAAATTCTTACTGAAAGATAATTTTTTTCATTGATTTTCAGAGAGATTGGAAGGGAGGAAGAGAGGTAGAGGGAGAGAGGGATGGAGGGAGGGAGGGAGAAAGAGAGGGAGATGGTGAGGGAGAGGGAGAGAGAGAGGGAGAGGGAGGGAGAGAAAGAGAGGGACTTCTATGCAAAAGAGACATTTCTTGGTTGCCTTCTGCAGGTTCCCAGACCAGTGACAGAGTTGAACCTGTAAATTAGGTACTTGCCCTTGATCAGAAATCAAACTGGGGAACCTTCTTGGGAGAAGGGGAGGCTGACACTCCCACCACTGAGTCATACTGGGCAGGGCTAAACCCCTTTACTTTTCATACAGAAGACTGTTCCCTTTTTTCCTTCTGCACCCAAATCAATTAAAAGTAAGCATATTAAGTGGTACATATGGGAAAAAGCTCGATGAAACTATCTCCTGTAGCATTAAGAATACATGCATTTTGAATGCTCAATTTATCCTTCAGAGAAAGAGGAACAATTATTCCTAGAAGGACCCGACTAAAGAAGCCCTGACAGCAATACTATACAAAAAAAAAACAACAAGCAAATCCACAATAATGTGTGTCCCATGTTACCCACCTCAAGAAGACACAGTACAAAGGGAGGCTGTCTTGTTTACCTGTGCAACCTCAGCTAACTCCACTATGTTGAGCAGTGTATTTTAAATACTGCTATAGGAAAACAAATGTCAGGAGAAGAAGAACACAGAGGGATCATATGTCCTGGCAGTGACTGGGAAATGGCCACACACAGAGGTCATCAAAGCCACTCCTACAGCAGGAAGTTTAGAGGACAATTTTATCTGATGGGCATAATGAATGGGGAGGGGAGAAAATGGTAAGTATGTTTATAGATCCTAAAATAAGTAAGACATGGAGTCTTTCTAAGCAAGAGAACTGTGTAAGATCAGGAGATAAGGCAGGAAAACAATGTCAGAAACTACAATTTGCAGATGTGTCTGGAACATCAGTAGTTTTAAAACATAGATAGCTATGAGCGGTACCTGGAGAACTTTGTAAAATTACCTGTGCCCATGTTCCCTCCCCAAGGTTGCAATTCCATTTGCTACATCACATCCTAGTAACTGGTGTTTTAATAAGTTTCTAACATGATGGTAACTTGCAGCTACAGTTGAATGTGACTGAGCTAGAGCCACAGAGCAATCTCTGGGACACTATTACATCAGTCTTCCTGCTTCCATATAGCAGAGCTTTCATCGTTAGTGGAGAAACATACAAACCTGTGTGGGGGTAGCTTTGTTCACACTTTTATGTTAGGTTTCTTTTGGAAATGTAGCTTGTTTCAAATTTCTGTGATCCAGTCTCAAATCAAAGGAAACTCTCAAGTGATAATGATAGGTTATTCTTAAGAATCCAGAGCCAGCCCTGGCTGGTGTTCTCAGTTAGAGCCACAACACAAGCACTGAAGGATTTGGGGTTTGATTCCCAGTCAAGGGCACATACCTGGGTTGAGGATCCATCCCCAGCCCCTACTGGGGCCCGTGGGGGAGGCAACCAATGCCTGTGTCTCTCTCACATTGATATTTCTCTCTCTCTCTCTCTTTCCCCTTTTCCCACTCACTCCCACTGTCTCTAATAACCTATGGCAAAAATATGCTCCAGTGAGCATTAACAACAACAAAAGAATGTAGATGACTGTGCTCCATGTCTTAGATCTTTGGCTTAGTATGTAATAAATCTTACAGTTTTTATATATTATCTGATTAAAGTTAGCTCATTTATAAAAAATGAATTAAAATAAAATAGCTGCCTGCAATTATTAAATGTCCTTATATAAAAAATGCATAAAGGTGTTTATCAAATAAGCATAGAATAAAGACAGAAGCATTTTCAAATAGTTAATGAAACCCTGTTACATAAAAGGGCTGTATCATTTATTGAACAAATATCAGCAAATGGAATACTACAATATATTTAAAAGATTAAGTAGGATATTCTGGAACTCAATGTTGATTCAACATTTGAAAACTAAGAAATGTAATTCACCATATTTACAGAGTATAGGATAAAATCATATGACCAGCTAAGAAGACAGATATTCTTGATTAAAATAATTTTGATGGCGAAAATGTAAGCAGACACTCAGCTTGATGAAGGACATCATGAAACACAGCAAACAGTTTAATTCATGCTGTAATTTTTATTGCTTCCCCATAAGATGATGAGATCTCAGATAGTGCAATAAAGAAAGGAAAAAGAAAAAGCAGAAGGGTAAGAGAGTTTAAGATTGACAAAGAAAAGTAAAATTGTCTCTGTTAGCAGATAATCACTGCATAATAGCCTAAGAAATATATATTTTAAAAGGCAATTACAGCTCTAGCCTATTGGCTCAGTGGATAGAGCTTAGGACCGAGGACTGACGGGTCCCGGGTATGATTCTGGTCAAGGGCATGTACTTCACTTGTAGAGTCCATCTCTGGCCTGTTAGGGGCCCAAACAAGAGGCAACAAATCAATGTGGCTCTCTCACGTTGATGTGTCTCTCTCTCTCTCTCTCTCTCTCTCTCTCTCTCTCTCTCTCTCTCTCCCTCCCCTCTGGTAAAGGACCAAAAAAGGGGGGTGGCCATTACAAAAATTAAAAAGAAATGCTTTATAGTTAAAGGATACAAGGTCAATATATACTAGCAAAAAATGGCAAAAACTTAACTTTACAATATTTTCCCAACAGCTTTGCTAAGGTATAATTCACATATAATAAACTTCACATACTAAACTGTGCAGTCTGATAAATTTGACATATGTATACACCCCTGAAATGATCTTTACATTCAGGATAGTGAACATATCCATCACACCCAAAGTTTCCTCCTGTCCATCCCTTCTTCTCTCCCCAGGCAACTGATGATCTGTTATCACTTTGGATTCGTTTGCCTTTTCTAGAATTTTACATAGATATAATAATGCCATATGTATCCTAGTTTGCCTTTCATTCAGCAAAATTATTTTGGGAAACATCTGTGTTCTTGTGTGTATCAGTACATTTACATTGTTTCTATTTTGAAAATATCCAAAATAAAGTAGCCACAAATATTCATATACATGTCTTTCTTAAGCATATGCATACATTTCACTTGGTTGAATGCCTAGCAGTGGAAGAACTGTAACACAGAGTAGTTCATAAGGTTAAAGTTTCTTATTAAAGATTCTGCCAAAATATATAGGGACCTTGGGGCATATTTGCCAAATTTTCCATTTTTCCTTATCTTGAGATGTCTCCTTAAATATTCAGTGTTCAGCATTGACAGTCGTGGTTACTGGTTTTGCAGGACAGTTGGTCCTGTCCAAAATTTCCAATGAGACATTAGGTCCATGCAAAAGAGTCCTTCATATTTTGTTCTGCCCTAACATCCATGGGGACATTTGTTCCATTTATTTATGTTAATATAATTCCTACTCTTCTGCAGGATCTGAGCCCTGACCTATCTACCTGCCCCATGTGTCATTGCCAGCCCTGCGACCAAGGTAAGAAGGGTTGTTATTGGCAGTACAGCCACAAGACAATCATTGAACAATACAACCTGATAGCATTTTTATGTCTTAATCCTGTAACCCAGAGTATAAATAAACATTATGGGCTATTTGAATGAAAGGATAACTTCTTGGATTGTATGTTGTTATTGTTTTAATGTGCTTGTAGTGATTTTTAGAAAGAGAGGAAGGGATTCAGAGAGGAGAGAAAGAGAGAGACAGAGACAGAGGGAGAGGGAGAGGGAGAGAGAGAGAGAGAGAGAGAGAGAGAGAGAGAAACATCAACCAGTAACCTGTAACCTGTAACCTGGGTATGTGCCCTGCCTAGGAATCAAAGGAGAGCCCTTTAGGTACATGGAATAATACTCATCCAACCGAGCCACACTGGTCAGGGCAAGTGTTTATGTTTTTGACAGGATCCAATTTCAAAGACTTTTTGGTGAGAACCAAATGTCTCCATGGACATTTTGGATAGGACCAATTGTCTGCCAGTTGTGGTTAGGAATAAGAATTGTTATGGGATGTGTTTATAGGTGCCTGCAGACTTGGCTCAGACACAGAAATTATTCTTGTCATCACCAACAGGTTCCATGGCATTTACTTTAAAGAAAAAAAGATTTTTGAGTTTGGATAAATATCACAAGCCATTTTCCAAAAGCTGTGCTCAATCCATCACTCACATGCATGCTACTGAGAGCATCTCCTGTGAGGGATTGAGGGCCTTTTGTGATACTCAAGGGCCGAGTTTCCTTCATCTAAAATTATATGTCCACCTTCTAAGGAACTTCTGAAATGGAGACGTGTGTACTTCTTTATCCCGTTCCTCCACCCTGCTAGCTGGGTCTGGGAGAATAAAAAACTTTTTTCCTTACATGTTAATTTTGAGATATCTCAATATTATCTCAATATCTTGAAATATCTCAAATATTTATCGTTTACAGGGTTTCCCCAGAAGTAGATTCTATGGTAAAGATTTGTGAATAAATTCATTTATTTGGGAAACAAATTCAGGACACATTAGTACGATGATATTGGGGACATGAGGCAGGAAAATGCAGGGGATAAATGAACAGTATGTTTTCTAGCTGGTTAGTTAGCATTATGGGTAAATAGAGTACATTCCTTAGTGAGACTCTGAAGGTAGAGTGCAACGTAAGGTCAGATTTATCCTTCTCTAAATGCAAAGGAGATGACATATTTATATATCAACCCTCATCAGTCTTTGATTGAGAGATGACCTCAAGATGTGTTAATTTTCTGGTGCTTCTGACACTCTGTGTATATGGGCACAGTATTCAGAGAAAGTCCTTTAGCAAAGAAATGCAGATACTGGCAGTTGGAGGTTGAGCCCCATGAACTGATAGGTAGAGCCCAAAAGGATTTGAGCAGGACATGAAAGTTCTACATGAGAGTGGAGATCTATGAAGAATCTAGAATTCAGAAACATGGGTAAGAGATACAAATTTGTAGTCATTGATGTAAAATGGAATTAAAATTCATGAGACTGGATAAGATCACTTAGGGAAATAGAAAAGGGCTGTACATTTAGTACCAGCACTGAAATAACAAATGAGATCAGTAAAAGAAACCCATAAGTAACAAGAAATGATAAAGGAAAAAAACAAAAACCTTTGGAGCCAAGTTTTAAAAAGTGCATCAGAAAAGAAAGGAGTCATAGACCATGCTAAATGCTACTGACATGGAAATAAAAAATAAGATGTGAGCCCTGAACAGTTTTGCTCAGTGGCTAGAGCGTCGGCCTGTGGATTAAAGAGTCCCAGGTTTCATTCTGGTCAAGGGCACGTACCTTGGTTGTGGGCACATCCCCAGTTGAGGGTGTTCAGGAGGCTGCAGATGGATGTTTCTCTCTCATGGATGTTTCTAACTCTCTATCCCTCTCCCTTCCTCTCTGTAAAAAATCAATAAAATACATTTTTAAAAAATTTGATGTGAGAATCTACTCTTTGAAAAGAAACCCAATTGACAGTCCTAAATGGCTCTCACCCTTGCTTGCAGGTATTGCAATATCTCCTTCTGGTGTATGTTCTGAGAGCAGCACCTTAGTAATGAATTCTAGGAGTTAAAACCCAATTGACAGTCCTAGAGGGCTGTGACCTTTGCAGGGAGTTGAAAGAACAGCCTATGGAGAGACCTAGAGGGCTCTCACCATGAGGGAGGTGTGGCAATAGTGCCTCTTGTGGACATTCTGAGAACAGCACCCTAGTAAGGGAGGAGTTGCCATAGTGCCCTTTTTTTTTAATCTTTATCATTGAAAGTATTACATATGTCCCACTTCTTCCCCCATGGATACCCTCCAGTCTCACAGCCCCCCATCTCTAGGCCTTAGCCACCCTATTGTCTATGTCCTTGGGTTATGCATATATGTATAAAAGTTCTTTGGTTGATCTTCACTCACCCACCTCTCCTCAAACTCCTTCCCTCTGAGATACTGGATTCTGCTTCATGCATTCATGTTTCCAGATCCACTCATTCATTAGTTTATTTTGTTAATTACATTCCATAAATAAGTGAGAGCATGCGATAATTGTATTTCTCAGGTTGGATTATTTCCCTTAGCATAATATTTTCCAGATCCATCCATGCTATCCCAAAGGGTAAGTGATTCCTCTTTTTTATAGCTGCATAGTATCCCATTGTGTAAATGCTCTACAGTTTTTTTATCCATTAGTCTACTAATGGGCACTTGCACTATTTCCAAATCTTAGTTATTGTAATTTAAAAGAAAACTACGAACATATTAGACTTTAAACTTTCAATGGCTATGAAGGTACTGTCTTACAATCACAATTGTGAATTGAGTATTAGTAGATGATGAGGCCTGGGCATTGGAGCATTGTCAAAGCTCCCAGATGAGCCTCATATGCAGCTAGTTTTGGGGAATCTTGCCTAGAGAACAGGATGTGGATTTTTTAATGGGATATAATTGACATGGAACATTGTGTAAGATTAGGATGTACAACATCTTAATTTGCTGTGTTTCTACATTGCAATATGATTATCACTGTAGTGTTAGCTCATACATCAATCACATCACTTAAGTTTGTTGTTGTTGTGAGAACAACTAAGATCTAGTCTCTTAGCAACTTTAATGTTTATTATATAATATTATTGGCTATAATTACTACCCTGTCCATAAGATCTCCAAAATTATTTTTTTGGAGCAGCAGAAGGCAAAAGCTGGGGAATCAAGTTGAAACCAGATGGGACAAGCAATGCCTTAAATCATATGGTACAAAATGTCGTTCAAAAGGGAGGGAGAAGTTAAGACATTTTGGGATAAACTAAAGCTGAGTCTATTCATTATCATTAGACCTACCCGACAAGCAATGATAAAAGAATCCTTCACTTTAAAGTAAAAAGGACAATAGAAAATAAATCAAAGTGATATGAAAATATAAAATTCTCCACTAATGGTAAATACATGGACAATTATAAGATCTTATTTTATTGTAATTTTCAAAAATACACTTTTTATTCCTTTACAGGAGTTACAAGACCAGAGCATAAAACCTAATATTCAGACAGGTTGGGGCAAAATAGGTTTTCAGTGGTGAGTATGCAAAACACAGAAGTTATCACCTACTTTTGCCCCTCCCAGTATATGATAATTGGTAGGCAATATAAAAAGATAGAATTTGTGACATCAGTAACATAACATAAGGAAGCAGACTGCAATGAATTTGTTTTTGTGTGCAGTTGAAATTAGCAGCTTAGAAGAGATTATAACAAGAGTATCTTTCTATACCCTATATAATAAAAGAGAAACATGTAAATTGACTGTCCCTCCAGTACACCCACCAGCCAATCAGGAGTGAGTATGCAAATTAGCCTGAAAAAGATGGAGGGTTAATTTGCATACACAAGTGCTGGGTGGAGAGCAGGGTGGGAGAGCCAGCAGCTTGAGGGGACATGGCTCCTTTGGTTGCTCCCCCAATCCGCCTGCAAGAGATCAGAGCAGGAGAGCCAGAGGTTTGTGGGGAACTTGGCTCCCCAAGCCACCAGACAGAGAGCAAAGAAGGAGAGCTGGTGGCTTGGAGGACTTAGCAGAGTGGGAGGACGTGGGACAGAGAGAGAGCAGAAAGGGAAAACCAAGAGGCTGAGGAGCACCAGAAATTCTGGGAATAGTAATTCTGGTGGCAGCCTCAGGACCTGAAGTGGAAGCCCAGAGCGCGGGGAGCACCAGGAATGCTGGGAATCATAGTACTGATGGCAGACAGATCTCCTAGATTAGTGGTTCTCAACCTTCTGGCCCTTTAAATACAGTTCCTCATGTTGTGACCCAACCATAAAATTATTTTTGTTGCTACTTCATAACTGTAATGTTGCTACTGTTATAAATCGTAATGTAAATATTTGATATGCAGGATGGTCTTAGGGGACCCCTGTGAAAGGGTTGTTTGGATGCCGAAGGGGTCGTGACCCACAGGTTGAGAACCGCTGTTCTAGACACTTGTGCAAAGTGAGCCTTAGCAAGTTACTGTTGCGGTGGGATGGAGGGAAAGCAAAGGTGAGAAACATAAGTAAAATCAGTGTCAAGGAAAAATTAAAGGGAAGATATCCTAAAACTTCCAGGAAGTCTCCACCAATGAAGCAATGAAAAAAAATGCCTCTATTATTCTGTGAGCAACAAATCAAACTGGATTGGGGGTCTCAGACAATTCACTCATAAGATTGCAAAGACAGACATAAATGCCCAGATTGGAGAGGGTTCCCCTGAAGGCTCCCAGATTGGAGAGGGTGCAGGTCGGGCTGAGGGACCCACCCCCAATGCATGAATCTTCGTGCACTGGGCCCCTAGCATATATATAAGGCTAATATGCCAAGTGTCCCCTCGGGAGTTCACCAGGGAGACCAGGAGTTTGATCATTCACTATGACGTGCGCTGTCCACCAAGAGGCAGCGTGGAACATGCCGGATGACCAGCAGTAGCAGCAGCAGAGTGATAAGGGAATGAGGGAAGAAGAAAGCAGGGAGATGGGGTGCGAGGGGGAAACCATGGTGGTTGTGCGTGGACAGGCTGTGAGGGCAGGAGGAGGTGAGGAGGTGGGGAGGTGGGAACCTGATTGGACCTGATCACCAGCCAGGCCTAGGGACCCTACCCATGCACAAAATACACACACACACACACACACACACACACACACACATGTGTATTTCATACCCATTAAGATAATTACTATTAAAAAAATAATAATAAATGTAATGATGTGGAGAAATTGGAACCCTTATGGATTGTTTGTAGGAGTGCAAACTAGTATGACCAGTATAGAATGCAATAATCAACACATTTAAATAGAATTAACAGCAATTCTGTTTCTAGGTATGTTTCCAAAAGTTGAAATGGGGACCCTGAAGTGATATTACACACCTGTAAATGCAATGAACCCTGTGTAGCCAAAATAATCTTGAAAAAAAAGCAGATTTAGAATATTCACATATTCAGATGTTAACACAGAAAACAAAGCTATAATGATAGAAAGATAGTATGCTATTGGCATAAAGATAGACATATATAGCAATAGAATAAAATATAATCAAAGTAAATTCATACATACATGCTCAATTAACTTTAAGACTTAATTTTTAGAGCAGTTTTAGGTTTACCATTAAACTGAGAAAGACTTGCAGAGGTTTTCCTGCTCAATGCATTTACTGTTTTCCTCATTATCAACATTAACCACCAAAATGGTACTTTTTTTTTTTATTACCAAAGATAGACCTACATTGACACATCATAAACAGCTAAGGTCTATGGTTTACTCTAGGGTTCTCCTCTTGGTGTTTTACATTCTATGGGTATGGACAAAGGTGTAATGAACTCCATCAATCATTATAAACATCAGATAGAGTATATTCACTCCCCTAAAAGTACTGTGCTGTGCCTATTCATGTCTCTCCTCCTTACTCCCAAAAACCACTGATATTTTTATCTCTATAGTTTTACCTTTTATAGACTGTCATACAGTTGGAACCATACAGTGTATAAACTTTTCAAATTGGCTTTTTTTTTTTTCGCTTAGTAATATGCATTTAGGTTTTCTCCATGTCTTTTCATGGCTTCATAGCTCATTACTTTTTATCACTGAGTAATACCCCATTGTCCAAATGTATCCAAAATTGTTTATGCATTCATGTACTGAAGGTTATCTTTGTTTCCAATTTTTGGCAATTGGGAATAAAGCTACTACATTAATAAAGATTCTTTGTGTGTACATAAATTCTCAACTCTTTAGGTAAAATATCAAGGAACATGATCGCTCAATTGTATGTTAAGAATATGCTCAGTTGGGGGCGTAGGGCTTGGCAGAGAGGGATAAAGGACTGTAATGGGGTTATCTGTAATACTATCCACAACATATATATATATTTGGAAAAAAACTACCAAAATAAAAAGAGAAACTGCTAAATTGCCTTCCAATGGCGGAAGCATTTCAGATTCCCAACAGCAATGTATGAATTCTTGTTGCTCTACATCCTTCTCAGAATTTGGTGTTGTCAGTGTTCCAGGATTTACCCAGTGCATTAGTGTTGTAGTAGCATCTCATTTTTTAAATGTCAATTTGTCTGATGACATATAATGTAGGACATTTTGCATATGCTCATTTGCCATCAATCATATTTGATGAATTGTCTCTTAAGGTCTTTGGACCATTTTTTTAAATCGAGTTACTTGTTTTCTTATTCTTGAGTTTTAAGAGTTCTTTGTACATATTGAATAACTGTCTAATCAGATTTGGTTTCTTTGAAACATTACTCCCATTCCATGCGTTCTGTTCTTATTCTCTGTATTTTGTCTGTCACAAAAAAGAAGTTTAAATGTTAATGAATTCCAGTTTATCAATTACTTCTTTTGTGGACTAAGCCTTTAGTTTTGTATCTAAAAAGCCATTACCACCCAAGGTCAGCCAGGTTTTCTCCCATATCCTCTTCTAGGAGTTTTATAGTTCTGCACTTTACATTTTGGTCTACAATCTTTTCTGAATTCATTTTTGTGAAGGATGTAAAGTCTGTGTCCAGGTGTTTTGCATGCAGATGTGCAGTTATTCCAATGCCATTTGTTGAGAAAACTATCCTTGCTCCAATGTATTGCTTTTCCTCTTTCCTCAAAGATCAGTTTGCTGTATTTATATGAATCTATTTCTAGATACTTCCTTCTGTTCCACACATCATTTGTCTATTCTCTCACCAATATACACTGTCGTAATGTATCAATTGATTCTTGACAAGAGTTCTAAGAAAATGAAATAGCTAAAAAATAGTCTTCTCAACAAATGATGGTATGACAACTGGATCGCCACCTGCAAAATATATAACTTTGTAGCCATAATTCTCACCACATGCAAAAATTAACTCAAAACCTTTCAAAGTTCTAAATGCCAGTACTAATGTTATGAAACTCTTAGAAGAAAGCCTTGGTGCAGATCTTTTTCAGTTTGGATTACACAGCAATTTCTTTTACTGAACAACAAAGGTACATGCAACTAAGGAAAAATATAGATAATTTGGAATTCATTAAATTTGTAAAAATTGCAGCAAAGGGCACATCAATAAAGTAAAAAAGACAACCTGAAAATCAAGGGAAACAATTACAAGCCATATCTATATATATAAAAGCCTAAGCAACAGAATGACCAAACAGCTGAACAACCAGTTGACTGGTCGCTATGACGCACACTGATTACCAGGGTGCAGAGGCTCAATGCTGGAGCTGCCCCCTGGTGGTCAGTGTGCTCCCACAGTGGGAGTGCCACTCAGCTGACTGGCAGACACCAGACAACTGGTTAATGGCTGGCAAGTGCAGCTGTGGTAGCTGGAGCCTCTCCTGCCTCCACAGCAGCACTACTGAGAGTGAGGGAGGCAGGTGCAATGAGCTAAGATGAGCAGGAGCAGCATGGTGCCTGGGCTGGACTCAGGTTCCTCATTGGCCGCCTGCTGCTTTGCACACTATTACATTCCTCTGGTGATATCTGACTGCCAACTTCCCCCAAGGGGTCCTGGATTGCAAGAGGACACAAGCCAGGCTGAGAGACCCCACTGGTGCATAAATTCGTGCACTAGGCCTCTAGTATCTAATAAGGGCCTTGGATCTAGATTATATTAAGTACACTAACAATCTTTGTCTTGACTGATTTGTGAGCGACAAAGAAAATAACGTAATTTTCCTCCCAAGTCTCAGAAATCATACAATATCTTTGAATAGATTTTGCAGTCCATTCAATTTTAGAAACGGCCTATGTTTTGTAGTACAAATCCATATTGCCTAATATTCGTGATTATAAGATTAACCCTGGGTACTTGTTAGAATTCAAGTCCTATTCCCTCTTCTAGAGGCTTTGACTCTCTCTGATAAGGAGGATCCTAAGTGTCTGTAATTTTAATGAATACCCAGGTAATGTGTTATTTTTTTTACCTTTGAAAGTAGTTACTTTTAGTTACCAAAGTAATCATTTGCCAAAGTAGTTACTTTTAGTTACCAAAGTAATGCATTAAAACAAAAGGTTGTATTTTTAATAAAGATAATATTGTTTAACATTGTATTGATTGAAATATTTATGATTGTAAATTGCATTAGGGTTTATATTATCAAACACACGATTAAGGTAGTTTTTCAACTACTATTTAATAATTGAACAGAGAATGAAAATCAATCAGAAGTTCTTTAGTTGAGAGACAATTTTCAGCACGCTATATTCCATCTTGTATAGTATAGAAGGCTTTGTCCGGTAACCTAGGAATTTTACACCCTGATTGAAAAGACTCTGATTGGCTGTAGAATTCACTGGAAAATAGGATTGCCATAAAAGCCACAAGAGCGTGTAGCTCAATCAGTCGCATTCCCCATAAT
Organism: Myotis yumanensis; assembly: GCF_028538775.1. Taxonomy (NCBI): domain Eukaryota; kingdom Metazoa; phylum Chordata; class Mammalia; order Chiroptera; family Vespertilionidae; genus Myotis; species Myotis yumanensis. Next base: position 22,571,088 of record NW_027223756.1, on the reverse strand, counting down.
GCTTAAATCCAAAAGTTCTCTGACTTTCTCTGTAAAGAAAAAGAGAAAGAGACATTATAAACAGCATTTAAAATTCCCTGGATGATGCACTAAATGCTTCTAAATGAGCAGCATGATGTGGAGAAGCTGTGCTCCACCTCCACAACCAACTGGGACCCACACGCTCCCCAGAACCTTCACACATCCTTCCCTCAACTGGGGCTACTTGGCTCTTCCTACATGGTCAGTCCTGGTTCAGTTGTGGAAACCACCCAGACTGGAGAGAGGAGAGGAATGGAGAATGTTTTGATGGTTCTATGGAAGCAGAATCCACTTTGGGGATCAAATAAGAGGAAATAAATTTGAGAGACAATGAAGGGGAAAGTAGGGAGGCTGGCTGAACCTTTAGACTGCAGACTCCTTTGGAGTGAAGCACATAGGAAAGGAGGCTGGGTGGAAGTGTGCTGGAACGCCCTGCTCTCTAAGGAAGGTTCACAGTCTGTCATGGAGTTCAGAGACAAGGTTGACCCTCAGAGGAGGCCCTTCCTAGCATGAATAGGCCCATTGTAATGGATTTCCAATTTCTGTAATCAAATAGTGTTTGTTGCTCAGTTATGCTCCCTGTAGCTTGCTTGCTACATCACAAAGATGATCAGTTATCAGATGGACTTCAGAAGTCAATATATTGGGCATAGACTCATTCGTAAGTCCTAGTGGTTAAATTAATTGATATGTACATTTCCAGAATACCCAGCAGATATGTTGAGAGGTCAAATACAAATATGCTTTTGCAAATGAGAACTCCTGGGAAAGGTACCAGTGTGATCCTGTGGCATTTATTGAGATAGTACAATTTTTTCCCATATATACTAGTACTGTGCATAGGCTTTCAAAAACATGGGTTTTCCTATCATTTTGTGATGGTTTCCTCATTATTTTGGAAAAGCCTATATTTAGTTTTATATTCTTACAACATTTCACTGCAGAAAACACATGGATTGGAGTACGTTCTCTCATTCGAAGCGCAGACTGGATCCATTTCTCTGGTGCACATAAGTAATCTACCGTTAAATTTTTTACAGTCTGGCTGTCAAACATAAAGAACAACATAAAATTTGTCAGATAATGAACTTTTTGAAAAAAATGTCTTTAACCTTAGTACAAGATTCCATGCATCCAAATGGAATGAAAATACTCTGTATTGTGGTTTGGAAATACACAGTCTACTTAGTCATAAAATTTTATTTATATAGTTTTACAAACCCAATATCATTCTTAAAAAGTAGACAAATGGTTGAATGTATTTTTATAATGTAACCACTCTCATCTCACTTCTACTCATACCTACATCAGATTTCCCCCATTGTTTCATACCACAAAAAATAGTAAAAAGGTATTTTAATAATTTCCCTATCTTTTTCAATGATTTTACTACTAGAGAATCAGATACATTCAGATTATCACCACAGCTACACTAATAAAAGAGAAACATGGTAATTAGCGTACGACTGCTACCCTTTTCATTGGCTAATCAGTGAGCATATGCAAATTAACTGTCAGCCAAGATGGCGGCCGGCAGCCAGGCACTGAAGCGAACAGGGAGGCTTGCTTGCTCCAGTGATGGCGCACTCCAACATTCCCCGCCTGCCGCTGCCGGCCTCTGACCTGGCAGTTTGAAACATTGTAACAAATATAGAAGCTGAACAAAGCCTCAGAAACCAGCTTTCCGCCGCCGGGATCTCAGAGCTGGAGTTATACATTGTTTCGATTATAGAACGCAAACAAACGAGATACCTGCTTTCAGCAGCGGAAGCCTCAGAGCTAGAGCCAGAGCTAAAGCTGGCCCAGAATTAAAAAAGAAAAAGAAAAAAAGGAGCGGTTGGGAGCTTCTGTCAATCGCCAGCCTGAAAGCAGCCCTCAGCCCCTCACCCAGACTGGCCAGGCATCCAGTGGGGACCCCCACCCTGAAGGGTGTGTGACCAGCTGCAAACAGCCATCATCCCCTCATCCCGGCTGGCCAGGCATCCCAGTGGGGACCCCCACCCTGATCCAGGACACCCTTCAGGGCAAACCAGCCAGCCTCCAGGTCTCTATTCTATTTAGTAAAAGGGTAATATGCCTCCCAGCACCGGGATCAGTGGAGTCGCGAGGCCTCCTGGCACCGGATAAGCATGACGGGGCGCAGCGTCCTAACCCCCTGATCGGCCCTGGTCTGTGTGTGACAGGGTGCGGCACCCCAACACCCCTCCCCACCTCCGCCACAGACTCTGCTCTGTGTGTGACAGGGTAGAGCCATAACCTCCCCATCGGCCCTGCCCTGAGTGTGACAGGGGGCGGTGCCCCAACCCCCCAATCGGCCGTACCCTGAGCGTAACTGAGGGTGGCATCGTAACCTCCCAATCCGCCCTGCTCTGTGCATGACAGGGGGCGGCGCCCCAACTCCCCAATCAGCCCTGCTCTGAGCCCGACCGGGGGCTGCACCTAGGGATTGGGCCTGCCCTCTGCCACCCAGGAGCAGGCCTAAGCCAACAGGTCGTTATCTCCCGAGGGGTCTCAGATTGCGAGAGGGCACAGGCTGGGCTGAGGGTACCCCCCCCCCCCCCGAGTGCACAAATTTTTGTGCACCAGGCCTCTAGTCTACACTAATAAAAGAGAAACATGGTAATTAGCGTACAACCGCTACCCTTCCCATTGGCTAATCAGTGCGTATATGCAAATTATCTGTCAGCCAATATGGCGGCCGGCAGCCAGGCAGCTGGAAGCGAACATGAAGCTTGCTTGCTGCAGTGAAGGAGGACTCCAACGTTCCCCGCCTGCCTTGCCAGCCTCTGAGCTGGCAGTTTGAAACTTTGTAACAAATATAGAAGCTAAACAAAACCCTGGGATCTCAGAGCTGGAGTTATACATTGTTTCGATTATAGAACGCAAACAAACCAGCGGAAGCCTCAGAGCTAGAGCCAGAGTTAAAGCTGGCTCAGAATAAAATTTAAAAAAGAGAAAAAAAAGGAGCGGTTGGGAGCTTCAGTCAACAACTGCCAGCCTGAAAGCAGCCCTCAGCCCCTCACCCAGACTGGCCAGGCACCCCAGTGGGGACCCCCACCCTTAAGGGTGTGTGACCAGCTGCAAACAGCCATCATCTCCTCATCCAGGCTGGCCAGGCACCCCAGTGGGGACCCCCACCCTGATCCAGGACACCCTTCAGGGCAAACCAGCCGTCCCCCTGGCCTCTATTCTATTTAGTAAAAGGGTAATATGCCTCCCAGCACCGGGATCAGCGGAGCCGCGAGGCCTCCTGGCACCAGGATCAGCGTGACAGGGGGCAGTGCCCAAACCCCCCGATCGCCCTGCGACTCTGTGTGTGACAGGGTGCAGCGTCCCAACCCCCTGATCGGCCCTACTCTGTGACAGGGTGCGGCGCCCCAACCCCCTCCCCCCCACAGGCCCTGCTCTGTGTGTGACAGGTTAGAGCCATAACCTCCCCATCGGCCCTGCCCTGAGTGTGACAGTGGCAGCGCCCCAAGCCCCTGATCAGCCCTGCTCTGTGGGTGATAGAGGGCAGTGCTCCAACCCCCCCCACCATGGGCCCTGCTCTGTGTGTGATGGGGTAGAGCCATAACCTCCCCATTGGCCCTGCAGTGAGTGTGACAGTGGCGGCGCCCCAACCCCCTGATCGGCCCTGCTCTGTGGGTGATAGAGGGCGGCACCCCAACCCCCTGATCGGCCCGGCTCTGTGTGTGACAGGGGGCGGTGCCCTAACCCCCCTATCGGCCCTAACCTGTGAGTGACAGGGGGGAGCTCCTCAACCCCCTCATCGGCCCTGCTCTGTGCATGACAAGGGGGAGCTCCCCAACCCCCTGATGGGCCCTGCTCTGTGCATGACAGGGGGCAGCGCCCAACCCCCTGATTAGCCCTGCTCTGTGCATGACAGGGTACGGAGTCCCAACCCCCCTGATGGGCCCTGCTCTGTGCGTGACAGGGGGTGGCACCCCAACCCCCTGATCGGCCCTACTCTGCGGGTGATAGAGGGTGGCGCCCCAACCCCCTGATCCGCCCTACTCTGTGTGTGACAGGGGGCGGTGCCCTAACTCCCCTATCGGCCCTACTCTGTGAGTGACAGGGGGGAGCTCCTCAACCCCCAGATCGGCCCTGCTCTGTGCATGACAGGGGAGAGCTCCCCAACCCCTGGGGGGCCCTGCTCTGTGCATGACAGGAGGCAGCGCCCAACCCCCTGATTGGCCCTGCTCTGTGCATGACAGGAGGCAGCGCCCCAACTCCCCAATCAGCCCTGCTCTGAGCCCAACCAGGGGCTGCACCTAGGGATTGGGCCTGCCCTCTGCCACCCAGGAGCAGGCCTAAGCCAGCAGGTCCTTATCTCCCGAGGGGTCCAAGACTGCGAGAGGGCACAGGCCGGGCTGAGGGACCTCCCCCCTTCCCCCCGAGTGCACAAATTTTTGTGCACCGGGCCTCTAGTATGTATATATTCATATATGTTAGTATTTGCATACATATATATATGTGTAAATTTGGTTAGTAATGTCACTATTCATAATTTTACTTAAATAAACAATATGTTGTGTATTCTTACATTACTGCCTTTTGCAATGTCCTTGTAATCTTTATCTATTTAAGTGTTTTCCCCTCTATATTATTCTCCTCTATGAATATGTGAAAATTATTATTTTTTATCCACCTTTCAGTGGATAATTTTTGCAATCCTCTTGTTTTGCTAGAGAAATAATTCTACTTTAAATAGACTGTAACCTTTATCAGGTACTTGCACATAACAACGATACCCAATAATGTAATCTTTGAAATAATGGGATATTTTATCTTGTCCAAAATACTAAATATTTTTATATGGCTGGCTAGATTTTATTTATTGAAATTAGCATAATAATGGCACAGTTTAAATAAAACTTTTGAAGGATCATTCTCTTGCACATTTTTTTGATGAATTTTTTCTTTTTTTATAAAAGAACAGGTGAGAAGGACTAGAGCGATAGAAACACCCATGATAAGAGAGATATCAAAAAGTTGCCTCCTGCAGACCCCCTACCGGGGATTAAGCCCACAACCTAGGATTGTGCCCTGACCAGGAATTGGACCAGGGACTCTTGGTTTATGGGTCAACGTTTAACCACAGAACAACACTGCCAGGGTGGTCTGGTGAAATTTGCTGTTAAAACTTACAATCTATATATATAATAGCCTAAGTAACTGAATAACCAACCGACTGAATGACCATTTGACCAGTTGCTTTGATGTGCACCAACCACCAGGGGGCAGGTGCTCAATGCAGGAGCAATGCTCAGCTGACTAATGGGCACCAAACACCAGGCTCATAGCTGGTGAGTGCAGCTGCAGCATCACACTACCAAGCAGCAGCGGCTGGCACAGCTGGGCTGGGATGAATGGGAGCGGCGCAGCGCCCAGAGGCCTGCCACTTTGTGCACTACTACATCCCTCCGGGGATGTCAGACTTCCTGTTTGGGGTTTTTCAGGTTTTAGAAGGTGACATGCTCCATGCACAAGGTGTTTCAACACCTCCAGAGAGTTCAGAAGCAGCATTCTATAATCTAACATGTGAATGTCTCTACAGCAATGCTATGCAAATGGAATCATTTACAATTGGCTTTTTTCCACTTAGCATAATTCTCTGGAGATTTATGTGAGTATCATTCATTTTTTAATTGCTGAATAGTATTACATGCTATGAATGTACTTCAGTTTGTTTAAACATGCACCAGCTGAAAGGCATCTGAGTCCTTCAGCTGGTGCATGCAGGCCAGGCTGAAATCAAAAGTCCAACATCCTCCCAGGGGTCCCAGGTTGCGAGAGGGAGCAAGCCAGGCTGAGGGACTCCACCATTGCATGAATCCGTGCACCAGGCCTCTAGTATAAAATAATTAAAAGTTGCCCCGCCAGTGTCGCTCAGTGATTGATTATCGATCTATGAACCAAGAGATCACGATTCCAATCCTAGTAAGGGCACATGCCCAGGTTGTAGGGTGCATCCCTAGTGTGGGGCATGCAAGAGGCAGCCCACCAATGATTCTGTCTCGTCACTGATGTTTCTGTATCTCTCTCCCTCTCCCTTCCTCTCTGAGATAAATAAAAAAAAATCTTAAAAATATTAAAAGCTTTTTTAATTTCCAAATTAATCATTATTAACTTACCTCTTTGCGACCCTGTCTTAGTGATGCTATAAGGGTTTCTGCAACAAACACACAAAAGAAAATGTAAAAATAAGAAGAAGGGAAAGAAATCAGAGTCTCTGGTGGAAGAACCTATACTTCTTAGTAGCAAAATTCTATACAAGTTGCCTACTCCGGACCCCCAAGTTCTGAGGTGAGCTTTTTGTGATAATATCAAAATAGTAATTCACAACATACATCCAAATCTGGAAATATTATTCCAAATTATTCTCATCTGTGAAAAACAATTTGAAGTGTTTTGCAGTAATCATCAAACTCTACTGTGAAGAAACCATAGTTCTTTTTATTAGTTTTTAATAAATGAGACATCCTGTTCAGAGAAGACAATGCCTTGTTTAATGCCACTTCATATGCCTTGCATAAGGTCACCTAACATGAAGGAATTATTGCTTCATGAAATAGTACTCAGTTCTAATATCAGGGTCCAATTCAACACGTCACAGCTCCTTTACTCAAATTCACCATTCTTCTTGCACTAAAGGAAGATAAATTTTGAATAAATTCTCACCTTATACAACGTTGTGACTTTAGTGGCTTCAGAACTGGCAAACAACAAATCAGATTGCACAATATTATCTGATCTAGGAGACATCATTACTCCCTACAATCAGCATTTAGCAAACATGGAATCTGACCTCCAAAATAATAATTAGGTAAATATCTTTAGTCATAAATGAACAAAAAACTAAGTTCTACTGCTCATTCTAACCCAGCTCTCTGCCTCCATGTCTCTAAGGTGGAAATGAGAAGAAATCACCCACAGATAGAATTTTAAAAGGGGGTTGTAACATGCCTGCTTTCATTTTGCCAGTTTAATTTAAGTATTACAAACCCAATGAAAGAAGCTGCTTCATTTCTAGACAATAGATATGATCTCCTGCATTTTCTAAGATGTCAGAATTGCTTCATCCAGAATTGAAAATGTACTCACCAGAATAAAGAGGAAATACTGAGGCAGTGATGAAAATAATTTTGAGCAATGATGAGAAAAAGGACATTTTATCAAATCTGTAGAAGAAACCCAAAAGGAATATTTACAACAGATGACACAGAGACAAATTTCCTATTTGCAATTGGAAGTTCCTTACAAGCAAAGGGCCTGCTACTCCCCTAGTTACCTTATTATGTTGGACTTTCCTTTCTTCTTTGCCCAAACTCACAGGATCAAGGAGACATACATGAGAGCAGAAGGCATCTTAGAGACATGAGAGAAACACCAGGACACATTCTCAGCACACTTAAAAAGGAGCTGTTCATTCCCAAGCCTTGGCTCAGCCCAAAGAGTCCTGACACCACTTAAGGAAAAATGAGCACCGGAAACTCAGTTTTTCCTCAGAATATAGAAACATTTTAGGACTGACTTGGAGCAGGCCTCACAGCAATGCTGCACACCATGGCCAGCCCATAGGTTCCCCACCCAACCTCCCTGAAACAGGAGCCTGAGGCCTACAGCTCTTGAGACTGTGCCTATTTTGTTCCCCTTTTCTTTTTCAACCACCTTCACCCAGCTGAGGAGTCTCCCTTACTGGCTTGCTGTTGAGGAGCTTGATGGTTAAAATAAATGGCGCATAATAACATAAGGCAGAGGTATTTTATGTAACACAGCTTGTGAGAGATGCCACTCAAATATTTCCCAATAGGTCTTCCTTCAGTAGGAGGTTTGGGATAATATTATGATATTCTCAGAAGTATGGGGTGGACATAAAGTAATAAACAGTGCTTTAAAACTCTAAAAGCTTTTCAAGCTACTGAGTTGGAAAGAAAGGAGAATCAAAGCAAGAAAGAGAACAATAAATTTTGGAAACTGCAATTACATCCATATATAGGCTTTTAATATTTTGAAACTCTGGGGGCACATTCGACTCAATTGGAGATATGGTTTCTTAAACTTTTTATTTTGAGAAAAATGGAGAGTCTCATAAAGCTGTAAGTAATATGCCGAAACCGGTTTGGCTCAGTGGATAGAGTGTTGGCCTGCGGACTGAAAGGAGGTTCGATTCAGGTCAAGGGCATGTACCTGGGTTGCTGGCACATCCCCAGTAGGAGATACGCAGGAGGCAGCTGATCGATGTTTCTCTCTCATCGATGTTTCTAACTCTCTATCTCTCTCCCTTCCTCTCTGTAAAAAATCAATAAAATATATTTTTTTAAAAAGTCTTTTTAAAAAAAAGCTGTAAGTAATAGTACAGAGAGTTATCATGTTTCTTTTAACCAGTTTCCCCCAATGGGATCATCTCATAAATCTAGAGTAAAATTTCACCACCAGGAATATTTAAAAAGCTCCCAGATGAATATTAGGCAGCCACCTTTGAACCTGGGCTCAAATAAAACATGCAAATATTAAGACCTGGAGAGAGAGAAGGCTCAGGAGTAGAATTGAGACTATGAGTGACAATGCCCTAAATTTTATATTGAATCATTTGATCTGAGGAATAAGTGAAGAAAACGAGATCAAATCAGTATAGCCCAGCTGACTTAAAATAGAGTCTGTATAGTCATGCTGACAAAATTAGTTCAAACCAAATGTGCTGAAGCATGAAGAATGGATTTTATGTTAACTAGCCTGAGGATTCATAAACAGAGGGATATTTCGTTTTCATGAATAGGGAGATTCCTTACTGTCAAGATGTTAGCTACTCCCCAGTTGACCTATAGATTCAGTACAGTCCCAATCAAAATCTCAGCAAGTTATTGTTTGGCTGCTATTAAACCCATTCTAAAGTTTATATGGAAAGTAAAAAAACAAAATCAGAATAGCCAAAGAGTATTGAAAAAGAACAGAGTTGGAGAATTGATGCTACTCACCTTCAAGACGTACAGTAACTAACTCAATAATCAAGTCAGGTGTTATTGGCAAAAGACAAGACAACTTGATTAATGGAGCAGAACAGAGATTCCAGAAACGAACCCCCATATATGTAGCCAAATTTTTTTGACAAACGAGCAAGGGTAATACAATGAGGCAAAGATAGTTTCTCAAAATAAGTGCCTGAACCACTGGATATCCACATTCAATAAAATAAATGTAAACATAGACCTTATACCCATCACAAAAAGTATCTCAACATTAATCACAGACCTAAATGTAAAATGCAAACTATAGAACTCCTAGGAAATAAGATAGGAGAAACCTACCTTTGGGAATAGTGAATACCGTTAAATTACTATGCCAAAGGCATGATCCATAGAAGAAATTACTGATAATTCAGACTTAATTAAAAACTCCTGTAGTGTGAAAGATGATAATCAGAGGATGAGAAGACAAGCCACAAACTGGGAGAAAATATTTTCAAAAGACACATTGGTGAAAGGACTGTTATCCAAAATATACAAGGAAATCTTAAAATTCAGAAAAACAGAAACAAATACTTGGTTAAAAATAGGCCAAAGACTTTAACAGGTACCTCCCAGAAAGAGTTATTAAGATGTCAAATAAGCAAATATTCTCCACTGATACATCCACAAGGAAAATAAATTGTAAAATGAAATGCACCACACACCGATTAGAATGCACAAATTCCAGAACATTGACAATACCAAATGCTTCCAAGGATGTGGAGAAACAGAAACTCTCTTTCCCTGTTGGTGGAAATGCATAATAGAACAACCATTTATAAAAGAGTTTGGTAGGTTTTTACAAAACTAAACTTATATACCATGCAATCCAGCAATAATTCTCTTTGGACAGAGACCACAAGGGGGTGCACCAAGAAAGCATAAAAGATGCGGAGACAAAAAAACATGACAGAAATGGAGGATATGGAGCTAAGAATCGCAATTTTGAGGGCTTGCCATAAATTTGTGCAGAGCCTCACGAAAACTAATGAGACCCTCGATGCTACGATAAAGAAATTAGAAAGTAAGCATACACGGACTGAAATAAAGAATATTATACCCAATAGCAGACCAGAGGAGCACAAGAATCAAACCAAAGATTCGACAAAAAACACCCAATTGGAAAAGCAAAATGAAAAAAGAATCCGAAAGTGTGAAGATAGTGTAAGGAGCCTCTGGGACAGCTTTAAGCGGACTAATATCAGAGTCATTGGAGTGCCAGAAGATGAGAGACAGCAAGATATTGAAAACCAATTTCAAGAAATAATGGCAGAAAACTTCCCCCACCTGGAGAAAGAAATGGACTTACAGGTCCAAGAAGCGCAGAGAACCCAAAACAAAAGGAATCCAAAGAGGACCACACCAAGACACATCATCATTAAAATGCCAAGAGCAAAAGACAAAGAGAAAATCTTAAAAGCAGCAAGAGAAAGAGGCTCAATTACCTACAAGGGAATACCCATACGACTGTCAGCTGATTTCTCAACAGAAACTTTGCAGGCCAGAAGGGAATGGCAAGAAATATTCAAAGTGATGAATACCAAGAACCTACAACCAAGATTACTTTATCCAGCAAAGCTATCATTCAGAACTGAAGGTCAGATAAAGAGCTTCACAGATAAGGAAAAGCTAAAGGAGTTCATCACCGCCAAACCAGTATTATATGAAATGCTGAAAGGTATCCTTTAAGAAGAGGAAGAAGAAGAAAAAGGTAAAGATACAAATTATGAACAACAAATATGCATCTATCAACAAATGAATCTAAGAATCAAGTGAATAAATAACCTGATGTACAGAATGAACTGGTGACTATAATGAATCAGGGACATAGAAAGGGAATGGACTGACTATTCTTGGGGGAAAAGGGGTGTGGGAGATGCGGGAAGTGACTGGACAAAAATCATGCACCTATGGATGAACTCAGTGGGTGGGGAGTGAGGGTGGAGGGTGGGGTGGGAGCTGGAAGGAGGGGAGTTATGGGGGGAAAAAAGAGGAACAAATGTAATAATCTGAACAATAAAGATTTAAAAAAAAAAAATAATTCTCTTTGATATTTACCTAGAGAACTTGAAATCTTATGCCCACCAAAAAAAAAAAAAAAATACAAAAAAAGAAAAATAAATCCCTGCACCCTGATGTTTAGAGCAGCTTTATTCATAATTGCCCTAAATTGAAGCAATAAAAATGTCCATCAGTAGGTGAATGGATAAACAAACCAAAGTATATCCAGCCAGTGGACTGTTATTCAGACCTAAAAAGAAATGAGCTATCAAGCCATGAAAATAGCTGGAGAAACTTTAATGCATGTTACTTAGTGAATGAAGGCAATCTGAAAAGGCGTCATACTGTATAATTCCAACTCTATGATATTCTGGAAAAGGGAAAACTATGGAGACAGTAAAAAGGTCAGTGGTTGTCAGGTGTACGGAGGTGGATTGATGAATAGGTGGAGCACAAAGGAATTTTAGGGCAGTAAAAATACACAATACCATAGTGATTAATGTATGTCATTATATATTTGTTCAAACTCATGGACTATACAACACCAAGAGTAAACTGTAACATAAACTACACACTTTGTGTGAATATTAAGTGTTAATGTGTTTGCATCATTCTTACAAATGTACCACTCTGTTGTCCATGTTGATAATGGTTGAAACTATGCATGCATAGGGGCAGAAGTGATAAGGACATAGGATATCTCTGTACTTACTCTCAATTTTGCAGTGAACCAAAAATCCCTGTTCAAAAATAATTCTTAATAAAACACATATGCACAAGGTTATTTATTTTCTGATGCATAATCTATAATTACAAAAGTTGGAAACATGTACATGCTTTTTTATATGTAATATAAAAGATTGAATTATTTTCTGTATTTACACAGTAGAGTACTATACAGATCATTAAAAGGAGTAATATAGGAATAAAGATGTATGTTCCTGGTTTGCTGGAATTTCTGTATTTTCTCGGGAGAGGGAAATAACTTAGGATTTTACTTTGTAACATACCAATTTTACTATAAGAATTTTAGACTATAACAATTCATTTTATAATAATGTACAAAACTGAAATGTTTTCCATTTCCTAATAAGTGAGAGGTGATTTGCCTGCATCAAAAAATCAGAGATTTTAGCCAATATAGCTCCTGCACAAATAAAATACATTCAATTACTTGGTATCTCCAATGATATTTCCACATCTGTTGTGAGAAGACATGGATGCAGTTCTTTTCATGAGGACACCACATGGCATGAGTGAGCCTTCTGTGCATTGAATGTTGATAGGAAAGTCAAAATGCCAAATCTATAAACAGTGCTAATTTGTACAGAAGATCTAACTTTGTCTAAAAAAACATTGTACTATTAAAACCCAACAACACCTTCATTTGAAGGTATCATTTTGTTACTGACAGTTTTAGATGAAGAAACTGAAGAGCAAGAAAGATAATAACTTGCTAACATCATTCCAATATAAAGGGAATTAATAGAGACTGACTATTCCAATGTTGTTTCCAATGTTTATGCAGTTGCCTCACAATAAACAACTCTCAATTTCAAAGCAGATGAATTGCCCCAAGAGATATCAAAGAGGGTTTGCCTAAGGTAAGGATTTGATGTAGGGACTGATAACTAAAAATACCAGACCCTAGAGAGATTATTCTAGCCATTTCCATTGGAAAATATGACCTCTAACTCCTAAGATAAGGATTCTTCAAGTACTTCCACTTTAGGGGTGGGAAACAAGATGAATTTCCCTGCCCCAGTATCCAGTGGCCATTCAAATCCACTATACAGTTTCTTAACCATTTGCAATTTGGTTTTTAAAAAATCCATCAATGTACTCAAAGGTTCATGTGCACTGTTGTCCATTGGGTTTATCAATTCAGGGATTCTAAACCAAATGGAACGACCAATTTTGTTCCTAGATGATACCAAATCTTGCCTGCATTTTCTAGAATTTGAGAAATACTCTATCCAGGATTAGAAATGTACTCACCCGGAGAAAATCAAAATGCCAACATGATGATAATAAAGCTGGCATTGATATTCAAAGAGAAGTTAGCTATTTGAACTCCTTAGAAAGTTGTAAAGAAACCAGAATGTTTATGACAAAGTCCCATAAAGAGTTCAATGAACACAACCAGAGAGGCCACGTCCTGGATCCTCCACCTTGAGAAAGAAGAGACTATACTCCTGAGGTGTTAAAGTTCTTTACTATTTTCTTTTTCTTTTTCTTTTCATTTTCACCCAAGGATATTTTTTCCATATATTTTCAGTGAGAGTGAAAGGGAGAAAGGGAGGGAGGTAAGGAGGGAGAGAGGGGGAGCGATAGAGAGATAGAATGAACATTTATGCAAGACAGACACATTTATTGGCTGCCTCCTATAGTTGCCCAGACCAGGGCCACCATAGAACCTGCAACCAAGGTACTTGCCCTTGTCTAGGAATGGAAGCCTAGAGATTCAGGGTAAGGGCAGGGGACTAACACTCCAACCACTGAGTCATGCCAAACCCCCTTTCTTTTCATTTGGGAAAACTGTTCCCTTTTTTCCTCCTGCACCCAAATCAATTAAAAGTAAACATGTTAAACAATACATATGGAATAAAGCTCAAGAGATCTGTAGCATTTAAGAATACATGCCATTTTGAATGCTCATTTTAGCCTTCAGAGAACCAGGAACAATTAATCTTAGAAGGAGCAGAGTTGGAACAGTTATGACAGCCATACTTACAAAAGAAAACACAACAATGTATGCCCATGTTACCCACCTCAAGAAGACACAATACAAAGGCAGACTGTGGATGTCTTGTTTACTTGTGCAGCCTCAGCCAGCTCCTCTATGTTGAGGAGTGTATTTTAAATACTGCCATGTAGGAAAGCAAATGTCAGGAGAGATAATACACAGAGGGATCATAAGCCCTGGCAGTGACTGGGAAATGGCCACACACAGAGGTCCTCAAATCTATTCCTACAGCAGAAAGTTTAGAGGACAATTTTATCTGATGGGCATAATGAATGGGAAGGGGAGAAAATGATAAGTATGTCTATAGATCCTAACATAGACAAAACATGAAGTCTTTCTAAGCAAGGGAGCTGTGTAGGATCAGGAGATAAGGCAGGATAAGAATATCAGAAAGTACAATTTGCAAATATGTCTGAAACCTCCCTAGTTTTAAAACATAGATAGCTATGAGAAGCACGTGGAGAATTTTGTAAAATACCTGTGCCCATGTTCCTTCCCCAAGGTTGCAATTCAATTTTTTAGATGAGATTAGTAACCAGTATTTTTTAAAAGTTTCTAAGATGGTAATAATATGCAGCTATATTGGAGAGTGACAGCTAGAACCACAGAAAAATCTCAGGGTCACTATTATATCATTCTTCCTGTTTCCCTACACCAGAGCTTTCATAATTAGTTGAAGTATACACAAACCAGTCTCTGGCTAGTTTTATTCACACACTTAAATTGCACTTATGTTGGAAATTCAGCTTGTTTCAGATTTCTGAGATCCAGTCTTAAAAGAAGGAAAGTAAACTCTAAAATGATAATGACAGCTTAGTCTTACTAGTAAGATTCCAGAGCCAAGCTTGTCCGGTTTTTCTCAGTGGTTAAGCATCAGCCCATGCACTCAAGTGTTTAGGTTGAACCTGCATCCATCTCACACACCTGGGTTGCAGATTTGATCCCCAGCCCCTAGCAGGGCATCTGGGAAAGGCAACAAATCCATGTGTCTCTCTAGCACAGCCGTGGGCAAACTATGGCCCGTGGGCCGGATTCGGCCTGTTTGAAATGAATAAAACTAAAAAAAAAAAAAAAAAAAGACCATACCCTTTTATGTAATGATGTTCACTTGGAATTTATATTAGTTCATACAAACACTCCATCCATGCTTTTGTTCCGGCCCTCCAGTCCAGTTTAAGAACCCATTGTGGCCCTCGAGTCAAAAAGTTTGCCCACCCCTACTAGCATCTTTGTTTCTCTCTTTATCTTCAAACCCCTGGTATTCTCTCAAAAAAATCTATGGAAGAAATATTATTCAGTGAAGATTAATAATAACAACAAAAGAATCTACTAATAGAGCCAGACAACTGTGCTTCAGATCTTGGCTCTGTGGCTTAGTATGTGAGGGACCTTAAAAAATTGTGTATATTATCTGATTATAAGTTAGCTAATTTGTAAAAACGAAAGAAAAGAAAGACAAAAAAAAGGAATTAGAATAAAATTGCTGCTTGCAATTGTTAAAAAATTTGTTATATACAAATACCTACAAGTGCCTGTACCAGATTAGCATAGAATAAAGACAGAAGCATTTTTCAAATAGTTCATGAAAATCTGTTATATAAAAGGGCTGTATCATTCATTGACCAAATATCAGAGAAATGAATACAGCAACATTTTTTTAGAAGATTTGTATAAAGTAGGATTTTCCAGAATTCAAGGCTGATTCAGCATTTGAAAACTAAGAAATGTAATTCACTACATTAACAGATCAAAAGAAAAAATTATTTGACCAGCTCAATAGACAGGTATTCGTGATAAAAAAAACAAACTCTGATGACTAAAATGCAAGTAGACAGTGTGATGAAAGGCATCAGAGCAGACTGCATAATTTATGCTGGGTTTTAATTGCTTTCTCATAGTAAGAGGAGGTTTGAGACAGTCTGTAAAGAACAGAACAAGAAAATACAGAAGGGCAGGGGAGTGTAAGATGTAAAAAGAGAAGTAAAAGAGAAATAACATAGTTTCTATTAGCAAATGTTTTCTGCAGAATAGCCTAAAAAGTGTATATTTTAAAAGGCAATTACTAAAATGAATAAGGAATGCATCATAATCACAGAATATAAGGTCAATATATATTAGCAAAAATAACAACTAAAATTTTCATTTTTCCCCAACAGCTTTGCTGAGTGAGGTATAATTCACATACAAGAAACTTCACATACTAAACTGTGCAGTCTGGTAGATTTAACATTTGTATGCACCCCTGAAATGATCTTCACAATTAAGATAGTGAACATATTCATTCCCCCCCCCAAAGTTTCCGCCTGTTCCTCCCTTCCCCTCTCCCCAGGCATCTGATGATCTGTTATCACTTTAGATTAGTTTTCTTGTTCTAGAATTTTTCATAGATGGACTGTACCATATGTACCCTGGTTTCTCTGTAATTCAGCAAAATTATTTTGAGAAACATTCGTGTTGTCGTGTGTATCAGTCCTTCCTTACTTTTATGCTGACTAATATAAATTGTATGGATAGGCCATAATTGTTTGGTGGTAGTTTATTTTTTATTACTGCTTCTATTTCTTCAGTTGTTATTGGCCTATTCAGGTTTTCCAATTCCTCCTGATTCAGTTTTGGGAGATTATATTTTTCTAGGAATTTGTCTATTTCATGCACATTGTCCAGCTTGTTGGCATATAGTTGTTCATAGTATTTTCTTACAATCCTATGTATTTCTGTGTTGTCAGTGGTTATTTCTCCACTTTTGTTTCTGATTTTATTTATTTGTGTCCTCTCTCTTTTTTTCTTGTGAGTCTTGCTAATGGTTAATCAATTTTGTTTATCCTTTCAAAAAACAGTTCTTGGTTTCATTGAGTTTTTGTATTTTTTGTTTGTTTGTTCGTTTGTTTCTGTATTGTTTGTTTTTTATCTAATCTTTATTTCCTTTCTTTTACTTTGGGCTTTTCTTGTTGTACTCTTTCTATTTCTTTAAGTTGTAGGATTAAATAGTTTATTGCTGACACCTTGTTTTGTTGAGGTATGCCTGTAGTGCTATGCATTTCCCTCTCAGGAATGCTTTTGCTGTGTCCCAGAGATTTTGGCTTGTTGTGTGGTAATTTTTCATTTGTTTCTAGGAAGGTTTTTATTTCTTTCTTGATCTTGTTGTTAACCCATTCATTCTGTAATAACAGGCTATTTAGCCTGCATGCATTTGAATGTTTTGGGTGTTTCATACTGTACTTTATTTTTAATTTCATTCCACTGTGATCTGAGAAGATGCTTGATATGATTTCAATCTTTTTGGACCTGCAGAGACTTGTATTGTGTCCTAATATGTGGTCTATCTTTGTGAATGATCCCTGTGTACTTGAGAAAAATATATATTCTGCTGCATTGAAGTGATATATTCTAAAAATGTCAATTAAATGCATCTGATCCATTGTGTCCTTTAGAGTCTCTGTTTCCTTGTTAAGTTTTTGTCTGGAAGATCTATCCAGTGAAGTCAGAGTAGGGTTAAAGTCCCCTACTATGACTGTATTGTTATCAATCTCTCTGTTAAAGTCCCCCAGAAGTTTTCTTATATATTTAGGTGACCCTATATTAGGTGCATATATGTTTACCAGGGTTATATCTTTTTGTTAGATTGATCTCTTTAGTATTATGTAGTGACCTTTATTATGTTTTGTTATGGCCTTTTTTAAAAAATCTATATTGTTGAACATCAGTATTGCTACTCAAGCTTTCTTTTTTTTTTTCCATTTGCATGGAAAAATTATTTTTATGCCTTCACATCTTCTGTGTGTCTTTTGTTTTGATGTGGATCTCTTGTAGATTTCATATAGTTGGGTCATGTTTTTGTATCCATTCACCACCCCTATGCTTTTTGATTGGAGCATTTAATCCATTTGCATTTAGGGTTATTATTGATAGGTACTTATTTATTGCCATTTTAATTCTGTATGGCTAGGTTTCTCTCTCTGTTTCTTATACTCATTACAGCAATCCCTTTAGCATTTCTTATAATGCTGGATTGGTGGTGATGTACTGCATTAGGCTTTTTTTTTTTTTTTCTGGGAAGTTCTTTATTTGCCCATCTATTTTGAATGATAGTCTTGCTAGATATAGTAATCTTGATATCAGATCTTTGCTTTCCATTACCTAGAGTACTCCATGCCATTCTCTTCTAGCCTATAGAGTTTTTGATGAAAAATCATGTGTCATCTTTATGTGACCTCTTTTGTAGGTAGCAGTTTTCTTTTCTCTTGCTGCCTTTAATATTCGCTCTTTTTCGTTGATTTTCAGCATTTTAATTATGGTGTGTCTACGCATGGGCCTGTTTGGGTTCTTCTTGCTTGGGGTTCTCTGTACCTCATGAACTTGTGTGACTTTTATCTTTATCAGGTTAGGGAAGTTTTCTGCCATTATTTCTTCAAACACATTCTCTATTCCTTTTTTCCTTTCTGCCTCTTCTGGCACGCCTGCTATTCTAATACTGTTATATTTTATGTTGTCCCACAGCACCCTTAAGCTTTCCTCCTCTTTTAATTTTTTTTTTCTTTTTGGTTCTCTGATTGATTGATTTTTTTCAACTCTGTCTTCTAATTCAGAGATTGAATCCTCAGCTTCCCCTAATCTGTGGTGTATTCCTTCCTATGTTCTTTATTTATGTAATGTCTTTATTTATCTCCGACTTTTCTTTTTTCGTAATTACGATATCATATTTTCATGCCATTGAGCATCTTTACTATCATCACTCTGAACTCTGTTTCAGATTGCTGTAATGAGTATAAGAAACAGAGAGAGAAACCTAGCCATACAGAATCTTTTCTTCTGGAGAATTCTCTGATTCTTTCATTTGGGGTTTGTTTCTTGTCTGATTTTGGCTGTCAGTTTAGGTTTGTGACTATGTATTAGGTAGATCCTCTACACTTCTCAATCTCTAGTGCAGGACAGTGTTAAAGGCTGTTTCTGACTAATCAGACCAGGCAATGACTCAAAGCCTCCCATCTAACCTCTGCCTACAGACTGATAGGATTCCAACTTGAATTGCCCCCCAGGCAATCGTCCTTTTGTGTGCTGAGAGTTTTTTCAACAGGCTGGGGAAGTTGTTTCTGCCTGCAGGCTAATTGTTATTTTTAATCTCTTAAGGAACTCAGGGCAAGGTGTTTTCCAATGAGGTGTATCAACTGTCTTTCACCCCCAGGCAAGGCAAATGTCTATGTGGAAAAAATATCCTCTGCTCCATGAGGGAATGACTCAACCAAAGAAATTGGGGTGTGTGCCTATTGCAGTTTGGATGAACCTTTTGAGCTCGGCATATCAGCATTTTGAAGAACACTAACTTAACTCTGGTGCCTGTCACATATAGAATTTTTTTGATATTTGCAACCATAGTAAAACAAAGATGTATATTTTTGATGTTTATTTTATATATTTAAAAGCCATTTCACAAAGAAAAATCAACCAAAAAAATGAGTTTGTGTGTCACCTCTGATACGCGTGTCATAGGTTCGCCATCACTGGCCTACTGAGCTAGATCCTCTAGTCCCCACTCCTGGCTTCTACTCCCACAGCTCCAGTTCACTTTACCCTCCCTCTGCCAGAGCACAGGTGGGTGGCTGCACAGGGCATTTTGTGCATTGGCCCTTTAAGGGTGCCTGAATTTTTAGCTGTCACTCCCTGGCAGACAGCACCCTGCTTTTCACAGGCAGATGTTATGTGGTTACCCTTCTTAGTATTGGTGCTCTCTGCTGAGGGGGGACCAGCTTGGGGATTTGATTTCAGGGTTCTCAGTGGCAATCCCCCAAAGCTGGTATTTGTCTCCAGGACTTCAGTTGCTGTCTATGGGTGCCTGGCCAGTGCTTTCACGCCTCCACCCCTCCTACCAGTCTCTATGCAGTCTCCACTTTCGGTCTGAGGGTCTGAGGGTTCTCTCCTGCCTGTTTTCCATTGATTATTCAGGAAGTTTTTCTGTATTTTAGTCGTAATTTCAGTTTGTTCCTGGGAGCATGTCCATTAAGCATCCACTTACTCTGCCGACATTTTTTGTTGCAAGGTGGTATTTTGAAAAACAATAATATAACTTAACATTCTATTTTTTGTAATATTTATGATTGTAAATTGCATTCGGTGTTATATTATGAAACAGACAATTAAGGTAGTTTTTCAACTGCTATTTATTTATTGAACAGAGAATGAAACTCAATCAAAAGTTCTTAGAGTTGAGAGATAATTTTCTATGTTCTATATTCCATCTTGTATAGAATACAAGGCTTTGTCTGGTCACCGAGGAATTTAACTCCCTGATTGAAAAGCCTCTGATTTGCTGTTGAATCCACTGCAAAATAGGATTGTCCTAACTATCTACATCTCCCATAATGCCGAAATTTAATTGGTCTATAAGAGTCTCTGTAAAGAAAAAAGAGAAAGAAAAATTGTTATAAACAGCATTTAAAATTACCTGGGTATTGCATTAAGTGCCCATTGTGGAGAGGCTGGGCTCCACCTCAGCCAGCAGCTGGGACCCATGTGTTCCCCAGCCCTGCACACATCCTTCCCTCATCTGGGCTACTTGAGTCTTCCTACATGGTCAGTCCTGACTCGGTCTTGGGACCCTCTCATACTGGAGAGAGGATAGGATTGGAGATTGTTTGACTGATTCTCTAGAAGTAGAAGCCAATTTTGGGATCAAATAAGAGGAAATAACTTTGAGAGAAAATGAGGTGGGAGCTACGAAGGCTGGCTGAACCATTAGACTGCAACTCCTTGGAGTGAAGGATATCGAAAAGGAGCTTGGGTGGAAAGGTCCTGGAATGCCCCACTCTCTAAAGGAGGAT
Organism: Myotis yumanensis; assembly: GCF_028538775.1. Classification (NCBI taxonomy): domain Eukaryota; kingdom Metazoa; phylum Chordata; class Mammalia; order Chiroptera; family Vespertilionidae; genus Myotis; species Myotis yumanensis. The sequence goes on along the minus strand of NW_027223756.1, from coordinate 22,550,497 downwards.
TGCAGTCTGTCAGGGAGCTCAGAAGACACTGTGGACCAAAATCAGAGGATACCCTCTAGCACAGTAATGGCGAACCTATGACACACATGCCAGAGGTGACACTCGAACTCATTTTTTTGTTTGATTTTTCTTTGTTAAATGGCTTTTAAATATATAAAATAAATATGAAAAATATAATTCTTTGTTTTACTATGGTTGCAAATATCAAAAAATTTCTATATGTGACACGGCACCAGAGCTAAGTTAGGGGTTTTCAAAATGCTGACAAGCCGAGCTCAAAAGGTTCGCCATCACTGCTCTAGCATGAATAGACCCATGGTGATGGATTTCAAATTTCTGTAGTCAAGTAGTGTTTCTTGCTCAGTTATGTTCCCTGTTGCTTGAAGCTACATCATAGAGATTATCAGTTATCATATGGACTTCAGAATTCAATACATTGGTCATAGACTCACATTTGTAAGTCATAATGATTATACGAAATTAATTAATTGGTACATTTGCAAAATATCCAGCAGAGTTATATTGAGAGGTCAAATACCAAACCGCTTTTGAGAACTTCTGGGAAAGGTACCAGTGTGATTTTTTGACGTTTACTGAGATAGTACAATTTTTTCCATATGTAGTATGCCAGAAACTTAGGTTTTCGTATCATTTGTGATGGTTTCTTCATTATTTGGTGTGCTTACAAAAATTCAACGCAGTAGTAGCATTCATTTTGGTAAGTACGACCAGTTTTTGCGCAGATTGGATCCACAATAGTGGGGCACAGAGAGAAAAAACCCAAATATTTTCTACAGTTTGGCTGTTAAAACATAAAGAAGAACATAAAATTTGTCAGTAATGAACTTTTTCAATAAAATGTTCTTTAACCTTAGTACAAAATGCCATGCATCAAAATGGAATGAAAATCTATAATGAGGTTTGGAAATGAATCCCACTTAGTCATAAAATATAATTGATATATTTTACAAACCCAATATCATTTATGAAATACAAACAAATGTCTGAATGTATTTTTATAAATTAGCCACTCTGTAGCACTTCTCCTCATGCCTGCATCAGATTTTCCCATTATTTCATGCCACAAGTTGTAGTAAACTAAAATTTTTAATAATTTCCCTATATTTCTCAATGGTTTCACTATTAGAGTATCAGATACATTTAGACTATCAGCAGAGATGTACATATTCAATACATTAGTATTTGCGTAGATATATAAAATTTGGTTCCTAATGGCAGTTTTGGCAATTTGCCTAAATAAACACGATGGCATATACTCTGATATACCAGCTTTTAAAATGTCTTTGTAAACTTAAACTATTTCGATGTTTCTTCCCTCAATATAATATTCTGCTGTGTGAATAAATGAAAACTAGAGGCTCAGTGCACAAAAATTTGTGCACTCGGGTGGGGGGGAGTTATCCCTCAGCCTGGCCTGCACCCATTCACAGTCCAGGATCCCTTGGAGGATGTCCACCTGTCAACTTAGGCCCACTCCCTGTGGGATCAGGCCTAAGCTTGCAGTCAGACATCCTTCTGGCAGCCAGGGAGCCCTCGGGGGATGTCCGACTAAAGGCTTAGGCCCCCAAGGGATCGGGTCTAAACTGTTAGTTGGACATTATTAGTGATGCCAAGGACGTGGCAGAGGCTCCTGCCACCACCACTGCGATGGCCAGCCATGAGCCAGCTTCTGGCTGAGTGGCACTCCCGCTATGGAAATGCACTGACCACCAGGGGGCAGCTCCTGCATTGAGCATCTGCCCTCTTGTGGCCAGTGCGCATCATAACAACCGGTCATTCTGCCATTCAGTCAAAGTGCATATTAGCCTTTTATCATTATTCTATAGGATGTCCCTATTTCCCTACTTTTGCCCCCTCTACCCAGCTCTTGCCCCCCACTTCTCTCTGGCCATCACCATACTGTTGTCTGTGTCCATGGGTTGTGCATATATTTTCTTTGGCTAATCCCTTCTTTAAATTCACTTCTTTAAATTTTTATTTTCAGATAAGTGCTTATAACTGCACTATTACATATTTTCTATTATATCTTTTAGAATTAAGATTTTTTTAATTGAACCGTTGTAAATTTTAGCACAATTTAATAAATTATGCTAGAAGCAATTAGGAGATTTTTCATGTAATGCAGATACATTTCAATTAATATTTTATTAATTTTTAATTTTTTAATATTTTAATTTGAAATCACCTCATACATGTAAGAGAAAAACTATAAAATACTACAGCATATTATATGTACCCTTTCCCATATTTCTTAGGTGTTAATAATTTAAACATAACCATTATACAACTAACAAAATTTGGAATATATTTTTCTTATAAACTCTTTAATGTTATTAATGCATTTACATTGTTTTTGTTAATCTTCACCCAAGGATATTTTTCCAATGAATTTTAGAGAGTGTGAAGGAAAAGGGAGAGAAACATTGATTGGTTGCCTCCTGCAAATGCTTTGATAGGGACTGGGGATCAAGCCAGCAACTGAGATACATGCCCTTGACTGGAATCAAACCTGGGACCGTTCAGTCCACCAGGCTAGTGCTCTATCCTCTGAGCAAAACAGGCTGCAGTTTAATTTATTTAATTTTAATCTATACGTGTCTTTATATTTAAAGTGGGTTTTGTTTTTGATTCACCCTCAAAATTTGTCTTGGCTTCTGGGGCTTCTTGGGCAGGGCTGCCTTGCTGCTCGAGACCCTCAGATTGGGTTCCAGGTGGCAAGGCGGGGCCAGGCCAGTCCTAGATGGTATAACACAGGAAGCTGCCACTTCCCACCCTGCCTGCAGTATGCAAATTAGCCGCCATCTTTGTTGGTGGTTAATTTGCACATTTCGCTGAGTAGCCAATGGGAGGCATAGGGAAGATATGGTCAATTACCATGTTTGTCTATTATTAGATAGGATTATTAATTTATCCACCTTTACGTGGATAATATTTGTAATCCTCTTATTTTGCTAGTCTACACAATTCTACTTAATTTTTTTTCTTTTTCTTTTTTTTTTTAAAGGAGAGTGTGAAAAAGATTGTAATTAATGGCTCATGCAGTTGTGGAGACTGCACAGGGCAGGCTAGATATTCAGCTAAGATTTCTGTCTTACAGCATTGAGGCAGAATACCTTTTTCTTTTTAAAATATTTTTATTGATTTCAGATAGGAAGGGAGAGGGAGAGAGAGATAGAAACATCAATGATGAGAGAGAATCATTGGTTGGCTGGCTCTTGCATGCTCCCCACTGTGAAAAGTGCCCTGCAACACGGGCATGTGCCTTTGACTAGAATTGAACCTGGGACCCCTTAGTCCTCAGGTCGACACTCTATCCACTGAGCCAAACCAGCTAGGGCCACAATTCTACTTTAAATGGACTGTAACCTTTATTAGATCCTTGCAAATAAGAAGGATACCCAATAATGCAATCTTTGAAATAATGGGATATTTTCATCTTGTCCAAAATACCAAAAAGTTTTTTTAGGCTGGCTTAATTTCATTTAATCTTGCATAATGATGGCACAGTTTTAAAAAATTTTTGAAAGATCATTCTTTTGCACATTTTTTTTTGGTGAATCTTTTTTTAATAAAGGTAGGGAGAGGGCGTAGATAGATAGGAATATCAATGAGAGAGAGACATCCATTGCCTGCCTTCTGCATACCCCTACTGGGGATTTAGTCCAAACCTGGGCATGTGCCCTGACCAGGAAGTGAACCAGGGACCTCTTGGTTAATGGGTGGAAGCTTAACCTCTGAGCAACACTGGCAAGGCTGTTTCATGAAATTTGCTATTAAAACCTACAATATGGAACAATTAAAAGTTCACCTTTTTCAATATTAAAATTAATCAAAAATAAACTTACCCGTTCCCGCTCGGGTTTTACAAGTGCAAGAGAATTTCCTGCAACCAGCACACAAAAGAAAATGTAAAAATAAGAATAGGAAAATAATCAGAGTCTCTGTGGGAAGAACCTATAACTTTTAATGGCAAAATACTACACATATTGCCTGCTCAGTACCTCCAGGTTTTTAGATGAGCCTTTTGTGGTAGTATCTAAACAGTCAGCTCACAAAATAACTCCAAATCTGGAAATGTAATTCTAAATTATTCTTATCTGTGAAAAATACGTCTAAGTGTTGTGCAGCAATCACCAATCTCTATTGATGATATCATGTTTCTTTTAATTTATTTTTTAGTAAATGAGACATTCTAGTCAGAGAAGACAATGCCTTGTTTAATGTCTCTAATATGCGTTCCATAAAGTCACCTAACTTGAAGAAATTAATTACGACTTAAGGAAATAGTAGTTAGTTCTAATATCCATGGTGTGTTCAACACATTACAACTACTTTACTCAAATTCTTCAGTCTCTTTTCACTAAAGAAAGATAAATTTCCAGGTGAGGGATGATTGAGTTCTCCCCTCACACAAAGTTTTTACTTTAATGGCCTCAGAACTGGCACACAACAAATCACATTGCCAAGGAATGTCAGATCTAGGAAACGTCATTACTCCCTACACTCGGCATTTAGCAAACATAGAATCTGACCTCCAAAAAATAATAATAATAATTAGGTAAATTATTTTAGTCATAAATGAGCAAAAGCTAAGTTCTGCTCATTCTAACCCACCTCTCTGCTACCATTCCTCTAAGGTAGGAAAAGAGAAAAAGCAATCCACAGATGTAATTCCTGAAAAGGGCTCTGTAACTTGCTCCCTTTCATTTTGCCAGTTAAAATATTACATACCCAATAAAAGAACATGCTCCATTTCAAGATAACAGAAGTCGTCTCCTGCACTTTCTAAGATATAGGAATAGCTTCATCCAGAATTGAAATGTACTCACCAGAGTAAAGAGAAAATGCCAAGGCAGTGATGAAAATAATTCTGATACATGATGAGAAGAAAGACATTTTATCAAGTCTGAAGAAAAAACCCAAAAGGAATGTTTACAACACATTGCACAGAGACAAATTTCCTATTTATAAGTGAAAGTTTCTTACAGACAAAGGACCTGCTACTTCCCTAGATTCCTAATTATATTGGACTTTCCCTTTTTTCTTTGCACAAGCTCACAGGATCAAGGAGACATAAATGTGAACAGGAGGCCTCAAAAAGACTTGAGAGAAACACCAGGACACATTCTCAGCACACTTAAGAAGGAGCTGTTCATTCCCAAACCTTGGCTCAGCCCAAAGAGGCCTGACACCACTTTAGGAAATATGGGCACTGGAATCGCCGTTTTCTTCAGAATATAGAAACATTTCAGGAAGGACTGACCTACAGCAGGCCTCACAGAAATGCTGAACACCATGGCCAGCCCATAGATTCCCCACCCAACCTCCCTGAAACAGGAGGCAGTGGAGCCTGAGGCCTACAGCACTGGAGACTGTGCCTATTTTGTTCCCCTTTTCTTTGTCAACCCCCTTCACCCAGCTGAGGTGTCTCCTTTACTGGCTTGCTGTTGAGGAGCTTGATGGGGTTAAAATACATGGCTCATAATAACATAAGCCAGAGGTATTTTGTGTAAAACAGCTTGTGAGAGATGTCACTCAAATATTTCTCAATAGGTCTTCCCTCCCCAGGAGGTTTGGGATAATTTTCTGATATTCTCAAAAGTATGGGGTGGGGATAAAGTAATAAACAGTGCTTTAAAATCCTAAAATGGAGGAGAGATATGAAATCTTTTCAAGTTATTGTGTTGGAAAGGAAGGAGAATCAAAGCAAGAAAGAGAAGAATAAATTTTGGAAACTGTAATTACACCCATATAGAGGCCATTAGTATTTTGCAACACTAGGAGCATATTAGACTCTATTGGAGATTTGGTTAATTAAACTTTTTATTTTGAGAAAAATGGAGAGTCTCATAAAGCTGTAAGTAATAGTACAGAGAGTTATCATGTTCCTTTTAACCAATTTCCCCCAAGGGGACATCTCATAAAGCTATAGTACAATTTCACCACCAGGAATATTTAAAAAGCTCCCAGAACATTAGGCAGCCAGCTTTGAACTTAGGCTCGAGTACAACATGGAAATAATAAGTTCATGAGAGAAAGAAAGCTGAGGAATGAAACTGAGACTACACGGTACAATGCACTAAATAAATTTTATATTGAATCATTTTCTCTGAGGAATAAGTGAAGAAAATGAGATCAAGTCAGTATAGCCCAGCTGGCTTAAAATAGAGTCTGTATAGTCAGGTTGACAAAATCAGTTCAAACCAAATGTGCTGAAGCTTGAGGAATGGATTTTATGTTAACTGGCCTGAGGACTCATAAACGGAGGGATATTTCATGTTCATGAATAGGGAGACTCCTTACTGTCAAGATGTCAGTTACTCCCAAGTTGACCTATAGATTCAATACTGCCCCAATCAAAATCTCAGTAAGTTATTGTGTGGCTGCTATTAAACCCATTCTAAAGTTTATATGGAAGGCAAAAGATCCAGAATAGCCAATAGAGTATTGAAGGAGAAGAGCAAAGTTGGAGGATCGATGCTACTCAACTTCAAGTCTCACTATAAGTAACTCAATAATCAAGACTGGGCCTTGGCAGAAGAAGACACAAGTTGATTAACTCAACAGAACAGAGATCCCGGAAACAGTCCCCCATAAATATTCACAACTGATTTTTGACAAATGAGCGAAGGTATTACAATGAGGCAAAGATAGTTTCTCAAAATAGTGCCTAAACAACATGATATCCACATCCAATAAAATAAGCGTAAAAACAGACGTTATACCCATCACAGAAATTAAGTCCAAATGAAGCACAGACCTAATTTAAAATGCAAACTTTAAAACTCCTAGGTGATAAGATAGGAGAAACCTGGGGAAAGGTGAATACTATTAAATACCATACTTTTTTTAAAAAAAAATTCTTACCGAAAGATAATTTTTTCATTGATTTTCAGAGGGCCTGGAAGGTAGGAAAGAGGTGGAGGGAGGGAGAGAGAGAGAGAGAGAGAGACATCTATGCCAGGGAGACATTTCTTGGATGCCTCCTGCAGGTGCCCAAACCAGTGACAGGGTTGAACCTGTAAACTAGGTAGTTGCCCTTGACCAGAAATCACCTGGGGAATCATCTTGGGAGGACTGGAGGCTGACACTCCAACCACTGAGTCATACTGGGCAGGGCTAAACCCCTTTGCTTTTCATACAGAAGACTGTTCCCTTTTTTCCTTCTGCACCCAAATCAATTAAAAGTAAGCAAATTAAGTAGTACATATGGGAAAAAGCTCAATGAAACTATCTCCTGTAGCATTTAAGAATACATGCATTTTGAATGCTCAATTTATCCTTCAGAGAATCAGGAACAATTAATCGTAGAAGGACCAGAGCTGAAGTAGTCCTGACAGCAATACTGTACAAAGAAAACCCCACAATATGTGTCCCAAGTTACCCACCTCAAGAAGACACAGTACAAAGGGAGGCTGTCTTGTTTACCTGTGCAACCTCAGCTAACTCCACTATGTTGAGCAGTGTATTTTAAATACTGCTATAGGAAAACAAATGTCAGGAGAAAAGGACACAGAGGGATCATATGTCCTAGCAGTGACTGGGAAGTTGCCACACACAGAGGTCATCAAAGCCATTCGTACAGCAGGAAGTTTAGAGGACAATTTGATCGGATGGGCATAATGAATGGGGAGGGGAGAAAATGGTAAGTGTTTATAAATCCTAAAATAAATAAGACATGAAGTCTTTCTAAGCAAGGGAGCTGTGTAGGATCAGGAGATAAGGCAGGAAAAGAATGTCAGAAACTACAATTTGCAGATATGTCTGGAACATCAGTAGTTTTAAAACATAGATAGCTATGAGCAGTACCTAGAGAACTTTGTAAAATTACCTGTGCCCATTTTCTCTCCCCAAGGTTGCAATTCCATTTGCTATATGAGATCCTAGTGACTGATGTGTTTTTTTTAAGTTTCTAACATGATGGTAACTTGCAGCTACAGTTGAATGTGACTGAGCTAGAGCCACAGAGCAATCTCTGGGACACTATTACATCAGTCTTCCTGCTTCCATATAGCAGAGCTTTCATCGTTAGTGGAGAAACATACAAACCTGTGTGGGGGTAGCTTTGTTCAGACATTTATGTTAGGTTTCTTTTGGAAATGTAGCTTGTTTCAAATTTCTGTGATCCAGTCTCAAATAAAAGGAAACTCTCAAAAGATATTCTTAAGAATCCAGAGCCAGCCCTGGCTGGTGTCCTCAGTGGTTTGAGCGACAACCCATGCACTGAAGGATTTGGGGTTTGATTCCCAGTCAAGGGCACATAGCTGGGTTGAGGATCCATCCTCAGCCCCTACTGGGACCCGTGGGGGAGGCAACCAATGCCTGTGTCTCTCTCACATTGATATTTCTCTCTCTCTCTCTCTTTCCCCTTTTCCCACTCCCTCCCACTGTCTCTAAAAACCTATGGCAAAAATATGCTCCAGTGAGCATTAACAAAAACAAAAGAATGTAGACAACTGTGTTCCATGTCTTAGCTCTGTGGCTTAGTATGTAATAAATCTTACAGTTTTTATATATTATCTGACTAAAGTTAGCTCATTTATAAAAAATGAATTAAAGCAAAATAGCTGCATGCAATTATTAAATGTTTTCATATAAAAAATGCATAAAAGTGCCTTTATCAAATAAAAATAGAATAAAGACAGAAGCATTTTCAAATAGTTAGTGAAACCCTGTTACATAAAAGGGCTGTATCATTTATTGAAAAATATCAGCAAATGGAATACTGCCATATTTTTAAAAGATTAAGTAAAATATTCCAGAACTCAATGTTGATTCAACATTTGAAAACTAAGAAATGTAATTCACTATATTAACAGAGTTAAGGAGAAAATCATATGACCAGCTAGACAGATATTCATGATAAAAATAATTTTAATGACTAAAATGTAAGTAGATACTAAGCTTGATGAAGAACATCATGAAACACAGCAAACAGTGTAATTCATGCTGTAATTTTTATTGCTTTCCCATAAGATGAAGAGATCTCAGATAGTGCAATAAAGAAAGGAAAAGAGGGAAGGAAAATGGTGTAGGTTTAGATGGATGTGTCGGTGCTTTGCCCTGGAGCAGATAAGGGCGAGCAGCTGAAAAGGGTAACATACAGCCTGAATAAGCAGAGGAGATTCAGCTGTGAGACAGTCTGCAGCCAGGAAAGACAGAGAACACCTAGAAAAAGGGGACGGTTAGAGATTGAGGCTGAAACCTCCCCCGGGCTGCTGGCTCAGCTGGGAGACCGCGCCATCTTGAGTCGTAGTTACTGGCATCCAGAGATTGGCTACTAACCCGGAGGCAACAGCTCTCAAGCAGCGTGACTACATGAACTCAGATGAGCCCTGCTTCTCCCCCCGGAAAGGTTAGACTTCCCCCAAAGGTGTGGTTTGCAATTCAGGTTGGAGAGAGAAACATGGGCGTGGGGGAAATCTGTGCCCCACAAAGTCCTTGGCCTTTGGGTCCAGCGTGACACACAAGTGGGGAAGGGAAGGGCTCCCGCAGGGCTGCTGGCAGAAGGGAACACTATAAATAAGCCCATAGTTGGACTTGATGTAAAGGGGCAGCCTCAGATTGTGCCAGCCTGCCAGCTACTTGGTGCCAGGGGCCAGAGCGCGCTGAGACTCCGTGCAGATCTGGAAGGTGGAGCCCTGTGAGTTCGCACAGCATCCCTGGCTCTTGTTTACACACTTCCTCTTAAATCTGTGCCTTTGATTGTTGAACCCAGTGCATGGGATTACCCAGTTGGGGTCACTAGCAGCCTGTAGGGGAAGGTTGTTTTTGGGGAGCCTGGAAAACAGAGCTGGGAGTGGCGACTGGGGAACCAGCTCTGGGTGGAGCTGGTTCAGGTACAATAGAGAACTCCTGGTCAGAGAGGACTTATAGCTTTGGAGGTTAATCCAGACACACTGCCACCCAGAGGCAAAGCCATGAACTGACTTCTCTGTAAATACAGATAAAGGCAGTCTGGGAAACCAATACGGCCTGCCTTAAAATCAGGACTGTGGCTTACAACACGGAGGAACAGTGTATCAGAAGGAAATTCAACATTCTCCTGAAGACCTGGCGTGCCAAAAAGAAGAGTAGAAGATCTGAAGCACCTTCATTACTGCACATTTTTCTTTTCTTTTCTAATTATTTTTTCACCTTTTAACTAAGAAACCATTTTTTTTCTTTTTTTCATCACCTGATTTTACCCTTTTAATTAGTACATTTTTATTTTTAACCAATATTATTACTGCTACCATTTTACCATTTTTTAAAGTGTCATTTTATTTTCTCTTTAATTTATTTTGGGACTAATGTTCTCCATTTTATTTTCATCACCCTTTAGCAACATTTTTTTCTACCTCAATTTTGCCTCTGTGCTAAAACCCTCTTCCCCACTTTTTCCCTTTTGTTGTCCTGTTTCTCTTACCCTACTCCAGCTTTAGATTTTCCCAATTCTTTTCACACCCTGTCTAAATTTCACCCTACTTATATATCCTATTTCCATTCCCCTGCTCTAAATCCTTATACACCTCTCCCTTATCTTTCTTCACTATCCAAATTTATTTTTTTCTTTCTTCTTTTCTCTCTCTATTGTTTTACTGTTGTTTGTCTGATTGTTGAGAATATTGGGGTTTTTTTTTAAGGATTGTTTGTGAGGTTATTCTGCTTATTCTTTTTATATTTCTGTCCCTCCCGCGCCCCCGGTTATTTTTGTGCTTCTGTTTTCCCTTGCGTCGCTTGATATTATTGGTTGTTTGTAGTTTGCATTCATCTCCAGGGATCTGTTGCTGGAATTTGTTGGGATTAGTGGCAGCTCTATAGGAATTTTCTCCTCATATAAATAGTCTCTTCCCCTCTTCTACTTCATTCTCTTTTCTCTCTTACTTTTTTTTTCTTCTTTTTCTCCCTCCCTTTTCCCAATTTCATTTTTGCACTCCTTTTTTTCTTTCTTTTTTCTCTTCTATCTTTTTCTCTTCTTTCTTCCTTATTTCCTAACTCTCTTAGCTCGGGTGGCCTCCTTTATTTGGGGTAATTAATATTGTAAATACATTCGTGTTTGGTGCCTGGTACGTTGTGCCTTGTTGTATGGTATTTTGTGCCTTTAAATCAATGCAGCAGATCCAAGCAAAAGCGGCCCCCTGATCACCACACGCTCTGTCTGGGGAACAGTTATTGTGTGTGAAGCCTCCCTCCATCAACCAGAAGAGCCACCACAGCTGTGACCAGCACCCACCAGAGGAACTTATACCAACGGAGGAGCAGCTGCTTCCACAACCGCCGAAGGAGCAACCACAGCCCGAGGAGCCACTGCCACCCAGGGAGCAGCCACTGAACGACTCAACAACTAGATATATCAGTGAGATCAAACATGGGTAGACAAAGAAACCCCCAAAGGAAAGAAAAGGAGGACTCGCCAGAAAAGCAGCTGAGTGATACAGAGGCATGCAACATGACAGAAAAAGAATTCAGAATAAGGGTCCTAGAGTGCATAAACCGGATGGAGGAAAAAATCAATAACATATGCAAGAAGCTAGAAGAAACAGATGAAAAAATCAACAACTTCATGAAGACCCAAGAAGAAATGAAGAGCAATATAATTGCAATAAAAAACACCATTGAAAGTATCAACAGTAGACTAGGAGAAGCGGAGGACCGAATTAGTGAATTAGAAGACAAGGAAGCAAAACACACCCAAACTGTACTGCAATTGGAGAAAAAAATTAAAAGACAAGAGGAGAGCATAAGGGAGCTTTGGGACAACATGAAACGAAACAACATACAAATAATAGGGGTGCCAGAACAACAGAAAGATGAACAAGGATTAGAAAACCTATTTGAAGAAATAATATCAGAAAACTTCCCTGAGGTGGGGAAGAAAAAAGTCACACAAGCCCAGAGAGTCCCAAACAAGGTGAACCCGAAAAGACCCACACCAAGGCACATCATAATTACCATGGCAAATGTTCAGGACAAAGAGAGAATCATACACGCTGCAAGAGAGAGTGGAAAGTTACATACAAGGGATCTCCCATGAGATTATCAAATGATTTTTCAACAGAAACACATCAGGCCAGAAAAGAATGGACGGAAATTTACAAAATGATGCAAAGCAAAGGACTTAATCCAAGAATACTCTACCCAGCAAGGCTATCATTCAAAGTTGAAGGGGAAATAAGAAGCTTAACAGACAAAAAAAGGCTAAGGGAGTTTATCACCACCAAGCCAGCAATGCAAGAAATGCTAAAGGGACTGGTGTAAAAAGAAGAAATAAAAGGCTCAGAAAGAAAACAGCCACACAAAAAAAGAAATGGCTACAAACAAGTACCTTTCAATAATAACTTTAAATGTAAATGGACTAAATGCTCCAACCAAAAGACATCGAGTGGCTGAATGGATAAAAAAAACATGACCCATACATCTGCTGTCTACAAGAGACCCACCTCATTAGAAGGGACTCACACAGACTGAAAGTGAAGGGATGGAAAAATATCTTTCAGGCAAATGGAAAGGAAAAGAAAGCTGGGGTAGCAATACTTATATCGGACAAAATAGACCTCAAAGTGAAGGCCATAACGAGAGATAAGGAAGGCCACTTCATAATACTGAAGGGATCAATACAACAAGAAGATATAACCCTGGTAAACATATATGTACCCAATGCAGGATCACCCAAATTCATAAAAAAAAACTCCTGGAAGATATCAAAGGAGAGATCGACAACAATACAATCATAGTAGGGGACTTTAATACACCACTGACATCACTGGATAAGTCCTCTAGACAAACAATCAGCAAAGAAACAGCAATCCTAAATGACTCACTAGATCAGATGGACTTAATAGACATCTTCAGAACACTTCACCCCAAAGCCGCAGAATATACATTCTACTCAAATGCTCATGGGACGGATTCAAAAATAGACCACATATTGGGTCACAAGCAAAGTCTCCCCAAATTCAAGAAGATTGAAATCATAAAAAGCATCTTCTCAGACCACGAAGGCATAATATTAGAAATAAACTACAATAAAAACAACCCAAAATACTCAAACACTTGGAAGCTGAATAGCATGTTATTAAATATTGATTGGGTTACCAATGAGATCAAAGAAGAAATTAAAAACATCCTGGAAACTAATGACAATGAAAACACAACAATCCAAAACCTATGGGACACAATGAAAGCAGTCCTGAGAGGGAAGTTTATAGCTCTACAGGCCCATCTCAAAAAGCAAGAAAAAATGGTAGTAAATCATCTAACTCTACAACTCAAGGAATTAGAAAGAAAGTAACAAGAAAACCCCACAGTGAGCAGAAGGAAGGAGATAATAAAGATTAGAGCAGAAATAAATGACATAGAGACCAAAAAAAGAATACATAAAATCATTGAAACCAAGAGCTGGTTCTTTGAAAGAATAAACAAGATTGACAAACCTCTAGCCAGACTCACCAAGAAGCAGAGAGAGGACCCAAATAAACAAAATCAGAAACAATAGAGGCGAAATAACAGCAGACCCCACAGAAATACAAATGATTGTTAAAAAATATTATGGACAGCTCTACTCCAACAAACTAGACAACCTTCAGGAAATGGACAAATTCCTAGAAAAACACAACATTCCAAAACTCAATCAGGAAGAATCTAAAAATCTCAATAGGCCAATAACTAAGGAAGAAATTGACGCAGTCATTAAAAAGCTTCCAGCAAACAAAAGCCCAGGACCAGATGGCTTCACAGGGTAGTTTTACCAAACATTCAAGGAAGAACTAAAACCTATCTTCCTTAGACTACTACAAAAAATTCAAGAGGAAGGAACACTTCCAAGTTCATTCTATGAAGCCAGCATCACCCTGATACCAAAACCAGGTAAAGACAACACAATGAAAGAGAATTACAGGCCAATATCCCTCATGAATATAGATGCCAAAATCCTCAACAAAATCTTAGCAAATCGGATCCAGCAGTACATTAGAAAGATCATACACAATGACCAAGTAGGATTTATCCCAGGGATGCAAGGATGGGTACAATATCCGAAAATCAATAAACGTGATACATCACATAAACAAATTGAAAGAAAAAAACCACTTAGTCATATCAATTGATGCAGGAAAAGCATTTGACAAAATTCAACTCCCATTTTTGATAAAAGCTCTCAGCAAGGTGGGAATAGAAGGATCATACCTCAACATAATAAAAGCCATATATGACAAACCCACAGCCAACATCATACTCAATGGACAAAAACTAACACCATTTCCCCTAAGAACAGGAACAAGACAGGGATTCCCACTCTCACCACTCCTGTTCAATATAGTATTGGAATTATTAGCCATTGCAATTAGACAAGAAGAAGAAATAAAAGGCATCCAAATTGGAAAAGAAGAATTAAAACTGTCCTTATTTGCAGATGACATGATATTATACATAGAAAACCCTGAAGACTCCATCAAAAAACTTTTAGACTTAATAAAAGAATTCGGCAATGTAGCAGGATACAAAATTAACGCCAAGAAATCGATGGCATTTCTATACAACAATAGTGAATTTGCATAAAGAGAGACTAAGAAAACAATCCCATTTACCATCGCACCAAAAAAATTAAGCTACCTAGGAATAAACTTAACTAAAGAGGTAAAAGACCTCTACTCAGAAAACTACAAGATGTTGAAAAAAGAGATAGAGAAAGACATAAAGAGATGGAAGAACATACCATGTTCTTGGATTGGTAGAATCAACATCATTAAAATGTCCATACTACCCAAAGCAATCTATAAATTCAACGCACTTCCCATTAAAATACCAACAGCATATTTCACAGACCTAGAACGAACTCTCCAAAAATTCATCTGGAATAAAAAAAGACCCCGAATAGCTGCAGCAATCCTGAGAAAGAACAAAGTAGGTGGGATCTCAATAACAGATATCAAGCTGTACTACAAAGCCACTGTTCTCCAAACTGCCTGGTACTGGCACAAGAAAAGACATATAGATCAATGGAATAGAATAGAGAGCCCAGAAATTGGCCCGAACCAATACGCTCAATTAACATTTGACAAGGGAGGCAAGAACATACAATGGAGTCAAGATAGTCTCTTCAATAAATGGTGCTGGGAAAATTGGACAGATACATGCAAGAAAATGAAACTAGACCACCAACTTACACCATACACAAAAATAAACAAAATGGATAAAATACTTAAATATACGATGGGAAAGCATAAAAATACTAGAAGAATCCAAAGGCAACAAAATCTCAGACATATGCCGAAGCAAGTTCTTCACGGATACAGATCCTAGGGCATTGGAAACTAAAGAGAAAATGAACAAATGGGACTACATCAAAATAAAAAGCTTCTGCACAGCAAAAGAAACCATCAACAAAACAACAAGAAAGCCCACTACATGGGAGAACATATTTGCCAATGTTATCACTGATAAAGGTTTAATCTCCAACATTCATAGGGAACTCATACAACTCAACAAAAGGAAGATAAATAATCCAATCAAAAAATGGGCAAAGGACCTAAATAGACACCTTTCAAAAGAGAACATTCAGAAAGCCAAGAGACATATGAAAACATGCTCAAAGTCACTAATCATCCGAGAGATGCAAATCAAAACAACAATGAGGTACCATCTCACACCTGTCAGACTGGCTATCATCAACCAATCCACAAATGACAAGTGCTGGAGAGGATGTGGAGAAAAAGGAACATTCGTGCACTGCTGGTGGGAATGCAGACTGGTGCAGCCACTATGGAAGACAGTATGGAGTTTCCTCAAAAAACAAAAAATGGAACTCCCATTTGACCCTGTGATCCCACTTCTAGGAATATATCCCAAGAAAACAGAAACACCAGTCAGAAAGGATATATGCACCCCTATGTTCATAGCAGCACAATTCACCATAGCTAAGATCTGGAAACAGCCTAAGTGCCCATCAGTAGATGAATGGATTAGAAAACTGTGGGTACATCTACACGATGGAATACTATGCTGCTGTAAGAAAGAAGGAACTCTTACCATTTGCAACGGCATGGATGGAGCTGGAGAGCATTGTGCTAAGTGAAATAAGCCAGTCAATGAAGGAAAAATACCACATGATCTCACTCATTCATGGATAATAGAGACCATTATAAACTTTTGAACAATAATAGATATAGAGGCAGAAATGCCTCAAACAGATTGTCGAACTGTAGCGGGAAGGCTAGGGAGGGTTGGGGGGAGAGCAGAGTGGGGGGCAGGAGATCAACCAAAGGACTTGTATGCATGCATATGAGCATAACCAATGCACATAAGACACTGGGGGGTAGGGGAGGCCAGGGGATTGTCAAGGGCGGGGGAAAAAAAGGACACATGTGTAATACCCTTTGTAATACTTTAAGCAATAAAAAAAAAGAAAAAAAAGAAAAAAAAGAAAATGGTCTGTCAGGATAAACACCCACTTTTTAAAATCCTCATCCAAAGGTGTTTATTGGTTTTAGAGAGGAAGTGAGCGAAAGAGAATGAGAGAAACATCAATGTGAGAAGTATAAATAGCTTGCCTCCTGTATATGCCTGGACCAGAGATCTAACCAGCAACCTTTCTGTATATTAGGTGATGCTCCAACCAATGGATCCTGTTGCTAGGGAAACACCCACTTCTGAACACTTCCTTTAAGAAGAGGAATAGAAGGAAGGTTTGGGGTTGGGTTTTGGAGGGTTGTTCTTTCATTTTGCATTCTAACTTTTTACAAGAAAAATGTATGTATATATTACATTTGTAGTTAATAAAAATAATAACAGACAAAAAAAAGAAAGGAAAAGAAAAAAGCAGAAGGGTAAGAGAGTTTAAGATTGACAAAGAAAAGTAAAATTGTCTCTATTAGCAAATAGTCACTACATAATAGCCTAAGAAATGTATATTTTAAAAGGCAATTACAGTTCTAGACTATTGACTCAGTGGATAGAGCTTAGGACTGAGGACTGAAGGGTCCCAGGTATGATTCTGGTCAAGGGCATGTACCTCATTTGCAGAGTCCATCTCTGGCCTGTATAGGGGCCCAAGCAAGAGGCAACCAATCAATGTGGCTCTCTCACAGTGATGTTTCTCTCTCTCTGTCACCTCTGGTAAGGGACCCAAAAAAAAAAGGGGGGGTGGCAATTACAAAAATTAAAAAGAAATGCATTATAGTTAAAGGATACAAGGTCAATATATACTAGCAAAAATGACAAAAACTTAACTTTACAATATTTTCCCAACAGCTTTGATAAGGTATAATTCACATACAATAAACTTCACATACTAAACTGTGCAGTCTGATAAATTTGACATATGTATACGCCCCTGAAATGATCTTTACATTCAAGATAGTGAATATATCCATCACACCCAAAGTTTCCTCCTGTCCATCCCTTCCTCTCTCCCCAGGCAGATGATGATCTGTTATCACTTTGTATTAGTTGCCTTTTCTAGAATTTTACATAGATACAATAATGCCATATGTATCCTAGTTTGCCTTTCATTCAGCAAAATTATTTTGGGAAACATCTGTGTTGTTGTGTGTATCAGTACATTTACATTCTTTCCAATTTGAAAATATCCAAAATAAAGTTGCCACAAATATTCATATACATGTCTTTCTTAAGCATATGCATACATTTCACTTGGTTGAATGCCTAGCAGTGGAAGGACTGGAACACAGAGTAGTTCATAAGGTTTAAAAGTTCCTTATTATTAAAGAGTCTGCCAAATTGTTCAAGCAATTTAAAAAATCTTACTGTTAATTTGGACAGCAAGGCCATCTATGAGGATAGTAATGAGTTTATTAGAATACCTCATTTTAGTTTATTTCAGTTTCAATATCTAGAAATCCTGGGAATTGGTGGATGAATTTGTGCTTTGAGAGAACAAAGATGTGACCAGAATAGCCTACTTGATTTAAACAAATGCCGCCTATCTAAGATGTCAGCTTATTGGTACTAGAGAAAAAATTAGTAATCAGATCTTACTGTCTGTTAAATGCCCCATGCATCCAGAGAAAATAAAATAGAGGCAGGGAAAGAATAGATATTTAGCAAAATTCCCTGGTCCTCTTCTTAGCCCCCCTTGAATCAGAAGTTAAACTGGGGAAATCTAGGAGTCAGAATTGTTAGCGAGACCTCTAATATTCCTACGTAAATAAGGAAACGCTGGTTTCCAGGGTCTTCTAAATGAAAGGTACGATTAGATGCTTGTGCCTTCAGAGTTAGATGATTCCCACCCTTACGTGAATTATGGCCAGGGTAAAGTGGTTGCATTTTTCAGTACTATCGACCTTTTATGAAACATTCTAGATTACTTGCTTTAGGAAGATTGGTAAATCTCAGAACAAATTTAATAAGCACAAATTAATGTTATATGGGGACCTTGGGGCATATTTGCCAAATTTTCCATTTTTCCTTATCTTGAGATGTCTCCTTAAATATTCAGTGTTCAGCTTTGACAGACGTGGTTACTGGTTTTGCAGGACATTTGGTCCTGTCCAAAATTTCCACTGAGACATTAGGTCCATGCAAAAGAGTCCTTCATATTTTGTTCTGCCCTAACATCCATGGGGACATTTGTTCCATTTATTTATGTTAATATAAATCCTACTCTTCTGCAGGATCTGAGCCCTGACCTATATACCTACCCGATGTGTCATTGCCAGCCCTGCGACCAAGGTAAGAAGGGTTGTTATTGGCAGTACAGCCACAACACAATCATTCAACCAATACAACCTGATAGCATTTTTATGTCTTAATCCCGTAACCCAGAGTATAAATAAACATTATGGGCTATTTGAATGAAAGGATAACTTCTTAGATTGTATGTTGTTTTTTTTATGTGTTTGTATTGATTTTTAGAGAGAGAAGAAGGGATTCAGAGAGGGAGAGAAAGAGAGAGAGAGAGAGAGAGAGAGAGAGAGAGAGAGAGACATCAACCTGTAACCTGTAACCTGGGTATGTGCCCTCTCTCGGAATCAAACCAGAGACCTTTAGGTACATGGAATAATACTCATCCAACCGAGCCACACTGGTCAGGGCAAGTGTTTATGTTTTTGACAGGATCCAATTTCAAAGACTTTTTGGTGAGAACCAAATGTCTCCATGGACATTTTGGATAGGACCAATTGTCTGCCAGTTGTGGTTAGGAATAAGAATTGTTATGGGATGTGTTTATAGGTGCCTGCAGACTTGGCTCAGACACAGAAATTATTCTTGTCATCACCAACAGGTTCCATGTCATTTACTTTAAAGAAAAAAAGATTTTTGAGTTTGAATAAATATCACAAGCCATTTTCCAAAAGCTGTGCTCAATCCATCACTCACATGCATGCTACAAAGGGCATCTCCTGTGAGGAGTGAGGGCCTTTTGTGATACTCAAGGGCCGAGTTTCCTTTATCTAAAATAATGTGTCCACCTTCTAAGGAACTTCTGAAATGGAGACGTGTGTACGTCTTTATCCCCTTCCTCCACCCTGCTAGCTGGGTCTGGGAGAATAAAAAACTTTGTTCCTTACATGTTAATTTTGAGATATCTCAATATTATCTCAATATCTTGAAATATCTCAAATATTTATCTCTTACAGGGTTTCCCAGTAGATTCTGTGGTAAAGATTTGTGAATAAATTCATTTATTTGGGAAAAAAATTCAGGACACATCAGTACGATGATATTGGGGACATGAGGCAGGAAAATGCAGGGAATAAATGAACAGTATGTTTTCTAGCTGGTTAGTTAGCATTATGGGTAAATAGAGTACATTCTTTAGTAAGACTCTGAAGGTAGAGTGCAACATAAGGTCAGATTCCCAACCGCAATGTATGAATTCTTATTGCTCTACATCCTTCTCAGAATTTGGTGTTGTCAGTGTTCCAGGATTTACCCAGTGCATTAGTGTTGTAGTAGCATCTCATTTTTTAAATGTCAGTTTGTCTGATGACATATAATGTAGGGCATCTTTGCATATGCTCATTTGCCATCAGTCATATTTGATGAATTGTCTGTTAAAGTCTTCGGCTCATTTTTTAAAATCAGGTTACTTGTTTTCTTATATTTGAGTTTTAAGAGTTCTTTGTACATATTCAATAACAGTGCTTAATGAGATTTGGTTTCTTTGAAACATTACTCCCATTCCATGCATTCTGTTCTTATTCCCTTGATTTTGTCTGTCACAAAAAAGAAGTTTAAATGTTAATGAATTCCAGTTTATCAATTATTTCTTTTGTGGACTAAGCCTTTAGTTTTGTATCTAAAAAGCCATTACCACCCAAGGTCAGCCAGGTTTTCTTCCATATTCGCTTCTAGGAGTTTTATAGTTCTGCACTTTACATTTTGGTCTGCAATCTTCTTTGCGTTCATTTTTGTGAAGGGTATAAAGTCTGTGTTCAGGTGTTTTGCATGCAGATGTACAGTTATTCCATTTGTACACCATTTGTTGAGAAAACTATCCTTGCTCCAATGTATTGCCTTTACTCTTTCCTCAAAGATCAGTTTGCTGTATTTATATGAATCTATTTCTAGATACTTCCTTCTGTTCCACACATCATTTGTCTATTCTCTCACCAATATACACTGTCGTAATGTATCAATTGATTCTTGACAAGAGTTCTAAGAAAATGAAATTGCTAAAAAATAGTCTTCTCAACAAATGATGGTATGACAACTGGATCGCCACCTGCAAAATATATAACTTTGTAGCCATAATTCTCACCACATGCAAAAATTAACTCAAAACCTATCAAAGTTCTAAATGCCAGTACTAATGTTATGAAACTCTTAGAAGAAAGCCTTGGTGCAGATCTTTTTCAGTTTGGATTACACAGCAATTTCTTTTACTAAACAACAAAGGTATATGCAACAAAGGAAAAATATAGATAATTTGGAATTCATTAAATTTGTAAAAATTGCAGCAAAGGGCACATCAATAAAGTAAAAAAGACAATCTGAAAATCAGGGAAAACAATTGCAAGCCATATCTATATATATAAAAGCCTAAGTAACAGAATGACCAAACAGCTGAACAACCAGTTGACTGGTCCCTATGAAGCACACTGATTACCAGGGTGCAGAGGCTCAATGCTGGAGCTGCCCCCTGGTGGTCAGTGTGCTCCCACAGTGGGAGTGCCACTCAGCTGACTGGCAGACACCAGACAACTGGTTAATGGCTGGCAAGTGCAGCTGTGGTAGCTGGAGCCTCTCCTGCCTCCACAGCAGCACTACTGAGAGTGAGGGAGGCAGGTGCAGCAGAGCTAGGATGAGAAGAAGGGGCATGGTGCCTGGCCTGGGCTCAGGTTCCTCACTGGCCTCCTGCTGCTTTGCGCACTATTACATTACTCGGGTGATGTCTGACTGCCAACTTCCCCCAAGGGGTCCTGGATTGCAAGAGGGCACAGGGACCCAAGGCTAGGAACCCCACTGGTGCATGAATCCGTGCACTGGGCCTCTAGTATCTAATAAGGGCCTTGGATCTAGATTATATTAAGTACACTAACAACCTTTGTCTTGATGATTTGTGAGCGACAAAGAAAATAACAATTTTCCTCCCAATTCTCAGAAATCAAACAATCTTTGATTAGATTTTGAAGTTCATTCAATTATAGATAAGGCCTATGTTTTGTAGTACAAATCCGTATTGCCTAATATTCGTGATTGTAAGATTAACCCTGGGTACTTGTTAGAATTCAAGTCCTAGATCCCTCTTCTAGAGGCTTTGACTCTCTCTGATAAAGAGGATCCTAAGTGTCTGTAATTTTAATGAACACCCAGGTAATGTGTTATTTTTTTTACCTTGGAAAGTAGTTACTTTTAGTTACCAAAGTAATCATGTGCTTTAATCCATTAATCAACAAAAGGTTGTATTTTTAATAAAGATAATATTGTTTAACATTGTATTGATTGAAATATTTATGATTGTAAATTGCATTAGGTTTTATATTATCAAACACACGATTAAGGTAGTTTTTCAACTGCTATTTAATAAGTGAACAGAGAATGAAAATCAATCAAAAGTTCTTAGAGTTGGGAGACAATTTTCAGCACGCTATATTCCATCTTGTATAGCATACAAGGCTTTGTCTGATCACCTAGGAATTTTACACCCTGATTGAAAAGACTCTGATTGGCTGCAGAATTCATTGGAAAATAGGATTGCCATAAAAGCCACAAGAGTGTGTAGCTCAGTCATTTGCATTCCCCATAATGCTCAAATCCAAAAGATCTCTGACTTTCTCTGTAAAGAAAAAGAAAGAGACATTAGAAACAGCATTTAAAATTCCCTGGATGATGCACTAAGTGCTTGTAAATGAGCAGCATGATGTGGAGAAGCTGCGCTCCACCTCCACAACCAACTGGGACCCACATGCTCCCCAGAACCTTCACACATCCTTCCCTCAACTGGGGCTACTTGTCCCTTCCTACATGGTCAGTCCTGGTTCAGTCGAGGAAACCACCCAGACTGGAGAGATGAGAGGAATGAAGATTGTTTTGATGGTTCTCTGGAAGTAGAAGCCACTTTGGGGATCGACTAAGAGGAAATAATTTTGAGAGACAATGAAGAGGAAAGTAGGGAGGCTGGCTGAACCTTTAGATTGCAGACTCCTTTGGAGTGAAGCACATAGGAAAGGAGGCTGGGTAGAAGTGTGCTGGAACGCCCTGCTGTCTAAGGAAGGTTCACAGTCTGTCATGGAGTTCAGAGACAAGGTTGACCCTCAGAGGAGTCCCTTCCTAGCATGAGTAGGCCCATTGTGATGGATTTCAAATTTCTGTAGTCAAGTAGTGTTTTTTGTTCAGTTATGGTCCCTGTAGCTTGGTTGCTACATCACAAAGATGATCAGTTATCAGATGGACTTCAGAAGTCAATATATTGGGCATAGACTCATTCATAAGTCCTAGTGGTTAAATTAATTGATTTGTATATTTCCAGAATATCCAGCAGATATATTGAGAGGTCAAATACAAATCTGCTTTTGCAAATGAGAATTCCCGGGAAAGGTACCAGTGTGATCCTGTGGCATTTACCGAGATAGTACAATTTTTTCCCATATATTCTAGTACTGTGCATAGGCTTTCAAAAACATCGGTTTTCCTATCATTTTGTAATGGTTTCCTCATTATTTTGGAAGAGCCAATATTTAGCCTTATATTCTTACAACATTTCACTGCAGAAAACACATTCATTGGAGTAAGTTTTCTTATTCGTTGCGCAGACTGGATCATATTCTTTGGTGCACATATGTAATCGATCTTTATAAATATTACAGTCGGGCTATCAAACATAAAGAACAACATAAAATTTGTCAGATAATGTACTCTTTTAAAAAAATGTCTTTAACCTTAGTATAAGATTCCATGCATCCAAATGGAATGAAAATATTCTATATTGTGGTTTGGAAATACACACTCTACTTAGTCATAAAATTTTATTGATATATTTTTACAAACCCAATATCATTCTTAAAAGCAGATAAATGGTTGAATGTATTTTTATAATGTAACCACTTTCATCTCACTTCTACTCATACCTGCATCGGATTTCCCCCATTTTTTCATATCACAAATATAGTAAAAAGGAATTTTAATTATTTCCCTATATTTTTCAATGATTTAACTACTAGAGAATCAGATACATTCAGATTATCACCACATATGTATATATTCATATATGTTAGTATTTGCATACATATACGTATGTAAAATTTGGTTAGTAATGGCACTATTCATAATTTTACTTAAATAAACAATATGGTGTGTATTCTTACATTACTGCCTTTTGAAATGTCCTTGTAATCTCTATCTATTTAAGTGTTTCTCCTCTCTATAATATTCTCCTCTATGAATATTTGAAAAGTATTATTTTTTATCTACCTTTCAGTGGATAATTTTTGCTATCTTCTTGTTTTTCTAGAGATATAATTCTACTTTAAATAGACTGAAACCTTTATCAGGTGCTTGCACATAACAAGGATACCTAATAATGTAATCTTTGAAATAATGGGATATTTTATCTTGTCCAAAATACCAAATATTCTTATATGGCTAGCTAGATATTATTTATTAAACTTAGCATAATAATGGCACAGTTTAAATAAAAATTTTTGAAGGATCATTCTGTTGCACATTTTTTTGGTGATTTTTTTTTTTTTTTATAAAAGAACAAGTGAGAGGGACTAGAGAGATAGAAACACCAATGATAAGAGAGACATCAAAAAGTTGCATTCTGCAGACCCCTTACCGGATATTAAGCCCACAACCTAGGATTGTGGCCTGACCAGGAATTGAACCAGGGGCCTCTTATTTTATGGGTCAACGTTTAACCACAGAACAACACTGGCAGGGCTGTCTGGTGAAATATGCTGTTAAAACTTACAATATAAAATAATTCAAAGCTGCCCCGCTAGTGTCGCTCAGTGATTGATTATCGATCTATGAACCAAGAGATCACGGTTCCAATCCTAGTAAGGGCACAGGCCCAGGTTGTAGGGTGCATCCCTAGTGTGGGGCATGCAAGAGGCAGCCTATTGATGATTCTCTCTCATTATTGATGTTTCTGTATCTCTCACCCTCTCCCTTTCTCTCTGAAATAAATAAAAAATATCTTAAAAATATTAAAAGCTTTTTTAATTTCCAAATTAATACGTATTAACTTACCTCCCCGGGACTGCGTTTTAGTGATGCAATAAAGGTTTCTGCAACAAACACACAAAAGAAAATGTAAAAATAAGAAGAAGGGAAAGAAATCAGAGTCTCTGGTGGAAGAACCTATACTTTTTTGTAGCAAAATTGTATACAAGTTGCCTACTCAGGACCCCCAAGTTCTGAGGTGAGCCTTTTGTGGTAATTACAAAATAGTATTTCACAAAATACATCCAAATCTGGAAATATTATTCCAAATTATTCTCATCTGTGAAAAATAATTTGAAGTGTTTTGCAGTAATCATCAAACTCTCCTGTGAAGATACCATAGTCCTTTTAATTAATTTTTTAATAAATGAGACATCCTGTTCAGAGAAGACAATGCCTTGTTTAATGCCACTTCATATGCCTTGCATAAGGTCACCTAACATGAAGGAATTATTGCTTCATGAAATAGTACTCAGTTCTAAGATCAGGATCCAATTCAACACGTCACAGCTCCTTTACTCAAATTCACCATTCTTCTTGCACTAAAGGAAGATAAATTTTGAATGAATTCTCACCTTATACAACGTTGTGACTTTAGTGGCTTCAGAACTGGCAAACAACAAATCAGATTGCACAGGATTATCTGATCTAGGAGACATCATTATGCCCTACTATCAGCATTTAGCAAACATGGAATCTGACCTCCAAAATAATAATTAGGTAAATATCTTTAGTCATAAATGAACAAAAAACTAAGTTCTACTGCTCATTCTAACCCAGCTCTCTACCTCCATATCTCTAAGGTGGAAATGAGAAGAAATAACCCAAAGATATAATTTTAAAAGGGGGTTTGTAACATGCCTGCTTTCATTTTGCCAGTTTAATTTAAGTATTACAAACCCAATGAAAGAAGCTGCTACATTTCTAGACAATAGATGTGATCTCCTGCATTTTCTAAGATGTGTGAATTGCTTCATCCAGAACAGAAATGTACTCACCAGAATAAAGAGGAAATACCGAGGCAGTGATGAAAATAATTTTGAGCAATGATGAGAAAAAGGACATCTTATCAAATCTGTAGAAGAAACCCAAAAGGAATGTTTACAACACATGACACAGAGACAGATTTCCTATTTGCAATTGAAAGTTTCTTACAGGCAAAGGACCTGCTACTCCCCTATATACCTTAATATATTGGACTTTTCCCTTTTTTCTTGCCCAAACCCACAGGATCAAGGAGACATACAAGGGAACGGAAGGCCTCATAGAGACTTGAGAGAAACACCAGGACACATTCTCAGCACACTTAAGAAGGAGCAGTTCAGTCCCAAACCTTGGCTCCGCCCACAGAAGTCTGACATCATTTAAGGAAAAATGGGCACGGGAATCTCAGTTTTTCCTCAGAATATAGAAACATTTCAGGAAGGACTGACCTGGAGCAGGCCTCACAGCAATGCTGTACACCATGGCCAGCCCATAGATTCCCCACCCAACCTCCCTGAAACAGGAGGCAGTGGAGCCTGAGGCCTACAGCTCTGGAGACTGTGCCTATTTTGTTCCCCTTTCTTTGTCAACCACTTTCACCCAGCTGAGGAGTCTCCTCTACTGGCTTGCCATTGAGGAGCTTGATGGGGTTAAAAATAAATGGCTCATGATAACATAATGCAGAGGTATTTTATGTAACACAGCTTGTGAGAGATGCCACTCAAATATTTCCCAGTAGGCCTTCCCTCAGTAGGAGGTTTGGGATGATATTATGATATTTTCAGAAGTATGGGGTGGGGATAAAGTAATAAACAGTGATTTAAAACCCTAAAATAGGGATGAGATGTGAAAGCTTTTCAAGCTACTGAGTTGGAAAGAAAGGAGGATCAAAGCAAGAAAGAGGCCAATAACTTTAATGTATGTTACTAAATGAATGAAGGCAATCTGAAAAGGCTTTATACTGTATAATTCCAACTATATGATATTCTGGAATAGCGAAAACTATGGAGACAGTAAAAAGGTCAGTGGTTGTCAGGTGTAGGGAGGTGGATTGATGAATAGGTGGAGCACAAAGGAATTTTAGGGCAGTAAAAATACACAATACCATAGTGATTAATGTATGTCATTATATATTTGTTCAAACTCATAGAGTATACAACACCAAGAGTAAACTGTAATATAAACTACACACTTTGTGTGAATATTGTGTTAATGTGTTTGCATCATTCTTAACAAATGTACCACTCTGTTGTCCATGTTAATGGTTGAAACTATGCATGTGTACGGTCAGGAGAGATAGGGACATAGGATATCTCTGTACTTTCTCTCAATTTTGCTGTGAACCACTAATCCCTCTTCAAAAATAATTCTTAATAAAATACATATACACAAGGTTATTTATTTTCTGATGCATAATCTATAATTACAAAAGTTGGAAACATGTATATGCTTTTTTATAAGTAATATAAAAGATTGAATTATTTTCTGTACTTAAAAACAGTAGATTACAGATCACTAAAAGGAGTAATATATGCATAAATATGTATGCTCCTGGTTTGCTGGAATTTCTGTATTTTCTCTGGAGAGGGTAATAACTTAGGATTTTACTTTGTAACATACCAATTTTACTATAAGAATTTTACCATATGACAATTCATTTTATAATAATTTACAAAACTGAAATGTTTTCCATTTCCTAATAAGTGAGAGGTGATTTGCCTGCATCATAAAATCAGAGATTTTGGCCAATTTAGCTCCTGCACAAATAGAATACATTCAATTGCTTGGTATCTCCAATGATATTTCCACATCTGTTATGAGAAGACATGGATGCAGTTCTTTTCATGAGGACACCACATGGCATGAGTGAGCCTTCTGGGCATTGACTGTTGATAGGAAAGTCAAATTGCAAAATCTATAAACAGTGCTAATTTGTACAGAAGATCTAAGTTTGTCTCAAAAAACATTGTATTATTTAAACCCAACAACACCTTCATTTGAAGGTATCATTTTGTTACTGACAGTTTTAGATGAAGAAACTGAAGAGCAAGAAAGATAATAACTTGCTAACATCATTCCAATATAAAGGGAATTAATAGAGACTGACTATTCCAATGTTGTTTCCAATGTTTATGCAGTTGCCTCACAATAAACAACTCTCAATTTCAAAGCAGATGAATTGCCCCAAGAGATATCAAAGAGGGTTTGCCTAAGGTAAGGATTTGATGTTGGGAATGATAACTAAAAATCCCAGACCC
The DNA here is from genome assembly GCF_028538775.1 of Myotis yumanensis. Classification (NCBI taxonomy): domain Eukaryota; kingdom Metazoa; phylum Chordata; class Mammalia; order Chiroptera; family Vespertilionidae; genus Myotis; species Myotis yumanensis. Next base: position 22,522,625 of record NW_027223756.1, on the reverse strand, counting down.
TAGAGAGATTATTCTAGCCATTTCCATTGGAAAATATGACCTCTAACTCCTAAGATAAGGATTCTTCAAGTACTTCCGCTTTAGGGGTGGGAAACAGGATGAATTTCCCTGCCCCAGTATCCAGTGGCCATTCAAATCCACTATATAGTTTCTTACCTTTTACAATATAGGGATTTTAAAAAATCCATCAATGTACCCAAAGGTTCATGTGCACTGTTGTCCATTGGGTTTATCAATTCAGGGATTCTAAACCAAATGGAACGACCAATTTTGTTCCTAGATGATACCAAATCTTGCCTGCATTTTCTAGGATTTGAGAAATACTCTATTTGAGTACAGGATTGGAAATGTACTCACCAGGAGAAAATGGAAATGCCAACATGATGATAATTAAGCTGGCATTGATATTCAAAGAGAAGTTAGCTATTTGAACTCCTTAGAAAGTTGAAAAGAAACCAGGATGTTTATGACAAAGTCCCATAAAGAGTTCAATGAACACAACCAGAGAGGCCACGTCCTGGATCCTCCACCTTGAGAAAGAAGAGACTATACTCCTGAGATGTTAAAGTTCTTTACTATTTTCTTTTTCCTTTTTTTTTTTTTTCACCCAAGGATATTTTTTCCATATATTTTCAGTGAGAGTGAAAGGGAGTAAGGGAGGGAGGTAAGGAGGGAGAGAGGGAGAGCGATAGAGAGATAGAATAAACATTTATGCAAGACAGACACATTTATTGGTTGCCTCCTATAGTTGCCCAGACCAGGGCCACCATAGAACCTGCAACCAAGGTACTTGCCCTTGTCTAGGAATGGAAGCCTAGAGATTCAGGGTAAGGGCAGGGAGCTAACACTCCAACCACTGAGTCATGCTAAACCCCCTTTCTTTTCATTAGGGAAAACTGTTCCCTTTTTTCCTCCTGCACCCAAATCAATTAAAAGTAAACATGTTAAACAATACATATGGAATAAAGCTCAAGAGATCTGTAGCATTTAAGAATACATGCCCTTTTGAATGCTCATTTTAGCCTTCAGAGAACCAGGAACAATTAATCTTAGAAGGAGCAGAGTTGGAACAGTTATGACAGCCATACTGTACAAAAGAAAACACAACAATGTATGCCCATGTTACCCACCTCAAGAAGACACAATACAAAGGCAGACTGTGGATGTCTTGTTTACTTGTGCAGCCTCAGCCAGCTCCTCTATGTTGAGGAGTGTATATTAAATACTGCTATGTAGGAAAGCAAATGTCAGGAGTGATAAGACACAGAGGGATCATAAGCCCCGGCAGTGACTGGGAAATGGCCACACAGAGAGGTCCTCAAAGCTATTCCTACAGCAGAAAGTTTAGAGGACAATTTTATCTGATGGGCATAATGAATGGGAAGGGGAGAAAATGATAAGTATGTCTATAGATCCTAACAGACAAAACATGAAGTCTTTCTAAGCAAGGGAGCTGTGTAGGATCAGGAGATAAGACAGGGTATGAATGTCAGAAAGTACAATTTGCAAATATATCTGGAAACTCCCTAGTTTTAAAACATAGATAGCTATGAGAAGCACGTGGAGAATTTTATAAAATACCTGTGCCCATGTTCCTTCCCCAAGGTTGCAATTCAATTTTTTAGATGAGATCCTAGTAACCAGTATTTTTTAAAAGTTTCTAAGATGGTAATAACATGCAGCTATATTGGAGAGTGACATCTAGAACCACAGAACAATCTCAGGGTCACTATTATATCATTCTTCCTGTTTCCCTACACCAGAGCTTTCATAGTTAGTTGAAGTATACACAAACCAGTCTCTGGCTAGTTTTATTCACACACTTAAATTGCACTTATGTTGGAAATTCAGCTTGTTTCAGATTTCTGTGATCAGTCTCAAAAGAAGGAAAGTAAACTCTAAAATGATAATGACAGTTAGTCTTACTAGTAAGATTCCAGAGCCAAGCTTGTCCGGTTTTTCTCAGTGGTTAATGCATCAGGCCACGCACTCAAGTGTTTAGGTTGAACCTGCATCCAGCTCACACACCTGGGTTGCAGATTTGATCCCCAGCCCCTAGCAGGGCATCTTGGAAAGGCAACAAATCCATGTGTCTCTCTCGCATCTATGTTTCTCTCTTTATCTTCAAACCTCTCCTACTCTCTCAAAAAATCTATGGAAGAAATATTATTCAGTGAAGATTAATAATAACAACAAAAGAATCTACTGATAGAGCCAGACAACTGTGTTTCAGGCCTTAGCTCTGTGGCTTAGTATGTGAGGGACCTTAAACAATTGCATATATTATCTGATTATAAGTTAGCTAATTTGTAAAAACAAAAGAAAAGAAAGAAAGAAAGACAAAAAAGGGAATTAAAATAAAATTGCTGCTTGCAATTGTTAAAAAATTTGTTATATACAAATGCCTGCAAGTGCCTGTACCAGATTAGCATAGAATAAAGACAGAAGGATTTTTCAAATAGTTCATGAAAATCTGTTATATAAAAGGGCTGTATCATTCATTGACCAAATATCAGAAAAATGAATACAGCAATATTTTTTAAAAGATTTGTATAAAGTAGGATTTTCCAGAATTCAAGGCTGATTCAGCATTTGAAAACTAAGAAATATAATTCACTACATTAACAGATTGAAAGAAAAAATCATATGACCAGCTCAATAGACAGGTATTCGTGATTAAAAAAAAACAAAACAACTTTGATGACTAAAATGTAAGTAAACAGTGTGATGAAGGGCATCAGAGCAGACTGCATAATTTATGCTGTGGTTTTGATTGCTTTCCCATAATAAGAGGAGATCTGAGACAGTGTGGTAAAGAACAGAAAAAGAAAAAGCAGAAGGGCAGGGGAGTGTAAGATGTAAAAAGAGAAGTAAAAGAGAAATAACATTGTATCTATTAGCAAATGTTTTCTGCAGAATAGCCTAAGAAGTGTATATTTTAAAAGGCAATTACTAAAATGAATAAGGAATGCATCATAATCACAGAATATAAGGTCAATATATACTAGCAAAAATAATAACTGATATTTACAATTTTTCCCCAGCAGCTTTGCTGAGGTATAATTCACATACAAGAAACTTCACATACTAAACTGTGCAGTCTGGTAGATTTAACATCTGTATGCACCCCTGAAATGATCTTCACAATCAAGATAGTGAACATATTCATTCCCCCGCCCCCCCCCCGCCCCCCGCAAAGTTTCCGCCTGTTCCTCCCTTCCCCTCTCCCCAGGCATCTGATGATCTGTTATCACTTTAGATTAGTTTGCTTTTTCTAGAATTTTTCATAGATGGACGGTGCCATATGTACCCTGGTTTCTCTGGAATTCAGCAAAATTATTTTGACAAACATCCCTGTTGTTGTGTCTATGAGTCCTTCCTTACTTTTTATTGCTGACTAATATCCATTGTATGGATAGGCCATAATTTGTTATTCATTTGCCTGTCCTTGAACATTTACATTATTTCCAGTTTGCAGATATACAAAACAGAGCTGCCACAAATATTCATACACATGTCATTCTTAAGCACATGCATACATTTCACTTGGGTGAATGCCTAGCAGCGGAAGGTTTGGAAGACAGGGGAGTTCATAAGGGTACAAGGTTTTTGACTTTTAAAGAGACTGCCAAATTCTTTGCCAAAATATTGTCCTGCTTTACATTCCCACCAGTGGAGCCTGAGAGTACCACTTGCTCCACACCCTCACCAACATTTGGTGTGTGTGATTAGTCTTTATGATGTTAGCCACTTGGTTAGGTATAGAGTAATATCTCATTGTGGTTTTAATTTACATTTCCTTAACAACTTTGCCTTTGGAGGGGATTATTTTTAGTGAAATACAATTTACATAAACATTGTGTGGTTTTAAGTTGTACAACATGTTAATTGTATACATTTACATACTACAATAAGATTAACACCATAGCACTAGATAAACCCCTACCATGTCACATAATCATTAATTTTTTGTGGTGAGAACATTTAAGATCTTGTCTCTTAGCAACTTTGAAGTATTGTTGACTGTAATCACAGTGCTCTACCCATCTGCAGAACTTATTTATCTTTTAATTCTAAGTTTGTACCCTGTGATCAACATATCCTTTTTTCCCAAATCCCAAGACTCTCATAATCACCATTCTACTCTCTGTGTCTACAAATTAAGCTTTCTAAGATTCCATGTATGTTATATTATTATACAGTATTTATTGTTGTCTGTCTGATGTCTCTCACTTGACATGATGCTTTCAAGAACCATGTATGTTTTCACAAATGGAAGAATTTCCTTCTTTCTCATGGTTGAATAACATATGATTGTGTATAAAAAATCATCTTTATCCATTCATGTGTTGAAGGACATAAGTTATTTTTGTGTCTTGGCTATTATGAAAAATGCTGCAATGGTCATGGGGTGTAGATATCTTTTCCATATTCTATTTTCACTTCCTTTGAATATATACTAAGAAGTGGTATTTTTTCCGTATTATATGGCAGCTCTATTTTTTAAAATTTCCATTCTGTTCTCCATCTTGGCTATACCAACTTATAATCCCACCCATGCTGTACAAGGATTTCCTTTTCTTCACATCCTCATCAACACTTGGTAGTCTTCTTGATGATAGCCATTCTAACAGGTGTGTGATGATATCTCATTGTGGCCCCGGTTGGCTTTTCCCTGAAGATTTCCCCCTACATTTTCATGTACTTGTTGGCCGTTTGTATGTCTTCTTCATCAAAAATGTTTGTAGAAATCCCCTGCCAATTTTTTCTATTAATTTCAGGGAAAGGGAGAGAGACAGAAACATCAATGATGAGAGTCATCTATTTCCCTGCCTCCTGCTTGCCCCCTATTGGGGATCAAACCCACAAACTGGTCATTTGTCCTGACCTGGAATCAAACCTTGACCTCTTGGTTCAGGGTACACACTCAACCACTGAGCAGCACAGGCACTACTCCCCTGACAATTTTTTAAAAATATATTTCTATTGATTTCAGAGAAGAGGGGAGAGAAAGGAAGAGATAGAAACATCAATGATGTGAGACAAATATTGATTGGCTGCCTCCTGCACACCCCACACTGGTTCTCGAGCCTGCAACCCGGACATTTGTCCTGACTGGAATTGAACCATGACCTCCTGGTTCATAGGTCGATACTCAACCACTGAGCCAAACTGGCGGAATCAATTTTTAATTTCCTTTATTATGATTATTGAGTTGCATTTGTTCTGTATATATTTCACATATTAACCTCTTAGGAGATATTTAGTTTACAAAATTTGCTCCTATTTTGTAGGTTGTTTTTTTCATTTCATTTTGTTAGTTGTTTCTTTTGCTGTGCAGACTTTTAACTTGATGCAGGCCATCATAATCATAAGAACAATTCTGTAAATTTAAACTAGTGATGATATTTTAAAGCTGTTTATAGCTAATTGGTGCTGAGTTATAAAAGTGAGTGCATAAAAATCTTTGTGGGGGTTTTATCCACCACATTAAACTATTACAAGTAGTGTAATGCCATACTTAAACAAATAAAATGTTGTTTTCTATTAAAGAGTGTTCTTAAAGTAATGGAAAATACCTTACTGTGAGTCAGACAGCAAGGCAGTGTATGAGAATAGAAGTGAGTTTATTAGAATACTCTCTTTTATTTGATTTCTGTATCAATATCTAGAAATACTGGGAATTCGTGAAAGAATTTGTGCAATGACAGAATTGAGGTGGCATGAGACTGTCCTATTTGATTTAGACAAATGCCACCTATCCAGATGTTGGCTTATTGTAACCAGAAAAAACAATTAGTGATCAGATCTAACTGACTGCTAAATACCTCTTGCATCCAGAGAAAATAAGAGAGGCAGAGGAGGGAGCAGATATTTGATAAAATTCCCTGGTTCTCTTCTTAGCCATACTGGATCAGAAGCTAAACTGGACAAGTCTAGGAGTCAAAATTGTTAGTGAGACCTCTTGTGACTCTTAAGTAAATTAAGAAAATGCTTTTTTCCAAGGTCTTCTAAATGAAAGGCAATATCAAAGGTTTGTGCCTTTAGAGTTAGGAAAATGAAGGGAGTAAATGAACAGTGTATTTTCTAGCAGGTTAGTTACCACTGTGGTTAAATGGAGTTCACTCCTTAGTGAGACTCTGAAGGTAGTGTGCAACATAGGTCAGATTTATCTACTCTAAATTCAGGGAGCTGGCATAATCACATACTAACCCTCATAAGTCAATGACTGAGAGGTGACCACAAGTTGTGTTGACTTTCTGGTGCTTCTGACACTCTGTGTATATGGGCACAGTATTCAGAGAAAGTTCTTTAGCAAAGAGTTGCAGATACTGGCAGTTGGAAGTTGAGCCCCATGAACTGAGAGGTAAAGCCCAAAAGGATTTGAGCAGGACATGAAAGTACTGTGTGGGAGTGTGGATATATCAAGAATCTGGAATTCAAAAACAAGGATTACATCAATTAGTCATTGATGTAAACTGCAATTGAAATTCATGAGAATGGATAAGATCACTTAGGGAAATAGAGAAGAGGACTGTACTTTTAGTACCAGCACCAAAATAACAAATGAAATCAATAAAGCAAACCCATAAGGAACAAGAAATGATAAAGGAGAAATAACAAAAGAGTGATATATTATTGGAGCCAAGTTTTTAAAAGCCCATCAAGAAAGAAAGTGTACTTAGGAAGCCTTAATGATTATTAGCTGATACTATTATTCCTCTTTTCATTCCTTCATTCATTGAATTGATTATATTCTGCTGATTCTGAAAAAAAAAGGAAAGAAAAGAAAGGAGTAATAAGCCATACTAAATGCTGCTGACATGGGAATAAAAAATGAGATGTGAGATTCCACTCATATTTTAAAAAGAAAATTCAATTGGGAGTCCTAGATGGCTCTTGCCCTTACAGGCAGGTATTGCAATAACTCCCTCTGGTGTATATTCTGAAAGCAGCAACCTAGTAGTGAATTCTAGGAGTTTGAAAACAAAACTCAATTGACAATCCCAGAGGGCTGTGATTCCTGCAAGGAGTTAAAAGAATAGCCTGTGGAGATAACAATGGCAAATACATTCTCACATGCAGTGGCCTTCTTATTGTTTCATTGATGGTTTCTTTTGCAGTGCAGAAGCTTTTAATTTTGATGTAGTCTCATTTGTTTATTTTTTCCTTAGTTTCCATTGCCCTAGGAGCTTTTTGGGTAAAGATATCTCTAAGACATATGTCTGCTACTTTGCTGCCTATGGCTTATTCTAAGATTTTTATGGTTTCTTGTCTTACTTTTAAGTCCTTTATCCATTTTGAGTTTATTTTTGTATATGGTGTAAGTTGGTGGTCTAGTTCATTTTTTTTGTTGCATACATCTGTCCAATTTTCCCAACACCATTTATTGAAGAGACTTTCTTGACTCCGTTGTATGCTCTTGCCTCCTTTGTCAAATATTAATTAATAATAGTGGCATGGGTTGATTTCTGGGTTCTACTCCATTGATCTGTATGTCTATTGTTGGGCCAGTACTAGGCAGTTTTGAGAACAGTGGCTTTGTAATATAGCTTAATATCTGGTATTGTGATTCCTTCAACTTTGTTCTTCTTTCTCAGGATTGCTGCAGCCCTTCTGGATCTTTTTTTAATTCCATATAAATTTATGGAGATTTTATTCTAGTATTTTTTTAAAATATATTTTATTGGTTTTTTACAGAGAGGAAGGGAGAGGGATAGAGAGTTAGAAACATCAATGAGAGAGACATCGATCAGCTGTCTCCTGCACATCTCCCACCGGAAATGTGCCCGCAACCAAGGTACATGCCCTTGACTGGAATCGAACCTGGGACCCTTCAGTCTGCAGGCCGATGCTCTATCCACTGAGCCAAACCGGTTTCGGCTAGTATTTTAATTGGGGATCATATTGAATCTATAGATTTCTTTGGGTAGTATGGACATTTTAATGATGTTGTTTCTACCAATCCATGAATGCATTATATTATTCTTTTTGTTTATGTCTTCCTCTATCTCTTTATTCAATGTCCTGTAGTTTTCCGTGTACAGGTCTTTTACCTCCTTAGTTAAGTTTATTCCTAGGTATCTTAATTTTTTGTTGATGCAATGGTAAATGGGGTTTTTTTTTTAGTTTCCCTTTCTGTGAGAAATTTTCCAAGATTTCATTATTGGTGTATAAAAAAGCCATAGATTTCTGGGTGTTAATTTTGTATCCTACTCTATTGCCAAATTTATTAAGTATAATAGTTTTTTGAAGGAGCCTTTAGGGTTTTCTATGTAGAATATCATGCCATCATCAAATAATGACAGTTTTACTTCTTCTTTCCCAATATGGATGCCTTTTATTTCTTCTTCTTGTCTGATCACTATGGCTAGCACTTCCAGTACTGTGTCGAACAGGAGTGGTGAAAGTGAGCATTCTTGTCTTATTCCTGTTCTTAGGGGAAATGGTTTTCAGTTTTTGCCCGTTGAGTATGATGTTGGCTGTGGGTTTGTCACATATGGCCTGAATCATATTCAGATATGCTCTCTCTATTCCTACTTCACTGAGAGTTTTTATCAAAAATCGGTATTGGATTTTGTTGAATGCTTTCTCTGCATCTATTGATATGATCATGTGATTTTTGTCTTTCAATTTGTTTACGTTATGTATCATATTTTTTGATTTGGGAATATTATACCAGCCTTGCATCCCTGGAATAAATCCCACTTGATCATGGTGTATGATCTTTTCAATATATTGCTGGATGCAATTTGCCAATATTTTGTTGAAGATTTTAGCATCTATGTTCATCAGGGATATTGGCCTGTAATTCTCTTCCTTTGTAGTGTCTTTATCTGGTTTTGAAATTAGGATCATGCTGACATCATAAAAATTTGGGGGTGTCCCTTCCTCTTGTATTTTCTTAAATAGTTGGAGGAGTGGAGGAGTATAGGTGTTAGTTCTTCTTTGAATGTTTGGTAATACTCTCCTCTGAAGCTGTTCAAACTGAGCTTTTGTTTCGTGGTAGGTTTTATTTTTTTATTACTGCTTCTATTTCTTCAGTTGTTATTGGCCTATTCAGGTTTTCCAATTCCTCCTGATTCAGGTTTGGGGGATTATATTTTTCTAGGAATTTGTCTATTTCATCCACATTGTCCAACTTGTTAGCATATAGTTGTTCATAGTATTTTCTTACAATCCTATGTATTTCTGTGTTGTCAGTGGTTACTTCTCCACTTTCGTTTCTGATTTTATGTATTTGTGTCCTCTGTCTTTTTTTCTTTGTGAGTCTTGCTAATGGTTTATCAATTTTGTTTATCCTTTCAAAAAACAGGTCTTGGTTTCATTGAGTTTTTGTATTTTTTGTTTGTTTCTTTGTTTCTTTATTAGAGCAAATTAGTATTTGCTCTAATCTTTATTATTTCCTTTCTTTTACTTACTCTGGGCTTTTCTTGTTGTTCTCTTTATATTTCTTTAAGTTGTAGGATTAAATAGTTTATTGCTGACTTTCCTTGTTTTTTTGAGGTATGCCTGTAGTGCTATGCATTTCCCTCTCAGGAATGCTTATGCTGTGTCCCGGAGATTTTGGCTTGCTGTGTGGTCATTTTTCATTTGTTTCTAGGAAATTTTTTATTTCTTTCTTGATCTTGTTGTTAACCCATTCATTCTGTAATAACAGGCTATTTAGCCACCATGCATCTGAATGTTTTGGGTGTTTCATACTGTACTTTATTTTTAATTTCATTCCACTGTGATCTGAGAAGATGCTTGATATCATTTTAATATTTTTGAACCTGTAGAGACTTGATTTGTGTCCTAATATGTGGTCTATCTTTGTGAATGACCCATGTGTACTTGAGAAGAATGTATATTCTGCTGCCTTGCGGTGATATATGCTATAAATCTCAATTAAATCCATCTGATCCATTGTGTCCTTTAGAATCTCTGTTTCCTTGTTAAGTTTTTATCTGGAAGATCTATCCAGTGAAGTCAGAGTGGGGTTAAAGTCCCCTACTATGACTGTATTGTTATCAATCTCTCTGTTAAAGTCCCCCAGAAGTTTTCTTATATATTTAGGTGACCCTACATTAGGTGCATATATGTTTACCAGGGTTATATCCTCTTGTTGGATTGATCCCTTTAATATTATGTAGTTACCTTTGTTGTCTTTTGTTATGGCCTTTTTTTAAAAGTCTATTTTGTTGGATATCAGTATTGCTACTCCAGCTTTTTTTTTCATTTCCATTTGCATGGAAAATTTTTTTCTATGCCTTTCCATTTTCTGTTTGTCTCTTGTTTTGATGTTTATCTCTTGTGGATTGCATATAGTTGGGTCATTTTTTTTGTATCCATTCACCTTCCCTATGCTTTTTGATTGGAGCATTTAATCCATTTGCATTTAGGGTTATTATTGATAGGTACTTATTTATTGCCATTTTAATTCTGTATGGCTAGGTTTCTCTCTCTGTTTCTTCTACTCATTAGAGCAGTCCCTTTAGCATTTCTTGTACTGCTGGATTGGTGGTGATATACTGCTTTAGCCTTTTTTTTGTCTGGGAAGCTCTTTATTTGCCCATCTATTTTGAATGGTAGTCTTGCTAGATATAATAATCTTGATATTAGATCTTTTCTTTCCATTACCTTGAGTACATCATGCTACTCTCTTCTAGCCTATTAATAATTAAATCTTTATTGTTCAGATTATTACATTTGTTCCTATTTTTTCCCCCATAACTCCCCTCCTCCCAGTTCCCACCCCACCCTCCGCCCTCACTCCCCACCCACTGTCCTCATCCATAGGTGCATGATTTTTTGTCCAGTCTCTTCCCGCATTTCCCACACTCCTTCTCCCCCCAAGCATAGTCAGTCCATTCCCTTTCTATGTCCCTGATTCTATTATAATCACCAGTTCATTCTGTTCATCAGATTATTTATTCACTTGATTCTTAGATTCACTTGTTGATAGATGCGTAATTGTTGTTCATAATTTGTATCTTTACCTTTTTCTTCTTCTTCCTCTTCTTAAAGGATACCTTTCAGCATTTCATGTAATACTGGTTTGGTGGTGATGAACTCCTTTAGCTTTTCCTTATCTGTGAAGCTCTTTATCTGACCTTCAATTCTGAATGATAGCTTTGCTGGATAAAGTAATCTTGGTTGTAGGTTCTTGGTATTCATCACTTTGAATATTTCTTGCCACTCCCTTCTGGCCTGCAAAGTTTCTGTTGAGAAATCAGCTGACAGTCGTATGGGTATTCCCTTGTAGGTAACTGATTTTCTTTCTCTTGCTGCTTTAAGGATTCTCTCTTTGTCTTTTGCTCTTGGCATTTTAATTATGATGTGTCTTGGTGTGGTCCTCTTTGGATTCCTTTTGTTTGGGGTTCTCTGCGCTTCCTGGACTTGTAAATCTATTTCTTTCACCAAGTAGAGGAAGTTTTCTGCCATTATCTCTTCAAATAGGTTTTCAATATCCTGCTCTCTCTCATCTTCTGGCACCCCTGTTATTCTGATGTTGGTACGCTTGTAGCTGTCCCAGAGGCTCCTTACACTATCTTCACACTTTCGGATTCTTTTTTCATTTTGCTTTTCTGGTTGGGTGTTTTTTGCTTCCTCGAATTTCAAATCTTTGACTTGATTCTTGCGCTCCTCTGGTCTGCTGTTGGGAGTCTGTATAATATTCTTTATTTCAGTCAGTGTATGCTTACTTTCTAGTTGGTCCTTTATCACACCATCGAGGGTCTCATTAGATTTCCTGTACATCTCATCAAGTTTATCGACAGCCTCTAGAAGCCTCTTGAGAGACCTCAAAAGTGTGGTTTTGAATTCTATATCCAGTAGCCTGCTTTCCTCTGGTTCTGTCCTTTGTGGCCTCTTTCTTTGTCTTGGCGTTTTTTTTATGCTTCGCTGTGTCGATAGAGTGGCTTTCCGTGTTAAGTGTCCCAATTACCCGAGGTAGACACTCTTGGTGCACCCCCTTGTGGTCTCTGTGAGCAGTCTTGTAGTCAAGCTTTGATTGTTGTAGGTAATTACTACTTGACCTCCAGGCCAACTGGCTGTGAGAATCAGCTGTGTTTGCAGTGGGAGAACTTCTGTCCTCTAGGGAGGTGCTAATCTAGCCTTTGCCTGAGGCTATCCGGCAAATGGCTCTGTGCAGGGCTTGGGCGGGGCAAGTCCCACAGGATCAACAGGGCGGAGGAGGGAGCAGTTATGGCTGCTCTTAGTCCGTCCCCAGGGGCTCTGCCTCTCTGTCCCAGCAACAGCTGCAAACCTCGGAGGGACCGAAGCCAGACAGTCCCGCTTCTCCTGTTTGAGTCTGGGTCCCTAGAGACTCGCCCGGATCTGGAGCTCAGAGTCTGAGGCTCCCTCTGGATTGAAACAGTCAACCGCGCCCTCAGCCACCATCCCATGCTGCGTGCACTCCGCACCTTAGTATTTTACTTCAGCACTGCGCCTCCTCTGATTCTTGGTTGCTCCTAGTTGTAGAACTTCCACTCAGCCAGCCTTCCTGTGGTTCTGGATGATGTCCATTCCGTCTTTCAGTTGTATTTTTGAAGTGGTTGTTCGAGACAGCAAACTCCCGAGTTAACCTATGCCGCCATCTTGGTTTCTCCCCTATAGAGTTTCTGATGAAAAATCAGGTGTCAGCTTTTTGTGAACTTCTTAGTATTAACATTTTTCTTTTCTCTTGCTGCCTTTAAGATTCTCCCTTTGTCTTTAATTTTCAGCATTTTAATTATGATGTGTCTAGGCATGGGCCTGTTTGGGTTCTTCTTGCTTGGGGTTCTCTGTGCCTCAAGAACTTGTGTGACTTTTATCTTTACCAGGTTAGGGAAGTTTTCTGCCATTATTTATTCAAACACATTCTCTACACCTTTCTCCCTTTCTTCCTCTTCTGGCAACCTGCTGTGCTAATATTGTTAAGTTTTAGGTTGTCCCACAGCTCCCTTAAGCTGTCCTCCTGTTTTTTAATTTTCTTTTTAGTTCTCTGATTGATTGATTTTTTCAACTCTTTCTTCTAATTCAAAGATTCAATCCTCAGCTTCCCCTAATCTGTGGTGTATTACTTCCAGTATTCTTTATTTACATTATATTTTTCTTTATCTCTGAATGTTCTTTTTTCATAGTTACAATATCATTTTTTCATGCTGTTGAGCATCTTTACCATCATTACTCTGAACTCTATTTCAGATATATTTCTTATATCTGCTTCATGTAACTTTTCTTCTGCAGAATTCTCTGGTTCTTTCATTTGGGGGGGTGTTTCTTGTCTCATTTTGGCTGTCAGTTTGGGTGTTTGACTATTTATTAGGTAGATCCTCTATACTTCTCAATCTCTAGTGCAGGACAGTGTTAAAGGCTGTTTCTGACTAATTAGATCAGGCAAAGACTCAAAGCCTCCAGATACCTCCTCTGCCTACAGACTGATAGGATTCCAACTTGAATTGCCCCCCAGGCAATCTTCCTCTTGTGTGTTGAGAGTTTTTTCAACAGGCTGGGGCAGTTGTTTTTGCCTGCAGGCTAATTGTTATTTTTAATCTCTTAACGACCTCAGGGCAAGGTGTTTTCCAAAAAGGTGTATCAACTATCTTCCCCCTAGGCAAGGCAAATGTCTATGTGGGAAAGATGTCCTCTGCTGTGTGAAGGTATGACTCATCCCAGGAAATTTGGGTTGTCTGCCTTCTGAGCTGTATCCTCTAGTCTCACATCCTGGCTTCTACTTTCACAGCTCCAGTTCACTTTACCCTCCCTCTGCCAGAGCACAGGTGGGTGGCTGCACAGGGCATTTTGTGCATTGGCCCTTTAAGTGGGTGCCTGAATTTTCAGATGTCACTCCCTGGCTGACAGTACCCTGCTGCTTTTCACAGCCAGATATTATGTGGGTAGCCTTCTTAGTATTGGTGCTCTCTGCTGAGGGGGGCCCAGCTTGGGGATTAGATCTCAGAGTTCTCAGTGGCAATCCCCCACCATTGCTATGTGTCTCCAGGACTTCAATTGCTGTCTGTGGGTGCCTGGCCAGCGCTTTCACGCCTCTACCCCTCCTACCAGTCTCTATGTGGTCTCCACTTTCGGTTTTCGGGTCTGAGGGTTCTCTCCTGCAAGTTTTCCAATGATTATTCAGGAAGTTTTCTGTATTTTAGTTGTAATTTCAGTTTTTTCCTGGGAGCATGTCCATAAAGCATCCACTTACTCTGCCGACATTTTTTATAGCAAGGTGGTGTTTTGAAAAACGATAATATAATTTAACATTCTATTGATTGCAATATTTATGATTGTAAATTGCATTAGGTGTTATATTATCAAACACACGATTAAGGTAGTTTTTCAACTGCTATTTTATTATTGAACAAAGAGTAAAATCAATCAAAAGTTCTTAGAGTTGAGAGACAATTTTCAACATTCTATATTCCATCTTATATAGCATAAGAGGCTTTGTCTGGTCACCTAGGAATTTAACTCCCTGATTGAAAAGACTCTGATTGGCTGTAGAATCCACTGCAAAATAGGATTGTCCTAACTATCAGCATTTCCCGTAATGACGAAATTGAATTGGCTTATGAGAGTCTCTGTAAAGAAAAAAAAGAGAAAGAGAAATTGTTATAAACAGCATTTAAAATTACCTGGGTACTGCATTAAGTGCCCATTGTGGAGAGGCTGTGCTCCACCTCATCCAGCAGCTGGGACCTATGTGTTCCCCAGCCCTGCACACATCCTTCCCTCCTCTGGGCTACTTGACTCTTCCTATGTGGTCATTCCTGGATCGGTCTTGGAAATCTCTCATACTGCAGAGAGGATAGGATTGGAGATTGTTTGAATGATTCTCTAAAAGTAGAAGCCAATTGTGGAATTAAATAAGAGGAAATAACTTTGAGAGAAAATGAGGAGGGAGCTACGAAGGCTGGCTGAACCATTAGACTGCAACTCCTTGGAGTGAAGGATATAGAAAAGGAGCTTGGGTGGAAAGGTCCTGGAATGCCCACTCTCTAAAGAAGGTTTGCAGTCTGTCAGGGAGCTCAGAAGACAAGGTGGACCAAAATCAGAGGATACCCTCTAGCATGAATAGACCCATTGTGATGGATGCAAATTTCTGTAGTCAAGTAGTGTTTCTTGCTCAATTATGTTCACTGTAGCTTGAAGCTACATCATAGAGATTATCAATTATCATATGGACTTCAGAATTCAATATATTGGTCATAGACTGACATGAGTAAGTCATAATAATTTAACTAAATTATTTGATTTGTACATTTGTAAAATATCCAGAAGAGTTATATCGAGATGTCAAATACCAAACCACTTCTGCAAATGAGAATTTCTGGGAACGGTACCAGTGTGATTTTGACTTTTACTGAGATAGTACAATTTTTTCCATATATGCTGTTCCTAGGCTATCAGAAACTTGGGTTTTCCAATCATTTGTGATGGTTTCTTTATTATTTGGTGTGCTTACAACATTGCAGCGCAGAAAAGACATCCATTTTTGTAAGTATAACCATTGCTTGCGCAGAGTGTATTCACATTGTTGGAGCAAGTAAATGTTCGACCCTTATATCCATCACAGTTTGGCTGTTAAACATAAAGAAGAACATAAAATTTGTCAGGTAATGAACTTTTTCAATAAAATATTCTTTAACCTTAGTACAAGATGCCATGCATCAAAATGGAATGAAAATCTATAATGAGGTTTGGAAATGAATCCCACTAAGTCATAAAATGTTATTGATATATTTCTACAAACCCTAAATCATTTATAAAATACAGACAAATGTCTGAATGTATTTTTATAAATTAGTCACTCTGTCGCACTTCTTCTCATGCCTGCATCAGATTTTCTCATTATTTCATGCCACAAGGTGTAGTAAACTGAAATTTTAAAAATTTCCCCATATTTCTCAATGGTTTCACTATTAAAGTATCAGATACATTTACATTATCAGCAGAGATGTACATATTCAATACATTAGTATTTGTGTAGGTATATAAAATTTGTTTCCTAATGGCAGTTTTGGTAATTTACCTAAATAAACAAGATGGCATACATTCTGATATACCTGCTTTTAAAATGTCTTTGTAAACTTAAACTATTTATATAATTCTTCCCTCTATATAATATTCTCCTCTGTGAATATATGAAAATTATTAATATATCCACCTTTAAGTGGATAATATTTGTAATCCTCTTGTTTTGCTGGGCTACACAATTCTACTTTATTTCTTTTTCTTTTGCTTTTCTTTTTTTTTTAAAGGAGAGACAGAAAGAGATTTTAACTAATGGCTCATGCAGTTGTGGAGACTGCACAGGGCTGGCTAGAAATTCAGGTAAGATTTCTATGTTACAGCCTTGAAGGGAGAATATTTTTTAAAAATATTTTTATTGATTCCAGATAGGATTGGAGAGGAAGAGAGAGAGAAACATCAATGATGAGAGAGAATCATTGGTTTGCTGTCTCTTGCACACTCCCCAATGTGAATAGAGCCCTGTAACACGGGCATGTGCCTTTGACTGGAATTGAACCTGGGACCTTTTAGTCCTCAGGTCGACACTCTATACAGTGAGCCAAACCAGCTAGGGCCACAATTCTACTTTAAATGCACTGTAACCTTTATTATATGCTTACAAATAAGAAGGATACCTAATAATGGAATCTTTGAAATAATGGGATATTTTCATCTTGTCCAAAATACCAAATAATTTTTTTAGGCTGGCTTAATTTCATTTAATCTTGCATAATTATGGCACAGTTTTAAAAATTTTTTTGAAAGATCACTCTTTTGCACATTTTTTTTTTTTGGTGAATTTTTTTTTTAATAAAGGTAAGGAGAGGGCGTAGATAGATAGGAATATCAATGAGAGAGAGAGAGACATCCATTGCCTGCCTACAGCATACCCCCTACTGGGGATTTAGCCCAAACCTGGGCATGTGCGCTGACCAGGAAGTGAACCAGGGACCTCTTGGTTAATGGGTGGAAGCTTAACCACTGAGCAAAACTGGCAAGGCTCTTTCATGAAATTTGCTATTAAAATCTACAATATGGAACAATTAAAAGTTCACCTTTTTCAATATTGAAATTAATCAAAATTAAACTTACCGGAGTGCGCAAGCGTCTAGCAAGTACAAGAGAATTTCCTGCAACCAGCACACAAAAGAAAATGTAAAAATAAGAAGAATAGGAAAACAATCAGAGTCTCTGTGGGAAGAACCTATAACTTTTGATAGCAAAATACTACACATATTGCCTACTGAGTACCTCCAAGTTCTGAGATGAGCCTTTTGTGGTAGTAGCTAAACAGTCAGCTCACAAAATAACTCCAAATCTGGAAATGTAATTCTAAATTATTCTTATCTGTGAAAAATATGTTTAAGTGTTTGCAGCAATCACCAAACAGCCCTGTGAAGATACCATGTTTCTTTTAATTCCTTTTTGAATAACTGAGACATTCTAGTCAGAGAAGACAATGCCTTGTTTAATGTCTCTAATATGCCTTGCATAAAGTCACCTAACTTGAAGAAATTAATTACGACTTAAGGAAATAGTAGTTAGTTCTAATATCCATGGTCTGTTCAACACATTATAATTACTTTACTCAAATTCTTCAGTCTCTTTGCACTAAAGAAAGATAAATTTCTATGGGAGTAAAGCTTGAGTTCTCCCCTCACAAAAAGTTTTTACTTTAATGGCCTCAGAACTAGCACACAACAAATCACATTGCCAACGAATGTCAGATCTAGGAAATATCATTACTCCCTACACTCGGCATTTAGCAAACATAGAATCTGACCTCCAAAATAATAATTAGGTAAATAATTTTAATCATAAATGAACAAAAAACTAAGTTCTGCTCATTCTAATCCACCTCTCTGCCACCATTCCTCTAGTGTGGGAAAAGAGAAAAAGCAATCTACAGACGTAATTCCTTAGAAGAGCTCTGTAACTTGCTCCCTTTCATTTTGCCAGTTAAAATATTACATGCCCAATAAAAGAACATGCTCCATTTCAAGATAACAGAAGTCGTCTCCTGCACTTTCTAAGATATAGGAATAGCTTCATCCAGAATTGAAATGTACTCACCAGAGTAAAGAGAAAATGCCAAGGCAGTGATGAAAATGATTCTGATACATGATGAGAAGAAAGACATTTTATCAAGTCTGAAGAAAAAACCCAAAAGGAATGTTTACAACATATGACACAGAGACAAATTTCTTATTTATAAGTGAAAGTTTCTTACAGACAAAGGACCTGCTACTCCCCTAGATTCCTAATTATATTGGACTTTCCCTTTTTTATTTGCATAAGCTCATAGGATCAAGGAGTCATACATGTGAACAGGAGACCTCATAAAGACTTGAGAGAAACAGCAGGACACATTCTCAGCACACTTAAGAAGGAGCTGTTCATTCCCAAACCTTGGCTAAGCCCAAAGAGGCCTGACAGCACTTAAAGAAATATGGGCCCTGGAATCGCCGTTTTCCTCAGAATATAGAAACATTTCAGGAAGGACTGACCTGGAGCAGGCCTCACAGAAATGCTGCACACCATGGCCAGCCCATAGAATCCCCACCCAACCTCCCTGAAACAGGAGGCAGTGGAGCCTGAGGCCTAGAGCTCTAGAGACTGTGCCTATTTTGTTCCCCTTTCTTTGTCAACCACCTTCACCCAGCTGAGGAGTTTCCTTTACTGGCTGTTGAGGAGCTTGGTGAGGTTACAATACATGGCTCATAATAACATAATCCAGAGGTATTCTGTGTAAAACACTTGTGAGAGATGCCACTCAAATATTTCTCAATAGGTCTTCCCTCAGTAAGAGGTTTGGGATAATTTTCTGATATTCTCAGAAGTACGGGGTGGAGATAAAGTAATAAACAGTGGTTTAAAACCCTAAAATGGAGGAGAGATGTGAAAGCTTTTCAACTTATTGTGTTGGAAAGGAAGGAGAATCAAAGCAAGAAAGAGAAGAATAAATTTTGGAAACTGTAATTACACTCATATATAGGCCATTAGTATTTTGCAACACTAGGAGCATATTAGACTCTATTGGAGATTTGGTTTATTAAACTTTTTATTTTGAGAAAAATGGAGAGTCTCATAAAGCTGTAAGTAATAGTACAGAGAGTTATCATGTTCCTTTTAACCAATTTCCCCCAAGGGGACATCTCATAAAGCTATAGTACAATTTCACCACCAGGAATATTTAAAAAGCTTCCAGAACATTAAGCAGCCAGCTTTGAAGTTAGGCTCGAGTACAACATGGAAATAATAAGATCATGAGAGGAAGAAAGCTCAGGAATGAAACTGAGATTACACGGTACAATGCACTAAATAAATTTTATATTGAATCATTTTCTCTGAGGAATAAGTGAAGAAAATGAGATCAAGTCAGTATAGCCCAGCGGGCTTAAAATAGAGTCTGTATAGTCAGGCTGGCAAAATTAGTTCAAACCAAATGTGCTGAAGCATGAAGAATGGATTTTATGTTAACTGGCCTGAGGACTCATAAACGGAGGGATATTTCATGTTCATGAATAGGCAGACTCCTTACTGTCAAGATGTCAGTTACTCCCCAGTTGACCTATAGATTCAATACAGTCCCAATCAAAATCTCAGCAAGTTATTGTGTGGCTGCTATTAAACCCATTCTAAAGTTTATATGGAAGGCAAAAGATACAGAATAGCCAATAGAGAATTGAAGGAGAAGAGCAAAGTTGGAGGATCGATGCTACTCAACTTCAAGTCTCACTATAAGTAACTCAATAATCAAGACTGGGCCTTGGCAGAAGAAGACACAAGTTGATTAACTCAACAGAACAGAGATCCCAGAAACAGACCCCTTTAAATATTCACAACTGATTTTTGACAAATGAGCAAAGGTATTACAATGAGGTTTACCTGTGCAACCTCAGATAGTTTCTCAAAATAGTGCCTAAACAACAGGATATCCACATCCAATAAAATAAGTGTAAACACAGACGTTATACCCATCACAGAAATTAAGTCCAAATGAAGCACAGATCTAATATAAAATGCAAACTTTAAAACTCCTAGGTGATAAGATAGGAGAAACATGGGGAAAGGTGAATACTATTAAATACCATACTTTTTTTAAAAAAAAATTCTTACTGAAATATAACTTTTTCATTGATTTTCAGAGGGACTGGAGGGGAGGAAAGAGGTGGAGGGAGGGAGGGAGAGAGAGAAAGATAAAGAGAGAGAGAGAGACATCTATGCCAGAGAGACATTTCTTGGATGCCTCCTGCAGGTGACTGGGTTGAACCTGTAAACTAGGTACTTGTCCTTGACAAGAAATCAAACTGGGGAACCTTCTTGGGAGAAGGGGAGGCTGACACTCCCACCACTGAGTCATACTGGGCAGGGCTAAACCCCTTTACTTTTCATAGGGAAGACTGTTCCCTTTTTTCCTTCTGCACCCAAATCAATTAAAAGTAAGCAAATTAAGTAGTACATATGGGAAAAAGCTCAATGAAACTATCTCCTGTAGCATTTAAGAATACATGCATTTTGAATGCTCAATTTATCCTTCAGAGAACCAGGAACAATTAATCGTAGAAGGACCAGAGCTGAAGTAGTCCTGACAGCAATACTATACAAAGAAAACCCCACAATAATATGTGTCCCATGTTACTCACCTCAAGAAGACACAGTACAAAGGGAGGCTGTCTTGTTTACCTGTGCAACCTCAGCTAACTCCACTATGTTGAGCAGTGTATTTTAAGTACTGCTCTAGGAAAACAAATGTCAGGAGAAAAGGACACAGAGGGTCACATGTCCTAGCAGTGACTGGGAAGTTGCCACACACAGAGGTCATCAAAGCCATTCGTACAGCAGGAAGTTTAGAGGACAATTTGATCTGATGGGCATAATGAATGGGGAGGGTAGAAAATGGTAAGTGTTTATAAATCCTAAAGTAAATAAGACATGAAGTCTTTCTAAGCAAGAGAACTGTGTAAGGTCAGGAGATAAGGCAGGAAAAGAATGTCAGAAACTACAATTTGCAAATATGTCTGGAACATCAGTAGTTTTAAAACATAGATAGCTATGAGAGGTACCTGGAGAACTTTGTAAAATAACCTGTGCCCATGTTCCCTCCCCAAGGTTGCAATCCCATTTGCTATATGAGATCCTAGTGACTGATGTGTTTTTTTTTAAGTTTCTAACATGATGGTAACTTGCAGCTACAGTTGAGAGTGACTGAGCTAGAGCCACAGAGCAATCTCTGGGACACTATTACATCAGTCTTCCTGCTTCCATATAGCAGGGCTTTCATCGTTAGTGGAGAAACATACAAACCTGTGTGGGGGTAGCTTTGTTCACACATTTATGTTAGGTTTCTTTTGGAAATATAGCTTGTTTCAAATTTCTGTGATCCAGTCTCAAATAAAGGGAAACTCTCAAAAGATAATGATAGGTTATTCTTAAGAATCTAGAGCCAGCCCTGGCTGGTGTCCTCAGTGGTTAGAGCCACAACCCATGCACTGAAGGATTTGGGGTTTGATTCCCAGTCAAGGGCACATACCTGGGTTGAGGATCCATCCCCAGCCCCTACTGGGGCATGTGGGGGAGGCAACCAATGCCTGTGTCTCTCTCACATTGATATTTCTCTCTCTCTCTCTCTTTCCCCTTTTTCCACTCTCTCACACTGTCTCTAAAAACCAATGGCAAAAATATGCTCCAGTGAGCATTAACAAAAACAAAAGAATGTAGACAACTGTGCTCCATGTCTTAGCTCTGTGGCTCAGTATGTAATAAATCTTACAGTTTTTATATATTATCTGATTAAAGTTAGCTCATTTATAAAAAATGACTTAAAATAGCTGCATGCAATTGTTAAATGTTTTCATATAAAAAATGCATAAAAGTGCCTTCATCACATAAGCATAGAATAAAGACAGAAGCATTTTCAAATAGTTAATGAAACCCTGTTACATAAAAGGGCTGTATCAATTACTGAAAAATATCAGCAAATGGAATACTGCAATATTTTTAAAAGATTAAGTAGAATATTCTGGAACTCAATGTTGATTCAACATTTGAAAACTAAGAAATGTAATTCACTATATTAACAGAGTTAAGGAGAAAATCATATGACCAGCTAGACAGATATTCATGATAAAAATAATTTTAATGACTAAAATGTAAGTAGATACTAAGCTTGATGAAGGACATCATGAAACACAGCAAACAGTATAATTCATGCTGTAATTTTTATTGCTTCCCCATAAGATGAAGAGATCTCAGTGCAATAAAGAAAGGAAAAGGAAAAAGCAGAAGGGTAAGAGAGTTTAAGGTTGACAAAGAAAAGTAAAATTGTCTCTATTAGCAAATAGTCACTGCATAATAGCCTAAGAAATGTATATTTTAAAAGGCAATTACAGCTCTAGCCTATTGGCTCAGTGGATAGAGCTTAGGACTGAGGACTGAAGGGTCCCAGGTATGATTCTGGTCAAGGGCATGTACCTCATTTGCAGAGTCCATCTCTGGCCTAGAAGAGGCCCAAGCAAGAGGCAACCAATCAATGTGGCTCTCTCACATTGATGTCTCTCTCTTTCTCTCTCTCTCTCTCTCTCTTTCTCCCCTCTGGTATGAGACCAAAACAAAAAGGGATGGGCAATTGCAAAAATTAAAAAGAAATGCTTTATAGTTAAAGGATACAAGGTCAATATATACTAGCAAAAATTACAAAAACTTAAATTTACAATATTTCCCAACAGCTTTGCTAAGGTATAATTCACATATAATAAACTTCACATACTAAACTGTGCAGTCTGATAAATTTGACATATGTATACGCCCCTGAAATGATCTTTACATTCAGGATAGTGAATATATCCATCACACCCAAAGTTTCCTCCTGTCCGTCCCTTCCTCTCTCCCCAGGCAGCTGATGATGTGTTATCACTTTGGATTAGTTTGTCTTTTCTAGAATTTTACATAGATATAATAATGCCATATGTATCCTAGTTTGCCTTTCATTCAGCAAAATTATTTTGGGAAACATCTGTGTTGTTGTGTGTATCAGTACATTTACATTGTTTCCAATTTGAAAATATCCAAAATAAAGTTGCCACAAATATTCATATACATGTCTTTCTTAAGCATATGCATACATTTCACTTGGGTGAATGCCTAGCAGTGGAAGGACTGTAACACAGAGTAGTTCATAAGGTTAAAGTTTCTTATTTTTAAAGAGTCTGCCAAATTCTTTGCTAAAGTATTATCCTACTTTACATTCCCATCATTGGTGACTGAGAGTTCCAGTGGCTCCAGACCTTCGCCAACACTTGGTGTGATCAGTCTTTATAATGTCTAGCACTCTGTTAAGTATAGAGTAGTATATCATTATGATTAATTTACATTTCCTTAACAACTTTGGCCTTTGAAAGGGGTTATTTTTAGTGAAATACAATTGACGTAAACATTGTGTGGTTTTAAGGTCTACAGCATGTTAGTTGGATACATTTGTATACTATATATGATTAACACCATAGCTAAACTCCTACCATGTCACATAATCATTTCTTTTTTGTGGTGAGAACATTTAAGATCTAGTCTTTAGCAACTTTGATGTATTGTTGACTATAATCACAATGCTCTGCATGTCTGCAGAACTTATTCAAATTTTAACTCCAACTTTGTACCCTTTGATCAACATATCCTTATTTTCCTGAGTCCTCAGGCTCTCATAACCACCATTCTACTCTGTTTCTATATAGTAAGCTTTTTAAGGTTCCATGTGTGTGATATTATTATACAGCATTTGTTCTCTGTCTAACATTGTTCACTTGACATAATGCTCTCAAAGACCATTTGTGTTTTCACAAATGGAAGGACTTTCTTCTGTATCATGCTTGAATAACATACTATTGTGTATTTAACATCTTCTTTATCCATTTATATGTGGAACATAAGTTATTTCATTTCCATTTTATTTACCAAGAAGTGGGATTTTTCTGTGGTAGATGGCACTTCTATTTTTAAGTTTTTGAAGAACCTCCATTCTGTTGTCCATCTTATTTATACCAACTTACATTCCCACCCATGGTGTACAAGGTTTCCTTTCCTTCACATCCTTGTCAACACTTGTTTGTCATCTTGATGATAGCCATTCTGACAAGTGTGTGATGATATCTCATTGTGGCTTTGATTGGCATATCCCTGAAGATTTTCCAGTCAATTTCCATGTACCTGTTGGCCATTTGCATGTGCTCTTCAGAAATTGTCTGTACAGATCCCTTGCCCATTGTTTAAAATGTATTTCAGAGAGAATAAGGGAGAGGGAGAATGAGAGAGTGAGAGATGGAAACATCACTGATGAGAGTCATTGATCTGCTGTCTCCTGCATGCCCCTACTGGGATCAAGCCCACAACTCAGGCATGTAACCTGACTGGGAATCAAACTGAGACCTCCTGGGCTCATGGGTTGATACTCAACCACTGAGCAACACCTGCCAATTTTTAATTGAAATTTTTATTGTTATTTAGACATATTAGTTTTGTATATATTTCAGATGTTATGAGATACATGGTTTACAAAAATTGTTCCCTTTTTGTAGGTTGTCTTTTCATTTGTTGGTTGTTTCTTTTGCTGTGCAGAAGACTTTTAACTTGATACAGCCTCACATAACCAACAGAACAATTCTGTAAGTTTAAACTAATGATGAAATCTTCAAGCTCTTTATAGCTAATTGGTGACGGGTTATAAAAGTGAGTGCTTCTGAAAACTTTCTGTGGGTTTTATCAACCATATTAATCTATTTGAAGAGTGTAATATCAAATTTTAGTAAATAATATTGTTTTGCAATAAAGTGATTCTTCAAGTAATTTAAAAAAACCTTACTGTGACTTGGTCAGAAAAAATATCTATGATAGTAGTAATGAGTTTATTAGAATACCTCTTTGGAGAGAAGCAAGATGGTGGTGATATAGGCAGATGCATCCCAGGTCTTGTCCCGGAGCAAATGGAGTAAGCAGCTGAAACTAATAACACCTACCCCGAATTGGCGAAATTACTCAGTTGGTGAGACCGTTTGCAGCCTGGAAGGGCAGAGCTCCCCTGGAAAGGTAAAAAACCAGGGATCTGGGCAGCAAACTTTGCCAGACCTCTGAGCCCAGAGGGTCGGAGGGAGACTGTGTGCAGACAGCCGAGTCTCTTGGGACAGACACAGCCCCTGACTGGGGAAAGGAGTTCCGAGGGATTCCTGGTGCAGAGGTATTTGAGATTTGGATTCTGTGACTATGGAGGACTGAGCCTAAAGGGGGAAGCCTCAGGAGCTGACCAGATCATGCAGTGCTGGTAAGAGAGGAGCGTTTCCGCGGCCGGCCAGCGTTTGTTTGTTTCTTTGTTTTCACTGAACCCTGCCCATAGGACAGTTCAGATACAGACACTCACCTGTGCTGAAGAGAGGGAGAAGGTGTGGACGAGTGAAATCTGGGGAGAGGCTGAGGAGAGAGGGGGGTCGGGAGAGGTGGCATCGAATTGAGTGCTGAGACCCCCCTGGGCCCAGGACTGGGACAGCCATTCTCTCCGGAGGGTGGAATTCCTCCTCCCACCCCCCAGGCAAGGAGCACAGCCACACCCAGATTCCACCCTGTACGAGATAAAGGATTAAAATAATCTGATTAGTCCCTGGGAGTTACCAGGGTCTGGCCTATAGAGGGACTTACAGTCCCACCAACAACACAGAGCAGGGTAAAGATTATTTAAGAACCAGCTCTGGGCAGTTGACCTCCCCAAACCAGTTTTAAGTGCAATAGAGAAAATAAACCCTTGCTGCTGGGTAGAGAAGCCGTATAGCCTCAGAGGCCAACCCCAAAACACTGCCACCCAGAGGCTGAGCTACAAACTGACTCTTAGGTGAACACAAATTAAGGCAGTCTGGATCACAAATACGGCCTGCTTTAAAATCAGGACTGTGATTTACAACACAGAGGAACAGTGTATCACAGGGAAATTCAGCACTCTCCTGAATACCTGGCAGGACTAAGGCGAGCCAGGCTAAAGAGTAGAAGAACTGAAAGACCTTCACTACTGCAATTTTTTTTTTATTTTTTCGCCTTTTAACTAAGAAACCAATTTTTTTTTCTTTTTCTTCTTTTTCCATCACCTGATTTTACCCTTTTAATTACTACATTTTTATTTTTAACCAGTATTATGACTGCTACCATTTTACCATTTTTTAAAGTGTCATTTTATTTTCTCTTTATTTTATCTTGGGACTAATGTTCTCCATTCTGTTTTCATCGTTCCTTAAGCAACATTTTTCTCTACCTCAATTTTACCTCTGTGCTAAAACTCTCTGCCCCACTTTTTCCCTTTTGTTGTCCTGTTTCTCTTACCCTACTCTAGCTTTAGATTTTCCCTTTTCTTTTTACCCCCTGTCAAAATTGCACCCTACTTATATATCCTATTTCCAATCCCCTGCTCTAAATCCTTATACACCTCTCCCTTATCCTTCTTCAATATCCAAATTTTTTTTCTTCTTTTCTCTCTCTATTGTTTTATTGTTGTTTGCTTGATTGTTGAGTATATTGGGCTTTTTGGGTTTTTTTGTTTTGTTTTGTTTTGTTTTTTTAGGATTGTTTGTGAGGTTATTCTGCTTATTTTTTTTGTCCCCCCCCCCACCCCCAGTTATTTTTGTGCTTCTGTTTTCCCTTGCGTCGCTTGATATTATTGGTTGTTTGTAGTTTGTATTCATCTCCAGGGATCTGTTGCTGGAATTTGTTGGGATTAGTGGCGGTTCTATCGGAGTTTTCTCCTCATATAAATAGTCTCTTCCCTTCTTCTACTTCATTCTCTTTTCTCTCTTACCTTTTTTTCTTCTTTTTTCCCCGCCCTTTTTCCAATTTCATTTTTGCACTCCTTTTTTTTCTTTCTTTCTTTTTTCTCTTCTATCTTTTTCTCTTCTTTCTTCCTTATCTCCTAACTCTCTTAGCTCAGGAGGCCACCTTTATTTGGGGTTATTAATATCCTAAATATATTCGTGTTCAGTGCCTGGTACTTTGTGACTTCTTGTATTGTATTTTGTGCCTTTAAATTAACGCAGCAGATCCAAGCAACAGCTGCCTCCTGACCACCACACCCTCTGTCTGAGGAACAGCAGCTGTACGTGAAGCCTCCCCCCACCAGCCAGAAGAGCCACCACAGCTGTGAACAGTACCCACCAGAGGAGCTGCTGCCAACTGAGGAGCAGCTGCTACCGCAACCACCCAAGGAGCAACCGCAGCACAAGGAGCCACTGCTACCCAGGGAGCAGCCACTGAATGACTCAACATCTAGATATGTCAGTGAGATCAAACATGGGTAGGCAAAGAAACCCCCAAAGGAAAGAAAAGGAGGACTCGCCATAAAAGCAGCTAAGTGCAACAGAGGCATGCAACATGACAGAAAAAGAATTCAGAATAAGGGTCCTAGAGTGCATAAACTGGATGGCGGAAAAAATCAACAGCTTATGCAAGAAGCAAGAAGAAACAGATGAAAAAATCAACTACTTATGCAAGAAGTAAGAAGAAACAGATGAAAAAATCAATAACTTATGCAAGACCCAAGAAGAAATGAAGAGCGATATAGTTGCAATAAAAAACACCATTGAAAGCATCAACAGTAGACTAGGAGAAGCAGAGGACCGAATTAGTGAATTAGAAGACAAGGAAGCAAAACACACCCAAACTGTACTGCAATTGGAGAAAGAAATTAAAAGACAGGAGGAGAGCCTAAGGGAGCTTTGGGACAACATGAAATGAAACAACATATGAATAATAGGGGTGCCAGAACAACAGAAAGAGGAAGAAAGTCTAGAAAACCTATTTGAAGAAATAATACCAGAAAACTTCCCTGAGGTGGGGAAGAAAAAAGTCACACAAGCCCAGAGAGTCCCAAACAAGGTGAACCCAAAAAGACCCACACCAAGGCACATCATAATTACCATGGCAAATGTTCAGGACAAAGAGAGAATCTTACAGGCTGCAAGAGAGAGTGGAAAGTTACATACAGGGGATCTCCCATTAGATTATCAAATGATTTTTCAACAGAAACACATCAGGCCAGAAAAGAATGGACGGAAATTTACAAAGTGATGCAAAGCAAAGGACTGAATCCAAGAATACTCTATCCAGCAAGGCTATCATTCAAAATTGAAGGGGAAATAAGAAGCTTCATAGACAAAAAAGGCTAAGGGAGTTTATCACCACCAAGCCAGCAATGCAAGAAATGCTAAAGGGACTGGTGTAAAAAGAAGAAATAAAAAACTCAGAAAGAAAACAGCCACACAAAAAAAGAAATGGCTACAAACAAGGACCTTTCAATAATAACTTTAAATGTAAATGGACTAAATGCTCTAACCAAAAGACATCGAGTGGCTGAATGGATAAAAAACATGACCCATACATCTGCTGTCTACAAGAGACCCACCTCATTAGAAGGGACTCACACAGACTGAAAGTGAAGGGATGGAAAAATATCTTTCAGGCAAATGGAAAGGAAAAGAAAGCTGGGGTAGCAATACTTATATCGGACAAAATAGACCTCAAAGTGAAGGCCATAACAAGAGATAAGGAAGGCCACTTCATAATGCTGAAGGGATCAATACAACAAGACGATATAACTCTGGTAAACATATATGCACCCAATGCAGGAGCACCCAAATTTATAAAAAAAAAAAACTCCTGGAAGATATCAAAGGAGAGATCGACAACAATACAATCATAGTAGGGGACTTTAATACACCACTGACATCACTGGATAAGTCCGCTAGACAAACGATCAGCAAAGAAACAGCAATCCTAAATGACTCACTGGATCAGATGGACTTAATAGATATCTTCAGAACACTTCACCCCAAAGCCGCAGAATATACATTCTACTCAAGTGCTCATGGGACAGATTCAAAAATAGACCACATATTGGTTCACAAGCAAAGTCTCCCCAAATTCAAGAAGATTGAAATCATATAAAGCATCTTCTCAGACCACGATGGCATAATGTTAGAAATAAACTACAATAAAAACAACCCCAAATACTCAAACACTTGGAAGCTGAATAGCATGTTATTAAATATTGATTCGGTTACCAATGACATCAAAGAAGAAATTAAAAACGTCCTGGAAACTAATGACAATGAAAACACAACAATCCAAAACCTATGGGACACAGTGAAAGCGGTCCTGAGAGGGAAGTTTATAGCTCTACAGGCCCATCTCAAAAAGCAAGAAAAAATGGTAGTAAATCATCTAACTCTACAACTCAAGGAATTAGAAAGAAAGCAACAAGAAAACCCCAGAGTGAGCAGAAGGAAGTAGATAATAAAGATTAGAGCAGAAATAAATGACATAGAGACCAAAAAAACAATACAGAAAATCAATGAAACCAAGAGCTGGTTCTTTGAAAGGATAAACAAGATTGACAAACCTCTAGCCAGGCAGGCTCACCAAGAAGCAAAGAGAGAGGACCCAAATAAACAAAATCAGAAACAATAGAGGTGAAATAACAACAGACTCCACAAAAATACAAATGATAGATAAAAAATACTATGGACAGCTCTACTCCAAAAAACTAGACAACCTTCAGGAAATGGACAAATTCCTAGAAAAATACAACATTCCAGCACTCAGTCAGGATGAATCTAAAAATCTCAATAGGCCAATAACTATGGAAGAAATTGAAGCAGTCATCAAAAAGCTTCCAGCAAACAAAAGCCCAGGGCCAGACGGCTTCACAGGGGAGTTTTATCAAACATTCAAGGAAGAACTAAAACCTCTCCTCCTCAGACTACTACAAACAATTCAAGAGGAAGGAACACTTCCAAGCTCATTCTATGAATCCAGCATCACCCTAATACCAAAACCAGGTAAAGACAACACAATGAAAGAGAATTACAGGCCAATATCCCTCATGAACATAGATTCCAAAATTGTCAATAAAATCTTAGCAAATCTGATCCAGCAGTACATCAGAAAGATCATACACCATGACCAAGTAGGATTTATTCCAGGGATGCAAGGATGGTACAATATCCGCAAATCAATAAATGTGATACATCACATAAACAAATTGAAAGAAAAAAACCACATGGTCATATCAATTGATCCAGAAAAAGCATTTGACAAAATCCAACACCCATTTTTGATAAAAACTCTCAGCAAGGTGGGAGTAGAAGGATCATGCCTCAACATAATAAAAGCCGTATATTTCAGGCCCACAGCCAACATCATACTCAATGGACAAAAACTAACACCATTTCCCCTAAGAACAGGAACAAGACAGGGATGCCCCCTCTCACCACTCCTGTTCAACATTGTACTGGAAGTATTAGCCATGGCAATTAGGCAAGAAGAAGAAATAAAAGGCATCCAAATTGGAAAAGAAGAAGTAAAACTGTCCTTATTTGCAGAGGAAATATTATACATACAAAACGCTAGAGACTCCATCAAAAAGCTACTAGACTTAATACATGAATTTGGCAATGTAGCAGGATACAAAATTAACCCCAAGAAATCTGAGGCATTTCTATACACCAATAGTGAACTTTCAGAAAGAGAGAGTATAAAAACAATCCCATTTACGATCGCACCAAAAAAATTAAGCTACCTAGGAATAAACTTAACTAAAGAGGAAAAAGACCTCTACTCAGAAAACTACAGGACGATGAAAAAAGAGATAGAGGAAGACATAAAGAGATGGAAGAACATACCGTGTTCATGGATTGGTAGAATCAATATCATTAAAATGTCCATACTACCCAAAGCAATCTATAAATTCAACGCACTTCCCATTAAAATACCAATGGCATACTTCACAGATCTAGAACAAACTCTCCAAAAATTCATCTGGAATAAAAAAAAGACCCCGAATAGCTGCAGCAATCCTGAGAAAGAACAAAGTAGGTGGGATCTCAACACCAAATATCAAGATGTATTACAAAGCCACTGTTCTCAAAACTGCCTGGTACTGGCACAAGAACAAGCATATAGATCAATGGAATAGAATAGAGAACCCAGAAATCGGCCCGAACCAATATGCTCAATTAATATTTGACAAAGGAGGAAAGAACATTCATTGGAGCCAAGATAGTCTCTTCAATAAATGGTGTTGGGAAAATTGGACAGATATATGCAAGAAAATGAAACTAGACCACCAACTTACACCATACACAAGAATAAACTCAAAATGGATAAAAGACTTAAATGTACGACAGGAAACCATAAAAATTCTAGAAGAATCCAAAGGCAACAAAATCTCAGACATATGCCAAAGCAAGTTCTTCATTGATACAGCTCCTAGGGCACTTGAAACTAAAGAGAAAATGAACAAATGGGACTACATCAAAATAAAAAGCTTCTGCACAGCAAAAGAAACCATCAACAAAACAACAAGAAAACCCACCTCGTGGGAAAACATATTCACCAACGTCATATCTGATAAGGGCCTAATCTCCAAAATTTATAGGGAACTCATACAACTTAACAAAAAGAAGATAAACAACCCAATCAAAAAATGGGCAAAGGACCTAAATAGACACGTTTCAAGAGAGGACATTCAGAAAGCCAAGAGACATATGAAAACATGCTCAAAGTCACTAATCATCTGAGAGATGCAAATCAAAACAACAATGAGGTACCATCTCACACCTGTCAGACTGGCTATCATCAACAAATCAACAAAGGACAAGTGCTGGAGAGGATGTGGAGAAAAAGGAACACTCGCACTGCTGGTGGGAATGCAGACTGGTGCAGCCACTATGGAAGACAGTATGGAGTTTCCTCAAAAAACAAAAAATGGAACTCGAATTTGACCCTGTGATCCCACTTCTAGGAATATATATCCCAAGAAACCAGAAACACCAATCAGAAAGGATATATGCACCCATATGTTCATAGAAGCACAATTCACCATAGCTAAGATCTGGAAACAGCCTAAGTGCCCATCAGTAGATGAATGGATTAGAACACTGGTACACCTACGCGATGGAATACTATGCTGCTGTAAGAAAGAAGGAACTCTTATGATTTGCAAAGGCATGGATGGAACTGGAGAGCATTATGGTAAGTGAAATAAGCCAGTCAATGAAGGAAAAATACCACATGATCTCACACATTCATGGATAATAGAGACCATTATAAACTTTTGAACAATAATAGATACAGAGGCAGTGCTGCCTCAAACAGATTGTCAAACTGCAGCGGGAAGGCCAGGGAGGGTTGGGGGGTAGGAGGGAGGCGGGTAAGAGATCAACGGAAAGACTTGTATGCATGCATATAAGCATAACCAATGGACATAAGACACTAGAGGGTAGAGGAGGCCAGGGGATTGTCAAGGGGGGGGGAGAGGGGAGGACACCTATGTAATACCCATTGTAATACTTTAAGCAATAAAAAAAAAAGAATACCTCTTTGTAGTTGAGTTCTGTATCAATATCTAGAAATCCTGGGAATTCATTGAAAGAACGAAGGTGTGATAAGACTAAC
This sequence comes from Myotis yumanensis, assembly GCF_028538775.1. Lineage (NCBI taxonomy): Eukaryota > Metazoa > Chordata > Mammalia > Chiroptera > Vespertilionidae > Myotis > Myotis yumanensis. Next base: position 22,490,171 of record NW_027223756.1, on the reverse strand, counting down.
CTATTTGATTTAGACAAATGCCACCTATCTAAAATGTTAGCTTATTGGTACCAGGAGAAAAAAATTAGTGATCAGATAACTGCCTTCTAAATACCTCATGCTTTCAGAGAAAATAAGACAGAGGCAGGGGAAAGAATAGATATTTGGTACAATTCCCTGTTCCTCTTCTTAGCCCCACTGAATCAGCAGTTAAACTGGAGAAGTCTAGGAGTCAGAATTGTTAGTGAGACCTCTTGTGATTCTTAAATAAATAAGGAAAATGCTGATTTCCAAGGTCTTCTAAATGAAAGGTAAGATTAAATGCTTGTGCCTTCAGAGTTAGATGTTTCCCACCCATAGATGAAATTATGGCCATGCTTCAGTGGTTACATTTTTCACTAACACAGGTCTTTTATAAAACATTCTAAATTATTTGCTTTAGAAGAGATGAATAATTCTAGGAACATATTGAATAAGCACAAAGTAATGTTATATCTGGATCTTGGGGTATATCAGCCATGATTTTAGATTTTTCCTTATCTCTTAGATGTCACCTCAAATATTCAGTGTCCAGCATTGACGTACATGGTCATTAGTCTAGTAGGACATTTTGTCCTGTCTAAAATGAGCAATGAGACATTTGGTCCATGCCAAAAGATCGTTCATATTTTGTCCTGTCCTTAACATCCATGGGGACATTTGGTCCATAGTTAATATAAATCCTACTCTTCTGCAAGATCTGATCCCTGACCTATCTACCTGCCCCATGTGTGAACCAAATGGACATTTTGAATAGGAACAAATGTCGGCTAATTGTGGTTAGGAATAAGAATTGTTAAGAGATATGTTTTTAGGTGCCTGCAGACTTGAATCAGACGCAGAAATTATTCTTGTCATCACTAACAGGTTCCATGTCATTTACTTTAAAGAAAAAAGACCTCATAGTTTGGATCAATATCACAAGCCATTTGCCAAAAGCTGTGCTCAGTCTATCACTCACATGCATGCTACAGAGGGCATCTCCTGTGAGGGAGTGAGGGCCTTTTGTGATGCTCAAGGGCTGAGTTTCCTTCATTTAAAACAGTGGTTCTCAACCTTTCTAATGCCGCGACCCTTTAATACAGTTCCTCATGTTGTGGTGACCCCCAACCATAAAATTATTTTTGTTGCTACTTCATAACTAATTTTGCTACTGTTATGAAAGGTAATATAAATATTTGACATGCAGAATGTATTGTTACAAATTGAACATAATTAACACATAGTGATTAATCACAAAAACAATGTGTAATTATATATGTGTTTTCCGATGGTCTTAGGCAACCCCTGTGAAAGGGTCGTTCGACCCCCAAATAGGTCACGACCCACAGGTTTAGAACCACTGATCTAAAATGTGTCCACCTTCTAAGGAAATTCTGAAATGAAGAAGTGTGTACTTCTTTATCCTTCCTCCACCCTGCCAGGTGGGATCTGAGAGAATAAATATTGTTCTTTACATGTTAATTTTGGGATATCTCAATATTATCTGAATATTCTGAAATATCTCAAATACTTATCTATGTCTGAGTTCCCCGAGAAGTAGATTTTGTGGTAAATATTAGAAAGCAAATGTGTTTATTCAGGAGACAAAAAAAGAGCACATCAGTAGAATATTGGTGACAGGAGACAGGAAAATGAAGGGAGTAAATGAACAGTGTGTTTTCTAGCAGGTTAGTTACCACTGTGGTTAAGTGGAGTTCACTCCTTAGTGAGACTCTGAAGGTAGTGTGCAACATAGGTCAGATTTATCCTACTCTAAATGCAGGGAGCTGTCATAATTACATACCAACCCTCACAAGTCAATGAGTGAGAGGTGACTACAAGATGTGTTGACTATCTGGTCCTTCTGACACTCTGTGTATATGGGCACAGTATTCAGAGAAAGTCCTTTAGCAAAGAGTTGCAGATACTGGCAATTGGAAGCTGAGCCCCATGAATTTAGAGGTTGAGGCCAAAAGGATTTGAGCAGGACATGAAAGTACTGTGTGGTAGTGGGGATATATTAAGAATCTGGAATTCAGAAACAAGGATTAGAGATACAAATTTGTAGTCATTCATGTAAACTGCAATTGAAATTCACGAGAATGGACAAGATCACTTAGGGAAATAGAAAAGAGGACTGTACATTTAGTACCAGCTCCAAAATAACAAATGAAATCAATAAAGCAAACCCATAAGGAACAAGAAATGATAAAGGAGAAACAGCAAAATTGTGATATCATTGGAGCCAAGTTTTAAAAAGCACATCAAGAAAGGAGTACTTAGGAAGCATTCAATGAGTATTAGCTGCTACTATTACTCCTCTTTTCATTCCTTCATTCATTGAATTGATTATATTCTGCTGATTCTGAAAAAAAAGGAAAGGTGTAATAAACCACACTAACTGCTGCTGTCATGAGAAAAAAAAATGAGGTTTGAGGTTCCACTCTTATATTTTGAAAACAAAACTCAATTGACAGTCCTGGAGGGCTGTGACCCTTGCAGGAAGTTAAAAGAAAAGCCTCTTGGAGATAACATTGACCAATGTTCTCCCATGGAGTGGGTTTTCTTGTTGTTTTGTTGATGGTTTCTTTCAGGTGCAGAAGCTTTTTATTTTGATGTAGTCTCATTTGTTTATTTTCTCCTTAGTTTCCATTGCCCTAGGAGCTTTGTGGGTAAAGATATCTCTACGACATATGTCTGCTATTTTGCTGCCTATGGCTTCTTCTAAGAATTTTATGGTTTCTCGTCTTACTTTTAAGTCCTTTAACCATTTTGAGTTTATTTTTGTATATGGTGTATGTTGGTGGTCTAGTTTCATTTTTTTGCATGTATTTGTCCAATTTTCCCAACACCATTTATTGAAGAGACTGTCTTGACTCCATTGTATGCTCTTGTCTCCTTTGTCAAATGTTAATTGAGCATAGTAGCTTGGGTCGATTTCTGGGTTCTCTGTTCTGTTCCATTGGTCTGTATGTCTGTTCTTGTGTCAGTACCAGGCAGTTTTGAGAACAGTGGCTTTGTCAAATAGCTTAATATCTGGTATTGTGATTCCCCCCAGATTTGTTCTTCTTTCTCAGGATTACTGTAACTCTTCAGGGTCTTTTTTTATTCCATATGAATTTTTGGAGAGTTTGTTCTATGTCTGTGAAATACGCTGTTGACATCTTAATGGGGATTGCATTGAATCTATAGATCACTTTAGAAATATTGACATTTTAATGATGTTAATTCTACCAATCCATGAACACGTTATATTCTTCTATTTGTTTATGTCTTTCTCTATCTCTTTTTCCAACGTCCTATAGTTTTCTGTGTATAGGTGTTTTACCTTTTAGTTAAGTTTGTTCCTAGGTATCTTAATTTTTTCTGTTGCAATGGTAAATGGGATTGTTTTTTTAGTTTCTCTTTCTGTGAGTTCATTATTGGTGTATAAAAAAGCCATAGATTTCCGATGTTAATTTTGTATCCTGCTCTATTGCCAAATTCATTTAAGTCTGGTAGTTTTTTAATGGAGTCTTTGGGGTTTTCAATTTACAATAGCATGTCATCTGCAAATAATGACAATTTTACTTCTTCTTTTCCAATATGGATACCTTTTATTTCTTCTTCTTGTCTGATTGCTGTGGCTAGCACTTCCAGTACTATGTTGAACAGGAGTGGTGAAAGTGGGCATCCCTGTCTTGTTCCTGTTCTTAGGGGAATTGAGTTTAGTTTTTGCCCATTGAGTATGATGTTGGCTGTAGGTTTGTCATACAAGGCTTTTATTATGTTGAGGTATTGGATTTTGTCAAATGCTTTTTCTCTATCAATTGATATGATTATGTGGTTTTTGTCTCTCAATTTGTTTATGTGATGTATTATATTTATTGATTTGTGGATATTGTATCAGCTTTGCATCCCTAGAATAAATGTTATCCCCCATAACTGTTTAATCTCCAAAATGTATAGGGAACTCATACAACTTAACAAAAGGAACATAAACATCCATTCAAAAAATGGGCAAAGTACCTAAGTAGACACTTTTTGAAAGAGGACATGCAGAAGACCAAAGACATATGAAAACATGCTCAAAGTCACTAATCATCTGAGAGATGCAAACCAAAATGACAATGAGGTCCCATCTCACACCTGTCAGAATGGCTATCATCAACAAATCAACAAACGACAAGTGCTGGCGAGTTTGCTGAGAAAGGGGAACCCTCTTGCACTGCTAGTGGAAATGCAGACTGGTACAGCCACTGTGGAAAACAGAATGGCGTTTCCTCCAAAAATAAAAAATGGAACTTCCATTTGACCCAGTTATCCCACTTCTAGAAATATATCCCAAGAAAACAGAAACATATATCCCAATCAGAAAGGATATATGCAACCCTATGTCATAGCAGCACAATTTATAATAGCTAAGATTTGAAAACAGCCTAAGTGCCCATCAGCAGATGAGTGGATTAAAAAACTGTGGTACATGCCGTAACTGGTTTGGCTCAGTGGATAGAGCGTTGACCTGTGGACTGAAAGGTCCCAGGTTCGATTCCAGTCAAGGGCATGTACCTTGGTTGCGGGCACATCCCCAGTGGGGGGTGAAGCAGGGGCTCCCTTGGGGGTGAGGACGACGGAGCCCCAACGCGCTAGGGTGTCTGCATGCACGACTCCGGAGACCAGGTTCAGTGACGCAGATCCGTTTTATTATGGAACTACAGAGGTATATATAGCATGAGGGGACCAATCAGAGGGAGACACATTGCTACAGGCGACCAATGGCTGAAAGGCTGGGGTACTGTGCACGTGACTCTAGGAGTTCGTTCAGGCGGGCGTTGCTACTTCCTGGTGTGCGGAGGAAGCATGTCATGGTGGAGTGTGCTCACACCATTGCATCAGCCGCAGTGCTGAGACATACTTCCTGAGCTCTACGTACAGGGGGGTATGCAGGAGGCAGCTGATCGATATTTCTCTCTCATCGATGTTTCTAACTCTCTATCTCTCACCCTTCCTCTCTGTAAAAAAATCAATAAAATATATTTTTTAAAAAATTTGTGATACATCTACACAATGGAATACTACACTGCTGTAAAAAAGAAGGAAATCTTACCATTTGCAGCAGCATGGATGGAACTGGAGAGCATTATGCTAAATGAAATAAACAGGTCAGAGAAAGATAAATACCACAATATCACACTCATTTCTGGAATATAATGAACATCATAAACTGATGAACAAAGATAGATACAGAGACAAAGAAACATCGAACAGACTGTCGAACTTCAGCAGGAAGGCAGCAGATCATTGGGGGTTGGGGGTGTAAAAAGATCAACCAAAGGACTTGTATGCATGCATATAAGTATTACCAATGGACACAGACACTAGGGAGGTGAGGGCATATGCTGCGGTGGGGAGGCCCTGGGGAGGTCCATAGGGGGAAAAGGAGACTTATGCTCTACTATTTGTAATGCTTTAAAGAATAATAATAATAATAATAATAACAATAATAATAATAATTTTTTAAAAATATATATTTTATTGATATTTTACAGAGAGGAAGGGAGAGAGACAGAGAGCTAGAAACATCGATGAGAGAGAAACACCAATCTGCTGCCTCCTGCACATCCCCCACTGGGGATGTGCCCGCAACCCAGGTACATGCCCTTGACTGGAATCGAACCTGGGACCCTTCAGTCCGCAGGCCGACGCTCTATCCACTGAGCCAAACCGGTTTCGGCAATAATAATAATTTTAAGCCTATTGAGAGATATAGAGGGCTCTCACCATGAAGGAGGTGTGGCAAAAATGTCTCTCAATCTACTCTATTCATCAGTTTATTTTGTTAATTACATTCCATAAATAAGTGAGATCACATGATATTTGTCTTTCTCAGATTGGCTTATTTCACTTACCGTAATATTTTTCAGGTCCATCCATGCTGTTCCAAAGGAAAAGAGATCCCTCATTTTTACAGCTGCATAGTATACCATTCTGTAAATGCCTCACAGTTTTTATTCATTAATCTACTAACTAGAGGCCTGATGCACAAGGATTTGTGCAAGAATGGGCCTTCTTCCCCTGGCTGCTGGCACCACCTTCGCTCAGGCCTGAGCTGCCTTTCCACCTTTGCTGCAGTCCGGAGCCGCCTTTCTGCCTTCCTTCCAGCCCAGAACCTCCTTTCCACCTTTCCACACTGCCCAGAGGTCCAGAGCAGCTGGGGTGGTGCAGAATGCCTGAATCCTGCCCTGCCCCCAGCCTCTCAGTGCCTGCATATGCCAATTAACCTGCCATATTGGTTGGGTTAATTTGCATACTCACTCCTGATTAGCAGGAGGGAGTCACAAAGGTATAGTCAATTTGCATCTTTCTCTTATATTAGTGTTGATGGATAATTGGACTGTTTCCAAATCTTAGTTTTTGTAATTTTAAAAAACTACAAGCATATTAGACTTGAAACTTTTAATGGCTATGAATGTACTATCCTGCAATCAAAATTGTGAATCATTAGTAGATGAGGCCTGGGCATTGGAACATTGTAAAAGCTCCCAGTTGAGCCGCATGTGCAGCTAGGTTGGGGAAGCTTGTCTAGAGAACAGGATGGGGATTTTTTATTGGGATATAATTCACATGGAAAATTGTGTAATATTAGGATGCACAACACCTTAATTTGCTGTGTTTCTACTTTGCAATACGATTATCACTGTAGTGTTAGCTCGTACCTCAATCAAATCACTTAAATTTGTTATTGTTGTGAGAACAACTAAAATCTGGTCTCTTAGCAACTTTAAGGTTTATAATACAGTATTGTTGGCTAGAATCACTACCCTGTTCATAAGATCTCCAGAATTATTTTTTGGAGCAGGCGAGAGCAAAAGCTGGGGAATGACACTGAAACCAGATTGGACAATCAGTGCCTTAAATCATATGGTACAAAATGTCCTTCGAAAAAGAGGGAGACATTAAGACATTTCCAGATAAGCCACGGCTGATGATATTCATTATCATTATTCCTACCCGACAAGCAATGATAAATGAATCCTTCAATTTGAAGTAAAAAAGGACAATAGAAAATAAATCAAAGTGATATGAAAATACAAAATTCTCCAATAAAGGTAAATACATGGACAATTACTGGTATAAGATCTTACTTTATTGTAATTTTTAAAAATACACTTTTTATTCTTTTATAGGATTTAAAAGACCAGAGCATAAAACCTAATGTTCAAACAGGGTGGGGCAAAAGCAAGTATGCATTTGTGACTATGCAAAACACAGAGGTGATAACCTACTTTTGCCCCACCCTATATATATTAATTGGTAGGCAATATAAAAAGATAGAGTTTGTGACATTATTAACATAAACTAAGGAAACAGATCTACAATCAATTTGTTTTTATATGCAGTTGCAATTAGCAGCTTTTAAGAGATTATGACGAGAGAGAGAGAGAGAGAGTGTGTGTGTGTGTGTGTGTGTGTGTATCCTACATAATAAAACCCTAATATGCAAATTGACCAAATTGTAGAACGAACAGTCACTATGATGTGCACTGACCACCAGGGGGCAGATGCTCAATGCAGGAACTGCCCTCTGGTGGTTAGTGTACACCCACAGTGGGAGCGCTGCTCAGCCAGAAGCTGGGCTCACGGCTGGCAAGCATGGGGAGCCTAAGCAGGTAGGCAGACATCACCCGAAGGATCCCATGCTGTGAGAGGGCCCAGGCTGGGCTGAGAGACCCCACCCCCAGTGCACAAATGTCATGCACCCTGCCTCTAGAGTGTGTGTGTGTGTGTGTGTGTATATATATATATATATATATATATATATATATATCCTACCTAATAATAGACAGACATGGTAATTGACCATACCTTCGCTACACCTCCCATTGGCTAATCAGCGTGATATGCAAATTAACTGCCAACAAAGATGGTGGGTAATTTGCATACTGCAGGCAGGGCGGGTCAGAGCCATTCCGCCTGCCCCACTGCCATCCAGGCCTGCTATATGCCACCCGGGGCAGTGGCCGTCCCATGTGTGACCCGACCCGGGATGGCCTGGTGGGGCAGCAGCGATCGGCCAGCCCGCCCAGGCATCCCCTGTGCGACCTGACCCAGGGCAGCGGGGCAGGACAGCGTGGCTCCTCTGTCACCCCAGCTTCCTCATCACAGCTCCCTTGGAGGCCTAAGCCTTTAATTGGACATCCCCTGAGGGCTCCCTGGCTGCCAGAGGATGTCTGACTGCAAGCTTAGGCCTGATCCCCTGGGGAGTGGGCCTAAGTCAACAGGTGGACATCCCCCAAGGGATCCTGGACTGCAAATGGGAGCAGGCCGGGCTGAGGGATTTCCTCCCCCACCCCCCCGAGTGCACAAATTTTTGTGCACCGGGACTCTAATATACACACACACACACACACACACACACACACACATATATATATACCATGTGCATTAATATTACTACTATTTAAAAAAATAATAAGTGTAAGAAAGTGGAGCAATTGGAACCCTTGAGGATTGTTTGTAGGAGTACAAACTAGTATAGAATGTAGTAATACAAAATTTAAAATAGAATTACCAGCAATTCCATTTCTAGGTATATTTACAAAAGTTGAAATGGAGATATTACAAATCTGTAAATGCAAGGGATCCAGTGTACAAAAATAATCTAAAAAAAAGAGCAAATTTGGAATATATTATATTCAGATTTTAACACAGACGACAAAGCTATAGTGATAAAAAATAGTATGCTATTGGCATAAAGATAGACATATATAACAATGGAATAAAACATAGACAAAATATTCATACATATATGCTCAATTGACTTTTAAGACTTAATTTTTATTTTATTTTTTTATTTTTTTAAAAATATATTTTATTCATTTTTTACAGAAAGGAAGGGAGAGAGAGATAGAGAGTTAGAAACATCGATGAGAGAGAAACATGGACCAGCTGCCTCCTGCACATCTCCTACTGGGGTTGTGCCCGCAACCCAGGTACATGCCCTTGACCGGAATCGAACCTGGGACCTTTCAGTCCACAGGCTGACGTTCTATCCACTGAGCCAAACCGGTTTCGGCAAGACTTAATTTTTAGAGCAGTTTTAGATTCACTACAAAAGTGAGAAAGAAATGCAGAGATTTTCCTGCTCAGTGCATTTACTGTTTTCCTCATTATAAACATCACTCACCACAATGGTACTTTATTTTCTTACCAAGGATAAATCTACATTGAAACAGCAAAGTCAGCCATAGTTTATGGTTTACCTTAGGGCTCATTCTTGGTGTTGTACATTCCATGGGTATGGACAAAAGTTTAATGAACTCCATCAATCATTATAAATATCAGAGTATATTCATTTATTCCCCTAACAGTATTGTGTTGTGCCTATTTATGTCTCTCCCCATTCCTCCTAGAAACCACTGATATTTTTATCTCCATTGTTTTACCTGTCATAGAATGTCATGCAGTTGTAACCATACAGTGTATAACATTTTCAAATTGGCTTTTTTTTCCACTTAGTAATATGCATTTAGGGTTTCTCCATATCTTTTCATGGGTTAATAGCTCATTACTTTTTATCACTTTTTATCACTGAATAATATTCCATTATCCAAATGTATTCACATTTGTTTATGCATTCGTGTACTAACGGTTATCTTTGTTTCCAATTTTTGGCATTTAGGAATACAGCTACTACATTAATAAAGATTTTTTGTATGTACAGAAATTCTCAACTCTTTGGGTAAAACATCAAGGAACATGATCACTCAATTGTATGCTTAGTTGAGGGGGTAGGGGCTGGGAAGAAAGGGGTAAAGGAGGGTAAAAGGGGGTCTCAGTAATACTATCCACTATATATATATTTGAAAAATAAAACTACCAAAAAAGAGAAACTGCCAAATTGCCTTCCAAAGTGGCTGTACCATTTCAGATTCCCATCAGCAATGTAAGAGTTCTTGTTGCTCTACATCCTTGTCAGCATTTGGTGTTGTCAGTGTTCCGGGGTTTACCCAGTGCACTGTTGTAGTAGCAACTCATTTTTTAAATTTAATTTCTCTGATGACATATATGTGGAGCAACTTTGCATATGCTCATTTGCCATCTGTGCATATTTGATGAGTTGTCTGTTAAGGTCTTGGGCCCATTTTTTTAATCGAGTTACTTGTCTTCTTATTTTTGAGTTTTAAGAGTTCTTTGTACATAATGGATAACAGTCCTTAATCAGATGTGGGTTTTTTTTTTAAACATTTCTCCCAGTCCGTGCCTTCTTTTTTCATTCTCTTGATTTTGTCCTTCACAGAAAAGAAGTTTAAATGTTAATGACTTCCAGTTTATCAATTATTTCTTTTGTGGACCAAACCTTTAGTTTTGTATCTAAAAAGCCATTACCACGCAAGGTCAGCCAGGTTTTCTCCTATATTCTCTTCTAGGAGTTTTATAGTTTTGCACTTTACATTTTGGTCTACAATCTTTTTTGAGCTCATTTTTGCAAAGGGTGTAAGGTCCGTGTCCAGGTGTTCTGCTTGCAGATGTACAGTTATTCCAACACCATTTGTTGAGAAAACTATCCTTGCTCCAATGTATTGCCTTTCCTCTTTCCTCAAAGATCAGTTTGCTGTATTTATATGAATCTATTTCTAGATTCTTCCTTCTATTCAACACATCATTTGTCTATTCTCTCACCAATATACACTGTCGTAATGTATCAATTGATTTTTGACAAGAGTTCTAAGACAATTAAATGGTAAATTAATGGGTAAAAAATAGTCTTCTCAACAAATGATGGTATGACAACTGGATAGCCACCTGCAAAATGTATAACTTTATAGCCATAATTCTCACCACATGCAAAAATTAACTCAGATTCTGTCAAAGCTCTAAATGCCAGTACTAATGTTATGAAACTCTTAGAAGAAAGCCTTGGTGCACGTCTTTTTCAGTTTGGATTACACAGCAATTTCTTTTACTGAAAAACAAAAGTTCATGCAACAAAGAAAAAGTATAGATAAGTTGGAATTCGTTAAATTTGTAAAAATTGCAGCAAAGGGCATATCAATAAAGTAAAAAAGACAATCTGAAAATCAGGGAAAACTTTTGCAAGTCATATCTATATTTATAAAAGCCTACGCGACCAAATGACCAAACAGCTGAACAACTAGTTGACTATTTGCTATGATGCGCACTGACCACCAGGGTGCAGATGCTCAATGCAGGAGCTGCCCCCCTGGTGGCCAGTGTGCTCCCACAGTGGGAGTGCCACTCAGCTGACTGACAGGTGCCAGACACCTGACTCATGGCTGGCAAGTGCAACTGTGTCCTGGATTGCAAGAGGACACAGGCCAGGCTGAGGGACCCCACACGTGCATGAATCCGTGCACTGGGCCTCTAGTATCTAATAAGGGCCTTGGATCTAGATTATATTAGGTACACTACCAACCTTTGTCTTGACTGATTTGTGAGCGACAAAGAAAATAACGTAATTTTCCCCCCAAGTCTCAGAAATCATACAATATCTTTGAATAGATTTTGCAGTTCATTCAATTATAGATAAGGCCTATGTTTTGTAGTACAAATCCGTATTGCCTAATATTCGTGATTGTAAGATTAACCCTGGGTACTTGTTAGAATTCAAGTTAGATCCCTCTTCTAGAGGCTTTGACTATCTCTGATAAAGAGGATCAAAAGTGTCTGTAATTTTAATGAACACCGAGGTAATGTGTTCTTTTTTTTTACCTTTGAAAATAGTTACTTTTAGTTACCAAAGTAATCATGTGCTTTAATCCATTAATCAACAAAAGGTGGTATTTTTAATAAAGATAATATTGTTTAACATTGTATTGATTGAAATATTTATGATTGTAAATTGCATTTGGTTTTATATTATCAAACACACGATTAAGGTAGTTTTTCAACTGCTATTTAATAAGTGAACAGAGAATAAAAATCAATCAAAAGTTCTTAGAGTTGGGAGATAATTTTCAACACTCTATATTCCATCTTGTATAGCATACAAGGCTTTGTCCGGTCACCCAGGAATTTTATACCCTGATTGAAAAGACTCTGATTGGCTGTAGAATTCACTGGAAAATAGGATTGCCATAAAAGCCACAAGAGTGTGTAGCTCAATTATTTGCATTCCCCATAATGCTTAAATCCAAAAGATTTCTTACTTTCTCTGTAAAGAAAAAGAAAGAGACATTATAAACAGCATTTAAAATTCCCTGGATAATTTTCACTAAGTGCTTGTAAATGAGCAGCATGATGTGGAGAAGCTGTGCTCCACCTCCACAACCAACTGGGACCCACATGCTCCCCAGAACCTTCACACATCCTTCCCTCAACTGGGGCTACTTGGCTCTTCCTACATGGGCAGTCCTGGTTCAGTCGAGGAAACCACCCAGACTGGACAGATGAGAGGAATGGAGATTGTTTTGATGGTTCTCTGGAAGTAGAAGCCACTTTGGGGATTAAATAAGAGGAAATAATTTTGAGAGACAATGAAGAGGAAAGTAGGGAGGCTGGCTGAACCTTTAGACTGCAGACTCCTTTGGAGTGAAGCACATAGGAAAGGAGGCTGGGAGGAAGTGTGCTGGAACGCCCTGCTCTCTAAGGAAGGTTCACAGTCTGTCATGGAGTTCAAAGACAAGGTTAGCCTCAGAGGAGTCCCGTTCTAGCAGGAATAGGCGATTGTGATGGATTTCAAATTTCTGTAGTCAAGTAGTGTTTGTTGCTCAGTTATGGTCCCTGTAGCTTGGGTGCTACATCACAAAGATGATCAGTTATCAGATGGACTTCAGAAGTCAATATATTGGGCATAGACTCATTCGTAAATCCTACTGGTTAAATTAATTGATTTGTACATTTCCAGAATACCCAGCAGATATATTGAGAGGTCAAATACAAATCTGCTTTTGCAAATGAGAACTCCCGGGAAAGGTACCAGTGTGATCCTGTGGCATTAATTGAGATAGTACAATTTTTTCCCATATATACTGGTACTGTGTATACGCTTTCAAAAACATGGGTTTTCCTATCATTTTGTGATGGTTTCCTCATTATTTTGGAAGAGACGATATTTAGTCTTATATTCTTACAACATTTCACTGCAGAAAACGCAAGGATTGGAGTAAGTTTTCTTATTCGAAGCGCAGACTGGATCCATTTCTCTGGTGCACATATGTAATCTACCTTTAAATATTTTACAGTCTGGCTGTCAAACATAAAGAACAACATAAAATTTGTCAGATAATGAACTTTTTGAAAAAAATGTCTTTAACCTTAGTACAAGATTCCATGCATCCAAATGGAATGAAAATATTCTATATCGTGGTTTGGAAATACACAGTCTACTTAGTCATAAAATTTTATTGATATATTTTTACAAATCCAATATCATTCTTAAAAAGCAGACAAATGGTTGAATGTATTTTTATAATGTAGCCACTCTCATCTCACTTCTACTCATACCTGCATCGGATTTCCCCCATTGTTTCATACCACAGAAAATAGTAAAAAGGTATTTTAATAATTTCCCTATCTTTTTCAATGATTTAACTACTAGAGAATCAGATACATTCAGATTATAACCACACATGTATACATTCATATATGTTAGTATTTGCATATATATATATATGTAAAATTTGGTTAGTAATGGCACTATTCGTAATTTTACTTAAATAAGCAATATGGTGTGTATTCTTACATTATTGTCTTTTGAAATGTCCTTGTAATCTTTATCTATTTAAGTGTTTTCCCCTCTATATTATTCTCCTCTATGAATATGTGAAAATTATTATTTTTTATCCACCTTTCAGTGGATAGTTTTTGCAATAATCTTGTTTTGCTAGAGAAATAATTCTACTTTAAATAGACTGTAACCTTTATCAGGTACTTGCACATAACAAGGATACCCAATAATGTAATCTTTGAAATAATGGAATATTTTATCTTTTCCACAATACTAAATATTTTTATATGGCTGGCTAGATTTTATTTATTGAACTTAGCATAATAACGGCACAGTTTAAATAAAAACTTTTGAAGGATCATTCTGTTGCACATTTTTTTGGTGAATTTTTTCTTTTTTTATAAAAGAACAAGTGAGAAGGACTAGAGACATAGAAACACCAATGATAAGAGAGATATCAAAAAGTTGCCTCCTGCAGACCCCCTACCGGGGATTAAGCCCACAACCTAGGATTGTGCCCTGACCACGAATTGAACCAGGGGCCTCTTGGTTTATGGGTCAACGTTTAACCACAGAACAACACTGGCAGGGCTGTCTGGTGTCTGGTGAAATTTGCTGTTAAAACTTACAATCTATATATATAAAAGCCTAAGTGACTGAATAACCAAACGACTGAATGACCATTTGAGCAGTTGCTTTGATGTGCACCAACCACCAGGGGGCAGGTGCTCAATGCAGGAGCTGCCTCCTGGTGGTCAGTGTGCTCCCACAGCAGGAGCAATGCTCAGCTGACTAATGGGCACCAAACACCAGGCTCATAGCTGGTGAGTGCAGCTGCAGCATCACACTACCAAGCAGCAGTGGCAGGCGCAGCTGGGCTGGGGTGAATGGGAGCGGCACAGCGCCCAGAGGCCTGCCACTTTGTGCACTACTACATCCCTCGGGGGATGTCAGACTTCCTGTTTGGGGTTTTTCAGGTTTTAGAAGGTGACATGCTGCATGCACAAGGTGTTTCAACACCTCCAGAGAGTTCAGAAGCAGCATTCTATAATCTAACATGTGAATGTCTCTACAGCAATCTATGCAAATGGAATCATTTACAATTGGCTTTTTTCCAGTTAGCATAATTCTCTGGAGATTTATGTGAGTATCATTCATTTTTTAATTGCTGAATAGTATTACATGCTATGAATGTACTTCAGTTTGTTTAAACATGCACCAGCTGAAAGGCATCTGAGTCCTTCAGCTGGTGCATGCAGGCCAGGCTGAAATCAAAAGTCCAACATCCTCCCAGGGGTCCCAGGTTGCGAGAGGGAGCAAGCCAGGCTGAGGGACTCCACCATTGCACGAATCCGTGCACCAGGCCTCTAGTATAAAATAATTAAAAGTTGCCCCGCCAGTGTCGCTCAGTGATTGATTATCGATCTATGAACCGAGAGATCACGATTCCAATCCTAGTAAGGGCACGGGCCCAGGTTGTAGGGTGCATCCCTAGTGTGGGGCATGCAAGAGGCAGCCTATCAATGATTCTCTCTCGTCATTGATGTTTCTGTATCTCTCTCCCTCTCCCTTCCTCTCTGAGATAAATAAAAAAAAATCTTAAAAATATTAAAAGCTTTTTTAATTTCCAAATTAATCATTATTAACTTACTTCTTTGCGAACGCGTCTTAGTGATGCAATAAAGGTTTCTGCAACAAACACACAAAAGAAAATGTAAAAATAAGAAGAAGGGAAAGAAATCAGAGTCTCTGGTGGAAGAACCTATACTTCTTAGTAGCAAAATTCTATACAAGTTGCCTACTCCGGACCCCCAAGTTCTGAGGTGAGCTTTTTGTGATAATATCAAAATAGTAATTCACAACATACATCCAAATCTGGAAATATTATTCCAAATTATTCTCATCTGTGAAAAATAATTTGAAGTGTTTTGCAGTAATCATCAAACTCTACTGTGAAGATACCATAGTTCTTTTTATTAGTTTTTTAATAAATGAGACATCCTGTTCAGAGAAGACAATGCCTTGTTTAATGCCACTTCATATGCCTTGCATAAGGTCACCTAACATGAAGGAATTATTGCTTCATGAAATAGTACTCAGTTCTAATATCAGGGTCCAATTCAACACGTCACAGCTCTTTTACTGAAATTCACCATTCTTCTTGCACTAAAGGAAGATAAATTTTGAATGAATTCTCACCTTATACAACGTTGTGACTTTAGTGGCTTCAGAACTGGCAAACAACAAATCAGATTGCACAGGATTATCTGATCAAGGAGACATCATTACTCCCTACAATCAGCATTTAGCAAACATGGAATCTGACCTCCAAAATAATAATTAGGTAAATATCTTTAGTCATAAATGAACAAAAAACTAAGTTCTACTGCTCATTCTAACCCAGCTCTCTGCCTCCATGTCTCTAAGGTGGAAATGAGAAGAAATCACCCACAGATATAATTTTAAAAGGGGGTTGTAACATGCCTGCTTTCATTTTGGCAGTTTAATTTAAGTATTACAAACCCAATGAAAGAAGCTGCTACATTTCTAGACAATAGATGTGATCTCCTGCATTTTCTAAGATGTGTGAATTGCTTCATCCAGAATTGAAAATGTACTCACCAGAATAAAGAGGAAATACCGAGGCAGTGATGAAAATAATTTTGAGCAATGATGAGAAAAAGGACATTTTATCAAATCTGTAGAAGAAAACCAAAAGGAATGTTTACAACACATGACACAGAGACAAATTTCCTATTTGCAATTGAAAGTTTCTTACAGGCAAAGGACCTGCTACTCCCCTAGTTACCTTATTATGTTGGACTTTACCCTTTTTTCTTTGCCGAAACACACAAGATCAAGGAGACATACATGGGAAGAGAAGGCATCTTAGAGACTTGAGAGAAACCCCAGGACACATTCTCAGCACACTTAAGAAGGAGCTGTTCATTCCCAAACCTAGGCTCAGCCCAAAGAGGCCTGACACCAGTTAAGGAAATATGGGCACTGGAATCTCCTTTTTCCTCAGAATATAGAAACATTTCAGGAAGGACTGACCTGGAGCAGGCCTCACAGCAATGCTGCACACCATGGCCAGCCCATAAATTCCCCACCCAACCTCCCTGAAACAGGAGGCAGTGGAGCCTGAGGCCTACAGCTCTAGAGACTGTGACAATTTTGTTCCACTTTCTTTGTCAACCACCTTCATCCAGGTGTGGAGTCTCCTTTACTGGCTTGCCATTGAGGAGCTTGATGGGGTTAAAATACATGGCTCATCATAACACAAGGCAGAGGTATTTTGTGTAAAACAGCTTGTGAGAGATGCCACTCAAATATTTCCCAATCGGTCTTCCCTCAGTAGGAGGTTTGGGGCGATATGATATTCTCAAAAATATGGGGTGGGGATAAAGTAATAAACAGTGCTTTAAAAACCTAAAATAGAGATGAGATGTGAAAGCATTTCAAGCTACTGAGTAAAGCAAGAAAGAGAAGAATAAATTTTGGAAACTGTAATTACATCCATATATAGGCCTTTAATATTTTGAAACACTGGGGCACATTCAATTCAATTGGAGATATGGTTTCTTAAACTTTTTATTTTGAGAAAAATGGAGAGTCTCATAAAGCTGTAAGTAATAGTAAAGTAAGTTATCATGTTTCTTTTAACCAATTTCCCCCACTGGGAACATCTCATAAAGCTAGAGTACAATTTCACCACCAGGAATTTTTAAAAAGCTCCCAGATGAATATTAGGCAGCCACCTTTGAACCTGGGCTCAAATACAACATGCAAATATTAAGACCTGGAGAGAGAGAAGGCTCAGGAGTGAAATTGAGACTACGAGCCACAATGCCCTAAATTTTATATTGAATCATTTGATCTGAGGAATAAGTGAAGAAAACGAGATCAAGTCAGTATAGCCCAGCTGACTTAAAATAGAGTCTGTATAGTCAGGCTGACAAAATTAGTTCAAGCCAAATGTGCTGAAGCATGAGGAATGGATTTTACTTTAACTAGCCTGAGGACTCATAAATGGAGGGATATTTCATGTTCATGAATAGGGAGACTCTTTACTGTCAAGATGTCAGTTACTCCCAAGTTGACCTATAGATTCAGTACAGTCCCAATCAAAATCCCAGCAAGTATTGTGTGGCTGCTATTAAACCCATTCTAAAGTTTATATGGAAAGTAAAAAAACAAAAAACATAAAGAGAATAGCCAAAGAGTATTGAAGGAGAAGAACAGAGTAGGAGAATTGATGCTACTCACCTTCAAGACTTACTATAACTAACTCAATAATCAAGACAGTGTGTTATTGGCAAAAGACAAGACAACTTGATTAATGGAACAAAACAGAGATTCCAGAAATGGACCCCGATAAATGTAGCCAAATGTTTTTCGACAAATGAGCAAGGGTAATACAATGAGACAAAGATAGTTTCTCAAAATTAGTGCCTGAACCACTGGATATCCACATTCAATAAAATAAATGTAGACATAGACCTTATACCCATCACAAAAAGTATCTCAACATGAATCACAGACCTAAATGTAAAATGCAAACTATAGAACTCCTAGGAAATAAGATAGGAGAAACCTAGATGCCTTTGGGAATAGTGAATACTGTTAAAATACAATGCCAAAGGCATGATCCATGGGAGAAATAACTGATAATTCAGACTTAATTAAAAACTCCTGTAGTGTGAAAGATTATAGTCAGAGGATGAGAAGACAAGCCACAAACTGGGAGAAAATATTTTCAAAGACACATTGGTGAAAGGACTGTTATCCAAAATATACAAGGAAATCTTAAAATTCAGAAAAACAGAACCAAATACTTGGCTTAAAAATGGGCCAAAGACTTTAACAGGTACCTCCCAGAAAGAGTTATTAAGATGTCAAATAAGCAAATATTCTCCACTGATACATCCACAAGGAAAATAAATTGTAAAATGAAATGCACCACACACCGATTAGAATGCACAAATTCCAGAACATTGACAATACCAAATGCTTCCAAGGATGTGGAGCAACAGAAACTCTCTTTCCCTGTTGGTGGAAATGCATAATAGAACAACCATTGATAAAAGAGTTTGGTAGGTTATTACAAAACAAAACAACCCAGTAATAATGCTGTTTGATATTTGCCTAAAGGGGTTGAAATCTTATGCCCACAAAAAAAATTGGGGGGAAAAAGCCTTCACACTGATGTTTAGAGCAACTTTATTCATAATTCCCAAAACAAGGGAGCAATCAAAATGTCCATCTGTAGCCCTAACCAGTTTGGCTCAGTGGATAAAGCGTTGGCCTGCAGACTCAAGGCTCCCAGGTTTGATTCTGGTCAAGGGGCATGTACCTTGGTTGGGGGCACATCCCCACTAGGGGTTGTGCAAGAGGCAGCTGATTGATGTTTCTCTCTCATCTATGTTTCTAACTCTCTATCCCTCTCCCTTCCTCTCTGTAAAAAAATCAACAAAATATATTTTTAAAAATGTCCATCTGTAGGTGAATGGATAAATAAACTGTGGTACAACCAACTGATGGACTGTTATTCCACCTAAAAAAAAAAAAAAGCTATCAAGCCATGAAAGACATGGAGGAACTTTAATGTATGTTACTAAGTGAATGAAGCCAATCTGATAAGGCTTCATGCTGTATAATTCCAACTATATGTTATTCTGGGAAAGGGAAAACTGTGGAGACAGTAAGAAGATTAGTGGCTGTCAGGAATAGGGAGGTGGAGTGATGAATAAGTGGAGCCCAGAGGAATTTTAGGGCAGTAAAAATACGCAATACCATAATGATTAATGTATCTCATTATATATTTGTTCAAACTCATAGCATATGCAACACCAAGCGTAAACTTAATGTAAGCTATAGACTTTGTGTGAATATGAAATGTCAATGTGTTTGCATCATTCTTAACAAATGTACCACTCTGTTGTTGGTGTTGATAATGGACGAGGCTATGCATGTGTAGGGGCAGGGGAGATAGAGATATATAGGAAATCTCTGTACTTTATTTTGCTGTTAACTAAAAATTATTATTCAAAGTAATTCTTAATAAAATTATACATGTACAAGTTTATTTGTTTTCTGATGTATAATCTGTACTTGCAAAAGTTGGAAACATTTATATACTGGAATATAAAAGGTTGAATTATACCTTGTACTTCCATACAGTATAGTACTATACATCTCATTAAGAAGGAGTAATATAAGCATGAATATATATGCTTCTGGGTTGCTGGAATTTCTATATTTTCTCTGGAGAGGGTAATAATTTAGGATTTCACTTTGTAGCACCATTATTATTGCAAGAATTTTCCCATTTAACAATTCATTTTATAATAATTTATAAATTTGTAATGTTTTCCATTTCCTAATAAGTGAGAGGTAATCTACCCACATCATACAAATCAAAGATTTTAGCCAATTTAGTTCCTGCACAAATAAAAGACTTTAAATAACTTGGTATCTCCAATGATATTTCCATGTCTGTTGTGAGAAGACATGAATGCAGTTCTTTTCATGAGGACACAACAGGGCATGAGTGAGACTTCTTTGGCATTGACTATGGATAGGAAAGTCCATTTTCCAAAACTGTGTACAATGCTGATTTCTACAGTAGATCTAACTTTGTCTCAAAAAGCATTATATTATTTAAACCCAACAAAACCTTCATTTGAAGATATCATTTTGTTACTGACAGTTTTAGATGAAAAAACTGAAGAGCAAGAAAGATAATAACTTGCTAACATCATTCTAATATAAAAGGAATTAATTGAGACTGATTATTTCAAGGTTGTTTCCATTGTCCATGCAGTTGCCTCACAATAAACAACTCTCAATTTCAAGGCAGATGAATTGCCCCAAGAGATATCAAAGAGGGTTTGCCTAACATAAGGCTTTGATGTTAGAACTGATAACTGAAAATGTAAGACCTGAAAGAGATTATTCTA
Organism: Myotis yumanensis; assembly: GCF_028538775.1. NCBI lineage: Eukaryota > Metazoa > Chordata > Mammalia > Chiroptera > Vespertilionidae > Myotis > Myotis yumanensis. The sequence continues at coordinate 22,469,540 of NW_027223756.1, read as the reverse complement.
ACAAATTCCATTGGAAAATATGATCTCCAAAACAGACAAGGATTGTTCAAGTACTTCAGGTCTGTCGGTTGAAAACAGATGAATTTCCCTGCCCCAGTATCCAGTGGCCATTCGAATCCACGCTACAGTTTCTTTCCTTTTACAATATAGGGATTTTTTTAATCCATTAATGTAATCTTAAAGGAGCATTTGCATTGTTCTCTGTTTGGTTTACTAGTTCAAGGATTCTAAACCAAATGGAACAACCAATTTTCTTCCTAGATGACACCAAATCTTGCCTGCATTTTTTAGGATATGAGAAATTCTCTATCCAGGATTGGAAACTGTACTCACTAGGAGAAAATGGAAATGCCAACACGATGATAAAAAATCTGGCTTTGATATTCAATGAGAAGTTAGCCATTTGAACTCCTTAGAAAGTTGTAAAGAAACCAGAATGTTATAAAGAAAGTTGTAAGGAAACCAGAATGTTTATGACACAGCCCCATAAATAATTCAATGAAGGAAGGCCATTTCCTGGATCCTCCAACTTGAGGAATAACAGCTATAACACCTGAGTTGTTAAACTCCTTCACTTTTCTTTTCTTTTTTTTTTTTTTTAATTCTCACCCAAGGATACTTTTTCCATTGACTTTCAGTGAGAGTGGAAGAGATAAAGGCAGGGAAGAAGGGTAGGAGGGAGGGTGGGAGGGAAGGGAGGAAGAGTGAGAGAAAGTGAGAGAGAGAAAGACATCTGTGAGAGACACATTTATTGGTTGCCTCCTCCACATGCCCAGACTAGGACCTGGATAGAACCTGCAACCCAGGTACATGCCCTTGACCAGGAATCGAACCCAAGACACTTTTGGGGGGAGAGGTATTGGGGGAGTGACACTCCAACCACTGAGTCATACTGGGCAGGGCTAAACCCCTTTACTTTTCATTAGGGAAGACTGTTCCCTTTTTTCCTCCTGCACCCAAATTAAAAGTAAACATGTTAAACAATACAAAAACAAAAACAAAAACCCTCAAGAGCAGTTAAGAATATATGCCATTTTGAACGCTCAATTTATCCTTCAGAGAATCAGGAACAATTATTCCTATAAGAACCAGAGCTGGAGCAGTCCTGACAGCAATATTGTACAAAAACCACAACAATGTGTGTCCCACGTTACCCACCTCAAGAAGACACAATACAAAAGGAGACAGTGGATGTCTTGTTTACTTGTGCAGCCTCAGCCAGCTCCTCTATGTTGAGCAGTGTATTTTAAACACTGCTATAGGAAAACAAATGTCAGGAGAGATAAGACACAGAGGGATCAAAGGTGGGGCAGTGACTGGGATGTTGCCACACACAGAGATCCTCAAAGCCATTCCTACAGCAGGAAGTTTAGAGGACAATTCTATCTGATGGGCACAACGAATGGGGAGGGGAGAAAATGATAAGTATTTATAGATACTAACATAGATAAGATATAAAGTCTTTCTAAGCAAGGGAGCTGTGTAGGATCAGGAGATAAGATAGGAAAAGAATTTCAGAAACTACAATTTGAAAATATGTCTGGAACCTCCATAGTTTGAAAACATAGATAGCTATGAGAAGCACCTGGAGAACTTTGTAAAATTACCTGTGCCCATGTTCCTTCCCCAAGGCTGCAATTCCACTTGCTATATGAGATCCTAGTGACTGGTAACTTGCAGGTACAGTTGAGAGTGACTGAGCTAGAGCCACAGAGCAATCTCTGGGACTCTATAACATCAATCTTCCTGCTTCCATATAGCAGAGCTTTCATCGTTAGTGGAAATACATACAAACCTGTGGCTAGTTCTATTCACACATTTAAATTTTTCTTCTTTTGGAAATTTATCTTGTTTCAAATTTCGTTTCTTTTTAATATATTTCTTTATTGATTTCAGAGAGAAAGGGAGAAGGAGAGAGAGATAGAAACATCAATGATGAGAGAGACTCACCGATCGGCTGCCTCCTGCACACCCGCCACTGAGGACCGAGCCCACAACCCAGGCACGTGCCCTTGGCTGGAATCAAACCCAGGACCCTTCAGTCTGCAGGCCGACACTCTATCCACTGAGCCAAGCCAGCTAGGGCTTGTTTCAAATTTCTATGATCAAGTCTCAAAAAAAGGAAAATAAACGCTAAAATGTTAATGATACCTTATTCTTAGGAATCTAGAGCCAGTCCTGGCTGGTGTTTCTCAGTGGTTAGAGGGTCAGCCCATGCATAGAAGGGTTTCAGGTTTGATTCCCAATTAAGGGCACCTACACGGGGTTGCAGGTTCCATCCCCAGTCCCAACGGGTGCACTGGCATCCAATGGGGGTGAGGGGGCCTCCAATCCATGTGTCTTTCTCACATTAGTGTTTCTCTCTCTCTCTTCCTCTCTTTCTCTTTCCTCCCTTCTTCTCTACCTTCCACTCTCTCTAAATATCAACGGAAAAAATATCCTCGGGTTAAGACTAACAACAACAAAAGAATCTAAAGCCAGATAACTGTGCTTCAGGTCTTAACTATGTGGCTTAGTAGGTGAGGGACCTTTAAAAATTGCATATATTATCTGATTATAAGTTAACTCATTTGTAAAAAATGGATTAAAATGAAATAGCTGCTTGCAATTGTTAAATGATTTGTCACATACAAAATGCCTAAAAGTGCCTATACCAGATTAGCATAGAGTAAAAGGCCTAGGAAGCAACGGAAGCATTTTCAAATAGTTAATTAAAACCTGTTATATAAAAAGGATATATAATTTACTGACAAAATATCAGCGAGTTGAGTACAGCAACATTTTTCAAAGATTATTGTTGCCCTGACTGGTTTGGCCCCATGGATAGAGCATCAGCCTACGGACTCAATGGTCCCAGGTTCGATTCCGGTCAAGGGCATGTACCTTGGTTGCGGGCACATACCCAGTAGGGAGTGTGCAGGAGGCAGCTGACTGATGTTTCTCTCTCATCGATGTTTCTAACTCTCTATCCCTCGCCCTTCCTCTCAGTAAAAAATCAATAAAATGTATTTTTTTTAAAAAGATTATTGTTAAGTAGGATTTTCCACCACTCAAGATTGATTCAGCTAGATGGTACTGCCAAAAATTGATTGGTAAATTCAAATTTAGATGATAAAGGGCTCTATTCAACTGCCTTAAAAGAAATGAGTGCTCATACAAATTGGAAAAATAATAGAAGCTAACACAACTGCTTCTAAACTGCACATGAACTAGGATTAATCTTTAGTAAATAAAAACTAACTTGAGGATGTTGGTTTAATTAAGGACATGCAGTTGCCCACTACTCTCTAGCCTTGGAGCTAATAGATCAGATAGAAAACCAGGGTAATGAGTTTGGAGCCTTAATGTGTCATTTTACAAGGCTAGAAGGGCACAAGATTCCTCAGATGAAGATCCAGACATTTGTGATAAAGCCTGATTAGGATGTTAGGGTGATTGAAAATGATAGAATATAGAGACTAAGATGTGTGTTTGTTAAAGGAACTTACCAATAACAGAACACATTTTTATTGAAGAAAAAGAAAGTAATCTTGTCCTAAAGTAAATTATGTTCTAAAATAAAAAAGGAAAAAGAACAAAAGATAGCCCTAACTGATTTGGCTCAGTGGATAGAGCGTTGGCCTGCGGACTGAAGGGCCCTGGGTTCGATTCCGGTCAAGGGCATGTATCTTGGTTGCAGGCACATCTCCAGTAGAGGGTGTGCAGGAGTCAGCTGACCGATGTTTCTAACTCTCTATCCCTCTCCCTTCCTCTCTGTAAAAAATCAATAAAATATATATATATTTAAAAAGAACAAAAGATAAAAGGTTTATGAAAGTTGCAGAACGTCTGTGTGTGTTGAATAAGGTTCATGGAAAAGGAATCCTGAAAAAGAAATCTTAAGTGTGGTCAAACTAAGTTTGGAATGGATTCATTTAAGTTAAAGTACGCTGATCCAGAATTGGGATTGGGTTTCTCTCTCTGTTAAAAGGACAAAAGGTTTCTTTTTCTATATTCTTGGTATGCTCTTAATAGGAAATTATAAGGGAGAGTAAGATGTACTCTGCACCATCAGTCTTTGATTGCTTAGGTAAACCAAATCTTAATATCTAATGAGCTAACTTTTCCTTCTAACAATTTAACTTTCTATAATTTCTTGTGAAGTTGTTTCTTTAATTCTCTATTGATTAAAGTATTATATATGTCACCTTTTTCCCCCATTAACCTCTCCTCGGCCACTCCCACCCCCCAGCATATGCCCTCACCCCCCTAGTGTTTGTGTCCATTGGTAATGCTTATATGCATGCATACAAGTCAGTTCGATGTGTCTCCGTCTCTGGATCTCTTTTTGTTCATCAGTTTATCTTGTTCATTATATTCTACAAATGAGTGAGATCATGTGATATTTATCTTTATCCAACCGGCTTATTTCACTTAGCATCATGCTCTCCAGGTCCATCCACGCTGTTGCAAATGATAAGAGTTCCTTCTTTTTTACAGCAGCATAGTATTCCATTGTGTAGATGTACCACAGGTTTTTAATCCACTCATCTGCTGATGGGTGCTTAGGCTGTTTCCAAATCTTAGCTATTGTAAATTGTGCTGCTATGAACATAGGGGTGCATATATCCTTTCTTGTTGGTATTTCTGTTTTCTTGGGATATATTCTTAGAAGTGGGTTTACTGGGTCAAATGGGATTTCCATTTTCAATTTTTTGAGGAAATAGCATACTGTTTTCCTCAGTGGTTGTACCAGTCTGCATTCCCACCAACAGTGCACGAGGGTTCCTTTTTCTCCACATCCTCACCAACATGTGTCCTTTGTTGATTTGTTGATGATAGCCATTCTGACAGGTATGAGATGGTACCTCATTGTCGTTTTGATTTGCGTCTCTCAAATGATTAGTGACTTTGAGCATGTTTTCATATGTCTCTTCTGTATGTGCTCTTTTGAAAAGTGTCTATTTAGGTCCTTTGCCCATTTTTTTTATTGGGTTGTTCATCTTCCTCTTGTTAAGTTGTATGAGTTCCCTATAAATTTTGGAGATTAAACCCTTATCAGAGATAACATTGGCAAATATGTTCTCCCATGCAGTGGTCTTTCTTGTTGTTTTGTTGATGGTTTCTTTAGTGGTGCAGAAGCTTTTTATTTTGATGTAGTCCCATTTTTTTATTTTTTCCTTAGTTTCCATTGCCCTAGGAGCTGTATTGGTAAAGATGTTGATACGACCAACATATGTCTGATATTTTGCTGCCTGTGGTTTCCTCTAAGATTTTTATGGTTTCCCATCTTACATTTAAGTCCTTTATCCATTTTGAGTTTATTTTTGTGTATAGTGTAAGTTGGTGGTCTAGTTTAATTTTTTTTGCATGTATCTGTCCAGTTTTCCCAACACCATTTATTGAAGAGACTGTCTTGACTCCATTGTATGTTCTTGCCTCCTTTGTCAAATATTAATTGAACATAGCGGCTTGGGTCGATTTCTGGGTTCTCTGTTCTGTTCCATTGGTCTGTGTATCTGTTCTTGTGTCAGTACCAGGCAGTTTTGAGGACAGTGGCTTTGTAATATAGCTTGATATCTGGTATTGAGATCCCTCCTACTTTGTTCTTTCTCAGGATTGCTGCGGCTATTCAGGGTCTTTTTATTCCATATGAATTTTTGGATCATTTGTTCTTGGTCTGTGAAATATGCCGTTGGTATTTTAATGTGGATTGCATTGAATCTATAGATTTCCTTGGATAGTATAGACATTTTAGTGTTGGTGACTCTACCAATCCATGAACACAGTATATTTTTCCATTTGTTTATGTCTTCCTCTGTCTCTTTTTTCAATGTTCTGTAGTTTTCTGAGTACAAGTCTTTTACCTCCTTAATTAAACTTATTCCCAGGTATCTTAATTATTTTGTTGCAATAGTAAATGGAATTTTTAAAAAATTTCTCTTTCTGTAAGTTCATTATCCTATCTAATAATAGAGAAACATGGTAATTAACTGTAACTTCACTACCCTTCCCATTGGCTAATCAGCGAGATATGCAAAATAACTGCCAACCAAGATGGCGGCCGGCAACCAGGCAGCTGAAGCGAACAGGAGGCTTGCTTGCTCCAGTGAAGGAGGAAGCCAAGGTTCCCCGCCTGCCACTGCTGGGCTCTGAGCTTGCACTCTAAGAAACAATGTTGCAATTATAGAAGCTAAACAAACCCCAGAAATCTGCTTTTAGTCGTAAGAGCTGGAGCTGCAACAGTGTTTCAATTATAGAAGCCAAACAAACCCAGATACCTGCTTTCAGCAGCCGAGCCTCAGAGCTAAAGCCAGCTTCAGCTCCAGTGACAGCCATAGAAGGTAAATAAATCCCAGAATAAAAAAGAAAAAGAAAAAAAGGAGAGGTTGGGAGCTTCAGTCACCCACCAGCCTGAAAACGGCCCTCAGCCCCTCACCCAGACTGACCAGGCACCTGAGTGGGGACCCCCACCCTGAAGGGGGTGTAACCAGCTGCAAACAGCCATAATTCCCTCATCCAGGTTGGCCAGGCACCCAAGCAGGACCCCCACCCTGATCTGGGACACCCTTCAGGGCAAACCAGCCAGCCCCCACCTGTGCACCAGGCCTCTATCCTATATAGTAAAAGGGTGATATGCAAACTGACCCTAACAGCAGAAGGACTGGGAATGACTGGTCACTATGACACACACTGACCACCAGTGGGCAGACGCTCAATGCAGGAGCTGCCCCCTGGTGGTCAGGGTGCTCTCACATGGGGGAGCTCTGCTCAGCCACAAGCCAGGCTGATGGCTGCCAGTACAGTGGTGGCAGTGGGAGCCTCTCCTGCCTCCTCAGCAGCGCTAAGGATATCCGACTGCAGTTTAGGCCTGCTCCCCACTGGCAAGTGGACATCCCCCGAGGGCTGCCAGGCTGCCAGAGGGATGTCTGATTGCCATCTTAGGCCCAATCCCCCAGGGAGCGGGCCTAAGCCAGCAGGTTGTCATCCCCTGAGGGGTTCCAGACTGCGAGAGGGCACAGGCCAGGCTGAGGGGCCACCCCCACCCCCGCCCCGTGCACAAATTTTTGTGCACCGGGCCTCTAGTCTGTATATATAAAAGCCTAAGTGACCGAATGACCCGCCAACACAGGAGTTGTCCCCTGGTGGTCACTGTGCTCCCACAGCCAACCTCCCATGGCTGGCCAATCTCCTGCAGTCCCTGACCCCCAATCCCGAGCTGCCCACAGTCTCTCCCTGCATGCCCCAGCGGCCAATAGACCCCAATTGCCGGCCAGGCTGAGGGACCCTGCCAGTGCATGAATTCATGCACTGAGCCTCTGGTTGGTGTATAAAAAAGCCATAGATTTTTGGGTGTTAATTTTTTATCCTACTACATTGCCAAATTCATTTATTAAGTCTAATAGTTTTTTGATGGTGTCTTTTGGGTTTTTTATGTACAATATCATGTCATCTGGGAATAATGACAGTTTTACTTCTTCATTTCCAATTTGAATGTCTTTTATTTCTTCTTCTTGTCTGATAGCAATGGCTAATACTTCCAGTACTATGTCGAACAAGAGTTGTGAGAGTGGGCATCCCTATCTTGTTCCTGTTCTTAGGGGAAATGGTTTTAGTTTTTGCCCATTGAGTATGATGTTGGCTGTAGGTTTGTCATACAAAGCTTTTATTATGTTGAGGTATGATCCTTCTATTCCCACTTTGCTGAGAGTTTTTATCAAGAAAGGTTGTTGGCCTAACTGGTTTGGCTCAGTGGATAGAGCGAAGGCCTGCGGACTCAAGGGTCCTAGGTTCGATTCCGGTCAAGGGCATGTACCTTGGTTGTGGGCACATCCCCAGTAGGGGCGTGCAGGAGGCAGCTGATCGATCTCTCTAATCGATGTTTCTAACTCTCTGTCCCTCTTCCTTCTTCTCTGTAAAAAAATCAATAAAATATATTTTAAAAAAAAAAGAAAGGGTGTTGGATTTTGTCAAATGCTTTTTCTGCATCAATTGATATGATTATGTGGTTTTTATCTCTTCATTTGTTTATGTGATGTATCACATTTATTGATTTGCAGATATTGTACCATCTTTGCATCCCTGGAATAAATCCCACTTGGTCTTGGTGTAGGATCTTTCTAATGTAATGCTCGATCCGATTTGCTAGGATTTTGTTGAGGATTTTAGCATTGGCCTGTAATTCTCTTTCTTTGTAGTGTCTTTATCTGGTTTTGGGATTAGGGTAATGCTGGCTTCAAAAAAAGAGGTTAGAAGTGTTCCTTCCTCTTGAAGTTTTTAGAATAGTCTGAGGAGGGTAGGTTTTAGTTCTTCTTTGAATGTTTGGTAAAACTCCCCTGTGAAGCCGTCTGGCCCAGGGCTTTTTGCTGGAAGTTTGTTGTGACTGATTAAATGTCCTCCTTAGTTATCAGCCTATTCAGCTTTTTTTATTCTTTCTGATTAAGTTTTGGAAGGTCGTATTTTTCTAGAGATATGTCCATTTCTTCTAGGTTAACCAGTTTGCTGGAAGAGAGTTGTTCATTGTTTTGTTTTGTTTTGTTTTGTTTTTTACAATCCTTTGTATATCTGTAGGGTCTATTGTTAATTCTCCTCTTTCATTTCTGATTTTGTTTATTTGGATCCTCTTTCTTTGCTTCTTGGTGAGCCTGGCTAGAGGTTCATTAATCTTATTTATCCTTTCAAAGAACCAGCTCTTGGTTTTATTGATCTTTTGTATTGTTTTTGTTTGTTTGCTTTTGTTTTTTGTTTGGTCTCTATGTCGTTTATTTCTGCTCTGATCTTTATTATTTCCTTCCTTCTAGTTACTCTAGGCTTTCTTGCTCCTCTATTTCTAATTATTTAAGTTGTGGGGTTAGATAATTATTACAAGCTTTTCTTGTTTTTTGAGGTACCCTGTAGTACTATGAACTTCCCTCTCAGGACTGCTTTTTCACTGTGTCCCATAGATTTTGGATTGTTGTGTTTTCATTGTCATTTGTTTCCAGGATGTTTTTAATTTCTTCTTTGAGCTCTTTGGTAACCTAATCATTGTTTAATAGCATGCTATTTAGCTTCCATGTGTTTGAGGGGTTTTTTATTGTAATTGATTTCTAATATGCCATTGTGATCTGAGAAGATGCTTGATATGATTTCACTTTTCTTGAATTTGCAGAGTGTCCCAATATGTGGTCTATCTTTTAAAATGCCCCATGTGCATGTGAGAAGAATCTATATCCTGTAGCTTTTGGGTGAAATGTTCTGAAGATGTCAATTAAGTCCATTTGATCTAGTGAGTCATTTAGGATTGCTTTTTTTTTGCTGATTTTTTATTTAGATGATTTATCCAGTGATGTCAATGGGATGTTAAAGTCCCCTACTATGATTATATTGCTGTCTATCTCTCCTTTGATATCTTCTACAAGTTTTTTTATGTATTTGAGTGTTCCTGCATTGGAAGCATATGTTTACCAGAGTTATATCCTCTTGTTGTATCAATCCCTTTATTATTATGAAGTGGCCTTCTTTATCTCTTGTTATGGCCTTCACTTTGAGGTCTATTTTGTCAGATATAAGTATTGCTACCCCACTTTTTTTTTCATTTCCATTTGCCTGAAAGATATTTTTCCATCTCTTCTCTTTTAGTCTGTGTGAGTCCCTTGTTGTGAGGTAGGTCTCTTTAGACAGCACATGTGTGGGTCATGTTTTCTTATCCATTCAGCCACTCCATATCTTTTGATTGGAGCATTTAATTCATATGTAAGGTCATTTAATTTATATATAAGGTTATTATTGATAGGTACTTGTTTGTAGCCATTTTTTTTGTGTGCCCTGTATTTCTTCTTGTCTTTCTATTTCTTTTTTTTACAACAGTCCTTTTAGCATTTCTTGCATTGTTGGCTTGGTAGTGATAAATTCCCTTGGGCTTTTTTTGTCTATGAAGCTCCTAATTGCCCCTTCAATTTTGAATGATAGCCTTGCTGGATAACGTATTCTTGGATTCGGTCCATTGCTTTGCATCACTTTGTGTACTTCATTCCATTTCTTTCTGGCCTGATGTGTTTCTGTTGAGAAATCATTTGCTAGTGTAATGGGAGTTCCCTGGGTAACTTTCCGTCTCTCCCTTGCAGCCCTTAAGATTCTTTCTTTGTCATTAACGTTTGCCATTGTAATTACAATGTGTCTTGGTGTATATCCTTTTGGGGTCATCTTGTTTGGGACTCTCTGTGCTTATGTGAATTTTTTCTTCCCCAAATCAGGTAAGTTTTCTGTCATTATATCTAATCCTTGCTCCTCTTCTTATTGTTCTGGAAACCCTATTATACATGTGTTACTTCATTTCATGTTGTCCAAAAGCTCCCTTAGACTCTTCTGCTTTCTAATTTTTTTTCCAATTGCTATTCAGATTGGATGTGTTTTTCTGTCCTGTCTTCTAATTCGCTAATTTTGTCCTCCGCTTCTTCTAGTCTACTGTTGAAACCTTCTGTAGTGTTTTTTTATTGTAGCTATATCGCTTTTTATTTCCTCTTGATTCTTACATAAGTTGTTGATTTTCTCATCCAGCCAGTTCAGGAAATGTATGACCCTTATTCTGAATTCTTTTTCTGACATATTGCATGCCTCAGTTTCATTTAGTTCCTTTTCTGACAACTCCTTTTCTTTCCTTTGGGGCTTGTTTCTTTGTCACCCCATTCTTGCTCTCACAGAAGGGTCGAGGCACCAAGACACATGGGACCCAGGGTCACACCTCAGGCTTGGCAGGTGGGAGGGTGCAGTCCAAAGCTTGCAGGTGAGATGTGCAGGGCCTGGAGCCCACACCTCAGGCTTGGCAGGCAGGGAGTGCAGTCAGAGGCTTGCCTGCAGGACACACAGGCCCGGGAGGATGCCATGGTTTTGGCAAGTGGGAACACAATCTGAGGCTTGATGGCAGGACATGCAGGGCTGGGGCAATGCTGCGGACTTGGCGAGCAGGGATCATAGTCAGAGGCTCGCCTGTGGGATGTGCGTGACCGAGGCTGACTCTGCGGTCTTGGTGGGCAGGGAGTGCAGTCCAAGGCCATTGGGAGGGGGGCACACTCCAGGACCCACAGGAACCCGCATCCAAGGAGGCTGGAGTCCCAGTGTCTGTGCATCTGCAGCTGAGGTAGCAGGTCTTTGGCCGGAGTGCCTGTAGGGTCCAGGGTAATGTCTTAGGCCAGTCTGGGTGGTGGTGAGGCTGGACTCCTAGTCATAGTAGCTTTCCCCTTCAAGATGGCGTGGTTTCTGTCAGAGCTGGCCACCCAGGGAGTGATTTCAGAAGTAGCAGGGGCTCTCTGTCTAGGAGAGCCTGGTCCACCAGCCCCTGAAAGTCCTGCAGGGTTTAACTGTCCCTCCCTCACATACACACACCACACACGTCCATACACTCCCCTTTTGCTCCCTCACTCACTCACACTCTCTCCCTCACTGCCATCCTGCTGGCCGCCATCTTCTGTCCTTCCTTGTGAAGTTTTTTAAGTGAACAATTAAAGGAATAGCTAAACTGAGGGAATCTCTCTTTACTAAAGGGTGAAATAAGACTAATTAAGCCTATTTGATGTTTTAAAAGTGGATTTCAATCCAATTTCATCCCCCACACACAAAAGGATAAAAATGTAATAATGATGATTCATATGTATTCAGCCCTCCTCTGTCCTATCTTATCTGTCCCAAAAGCTGAGTGAGGACAGAACATGACTTGCTTTTTGAGATGTTTTATGAATCACTTTAAATAAATAGTTGGCTGTATTTTTTTGTTCCCCCAAACTCTTCTGTTAATCCAATGAACAAATATTTATTAAACACTTATTTTGTTGCCACTCACTGTGCTAGACACTGGAAACACTGCGTCATGCTCCTCCCTTCTTGTGACTTGGACTAAGTTAGCTTGTCTTCTTTTTCTTGTTCTTTAAGTCATTATGTCTAATGACTGCAGCCATCCCCGCCAACAAGGAGCAGCATATTGGTGATTACATCCTCCTGAACACCATAGGCAAGAGATCCTTTGCAGAGGCGAGTTTGGCCTGGCACACTTTTCCTGGCACAGACGTGGCTGTGAAAGTTGTGAAGTTCTCTCTGAAGATTTGAGAGAACTTCATTGTCTTAAAGGCTTGAATCACCTAAACATCACAATTATTTGAGGTGTTTGCCACCCAGGACAAACTGTATCTCTTCATGGAGTATGTGAGCAGAGGTCACTTATTTGATTATGTGGGGGAATGTGAATGCATGACTGAAGAGGAAGCCTGAACCATGTTTCACCAGGTATATCAGCAATACAGTACTGCCACCAGAGGGACATCGTACATAGGGACCTGAAGCCATAGAACATACTCAGAGAGTGATATGACATTCAAAGTAGCATTTGGCATTAGTACAGAATTTACAGATTAGAAACTGAGCACCTTCTGTGGATCCATCGCCTACGGTCCCAGAAATCTTAACGTTCCAACCCTATTATGGCCCGAAGATTGACATATGGAGCCTGGAGGTAGTTCTCTACCGGATGTTGACAGGGAGTCTGCCATCTGTGGGACTGACCTTTGGGCAAGAGAAGAAATGGATATTGAGTGGGCACTTCTGTGAACCATCTTTTATGTCTCTAGAACAGGGGTGGGCAAACTTTTTGACTCGAGGGCCACAATGGGTTCTTAAACTGGACCGGAGGGCTGGAACAAAAGCATGGATGGAGTGTTTGTGTGAACTAATATAAATTCAAAGTAGACATCATTACATAAAAGGGTATGGTTTTTTGTTTTTTTTTTTAGTTTTATTCATTTCAAACGGGCCGCGGATCCGGCCCGCGGGCCATAGTTTGCCCACGGCTGCTCTAGAATGTCAACAACTTTAAAAAAATGAATGACTGTTGACCCCATCTAAAGACCAACCCTGGAAGATATAATAAAGGACCCATGGGTCAATATGGACCAGGAGGAGGAACTGAGGCCATACATTGAGCCACCCTGGGGTGACTTGGACCCTCAGGTACCAGAAGTAATGAAGAATCAGCATAAGATCCAGGAGTCAATAACATAAAGAAAATATAATAATATCATGAAGATTTACTAATTCTAGATAGCAGGAAAACCAAGATGAAGGGCCGTAGTATCAGGGTAAGGCCCTACCACGCCTGTGACCTCACTTACAGTGTTTCCTCAAGCCAAGAGGTTCCACCAACCAATAAGAATTCCAAATACCCTGCCAATCACCCAGCCAGCCTGAAAGCAAGGATGCCCACTTCCCCAGTCAGCCTAGATTCAAAGACTGCTACCCTCATCCCAGCCCTCCAGCATGGCCCTCGGGCTCCCTCTCTACCCTCAGCAGCAGCAGCAGCAGCGGTGGTGGAGCCCCAAAGGAAGCCACCCATGAAAATTGCCTTCAAGCTGGGCAGCCTGATGGTGGAACCCCAGCCTCTTCCTCTGGCCACAGCCAGGGCTGACAAGGGGTGGCTAGGAGGGTCTTCAGGTTTTTCTTATGATTCCTATGCTGCAGGCTGTCCAGAAATAAAAAGTATCTTAAAAAGACAAAAAAATCAAGCCAATAAATTGGTGAAAACACATTTTCAAGAATATACACAGTAAGAAAAAAAAAAGATGGGTGGATTCCTTTCTTCCTTTTGTATATATTACTGAATACCTATCAAGTGATTAAAAAAATTGCAATGCACTACATTTACAAGGTCAAAATTGGGTATAGATGGAGTCTGTTCCTTCATAGAGCATACAATTTAATTATCTAGGAAGCAGTATTGTAGAGAGATTAAAAGTACTAGCTTTGGAAAGAGGGAAAAGTAGGGGGAAATCAAAGACACTGGCTAAGAAAGGCATAGGGTATCACAAAAGACATTTATGGTTTTGGTTTAAGAAGACTAATGGATAATAAGTTAAAGGAAGGGAACATTGTTGACCAAAGTTAGAGAAAATAAGTGAACATGGACTTTGGAGCTAAACGTGTGTTTGAATCCCATCTCTACCCATTAGTAGCTTTGTTACTAGCTAGTGTCAGCAAATGAATTATCAGCCTCAGTTTTTTTCTTTTTTATACAAGTTTCAGAGTGGTATAAACCTCATGGGATTATTGTGATTAGGAATGTCAACCATATAACCAGGTCCTGGCAGAAAGAAAGAGATGGATAAATGTGAAGATATCTAGGGAAATTGATATGGAGATGATAAAATAAGGTAGATGGAAAAATTAATTATATGGCAAAGGGAGAAAAAGAGGAGCTATCCATCCTGAGGCTGCCCTGCTCCATAAAGAAGAGGTGAAGTTTCCCATTCAAAGTAAGGTAGAGGAAGTGAGGTCAGATAGCTTTTAAAAGTGAGTAAAAAGAAATGATATGGAGATGGGTGGCATAGGAGGCAACATGACATTAAATAAGAGGCTTCCTTAGGAGTCTAGAGGGCTTAGCTGATTATAGCAGGACTGTAGAGTCCATTGTGTGGAATTTGTTATCTCCTTGCTCCACAAACAATCTCTGGACCAGGAAAATAGAAAACTACATTTGGCCCAGGTTGGAAGAAAGAGGAAGGAGTAAAGAGAAGGATGTCAAGAGAGTACGGTCACATCAAAGGGCTAATTATAAATGTCAGACCTTGGGACTCAGGCTGGGAAGAGACTATACAGCAGCAAAAGGAGAGATTAAAGTCTAGGAAATAAAAATGTGCCAGATAATGGCAAATAATTTTCAGGCTTGCCTAAGCTGATATGTAGTGGAGAGAAACAAGCGGAGATTTGGGGAGGCTTGGGTATTGCAAAGATGATTGGTTATGGTGCCAGAGTGTCCCAGGCTAATATCAGAAATCATGTCCTAGAAGGATAAAACAAGTAAACCTTCTGAAAAGCAGGAGTGACTTCAGTGGGGAGAGGAGATGGCAAAGATTGGAACTAGTATTGAATTCAACAAGAAAGTTCATCACATCATCTGGAATGTGGTAGGTAATCTGATTTGCAAATGTCATCAGATATTTAGTATGCAATTTCTTCTTGTTCTTATGATCCACAATGAGAAACTGATTCTGGACACAATGGGTATGAGGCTGCCTGTCGCTACTTGAGCCAAATTAAGCAGAGACGGGGTTGAATAATGTATGAGTGTTTATTCCAATAATGTTGGCAGTATGGGGAGAGCAGTTGGTCACCCTGAAAATTCTGCTCTCGCCAAAGGAGGTGGGTAGGGCCTGCAGTCTGGCCCTCAGGAGCTCGAGGTCCGATAACAAGGGGGCTAATCTTCTATGATGTTACAAACAGCTCAGCCCGTTCCTAGGACCAGGAGATGGTCAGCATTCCTGAGGCAAACTCCTGGAGTGGGTCAGTCCGGGCACAGCAACCAAATCAAAGGGTGTCCTGTTCTTGGTCTGCTTTTAAAATGTATTTTCTTCTTGCAGCACATCCTCCAGTTTCCCAGGGTCTACAAGAAAACCTCTTATCTATAGTTGGCAACATTAGTAATCATTATAAAACAAATGTGGCTCTATTCTTATGTGCTCTTCCCTCTATAAAAACCACAAGTACAGAACCTCCAGGGCTATCCTTGCCTACTGGAGCATGAAACATCACAAGGAGTGGTTCAGGGAGGTGGACAGAGCAAACCAGGAAATAGCCTTAGGTGTTCCTGGCCACAGTGAGACTGCTCGAGCCTAGCCGTGACCTCGGAATGACTACAACAGGCTGACTTTTGGTAGCAGCCATATTCAGGTAGCATCTCTTCACCTCTACCCATTCACCAAGTCTGTTCTGGGATCTCTTTGGCTTTCTTCTCTGTCAGTAGATTTCCCTGTATCTTAGGGAAAACTTCGTAGCTAACGTTTTCCTTCCTCATTTCTCTATGTGCCCACCAGCTGTGCTTTGGAGAAGAGAAAGAATGGATAGAGTAGGGCATGGCGAGAGTAGAATTTTCAGGGTGACCAACTGCTCTCCCCATACTGCCAACATTATTGGAATAAATACTCATACATAATAAAATGACTTGGAAAGTATCTTCTCTGGGCCTCAATATTTCCATCCTTACAAAAGAAGAGTTTGGCTAAAGAAATTGGCAATTTAATATAGTTATGCTCTTTATGTATATTAATATCACTTGATCTTCTCAATATCCTATGAAGTTCATGCTTCTCAGGCTCACATTTCTAAGAGAGGTTGAAGCCTGAATTTGCACTCAGATAGATATAGATATAGATATAGATACAGATATAGATATAGATGATATAGATATAGATATAGATATAGATATCATATGTCATATCTATCCATGAGTATCTGCATATGAGTCATAAAAACCATTGTGTACCTATATATGAGTCATATAATTTATAAAAATCATAAAAATTAATTCTAGATCTAGCTATAGCTGTATATACTTATTCTTGCATCAGGGAAGATATACATAATTATGCCCCAGGACCAACAATTCCAATTTTAATTCATTCCTTGTATCTGAGTGCAGGTAACTGGCCTGGAAGAAGAAACTTCATTAGGAAAAGGAAGACTTCAGTGTGGGAGAAATTGGTTGGTCCCTGGGAATCAAATGACTTGCATTATAAAATGACATTTTCCTGATGATGCAGGACAGACCTGAGTTCACACCTGTGATTTCTGAATTCTTAAAAATTCTTATAGTCTTCATTCCCTAGCATGAGTGTATAGTGGAGAGGATCTATTTTAGGGTGAGCCTGTTTGTAGGTAACATGCCTGAGGTCACCCCTTGTGAAAGCCCTGAGCCTGATTCCTCTTCCAAACCAGGACGGGGACTACACACCGGCTGCTGGTAAAGAAAAAAGAAAAAGTTATTTTAATTGTTTTCTTATTTAGAACAGAAGGGCCCTGTCTGGTCTGAATCCCTGGAAACCAGGACAAGGTGAGACAGCCATGGCCAAGTGTCTGGAAATGGCACCACCTCAGGGTGCTGGGTTAGTCCATCTGTGGAAAGCCAGCTGTGCAAGGGATTAGGAATTAACTCTCCTGAGCATTTTCACAGGCCTCACCCAAGCAGGACATTAAATGAGATCGAATGGCTGCCTTTCCATGCGTGATCATATTTTTCTTGGTCTCCTCCACTTGGGCACCTACTGTTTTTTCAGGTAAGCAAATGTGTGGGTCTTGGGAGAGAAACATCTGATTTTCTTTTAGTTGTAGGGAAGAAAAAGAATAACATGAATGGATGGAAAATGTTTTGCTGAAACATGGGCCTTTGGGCTTGATCATGCAAATTGGTATCAATTGGGCATCATTATTAGAAACATCACTATCTGAAAACTAAGTAACATGCCTCTACATGATGCATGGGTCAAGAAAAATCATAAGGGCAATTCAAAATTATTTTTAACATAAAGAAAATGAACAAAAGTTCAGGTTCAAATATGTCATTGCCTCCATACCCTTTTCCTTTTAGTCTAATCCAACCATCATCTGGCATGTACCCAATCTCATTAGATTCTACTTTATCTTACTTTGTATTTTTTTTTGCTCAAATAAACATATATATGTACATTTTATTATTCCTCCTACTTTCTTACATAAACAATAGCATGCTATAGATAGGTACCAGTTGAATTTGTTGTCGTTTGTTCGTTTGTTACTTTTTATTTAATATCCTACATGTGAGAGAAATCATAGTTTCTGTCCTTTCCTGTTTGACTTATTTTACTTAGCATAATACTCTCATTTGAAACATGTATTCTTGGATATTTTAAATATCATCTGATGGTGAGAGATAAGGAAGAGCAGAACTATAATAGATCTTATTTCATTCTCCCACATCCAGCTGGTCATCCTCTATCCCCAGGCAACACCAGCATCACTCACGCAAACCAGTTCACTGAATCTCTCAGCCTCTCCAGGGCTCAGGGAACTCCTAGGTTTTCTCATCATTCACTGTCATCTTTAATTCAGCCTCTTGAGAGGAACAAGCTTAATACTTTATTTACTGTATCATGTTGAACTTTTTACAATATATATATTTTTTATTGATTTCAGATGGGAAGGGAGAGGGAGACAGAGATAGAAACATCAGTGAGAGAGAATCATCGATTGGCTGTCTCCTGGGATGGAGCCCAAAACCTGGGCATGTGCCCCAACCGGAACCAAACCTTGCGACCTCTTGGTTCCTGGGTCAGCGCTCAACTGCTGAGCCACACCCAGCCAAGCCATATTGAGCCATGTACTTATCCCACTTACAGTGAAGATGACACTAAAGCCAACAAAAGCCAAGTTACTTAATGAAAATAATATAGTTGGCACATTATGTGTACAATCCTGAAAGGTTTTTACTCTTTTCTCAATGACACAGCAAATTTATAAATGAAGTCAGGACTGTGAAAATAAAAGAAAGAATAAATAAATATATAAAGTAGTTACCACTCAAAAATTCCGTTGTATAATTTTGTGCAAATGAGTAATTAAATTATGCTTCTTTATTCAGTTAGTAACTTCAATAAGTGAAATCATATTCTATGGAAAACTTTTTTTAATCTCTTGTGTCTTTATTTGCAGGACTGAGACCACCGGACCCCGCTAAATGGCCTCCAGTAAATTTAAATTTCTCAATTCTGAATTCTGATTCTAACCTGGTCACTCTCTTAACACAAGAGCCCTAAAACTTCATAGTGGTAAAGTAGAATGGAAATATTTGTGTGACCTTGGACATGTATCTTAACCTCTCCAGACTTATATTTACACCCAGGTAACATAAGCAGGATAGTAGGAAAATATACTTCTGAGCATTAAATAAAGTCATACCTGTCACTGTTCAAGGTCACAAGGCTAAACCATGGTATATACAGGAATTATTTCCAGTCTCAATATAAACCCTAAATCTTTTTTTAAATTTTATTTTTCAATTAAAGTTTCTATTCAATATTATTTTATATTAGTTTCAGGTGTACAGCATCGTGCTTATACAACCATATAAGTTACATAAATGATCACCCTAAATTTTCAAGTACCCACCTGGCATTATGCATAGTTATTATAATATTATTGATGACTAGAGGCCCGATATACGAAATTCATGCAAGGAGCTTGACCCTCGCAGCCGCGTCGGCTTGCCTTGGCCCTCGCAGCTCCGGCTTCATCCGGAAGGTCGTCTGGTCTAATTAGCATAGATATTCCCTGTCATGTACTTTCTATCTCCATGATTGTTTTGTAACCACCAATGTGTACTTCTTAATCCCTTCACCTCTTTTGCCCAGTCCCCAAAAATCCCTCCCCCTGGCAAGCATCATCACTCTGTTCTCTATATCTATAAGTCTGTTTCTGATAAGCCCTCACCCTGTCCTCTAGCTCACATACTCCTTATAGTGAGTTTCTGGCATTGGTACTCCTAGTTTAAATGAAAACTTTGCATTTGGGGTTGAAGCTGAGATGTTATAATGCTCATACTTGAAGAAATGGTGGGATGAGCAAAGGCACTGCTGTCAGAAAAACAAACAAACAAACAAAAAACCTGCCTGACCATAGACCAAAACAGAGAAAATCCTTATAAAAGATCAACTGACTAGTAATAATTGATGTTATTTCTATGTGGGGCAGTAGTGGCAGGATAGGAATAAATAGAAGAAATCTATCAATCATTACCTACATGATATTTTATATTATTTGCAGCCCCCATGTAAGATGTACTTCCCAATTGATCTCCTTTATGAACCAGATGAACCAGAATGCCCTCCTATAGCTGCCCCTGTTTGTGCTTCAAACGGCCACACTTTTCAGAATGAGTGTTTCTTTTGTCTTGCTCAGTGGTAAGTTCCAGTTAAAATGTCATTTTTCCTATATATTTCTTCACAGAAATGTCAAATAATCTTAGCCAAGGAGCTGGATTTACTAATGCATGGGATTTTTTTCAATAGCCACTATTATTCACAAAAGATTGCAGACAGACTGACTATATAGTGATTTCTTTTTTTTAATGTAGTGAACATTCAACAAAACAACAAAATGCAAAAGAAAATAGAACAGGCAATTTACACAGGGCTCATTGCTTGAGAAAACATTGGGAATTGATAAAATGTGCAGTGTGTTTAGGAAAACAAAGAGAAAATTGTGGTGAAAGGAATGTTATATAATGTTACATAAATATGTCCAAATATATAATATTTAGATAACAGTGATATATAAGGATGGAAAGTTAGGCAGAGGCTAACTTCTGGAAAATATAAATGTTAGAGAATAGACTGTAGCTATTGGCATGCAAACCTAGTGAGAATTTGAGCAGAGTGTGTGAACTATGTGAATTGTGCATCATATTATTGCAGTTATTTTTTACTTCCTGGTAGAAAAAATCTGGCATTGCTATGTTGAATGGAAAGGCATCAGAATAGGAATGGGTTAGGGGATGAAAGATTCTCTGTTGAAAAATTTCACATAACACTTTGAATAATCATGACATAGAGGAGGAATAGGCAAGCTGTGGTGGTGATAAGCAGGAATGGAGAAGAGATGGGTATAAAGGCAACTGTAAAAGCATCTCTCTTTCTTAGGATGACATTTGAAAGATAAGAGAATGTGTAACAATGTCCACTTGCCTTGTGATACTAATCTTTTTTTGTCTTCTCTTTAGGGAATTTGGTCATCGTATTAAGTTTGGTCACTATGGAAAATGTGAGCATGAGCAATAGAGTATTCCATTCATTTATTCTTTTCATTACTTAATTCTGAAAATCATTTCTCTTGGAATTTGAGGATGTATAATAAATAACATGCCTGTCTATGCTGCATCCAAATTTGTAATAAAATTGGGGGAAAATTAAGCTAATGGAGAACTGAATACTGCATTTATTACGAATAAACATTATAACAAAAAAGGTGTTCGGTGTTCATCCCTGGGTGCCGATTGTTTAAAGTCAGCTTTCATTGTGTGTGGGTCTAAGACAGTGGTTCCCAACATGGGACACATGTCTTACGGCGGGGGGGGGGGGGGGGGGGGGGCAATTCGAGAATTAGTTATTTACAGTGAATTTTTTGCATTTCTTATGGTTCTAGGGGCCTCACATACAGTATATAAATGTATATTGTGACATATCTATGCATTTCGGTCTCTGTTATATGTTTTGAAACTTTATTTGCTATTTGCTATTTTTTCATATCACTTCATAATATTTTTTTAACAGTTTCTTAGTGATTTCTTCCTCAGTACTTCAACTGTCCTTTTGTTCTTTTACTTTTCTCTTTCATGGATGCCATATTCTTTGGAAGCTTGTTTAGACCAAGTTAATGGTCTTTTAGGCTTCCTTCACAAGAATAGGAGCTCACTTTTTGAATAGTAAGAATTATATGTCACAGGGGGACATCAGGATTTTAAAGATGCTTAGGTGGGGCATGGCCAAAAAAAGGCTGGGAACCACTAATCTAAGATCTGTGATCAGGTGGGCTTACCCAACACTCTCCTGGATTAAATTTATTGCAGATTGCCGGCTTATTTGCAAGGTCTGGCCCTGCCCCTCTCATCTCACTTAAACACCTGAGCAAAAGAGAAAATAATTCACACAACTGTTTGAGACTTTCTACCTGATATTCATGAGTGAAGCCCACCTGCATTAGGAGAGAAAACTTTCCACGTGCTAATAAGAAGAGGGAGAAGGATAGCCTAGAGTTTTGGGGGGGCAGACATGTTTTAGAGAGAGCTAGAAGGCGTTGATAACATGTGATTCCCCTGATTCCAGCATACCTAATTTTCACTCCATCTCATCGTTCCTATTCCATTGGTCAATAAATTCCTTTTTCTTCTTTGCTTAATCCTACTTACAACCTGTCACTTAAACTTAAAGGTCTTGGTTAATACAGGGAGTTCATGTTATTTTTACATTTCAGGCTGGGGAAATGAACAGTGAAAAACTTGGGCTTCTGTGTGCTCTGTGTCATTACCTATTGTTGCCACTAGGTGTCAGTCTCTTCTTAGTTTGACAAGTTCTTGGTTTAACCAGTTATCTTCCAGAGGAGGTCCTACAACTCTACTTTCCAGCTAATCCACAGTCTACTTCAGGCAACAGGGACCCTCCTCCTCTTACCGCTTCTACCTTCCTTGGTTTTGTACAAGTTCTTGTATATAGAGGCCCAGGCCTGTCCTATTTTAAAGAGCCTGGGCTTCTGTGTTCTGTGTTAATTCTTCAGGTGATTCTAGTGCACGTCTACATTTGAAAACTATTTTCTCTTTCTTTTTCTATTTTATTACATTTATTGGGGAGACATTGGTTAATAAAATTATATAGCTTTCAAGTGTGCAATTTATAATACACCATCCTATATAATAAAGAGCTAAAATGCTAATTAGACTGGATGGCGGAACGACCTTCTGGAATGACCAGTGGGCAGGGGACGGGGCCACAAGGCAGCGAGGGCCACGAGGGCTAAGGCAGCCAGAGCTGCAAAGGCCTACTCTTGCACGAATTCTGTGCGTCAGTCTCTATATAGTTATGTATTCACCACCCAAAGTCAAGTTTTCTTCCTTCACCATATATTTGAACCCTTTACCCTTGTCTACCTCTGTCCTTTCCCTTTGTATCTATGTTTTTGTTTGTTTGTTTGTTTTCAGTTTTATATCCACATGAGTGAAATCATATGTGTCTGTTTTTACTTTTTCACTCTGACTTTCTTTGCTTAGCATGATATTCTCAAGATCCATTCATGTTGTCGAAAATATAAGTATTTCATCTTGTTTTATGGCTGAGTAGCATTCCATTGTGTATATGTACCACATCTTCTTTATCCAATCATCACCAGTTGTTCCCATGTCTTGGCCACTGTGAATAATACTGCAAATGAACATAGGCGTGCATATATCTTTACAAATAAATGTTCTCAAATTTTTTTTTGGATAGAAAAGGGATTGCTGGATAAGTACTATTCTTAATTTTTAAAGGAACCTCCAAACTGTTTCCATGGTGGCTGTACCATTTTACATTCCCATCAGTGTGGTGAGAACTGTTTTCTAGACTGAGTCCCTCCATGCCTCAGCATGTCCTCAACAACTAGAAGAATTGAAAGTGCAAGTAGTGATGTTACTGAGGAAGTGACATTGGGGAGGTAACTTCTCTCTGGGCTAACTTGTTTTATCTCTACAATGAGAATTTTAACTTGGATAATAAAAGTTATATAAATTTATATAATTAGCATTGCTATGTATACTGCTTTGTCTTTGTCACTATATCAAACATGAGTAAAGTGAGGTCAATTAAACCCAAAATGCATTGACTGAGAGCCAAATTCAGGTAGTCATTGGCTTTCTGAGTTGGATAGAGGACTCAGAGATCATCTAAACAATCTGTGACTTCTTCCACAATATTCCTAATGGGATAGCATGTACCCAGATTTCCCACTAATGGGAAATTCACTGCCTGATAAAGTATAAATAACACTATAGAGGTATGATTATTAGGAAGCACTGCTTGCCTTGAATCAAAACTTACATTTATGGTGCTTTCAACCATCAGATCCTTTCATGACAGAACAGTTTACTCACAGTTATCAGTAGAAGATGAATATTCTGTCTTCTAATCAATATATACTCAAATCATTTTTCTCCATTTACTTCAGTCATTTCTCAAGTCAAATATTTTTATTATTTTTATTATTTCATGCTACATGGTCTGGACATGCTACATTTAGGTAGTATGCATCTTACAGTATTTAAGCATAACCTCAATGGATTAAAGCTTTTGATTAGCTGATAAATTCTTTTCTCGATTACATTTGGACAATACCAGGACTGGTGGGTCCCTTGTATTGATGACATGGTGGTAGCAGCTGCAGAGAAGTAGGTAGAGGTTCTCTGTCAGCTCATTGGGTACATTTGTCTTGTGGCCTTTTGCCACTGAAGGTAGCTCTGCAAGAGGCCCTTGTTCAGTCAGGCTATATAATGGTTTCAACTTAAAGACAATTCTGAATCATTTGGGGGGAAAAGTAGAGGAGGATGTGTTAAACATTTCACAATTTGCTCTTCTTATTGAAGTTTAAAATTATCCTAAAATGGTTGAATTACTTGAAGTTCCAGTTAAGTAAGCATTTCTTTTTAAATTCACTGATGCAGAATAGATTATTTCTCCCAAATGCTGGATGCATTCTGTGTTCCTCTACCTTTTAACTAAGGACTCCTTGTTCATTTAGTAATTATTTGTTGAGAGTCTCTACTCTATGCAGTGCACTGTGCTAGGTGCTGGGTTAAGCAAGCAAACGAGACAGTCCGGATCCTTTTCTTGTGGAACCTGCATTCTAGTGATGAGAGATGAATAATATACAGGGAGAGAAACAGGCAATGGCAGGTAGTAAGGATTGCTGTGATGACAATGAATAAAACAAAGTCAGATAATAACAAGTGAGGCAAATAATAGAAGTTCAATAAAGAGACAATAAATATTAGAAACCATGAACTCCTAGATGCATACTCTAGTTAAAATCACCATAACAAAGCTTATAATAGAAAATAATAAGAAGAGAGAACCATGGAGAAAAGGTAATTTAAAAAATAAAACTAGGTGAAAATATTTAAATCCAATCTTGCATAGAATTTAGTACAAACATTTACACTAATCAGAGAAAACACAGGCTAGAGCTTGTCTGACTTACAAGTTTTAAGGGAAAACACCCACATTAGAGAACAGTGACATCGGAGAAAATAGAATCTCTAGGCTGGCTTCTCAGCCTTTGGGTATCTGTTCAAATATATCATCTCCTCTGAGAAGCCTCTCTGATTACTCAATCTAATTTGTCCCCTATCTCCATGTCATTCTCTAGCCTCATACCATGATATATTTTCTTTTGAATACTTGTCAACATATGAAACCATTTATTACATCATTTAATTATGTTTTCTTTTCATTCTATAAGAAAGTAAGTTCCAAGAAGTAGAGTCCTTGTCTGTCTTATTCACCTGTGACCCTGCAGTGAGGAAAACTGGGACAGAGAAGAGAAGTGATGAGGTTGATTGTTACTGTGTCTGACTGTCGCTAAGTAAGGGTATGTTAATATGTCAGGGCAGGAGGACTTACAGGGTTACATGCTATAAAGGAAATATTAAAGGGGCTGATTTGCCCAATCTGGAGAAAAAGGGCCTTTCTAGGCACTCTAGAGCTGCCTTTACATATCTGAAGGGATCTCCTTAGAAAGAGAGAGCAGATTCATTCTGTTGGGCTCCATTGTAGAGAACTAGAATGTCTGGAAGCCATATAGACATGGAGTTCTTTTGAATTTGAAAAAATTTCTGAACAGTCTAAGCGGAACAAAAATGCAGTCATCTTACTTGGTAACAAGTCTATATATTAGATATCATGACATTAGGGAAAATTGGAGTAAATCCTTTCTTAATGTCCAAGAAAACACTAACATCTCTTTAGATGTTATTAAATGTTCTGTAAAATAATAAAGTGTGGCAAATTAAGTTTGGGAAACATTGAGTTTTTAAAAAGTAGGGGAAAAAATCTGTATTGCAAAAAAATAATAATAATGGAGCCTTTAATAAGTAATTCCCCAAATGAAATTGAATATTCAGTGTTTCCCAAATCTGGTTGACCAGAGAATCCTTTATTCAGGAAATACTAGTTAAGTTATCATGGGATACCAGTGTCTTGAAGATTAAAGGTCTATGATTCTCGGCAAGTAAGAAAGATATGAAATTGGGGATGGGAGTACAGATGCTAACAGTGGTTCTCAACCTTCCTAATGCCATGACACTTTAATACAGTTCCTCATGTTGTGGTGACCCCCAACCATAAAATTATTTTCGTTGCTACTTCATAACTGTAATTTCGCTATGGTATGAATCATAATGTAAATATCTGATATGCAGGATGTATTTTCATTGTTTGAGACCCACAGGTTGAGAACCGCTGTGCTAGAATGTTATAGATTGAATTGTGTCTCCCCCAATTCACGTGTTGAAGACCTAACTCCTAGTGTGACTATGTTTAGAAATCATGGCTTTACTTGGATAATTAGGGTTAAATGAAGTCTTAAAGGTGGGGCCCTTATCTAATAGTACTTTGATCCTTATTAGAAAACAAGGAGACACCAGGGGTTCTGCACATGGAGCAAAGGTCATGTGAAGACACAGTGAGAAGATAGTTGTCTACAAGCCAAAGAGAGAGGCCTTAAGACAAACCAGCCCTGCCAACACCCGGAACTGTGAGAACATTAATATATTTATTTTTTAAACATATTTTTATTGATTTCAGAGAGAAAGGGAAAGGGAGAGAGAGATAGAAATATCAGTGATGAGAGAGAATCACTGAGTGGCTGCCTCCTGCACGCCCCACACTGGGGATCTAGCCCGCAACCCGGGCATGTGCCCTAACTGCAATCACACCATGACCTCCAGGTTCATAGGTAAATGCTCAAACACTGAGCCATGCTGGCGGGGCACAACATTAATTTCTGATGATAAAATCACCCATTATTTGGTATTTTTTCTTGGCGGCCTTAGCAGATTAATATATTCACTAATGTTGGCTGACTGGGGCTACAGGTGTTCCCTTCACTAGTGAGCAAATTAGACATTACTTTACTAATAAGAGATGGGAGGGAGGTTTGTGTGTGTGTGTGTGTGTGTGTGTGTGTGTGTGTGTGTGTGTGGTCTAGAGCCAGATAGTGTGCAGTCATCTAGGAGCAACATGAACCAATAGAAAAAAATCATTACTGTTCAATTCAATAGTTCCATGATTGGAACTATTTACTCTTAATCATTCAAAGAAAATTGAGTAGAACCAAAACATAATATTCCTGCATGTGCTAACTTCCTTTTCCCAAGAGAATCAGAATGAACTCGTGCTAGACACAAGATCAGAATGCAAATGTCACTGTGCCTCAGTGCACACAGAGGCATGATCACAGTAGGGACTGCATCAAAAACTGAAAACAAGAAGATAAGAAAGGAGCTGGAGTGTAAAGGCATTATCACATAAGGGAGGGTGAAGAGGACAGACAAATGGCTAGAGCAATTGCAGCCAAATCTGGACCACGGATTTTAAAACTGTGACCTGAAGGCCTTGCCTGCAGGGTGTTGAATGGAGTCTCTGCTGGATGCCAGAAAGGAAGGAGCCTGGTGGTTGGGGGAGGGCTCGTGCAGAAATTAAGAAATAAAAACCTAAATACATAGGGGAATTCCAACTTCTTGCCATTCACCCTAAATCAGCCTTATTAATCATTCGTACAAGTTAGTGTCCAAGAATACTAATTTTTAATTGGAAAACTTGAAGCAGCCAACTAGGCTCACTAGATGTTTGGGAAGCAGGAAGCACAACATGGAGAAGGGACAGTCACACATTGCACCTCTGATAGATGATGGTGAGGGGACAGGGAAAGAACCCTTGTGTCCTGACTCTCAATCATCCCCTGTACCCATCCCTCTCTCCAGATGGTACTCACCTAGGAAAATGCCACACACTCTGACCCACTGCTCAACTCCCTCTGGCTCATTGGAAACATCAGCTGTCCTTCCTGACGGCTCTGATTCTGCCAGGTCCACTCCTGTTATTCCAATGTTCAATGTGTCTCCAAATCTATCTCGAAAGTTACATGTGAAGACAATACATCAGAGTTACTAAAAGCATTGGCTCTTAACTTTAAACTAGCCACTTCTCTAAGCCACTGCTGCCTTTCAATAACAGGACAAACACCACCTCTATTTTATAAGATTATTGCAAGCCTTAAATGAGATCATGCACACAGCAGGTGTAGCAGAGCTCTGCCACATAGTAAGTGCTTATTACATGGTTGATTTTCATATTATGACTTTCATTTCCTACAACAGCCATTATTCTGTACTTGGATTCCTGCCCAGCTGTGGTGCTGTTTTCCCTCCCGTTAACTAACCCCAGAACTCTTCATTCAAGCCATGCTCCAATTTAATTCTCTCACACGTGTCTAACCCTCTAATGGGTCACCTTTCTCTTCCCTGTGGCACCCCAAGTCCACTGGGAAAGAAATGAAGGATTCAACACTCTCAAACTGTCTTCTTATTTCATACTTCTGTTTTTATTTTTATTATTTTTATTCTGTCCTTCCTTCCCTAGAGTGGAAACACTGTTGTAGTGGTCCTCTCTGACAAGGCCTCCAGTTTTGGCCTCTTGCAGGAATATGAGGAGGAATAAACTTTCCTTGGCATGAAATGTACAGATTTTTTTTGTTTTTTGTTAGTTTTTCTTCACAGGCCTATCTTTCACTCCCAAAGGACCCTCTACACTTTGTGGCTCAATGTGCAGCTTGAAAATGTTCTCTGCGTGTGAATAGCTGCCAAACTGCAAAGCAGTTCACACTTGATCATTTGACCTCATGTTTCCTCACCTTTTAAAACCCAAAGACCTTTGTCTCCACCCATTCTTCATCTGTTTTATCTTGAGATACACCCTGAGGATCATGATCTTAGCCCCGCCCAGAGAAATTCATCTGAAAGTTGGCCTACTAGCCACTGCCTCCATACACAATTGTTCAAGTTCATATTTCCCACACCTACTTAAGTTCACTCAAAGCCCAAACCTTGACCTCTAAACCCTTAACTGCTCACACCTTGCAGAATCCATCAGAAGGTTCTTGAACACTTAACACTCTTTGAAGCCGACCACAGTCTTTATGGCTCCCCCTCAAGTCTCTGATATACACACTCCCTGTCCACAAAATCCCTTTTTTCCATTTCTCACTCAGTACCATACAGAAGTATTCAGCATGGTACTGCCAGGACCTGCTAATATCTACTGCCGATTTTGTCTAGTGGCCGTTCATTTTTATAGCCCAGTTGACTCTCTGACATGCTTCCATTGATGTCTGTGCCAAGCCTTCTCCATCCTTCTCCAGCTTCCAGACCAACCCAAATCTTGGACTACCAGAGTCACCATCAGAACTTTAAAGCTGGACCCAACCACACCATGGGTTTCCCCACATCCTTCTCCCTCAACCTTTCAAAATATCTTCTTTAGATTCATCTAGTCTTCTCTGTTTCTGTATCAGAGGGAATGGTGCTTCAATCTGTGCTGTTCATCTTATTTCCTGCTTTTCTAATTCCTCTAATAAACCACCCTCCATCATGTATTTTAAAGTTCTTCTTCCCTTTGGCTTTAAGGCATGCACAGTCTAGCTTAGACCTTTCTGAAGCACTTGCCTCTTCCATTCTCCTCCTCCCATTTACTATCACACATCTAAAAAAAAATATTGTAGCCTTATGTTTCCACTTTACCCTGGTCATCATTGATTCCATTCCCACCCCTCTTAGTTAAAATTATATTTTCAAACTGCAGTGAAGACTCCTCTTCTTGAAATATAATGGCTTTTTTTCAGGATTCATTCTCTTCGCAAGTTCATAGAAATAATAAAACTTACAAAAATCTCTTTATTAGGATAATTTCTTTGCTTCTTTTCCATGACTTAACTCAAAACAGTCTTCTCCATTAATTCATATCTTGGTCTTGGGTGAGATTACATAAATCCTCTGAGCCTCAACTTACTCACTGGTACAAAAAGGGCCATACAAATTCCTTCCTCATGAGTTATCATGAAGCTCACATTCCCTATAATTAAGTACCATATATCAAGCTGTAATTATGTTCTTGGCGCAAACACACAAACACACACACACACACACACACCCACACACACACACAATTACTTATATATATAATCTCATTTAACCCTCAACCCACTCTGTGAGGTAAAACATTATTTCTCTGTCACAGATGAGAAACTAAAATATCCAGAGCTTAACCTATATACTCAAAGTCACAGTCAACATATATTTAAAATAAGATCACAAATAAAATCCACAGGGTCATGCCCAAATTATTTTTAAAAAATATATTTTTTAATTGATTTCAGAGTGAGGGAGGGAGCGGGAGAGATAGATAGAAACATCATTAATGGGAGAGAATCATAGATCAGCTGCCTCCTGCATGCCCCCTACTTGGGATTCAGCCTGCAACCTGGGCTTATGGGTCGACACTCAACCACTGAGCCACACCAGCTGGGCCATGGCTATATTCTTACTACTAGATTATATTGATCCCCAAACAGATGTAAGAATCAAAAATTTATAGAGTCATTCAATGTAATTTATTAGCTTATAATCTTTTGCAGATATTGTGTTTCAGAATGTACTAAAATAAACCTACCTGGCAGAGCATTGGGGGAGAAGAGTAAACTGACTTCCCCCAGGTTTTCATTCATTCATATGCCCCTAAACTCAGTAGACAAACAACAGCCATTTGGCCCAATGCAGTTTATAAGCTAATGTCAGAAACCTGTAGCAGAAACCCTTGGCTCATCAGTAATCATCGTCATCATCACAATTACAATTACATGCACTGCACTTTGGATTTTCATGTACATGATACCAATTATGTGAACTCTATTGTGGCAAGTAATAGTTCCCAATCGAGATGAAATGCAGCTAAAGTTCTGGGATAGATTCTGTGTCATTTGCAAACTATTTTCTGTTCTACTCCCACAGGTTGTCCAAGGACAAGGTAACAACATACTCCACATCCTCTATGATTGGGGCAGCCCACCTGATGGTGAGGGAAAGTGGCAGTGGTGTCACCTCTGGACTGAAATACTTAATTTCTGAAGAGGGAGAGCCTCAAGAACACATCTACACTTAACCTTGACAATGATCAACATTTCAAACAGTGATAACTCCGCCCACCTGGGACCCGTTGAAGATAATGCAGGACCATTAGCTGACCTCCTTACATGTTCAGCTTAATTAAAAAATATAATTTGTTCTGAGCCTCATACACCTTGGGTTATATGTTACCACAACATAACCCTGTGTTCCTGGTAGCTTCATGAATGACTTATCCAAGATCACACAGCTAGGAAATGTCAACACTCTTCTCCAAACTTCATAAATGCTAAAATCACTGTTCCTTACACTAGGTCCCAGCCTGCTTCATACATTTATTGCCTCAAAAATAAAACTATAGTTTCCCAGAAGCCAAAATATAAACATAAGTATGATCTGTCAAATTTGGGTGTTTTTGAATTAAAGAAACTTTGATATTTTCACTTATTTCATAACTAGGCCAAGTCAAGTTCTTCTAATACAAGAGGTTTAGAGTTCTAACACTCCCCACCTTTAGGACAGACAGAAAAATAGTTCTCACCCCAAATAACTAATGTGTTGGTCAGATAGGAAGTAGCAATTAAGTGACAAGGACTGCCACACCACCCAGGGTGTGACATTGTGCTTTGAGAGCCTCTCAAAGGCAGCATTGACTCAGGATGACCTCAGAGGAGAGGTGGGGAAGCCAGGCATTGCCATATAAACATGGCCCCTTTCCTACCTCATGGCTGATACAGCTGCTGTGACACTCTGAGCAGCCTTTGCATAGCAGCCACCTCCACCATGAAGATCATTGGGGGCCTCCTCCTGCTGTACACAGTGACCTACTTCTGCAGCAGCTCAGGTGAGGGAAGGGTAGAGAGTGAATAAACATTAAGCTTGTTTTTCCAAATAACCTTTCCTGGGAGGTGAGCATCTGAGAGAAGTGTCTGGTAGTGTGGATTTTAACTATATGGGTTTAGAATCAAAAGCATACTAGTTTAGAAAAGAAACAGCCCTGTCCTGGGAATGGAGAATCTTATGTCCCTAATAGAATTGCGAGGGTAGCGGGCTTAGCTCTAGTGTCTTCCCATTCAAGGAATTTTGGAAAAAAATCCATGGAACAAAGAAATGAACTCTTTTCTTCATAAGAACATTGGAAGTTGTTACAGAATATTGGCTACTATTCCTGTTATTGGATACTATTCCTCTGAGCAAAGATGCAGAACAACTTAGATGCCTCCCTAAATCAATCTCAGGCACTGAGGTGGACCTAAATGGTCAACTAAGACATTGTTGGGCAGCATCAACTGTTACTTTCCAGGAGTCAACAATTAGACTTTCCATATGGTTAAAAAAATAAAATAAGATGTAAACACCTTAAAATGTTATTGCAACCCTTCATATCAATTAGAAGGGGAAGAATATCCAAGTTGGTGCTTCAGTTCTTGGCAATGGTGGCTGTAATACTGCCTATTGCGATCTGACTTTAAACCACTACCAATGTCACAATGAGCTCCAGAAGTGTCCCCTGGTAAGGAAGGGAGGAGATTTGGGTAATTCCCTTTCATGAACCAAGGGTTTACCTAATTACTGTTTGCAAACAGCTGAAATTTTTGCATAAGAATGGGGTGTGTGCTGAGACTTATTGCCAGAGAAAACATAGAGTCTTTATCTCTGGAATCAAAATGACATTAATTAATGAGACTTCAAGACTTTGCTTTATTATTAACATTTCTATCTCTATTTCTCTTTCAGAAGCTGCTAGTCTGTCTTCAAGAACCGTGAGTATATTGAATTACATTTTCATTTCACTTACTATTGACTGTCACATAGTCAACAAATAATTACCAAATATATATGTAGCATTAAGTCAGTATGTTTAGGGTGATAAAAAGTGGAGGCAGACACACATAAAGAAATCTCCTCTGCTGTTTGAAAAAGTATGACATGAATAACCATAGACTTAAAATTATTCCTGAGTTAGAAAAGAGAGAGATGACTTCCAGTTGAGAGACTGGTGAAGTCTTGATGGCAAGGACAATATTTCAGAGGTAGGATCTTGCTTAATTGCACAGGCTCTGGATTCAGATCTCAACCTCACCACTTCCTAGATTTTATGTTATACAAATTCTCTCTTCCAAGCCTTCATCTCCCCCAATCCTGTCAATAGGGGTAATAGTAGAGCCTACTCTATTCAGTTGTTCTGAAGATTAATCAAAATTCCTGTAAGATTTAAGTTTAATGCCTGGCCTGGAATTGCTCAGGAATTGTTAACTGCATGCACAAGTCATAATAGAAGTGGTGCCAGTGTGACTGGTATTTGTCATAGTGACATTAGTGCTTAAAGTAGCGACACCAGCATCAGAATATCTGAGCTGGAACTTCTAGGTTGGTATTTTGCTTCCTGTACAATAGAGGCCAGAGTAGCCTAGCCTGGGATCCAGGAGCAATGCAGAACATTCCCCTTGTGTCTGTCACAGGTGGACTGCAGCATTTACAAGAAGTACCCAGTGGTGGCTATCCCGTGCCCCATCACATACCTGCCTGTTTGTGGTTCTGACTACATCACCTATGGGAATGAATGCCACTTGTGCATTGAGAGCTTGTGAGTACCTGATGGGGGCAGGGAGGGGGAAGAAGCTGGGCCCAGTGCCCTCCCCTGCAAACCTCTCTTCTTTCCATGAGTCTGCTTAGCTCTCCATGAGCTGTACTTAGTCCCACCCAGAAGCAGCAGGTGTGGATAGAAAACTGACCACCTCATAGTCAGGCCAGGGTTGGGCCACCATTATTTGCTCAACCATTCATTACAGAATCTCCAACGCCTATCTCTTAGTTGAAGTCCAACAATAGCATGAGTTGTCAAATTGCTGCCCCAGAGACCAGAGATACTGTAGAGGCAATCAGAAGTCACCAAACATGTTAAAGGTATAATTTGGTGTGGTCTCCAACTCCAAGTTCAGCTTTTGACTATTTCCAGTTGTGGAGTTCCATATAATATCTTGCTTGCAGAAAGGGTCCTAAGCCCAACACCATAAAACAATTGAGCCCGGCTGATGTGGCTCAGCTGATTGAGCATCGTCCCATGCACCGAGGTCACCAGTTCAATTCCCAGTCATGGTACATGCCCAGGTTTCGGGCTCAATCCCCATTTGGGGAACATGCAGGAGGCAGCCAGTCAATGAATCTCTGTCACCATTGATGTTTCTATCTCTCTCTTTGTCTACCTTTTTCTCGCTCTCAAATCAATAAAGACAAAAAAATTAAAAATTATTATCCTACATGACTTCTAAAAGGCCATAACACAGCTTGTTCCTTAGACAAACTGTGGGTAGAGGGCCTTTATCCTCCTCAGTTTTCTAGTGGCTCTAAATTTCTGTAGTCTTAAGAGGGATAGAGGGAATATGGCTACCACAAGTATTTTTTCTTTTATCTAAAAAAGGGGGATGGCTCAGTGGGTAGAGTGTTTGCCTGCAGACTGAAGATTCCCAGGTTTGATTCCAGTCAAGGGCACATGCCAAGGTTGCCAACTCAAACCCGAGTAGGGGGCATGTAGGAAGCAGCCAATCAATGATTCTCTATCATTGTTGATGTTTCTATCTCTCGCTCCATCTCCCTTCCTCCCTGGAATCAAAGTATATTTAAAATAGGGGGATGCAAGCTGTCAGCACTTGGACCTGCATCCCACGGGCATGATTTCTTTACATATTTTGTGTGGCCTGCAGAGTGTTCTTGAAGGGAAACAACTAGAAAGATGTCACTTCTTTGGTGTAGAACAGGCAACTTACCATTTACTGTTTTTACAGCAAGTGCACTTTGCTCATTGTTAATCCTCTATTAGACCTCTGTATTTTGGCCACTTATTTTAGATCTTGTCTTTTTCATCTTTGTGATTATCTTAAGAAGTTAAAATATCAAGGTAAGCCCTTAGCCCTATTCCCAGAAGGATATGTCTACATATTTACTCCTATGCAGGAATGTTTGCTTCACCAAAGTGGCACTTCTCTAACCTGCACACACTGGGCCTTTGGCCTAGAGACAAGCTTGTATTCAAGGACACTGAGGGAACGTGTGGTGGAAGCTGTCCTCCTAAAGCAGGACCCAGCTCCATAGCAGGTCCTGCTGACCAGGAAAGGCTAAAGGGCACTTCAACTTCCTGTGGCAGAATCCCTCCTTGGATGTTTTAAGACACTGGGTGACCAGCCTGGGCCCTGGGATCAGTGGAAGCAGCAGGTGGGATGGAGGATTCACCAGCCTAGGGAAATTCTGCTTCTGCCTCTGAAAAGGACATTCCTTTTCAGAGACTCCATTGCCTCACCTGCAAAATGAGGTTCTGCCTCAAGATCTCTTTGGTTCCTTTCAGCACTATTATTATGCAAAATTTCCTCTTGTGTTAATGAATTGTTACCTGTGTCTTCCTGTAGGAAAAGTGATGGAAAGGTTCAGTTTCTTCATGAAGGAAGATGTTAACTTCTCCACAGACGTGGGTGGGGAGCAATGATATCATCTGTCATCTTCACCATCCCTGGGCTGTGATGACCTTCTTCCTCATCATGGCAGAGGTTCTGGGGGATGTGCCTGGGGAGGATTGGGGCAGGGGCAGTTGTGGAGTCATCTTTGTTGAGTGGAGAAAGTTGTTGTGCTTTCCTTCAAACTCATGCCCAACTGACTTACTGGCTTCTTTTTGTACCTCATTAAAAGAATCTCCCCAGAGAGTTTACCTTTACTTCTGTCTGTATTTGTGTCTTAGATCAGGGTATAAGATCTCAGTTTTCAAAGAAAACTGAGGAACATACATATTTGATTGTTCAGCAGAAAGTTTTGTACAATGAATCCCAAGTGGCTACCAAGAAATAAATGCACAACACACACACACACACACACACACACACACACACACAAATGTACACATGATCACATGCACACGGAATGAAATGGAGTTCAGTTCAATTAAAGCTCAAACTCTAGAGGGGAGATAAAGACGAATTAAAAAATAATTATACACTCTTATAATGGATGCGATATAAGTCATTACTAGGTACCATATTGGACTAATCTTTCTATACTGTAAATCTGATTCTATTATTTCTCTGTTCAATACCCTTCATCTGTTACCCATTGTCTATGGTATAGAATCCAGACTCCTAAGCATGGTGTTACCCACCCAGCTTCTTCTTCTCCCATTATCTCTGAAGGACACTGTCTCTAACACTCCTCTTCCCTGGTCCTGTGTCTGTACATGCACAGTTTCTTTTGCTGGAAATGGCTGTTACTTTTCTGGTTTCAGCTCGAATGTAGCCCTCCTGTGAAACCTTCTCTGAATTTGGTTTGGCAGAGAAGTGGCTGAGGAGTCAGGAGTTAGTTTGTAAACTAGTTCTGTCACATGCAAGCTGTGTAGCTTTGAGTGGGTACCTAAACCCTGTGCTTGGCATATGGGGTTATTGTTGTGATGATTAAGTGAAATAACACAAAGCACCCTACAAGATATACACAATTAATATTAGAGCCTTTCCCTGACTACTCATCATTTGCTCACCTGTTGTTTCCTTGCATTCTGTATTACATTGTATTTAAATTGTTCTGAATAGTTGGTGGTAGTGTTCTTCTATCCTTATCAGATTGTAAACTCCTTGAGGGCAGGACTATATGTACATTTCTATATATCTAGTAATTAGTATAATGCTTGATTCATGGTTAGTATTTCATAAACATTACCAACTTGCTCTGGGACCATAGAGGAAGATGAGTCTAATTCTGCCTAGGGTGTTGAAGAAGCCTCCCCTTGAGTTGTAATTCATCTGAGTGTGTGGGTTGGGTAGGGGACAGGTAATTCCAGGGTAACAGAAAACAAGTACAAAGGCACAGAACTTGAAAAATGCATAGGAATTAATTTCTGAACACAATTTCTCAATTTGTAAAAATGAATATTGAACACCTACCATGCTCATATCTGAAATCAAACTCAATCTCAGCTGCCTGACTTGCTCCCCCAGCAGCTTCCACCAACTCAGGAAACAGCAGTTGTACCAGATCCGCAAATGTGGGATACTTGGATAAATTATCTCCCTGCTAAAGGGTATGAGTCATTGCTTGTTTATGCTTAATCAAGAATTGGCAGTTGATACCTTTTCTCTGTGCCCATTCTGCTGTCTCAATTGGCAACATTTTCCATTGACACTAGAGAAGAAAGAGGAGATCCTGGGAATATTTCAACACCTATAAACTGCCATGCTGATGACAGTTCTTGCAAGAGTAGTACAAGTACATGCAGTAAAACTAGTGAAATCACTTAACCTCCTTCTAACTTCACTTCCTCATCTGTAGAACCAAAAACAATGGTAATAACTATGTGACGGATTTGTTATGAAGATCAAATTGTGTAACAGATGTGAAAGCACTCACACTTTTAAGGACATAAAGAGACAAGGAAATAATGCCAGCTTTATCGGGTCCTATTATCTATTAAACGGTCATGTAAATTTATCTGTCTTTCACAATAAAAGAACTTCCATACCCAGCAGATCTTTCTGACCTCCCAGGATTCTGATCCTGCCAATAGGTGTTTCACAATCGAGGCAGGAACTCTTGACAATATAAAAACAGCACACAAGTGGCTGGGCGGACACCGGAAAGTCACTTCTTTTGCCTCCATCTGACTGCCCTTCACCTCTTCAGCAGAATGAGAGTGACAGCCTTTTTCCTGCTCTTGGCCCTGGCACTAATCTGTGAGTATCTCCCTCATAACACTGCCCCTCCCTTGATACCAATAGCTCCTGTCATCTTCTGCCCACATAATTCTGGGGTATACACTTCACATAGATAATAAGGGAAGTTTTGGAAAAGGCACATTTCTTTGGTCTCTACCAATACATCACTAAATCATATCATCTCAGGCACTGAGTTGGACCTAAATGGTCAACTAAAGACCAAGTCCATTTTGTGTAACCGCTTTGGAAAGTGTTCTTCCAGACTCTCCTCTCACTTGATATCGGTATTTACAGGGACTGATTTCTTCATGAAGCAGTCCAACCCATTGGTGGGCAGCATGAACTGTTACTTTCCTTCCGCTATTGAGTTAAGATCTGACTCCCTAGAATTCTCAACCCCTGCCATCTCTGCCTGCTACGAAAGAGCAGACACTTCCTAAAAAGAAAACTCCATTGTTTTCTCTTACTATTTCCTAAGCTCTGATTATGATAGGGAGAAATAAGACTCGTTATTATAGCAGCTTGTCCATGCTTCTGACTGCACTCTAATTCTGCTCTAAAACAAAAGTCTGTTTTGTTTCTTCAACTTTTGATATGCTGATACAAAAGTTCTGAAGAGAATCTTATACTTTTCATGACAGGTTGAGAAAGCTGAAACATAAATCAAATATTATTTTTCTAATGAGATTAGATTCTTCCAGAGATTAATTTTTTCTTGTACTTGTTTTTCTTACAGATGTAGAATGTGCCCCACCTAGGAAAAAGGTCAGTACATCTGTGTGCTTTGAAAGTGCTACTTTTATGTAATTTTAATGCCTGTATCAGTAAGGAAAGATTGACATTGTACAGAATTTCGTTGCTATCCATTTGAACAGTTATTTTTTAAAGTTTCAAAACTGCTTTTATACAAAAACTGTACACAGACCTTTCTGAAATGGAGGTGATGGGGGAAAAATGGTTAGATACCAGCATCTGGGTTTCAGTCCCAAGTCTTTGATCAGGTGACACTTAAAGCCCTAGTGCTTGGAAAGATTTAGCACAGTACCCACGCATAGGAAAGCTTAGTAAGGACAAGTCCTGATTCTTACCATTTTTAAGTGGTCCACACGTTTCTTTGTTCTCTGACTTAAAAAATGAAGATTTTGGCTCATGTGAAGCTTTCCTTCATGGCTCATGTTAAGTCATGACTGTTATTAAGAAAATGTAGGTGTGACTACAAAAACATTAAACCAGCAGCCAGGCACTATGGGTTCTAGTCCAAGCTCTCCAGCTTTTTAGCGGTGTGACCCTGTGGCCTAGGCAGCTCCTTTCACGTCTTTTAGTCTTTGTTTTAACCTATTAAAGAAAATAATGTTAAGAACATAAGTTTGGAGTCAGGCAGGCCTGAATTCAAGCCATCCTTCAGGACTTAGTAGCTGTGTGAGAATGACAGGAATTAATGAGCATTAAGCCTTGGTCGTTTCCTGGTCACTTTTTGACCATTTCACCAGTTCTGGCACTGGGAGTTGAGCAGGCAAGGACAGGAAGTGAAATCATGCTTGCGTGTCCTCAGCATGGGGCGCTACACTTTCTGTTCTGCTCCACTACACTTGAGGTTCCTCTGCTATCACGGCATGCTTACTATTTGTATTTCTAGCACTCAGCTCAGCTCTAAGACTAGAGGAATGACTAAGTTCACTGCTAGAACATATCTGAAGGGGAGGAGGAATTCAACTTTAACTTTGAGCATATTTCAGGTTATCCAAGTAGAAACATTAAACAATTAGTAAAATATCATGTCTGGAACTCTTGGGCAGAAAGAGCTGGGAATGCAGTCTTCTATATAGAACTGGAGTTTGTGCAGACCTGGAAGGGAAGCCTAGGGAGAGAAATTATAGCTATTATTTATTCAGTGTTTTCCATGTTGTGTAGTGCTAAGCATTTCACACACATCTGCTCAGGTATGCATTTGTTACTTAATCTGACAATGTAGGTACATGACCTTCATTTTGCAGATAAAGAAACTAAGGCTCAGAGAGGCGAAATAATTGTCCCAGATTCGGAGAGTCAGGATTTGAATTCCAATGTGTTTGATTTTTCTGTCCACACTTTTCAATTTACTCATAGATGAGAAACCCAGGAAATTCTTGCTTAGCAGTTGTGTACTTGCTCCAACAAGTGGCTCATCCCCATGGCTTTGCTCCAGGAATTTCAAACACTGGTTATCAACTACAGTGTATAATAATAAAAGCATAATATGCTAATTAGACTGGACAACCTTCTGGACGAAGCTAGGGCTGTGAGGGAAGCCTGGGTCCTGGGTACCTGTCAGCAGGCAGAGGGAAGCCCAGGTCTCGGGTGCCAGAGGGAAGCCGATGCCAGCAGCTGTGGGAAGGAAAGCATTCTCTTGCAAGTATTTCGTGAATCGGGCCTCTAGTGTTAACATAAATCTGTCTATGTGCTGATGATGTGTACAGCAAGTCATTTGTTACCAATAGTTAAAGTTGTCAATGGTGAACTAGTTATTTAAACGACAGTATTTCTATAATACATCTCACACTTGCATTCATTTAGAACTTTTTAAGTGAAAGACAGAAAGCAGGAATCAAAATGTACCAAGAGCATTAAGAACTGACACATCAACCAGTACTAACTACAGTGGGTGGATTCTACATTTAATAAATGGTGATTTAATTACCAGCTACCACTCATGATTTTTTATCTTATATAAAAAATCTCTATACTTGATATATTTCAAAGAAGTTAGATGAGGACAGACAACTAGAATAGAAAATGAATGCATTGAGAGTCTTCTAAACTTCCTTAGAAAATTCTAAATCCTGGGAATAAAAATTTGGTAGAAGGAATTGAAGATTTTTAATATCTATTTTCAGGTTGATTGTAGTAAGTATAAAAAGTTACCACCAGGAGAAACGAGATCGTGTTATGAATTATATGCACCAATTTGTGGATCTGATGGCAAAACGTATGACAATGATTGCTTCTTTTGTGATGCAGTTCAGTAAGTATTGAAACATTTTTCTTTTCTATATTTAAAGAATAATAATTGTGTTAAGACAAATGTATCACATTTCAAAAAAGTGGTTTAAGGCATAAGGAATATGTGGATAATCTCACATTGAGTGTGATGAATGGGATTCTCACAATTCATAGGATTTGCAGTCCCTGGTAGCATTGTACCCCTACATATTCTGGTAGTAATAGTCAACCAGAGAAGCTAGCATCTCTGAATTGGAAGGAAACTTACGGGTAATCTAATTCCACTTCCAACCACTAATTTATTACTTACACTACCTCTACAAAAAACATCACCAAACCATCTCACAGTCTATGCTTGATTATTTCCAGGGACAAGGAACATTCCTCCTCCTCGGCATGCCAGTCTGCATCTGGTAGAATGTTTATTGTTCAGCTTCAACAGTTGAAATACATTAGAGTCCCCTAATGACTGATACAAAAGGGGGACAATAGCTGCAAAACCTAAAGAACTTGCTCTGTTTCAGAGTATGATTTCTCCACAAAATGTGTATGTTGGAGTGCTAACAAAAATTAAATAGCCAACAGTACTTTAAAGGTTAAAGAGTAATTGCCTGCAAGATATAGTAGCATCAGCTCAAAAAAAGTTAAATGATAAGTTATGTACTAGAATATATAGAAACATATAGTTCCTTTTAACTATTCCCAAAATATACATGGATAAAAACAAACATCTAATATATATGGTATATTATATATCGAATGGTTTTTTAAATAAGCAACAAGTTACAATGTTATGACAGGAGGCGTCTAAATATGCATCACCTTTAAATAAAATAATCCATTAAAATATGTTTTCAGGGCCATAAACTGTGTTGTATTTGGAGCATTGTTCCTTATGCAATGAGCATTGTTCCCTATGTTAAATATTTCTAAATTGCAATCACTCCTCTTAAATATGTCAGTAAATGAGGTAACCTGGTACATTTTGGGCGTTCATTAGTAAAGTTTGGATGCTAATAAAATGCTTATGGCTTCAATATCTCATTTGTTACTCTTTGCTCTCCACAGGAAAACTGACAACAAACTTAAATTTGTACATTTTGGGAAATGTTGAATCAATCCTGTGATTCCATTCACAAGAGGCACATGTCTTCTCCCATATGATCTTCCCACCATTGTCTTGATTTCTTTGTAGAATAAAGTAGACCTGAGTGAAATAAACATACCTGACTTTTTTTATTTAAGAGCAGAATCTTCTAGATTTGTTTCACTTTGGGGTATTGTCTAAAGACCATCTTATGGTCACAGTCTGTGAGGGAAAGCTAATTAAGACCGGTATGGGAATCAGAAAATCAAAGGACCTAAAGCTGATGCCTTCTTCTTTCTCAAGCTAGGAAAACACCATCCGTGCATGACTTAGTTCTAAAAAAAATATCAAACAGATAAAGAGGGTGTTCAACTAGTGCTTTATAAATAAACTAAATTAAGATGAACTGGATTTTACTTCTGTCACAAGTAAGCAAGGATATTATAGTGTTTTATCCCAGATAATCCTAAAAGCAGATATCAACTCCTGATCCAGCCACAGAATTTGTAAGTACAGTAGCATCCTAATGCATAGCATTCTGGTTGCTTTCAAACTCTGAATTCCTTCTTCTAGTTCCCATAAAAGCAATCCACACACAAAAGGAAATGCTTTTCTAGAGATCGGGTGGGAGTGACTGAGACGGGAGTTACCTTGCACAGCCACAGACTAAAGCTCCTCATTATATTCCAACCTCTACTCTCAGCACTTGCAACACCACTGTGCAAATCCTTGTCATTTGTAACATGAAAAAAACATTGCCATAAAATTTTAAAGATGAAGGAATAAAATAACACAAAAAAACAATTAAATACATTGCCAAAATGTGTTACTAGAAGTGAAGCCTACTCCAATTATAAGAAATCTCACTCTGTTTCCTCTTTAATTAGTTCTTCCTCATATGTAAGCATAGCAGGCATTACTACATCCAATAAACAGGTCTTTCTGGAACAGGTAACTTCTGTTGGTCTCAGGAAAAATGCTGAAACATTGGCTTTGGAATTTTCATGAACAATAAGAGTACAGATCAAGGAAATGGAAGTCAGGTCTATAAATACATGTCTTAACAAAACGCATCCAGCTGGATGTACCCTGAAAACTTTTCAGAATTTCTCAAGGAAAAACAAAACACTGAGTCAAAAAAAAAGTAGGTTTTTTAGAGTGCCTGCTTACAACTGGAAAAAGCTGCTGGAGTTCTGAAAGATGCTCTGGAGGGTGCAGGAAACTATCATTCCCAGTTGCTTCTTTCCTGGGACAGGAGGCATTTAGTGCTCACACATAGGATTAGGGTGTAGAACTAAGGCCAGACTCAGCGAT
Source organism: Myotis yumanensis (assembly GCF_028538775.1). Taxonomy (NCBI): domain Eukaryota; kingdom Metazoa; phylum Chordata; class Mammalia; order Chiroptera; family Vespertilionidae; genus Myotis; species Myotis yumanensis. The sequence goes on along the minus strand of NW_027223756.1, from coordinate 22,426,969 downwards.
GCCCTGGGTGACTCAACATAGAGGAAGCCTGGGTTGGGGTTTCATTCACCAAGAGCCCAGCCCCCAGAGTCTCCTTGCAAGCGCAGCCCCGCTGTTCTGACCTTGGCTGGGGCTGCCTCTCTCTAACCTGTCCTGTACCCAGACCCTCTAGTTCTCTACACGTCTGGGCTGTGCTCCTTGCCTCCCTCCTCCTCCCCACTTCACCTCTCCTACAAATGGAGCCCAGTGGCAGACACCCAAAAATATTGGCAAACTTCTGTTGGGGCGCTCACCTCCCTGGTCGCCCTGTCTCTGTTTCCGCTGTCTGTCTGTTTGAGTTCCAGTGTTTCTTATTTCTTTTTGAGGCCAACAGATTGTCTGAACTACCATCTGTTTGCTGCCACACCCTATAGATATTAAAGCATTCAATCTGCCAGACTGAAATTATTTGGTTATAATATAAATGATTAAAATGTATAACTATTGGTTAAGGTGGTGATCATTTTGCAATATATACAACTATCTAATCATTATCCTTCACATATGAATCTAATTAATGTTATATATTAATTACACTTGAATTTTTATAAAGCGCACTTAGAAAGAAAAGAAAACAAACTAACAAAAAACACACAAAAAACAGTAGGGACTACATCAAAAACTGAAAACAAGAAGATAAGAAAAAAGCTGGAATGTAAAGACATCATCACATAAGGGAGGGAAAAGAGGACAGACAAATGGCTAGAGCTAGTGCAGCCAAATCTGGACCATGGATTTTAAAACTGTCACCAGAAGGCCTCGCCTGCAGGGTGTTGAATGAAGACTCTGCTGGATGCCAGAAAGGAAGGAGCCTGGTGGTTGGGGATGGGCTGGTTCAGCAATTAGGAGATAAAAACCTAAATACATAGGGGAATTCCAATTTCTTGCCACTCACCCCAAATGAGCCTTATTCATCATTCATACATGTTAGTGGCCAAGAATACCAATTTTTAATTGGAGAACTTGAAGCAGGCACCTAGGCTAATCTCACTAGATGTTTGGGAAGCAGGAAGCACAACATGGAGAAGGGACTGTCACACATTGCACCTCTGATAGATGATGGTGAGGGGACAGGGAAAGAACCCTTGTGTCCTGACTCTCAATCATCCCCGGTCCCCATCCCTCTCTCCAGATGGTACTCACCCAGGAAAATACCACAGACTCTGACCCACTGCTCAACTCCCTCTGGCTCATTGGAAACACCAGCTGTCCTTCCTGACGGCTCTGATTCTGCCAGGTCCACTCCTGTTATTCCAATGTTCAATGTGTCTCCAAATCTATCTCTAAAGTTAAATGTGAAGGCAATACATCAGAGTTACTAAAAGCATTGGCTCTTAACTTTAAACTAGCCCCTTCTCTAAGCCACTGCTGCCTTTAAATAACAGGACAAACACCGCCTCTATTTTATAAGATTATTGTAAGCCTTAAATGAGATCATGCACACAGCAGGTGTAGCAGAGCTCTGCCACATAGTAAGTGCTTATTACATGGTTGATTTTCATATTATTACTTTCACTTCCTACCACAGCCATTATTCTGTACTTGGATTCCTGCCCAGCTATGGTGCTGTTTTCCCTCCAGCTAACTAACCCCAGAACTCTTCATTCAAGCCATGCTCCAATTTAATTCTCTCACACGTGTCTAACCCTCTAATGGGTCACCTTTCTCTTCCCTGTGGCACCCCAAGTCCACTGGGAAAGAAATGAAGGATTCAACACTCTCACACTGTCTTCTTATTTCATACTTCTGTTTTTATTTTTATGTTTTTTATTCTGTCCTTCCTTCCCTAGAGTGGAAACACTGTTGTAGTGGTCCTCTCTGACAGGCCTCCCGTTTTGGCCCCTTGCAGGAATATGAGGAGGAAGAAATAAACTTTCCTTGGCATAAAATGGAGAGTTTTTGTTTGTTTTTTTTCACAGGCTTATCTTTCACTCCCAAAGGACCCTCTACACTTTGTGGCTCAATGTGCAGCTTGAAAATGTTCTCTGCGTGTGAATAGCTGCCAAACTACAAAGCAGTTCACACCTGTTCATTTGACCTCAGGTTTCCTCACCTTTTAAAACCCAAAGACCTTTGTCTGAACCCATTCTTCATCTGTTTTATCTTGAGATACACCCTGAGGATCATTATCTTAGCCCCGCCCCTGAGAAATTCATCTAAAACTTAGTCTACTAGCCACTGCCTCCATACACAATTGTTCAAGTTCATATTTCCCACACCTACTTAAGTTCACTCAAAGCCCAAAACTTGACGTCTGAACCCTTAAGTGCTCACACCTTGCATAATCCATCAGAATCTTCCTGAACACTTATCTCTCTTCCAAGCCGACCACTGTCTTTATGGCTCCCCCTCAAGTCTCTGATGTACACACTCCCTGTCCACAAAATCCCTTTTTTCCATTTCTCACTCAGTACCATACAGAAGTATTCAGCATGGTACTGCCAGGACCTGCTAATATCTCGTGCCTATTTTGTCTAGTGGCCGTTCATTTTTATAGCCCAGTTGATTCTCTGACATGCTCCCATTGATGTCTGTGCCAAGCCTTTTCAATCCGTCTCTAGCTTCCAGACCAACCCAAATCTTGCACTGCCAGAGTCACCATCAGAACTTAAAAGCTGGACTCAACCTTACCATGGGTTTCCCCACATTCTTCTCCCTCAACCTTTCAAAATATCTTCTTTAGATTCATCTAGTCTTCTCTGTCTCTGTATCAGAGGGAATGGTGCTTCCATCTGTGCTGTTCATCTTATTTCCTGCTTTTCTAATTCCTCTAATTAAGCACCCTCCATCATGTATTTTAAAGTTCTTCTTCCCTTTGACTTTAAGGAATGCACAGTCTAGCTTAGACCTTTCTGAAGCATTTGCCTCTTCCATTCTCCTCCTCCCATTTACTATCACACATCTAAAAAAAATATTGTAGCCTTATGTTTCCACTTTACCCTGGTCATCCATTGATTCCATTCCCACCCTTCTTTGTTCAAATTGCATTTACAAACTGCAGTGAAGACTCCTCTTCTTGAAATATAATGGCTTTTTTTCAGTATTCATTCTCTTCACAAGTTCATAGAAATAATAAAACTTACAAAAATCTCTTATTAGGATAATTTTTTTGCTTCTTATCCATGACTGAACTCAAAACAGTCTTCTCCATTAATTCATATCTTGGTCTTGGGTAAGATTACATAAATCCTCTGAGCCTCAACTTACTCACGGATAAAATAAGGATCATACAAATTCCTTCCTCATGAGTTATCATGAAGCTCACATTCCCTATAATTAAGTACCACATGTCAAGCTCTAATTATGATCTTGGCACACGCAGACACACACACTCACACACACAAATTTATATATATAATCTCATTTAACCCTCTAAACCACTTAGTGAGGTAAAACATTATTTCTCTGTCACAGATGAGAAACTAAAATATCCAGAGCTTAACCTATATGCTCAAAGTCACAGAGTCAACATATATTTAAAATAAGATGACAAATAAAATCCACTGGACTTCATGCCCATATATTTTTTAAAAATATATGTTTTTTAAATGATTTCAGAATGAGGGAGGGAGAGGGAGAGATAGATAGAAACATGATTGATGGGAGAGAATCATAGATCAGCTGCCTCCTGCATGCCCCCTACAGGGGATTGAGCCTGCAACCTGGGATTATGGGTCAACACTCAACCACTGAGCCACACCAGCTGGGCCATGGCTATATTCTTACTACTAGATTATATTGATCTCCAAACAGATGTAAGAATCAAAAACTTATAGAGTCATTCAACGTAATTTATTAACTTATAATCTTTTGTAGATATTGTGTTTCACAATGTACTAAAATAAACCTACTCGGCAGAGCACTGGGGGAGAAGAGTAAACTGACTTCCCCCAGGTTTTCATTCATTCATATGCCCTTAAACTCAGTAGACAAACAACAGCCATTTGGCCCAATGCAGTTTATAAGCTAATGTCAGAAACCTGTAGCAGAAACTCTTGGCTCATCAGTAATGATCGTCATCATCACAATTACAATTACATGCACTGCACTTTGGATTTTCATGTACATGATACCAATTATGTGAACTCTATTGTGGCAAGTAATAGTTCCCAATCGAGATGAAATGCAGCTAAAGTTCTGGGATAGATTCTGTGACATTTGCAAACTATTTCCAGTTCTCCCCCATCTGGTTGTCCAAGGACAAGGTAACAACATACTCCACATCCTCTATGATTGGGGCAGCCCACCTGATGGTGAGGGAAAGTGGCAGTGGTGTCACCTCTGGACTGAAATACTTAATTTCTGAAGAGGGAGAGCCTCAAGAACACATCTACACTTAACCTTGACAATGAACAACATTCCAAACAGTGATAACTCCGCCCACCTGGGACCCGTTGAAGATAATGCAGGACCATTAGGTGATCACCTTACATGTTCAGCTTAATTAAAAAAATATAATTTGTTCTGAGCCTCATACACCTTGGGTTATATGTTACCACAACATAACCCTGTGTTCCCGGTAGCTTCATAAATGACTTACCCAAGATCACGCAGCTAGAAAATGTCAACACTCTTCTCCAAACTTCATAAATGATAAAATCACTGTTCCTTACACTAGGTCCCAGCCTGCTTCATACGTTTATTGCCTCAAAAATAAAACTATATTTCCCAGAAGCCAAAATATAAACATAAGTATGATCTGTCAAATCTGGGTGTTTGTGAACGAAAGAAACTTTGATATTTTCACTTATTTCATAACTAGGCCAAGTCAAGTTCTTCTAATACAAGAGGTTTAGAGTTCTAACAGACCTCACTTTTAGGACAGACAGAAAAATAGTTCTCACCTCAAATAACTAATGTGTTGGTCATAGAGGAAGTAGCAATTAATTGACAAGGACTGCCACACCACCCAGGGTGTGACATTGTGCTTTGAGAGCCTCTCAAAGGCAGCATTGACTGGGGATGACCTCAGAGGGGAGGCAGGGAAGCCAGGCATTGCCATATAAACATGGCCCCTTTCCTACCTCATGGCTGATACAGCTGCTGTCACAGCCTGAACAGCCTTTACATAGCAGTCACCTCCACCAGGAAGATCATTGGGGGCCTCCTCCTGCTGTTCACAGTGACCTTCTTCTGTAGCAGCTCAGGTGAGGGAAGGGTAGAGAGTGAACAACCATTAAGCTTGTTTTTCAAAGGAGGTGAGCATCTGAGAGAAGTGTCTGGTTGTGTGTATTTGATCTATATGGGTTAAGAATCAAAAGCATACTGGTTTAGAAAAGAAACATCCCTGGCCTGGGAAGGGAGAATCTTATGTCCCTAATAGAATTGGGAGGGTAGGGGGGTTTGCTCTAGTGTCTTCCCATTCAAGGATTTTTGGAAAAAAAATCCATGGAACAAAGAAATGAACTCTTTTCTTCATAAGAACATTGGAAGTTGTTATACAATATTGGATACTATTCCTGTTATTGGATACTATTTTTCTGAGCAAAGATGCAGAACAACTTGGATGCCTCCCTAAATCAATTCGGAAGGTTTGCATAAAGTACAATTCTCCAGAGGCCAAGAGTCAAAAATAAGACTTTTTATATGGTTAAAAAAAATAAAATAAGATGTAAACATTTTAAAATGTTATTGCAACCCTTCATATCAATTAGAAGGGGAAGAATAACCAAGATGTTGCTTCAGTTCTTGGCAATGGTGGCTGTAATACTGCCTATTGCGATCTGACTTTTAACCACTACCAATGTCACAGTGAGCTGCAGAAGTGTCCCATGGTAAGGAAGGGAGGAGATTTGGGTAATTCCCTTTCATGAACCAAGGGTTTACCTAATGACTGTTTGCAAATAGCCAAAATTTTTGCATAAGAATGGGGTGTGCGCTGAGACTTATTGCCAGGGAAACACAGAGTCTTAATCTCTGAGATCAAAATGACATTAATTAATGAGACTTCAAGACTTTGCTTTATTATTAACATTTCTATCTCTATTTCTCTTTCAGAAGCTGCTAGTCTGTCTTCAAGAACCGTGAGTATATTGATTTACATTTTCATTACTGTTGACTGTCACTTAGTAAACAAATAATTACCAAATGTATATGTAACATTAAGTCAGTATGTTTAGGGTGGTAAAAAGTGGAGGCAGACACACATAAAGAAATCTCCTCTGCTATTTGAAGATGGATGATATGAATAACCATAGACTTAGAATTATTCACGAGTTAGAAAAGAGAGAGATGAATTCCATTTGAGAGACTGGTGAAGTCTTGATGGCAAGGACAACATTTCAGAGGTAGGATCTTGCTTAATTGCACAGGCTCTGGATTCAGATCTCAACCTCACCACTTCCTAGCTTTTATGTTATACAAATTCTCTCTTCCAAGCCTTCATCTCCCCCAACCCTGTCAATAGGGGTAATAGTAGAACCTACTCTATTCAGTTGTTCTGAAGATTAAACAAAACTCCTGTAAGATTTAAGTTTAATGCCTGGCCTGGAAATGCTCAGGAATTGTTAACTGCATGCACAAGTCATAATAGAAGTGGTGCCAGTGTGACTGGTATTTTCCATAGTGACATTAGTGCTTAAAGTACCGACACCAGCATCTTAATATCTGAGCTGGAACTTCTAGGTTGGTATTTTGCTTCCTGTACAATAGAGGCCAGGGTAGCCTAGCCTGGGATCCAGGAGCAATGCAGAACATTCGCCTTGTGTCTGTCACAGGTGGACTGCAGCATTTACAAGAAGTACCCAGTGGTGGCTATCCCGTGCCCCATCACATACCTGCCTGTGTGTGGTTCTGACTACATCACCTATGGGAATGAATGCCACTTGTGCATTGAGAGCTTGTGAGTGCCTCATGGGGGCAGGGAGGGGGAAGAAGCTGGGGCCAGTGCCCTCCACTGCAAACCTCTCTTCTTTCCACGAGTCTGCTTAGCTCTCCATGAGCTGTACTTAGTCCCACCCAGAAGCAGCAGGTTTGGATAGAAAACTGACCACCTCATAGTCAGGCCAGGGATAGGCCACCATTATTTGCTCAACCATTCATTACGGAATCTCCAACTCCTATCTCTCAGTTGAAGTCCAACAATAGCATGAGTTTTCAAATTGCTGCCCCAGAGTCCAGAGATACTGTTCAGGCAATCAGAAGTCACCAAACGTGTTAAAGGTATAATTTGGGGTGGTCTCCAACTCCAAGTTCAGCTTTTGACTATTTCCAGTGGTGGAGTTCCATATAATATCTTGCTTGCAGAAAGGGTCCTAAGCCCAACACAAAAAAACAAGTGAGTCTGGCTGATGTCGCTGAGTTGGTTGAGCATCGTCCCATGCACCCAGGTCACCAGTTCAATTCCCAGTCAGGTTACATGCCTTGTTTTTGGGCTCAATACCCAGTCGGGTAGCATGCATGAGGCAGCCAGTCAATGAATCCCTGACATCATTGATGTTTCTATCTTTCTCTTCATCTACCTTTTTCTCTACCTTAATTCAATAAAGACAGAAAAATTGAAAACTATTATCCTATATGACTTCTAAAAGGCCATAACACAGCTTGTTCCTTTGACAAACTGTGCCTAGAGGGCCTTTATCCTCCTCATTTTCCTAGTGGCTCTAAATATCTGTAGTCTTAAGAGGGATACAGGGAATATGGCTACCACAAATATTTTTTCTTTATCTAAAATAGCGGGATGGGTCAGTGGGTAGAGTGTTTGCCTGCAGACTGAAGCTTCCAGGGTTTGATTCCAGTCAAGGGCACATGCCAAGGTTGCCAGTTCGATCCCCAGTGGGGGGGGGGGGGTGCAGGAGGCAGCCAATCAATGATTCTCTATCATTGTTGATCTTTCTATCTCTCACTCCTTCTCCATTCCTCTCTGGAATCAAAGTATATTTAAAATAGGGGGATGCAAGCTGTCAGCACTTGGACCTGCATCTCATGGGCATGATTTCTTTACGTATTTTATGTGGCCTGCACAGTGTTCTTGAAGGCAAACAAC